>NW_027362863.1:4411020-5881360 GCF_046119375.1 Phyllobates terribilis
GATCGCGGCATTGCGGGGGCAAGGGGAGGTGATCGGCGATACTCACCTCCTCTTCCGGCTTCCAGCGCAGTCTGCAAAGGCTTCCCGGGTGTTGCCATGACGACCCGATGTCGTCATGACAACATCCGGGTCACCAGAGAGCAGGAAGATTGCTTGGACATGCGCAGTGCATCTCCAAGCAATCTTCACACTGTGCACTTCTGACAGCCTTCATGGCATAGGGATGGTGCTCCATTCCTGTGCCATGCAGGCGATCAGAAAAAAAAAAGTGAAAGTCCCAGAGTGGGACAAAGTAATAAAGTGTATAAACTGTGTGAAAGTGGAAAAAAAAAATGTGCAAAAATATTATAAAAAAATAAAAAAAATAATACACCAAAAATAAAAATATAATGTACCCATCAATAAATATTATTATAAAAAAATAAAAAAAAAACAATAAAAGTACACATATTTGGTATCGCCGCGTCCGGAAAAACCTGACCTATAAAACTGTCCCACTAGTTAACCCCTTCAGTGAACACGGTAAAAAAAACAAAACAAAAACGAAGCAAAAAACAATGCTTTATCACCATACCGCCAAATAAAAAGTGGAATAACACGCGATCAAAAAGACGCATATAAATAAAAATGATACCTCTGAAAACGTCATCTCGTCCCGCAAAAAACTAGCCACCATACAGCTCCATCAGCCGAAAAATAAAAAAGTTATAGCTCTCAGAATAAAGCGATACTAAAAAATATTTTTTTCTATAAAATAGCTTTTATTGTGTATAAGCGCCAAAACATAGAAAAATGATACAAATGTGGTACCGCTGTAAACGTACTGACCCGAAGAATAAAGCTGCCTTATCGATTTTACCACACGCGGAACAGAATAAAAAAAAAAAAAAAAAAAAAATTCCTGAATTGTTGGTTTTTGTTTATTCTGCCTCCCAAAAATCGGAATAGAAAGCGATCAAAAAATGTCACGTGCCTGAAAATGGCACCAATAACAACGTCAAGTCATCCCGCAAAAAACGAGCCGTCACATGACTGTCTGCCAAAATCTGGAAAAATTATAGCTCTCAAAATATGGCGATGCAAAAACTAGATTTTACAAAAAATGCGTCTTTTAATGTGTGACAGCTGTCAGTCATAAAAACCCCATATGATTCTGGCATTGCTGTAATCACACCGACCCGAAGAATAAAGTCGTCTAATCACTTATACCGCACAAGGAACGGCGTCAAAAATAAACTCTTGGGTTAGGATTGGGCTAGGGTTAGGGCTGGGTTTGGGGCTAGGGTTGTGCTGGGGCTAGGGTTGTGCTGGGGCTAGGGTTGTGCTAGGGTTAGGGCTGGGGTTGGGATTTTTTTCAAAAGTAAGAAAAAAAGATGACGATATGGCGACTAGTGTTGAGAGCAAGTGCTCGCTACTTGAGTTTGCATCGGGTGCTCTGGTATGCATTGAGTATCGTGGGTATTTGAGTGACATGCTCGAGTCTCTGCCCCATATGCTTCGCGGCCAAAAAACTTTACGGGGATTGCCTGCCATGCACGAGCGATCCCCGCATGTTTTTTTTTGGGTGTCTAATAACCGTGAAACATGCGGAGCAGGGACTCAAGCATGTCACTCGAGCACACGCTGTACATGGTGCATACCTGAGTACCCGATGCAAACTCAAGTAGCGAGCACTTGCGCTCAAGAATAATGACAACTTATTCAATATGATGACCTAATGTAAACAAATTCTGTGCCGTACCTCTGGGTTCAAAATGTTCACTATACACCTTAATAAAATCCTTGAGGGGTATAGTTTCCAAAATGGGGTCACTTGTGGGGGAGCTCCAATGTTTGGGCACGCAGGGACTCTCTAAATGCAACATGATATCCGCTAACAAATTGAATGGAAAATCGGCTCAAATTGTTAGCGGACACCACATTGCGTTTGGAGAGCCCCTCTGTGCCCAAACTTTGGAGCTCCCCCACAAGTGACCCCATTTTGGAAACTAGACCCCCCAAGGCACCTTTCTAGATGCATAGTGAGCACTTGGAACCCCCAGGTGCTTCACAAATTGATTCGTAATAATGAAAAAGTGAAAAAAAAAAAAAACACTTTTTCATTTTTATGAATCAATTTGTGAAGCACCTGGGGTTCCAAGTGCTCACTATGAATCTAGATAGGTGCCTTGGGGGGTCTAGTTTCCAAAATGGGGTCACTTGTGTGGAGCTCCAAAGTTTGGGCACAGAGGGGCTCTCCAAACGCAATGTGGTGTCAGCTAACAATTTGAGCCGATTTTCCATTCAATTTGTTAGCGGATACCATGTTGCATTTAGAGAGTCCCTGTGTGCCCAAACATTGGAGCTCCCCCACAAGTGACCCCATTTTGGAAACTAGACCCCCCAAGGCACCTATCTAGATGCATAGTGAGCACTTGGAACCCCTAGGTGCTTCACAAATTGATTCGTAAAAATGAAAAAGTGGGTTTTTTTTCACTTTTTCATTATTACGAATCAATTTGTGAAGCACCTGGGGGTTCCAAGTGCTCACTATGCATCTAAAAAGGTGCCTTGGGGGGTCTAGTTTCCAAAATGGGGTCACTTGTGGGGGAGCTCCAAAGTTTGGGCACAGAGGGGCTCTCCAAACGCAATGTGGTGTCCGCTAACAATTTGAGCCTTATTTTCCATTCAATTTCTTAGCGGATACCATGTTGCATTTAGAGAGTCCCTGTGTGCCCAAACATTGGAGCTCCCCCACAAGTGACCCCATTTTGGAAACTAGACCCCCCCAAGGCACCTATCTAGATGCATAGTGAGCAGTTGGAACCCCTAGGTGCTTCACAAATTGATTCGTAAAAATGAAAAAGTGTTTTTTTTTTCACTTTTTCATTATTACGAATCAATTTGTGAAGCACCTGGGGGTTCCAAGTGCTCACTATGCATCTAGAAAGGTGCCTTGGGGGTCTAGTTTCCAAAATGGGGTCACTTGTGGGGGAGCTCCAAAGTTTGGGCACAGAGGGGCTCTTCAAACGCAATGTGGTGTCCGCTAACAATTTGAGTCGATTTTCCATTCAATTTGTTAGCGGATACCATGTTGCATTTAGAGAGTCCCTGTGTGCCCAAACATTGGAGCTCCCCCACAAGTGACCCCATTTCGGAAACTAGACCCCCAAAGGCACCTATCTAGATGCATAGTGAGCACCTGGAACCCCTAGGTGCTTCACAAATTGATTCGTAAAAATGAAAAAGTGTTTTTTTTTTCACTTTTTCATTTTTACGAATCAATTTGTGAAGCACCTGGGGGTTGCAACTGCTCACTATGCATCTAGATAGGTGCCTTGTGGGGTCTAGTTTCCAAAATGGGGTCACTTGTGGGGGAGCTCCAATGTTTGGGCACACAGGGGCTCTCTAAACGCAACATGGTGTCCGCTAATTATTCAAGCAAATTTTACAATCAAAAAGTCAAATGGCGCTCCTTCCCTTCCGAGCCCTGCCGTGCGCCCAAACAGTGTTTTTTCCCCAAATATTGGGTATCTGCGTGCCCAGGGGAAATTGCACAACAAATTTTGCGGTCCATTTTTTCTTGTTACCCCTGTGAAAATAAAAAAAATTGGGTCTAAAGTAACATTTTTGTGAAAAAAGTTAAATGTTCATTTTTTTCTTCCACATTCAAAAAATTCCTATGAAGCACCTGAAGGGTTAATAAAGTTCTTGAATGTGGTTTTGAGCACCTTGAGGGGTGCAGTTTTTAGAATGGTGTCACTTTTGGGTATTTTCTGTCATAAAGACCTCTCAAAGTGACTGCAAATGTGATGTGGTCCCTAAAAAAATGGTTTTGTAAATTTTGTTGGAAAAATGAGAAATCGCTGGTCAACTTTTAACCCTTATAGCTCCCTAACAAAAAAAAATTTTGGTTCCAAAATTGTGCTGATGTAAAGTAGACATGTGGGAAATGTTATTTATTAACTCTTTTGTGTGACATATCGCTCTGATTTCAGGGCTTAAAAATTCAAATTTTGAAAATTGCAAAATTTTCAAAATTTTCGCCAAATTTCCGTTTTTTTCACAAATAAACGCAAGTGATATCGAAGAAATTTTTCCACAATCATGAAGTACAATATGTCACGAAAAAACAATCTCAGAATCAGGGGGATCCGTTGAAGCGTTCCAGAGTAATTACCTCATAAAGTGACAGTGGTCAGAATTATAAAAATTGGCCCGGTCATTAACGTGCAAACCACCCGCGGGGCTTAAGGGGTTAATGGAAATCAAATTTATTAACCAATGGAAGCCTGGATTTGGAGTCACCACGAAAATTAAAGTGGAAAAACACACTACAGGCTGATCCAACCTTGATGTAATGTCCTTAAAACAAGTCAAAATGAGGCTCAGTATTGTTTGTGGCCTCCACGTGCCTGTATGACCTCCCTACAACGCCTGGGCATGCTCCTGATGAGGCTGAGTATTGTGTGTGGCCTCCACGTGCCTGTATGACCTCATTACAACGCCTGGGCATGCTCCTGATGAGGTTGCAGATGGTCTCCTGTGGGATCTCCTCCCAGACCTGGACTAAAGCATCCACCAACTCCTGGACAGTCTGTGGTGCAACGTGACGTTGGTGGATGGAGCGAGACATGATGTCCCAGATGTACTCAATCGGATTCAGTTTGGGGAACGGGCGGGCCAGTCCGTAGCTTCAATGCGTTCATCTTGCAGGAGCTGCTGACACACTCCAGCCACATGAGGTCTGGCATTGTCCTGCATTAGGAGGAACCCAGGGCCATCCGCACCAGCATGTGGTCTCACAAGAGGTCTGAGGATCTCATCTCGGTACCTAATGGCAGTCAGGCTACCTCTGGCAAGCACATGGAGGGCTTTGCGGCCCTCCAAAGAAATGCCACCCCACACCATTACTGATCTACTGCCAAACCGGTCATACTGAATGATGTTGCAGGCAGCAGATCGCTCTCCACGGCGTCTCCAGACTCTGTCATGTCTGTCACATGTGCTCAGTGTGAACCTGCTTTCATCTGTGAAGAGCACAGGGAGCCAGTGGCAACTTTGCCAATCGTGTTCTGTGGCAAATGCCAAGCATCCTGCACGGTGTTGGGCTGTGAGCACAACCCCCTTCTGTGGACGTCGGGCCCTCATACCACCTTCATGGAGTCGGTTTATAACTGTTTGTGCAGACACATGCACATTTGTGGTCTGCTGGAGGTCATTTTGTGGGCTCTGGCAGTGCTCCTTCTGTTCCTCCTTGTACAAAGGCGGAGGTAGCAGTCCTGCTGCTGGGTTGTTGCCCTCCTACGGCTCCCTCCACGTCTCCTGGTGTACTGACCTGTCTCCTGGTAGCGCCTCCAGCCTCTGGACACTACACTGACAGACACAGCAAACCTTCTTGCCACATCTCGCATTGATGTGCCATCCTGGATGAGCTGCACTACCTGAGCAATTTCTGTGGGTTGTAGAGTCCGTCTCAAGCTACCACAAGTGTGAAAGCACAACCAACATTCAAAAGTGACCAAAACATCAGCCCAGAAAGCATTGGTACTGAGATGTGGTCTGTGGTCCCCACCTGCAGAACCACTCCTTTATTGAGGGTGTCTTGATAATTGCCAATAATTTCCATCTATTGTCTATTCCATTTGCACAACAGCATGTGAAATTGATTGTCAATCAGTGTCGCTTCCTAAGTGGACAGTTTGATTTCACAGAAGTTTGATTTACTTGGAGTTATATTCTGTTGTTTAAGTGTTCCCTTTATTTTTTTGAGCAATGTATATTTGTCTCAAAAGGCCCCAAATGGGGCACATGGAAGTGTGGCAACTGCAAAGAGAGCAGATATATTGAAAAAACAAATACCTTTCAGGATTCGATGGGTGAGTAGGCTTACAAGATTCTGTATTTCATTAATTGTAGAACATCTATGGTCATCTATCAAGCCACATGTTTCTGTGGACTCATCTATATTGGTATGACAACTCGGGAGCTTAGGAACACATCAAAAATATTAGGGCAGCGGAGAAAATCTGTCAAGGTGGGTGCTATTTCTCAACCTAAACCTTTGGCGAGACAGTTTCGGAATTGCTACCCTCATCAATGTCATCTCTTATGTGTCAAAGGGATTGCCCGTCTGTATCCTGGGAATAGGAGGGAAAATCTAGCCAAAAAGCTGGCCCAGACTGAATAAATAAATAATAAATAAAAAAGTAAATGGATCACCACTCTAAGAAGTATGACCCCCAGAGGTTTAAATGAACAGTGGGGATTTTCGAGTTTTCTTTAAGTATACACTAGGATTTTTGGCATATTCTCATCTTCAGTGTCTTGTCCTTATTATCAATCGAATAATATAATCAATATATATCATAGTGCATTTGATTGAATAAACATATATACATGTATTGTTGGCTTTATTGTACAGTACATATAGAGAGTTTATAGTGTGTTTATTCACTTTTACATATACACATTATATAAGCAATAATATTGTGTATGCACGCATTAACTATATTACATATAGAACTTTTTCTATATTTCATACAATTCTATTTTGGCACGTATAATTATATTTAGACTTTGATGCTGACCCGCACTTTTTCCCTTTTCTAATATGGCTGCAGGGTCGCTGTGCGCCACACTGCGCATGCTCCGGTGTGCTCTCGTACCCGATACTGGGATGTTTTCATTGAACTGCGACCTTTGTACATCACCGAAACACGACCATTCGGTCGCAGACGAGACGGCTATCCGGACGCGTGGGACAGTAGAGGCGTCCGATAATATGGCGTCCTTGATTTGTAAGTAACCACAGCTGTAAT
Source organism: Phyllobates terribilis (assembly GCF_046119375.1). NCBI lineage: Eukaryota > Metazoa > Chordata > Amphibia > Anura > Dendrobatidae > Phyllobates > Phyllobates terribilis. The sequence goes on from NW_027362863.1 coordinate 4,417,821, forward strand.
CACCCTATAAAACATCGCCTCTTCCTCCTCCACCTCACTTCCTAATGAATCGGTAGCGAAACGTGTGTTGAAGCATGTGGAAGGGGTGATGATGTGCCTCTGGATAGTACGTTTGACGGGAGCTAGTTACCCCATCCGCAGATGTCCAATCTTCTTCTGTAGGCCCCTGACATGGAAAGGCTTTTCTTACACTGGGGTAAATAAAATATGACTATCGCACAGTGTATCCAAGATGAACTTAACTTTTTTTCTCACAAGCAGGTTTTATAGAGAATCACACAGGCTATTTTTAACACCCATTGTTCTCACCAGATAATACCCACAGAAGGCTCCCAGACAGCAGTTATGCAACAACCCATTAATCAGCACATTGTCTGTTTGCCATTGCTAAGTGAGCACTGGAAGGTGGGGGCCAGGAGTGCTTCGGCCCGACTTGGCTCAGTACTGCCCCCAACCCAAACATAGATGCGTTTGTGTGAACAAGGAAACGTTTAGTTGCATCGGGTGCGGCCAATATCGGGGTATTTGTGAGAGCATCCTTTAGCTGGCGGAAGGCTTCCTCACACTGGGGGGTCCAGGTTACCTGGCGGGGGAGGTTCTTATGTGTCAGATCAGTGAGGGGCTTGGCAATGCTGCTGTAATTAGGGACAAATTTCCTATAATACCCCGCTGTTCCTAGAAAGGCCATGACTTGGGTTTTAGTACGTGGGGTGGGCCACTTGGCTACCGCCTCAATCTTGGCGGGTTCCGGTCGTTGTTTTCTACCCCCCACCCAATGTCCTAAATACTGAACCTCTGCTTTGCCTATGTGACACTTGTTGGGGTTCAGGGTGATTCCGGCTTTGTGGATCCTATCCAATACTGTCTCTAGGTGATTAAGATGCTCATCCCATGTCGCGCTGTAGGCGACGATGTCATCCAGGTAGGCACAAGCATAGTCCTGGAGACCATCCAGAAGCCAGTCAGCCAGCCTCTGGAAGGTCGCGGGGGCATTCTTCATCCCAAATGGCATAACCCGAAACTGGAATAAGCCAAACGGGGTGACAAATGCAGACTTGGGAATAGCATCAGGACTTAGGGGGATCTTCCAATAGCCTTTGCATAGATCGATGGTGGTCAAATACTTTGCCCCAGCCAGCCTGTCTAACAACTCGTCCACACGCGGCATGGGATACGCATCCGTCACAGTTTTCTCATTTAGCTTGCGATAGTCTACACAAAACTGGGTAGTCCCATCTTTCTTAGGCACTAACAATACAGGGGACGCCCAGGGACTATCTGACTCCTCAATGACCCCTAAAAAAAACATCTCCGTATCTCTTGTCGCATCCCTTCTCGTACAGACTCCGGGACGCGGAAGGGGGGTTGTCTCAGGGGGGTCTGATCTTGTGTCTCAACCTTGTGTTGTGCAAGTCGGGTGAACCCCGGTCTCTCTGAGAACATCCTCTGCCGCTGCCTCAGCAATGTCTCAGCCTGCTCTCTCTCCCGGGCCCCTAGGTTTTCTCCTAAGTGTACCTGGTCCCAGGTTTTCGACTGAGTCTTCTCACCAAAGACATCAGGCAAGGGAAGTCCGGCTAAATCCTTTGCTTCGGGTGCGCAGATGGCAGCTACCTCTTCAGGGCACTCCCGGTAGGGCTTCAGCGTATTCACGTGGAACATGCGGATAACCCTGGGGTCGTCACAATCGGCGACATTGTAGGTGGTGTCGGCTATTTTCCCCACTACCCGGTAAGGCCCCTGCCATGCGGCCTGGAATTTGTTCTGCCTAACCGGTTCTTGTACCAGGACCTTCTGTCCTATCTCGAAGGTGCGTTCTTTAGCCCTCTGATCGTACCATACGCGCTGGCGCCGTTGGGCCGCCTGCATGTTCACACGCACAGCCTGAGTCAACTCCTGCAGGCGGTCCTGGAGTTCCAGCACGAAGGGCACGATAGGGGTTCCTGCTATGGTTTCCTCCCCTTCCCAGAGCTCTTGCACTAAGTCTAGGGGCCCCCTCACCCGCCTCCCATATAACAGTTCAAATGGGGAGAACCCCGTAGATTTTTGGGGCACCACCCGATAGGCGAACAGGAGGTGCGGCAAGAATTTCTCCCAGTCCCTGTAGGTCCGGGTGAACGTCCCAATGAGTTGTTTTAACGTTCTTTTAAAGCGCTCACACAACCCGTTGGTTTGCGGGTGGTATGGGGCGCTTCTAATGGACTTTACACCACACAGTCTCCACAGTTGGCTGGTCACCTCTGCCGTAAATTGGGTGCTCTGATCCGAGATAATCTCCCGGGGAAATCCAACCCGTGAGAAAACCTGGAGCAGGGCAGCCACCACCGTCTCTGCCAGTATGTTAGGTAAGGCAACCGCCTCTGGATGCCGCGTGGCGTAATCTATCACTGTCAATATATACCTTTTCCCTGACGGACTGGGTTTGGCTAACGGCCTTATCAGATCGACCGCTACTCGGCTAAATGGCTCCTCCACAATGGGAAGGGGGTGTAATTTGGCCTTGCAGCGATCTCCCCTCTTGCCAATGCGCTGGCAACTGTCACAGGTCTGGCAGTACTGACGAACATCATGGGATGCCCCTGGCCAAAAGAAGTTTTGTGTCAGACGATACCTGGTGCGGCTGACTCCGAGGTGCCCCGCCAAGAGTATGTCATGAGAGATTCGCAGCAACTCCTGCCTATACTTTTTGGGAACTACCAGCTGTAGTTTTACAGTGGGGCTCGTCCCTGAGTGAGTTTGCTCTGTAACCCTGTAGAGGAGTCCCTGATGCCATATAAACTGTTCACCTTCCAATACCCCTCTCCCCTCTTATGCCTTCCCGCGATACCCCTGCAATGAGGGATCCTCTAGTACCTCCCTCCTAAATTCTGCTGGGGTGTCCCATGAAATGTGTCTGGCTATGGGAATACGTGAAGGGCTGTAGTGTCTTACCTGGGCCTCCTCCGAGTGTGATTCAGCCTCCGCAGCTTGAGCTTGTCTCCGGGTAGTCACAGGATATGTGTCAGCCAGGGGGGCGACCGAGAAGGAAGACAACATGGGCCCCAAGTCATTTCCCAGCAGGACATCAGCAGGCAAATCCTTCATCATGCCGACCTCGACAAGGCCATCCCCGACCCCCCAGTTCAGGTGAATCTTGGCCGTGGGCAGTCGATGCATGGCTCCCCCTGCTACACGGACCGCCACTGTCCGACCCGTCTTTTGGTCTTGGGCGAGATGCGACTTCACAAGGGTCAGAGTAGCTCCGGAATCTCTTAATCCTTGCAGCCGTTTACCATTAATCCACACCGACTGTCGATGTTGTTGTCGATTATCCGCCTGGGCTGCCTGCACAGGGTCCAGTTCATGCAGCACTCCCTCTATCTCTTCCATCCCATAATTAGCCATGCCACCGATGCCGGGTCGGCTTCACCTTGATAGCAGTGTACAGCGGCCCGGTTGAAGGTAGTCGTTTCCGGTTTTGGCCACTGGGTGGGCTGGGTCCAGTTGGGACAGTGTCTCTGCTGGTGACCCAGCTGATGGCAGGTGTGGCATCGCACCCCAGGAGGACTCTGGTAGGCCGGGGTATTGGTGGGTCCCCCGCCAAGCTTCTGTGGTTTAGGGGCCTCCAGACCCATGGGAGGGCCCCTTGAGACAGTTTTGGACCCTGACAATTGGGCCCTCCTGGCATCATAATGTTCATCGGTCAGCCATGCGGCCTCCTCAAGAGTCGTCGGTCCCGAAGCCATTCTTGCGTCTCGGGAGTTAACCCAGTAAAGAATCGTTCTAACGCGATGAGCTGTAGGACGTCCTCCTTCGTGTCTGCTTTGCTACCTTGTACCCACTGTAGCAGTGACCGCCATAGTTTACAGGCCCATTCAGCATGAGTATCCGTTTCCCGTTTTGTGGTTTTGCGGAACTTTTGACGGTATGCCTCTGGTGTTAGTGCATACCGGGCCAAGATCACTTCTTTGACTCGCTTATAGTCCATACAGTCCTTATCCGATACAGTGCGATAAGCATCCGCTGCTCGGCCCGTCAGCTTGCTGGCCAGAATCTGGACCCAATCCTCCGGCTCCACTTTATGAAGGGTACACTGCCGCTCAATGTCCTGCAGAAAGCCATCAATGTCTTCCTCTGCCTCCCCCAATGTCGGAAGGCATTGTATTGGATCTTTTTGTGGCTTACCCCTGCGAGGAACCGGGGAGGAAGCCAGGGCTCCCCCTGCTCGCTGTATCTCCTCTCTCCGTTCTGCCATCTCCATCTTGGCTAGCTCTATCTTGGTCCGCTCTGCCATCTCCATCCTGGCTAGCTCCATCCACTCTGCCCTCTCCATCTCCATCTTTTTATCCAGATCAGTACGCACATCAGCCATCAACTTATCTATGATCTGTACTGCCGGGTTGGGAGCATAAAGTGCCAGTCTGCTCTTTACCTCCCTCTGGAATTCAGTCTCTTCCACGTTCTCACTGGAGGTTGTTGCGTTGTTGAGCTCCATAATGGCTGCCATCAAATCCGCTTTTGTTTTGTTGCTGGCGGTTAACCCTCGAGCTTCCACAAGGTCCTTCAACGTATTCCTCTTTAGCTTCTGGTAGATGTCTTCCATTCAGTCCTTGGCTCCTGAAGAAGATGGACCGCATCCCACCGCTGCCACCAGTGTGACGGGAGCTAGTTACCCCATCCACAGATGTCCAGGAGTGCTTCGGTCACATCACAAAATGTCCAACAATATGTGATCCACAATATTCACCCCACTTTATAACATTATGTCCCATTAGCTGCATAGGCGCTACGACAACCCCCATGTGGCAAAATCTTGGAGTACGGGGTTGATCCATCAGAGTACGTAATAATATGCACAAATTAAACTTTTTATGAACTTATTTCTGTATTCTTTTTTGCATTATGACATTTGATATTGCATGGTGATAACTTTTACTGTTAATCCTATGATCTGGATAAGGCATAGTTCCATACACATATAAATTTTCCTTTTTGCTTAAATAATGTAAATACATTTGCATATGCACATACATATATACAGTACAGACCAAAAGTTTGGACACACCTTCTCATTTAAAGATTTTTCTGTATTTTCATGCTTATGAAAATTGTACATTCACACTGAAGGCATCAAAACTATGAATTCATGTGGAATTATATAGTTAACAAAAAAGTGTGAAACAACTGAAAATATGTCTTATATTCTAGGTTCTTCAAAGTAGCCACCTTTTGCTTAGATGACTGCTTTGCACACTCTTGGCATTCTCTTCATGAGCTTCAAGAGGTAGTCACCGAAAATGGTTTTCACTTCACAGGTGTGCCCTGTCAGGTTTAATAAGTGGGATTTCTTGCCTTATAAATGGGTTTGGGACCATCAGTTGTGTTGTGCAGAAGTCTGGTGGATACACAGCTGATAGTCCTACTGAATAGACTGTTAGAATTTGTATTATAGCAAGAAAAAAGCAGCTAAGTAAAGAAAAACGAGTGGCCATCATTACTTTAAGAAATGAAGGTCAGTCAGTTGCAAAAACCATCAAGTGCTACAAAGATACTGGCTCACATGAGGACCGCCCCAGGAAAGAAGACCAAGAGTCACCTCTGCTTCTGAGGATAAGTTTATCCGAGTCACTAACCTCAGAAATCGCAGGTTAACAGCAGCTCAGATTAGAGACCAGGTCAATGCCACACAGAGTTCTAGCAGCAGACACATCTCTACAACAACTGTTAAGAGGAGACTTTGTGCAGCAGGCCTTCATGGTAAAATAACTGCTAGGAAACCACTGCTAAGGACAGGCAACAAGCAGAAGAGACTTGTTTGGGCTAAAGAACACAAGGAATGGACATTAGACCAGTGGAAATCTGTGCTTTGGTCTGATGAGTCCAAATTTGAAATCTTTGGTTCCAACCACTGTGTCTTTGTGCGACACAGAAAAGGTGAACGGATGACTCTACATGCCTGGTTCCCACCGTGAAGCATGGAGGAGGAGGTGTGATGGTGTGGGGGTGCATTGCTGGTGACACTGTGGGGATTTATTCAAAATTGAAGGCATACTGAACCAGCATGTCTACCACAGCATCTTGCAGCTGCATGCTATTCCATCCAGTTTGTGTTTAGTTGGACCATCATTTATTTTTCAACAGGACAATGACCCCAAACACACCTCCAGGCTGTGTAAGGGCTATTTGACCAAGAAGGAGAGTGATGAGGTGCTACGCCAGATGACCTGGCCTCCACAGTCACCAGACCTGAACCCAATCGAGAAGTTTTGGGGTGAGCTGGACCGCAGAGTGAAGGCAAAAGGGCCAACAAGTGCTAAGCATCTCTGGGAACTCCTTCAAGATTGTTGGAACACCATTTCTGGTGACTACCTCTTGAAGCTTATCAAGAGAATGCCAAGAGTGTGCAAAGCAGTCATCAAAGCAAAAGGTGGCTACTTTGAAGAACCTAGAATATAAGACATATTTTCAGTTGTTTCACACTTTTTTGTTAAGTATATAATTCCACATGTGTTAATTCATAGTTTTGATGCCTTCAGTGTGAATGTACAATTTTCATAGTCAAGAAAATACAGAAAAATCATTAAATGAGAAGGTGTGTCCAAACTGTTGGTCTGTACTGTGTGTGTGTGTGTATATATATATATATATATATATATATATATATAGATATATATAGATATATATAGATATATATATATATATGTAACGGGGCAGGTGATGAAAGAACTGTTCCACGGTGCAAGGATCGGAGAGTCGTAACTAGGTGCCTCACAGAATCCGACCTTAGATATACGGCAGCTTAACGTCTCCGTGATCCAAGGAGGGACGAGGAAGGTGAACCAGGTGCTACTCCAGTACTGACCTCGGATGATTGGCAGCTGATTCCCAGAGACAGGAGGCAGACACAGACTGATACCACTGATGGACAGGCAAGAGGTTTCGGCCGATAGACAGGCAGGCGGGCACGGCTGATAGACAGGCTGGTGGGCACGGCTGATAGGCAGGCAGGTGGGAACGGCTGATAGAAAGGCAGACAGGTGGGTACATGTACTGGGACCAGGAACTAAAGAGAGTGTTAACCACAAATAAACTAAGTTGCACAAGCACCTCCATATTGGAGGAGGTGCCTTAAATAGCCAGAGTCCTCCGGCCATTGGCCGGGGACACTTTAGGATGGTGCGCGCTGTCCCTTTAAGAGGAGGGGAGCGCACGCACACCTTAAGCACAGTGCCCAGGCATCTGTGCACTGTGCGCGCATGCCGGGCTGAGTCAGCGTGGAGAGAGGGGGGCCCTCCGGCGTCTCTGCCAGGGAAAGAGGGTAGGAGGCAGAGACGCCGAAGCTACAGTACCCCCCTTTATGCCCCCTCGTTTTTTAGGCCTGCAAGAAATTTCTCCAGGAGGAGAGGGGTATGGATGTTCTCTCTGGGTTCCCAGGATCTCTTCTCAAAACCAAACCCCTTCCAATCTACAAGACAAAAGGTCTTTACTCTTACCCTCTTGGTAGCCAGGATACTCTCTACTTCAAAAACGTCTGCAGAGCTGACAGGAGCAGGAGTAGTTCCCGAATCTTTGGAAAATGGACTAGATGTTTAAGGAGAGACACATTAATTTACGACCTATGCCGTAATAGTATGGCACAGGTCATATTCCCCTGTTTAGCGCAGGCTCTGGCTTTGAGCCCGCACTAAATCGGGCACATGTCAGCTGATCTATACAGCTGACATGTGCCCGCAACAGCCACGAGTGGAATCGCAATCCACCTGCAGCTGTTAACTAGTTAAATGCCACTGTCAATCTCTGACAGCCGCATTTAACATCGCCAAGCCGGAGGCGCATCACTTTCCCTGCCCATCGGTGACCCTGTCACATGATTGCGGGTCACCGATGGGTTGGCATGACAACCAAAGATTTGCAGGAGACCTCTGTGGCTATCATGTCCAGATTGCTATGAGCGCCGCCCAGTGGTCGGGGCTTATAGCACGTGAGCAAATCTGCTACATAGAGGCGATCTGATCATCGCCTGTATGTAGCAGAGCCGATCAGGCAAGTGCTGCTTTTAGTCTCCCATGGAGACCATTGAAGCAATCAAAAAGTTTAAAAAAAATGTTTAAACATATTAAAAAAAAAAAGTTTAAAACACCCCCCTTTCGCCCCAATTCAAAGTAAAACAATAAAAAAAAATCACACATACACATATTTGGTATCGCTGTGTTCAGAATCACCCAATCTATCAAAATAAAAAAATAATTAATCCGATCAGTAAACGGCGTAATGAGAAAAAAATTCTAAACTCCAGAACTACGTTTTTTGGTCGCCGCAACATTGCAATGATGTTGTTTAAGCTTTTACTTGTTTAGGGGATTCTTTTTTACTTGGGCGTCCATAGGTTTTTGGCCCAGCCTGGTTTCGCAGTTTTTCTTATGTGTTTGTTATTTTTTAGTGTGTGCTTTAGGGAGAAGCCTGGAATACTCGGGATTGTCTCTGTGGAGCAGTGGCTCCATTTCATCTTACAGACAGAGTGCCAACCTCTGCAGTCAGGTAGGGATGTTTTTATAAGGGCTTTCACAATAATATCTTTGTATGCCATTATCCCTGTAGCAGCATACTATTTGTTCCAGTAGCGTAGCTACCGGGGGAGCAGAGGGGGCTGTCGCCCCGGGCCCCACACTCTGAGGGGGCCCACCCGGAGCTACATTATTGTAACTATAGCTGTGTCACCCCAGGCCTGGATGCCACAAATAATAAAGGCTGTGTCTGTTGTGGGCATTACACTGATTGGCTGGCCGCACAGCGTCATCAGGTCTATATCAGACCTGGTGCCGCCATGCTCGTCACAGTCACTCCGGATCAGACAGTGTAGGGAGAGCTGCTGCTTTGTCAGGGAGAGATTTGATCGTGTATTAGGTAGTGTAGGGAGAAAAACCGTACATTACACATATCCAACTTAACAAACAGTCCTTCTGAGGACTAATCCATCTGCAGAGATATATCAGGCAGGCAGGGTGTATAGGCATGCGGTGTATATAGCAGACTGCAGTGCAAATAGCACAAGAGGCTCCATTCCAGTTCTGTCGGCTGCTGCTGTTAAATATTTCTGGAAATAGGCCCAGGTCTCAGGGGCCAGGAATAATTTTTTTTGCATCTTAATCCTCATTATTTGCTTAAAAAGCAATCCAGAGAACACGTTTTTTCTGCACCATTTGTTTGTTGGCACTGCAGAATACAGCCAGGTCCTTTCCATATTACAGCGCTAAAAAGCCATCTACCTTAAACTGCGTTTTCTCCGTCACACGGGTCACATATACGTTTTCAGAAAATACTGACAATTCTGGCCTCCATTAAATTTTTTTTTCAGTGTGTCAGCAAAGTTTTTGACACTGGTTTGCTGTTCAAAACAGTTACCTACAGGCCAGATATTTAAAACTGTGTTTTCTCCGTCACACGGCTCACATATACGTTGTCAGAAAATACTGCCATTTCTGGCCTCCATTAAATTTTCTTTTCAGGGTGTCAGCAAAGTTTTTGACACTGGTTTGCTGTTCAAAACAGTTACCTACAGGCCAGGTAATTAAAACTGTGTTCTCTCGCTCTTGCTCTGGCCTGCCCTTGCTTTGGCTCTGGCCTACTCTCGCGCTGGCTCTGGCCTGCCCTCGCCCTGGCTCCGGCCTGCTCTCACTCTGTCTTGCATGCCTTCGCCTTGGCTCCGGCCTACTCTCGCTGTGGCTCTGGCCTGCCCTCGCCCTGGCTCCGGCCTGTCCTCGCCTTGGCTCTGGCCTGCTCTCGCCCTGGCTCCGGCCTGCCCTCGCTCCGGCCTGCTCACACCCTTGCTTCGGCCTGCCCTCGCTCTGGATCCGGCCTGATCTCGCAATGGCTCTGGCCTGCCCTTGCCTTGGCTCCGGCCTGCTCTTGCCCTGGCTCCGGCCTGCTCTCGCCTTGGCTCCGGCCTGCCCTCGCTCTGGCTCCGGCCTGCCCTCTCCTTGGCTCCGGCCTGCTCTTGCTCTGGCTCTGGCCTGCCTTCGCATTGGCTCCGGACTGCTCTTGCTCTGGTTCTGGCCTGCCTTGACCGTGGCTCCGGCCTGCACTCGCTCTGGCTCCAGCCTGATATCACTCTGGCTCTGGCCTGCCCTCGCCTTAGCTCCGTCCTAATCGCGCTCTGGCCTGTCCTCGCCTTGGATCCGGCCTGTTCTCTCTCTGGTTCCGTCCTGCCCTCGCCCTAGCTCTGGACTGATCTCGCTCTGGCCTGCCCTCGCCCTGGCTCCGGCCTGCCCTCGCCTTGGCTCCGGCCTGCTCTCTCTGGCTCTGTCCTGCCCTCGTCCTGGCTCCGGCCTGCTCTCCTTCTGGTCTGCCCTTGCCTTGGCTCCGGCCTGCTCTCACCCAGGCTGCGGCTTGCTCTCTTTCTGGCTCTGGCTTGCCCTCGCCCTGGCTTCGGCCTGCTCTAGCTCTGTCTCTGGCCTGCCCTGGCCTTGGCTCTGGCCTGCCCTCGCTCTGGCTGCGGCCTGCTCTCGCTCTGGCTCCGGCCTGCCCTCGCCCTGGCTCTGGCCTGCCCTCGCTCTGGCTCCGGCCTGCTCTCGCCCTGGTTCCGGGCTGCCTTTACCTTGGCTCCAGCCTTCTCTCACTCTGGCTCTGGCCTGCCCTTGCCTTGGCTCTGGACTACTCTCGCTCTGGCTCTGGCCAGCCCTTGCACTGGCTAAGGCCTGCACTCGCTCTGACTCCGGCCTGATATCACTCTGGCTCTGGCCTGCCCTCGCCTTGGCTCCGTCCTAATCGCGCTCTGGCCTGCCCTCGCCTTGGATCCGGCCTGTTCTCGCTCTGGTTCCGTCCTGCCCTGCTCTCGCTCTGGCCTGCCCTCGCCTTGGCTCCGGCCTGCTCTCTCTCTGGCTCTGTCCTGCCCTCGTCCTGGCTCCGGCCTGCTCTCCCTCTGGTCTGCCCTTGCCTTGGCTCCGGCCTGCTCTCACCCTGGCTCTGGCTTGCTCTCTCTCTGGCTCTGGCTTGCCCTCGCCCTGGCTCCGGCCTGCTCTCGCTATGGCTCTGGCCTGCTCTCGCTATGGCTCTGGCCTGCTCTAGCTCTGTCTCTGGCCTGCCCTGGCCTTGGCTCTGGCCTGCCCTCGCCGAGGCTCCGGCCTGCTCTCGCTCTGGCCTGCCCTCGCTCTGGCTCCGGCCTGCTCTCGCCCTGGTTCCGGGCTGCCTTTGACTTGGCTCCGGCCTTCTCTCGCTCTGGCTCTGGCCTGCCCTTGCCTTGGCTCTGGACTACTCTCGCTCTGGCTCTGGCCAGCTCTTGCTATGGCTCTGGAACTGACCTGCTCTCGTTCTGGCTCTGGCCTGCCCTCACCTTGGCTCCGGCCGGCTCTTGCTCTGGCTCTGGCCTGCCGTCGCCTTGGCTCCGGCCTGCTCTTGCTCTGGCCTGCCGTCGCCTTGGCTCCGGACTGCTCTCGCTCTGGCACTGGCCTGCTCTCGTTCTGGCTCTGGCCTGCCCTCACCTTGGCTCCGGCCTGCTCTCGTTCTGGCTCTGGCCTGCCGTCGCCTTGGCTCTGGCCTGCTCTCGCTCTGGCTCTGGCCTGCCCTGGCTCTGCTCAAGCCTGCCCTCGTCTTGGCTGCGGCCTGCTCTCGCCTTGGCACCGGTCTGCCCTCGCCTTGGCTCCTGCCTGCTCTCGCTCTAGCCTGCTCTCGCTCTGGTTCTTGCCTGCCCTTGCCTCGGCTCCGGCCTGCTCTCGCTCTGGCCTGCCGTTTCCTTCGCTCCGGACATCTCTCGCTCTGGCTCGCGCCTGCACTAGCCTTGGCTCTGGCCTACTCTCGCTCTGGCTGTGGCTCTGGCATGCTCTCGCTCTGGCCTGCCCTTTCCTTGGCTCCGCCTGCTCTCGCTCCGACTCTGGTCTGACCTTGCCCTGGCTCCGGCCTGCTCTAGCTCTGGCTTCGGCCTGACCTCGCCCTGGCTCCGGCCTGCCCTTGTTCTGGCTCTGGCCTGCCCTCGCCTTGGCTCCAGCCTGCTCTCGCTCTAGCCTGTTCTCGCTCTGGTTCTTGCCTGCCCTTGCCTCGGCTCCGGCCTGCTCTTGCTCTGGCCTGCCGTTTCCTTGGCTCCGAACTTCTCTCGCTCTGGCTCGCGCCTGCCCTAGCCTTGGCTCTGGCCTACTCTCGCTCTGGCTCGGGCCTGCTCTGGCTGTGGCTCTGGCATGCTCTCGCTCTGGCCTGCCCTTTCCTTGGCTCCGGCCTGCTCTCGCTCGGACTCTGGTCTGACCTTGCCTTGGCTCCGGCCTGCAATCGCCCTGGCTCCGGCCTGCTCTAACTCTGGCTTCGGCCTGACCTCGCCCTGGCTCCGGCCAGCCCTTGCTCTGGCCTGCCCTCGCCTTGGCTCCGGCCAGCTCCTGCCTGCCCTCGCCTTGGCTCCGGCCTGCTCTCGCCCTGGCTCCGGCCTGCCCTCGACCTGGTTCCGGCATGTCCTCGCCCTGACTCCGGCCTGCCTTCGCCCTGGCTTCTTATTGCTCTCGCTCTGGCTAAGGCTTGCCCTCGCCCTGGCTCCGGCCTGATCTCACTCTCGCTCCGGCCTGCCCTCGCCTTGGCTCCGGCCTGCTCTCGCTCTGACCTGCCCTCGCCCTGTCTCCGGCCTGCTCTGGCTCCGGCCTGCCCTCGCCCTGGCTCTAGCCTGCCCTCGCTCTGGCTCCGGCCTGCTCTCGCTCTGGCTCCGGCCTGCTCTCGCCCTGGTTCCGGGCTGCCTTTGCCTTGGCTCCGGCCTTCTCTCGCTCTGGCCTGCCCTTGCCTTGGCTCTGGACTACTCTCGCTCTGGCCAGCTCTTGCTATGGCTCCGGCCTGCTCTTGCTCCGGCATTCTCTCGCTCTGTTTTCGGCCTGCCGTCGCCTTGGATCCGGCCTGCTCTCGCTCTGGCTCCGGCCAGCCCTCGCCTTGGCTCCGGCCTGCTCTCGCTCTGGCCTGCTTTTGCCTTGGCTCTGGCCTGCTCTCACTCTGGCTCTGTCCTGCCTTCACCTAGGCTCCGACCTGCTCTCGCTTTGGCTCTGGCCTGCCCATGCCTGGGCTCCAGCCTGCTCTCGCCCTAGCCAGCTGTTGCTCTGGCCTACCCTCGTTCTGCCTCTGGCCTGCCCTCGCCTTGGCTCCAGCCTGCTCTTGCCTTGGCTCCGGCCTGCTCTTGCTCTAGCTCCATACAGCCCTCGCCCTGGCTCCGCTATGCCACAGCTCGGGCTCCGGCTTGCCCTCGCTTTAGCTCCGTCCTGCTCTCGCCCTGGCTCCGAACTGCTCTCGCTCTGGCTCTGGCCTGCCCTCTCTCTGGCTCTGGCCTGCCCTCGCCCTGGCCTACTCTCGCTCTGGCTCTGGCCTGCTCTCGCTCTGGCCTCGCCCTGGCTCCGGCCTGCTCTCGCCCAGGTTCCGGCCTCCCCTTACCTTGGCTCCTGCCTGCTCTCGCTCTGGCATGCCCTAGCCTCGGCTCTAAACTACTCTCGCTCTGGCCTGCCCTTGCCCAGGCTCCGGCCTGCTCTTGTTCTGGCTCTGGCATGCCCTCGCCTTGCGTCCGGCCTCCTCTCGCTCTGACCTTGGCCTGCCCTCGCCCTGGCTCCGGCCTGCTCTGGCTCTGTCCTGCCCTCGCCTTGGCTCCGGCCTGCTCTCGCCCAGGCTCCGGCCTGCCCTCGTCCTGGCTCCGGCCTGCTCATGCTCTGGCCTGCCCTCGCTTTGGCTCTAGCCTACTCTCGCTCTGGCTCTGGCCTGCCCTCGACCTGGCTCCGGCCTGCTCTCGCTCTGGCATGCCCTCGCCTTTGCTCCGGCCTCCTCTCGCTCTCACTGTGGCCTGCCCTCGCCCTGGCTCCGGCCTGCTCTGGCTCTGTCCTGCCCTCGCCTTGGCCTCGGCCTGCCTTCGTCCTGGCTCCGGCCTGTTCTCGCTCTGGCCTGCCCTCGCTTAGGCTCCGGCTTGCTCTCGCCTTGGCTCCGGCCTGCTCTCGCTGTAGCTCTGGACTGCCCTCGCCCTGGCTCCGACCAGCTCTCGCTCTTGCCTGCCCTCGCCTTGGCTCTGGCCTGCTCTCGCTCTGGCCTGCCCTGGCTGTGCTTCTGGCCTGCCCTCGCCTTGGCTCCGGCCTGCTCTTGCCTTGGCTCCGGCCTGCTCTCGCTCTGGCACTGGCCTGCTCTCGTTCTGGCTCTGGCCTCCCCTCACCTTGGCTCCGGCCTGCTCTCGTTCTGGCTCTGGCCTGCCGTCGCCTTGGCTCTGGCCTGCTCTCGCTCTGGCTCTGGCCTGCCCTCGCCCTGGCTCTAGCCTGCCCTCGCTCTGGCTCCGGCCTGCTCTCGCTCTGGCTCCGGCCTGCTCTCGCCCTGGTTCCGGGCTGCCTTTGCCTTGGCTCCAGCCTTCTCTCGCTCTGGCCTGCTCTTGCCTTGGCTCTGGACTACTCTCGCTCTGGCTCTGGCCAGCTCTTGCTATGGCTCCGGCCTGCTCTTGCTCTGGCTCTGGCCTGCCCTGGCTCCGGCATTCTCTCGCTCTGTTTTCGGCCTGCCGTCGCCTTGGATCCGGCCTGCTCTCGCTCTGGCTCCGGCCAGCCCTCGCCTTGGCTCCGGCCTGCTCTCGCTCTGGCCTGCTTTTGCCTTGGCTCCGGCCTGCTCTCACTCTGGCTCTGTCCTGCCTTCACCTTGGCTCCGACCTGCTCTCGCTTTGGCTCTGGCCTGTCCTTGCCTTGGCTCCAGCCTGCTCTCGCCTTGGCTCCGGCCTGCTCTTGCTCTAGCTCCGTACAGCCCTCGCCCTGGCTCCGCTATGCCACAGCTCGGGCTCCGGCAACAGCTTGCTCTGGCCTACCCTCGTTCTGCCTCTGGCCTGCCCTCGCCTTGGCTCCAGCCTGCTCTTGCCTTGGCTCCGGCCTGCTCTTGCTCTAGCTCCGTACAGCCCTCGCCCTGGCTCCGCTATGCCACAGCTCGGGCTCCGGCTTGCCCTCGCTTTAGCTCCGTCCTGCTCTCGCCCTGGCTCCGAACTGCTCTCGCTCTGGCCTGCCCTCTCTCTGGCTCTGGCCTGCCCTTGCCCTGGCCTACTCTCGCTCTGGCTCTGGCCTGCTTTCGCTCTGGCCTCGCCCTGGCTCCGGCCTGCTCTCGCCCAGGTTCCGGCCTCCCCTTACCTTGGCTCCTGCCTGCTCTCGCTCTGGCATGCCCTAGCCTCGGCTCTAAACTACTCTCGCTCTGGCCTGCCCTTGCCCAGGCTCCGACCTCCTCTTGTTCTGGCTCTGGCATGCGCTCGCCTTGGCTCCGGCCTCCTCTCGCTCTGACCCTGGCCTGCCCTTGCCCTGGCTCCGGCCTGCTCTGGCTCTGTCCTGCCCTCGAGTTGGCTCCAGCCTGCTCTCGCCCAGGCTCCGGCCTGCCCTCGTCCTGGCTCCGGCCTGCTCATGCTCTGGCCTGCCCTCGCTTTGGCTCTAGCCTGCCCTCGTCCTGGTTCTGGCCTGCTCTCACTCTGGCATGCCCTCGCCTTTGCTCCAGCCTCCTCTCGCTCTGACTGTGGCCTGCCCTCGCCCTGGCTCCGGCCTGCTCTGGCTCTGTCCTGCCCTCGCCTTGGCTCCGGCCTGCTCTCGCCCAGTCCTCGGCCTGCCTTCGTCCTGGCTCCGGCCTGTTCTCGCTCTGGCCTGCCCTCGCTTAGGCTCCGGCTTGCTCTCGCCTTGGCTCCGGCCTGCTCTCGCTGTAGCTCCGGACTGCCCTCGCCCTGGCTCCGACCAGCTCTCGCTCTTGCCTGCCCTGGCCTTGGCTCCGGCCTGCTCTCGCTCTGGCCTGCCCTGGCTGTGCTTCTGGCCTGCCCTCGCCTTGGCTCTGGCCTGCTCTTGCCTTGGCTCCGGCCTGCTCTCGCTCTGGCACTGGCCTGCTCTCGCTCTGGCTCTGGCCTGCCCTCACCTTGGCTCCGGCCTGCTCTCGTTCTGGCTCTGGCCTGCCGTCGCCTTGGCTCTGGCCTGCTCTCGCTCTGGCCTGCCCTGGCTCTGCTCAAGCCTGCCCTCTTCTTGGCTGCGGCCTGCTCTCGCCTTGGCACCGGTCTGCCCTCGCCCTGCCTCCTGCCTGCTCTCGCTCTAGCCTGCTCTCGCTCTGGTTCTTGCCTGCCCTTGCCTCGGCTCCGGCCTGCTCTCGCTCTGGCCTGCCGTTTCCTTGGCTCCGGACATCTCTCGCTCTGGCTCGCGCCTGCACTAGCCTTGGCTCTGGCCTACTCTCGCTCTGGCTCGGGCCTGATCTGGCTGTGGCTCTGGCATGCTCTCGCTCTGGCCTGCCCTTTCCTTGGCTCCGGCCTGCTCTAGCTCTGGCTTCGGCCTGACCTCGCCCTGGCTCCGGCCTGCCCTTGTTCTGGCTCTGGCTTGCCCTCGCCTTGGCTCCGGCCTGCTCTCGCTCTAGCCTGCTCTCGCTCTGGTTCTTGCCTGCCCTTGCCTCGGCTCCGGCCTGCTCTTGCTCGGACTCTGGTCTGACCTTGCCTTGGCTCCGGCCTGCAATCGCCCTGGCTCCGGCCTGCTCTAGCTCTGGCTTCGGCCTGACCTCGCCCTGGCTCCGGCCAGCCCTTGCTCTGGCCTGCCCTCGCCTTGGCTCCGGCCAGCTCCTGCTCTGGCTCCTGCCTGCCCTCGCCTTGGCTCCGGCCTGCTCTCGCCCTGGCTCCGGCCTGCCCTCGACCTGGTTCCGGCATGCCCTCGCCCTGGCTCCGGCCTGCCTTCGCCCTGGCTTCTTATTGCTCTCGGTCTGGCTAAGGCTTGCCCTCGCCCTGGCTCCGGCCTGATCTCACTCTCGCTCCGGCCTGCCCTCGCCTTGGCTCCGGCCTGCTCTCGCTCTGGCTCCGGCCTGCTCTCGCTCTGACCTGCCCTCGCCCTGTCTCCGGCCTGCTCTCGCTCTGGCCTGCCCTCGCCGAGGCCCCGGCCTGCTCTCGCTCTGGCTCCGGCCTGCCCTCGCCCTGGCTCTGGCCTGCCCTCGCTCTGGCTCCGGCCTGCTCTCGCTCTGGCTCCGGCCTGCTCTCGCCCTGGTTCCGGGCTGCCTTTGCCTTGGCTCCGGCCTTCTCTCGCTCAGGCCTGCACTTGCCTTGGCTCTGGACTACTCTCGCTCTGGCTCTGGCCAGCTCTTGCTATGGCTCCGGCCTGTTCTTGCTCTATTTTCGGCCTGCCGTCGCCTTGGATCCGGCCTGCTCTCGCTCTGGCTCCGGCCAGCCCTCGCCTTGGCTCCGGCCTGCTCTCGCTCTGGCCTGCTTTTGCCTTGGCTCCGGCCTGCTCTCACCTTGGCTCCGACCTGCTCTCGCTTTGGCTCTGGCCGGCTCTCGCTCTGGCCTGCCCTTGCCTTGGCTCCAGCCTGCTCTCGCTATGCCACAGCTCGAGCTCCGGCTTGCCCTCGCTTTAGCTCCGTCCTGCTCTCGCCCTGGCTCCGAACTGCTCTTGCTCTGGCCTGCCCTCTCTCTGGCTCTGGCCTGCCCTCGCCCTGGCCTACTCTCGCTCTGGCTCTGGCCTGCTCTTGCTCTGGCCTCGCCCTGGTCCGGCCTGCTCTCGCCCAGGTTCCGGCCTCCCCTTACCTTGGCTCCTGCCTGCTCTCGCTCTGGCATGCCCTAGCCTCGGCTCTAAACTACTCTCGCACTGGCTCCGGCCTGCCCTTGCCCAGGCTCCGGCCTGCTCTTGTTCTGGCTCTGGCATGCCCTCGCCTTGGCTCCGGCCTCCTCTCGCTCTGACCCTGGCCTGCCCTTGCCCTGGCTCCGGCCTGCTCTGGCTCTGTCCTGCCCTCGCCTTGGCTCCGGCCTGCTCTCGCCCAGGCTCCGGCCTGCCCTCGTCCTGGCTCCGGCCTGCTCATGCTCTGGCCTGCCCTCGCTTTGGCTCTAGCCTACTCTCGCTCTGGCTCTGGCCTGCCCTCGTCCTGGCTCCGGCCTGCTCTCGCTCTGGCATGCCCTCGCCTTTGCTCCGGCCTCCTCTCGCTCTGACTGTGGCCTGCCCTGGCTCCGGCCTGCTCTGGCTCTGTCCTGCCCTCGCCTTGGCTCCGGCCTTCTCTCGCCCAGGCCTCGGCCTGCCTTCGTCCTGGCTCCGGCCTGTTCTCGCTCTGGCCTGCCCTCGCTTAGGCTCCGGCTTGTTCTCTCCTTGGCTCCGGCCTGCTCTCGCTGTAGCTCCGGACTGCCCTCGCCCTGGCTCCGACCAGATCTCGCTCTCGCTCTTGCCTGCCCTCGCCTTGGCTCCGGCCTACTCTCGCTCTGGCCTGCCCTGGCTGTGCTTCTGGCCTGCCCTCGCCTTGGCTCCGGCCTGCTCTTGCCTTGGCTCCGGCCTGCTCTCGCTGTAGCTCCGGACTGCCCTTGCCCTGGCTCCGGCCTGCCATCGCTCTGGCATTGGCGTGCCCTCGCCTTGGCTCCGGCCTGCTCTCGCTCTGACTCTGGCCTGCCCTCGCCCTGGCTTCGGCCTGCTCTGGATCTGCCTCTGGCCTGCCCTCACCTTGGCTCCGGACTGCTCTCTCTCTGGCTCTGTCCTGCCCTCGTCCTGGCTCCGGCCTGCTCTCCCTCTGGTCTGCCCTTGCCTTGGCTCCAGCCTGCTCTCACCCTGGCTACGGCTTGCTCTCACTCTGGCTCTGGCTTGCCCTAGCCCTGGCTCCGGCCTGCTCTCGCTATGGCTCTGGCCTGCTCAAGCTTTGTCTCTGGCCTGCCCTGGCCTTGGCTCTGGCCTGCCCTCGCCGAGGCTCCGGCCTGCTCTCGCTCTGGCTCCAGCCTGCCCTCGCCCTGGCTCTTGCCTGCCCTCGCTCTGGCTCCGGCCTGCTCTCGCTCTGGCTCCGGCCTGCTCTCGCCCTGGTTCCGGGCTGCCTTTGCCTTGGCTCCGGCCTTCTCTCGCTCTGGCTCTGGCCTGCCCTTGCCTTGGCTCTGGACTACTTTCGCTCTGGCTCTGGCCAGCTCTTGCTATGGATCTGGCCTGCTCTCGCTCTGGAACTGACCTGCTCTCTTTCTGGCTCTGGCCTGCCCTCACCTTGGCTCCGGCCTGCTCTTGCACTGGCTCTGGCCTGCCGTCGCCTTGGCTCCGGACTGCTCTCGCTCTGGCACTGGCCTGCTCTCGTTCTGGCTCTGGCCAGGCCTCACCTTGGCTCCGGCCTGCTCTCGTTCTGGCTCTGGCCTGCCGTCGCCTTGGCTCTGGCCTGCTCTCGCTCTGGCTCTGGCCTGCCCTGGCTCTGCTCAAGCCTGCCCTCGTCTTGGCTCTGGCTTGCTCTCGCCATGGCACCGGTCTGCCCTCGCCCTGGCTCCTGCCTGCTCTCACTCTAGCCTGCTCTCGCTCTGGTTCTTGCCTGCCTTTGCCTCGGTTCCGGCCTGCTCTCGCTCTGGCCTGCCCTAGCCTTGGCTCTGGCCCACTCTCGCTCTGGCTCGGGCCTGCTCTGGCTCTGGCATGCTCTCGCTCTGGCTCTGGCCTGCCCTATCCTTGGCTCCGGCCTGCTCTCGCTCGGACTCTGGTCTGACCTTGCCTTGGCTCCGGCCTGCAATCGCCCTGGCTCCAGCCTGCTCTAGCTCTGGCTTCGGCCTGACCTCGCCCTGGCTCCGGCCTGCCCTCGCCTTGGCTCCGGCCAGCTCTCGCCCTGGCTCCGGCCTGCCCTCGCCTGGCTCTGGCCTGCCCTCGACCTGGCTCCGGCATGCCCTCGCCCTGGCTCCGGCATGCCCTCGCCCTGGCTCCGGCCTGCCTTCGCCCTGGCTTCTGCTTGTTCTCGCTCTGGCTAAGGCCTGCCCTCTCCCTGGCTCCGGCCTGCTCTCACTCTCGCTCCGGCCTGCCATCGCCTTGGCTCCGGCCTGCTCTTGCTCTGGCTTCGGCATGCTCTCGCTCTGACCTGCCCTCACCCTGTCTCCGGCCTGCTCTCGCTCTTGCCTGCCCTCGCCCTGGCTCCGGCATTCTCTCGCTCTGGTTTCGGCCTGCCGTCGCCTTGGATCCGGCCAGATCTCGCTCTGGCTCCGGCCAGCCCTCGCCTTGGCTCCGGCCTGCTCTTGCTCTGGCCGGCCTTTGCCTTGGCTCCAGCCTGCTCTCGCTCTGGCTCTGGCCTGCCCTGGCTCTGCTCAAGCCTGCCCTCGTCTTGGCTCTGGCCTGCTCTCGCCATGGCACCGGTCTGCCCTCGCCCTGGCTCCTGCCTGCTCTCGCTCTAGTCTGCTCTCGCTCTGGTTCTTGCCTGCCTTTGCCTCGGCTCCGGCCTGCTCTCGCTCTGGCCTGCCGTTTCCTTGGCTCCGGACTTCTCTCGCTCTGGCTCGCACCTGCCCTAGCCTTGGCTCTGGCCCACTCTCGCTCTGGCTCGGGCCTGCTCTGGCTCTGGCATGCTCTCGCTCTGGCCTGCCCTTTCCTTGGCTCCGGCCTGCTCTCGCTCGGACTCTGGTCTGACCTTGCCTTGGCTCCGGCCTGCAATCGCCCTGGCTCCGGCCTGCTCTAGCTCTGGCTTCGGCCTGACCTCGCCCTGGCTCCGGCCTGCCCTCGCCTTGGCTCCGGCCAGCTCCTGCTCTGGCCTGCCTTCGCCTTGGCTCCGGCCTGCTCTCGCCCTGGCTCCAGCCTGCTCTCGCCCTGGCTCCGGCCTGCCCTAGCCTGGCTCTGGCCTGCCCTCGACCTGGTTCCGGCATGCCCTCGCTCTGGCTCCGGCCTGCCTTCGCCCTGACTTCTGCTTGTTCTCGCTCTGGCTAAGGCCTGCCCTCGCCCTGGCTCCGGCCTGCTCTCACTCTCGCTCCGGCCTGCCCTCGCCTTGGCTCCGGCCTGCTCTCGCTCTGGCTTCGGCCTGCTCTCGCTCTGACCTGCCCTCACCCTGTCTCCGGCCTGCTCTCGCTCTAGCTTGCCCTCGGCCTGGCTCCGGCATTCTCTTGCTCTGGTTTCGGCCTGCCGTCGCCTTGGATCCGGCCTGCTCTCGCTCTGGCTAGCCCTCGCCTTGGCACCGGCCTGCTCGCACTCTGGCCTGCCTTTGCCTTGGCTCCGTCCTGCTCTCACTCTGGCTCTGGCCTGCCTTCACCTTGGCTCCGACCTGCTCTCGCTTTGGCTCTGGCCTGCTCTCACTCTGGCCTGCCCTTGCCTTGCCTGCAGCCTGCTCTCGCCCTAGCCAGCTGTTGCTCTGGCTTACCCTGGTTCTGCCTCTGGCCTGCCCTCGTCTTGGTAGCGGCCGGCTCTCGCCTTGGCTCCGGCCTGCTCTCGCTCCGTACCGCACTCGCCCTGGCTCCGCTATGCCACAGCTCGGGCTCTGGCTTGCCCTCGCTTTAGCTCCGTCCTGCTCTCGCCCTGGCTCCGAACTGCTCTCGTTCTGGCTCTGGCCTGCTCTCGCTCTGGCCTCGCCCTGGCTCCGGCCTGCTCTCGTCCAGGTTCCGGCCTCCCCTTACCTTGGCTCCTGCCTGCTCTCGCTCTGGCTCTGGCATTCCCTAGCCTCGGCTCTAAACTACTCTCGCTCTGGCTCTGGCCTGCCCTCGCCCTGGCTCCGGCCTGCTATTGTTCCGGCTCTGGCATTCCCTCGCCTTGGCTCCGGCCTCCTCTCGCTCTGACCCTGGCCTGCCCTCGCCCTGGCTCCGGCCTGCTCTGGCACTGTCCTGCCCTCGCCTTGGCTCCGGCCTGCTCTCGCCCAGGCTCCGGCCTGCCCTCGTCCTGGCTCCAGCCTGCTCTTGCTCTGGCCTGCCCTCGCTTTGGCTCTAGCCTACTCTCGCTATGGCCTGCCCTCGTCCTGGCTCCGGCCTGCTCTTGCTCTGGCATGCCCTCGCCTTTGCTCCGGCCTCCTCTCGCTTTGACTCTGGCCTGCCCTCGCCCTGGCTCTGTCCTGCCCTCGCCTTGGCTCCGGCCTTCTCTCGCCCAGGCCTCGGCCTGCCCTCGTCCTGGCTCCGGCCTGTTCTCGCTCTGGCCTGCCCTTGCTTAGGCTCCGGCTTGCTCTCGCCTTGGCTCCGGCCTGCTCTCGCTGTAGCTCTGGACTGCCCTCGCCCTGGCTCCGACCAGCTCTCGCTCTTGCCTGCCCTCGCCTTGGCTCCGGCCTGCTCTCGCTCTGGCCAGCCCTGGCTCTGCTTCTGGCCTGCCTTCGCCTTGGCTCCGGCCTGCTCTTGCCTTGGCTCCGGCCTGCTCTCGCTGTAGCTCCGGACTGCCCTTGCCCTGGCTCCGGCCTGCCATCGCTCTGGCACTGGCGTGCCCTCGCCTTGGCTCCGGCCTGCTCTTGCTCTGACTCTGGCCTGCCCTCGCCCTGGCTCCGGCCTGCTCTGGATCTGCCTCTGGCCTGCCCTCGCCTTGGCTCCGGCCTGCTCTCGCCCTGGCTCCGGCCTGCTCTCGCTCTGGCTCTGGCCTGCCCTCACCCTTGCTCCGACCTGCTCTCGCTCTGACTCTGGCCTGCCCTCACCCTGGCTCCGGCCAGCTCTGGATCTGGCTCTGGCCTGCCCTCGGCTTGGCTCCGGCCTGCTCTCGACCTGGCCTGCCCTCGCCTTGGCTCCGGCCTGCTCTTGCTTTGGCTTCGGCCTGCTCTCGCTGTGGCTCCAGCCTGCCTTTGCTCTGGCTCCGACCAGCCCTCGCCTTGCATCCGGCCTGCTCTTGCTCTGGCTCTGGCCTTCCCTCGCCCTGGCTCCGGCCTGCTCTCGCTCTGGCCTGCCCTCGCCTTGCCTCCGGCCTGCTCTCGCTCTTGCCTGCCCTCGCCTTGGCTCCGACCTGCTCTCGCTCTGGTCTGCCCTCGCCTTGGCTCTGGCCAACCATCGCTCTGGCTCCGGCCTGCCCTCGCCTTGGCTCCGGCCTGCTCTTGCCCTGGCCTGCCCTCTCCTTGGCTCCGGCCTGCTCTCGCCTTGGCTACGGCCTGCTCTTGCTTTGGCTTCGGCCTGCCCTCATTGTGGCTCCGGCCTGCCTTTGCTCTGGCTCCGACCAGCCCTCGCCTTGCATCCGGCCTGCTCTTGCTCTGGCTCTGGCCTTCCCTCGCCCTGGCTCCGGCCTGCTCTTGCTCTGGCCTGGCCTGCCCTCGTCTTGACTCCAGCCTGCTCTCGCTCTGGTTCTTGCCTGCCTTCACCTTGGCTCCGGCATCCCCTCGCTCTGGCTCAAGCCTGCTCTAGCTCTGGCTCTGGCCTGCCCTTGCCTTGGCTCCAGACTGCTCTCGCTCTGGCTTGCTCTCGCTCTGGCCTGCCCTCGCCTTGCCTCCGGCCTGCTCTCGCTCTTGCCTGCCCTCGCCTTGGCTCCGACCTGCTCTCGCTCTCGCTCTGGTCTGCCCTCGCCTTGGCTCTGGCCCGCTCTTGCTCTACTTCTGGCCTGCCCTCGCCTTGGCTCCCGGCCTGCTCTCGTCTTGACTCCAGCCTGCTCTCGCTCTGGTTCTTGCCTGCCTTCACCTTGGCTCCGGCATCCCCTCGCTCTGGCTCAAGCCTGCTCTAGCTCTGGCTCTGGCCTGCCCTTGCCTTGGCTCCAGACTGCTCTCGCTCTGGCTTGCTCTCGCTCTGGCCTGCCCTCGCCTTGCCTCCGGCCTGCTCTCGCTCTTGCCTGCCCTCGCCTTGGCTCCGACCTGCTCTCGCTCTCGTCTGCCCTCGCCTTGGCTCTGGCCCGCTCTTGCTCTACTTCTGGCCTGCCCTCGCCTTGGCTCCGGCCTGCCCTCGCCTTGGCTCCGGCCTGCTCTCGCCTTGGCTCCGGCCTGCTCTCGCCCTGGCTCCAGCCAACCATCGCTCTGGCTCCGGCCTGCCCTCGCCTTGGCTCCGGCCGGCTCTCGCTCTGGCCTGCCCTCGCCCTGGCTCCGTGCTCTCTATCTGGCTCTGGCCTGCCCTCGCCTTGGCTCCTGCCTGTTCTCACCCTGGATCCAGCCTGACCTTGCTTTGGATCATGCCTGCTCTCGATCTGGCCTGACGTCAACTTGGCTCCGGCCTGCTCTCACTCTGGCTCCGGCCTGCCCTCGCCTTGGCTTCGGCCTGCTCTCGCCCTGGCTCCGGCCTACTCTCTCTCTGGCTCTGGCCTGCCCTCGCCCTGGATCCGGTCTGCCCTGACTCTGGCTCTGGCCTGCCCTCGCCTTGGCTCCGGCCTGCTCTCGCCCTGGTTCCGGCCTGCCCTTGCCTTGGCTCATGCCTGCTCTCGCTCTGGCCTGCCCTCGCCTTGGCTCCGGCCTGCTCTCACTCTGGATCAAGCCTGCCCTCGCTCTGGCTCCGGCCTGCACTCACCTTGGCTCCGGCCTGCTCTCGCTCTGGCCTGCCCTCGCCCTGGCTCTGGCCTGCCCTCGCTCTGCCTCTGGCCTGCCCTCGCCTTGGCTCTGGCCTGCTGTCGCTCTGGCCTGCCCTCGCTCTGCCTCTAGCCTGCCCTCGCCTTAGTTCCGGCCTCCTCTCGTCCTGGCTCCAGCCTGCTCTCGCTCTGGCCTGCCCTTGTCTTGGCTACTGCCTGTTCTCGACCTGGCTCCGGCCTGCTCTCGCTCTGGCCTGCCCTCGCCCTGGCTCCGGCCTGCCCTCGCCCTGGCTCCGGCCTGCTCTCGCCCTGGCTCCGGCATTCTCTCGCTCTGACTCTGGCCTGCCCTCGCTCTGACTCTGGCATGCCCTCGCCCTGACTCCGGCTTGCTCTGGATCTGGCCTGCCCTCGCCTTGGCTCCGGCCTGCTCTCGCTCTGGCCTGCCCTCGCCTTGGCTCCGGCCTGCTCTCGCCTTGGCTCCGGCCTGCTCTTGCTCTGGCTCCGACCAGCCCTCGCCTTGCCTCCGGCCTGCTCTGGCCCTGGCTCCGGCCTGCTCTCGCTCTGGCCTTCCCTCGCCCTGGCTCCGGCCTGCTCTTGCTCTGGCCTGGCCTGCCCTCGTCTTGACTCCAGCCTGCTCTCGCTCTTGTTCTAGCCTGCCTTCACCTTGGCTCCGGCATCCCCTCGCTCTGGCTCAAGCCTGCTCTAGCTCTGGCTCTGGCCTGCCTTTGCCTTGGCTCCAGACTGCTCTCGCTCTGGCTTGCTCTCGCTCTGGCCTGCCCTCGCCTTGGCTCCGGCCTGCTCTCGCTCTTGCCAGCCCTCGCCTTGGCTCCAACCTGCTCTCGCTCTGGTCTGCCCTCGCCTTGGCTCTGGCCTGCTCTCGCTCTACTTCTGGCCTGCCCTCGCCTTGGCTCCGGCCTGCTCTCGCCTTGGTTCTGGCCTGCTCTCGCCCTGGCTACGGCCAACCATCGCTCTGGCTCCGGCCTGCCCTCGCCTTGGCTCCGGCCTGCTCTCGCTCTGGCCTGCCCTCGCCCTGGCTCCAGCCTGCTCTCTCTCTGGCTCTGGCCTGCCCTCGCCTTGGCTCCTGCCTGTTCTCGCCCTGGATCCAGCCTGACCTTGCTTTGGATCATGCCTGCTCTCGATCTGGCCTGACGTCAACTTGGCTCCGGCCTGCTCTCACTCTGGCTTCGGCCTGCCCTCGATCTGGCTCCGGCCTGCCCTCGCCTTGGCTCCGGCCTGCTCTCGCCCTGGCTCCAGCCTGCTCTCGCCCTGGCTCCAGCCTGCGCTCACCCTGGCTCCGGCCTACTCTCTCTGTAGCTCTGGCCTGCCCTCGCCCTGGCTCCGGTCTGCCCTCGCCTTGGCTCCGGACTGCTCTCGCCCTGGCTCCGGACTGCTCTCGCCATGGTTCCGGCCTGCCCTTGCCTTGGCTCATGCCTGCTCTCGCTTTGGCCGGCCCTCAGGGTCTTGGCTCCGGCCTGCTCTCGCTCTGGATCCAGCCTGCCCTCTCTCTGGCTCCGGCCTGCCCTCGCTCTGGCCTGCCCTCGCCCTGGCTCTGGCCTGCCCTCGCCTTGGCTCCGGCCTGCTCTCGCTCTGGCCTGCCCTCGCCCTGGCTCTGGCCTGCCCTCGCCCTGGCTCTGGCCTGCCCTCGCTCTGCCTCTGGCCTGCCCTCGCCTTAGTTCCGGCTTCCTCTCGCCCTGGCTCCAGCCTGCTCTCGCTCTGGCCTTCCCTTGTCTTGGCTACTGCCTGTTCTCGACCTGGCTCTTGCTTGCTCTCGCTCTGGCTTTGGCCTGTACCCTCCTTGGCTCCAGCCTGCTATTGCACAGGCTCCAGCCTGCCTTCGTCTTGGCTCCGGCCTGCTCTCGCTCTGGCCTCCTCTCGCCATGGCTCCGGCCTGCTATATCTCTGGCTCCGGCCTGCGCTCGCCTTGGCTCCTGCCTGTTCTCACCCTGGATCCGGCCTGCATTCGCCATGGCTCCGGCCTGCTCTCGCTCTGGTTCCAGCCTGCCCTTGATTTGGATCATGCCTGCTCTCGATCTGGCCTGACATCAACTTGGCTCCGGCTTGCTCTCGCTCTGGCTTCGGCCTGCCCTCGCTCTGGCTAAGTCCTGCTCTCGCTTTGGCTCCGGCATACTCTCGCTCTGGCTTCAGCCTGCCCTCGCCCTGGCTCCGGACTACTGTCGCTCTGGCTCTGGCCTGCCCTCGCCCTGGCTCTGGCCTGCCCTCGCCTTGGCTCCAGCCTGCTCTCGCCCTGGCTCCGGCCTGCTCTCGCTCTGGCACTGGCCTGATCTTGCTCTGGCACTGGCCTGCTCTCGTTCTGGCTCTGGCCTGCTCTCGCTCTGGCCTGCCCTGGCTCTGCTCAAGCCTGCCCTCGTCTTGGCTCCGGCCTGCTCTCGCCTTGGCACCGGTCTGCCCTCGCCCTGGCTCCGGCCTGCTCTCGCTCTGGCCTGCTCTCGCTCTGGTTCTGGCCTGCCTTTGCGTCGGCTCCGGCCTGCTCTCGCTCTGGCCTGCCCTCTCTCGCTCTGTCTCGCGCCTGCCCTAGCCTTGGCTCTGGACTACTCTCGATCTGGCTCGGGCCTGCTCTGGCTGTGGCTCTGGCATGCTCTCGCTCTGGCCTGTCCTTGGCTCCGGACTGCTCTCGCTCGGACACTGGTCTGACCTTGCCTTGGCTCCCGCCTGCTCTAGCTCTGGCTTCGGCCTGACCTCGCTCTGGCTCCGGCCTGACCTTGCCCTGGCTCTGGCCTGCCCTCGCCTTGGCTCCGGCCAGCTCCTGCTCTGGCTCCGGCCTGCCCTCGCCCTGGCTCCGGCCTGCCCTCGACCTGGCTTCTGCTTGCTCTCGCTCTGGCTAAGGCCTGCTTTCTCCCAGGCTCCTGCCTGCTCTCACTGTGGCTCCGGCCTACTCTCGCTCAGGCCTGCCCTCGCCCTGTCTCCGGCCGGCTCTCGCTCTGGCCTACCCTCGCCCTGGCTCCGGCATTCTCTCGCTCTGGTTTCGGCCTGCCGTCGCCTTGGATCCGGCCTGCTCTCACTCTGACCTGCCTTTGCCTTGGCTCCGGCCTGCTCTAACTCTGGCTCTGGACTGCCTTCGCCTTGGCTCCGACCTGCTCTCTCTTTGGCTCTGGCCTGCTCTCGCTCTGGCCTGCCCTTTGGCCCCAGCCTGCGCCCTGGCCTGCTGTTGCTCTGGCTTACCCTGGTTCTGCCTCTGGCGTGCCCTCGCCTTGGATACGGCCTGCTCTCGCCTTGGCTCCGGCCTGCTCTCGCTCTAGCTCCGTACTGCCCTCGCCCTGGCTCCGCTATGCCACAGCTCGGGCTCCGGCTTGTCCTCGCTTTAGCTCCGTCCTGCTCTCACCCTGGCTCCGACTGCTCTCGCTCTGGCAGACCTGCTCTCTCTCTGGCTCTGGCCTGCCCTTGCCCTGGCTCCGGCCTACTCTCGCTCTGGCCTGCCCTCGCTTTGGCTCCGGCTTGCTCTTGCCTTGGCTCCGGCCTGCTCTCGCCTTGGCTCCGACCTGCTCTCTCTTTGGCTCTGGCCTGCTCTCCCTCTGGCCTGCCCTTTGGCCCCAGCCTGCGCCCTGGCCTGCTGTTGCTCTGGCCTACCCTGGTTCTGCCTCTGGCGTGCCCTCGCCTTGGATACGGCCTGCTCTCGCCTTGGCTCCGGCCTGCTCTCGCTCTAGCTCCGTACTGCCCTCGCCCTGGCTCCGCTATGCCACAGCTCGGGCTCCGGCTTGCCCTCGCTTTAGCTCCGTCCTGCTCTCACCCTGGCTCCGACTGCTCTCGGTCTGGCCTGCCTTCGCCCTGGCCGACCTGCTCTCTCTCTGGCTCTGGCCTGCCCTTGCCCTGGCTCCGGCCTACTCTCGCTCTGGCCTGCTCTCGCTCTGGCCTCGCCCTGGCTCCGGCCCGCTCTCGCCCTGGTTCCGGCCACCCCTTACCTTGGCTACTGCTTGCTCTTGCTCTGGCATGCCCTAGCCTCGGCTCTAGCCTACTCTCGCTCTGTCTCTGGGCTGCCCTCGCCCTGGCTCCGGCCTGCTCTTGTTCTGGCATGCCCTTGCCTTGGCTCCGGCCTCTTCTCGCTCTGACTCTGGCATGCCCTCACCCTGGCTCCGGCCTGCTCTCGCTCTGTCCTGCCCTCGCCTTGGCTCCGGCCTGCTTTCGCCCAGGCTCCCGCCTGCCCTCGTCCTGGCTCCGGCCTGCTATCGCTCTGGCCTGCCCTCGCTTTGGCTCTAGCCTACTCTCGCTCTGGCCAGCCCTCGTCCTGGCTCCGGCTTGCTCTCGCTCTGGCATGCCCTCTCCTTGGCTCCGGCCTCATCTCGCTCTGACTCTGGCCTGCCCTCGCTCCGGCCAGCTCTGGCTATGTCCTGGCCTCGCCTTGGCTCCAGCCTACTCTCGCCCAGGCTCCAGCCTGCCCTCGTCCTGGCTCCAGCTTGCTCTCGCTCTGGCCTGCCCTCGCTTTGGCTCCGGCTTGCTCTTGCCTTGGCTCCGGCCTGCTCTCGCCCTGGCTCCGGCCTGCCCTTGCTCTGACTCCGGCCTGCCCTAGCTCTGGCTCTGGCCTGCCCTCGCCTTGGCTCCGGCCTGCTCTCGCCCTGGCTCTGGCCTGCTCTTGCTCCTTTCCTCGGTGTTCCCTCCCCCCACTCAAGCCAGGGACAGGAACTGTCGTGCCCATCTCAGGGGCATATTGGTCGCCCTGCCCCACGGCAATGTGGTGTAATGCATGCAGGTGTCGGGGTCCTGATCCACACTCCATCCTTACCTGAGAGTGAGATATCACACCTCTGGGTGAGGTGCAATACCTCTGTAGCAACCGAGCCCTCGGGGTGCTACAGTTCCATTTATCTTCAGCCTATGTGACGTATTGCGATACAGGGCCGTGATTTTGGCTATAAAAGGGTCCCCTAGACCCCTTCCCCAAGCTTTTTAAGAGAATAATATGGCCTGCTCTTGCTCTGGCCTGCCCTCGTCTTGACTCCGGCCTGCTCTCGCTTGTTATGGCCAGCCTTCGCCTTGGCTCCGGCATGCTCTCGCTCCGGCGTAGGCCTGCTGTCGCTCTGGCTCTGTCTGGCCTGCCCTTGCCTTGGCTCCGGACTGCTCTTGCTCTGGCCTGCCCTCGCCCTGGCTCCGGCCTGCTCTTGCTCTGGCCTTCTCTTGCTCTGGCCTGCCCTCGCCCTGGCTCCGGCCTGCTTTTGCTCTGGCTCTGGCCTGCTCTTGCTCTGGCCTTGGCTCTGGCCTTCTATCTCTCTGGCTCTGGCCTGCCCTTGCCTTGGCTCTGGCCTACTCTCGCCTTGGCTCCGGCCTGCTCTCGCCCTGGCTCTGGCCTGCCCTCGCCCTGACTCCGGCCTGCCCTCGCCCTGACTCCGGCCTGCCCTTGCTCTGACTCCGGCCTGCCCTCGCATTGGCTCTGGCCTGCTCTCGCCCTGGCTCCGACCCGCTCTTGCTCTGGCCTGTCCTCGCCCTGTCTCTGGCCTGCTCTCTCTCTGGCACTGGCCTGCCCATGCCTTGGCTCCGGCCTACTCTTTCTCTGGCTCTGGCCTGCCCTCGTCTTGACTCTAACCTGATCTCGCTCTTGTTCTGGCCTTCCTTCGCCTTGGCTCCAGCCTGCTCTCCCTCTGGCCTGCCCTAGCTCTGGCTCCGGACTGCTCTAGCCTGCTCTCGCTCTGGCTCTGGACTGCCCTCGCCTTGGCTCTGGCCTGCTCTCGCTCTGGCCTGCCATTATACTGTATATAATAAGCAATGTAGGGCCCTGTTATTGTGACGCTCTAGCCCTCCCTGGGAAGGTGAACTTGGACGGCGGGCCTGTAGTTGTGGGGGATGTCATCATGGCCTTGGCCCGGTCCGTGCCCAGGGCTGTCACATAAAAAATTATTGGCTTCTGGATGAGTGGTTGTTCGACTACGCCACCTGCGGTTTTTGGTGAGGGTCACCAGCGCAGCAGCAGTCCTCTGAGGCCGGTGTCTCGCCTGGCTCCGGCCTGCTCTCTCTCTGGCCTGCCCTCGCCCTGGCTCCGGCCTACTCTCGCTCTGGCTCTGGCCTGCTCTCGCTGTGGCTCTGGCCTCATTCACCCTGTCTCCGGCCTGCTCTTGTCCTGGTTTCAGCCTGCCCTTGCCTTGGCTCTGGCCTTCTCTCGCTCTGGCCTGCCCTTGCCTTGGCTCTGGCCTACTCTCGCTCTGGCCTGCCATTGCCCTGGCTCCGGCCTGCTCTCGCTCTGACTCGGCCTGCCCTTGCCCTGACGCCGGCCTGCCCTTGCCCTGGCTCCGGCCTGCCCTTGCTCTGGCCTGCCCTCGCACTGGCTCCGGCCTGCCCTCGCATTGGCTCCGGCCTGCTCTCGCCCTGGCTCCGACCTGCTCTCGCTCTGGCCTGCCCTCGCCGGCCTGCTCTCTCTCTGGCCTGCCCTCGCCCTGGTTCTGGCCTGCTCTCGCTCTGGCCTCGCCTTGTCTCCAGCCTGCTCTCGCCCTGGTTCCGGCCTTCTATCGCTCTGGCTCTGGCCTGCCCTTGCCTTGGCTCTGGCCTGCCCTTGCCTTGGCTCTGGCCTACCCTCGCCTTGGCTCCGGCCTGCTCTCGCTCTGGCTCCGGAATGCCCTCGCCCTGACTCCGGCCTGCCCTTGCTCTGGCTCCGGACTGCTCTCGCCCTGGCTCCGACCTGCTCTCGCCCTGGCTCCGACCTGCTTTCGCTCTGGCCTGCCCTCGCCCTGGCTCTGGCCTGCCCATGCCTTGGCTTCTCCGGCCTGCTCTTCCTCTGGCTCTGGCCTGCCCTCCTCATGACTCTAGCCTGATCTCCCTCTTGTTCTGCCCTGTCTTCCCCATGACTCCAGCCGACTCTCGCTCTGGTTCAGGCCTGCTCTCGCTCTGGCTCTGGCCTGCCCTAGCTCTGGCTCCAGACTGCTCTCGCTCTGGCATACTCTCGCCCTGGTTCTGACCTGCTCTCGCTCTGGCCTCGCCCTGTCTCCGGCCTGCTCTCGCCCTTGTTCCGGCCTGCCCTTGCCTTGGCTCTGGCCTTCTCTCGCTCTGGCCTGACCTTGCCTTGGCTCTGGCCTGCCCACGCCCTGGCTCCGGCCTGCTCTCGCTCTGTCTCTGACCTGCTCTCGCTCTGGCGTGCCCTCACCTTGGCTCCGGCCTGCTCTTGCTCTGACTCTGGCCTGCCCTCGCTCTGACTCCGGCCTGCTCTGGATCTGGCTCTGGCACACTGTCCTCAGGGCCTTGGCTCCGGACTGCTCTCGCTCTGGCCTGCCCTCTCCTTCGCTCCGGGAGCCTGCTCTTGCCTTGGCTCCGGCCTGCTCTCGCTCTGGCTCCAGCCAGCCCTCGCCTTGGCTCTGGCCTGCTCTCTCCCTGGCCCCGGCCTGCCCTTGCTCTGGCTCCGGTCAGCCCTCACCTTGACTCCGGCCTGCTCTCGCCCTGGCTCCGGCCTGCTGTTGCTCTGGCCTGCCCACGCCCTGGCTCTGGCCTGCCCTTGACTCCAGCCTGCTCTCGCTCTTCTTCTGGCCTGCCTTCGCCTTGGCTCCGGCCTGCTCTCGCTCTGGCTATGGCCTCCCCTCCTTGGCTCTGGCCTGCCCTCGCCCTGTCTCCGGCCAGCTCTCTCTCTGGCCTGCCCTCGCCCTGGCTCCGGCCTGCCCTCGCTCTGGCCTCACCCTGTCTCCGGCCTGCTCTCGTCCTGGTTCCGGGCTGCCCTTGCCTTGGCTCCGGCCTTCTCTCACCAGATCTGGCCTGCCCTTGCCTTGCTTGGCTCTGGCCTACTCTCGCTCTGGCTCTGGCCTGCCCTCGCCCTGGCTCCGGCCTGCTCTCGCTCTGGCCTCCTCTCGCTCTGGCGTTCCCTCGCCTTGGCTCCGGCCTGCTCTTGCTCTGTCTGGCCTGCCCTCGCCCTGGCTCCGGCCTGCTCTGGATCTGGCTCTGACCTGCCCTCGCCTTGGCTCCGGCCTGCTCTCGCCCTGGCTCCGGCCTGCTCTCGCTCTGGCCTGTCCTCGCCCTGGCTCCGGCCTGCCCTTGCTCTGGCTCCGGCCTGCCCTTGCTCTGGCTCCGGCTAGCCCTCGCCTTGGCTCTGGCCTGCTCTCGCCCTGGCTCCGGCCTGCTCTCGCTCTGGCTCCGGCCTGCCCTTGCCCTGGCTCCGGCCTGCTCTCGCTCTGGCTCCGGCCTGCCCTCGCTCTGGCTCCGGCCTGCCCTCGCCCTGTCTCCGGCCTGTTCTTGCTCTGGCCTGCTCTCGCCCTGGATCGGGCATTCTCTCGCTCTGGTTTCGGCCTGCCCTCGCCTTGGCTCCGGCCTGACTTTGCCATGGCTACAGCCTGCTATCGCTCTGGCTCCGGCCTGCCTTTGCCTTGGCTCTGGCCTGCTCTCGCTCAGGCTCTGGCCTGCTATCGCTGTGGCTCTGGCCTGCCTTCGCCTTGGCCAGAGCGAGATTTGGCCAGAGCCAAGGCAAGGGCAGACCAGAGCCAGAGAGAAAGAAGGCCGGAGCCAAGGCAAGGGCAGCCAGAACCAGGGCGAGAGCAGGCCAGAGCCAGGGCGAGAGCAGGCTGGAGCCAAGGCGAGAGCAGGGCGAGGGCAGGCCAGAGCCAGAGTCAGATCAGGCCGAAGACAAGGCGAGGGCAGGCCAGAGCCAGAGAGAGGGCAGGCCAGAGCCAGAGCGAGAGCAGGCCGGACCTCCGGAGTCAAGCAAGGGCAGGCCAGAGTCAAAGCGAGAGCAGTCCGGAGCCAAGGCGAGGGCAGGCCAGAGCCAGAGCGAGAGCAGGCCAGAGGCAGAGCGAGAGCAGGCCAGAGGCAGAGCGAGAGCAGGCCAGAGGCAGAGTGAGAGCAGGCCAGAGGCAGAGCGAGAGCAGGCCGGAGCCAGTGCAAGGGCAGGCCGGAGCCAGGGCGAGAATTGGCCAGAGCCAAGGCAAGGGCAGGCCAGAGCCCGCTCTCTCTCTGGCCTCGCCCTGTCTCCGGCCTGCCCTCCTCCTGGTTCCGGCCTTCTCTCGCTCTGGCCTGCCCTTGCCTTGGCTCTGGCCTACTCTCGCTCTGGCGCAGTGCCCTCGCCCTGGCTCCGGCCTGCTCTCTTGCCTTGGCTCCGGCCTGCTCTCGCCACTCTGGCCTGCCCTCGCCCTGGCTCCGTCCTGCTCTGGATCTGGCACCGGCCTGCCCTTGCTCTGGCTCCGGCCTGCTCTCGCCCTGGCTCCGAGCCTGCTCTTGCTCTTTTCAGTCTAATCAGCAACACTCCTGCTAAGGGCGGCCGGCCACCGCGACAAATCAGTAAAGCGGTGTTTAAATTTGGCGCCAATAATGCTGATTAGTTGCGGCCGGAAACCGCAACCAATCAGCGAAGTGGTGTTTAAATTTGACGCCAATATTGCTTATTGGTCACGGCCGGTGGTTGCGACTAATCTGCAGAGCGGTGTTTAAATTTGGCGCCAATACTGCTGATTGGTCGTCTGGCCTACCCTCGCCCTGGCTCCGGCTGCTCTTACTCTGGCCTGCTCTCGCTCTGG
This sequence comes from Phyllobates terribilis, assembly GCF_046119375.1. Classification (NCBI taxonomy): domain Eukaryota; kingdom Metazoa; phylum Chordata; class Amphibia; order Anura; family Dendrobatidae; genus Phyllobates; species Phyllobates terribilis. Next base: position 4,451,254 of record NW_027362863.1, read on the forward strand.
TTCTGGCCTGCCTTCCTTCGCCTTGGCTCCGGCCTGCCCTCGCTCTGGCTGAAGCCTGCTACATCTGGCTCCGGCATGCCCTTTCCTTGGCTCCAGACTGCTCTCGCTCTGGCCTGCTCCCGCTCTGGCTCTGGCCTGCCCTCGCCTTGGGTCCGTCCGGCCTGCTCTCGCTCTGTCTCTGGCCTGCCCTCTGGCTCCGACCAGCTCTCGCTCTGGCCTGCCCTTGCCTTGGCTCCGGCCTGCTCTCGCTCTGGCCTGCCCTGGCTCTGCCTCTGGCCTGCCCTCGCCTTGGCTCCGGCCCTCCTCTCGCCTTGGCTCCAGCCCTGCTCTCGCCTTGGCGCCGGCCTACTCTCGCTTTAGCTTCGGACTGCCCTCGCCCTGGCTCTGGCCTGCCATCGCTCTGGCTCCGGCCTGCCCTCGCTCTGGCTCTGGCCTGCCCTCGCCCTGCTGCCTGCTCTCTCTCTGGCTCTGGCCTGCCCTCGCCCAGGCTCCAGCCTACTCTCACTCTGGCTCTGGACTGCTCTCTCGCTCTGGCCTCGCCCTGCTCTCTCGCTCTGGCCTCGCCCTATCTCCGGTCTGCTCTCGCTCTGGCGTGCCTTCGCCACGGCTCCGGCCTGCTCTTGCTCTGATTCTGGCCTGCTCTCGCCCTGGCTCTGGCCTGCCCTCGCCTTGGCTCCAGCCTGCTCTAGCCTTGTCTCCGACCTGCTCTCGCTCTGTCTCCGGCCTGCCCTTGCCTTGGCTCCAGCCTGCCCTCGTCCTGACTCCGGCCTGCTCTCGCTATGGTTCAGACCTGCCTTCGCCTTGGCTCCGGCCTGCTCTGGCTCAGGCCAGTATACTCTCTCTCTGGCCTGCCCTTACCTTGGCTCCGGACTTCTCTCGCTCTGGCCTGCTCTTGTTCTGGCACTGGCCTGCTATCGTTCTGGCTCCGGCCTGGCCTGCCCTGGCTCTGGCCTTGCCTCCGGCCTGCTCTCGCCTTGGCAAGGGCCTGCTCTTGCTCTGGCTCTGGCCTGCCCTCGCCCTGGCTCCGGCCTGATCTCGCTCTGGCTCTGGCCTTCTTTCGCTCTGGCTCTGGACTGCCCTCGCCTTGGCTCTGGCCTGCTCTCTCCCTGGCTCTGGCCTGCTTTCGCAATGGCTTCAGCCTGCCCTCGCCCTGGTTCCGGCCTGACGTTGATCTGGCTCCGGCCAGCCCTAGCTCCGGCCTGCCCTCGCCCTCCAGTCTACTCTCGCTCTGGCTCTGGCCTGCTCTTGCTCTGGCCTGCCCTTGGCTACGGCCTGCTCTCGCTCTCACTCTGGTCTGCCCACGCCCTGGCCTGCTCTCGCGCTGGCTCTGGCCTGTTCTCGCCCTGGCTCCGGCCTGCACTCGTCCTGGCTCCGGCCAGCTCTCGCTCTGGCTCTGGCCAGCCCTCGTCTTGGCTCCAGCCAACACCTCCTCTTGCCCCGGCCTGCCTTCGCCTTGGCTCCTGCCTGCTCTCGCTCTGGCCTGCTCTCGCTCTGGCCTGCCTTAGCCTTGGCTCCGGACTGCTCTCTCTCTTGCCTGCTCTCGCTCTGGCTTGGGCCTGTCCTTGCCTTGGTTCCGGCCTGCTCTCTCTGCCTCTGGCCTGCCCTTGCCTTAGCTCCGGCCTGCTCTCGCTCTAGCTCCGTACTGCCCTCACCCTGGCTCCGCTATGCCATGGCTCGGGCTCCGGCCTGCCCTCGCCTTGGCTCCGTCCTGCTCTCGCCATGGCTCTGGCCTACTCTCTCTCTGGCTCTGGCCAGCCGTCGCCCTGGCTCCGGCCTACTCTCGCTCTGGCTCTGGCAGGCTCTTGCTCTGGCCTCGCCTTGGCTCCGGCCTGCTCTCGCTCTCACTCTGGTCTGCCCTCACCCTGGCCGACTGCTCTGGCTCTTGCTCTGGCCTGCTCTCGCGCTGGCGCTGGCCTGCTCTCGTCCTGGCTCCGGACTGCCCTCGACTTGGCTCCGTCCGGCCTGCTCTCGCCCTGGCTCCAGCCTGCTCTCGCTCTGGCTTAGGCCTTCCCTCGCCCTAGCTCCGGCCTGCCCTTGCCGGCCAGCCCTCGCCTTGGATACGGCCAGCACCTGCTCTGGCTCCGGCCTGCCTTCGCCTTGGCTTCGGACTGCTCTCGCTCTGGCCTGTCTTTGCCTTGGCTCCGGCCTGCTCTTGCTCTGGCCTACCCTGGCTCTGCCTCCGGCCAGCCCTCGCCTTGGCTGCGGCCAGCTCCGGCTCTGGCCTGCCCACGCCCTGGCTCCGGCCTGCTCTCGCTCTGGCTCCGGCCTGCCCTTGCCCTGGCTCCGGCCTGCCCTCGCTCTGGCTCCGGCCTGCTCTCGCTCTGGCTCAGGCCTGCTATCGCTCTGGCTCCGGCCTGCCCTCGCCCTGTCTCTGGCCTGTTCTTGCTCTGGCCTGCTCTCGCCCTGGCTCCGGCATTCTCTCGCTCTGGTTTCGGCCTGCCCTCGCCTTGGCTCCGGCCTGACTTTGCCATGGCTACGGCCTGCTATCGCTCTGGCTCCGGCCTGCCTTTGCCTTGGCTCTGGCCTGCTCTCGCTCAGGCTCTGGCCTGCTATCGCTGTGGCTCTGGCCTGCCTTCGCCTTGGCCAGAGCGAGATTTGGCCAGAGCCAAGGCAAGGGCAGACCAGAGCCAGAGAGAAAGAAGGCCGGAGCCAAGGCAAGGGCAGCCAGAACCAGGGCGAGAGCAGGCCAGAGCCAGGGCGAGAGCAGGCTGGAGCCAAGGCGAGAGCAGGGCGAGGGCAGGCCAGAGCCAGATCAGGCCGGAGACAAGGCGAGGGCAGGCCAGAGCCAGAGCGAGGGCAGGCCAGAGCCAGAGCGAGAGCAGGCCGGACCTCCGGAGCCAAGCAAGGGCAGGCCGGAGCCAGGGCGAGAATTGGCCGGAGCCAAGGCAAGGGCAGGCCAGAGCCAGAGCACGAGAAGGCCAGAGCCAAGGCAAGGGCACGCCGGAACCAGGGCAAGAGCAGGCCAGACCCAGGGCAAGAGCAGGCCAGAGCCAGGGCGAGAGCAGGCCGGAGCCAGGGAGAGAGCAGGCCGGAGCCAGGGAGAGAGCAGGCCGGAGCCAGAGTCAGAGCAGGCCGGAGTCAAGGCCCTCGCAAGAGCGAGGGCAAACCAGAGCCAGAGAGAGCTCGGGCAGGCTAGAGCCAGAGCGATAGCAGGCCTGAGCCAAGGCGAGAACATTCCTGTGCCAGGGCGAGGGCAGGCCAGAGCCAGAGCGAGAGCAGGCCGGAGCCAAAGCGAGGGAACGCCAGAGCGAGAGTAGGCCAGAGCCAGGGCGAGGGCAGGCCAGAGCCAGAGCAAGAGTAGGCCAGAGCCAAGGCAAGTGCAGGTGAGAGCCAGAGCGAGAGAAGGCCAGAACCAAGGCAAGGGAAGGCCAGAACCAGGGCCAGGCCAGAGCAAGAGCAGGCCAGAGCCAGAGCGAGAGTAGGCCGGAGCCAGGGCAAGGGCAGGCCAGAGCCAGAGAGAGAGCAGGCCAGAGCCAGTGCGAGGGCAGGCCAGAGCCAGAGCGAGAGCATGCCGGAGCCAGGGCAAGAGCAGGCCGGAGCCAAGGCGAGGGCAGGACAGAGCCAGAGCGAGAGCAGGCCAGAGCCAAGGCAAGGGCAGGTCGGAGCCAGGGCGAGAGCAGGCAAGACCCAGGGCAAGAGTAGGCAAGAGCCAATGCGAGGGCTGGCCGGAGCCAGAGCAAGGGCAGGCCGGAGTCAGGGCGAGGGCAGGCAGGAGCCAGAGTGAGGGCAGGCAGGAGCCAGAGCGAGAGCAGGCTGGAGCCAAGGCGAGAGCAAGCCGGAGCCAAGGTGAGGGTAGGCCAGAGCCAGGGTGAGGGCAGGTCAGAGTCAGAGCGAGAGCAGGCCGGAGCTCAGGCAAGGGCAGGCCAGAGCCAGAGAGAGAGCAGGCCGGAGCCGCATGGGCAGGCCAGAGCCAGAGAGAGAGCAGGCCGGAGCCAGGGCGAGGGCAGGCCAGAGCCAGAGAAGGTATGAGGCAGGGCGAGAGCAGGCCAGAGCCAATGAGAGAGCTGGCCGGAGCCAGAGCAAGGGCAGGCCGGAGTCAGGGCGAGGGCAGGCTGTAGCCAGAGCGAGAGCAGGCCGGAGCCAAGGCGACAGCAGGCCGGAGTCAAGGCGAGGGTAGGCCACAGCCAAGGCAAGGGCAAGCCGGAGCGAGAGTAGGCCGGAGCCAGAGCGAGGGCAGGCCAGGGCCAGAGCGAGAGCAGGCCAGAGCCATAGCAAGGGCAGGCCGGAACCAGAGAGAGAGCAGGTAGGAGACAAGGCGAGGGCAGGCCGGAGCCAGAGAGATAGCAGGCCGGACGGAGCAAAGGCGAGAGCAGGCCGGACCCAGGGCGAGAGCAGGACAGAGCGAGAGCAGGCCGGAACCAAGGCGAGGGCAGGCCGGAGCCAGTGCGAGAGCAGGCTGGAGCCAAGGAGAGGACAGGCCAGAGCCAGAGCGAGGGCAAGCAAGAGACAGGGCGAGAGCAGGCCGGAGCCAAGGCAAAGGCAGGCCAGAGCGAGAGCAGGCTGGAGCCAGGGCGAGAGGAGGCCGGAGCCATGGCGAGGGCTGGCCAGAGGCAGAGCGATGGCAGGCCGGAGCCAGGGCAAGGGCAGGCCAGAGCCAGAGCCAGAGTAGGCCGGAGCCAGGGCGATGGCAGGCTGGAGCCAGAGCGATATAGCACACTGGAGCCAAGGCGAGGGCAGGCCAGAGCCAAAGCGAGGGCAGGCCGGAGCCAGAGCAAGAGCAGGCCGGAGTCAAGTTGAGGGCAGGCCAGATAGAGAGCAGGCATGAGCCAAGGTAAGGGCAGGCTGGAACCAGAGCGAGAGCAGGCCGGTGCCAAGGCTCTAGGTCGTATCCAGGGCGAGAACAGGCAGGAGCTAAGGCGAGGGCAGGCAGGAGCCAGAGAGATAGCAGGCCAGAGCCAGAGCGAGAGCAGGCCGGAGCCAGGACGAGGGCAGGCCGGAGCCAGTGCGAGAGGAGGCCGGAGGCAAGGAGAGAACAAGCAAGAGCCAGAGCCAAAGCAAGCAAGAGCAAGGGCGAGAGCAGGCCGGAACCAGGATGAGGGCAGGCGAGAGCTAGAGCAAGAGCAGGCGGAGCCAGGGCGAGAGCAGGCCAGAGCCAAGGTGAGGGCTGGCTGGAGCCAGAGCAAGGGCAGGCCGTAGCCAGGGCGAGGGCAGGCTGGAGCCAAAGCAAGAGCAGGCCGGAGCCAAGGCGAGAGCAGGCCGTAGCCAAGGCGAGGGCAGGTCAGAGCCAGAGCGAGAGCAGGCCGGAGCCAGAGCGAGAGCAGGCCAGAGCCAGGGCGAGTGCAGGCCGGAGCCAGGGCGAGAGCAGGCCGGAGCCAAGGAGAGGGCAGGCCAGAGCCAGATCCAAAGCAGGCCGAAGCCAGGGCGAGGGCAGGCCAGAGTCAGAGCGGGAGCAGGCCGGAGCCAAGGCGAGGGCACGCCAGAGCCAGAGCGAGAGCAGGCCAGAGCCAGAACGAGAGCAGACCGGAGCCAGGTCGAGGGCAGGCCAGAGCGAGAGTGGGCCAGAGCCAAGGCAAGGGCAGGCCAGTGCCAGAGCGAGAGAAGGCCGGAGTCAAGGCAAGGGCAGGCCGGAACCAGGGCGAAAACAGGCCGGACGGAGCCAGGGCGAAGCCAGAGCCAGAGCAAGAGCAGGCCAGAGCCAGAGTAGGCCGGAGCCAGGGCGAGGGCAGGCCAGAGCCAAAAAGAGAGCAGGCCGGAGCCAGGGCGAGGGCAGGCCAGAGCCAGAGCGAGAGCAGGACGGAGCCAGAGCGAGAGCAGGCCGGAGCCAGAGCGAGGGCAGCCAGAGCCAGAGCAGGCCGGAGCCAGGGCAAGAGCAGGCCGGAGCCAGGGCACGAGCAGGCCAGAGCCAAGGCGAGGGAAGGCCAGAGCGAAAGCAGGCCAGAGCCAAAGCGAGAGCAGTCCAGAGCCAAGGCAAGGGCAGGCCAGAGCCAGAGCGAGCAGGCCTGAGCCAGAGCTAGAGCAGGCTGGAGCCAGGGCGACGGCAGACCAGAGTCAGAGCGAGAGGAGGCCGGAGCCAAGGCGAGGGCAGACCAGAGCCAGAGCAAGAGCAGGCAAGAGCCAGAGCGAGATCAGGCCGGAGCCAGGGTAAGGGCATGCCGGACCCAGGGCGAGGGCAGGCCGGAGCCAGGGCGAGAGCAGGCCAGAGCCAAGGTGAGGGCTGGCTGGAGCCAGAGCAAGGGCAGGCCGTAGCCAGGGCGAGGGCAGGCTGGAGCCAAAGCAAGAGCAGGCCGGAGCCAAGGCGAGAGCAGGCCGTAGCCAAGGCGAGGGCAGGTCAGAGCCAGAGCGAGAGCAGGCCGGAGCCAGAGCGAGAGCAGGCCAGAGCCAGGGCGAGTGCAGGCCGGAGCCAGGGCGAGAGCAGGCCGGAGCCAAGGAGAGGGCAGGCCAGAGCCAGATCCAAAGCAGGCCGAAGCCAGGGCGAGGGCAGGCCAGAGTCAGAGCGGGAGCAGGCCGGAGCCAAGGCGAGGGCACGCCAGAGCCAGAGCGAGAGCAGGCCAGAGCCAGAACGAGAGCAGACCGGAGCCAGGTCGAGGGCAGGCCAGAGCGAGAGTGGGCCAGAGCCAAGGCAAGGGCAGGCCAGTGCCAGAGCGAGAGAAGGCCGGAGTCAAGGCAAGGGCAGGCCGGAACCAGGGCGAAAACAGGCCGGACGGAGCCAGGGCGAAGCCAGAGCCAGAGCAAGAGCAGGCCAGAGCCAGAGTAGGCCGGAGCCAGGGCGAGGGCAGGCCAGAGCCAAAAAGAGAGCAGGCCGGAGCCAGGGCGAGGGCAGGCCAGAGCCAGAGCGAGAGCAGGACGGAGCCAGAGCGAGAGCAGGCCGGAGCCAGAGCGAGGGCAGCCAGAGCCAGAGCAGGCCGGAGCCAGGGCAAGAGCAGGCCGGAGCCAGGGCACGAGCAGGCCAGAGCCAAGGCGAGGGAAGGCCAGAGCGAAAGCAGGCCAGAGCCAAAGCGAGAGCAGTCCAGAGCCAAGGCAAGGGCAGGCCAGAGCCAGAGCGAGCAGGCCTGAGCCAGAGCTAGAGCAGGCTGGAGCCAGGGCGACGGCAGACCAGAGTCAGAGCGAGAGGAGGCCGGAGCCAAGGCGAGGGCAGACCAGAGCCAGAGCAAGAGCAGGCAAGAGCCAGAGCGAGATCAGGCCGGAGCCAGGGTAAGGGCATGCCGGACCCAGGGCGAGGGCAGGCCGGAGCCAGGGCGAGAGCAGGCCGGAGCCAGGGCGAGAGCAGGCCGGAGCCAAGGTGAGGGCATGCCGGAGTTAGAGCAGGAGCTGGCCGGAGCCAAGGTGAGGGCTGGCCGGAGCCAAGGTGAGGGCTGCCCAGAGCCAGAGCAAGGGCAGGCCGGAGCCAGGGCGAGGGCAGGCCAGAGCCAGAGCGAGAGCAGGCCGGAGCCAAGGCGAGGGCAGGCCGGAGCCAAGGCGAGGGCAGGCCGGAGCCAAGGCGAGGGCAGACCAGAGTCAGAGCGAGAGCAGGCCGGAGCCAAGGAGAGGGCAGGCCGGACGGACCAAGGAGAGGGCAGGCCGGAGCCAAGGAGAGGGCAGGTCAGAGGCAGAGCCAGGGCAGGCCAGAGCCAGAGCGAGAGAAGGCCGGAGACAAGGCGAGGGCAGGCCGAAGCCAGGGCGAGAGCAGTCCGAAGCTAGAGCGAGAGCAGGCCGGAGCCAAGGCTAGAGCAGGGCCGAAGCCAAGGCGAGGGTAGGCCAGAGGCAGAGCCAGGGCAGGCCAGCGCCAGAGCGAGAGCAGGCCGGAGCCAGGGCAAGGGCAGGCCAGAGCCAGAGAGAGAGCAGGCAGGAGCCAGGGCGAGGGCAGGCCAGAGCGAGAGCAGGCCGGAGCCAAGGCGAGGGCAGGCCAGAGCGAGAACAGGCCGGAGCCAAGGCGAGGGCAGGCCAGAGCCAGAGCGAGAGCAGGTCGGAGCCAAGGCGAGGGCAGGCCAGAGCGAGAGCAGGCCGGAGCCAAGTCGAGGGCAGGCCAGAGCCAGAGCGAGGGCAGGCCAGAGCCGGGGTGGGGGAAGGCAAGAGTCAGAGCAGGCTGGAACCAGGGCGAGGGCAGGCCAGAGCCTGGGCGAGGGCAGGCCAGAGCCAGAGCAGGCCAGAGCCTGGGCGAGGGCAGGCCAGAGCCAGAGTGAGAGCAGGCCGGAGCCAGGGCGAGGGCAGGCCGGAGCCAGAGCGAGGGCAGGCCGGAGCCAGAGAGAGAGCAAGCCGGAGCCAGAGCGAGAACAGGCCGGAGCCAGGGCGAGGGCAGGCCGGAGCCAGGGCGAGGGCAGGCCGGAGCCAAGGTGAGGGCAGGCCAGAGCCAGAGCGAGAGCAGGCCAGAGCCAGAACGAGAGCAGGCCGGAGCCAGGGCGAGGGCAGGCCGGAGCCAGAGCGAGGGCAGGCCAGAGCCAAAACGAGAGCAGGCCAGGTTCAGGGCGAGAGCAGGCCGAAGCCAAGGCAAGGGCAGGCCAGAGCGAGAGCAGGCTGGAGCCAGAGCGAGAGCAGGCCGGAGCCAAGGCGAGGGCAGGCCAGAGCCAAAACGAGAGCAGGCCAGATTCAGGACGAGAGCAGGCCGAAGCCAAGGCAAGGGCAGGCCAGAGCCAGAGCGAGAGCAGGCCGGAGCCAGAGCGAGAGCAGGCCAGAGCCAAGGCGAGAGTAAGCCAGAGCCAGTACGAGAGAAGGCCAGAGTCAGAGAAAGAGCAGGACAGAGCCAGGGCAAAGGCAGGCCAGAGCCAGAGCGAGGGCAGGCCGGAGCCAGGATATTTCAAAGCAAGCAGACCTCTAATATGGGCCATAGAAGTATGTATAGATTTACATTTCTATAACCTTTATGCCCATATTAGAGGTCTGATAAGTCCTAGGGGGTGACAGATTCCCTTTAAAGCTTGTGTCGTGGTTGGCCTCTAGCCCGGTGTCTCATGTGTTGGGTTTGCCCACTCCGGGTCCTCCTGAAGGAAGAAGTAGGATTTCTCTTTTTATTTTGTGCTTTTGGCTTCTTGCCCAGTGATAGGGGCGGATCTGATCCTCTCAGGCCAAGCCCAACCCTAACCCTAACCCTACCACAACCCTAACCCTAGAGTCTATATTTTACGCCGTTTAGACAACTTTATTCTTCGAGTCAGTGTGTTTACAGCGATATCAGAATCATATCGGGTTTTTATGATTGACAGCTGTCACACACTAAAAGACGCATTTTTTGTAAAATCTAGTTTTGCATCGCTATATTTTGAGACCTATAATTTTTCCATATTTTGGTTGACAGAGTCATGTGACATCTTGTTTTTTGCGGGATGAGTTGACGTTTTTATTGGTGCCATTTTCAGGCACGTGACATATTTTGATCACTCTCTATTCCGATTTTTGGGAGGCAGAATAAACAAAAACCAACAATTCAGGAATTGTTGTTTTTTTTTTTTGATGCTGTTCCGCGTGTGGTAAAATTGATAAGGTAGCTTTACTCTTTGGGTCAGTACGTTTACATTGGTACCACATTTATATCGATTTTCTATGTTTTGGCGCTTTTACACAATAAAAGCTATTTTATAGAAAAAATAATTTTTTTGCATCGCTTTATTCTGAGAGCTATAACTTTTTTATTTTTAGGCTGATGGAGCTGTATGGTGGCTTGTTTTTTGCGGGACAAGATGACGTTTTCAGTGGTATCATTATTATTTATATTCGTCTTTTTGATTGCGTGTTATTCCATTTTTTGTTTGGCGGTATGAAGATAAAGCATTGTTTTTTGCTTCATTTTTTTTTTACCATGTTCACTGAAGGGGCTACCTAGTGGGACAATTTTATAGGTCAGGTCATTCCGGACGCGGCGATACCAAATATGTGTACTGTTATTGTTTTTTTTCATAATAATATTTATTGATGGGTACATTATATTTTTATTTTTGGTGGATTATTTTTTTTTTCTTCACTTTCTGACACTTTTTTTACTTTTGTTCTTTGTCCCACTATGGGACTTTCACTTTTTTTATTCTGATCGCCTGTATAGCATAGGGATGGAGCACCAGCCCTGTGCTATACAGGCTGTCAGCGCTGCAAATGCAGAAGATACTTTGGTCATGCACTGCGCATGCCAAAATATCTTCTTGCTGTCTGGTGACCCAGATGTTGTCATGACGACATCGGGTCGTCATGGCAACATCCAGGAAGCCGCGGCAGACATCACCTCCCCTTGCCCCCGCAATGCTGCGATCGACTCAGCTGCGACAATCGGCTGACACCCGGCGGCGATCGCGCCCGCACAGCCTGTGTGCGGGCGCGATCGCAAAGACGTACTAATACGTATCAGGCTCTTAAGTCCCATGGCGCAGATACGTATTAGTACGTCTTGAGCTTTAAAGGGGTTAAACTACAACTCCAATGTCAGCCCCTAATTCAATAGGAACCAAAGATCTGAGAACAGAGAATGATAATAAAATAATTTGTCCACATAAATGGCAAAACTACCCAAAAATGGAGCCCCATAAAGATGTCCCAACTTGACCTCCCCCACCCACCTATCGTCAGCAATTTCTCATTTAGACAAGGGGTTGTGCTGAAAATGTCTTATTACAGAGTGTTCCCGGCAATCCATGATAAATCCGGTGGATACATTATAAGTATACCAAAGCTTAAAAGTAAAGAGCTACTTACCTGGACTCGTTCTCTCTCAGCTGTCAGGTTATAGTGACACAAGATGGCAGCAGTGTAGAAATTTATACATTCTATTCCAATTGTGATGTCTATGATGTCATGTGCCTTGTGATGTCATAATAGCCATCACTGTCATTTCAAATTTACAACCGCAAGAAAAAGTTGATTTCATGGTTTAAGAAAAAATATGGTGGGTAATTGCAGCCTGTGATTATTTTACATATTGTTATTAATATTTGTCATGTCCTTCACTGCTGCCTCCTGCACTGCTTTTTATATACTGTTTATTTTAATAATGGACAATTCACAAGCCCTGCATGTAGAATATATAGTTAATGGCCTCTGTTGAATGACTAGATGCCTATTAGAGCAATAAGATATACTCTATGTCTACAATCTTTTGGCTGAGTCTAAGGGCTCATACTCATCTGCGTATAAATCACACGAGTGCAATCTGATAAAAAAAAATTGGATTGCACTCTGACTCTTGTTATTGAATGATTATGTGTTCATCTGTGATTTTTTTTTTCCAGCTCGGATCGAACTGAGAAAAAAAAATCACAGCATGCTGCAAGTGGCTGCATATATCAGACGAGACTCGCCAATGCAAGTCAATGTGTGCGAGAAGAAAAAAGCACAGCAAACGACCATGCTTATGCCATCCATATAGCGTCCATATAATACGCATCTATGTAACACCTTTCAGTGACTGTGGCGGCATCTCAGCACACAAATCCTGTATCTCAGATCTTTGTCTGGCCTGGTCTTCTGTGTTTTGGCCATCATGCCAACAAGACAAGGGTGATTGGGGCAAGAGACATGCTGGTGAGGGGGTTGTTGGCTGCCGTGATGCTGGTAATGGAGGTGGCTGCCAAGATGCTGGCACTGGGGGTGGCTGCCGTGATTGTGCCACTGTAGTTGGTGGTGGTTGCTGTGATGCTGTGACTGGAGGTGGTGGTGATGGCTGCTGTGATGCTGGTACTGGAGGTGGTGGTGATTGCCGTGATGCTGGCACTGGAGGTGGTGGCTGCCGTGATGGTGGGTTTGCTGAGTGCCCTTCTTGGGGGGTCTAATGACCGGGTTTTGTTGTCCTCAGAAAGTTGCCACCTTTCAAGGAATTAAAAGATGGCCATCGGTGAATTTGGTGGCGCAGCGGCAGACGAAACAATTTGGAGGGCAGCCCTGGTCTGCAGCCTCAATAAAAAGGGAACGTGCCTGAAATAACGGGCCAGGCTTAGACAAAAACTCTCATCATCATCACTCACAGGTATTCCCATGTCACGTACGCCAGTGATGGTGGGGCGGTAGCGATGCTGGCTTATTGGTGCATGAGGGGAGGTGTCGAGGGGCTGTGGTGTACTGGTGCTCTCCGCAGGCTCTTCTTCTTTCTGGCCCCCAGCTCCGGCCTCCATTTCAGATTCCTCTCTGGCTTCCAGCACCTCCGGGCTACAGGTATTTCCCTTTTTGGTCCAGTCAGATCTGTAAGGTCAGGGATGACAGAGAAAACAGCATTTTTAATATGCAAAATAATAATCAAACCATTACAACAACGGGTGAAAATCTAGGACTAGGGTTAAAAACTGGAGCCGGTCATAATATAGGTATGGCCTTTCTTTTTAAGAGCCACATCACCACTCTTCCTACCCTGTTGTCGCTCGCGGCGGCACTGGTCCCGGCAACTGCTCCATAATCTTGTCACTACACCCACTGGAAAGAAAAGTGGAAGAGATTATATACAATTTTTATAGGTAAAGGATGCTGTATGTAATAACATGTATAGTGTGTATTCTAATATCACTGCTAGCAGGGGCTGGCTGGCAAATTTTAGCCTGGGGGCAAGCACACAGCAGTGGTCCATGAGTAGCGGCCCATCCTTAAAGGTCGTTTTCTCAAAAACAATAGTATATTTTAATCAATAGATCTTGGAGTAATAATAATTTCCACAATTGGATGTGATATAATAATGTTCCTGTGCTGAGATAATCTTATAAATGTGCCCCTGCTGTGTACTGTGTAATGGCTGTGTCTGACCGTGCAGGAACATGGTCTGATCATACCACATCTCCTGGGCAGGGGGGGAGAAAAAGAGGATACAGGCAGGATAGCAGGGGATCACAGAGGATTCTTTTTGTGAGTAAAACATTTCATTGCCTGTTTTTAAACAATATTTTAGCTCAAAGAAAGACTCAGCTGTGATCCCCTGCTGTAATGTATATATACTCTCTTTATATATAGATGATTAGCGTGCACACAGTCTGTAGGTCAAGGTGCAGGTACACGGGATGTGGAATCCCCAGAATCGGCGGAGATTAAATCACCGCACATTCTAGTTTCATGACGCAAACTAAAGTCTATTTGAAGACATGCAATAAGACACATTTAAGGTGAAGGGAATAATGCAACAGTAAATGAACGTTTTGACCCATCGTTTGCATCTTGAAACTAGAGTGTGCAGTGATTTAATCGATGCTATATACTCTTTTGCTTCCCCCCTGCCCAGTAGCTGTGGTATGATCAGACCATGTTCCTGCACAGTCAGACACAGCCATTACACAGTACACAGCAGGGGCACATTTATAACATTATCTCAGCACAGGGACATTTTATTTAAACACATCCAATTGTGGAAGTTATTATTATTCCAAGATCTATTGATTAAAATATACTTTTGTTCGCAGAAAACCCCTTCAACATGTTTATTACCAGCTGCTTCATAGGCTATATTCACACAAACGTATTGTTTAAGTGCTGCCCGTGCAGAAAAATGACAGCACTTGGTCCAGTTCAGGTGAGCATTTAAAACTGGTAATACATAAGCATAATATGTACAATGTCTGACCACTACAAAACGCATTTAGGTTGTTAGAGGTGTAATGCAAGTAATCCAAGGTACGCTGTGCTTTTCTACACTCCTAAACAGAGTAAGGCTAAGTGCCCACAATGCAGAAATGCTGAGAATTTTTCCAGAGCGTTTCTGCATCTCCCTGGCAGAAAAAACGCATGCGGATTCTATGAGTTTTCCTGCCAGGGACAAGCAGAAGTGAAGCGCTCTTCACATGCATTTCCGCATGCGGGTTGTCAAGAGCTTTGCAAGCGATTTTAGCATCACTTGGAAAGTGCTTGACAACTTGGTCACACTATATAAATCCATGCAACCGGTATGGATTTATATAGTGTGACCGTAAAAGAATGGCAAAAAATAAATATTATACTTACCTTCTGACGGCCCCTGGTCTCCTTATCCGATGCGTCCGGTCTTCCCGGTGTCTCACGGTTGTGTAAAAGGACCTGCCATGACGTCATTTAGTCATGTGACGGGTCAAGCGACCGCCGACGTCAGCGGTCGCGTGACCTGTCACGTGACTAAATGACGTCATGGCAGGTCCTTTTAGACCATCATGAGCTGCCAGGAAGCCAGGACGCATCACTATGGAGACCGGGGGCCATCAGAAGGTAAGTATAATATATATTTTTTATTTTAATTATTTTTTTTTTACAGGTACTATGGTACCCGGGTCTGGAGGAGAGTCTCTTCTTCTCCAAATCCGGGTACCATCCGCACATTGAATCGCTAAATATCCGCATGTGCACATGTAGTCATGCGGATATTATGCAATTCAATGCAAGTCAATGGCGGTGAAAACGCTGCGATTACACAAAATAATTGGTAGTGCGGTGGATTTTTCCGCAATGATAATCCGCAGCGGAAATTTCCGCAGTATGTGCACAGCAGATGCGGATTATCATTGGGGAACATAGCAGACCTTCTACCAAGCGTTTTTTAAGCGTTTCTGCAGCGGAATTGCCGTTGCGGAAACGCTTAAAAAACGCATAGGGGGCACACAGCCTAAAGGTGGCCACACATAAGCACAGGTCTGCCAGATAGATACCTAGGAATTATTATTTTGTGTATTATTTCCTACATACTTGATCGAGCAAGTCATCAATGTAAAAGTCAGCTCCACATTATAGTATATGATGTACGAGTCACTAATTATCATGTGTGTCCCATCTGATGTCTGTGCACACAGTGAACATATTATACCACATACAATACAATATACATAGGAGAATATATGACTGATATATAGAGATGAGCAACTTCATTTGCAGGACCCTGATCCAATGGTCAGATGAATATTCAGTGGCTGCTGGATAGGAGCCCTGACAGCCTCCTACCTGACACCATTCTCTTTCTCTGCCTTTGATTTGTAGCCAGGCACAATGTCATGTATGTGTCACGCCAAAAAGATGACATCATGCAAAGACTATAATCAAAAGAGGAGTCAGAGATGCCGGCAGGCGGGAGGAGGCTCGCGGGGCTCTGGTCTGGTGGCCACAGACTACTGACGGGACTGTTTGACCAGTGTCCTGCGAATCAATTCGCTCATCTGTACTGGAATAAGATATATTATGACTACATACATCAGATATTACATACAGAATAGCATGTGACAGTTATATACCACACTATGAGCACAGACATCAGATATTACACCAGTGACAGATTATCCTCTGTATAACATTGGATGCCTGTATCAAAGTCCATCACATCCAGTATACAGCATAATATGTGATGGTATGCGATATACTGGGATACAGACATCACATATTCATACCTCTCAACTTCTGAAGAACAGAAAGGGGGACAGAAAGAAGCTATGCGCGGCAAATTTTGGCCTCGCCCCTGGTCACACCCCAATCCACGCCCATTTACCATTATCTTTCTCGCCCGGCAGGAGGAGTTGTCAGAGGGGCGCTGGTAGTGAGGGAAATTCAGCAGACGGCCGAGACTGCAAGGCCCAGACCCAAATCCAGGACTGTCCACTGTATCCAGGGCAGCTGGGACTAGAGATGAGCAGATGGATTCCGGGGCCTCCAGTCGGGCGTCCAGGTCAGTGCTACCTGGCGGCTGGACTGGAGGCCATGAGTCTCTTATCTTCCGGGCAGTGCGGCCTCATCTGTGAGTCCTGCTCATCTCTTGTTGGGACCTGAGGGTTATTTTTTGTTCCCTCATTCACAGTCGGAGCCGCCAGAACTTTCTCATCTTTATGTAGATTCATTATACGACATCTGGCTTTCTTGTGGTGGCTCTTACTGTATATTGGGGGCTATGCGAGGGCTCATACCGTAGGTAGGGGTGGTTTGTGCTAATACTGTATGTATGGGGTTGTGTGGGGGCTCATACTGTATATAGGGGGATGTCAGCATACTTAAATCTGCTCAATATTAAGTGATAATATAAATATACAAAAAATATATAATTAATATGATAATATTAATATTGAGCTGAATTAATTTGAACCTATTGGTTCGAGCTCCACAACAGTCACGGTCTCTCACGTGGCCCCTTGGGAAAATTAATCTCCCACCCCTGCCTATTTCAAAGCGCTATGTTAAAAATCACACAGACATCATACACACAGCGGGCACAACCATCACACAGACATCATACACACAGCGGGCACAACCATCACACAGACATCATACACACAGCGGGCACAACCATCACACAGACATCATACACACAGCGGGCACAACCATCACACGGATATCATACACACAGCGGGCACAACCATCACACGGACATCATACACACAGCGGGCACAACCATCACACAGACATCATACACACAGCGGGCACAACCATCACACAGACATCATACACACAGCGGGCACAACCATCACACGGATATCATACACACAGCGGGCACAACCATCACACAGACATCATACACACGGCGGGCACAACCATCACACGGACATCATACACACAGCGGGCACAACCATCACACAGACATCATACACACAGCGGGCACAACCATCACACAGACATCATACACACAGCAGGCACAACCATCACACAGACATCATACACACAGCGGGCACAACCATCACACAGACATCACACACACAGCGGGCACAACATGACATGTATATAGTCCCTTCTTCTCCATCATGTCTCCAGTGGCAGTGGTGGGGCCTGGTGTTTGCAATCAGCAGCAGAGTATGGGCTGTACGCAGGAGAGCTGTCAGCCCTGCAGTGTCCCTAAATCCCCTTCCCATCCCCCCTAGTCCCGACTGCAGAGCTGCTGGTGAAATTGCATGAGCCCCCTCCCATCCTGTAATAACAGCAGCCACAGATGGGAGAGGCTGCGGGTCTCCCCCCTCACCTCAGGACCGCACCTTGTTGTCATGTCCTCCGCAGACTTGGCCCCGCCCCCTGACCCCTCACCTCCTCATGCTGTGCGGTCTCTGCACAGTAGAATTCCTCTGCCCTGATGCCGGGGAGGAGCAGAGAGCGGGAGGCGGAGCTACAAGGGGTCACACACAGCATGGAAAGCCTGCGTGTCTGGAGGAAAAGCCCAGTGCCCAGCAGCGCCCCTGCCGGGAGAAGAGCTGAGCCGGGCCGGGACTGAGCCCTCAAATCGGGACAGGCCCAGGGAATAGGGGAGGCTTGTTAGCTCTGGATATTATACCCGCCTCCTATTATCCTGTATATAATATGGGATGTCTGGGCCTATAGTATATATATTATACCACCTACAGGCTAATATGTAACTAGTGCACATTACACCTTGAGTACAGCCATTAGATATTACACCAGTCACTTCTTCTCCTCTGCACCATCTGATGTCTGTGCACAGTATATGACATCCAGTATACAGGATAATATGTGATGGGATATAGGACATACTGTTATACAGACATCAGATGCTATATACTGGATAATAAATGATGGTATATATCAGGGGTGGGCAATTCATTTTCCAGAGGGGCCACATGAGAGAACGTAACTGTTGTGGGGGCCTGAACCAATAGGCTGAAAGGCTGAAATTAGTTCTGCTCAATATTAATATTAACTACAATTAATATAAAATAATATTTATATCACTTAATATTGAGCAGAATTAAGTATGCCAACATCCCCCTATATACCGTATGAGCACACACATAGCCCCCTGTATACAGTATGAGCCCCCACACAGCCCCCCTATATACCATATGAGCACACACACAGCCCCCCTATATACCATATGAGCACACACACAGCCCCCTGTATACAGTATGAGCCCACACACAGCCCCCCTATATACCATATGAGCACACACACAGCCCCCTGTATACAGTATGAGCCCACACACATCCCCTTATATACCATATGAGCACACACACAGCCCCCTGTATACAGTATGAGCCCCCACACAGCTCCCCTATATACCATATGAGCACACACACAGCCCCCTGTATACAGTATGAGCCCACACACAGCCCCCCTATATACCATATGAGCACACACACAGCCCCCTGTATACAGTATGAGCCCACACACATCCCCCTATATACCATATGAGCACACACACAGCCCCCTGTATACAGTATGAGCCCCCACACAGCTCCCCTATATACCATATGAGCACACACACAGCCCCCTGTATACAGTATGAGCCCACACACAGCCCCCCTATATACCATATGAGCACACACACAGCCCCCTGTATACAGTATGAGCCCCCACACAGCCCCCCTATATACCGTATGAGCACACACACAGCCCCCTGTATACAGTATGAGCCCCCACACAGCTCCCCATTTATTTATTTATTTTACTAACCATATTTTGCAGATTATAAAATGCACCTCATAAGACGCACCCCAAATTTTGGTGAGAAAAATAGGAAAAAAATGTTTTTAATAAAATGGTGGTGCTTCTTATAGTCTGCTTTTACGGTAGATTACCCAGGGAAGGGGGCTGCTGTGGTGGAGCAGAGTCGCTGCTCCAGGAAGCTGGCAGCGGCAGGAGTGGGGTGATGCTGTGGACCCCAGGCTGGGAGGGGGATGTTCGACGATGAGCCGGACTCCGTGCTTTCACAAAATGCTGGCGGATCCCCTGTACTTCCCGTGGATTTCAATGCTGTAGACTTAGGGAAAATGGCCACCGGAGGCGGCACATGCTTAGGTTGAGACCTCGGGAGAAAAGATCTCGGTGTCACGATCTCAATCCGCACATGCGCCGCCTCTGGTGGCCTTTTTTCCCCAAGTTCACCGCATTGAAAACCATGGAAAGTGCGGGGGCTCCTCTGACATTTTGTGAAAGCACAGAGCCCGTCGCACAGCCAGACACCCACCTTCCCAGCCTGGGGCCCGCAGCATCGCCTCACTCCTGCCGTCACCAGCTTCCTGCTGCAGCGACCCTAAAATGCCGCTCCCAAATGCCCCGGTAAACTACATTCAGATTATAAGACATACCCCCATTTTCCCAAAAATTTTTGGAGGAGAAAAGTGCGTACTATAATCTGAAAAGTACAGTGTATAGTGCTATTAATTCCACAGCAGATTACAGACATTATTCCTACATACAGTATGCACCCCACATAGCCCCTATATACAGTGTAAGCCACCACATAGCCCTTATATACAGTGTGAGCCCTCATATTCCATCCTATATACAGTATTAGCCACCACATAGCCCCCTATATACCGTATGAGACCCACATAGCCTCCTATACATATTATGAGCCGCCACATAGCCTCTTTTGTACAGTATGAGCCCGCATATAGCCTCCTATATATAGTATGAGCCCCCTATGTACAGTATGAGTCCTCACATAGCCTCCTTTATACAGTATGAGCCCCCACATAGCCTTCTACTGTATATGACGCGCCCCTGGGCCTGCTGTGTCGCGCAGCGTCTCGCGCACGGGGGCTTACCCGGAACCGGATCAGATGAGGGTTGTAGTCTCCGAGTGGCGGGGACCCGGTCCGTGCCCAGGGAGTCAACTCAGTGTGTGGCAGTCTTGATAGATGTTATTTGAGTGTCGACTACGCCACCCGTTGATTTTCAGCTATGGAGCTGCTCTGCAGGGCAGACCGCTGAGGCCGGTGTAGAATTGTGCAGCGTGATAGTATAACCCCCAACGGGAGGGGTATGGCCTCAGGGCAGCCGACGTGGAAGATGAGGGTAGCAGGAACCACTCAGAGACGGTGCGGTGTAATTCAGGGTCTTTACTGGTAACAACGATAGACCCTCCCGGAGTACTTGCTAGCGAACGGGGCCTGGTCAGTCCTTGAGCAGATGGGATCTCCCCTGGCCAGGCGGAGTTGTAGGCCTCCCAAACTGACTGTACTCTTCTGGCTACCTTGCTAGAAGCGGATATAAGTAGCCCACGTCCCTGAGTGTACCGTGTGGTGCTCACCCGTATGGCCGGTGACTCGGGGCCTTCTAATGGCTTCCGCTCCACGATGGCGGCGCTGGTCCCACGCGTGTGACCGTGCCTTCGGGTTTCTGGGCCTGAGGACCTGAAATCCCCTGCCGGTCGGCTTCTGCTGCTGGGTAAGAGTTAGTCCCCACAGCCTCGGACGCCGGGTCCGGTAAGAAAGCTTCTCAGTCAGGGCGAGCTCTGCAGCTGCCAGCCCCTGACTTGTAGTAGTATTGTTCCCACTGAGCTTCTGCTGTTTCTTCCTGTGACTGTTTCTTGTCTCTACTCTCCTTGACTCACTAACCCTGCTTCAGCCCCGGGTTTATATAGGGGAAGGTCTTCCCCTCCCAAGACTGGGCAGGAGGTGTGGCATGCACAGGATCCCTGACCAAAGGACCTCCCACCTGCTCTCAGACATAACATTACATTACTGTGGGAAACCAGACCCCTGGGGTGCCACATATACATATTATTAGCCGCCACATAGCCTCCTATGTACAGTATGAGTCCCACATAGCCTCCTTTATACAATGTGAGTCCCCACATAGCCTCTCTATATATTGTCAGACCCCACGTGGCCTCTTATATACATTATGAGATCCGCATAGCTTCCTATATACAGTGTGAGCCCCCATATAGTCTCTCTATATACAATATGAGCCCTCAAATAGCCTCCTATATACAGTATGATTCCCTCATAGCCTTCTATATACAGTGTAAGGCCCCACATAACCTCTTATATACAGTGTGAGGCCTCACATAGCCTCCAATATACAATGTGAGCCCTCACATAGCCTCCTATATACTATATGAGCCCTCACATAGCCTCCTATATACTATATGAGCCCTCACATAGCCTCCTATATACTATATGAGCCCTCACATAGCCTCCTATATACTATATGAGCCCTCACATAGCCTCCTATATACTATATGAGCCCTCACATGGCCTCCTATATACTATATGAGCCCTCACATAGCCTCCTATATACTATATGAGCCCTCACATAGCCTCCTATATACTATATGAGCCCTCACATAGCCTCCTATATACAATATGAGCCCTCACATAGCCTCCTATATACAGTATGAGTCCTCACATAGCCTCCTATATACTATATGAGCCCTCACATAGCCTCCTATATACAGTATGAGTCCTCACATAGCCCCCTATATGCAGGCACACATTCCATGCACATACGAAAAAAAAAAAAGAAGACATACTCACCTCGCTCTCGTTCCCCCACGGTCTGTTCTTTTCTCCGGTGCACTGACTCTCCACACAGCAGATGTGATGTCGTGATGTCATCATGTTGGCTGTGTCAGTCGCAAAAGCTGATCTGTGGAAGTAGGAGCCAGTGGCTCCGTCTTCCACCAATGTATTCACCACTCTGCAGATAGCAGTGATATTGGGATAGGGGAGAGTATGGTGTGGCCCGTGCACCACAGTTTTCAGCCCTTCGGCTGTCTCAGTCCGCGTGCTGAACTTTGTAGTTACAGTATTATATATACCAGACATGGGTAGAGTTCAGATATACTATACACACATTACCTGTACATAACATCTGTTCACACAGTATACCACATGCATACAATATATATTAGAATACATGACTAGTATATAATATACTGTCACTATCAGGGTCGGACTGGGGTGTCTGGGGCCCACAGGGAGAACTGACTCTAGGGGCCCACCTACAGCCATATGCAAATATCTGTTATCCGCTATCCCCGTTATAGTGGAGCATTGACTGGTGGCTCCTGCACATCTACTGTGCACCACTATAACTGGGATGTACAATTACGGTAGTTTGCATTAAAGGGCTTCTTTGGTTAAAACAAGTTATCACCGATCCATGGGATCCACAGGATCGGTGATCACTTATTGATCGTTTGGGTCCGAACATTGGAAAAGGCACCTATCAGAAGAATGGGGAAGTTTCATCCCTGACAGGACACTTATCCCCATTTTAAAATGCAGCTTCCAAAAAAGAGCAGCGCTCACAGTCACTGAGGGAATGACTGGATGAGTGGTCGCATCTCACATGCCGCTCCAGTCTAATGGGGAGAAAAGCTCCACATTCTGCCGATTGTGTCCCAGCAGTCAGACCCCCACCGATCAATATTATCACTGATCCTGTGGAGAGGTGATTACTTGTTTTCACCAGAGAACCCCTGTAAGTGCATCTCTGCCGCTCTGGTCCAAGTATTTAATCTCTAAGGCTGCGGCCCCACTATCAGTATTTGGTCAGTAATTTTTCTCAGGAGTGGGAGCCAAAACCAGGTGAGGAACAATCAGAGAAAAGGTATAATAGAAACAAGTCACCAATTCTGTATTTATCACCCACTCCTGGTTTTGGCAGCTACTCCTGAGAAAAAATACTGACCGAATACTGATGGTGGGGCTGTGGCCTAATGGAAAAAAATCTTTTCCTAGTTAATATCAGCAAGAACAAAATGACTGCCATACACAACACAGTCCACTATATCAACACCAATAATACCACATACAAAAGAGACAAATATCGCCACACCATGACTACATCACATATTACCACCACATAGTGACCGAATAATACTACATACAAGGAACAAATACGGCCACACCATGACCAGACCACATATTACCACCCCAAAGTGACCAAATACTACAATACTGATCATGAATACAAACCACAATACTAACAACACTGTTATTACCACCAGTGACATTATACACAGGAGCTCTGTATATAGTGTCAGTGTACAGGTAATACAGGGATCACCAGTGACATTATACACAGGAGCTCTGTATATAGTGTCAGTGTACAGGTAATACAGGGATCACCAGTGACATTATACACAGGAGCTCTGTATATAGTGTACAGTGTACAGGTAATACAGTGACCACCAGTGACATTATACACTGGAGCTCAGTATATAGTGTCAGTGTACAGGTAATACAGGGTTCACCAGTGACATTATACACAGGAGCTCTGTATAGAGTGTCAGTGTACAGGTAATACAGTGATCACCAGTGACATTATACACTGGAGCTCTGTATTCAGTGTACAGGTATTACAGTGGTCACCAGTGACATTATACACAGGAGCTCTGTATATAGTGTACAGGTAATACAGTGGTCACCAGTGACATTATACACAGGAGCTCTGTACATAGTGTATAGTGCACAGGTAATACAGTGGTCACCAGTGACATTATACACAGGAGCTCTGTATATAGTGTACAGATAATACAGTGGTCACCAGTGACATTATACACAGGAGCTCTGTATATAGTGTACAGGTAATACAGTGGTCACCAGTGACATTATACACAGGAGCTCTGTATATATTGCACAGGTAATACAGTGGTCACAAGTGACATTATACACAGAAGCTCTGTATATAGTGTATACATAATATAGTGATCACCAGTGACATACACAGGAGTTCTGTATATACTATATACACACGTGGTCAGAATTGTTGGTACCCCTCGTTTAATGAAAGAAAAACCCACAATGGTCACAGAAATAACTTGAATCTGACAAAAGTAATAATAAATTAAAAATCTATGAAAATGAACAAATGAAAGTCAGACATTGCTTTTCTGCTTCCACTGAATTTAAAAAAAAAATTAAACTCATGAAATCGGCCTGGACAGAAATGATGGTACCCCTGAAAATAATGTGACAAAAGGGACATGTTAAATAAAGTTGTGTCCACTAATTAGCATCACAGGTGTCTACAATCTTGTAATCAGTCAGTGGGCCTGTATATAGGGCTACAGATACTCACTGTGCTATATATAGGGCTGTAGATACTCACTGTGCCTGTATATAGGGCTACAGATACTCACTGTGCCTGTATATAGGGTTACAGATACTCACTGTGCCTGTATATAGGGTTACAGATACTCACTGTGCCTGTATATAGGGTTACAGATATTCACTGTGCCTGTATATAGGGTTACAGATACTCACTGTGCTTGTATATAGGGCTACAGATACTCACTGTGTTGTTTGGTGACATGGTGTGTACCACACTCAACATGGACCAGAAGAAGCAAAGGAAAGAGCTGTCTCAGGAGATTAGAAAGAAAATTATAGAAAAGCATGTTAAAAGGTAAAGGTTATAAGACCATCTCCAAGCAGCTTGATGTTTCTGTGACTACAGGTGCACATATTATTCAGAAATTTAAGATCCATGGGACTGTAGCCAACCTCCCTGGACGTGGGTGCAGGAGGAAAATTGATGACAAATCAAAGAGACGGATAATATGAATGGTAACAAAAGAGCCCAGAATAACTTCTAAAGAGATTAAAGGTGAACTTCAAGCTCAAGGAACATCAGTGTCAGATCGTACTATCCACCGTTGTTTGATCCAAAGTGAACTTCATGTAAGACGACCAAGGAGAACACCATTGTTGAAAAAAAAAATAGTAAAAAAGCCAGACTGGAATTTGCCAAACTACATGTTGACAAGCCACAAAGCTTCTGGGAGAATGTACTATGGACAGATGAGACAAAAATTGAAGTTTTTGGCAAGGCACATCAGCTCTATGTTCACAGATGGAAAAATGAAGCATATCAAGAAAAGAACACTGTCCCTACTGTGAAACATGGTGGAGGCTCTGTTATGTTCTGGGGCTGCTTTGCTGCACCTGGCACAGGGTGTCTTGAATCTGTGCAGGGTACAATGAAATCTCAAGACTATCAAGGGATTCTAGAGAGAAATGTGCTGCCCAGTGTCAGAAAGCTTGGTCTCAGTCGCAGGTCTAGCAACAGGATAATGACCCAAAACACACACAGCTAAAAACACCCAAGAATGGCTAAGAGGAAAACATTGGACTATTCTGAAGTGGCTTCTATGAGCCCTGACCTAAATCCTATGGAGCATCTTTGGAAAGAGCTGAAACATTCTGGAAAAGGCAACCTTCAAACACGAGACAACTGGAGCAGTTTGCTCATGAGGAGTCGGCCAAAATACCTGTCGAGAGGCGCAGAAGTCTCATTGACAGTTACAGGAATCGTTTGATTGCAGTGATTGCCTCAAAAGGTTCAACAAAATATTAAGTTAAGAAGAAGAACCATCATTTCTGTCCAGGCCGATTTCATGAGGTTAATTTTTTTTTAAATTCTGTGGAAGCCGAAAATCAATGTCTGACCTTCATCTCTTCATTTTCAAAAATTTGTAATTTATCAGATTGAAGTTATTTCTGTGACCATTGTGGGTTTTTCTTTCATTAAACGAGGAGTACCAACAATTTTGACCACGTGTGTAGTGTAAGTGTACATGTAATACACTGACTCACCAGTGATGTCTCTAGGTGAAGTCCTTCATCTTCGCTTTTCTTCTTCATCTGGCACAGACAGTCATCACTTCTTCCAGCCAGGAATCATCTCTGCAGAAAATAACACACAGTTATTAATAACTGATCTCTTCTAGAGAATATTCCCACTTTCCCCCCCCCCGACCTCTACACTACACCAGTTGAAGAAAAAAAGCAACATAGTGCCGTCCTGCACAGTAACAGGACCTCTCTTTTGTCCCATCCCATGGAAAACAATTTCCTAAAAAGTAAATTATATTACAGAAGTAATAATGTAATAATAATTGGAATCTAAAGTAATAATGTTCCCCACTGGTCACCATAAACTAATAAAGTATGTTCCTCAATCTGGCTCCCAAACAGTAATTAAGTCCCTTGTCTAGCCAGGCACCCCCATATGTCCCTTCTGGCCACCATTTGTCTAGTGTGACCCCTCCATATATTTATCCTAGCACATGTGTATCGAGCCTGCCCCCTCCCATATACCCATCCTAGCCCCCCCATGTGCCAGTCTGCCCCCCCACATATCCATCCTTGCCTCCATGTTTCCAGCCTGCGCCCCCATATGTCCCCCCCATATATCCTCCATGTGTCCAGCCTGCCCTCTACATATTCATCCTGGCCTCCATGTGTCCAGCCTCTCCCCTCATATATCCATACTGCCCTTACCCCCTGCATATATCCATCCTGACACCCCCCATATATCCAGCGTGCCCCTCCATATATTTATGCTAGCCCATGTGTATCGAGCCCGCCCCCCCCACATATTCATCCTAGCCCCCCATGTGTCCAGCCTGTCCCCCCCCCCATATATCCATCCTGGCCTCCATGTGTTCAGCCTGCCCCCCCCTCCCCCATATATCCATCCTGGCCTCCATAAGTCCAGCTTGCCCCCCCCATATATCCATCCTGGCCTCCATATATCCATCTTGCCCCCCCATATATCCATCCTGCCCCCCCCATATATCCATCCTGCCCCCCATATATCCATCCTGGCCTCCATGTGTCCAGCCTGCCCCCCATATACCCATCCTGCCCACCCCCCTTTGCCTGGGTCCACCTTGGTTCCCCCTTGTGTGTCCTGCCAGGGCTCCCCCTTGTGTGTCCAGCCAGGGCTCCCCTCCCTTGCGTGTCCATCAGGGCTCCCCCCCCTTGCGTGTCCAGCCAGGGCTCCCCCCTTGCGTGTCCAGCCAAGGCTCCCCCCCTTGCGTGTCCAGCCAGGGCCCCCCCCTTGCGTGTCCAGCCAGGGTTCCCCCCTCGTGTGTCCAGCTTGGCCCCCCGTCGTGTGTCCAGCTGGGCCCCCCCTCGTGTGTCCGTCCAGCTGGGCCCCCCCTCGTGTGTCCGTCCAGCTGGGCCCCCCCTCGTGTGTCTGTCCAGCTGGGCCCCCCTTCGTGTGTCTGTCCAGCTGGGCCCCCCCTCGTGTGTCTGTCCAGCTGGGCCCCCCCTCGTGTGTCTGTCCAGCTGGGCCCCCCCTTGTGTGTCTGTCCAGCTGGGCCCCCCCTTGTGTGTCTGTCCAGCTGGGCCCCCCCTTGTGTGTCTGTCCAGCTGGGCCCCCCCCTTGTGTGTCTGTCCAGCTGGGCCCCCCCTTGTGGGTCTGTCCAGCTGGGCCCTCCCTTGTGTGTCCTGCTGGCCCCCGCCTTGTGTGTCCAGACCATTACACACACACACACACACACCTCTTACCTTCCTGCGATCCCGTGCGGTGTCCTCCTTCTCCTGAGTTGCGCGCCTCCTTCACAGCAGGCGCATGACGATGACGTCATAAGCCGGCCGGCGAAGGGAGACACGCAGCTTCAGCTGCTTCACTGGGACGTGCGCCGCGGTGGTTCAGGTAATGAACGCTGCGTGCGCGCGTCCCTGCATACACTGTGCCTGCGCTTTTAAAGGGCCCGTGCCCCTTAAAACCGCAGGATTTTTTTTTGTTCTCTTCTCCCCCCTCTACTCTGCAGCAGGGGGCGGGGCCCATCGGGAAATTTCCCGGTATCCCGCCAGCCCAGACCGACCCTGGTCACTATAGATATCTGATGTTGTATAGTAATGTGTATTTTTTTAAAACATCTGATGTGTATATCACAGTAGATGATAGGCTAATCTGTATACTAGATGTGGTATATTATGTACAGGGATATACACTGCACTGCAGCCTTGCAGCGCTGGGGTCCTGGGTTCAAATCCCACCAAGGACAACATCTGCAAGGAGTTTGCATGTTCTCCCCGTGTTTGCGTGGGTTTCCTCCGGGTTCTCCAGTTTCCTCCCACACTCCAAAGACATACTGATAGGGAATCTAGATTGTGAGCCCCGATGGGGACAGCGACGATAATGTATGTAAAGCGCTGCGGAATATGTTAGCGCTATATAAAAATAAAGATTATTATTACTGAACACACCTGGACCTGCCTACAGGACCTCACATATTATATATGGGGCCATATAGTAGAATATGAGGTGCTGTAGGTTCAGCTGTAATCAGTCGGTGCAGGGTCTTGTATTGTGATGTCTGTGGTCTCTGCTGGGACTAAGTGTGATTTATTGCACCAGACTGAACTTTTTGCACTGACAGGAGGACCCTAATCTGCATGAAAGTTCAGCCTCCTGCAATAACTCACACGGAGCCCCAGCAGCTGGCCCTCTGATTGGACAATATAGAATCCTGGGTGGATTTATGAGAAGGTGAGCACAGTCCCGCTTCCCCCTCACTGCAGACCTCCTGACCTCATACTGACTGAGACCACTGAAGTCTCCGATCCACAGGCTCCTGTCCGGCTGACTGAATCAGTTCCAGGTTCGCTGTGTGACGTCACTTCAGCAGACTCAGCCACACAGCGTGCAGGGGGTGTATCTGCATCTCTGCCATGTGGTCGGGTCGGCAGCTGAACATATTTAAAGGTACAGTGCAGTCCCCTGGCAGCCCTGAGCAGCTGCTTGGGAACTGGTCTGGGGGGGCATTTGCCCCTCTGCACCCCAGCCCAGCCCGCCCTTGACTGCTAGTATGATGGTGACTTTTCTTTGTCTTTTTTTTGTGTTTATTCTGGCTTGCCTAATTTTCGCTTTTGGTGGCGATATGTTTTGGAAAAAAATTAGACACATAATGTTCTGGCTTCAATAGTTCTTTGTGTTAAACCTCACCTACAAAATAACCCATATTCAGACAATCCTAATATACCGTTTGTATTTGCCATACTTATATCATCTTGAACCTGCTGTGAGCCGCCTTCCAAATTAGGATATAGTTGGCAGCAAATCTAGTTCCACGGACCGGCCATACCTACCAAACCCTCCGCACCATGGTGTATTTCTACCCTTTACTCCACTTCCCTCACTTACTCATGTTGCTGATCCCCCCACATTTTTCAGCACCCAGTCCTGGCCCTGATTACAGTTCTGCACCTTATTATAATTTGTAATGTTTATTTGCTTTATTTTGCATGTTTTGGCGCATGACAGAAATATTTCTTTTTGATCATTTTTTAAATAAATTAAGTTTGTTTTTTCCTATCTGCTTGTTTTATTCTTTGCCACCTTATACAAAAAGGTAGTTAAATGTAATGTTCAAGGATACAGTGGGTACTGAAAGTATTCCGACCCCTTTAAATGTTTCACTCTTTGTTTCATTGCAGTCATTTGGTAAATTCTAAAAAGTTCATTTTTTTTCTCACTAAAGTGCACTCTGCACCCCATCTTGACTGAAATAAACAGAAATGTAGAAATTTTTCCAAACTTATTAAAAAAGAAAAACTGAAATATCACATGGTCAAAAGTATTCTGACCCTTTGCTCAGACACTCATATTTAAGTCACATGCTGTCCATTTCCTTGTGATCCTCCTTGAGATGGTTCTACTCTTTAATTGGAGTCCAGCTGTGTTTAATTAAACTGGTAGGACTTGATTTGGAAAGGCACACACCTGTCTATATAAGACCTCACAGCTCACAGTGCATGTCAGTCCAAATGAGAATCATGAACTCGAAGGAACTGCCCAAGGAGCTCAGAGACAGAATTGTGGCAAGGCATAGATCTGGCCAAGGTTACAAAAGAAGTTCTGCATTACTCATGGTTCCTAAGAGCACAGTGGGCTCCATAATCGTTAAATGGAAGAAGTTTGGGACCACCAGAAGTCTTCCTAGACCTGGCCGTCCAGCCAAACTGAGCAATCGTGGGAGAAAAGCCTTGGTGAGAGAGGTAAAGAAGAACCCCAAGATCACTGTGGCTGAGCTCCAGAGATGCAGCAGGGAGATGGGAGAAAGTTCCACAAAGTCAACTATCACTGCAGCCCTCCACCAATCGGGCCTTTATGGCAGAGTGGCCCGACAGAAGCCTCTCCTCAGTGCAAGACATATAAAAGCCCACATAGAGTTTGCTCAAAAACACATGAAGGACTCCCAGACTATGAGAAAAATAAGATTCTCTGGTCTGATGAGACGAAGATAGAACTTTTTGGTGATAATTCTAAGCGGTATGTGTGGAGAAAACCAGGCACTGCTCATCACCTGCCCAATACCATCCCAACAGTGAAACATGGTGGTGGCAGCATCATACTAAGGGGGTGTTTTTCAGCTGCAGGGAAAGGACGATGGTTGCAATTGAAGGAAACATGAATGCAGCCAAGTACAGAGATATCCTGGATGAAAATCTCTTCCAGAGTGCTCTGGACCTCAAACTTGGCCGAATGTTCACCTTCCAAGAAGACAATGACCCTAAGCACTAAGCTAAAATAACAAAGGAGTGGCTTCAGAACAACTCTGTGACCATTCTTGACTGGACCAGCCAGAGCCCTGACCTAAACCCAATTGAGCATCTCTGGAGAGACCTGCAAATGGCTGTCCACCAACGTTCGGCATCCAACCTGATGGAACTGGAGAGGATCAGCAAGGAAGAATGGCAGAGGATCCCCAAATCCAGGTGTGAAAAACTTGTTGCATCATTCCCAAGAAGACTCATGGCTGTACTAGCTCAAAAGGGTGCTTTTACTCAATACTGAGCAAAGGGTCTGAATACTTATGACTATGTGATATTTCAGTTTTTCTTTATTAATAAATTTGCAAAGATTTCTACATTTCTGTTTTTTTTTTCAGTCAAGATGGGGTGCAGAGTGGACTTTAATGTGAAAAAAAATGAACTTTTTAGAATTTACCAAATGGCTGCAATGAAACAAAGAGTGAAACATTTAAAGGGGTTGGAATACTTTCCTTACCCACTGTATATGATTTTCACAATAATCTTGGGGAAATTAAATTTATTAGAAAGATTTTGAGAAAGGGGGACTTCAAATACATAAGTAGGGCCATAGCAGTGATGACTTAGCCCAGGAACTTAGGACCTTATATTGTCTATTCATATATAGTTTAGTCTACATTTTGGCGTTGTTTTACATCCTTACAAATTTAGGTGTTTATTTTTGAAAAAATGGGATGGGGTCCATTTAATTTTCTTAACAGCTGAGGGAAAGCAGTGGGCAATCTGGGAAGGGGCCGCTATTCATGGATCTTCCCAGCTTATTAATAACAGCTCACAGCTGTCTGCTTAGCCTTTAATGGTATTAAAAAGGGGGTATCCCCCAAAAAATTATGTGGTGTCCCACCTAGTTTTAATAACCAGCAAAGGCTAAACAGACACCTGCAGGCTGATATTAAAAGGCTGGGAAGGGACCATGGATATTGGCCTCCTCCCTGACTAATAACATGAGCCCTCAGCCACCCCAGAAATTCTGGTGCTTATTCTCGGCTCTTCCCACTTGCCCTGGTGCATTGGCAAGTGGGGTAATGGTTTTGGGGTTGATGTCAGCTGTTTGATGTTTGCTGACATCAAGCCCAGGGGTTAGTAATGGAGAGGCGTGAATAAGACATCCCGATTACTAACACCATTAGTTCAAGTAAAAAAACTCACACAGAGCAAAGACCTTTGTTTGAACAAAACACTCAATGACCCTCTTTTACACATTTCTTAAGATCCACATAAAAATTAAAATACAAAGTAATCCTCACCGGTCCGCAGATAATCCATACTGATGATGTCGAACAATGATCCCCAGATCTGCTACATCCGATTGGTGTGTTGAGCGGTTGCATGAGTATGCAACTGCTCAGCACGCCAGCTGGAACTCACTGACAGTAGCCTGAGGACGTTCCTGCAGTGACGAGCGATGCCGTCAATAAGGTTGCAACTTGAAAACGCTTTGCTATTTTCTTATAGCCTACTCTTGCTTTGTGGGCCTCCACCATTTTCATTTTCAGGGTGCTAGACAGCTGCTTAGAAGAACCCATGGCTGCTGTTTTTTGGCACAAGGTTAGAGGAGGCTGGATTTTTATAAAGTTGGGAAATTTGTATCACCTGGCCTTTCCTAATGATAGTGAACAAGCCATAACCTTTAGGGTATGTGCAGATGGTCGGTGTTGGCTGCGCTTTGAACGCAGCATACTTTATGCTGCGTCCAAAGCGCTGCACGCAAGTGAATCTTCATGTGTTCAATGAACCATGCGGATTCACCACATCCTATACATTACAGTGATATAATTTCTCTTGCGGAGACTAGGGTCTCTGCAAGAGAAATTGACATGCTGCGGTCTGTGAAGACGCACTGCATGACCGTCTCCACGGGTGAGCTGCAGGAGCACGGAGCCACATAGTAGACATGGGATTTGTATAAATCCCATCCACTATGCTGTAACATCTGGCCTCTGCAGATTGCACGCAGCGCAAGTGTGCTGCATCTAATCCGCAGTGTTTACTGACCATGTGCACGCACTCTAACAGGCTAATTAAGGTCTGAAACCTTGGTCAAAGTTTTCTGAGCACACAAATCTCCAAGGGTGCCCAAACTTTTGCATCAGCCCATTTTCCTTTGTGTAATTTTTAAAATGTAAAAAATTACAAGATTTTTTTTTGCCTAAAATACAAAGGAAATGTGTCATCTTTAACTTTAGCCCTTTTATAGAGATCATTTCATCTTCAACTTGCTTTACTGTTCACAATAACAATCATTTTTTACCAAGGGGCCTAAACTTTTACATGCCACTGTAAGAGAAACACATCGCTATTTACATTACTCGTAAAACCGCATGGCACTGTACACATAAAGGGATTATTGCCTTCAAGGGTAGGAATGCTGCAGAACAGTCCATGACTCTTACATTCCCTCTTTGGACATGGTCATCCTCGACCATTCTGGAACCTGGAAGACAACGCACAGCATATACAGTGGGGGCCCTTGAAAACGCACACTGCAGCCGCAATACTCGCTGCCTCTGTCAGGCCTGAGGCTGTGGTACTAACCGTGGAGGAGTCATTGCTGGACATGATCTTCCCGCTGAGGGCTGAAATATTGGATGTGACATCTGGTCATCTGGTCAATGACTTTGTGGCACCCCTGAGGGTTCAGTCGCCACAGAGGTACTGCACCTCACCCAGAAGTGTGGCATCTCCTTCTCTCAGGTAAGGAGGAAGTACTGACTTGCAGTGCTGGGGTCCTGGGTTCAAATCCCACCAATGACAACATCTGCAAGGAGTTTGTATGTTCTCCCCGTGTTTGTGTGGGTTTCCTCCGGGTTCTCCGGTTTCCTCCCACACTCCAAAGACATACTGATAGGGAATCTAGATTGTGAGCCCCGATGGGGACAGCGACAATAATGTATGTAAAGCACTGCGGAATATGTTTGCGCTATATAAAGATTATTATTATTATTATTATTAAAGATTATTTCTGCCCTGGACCCCAACACCTGCACTCAACACTGCACTACTCCAGGCCGGCTGGAAGGGCATTATGCACTTCTTTTGCTGCCCTGTCCCTGGCTGGAGTGGGGGGAACCAAGGAGAGGGGGAACCAGTAGTGGGTGTGGGTGGAGGACGTAGAACAGGGGAGCACTTAGAGAATAGATATAAAAAAGGAAGCCATCTTAGTTGGAGCAGTGCAGTTCAGCCAGTGAGTAGCAAGGAGAGGAGGGGAGCAGAGTCTCTTCAGGAGCTCTGCTCCATTGTGGGCCTAGTGAGAGAGGCCCAGGAGAGGAGTGGGAGCAAGGGAGGAATTCTCCGGGAACAGAATGGATCCCAGGGGGTACGGTGAGTGCAGGACGGCACCCATACGCCCGAATCTGCCAAGAATCAGAGGGATCAGGCTGCAGGATGGGAACTGGTCCCTGTACCAGCCGTGTTACTCCAGGTCTCGGCTGGAAAAACCGGAGGCTTCTGCACTTCCATGGTGCAGTTGCCACAGCCTCACCCTAGTCGCCGTGAAGGGCATCAAGTAGGTCCGGGAACTCCAGGTTGCCCAGAAGGGACTTCAGAGCACCCGATCGGGACTGTGTGTGGGGAGCGCAGGGCAGGAGTAAGAAGACACAGCGCGGGAAGTCAGTCAAGGAAGGAACATAAGAAAGGGGGTCCCGTTAAGTGCTTCTAATCTACCTGAAGGACTGCTGAACCCCTGCCTGGCAAACGCAGTGCGACGCGGGAGTCTGACACCTGGACAGTGTACCTGAGGAACCTAAAAAGAACTGTGAGTAAACTCGGATGACTGCACTCCACTGTCTCTGTCAGTTATTTCCATCACGCTACTGCGCCTGCACTACAACGCCCAGCATTACCATCTGCAACTACCCTTCCCCGGGGACCCGCTCCACCTGTGGGGAGCAGAAACATCCCAGCTGCCATCCCATCACCCCCGGAGGTCTGCAGCAGCGCCGGTATTCATTACTGGGAACCACAGGTGGCATCACAAGACAAACTGTTAACAAACCCCCTTTTAAAGAGCGACCCCAGAGGATGGGCCCGGGAGCCGACTGCCGTGACATCCTACAAAGAAGGTAAAGGCCCGGGTACCAAGTTTCCCCCCATTTCCCCCCTGGGCGGGTCAACTTCACCACCTCCTGGGTGCTCGAGTTGGGCCCTCACCCATTTCTCCCACTCCTTCTTACCCTCAATGACCTTCACCACCCATCTGGCCTTAACAGGGTCCAGGGCTGGTGTCTCTTCCATGTACTGCTGTGGCCGGGGGATGAGGGCTGTTTCCCAGGCTGGTAACACTCCAGGACGCTGAGGTGTACTTACCACCAGGGCTGCCAGCATAGCTTTCAGTCACCCTGCCTGGTCGCAGGATCTTGGCCACGCTGATACTGCTGCCTCCGCCTTGGAATCGGGTTCTGGTTTTGGGGACTGCGGGTGAACCTTTGTCTTGAGGTCAGGCATTGGTTCCTGGGCCTTCCCTGGACCTTCGTTGGTGCCTCTACTGATGACAGTTCACCCGGCTGCATCTCTTGCTCCAGCTGCGTCATCTTCCTTTTCCACTTGACCTTTCCGGGCCCACCGCGGAGCACAATGCCGTAGCACTCCATCTTCTCTTGCCACTTTACCTCCTCACCAACAATGGTCCCAGCCCACTCTGCCGTGGGTGTGCTCTTACGTTGCTCTGCCCATTCTTGGGGGAGGCCACTTCTGGCTCACCTGCCCGTTTCCTGGGAGTCTCCACCCGTTCTCCCTTGACTTGCTGCAATGGGCATGGTTTCTTTTTCTTCCACCGTGCCCTTCTTACGCACACGATGGGACGGGTCCGTCTCACTCTTTCGTGTCACTCACCGACATCTTGCAGTCTCTATCCATTAACCCTATCCTAAAGACTAAACCTATTATTCTCATCTTATCTCCTGTACCGTTGCTAAGCCACTTAACTATATGAACAGTACTTCGCTGTTATAAGTTTTGTCCAAATAGTGTATATACGAGTACTTATATATATCAGTTTATCATAGTGTAAAGCGTTAGAAGTTTCGCACTCCTAATTAGAAGATGTAGTGCATAGAAGGAATATCAATAAGATCCAGAAAGAAAACCTTTGGCACTGTAGATATGACACTTGAGATGCAGAGTAAATTCATTAGTACATTTATTCGCAACCGACATATAGTTTATCATATACTTATCTTTTTTTAAATCTTTAGATATTATTAATAAAGTGTTTAATTGAAAATATAATGAATAAGGTTAATGTCAGATGAAACACATTGATGAAATGATATGTAAAATTAGACTAAGAATGGAGTGGTAATGGTGGACATTAGGACCCTGCGCTCTCATGAGCAGCATAGCTGAGCTCAACGTTCCTTCCAGACACTGGTGGACTAAACGTGCACAGATACCGTATTACGGAGATCTCCCCTCCTTTATCAGTGGCACCAGGAATTTTATGTGACAGTAACTGGAGGTGGCTATGACCACTACGCATGTAGCCTTACAAGGTTGGTTTTATCTCGTCACATCTTGCATTCAGTGACACACTCCTTCCTGCTTTATTGCTGATGTTTAGGAGTACGGGGGCGACTTGCATAGTGACATGCTTCTGTACATGACACGGATGAGATGGTGTTTTGTTCCTACAGATGGCTGTGATCTCACCCGTACTATAGTGATGGAATACATCAGCCGCCCATCAGATGACAGCTGCAGTGATACAGAATGAGGGGATAGCACTTATGTTATCAGACATCAGCCACAACATGTGAGAACCGCTCATATGTTTAAAGGGAACAGACAAGTCCACCATGTACGAGGGTGTGTCTTCAATAACCAATCACAGATCCATGGGCTCCAATCAGAAGGGGTTTTACACCGCAGGCAGTAGTAAAGGGCGCAATGTCCCGCATAGCAGCATTGGTGGTGCCAGACTGCTGTCATTCAGGTGAGGCACACTGAAGCCCTGATTCCTGATCTACAAGCCGCTGGGATATAGCAGAGCACATCCCATTCATAGCATGATGCTATCTGCTGAGGGACAATAGAAGACAGCTACAGCACATCTAGCATCTCTGCTCAGCAGCGGGGGTGAGCTCCTGTGTTCTCTCCCTTCTATAGTACTGGTTCAGCACCACAGTGGTTGGCACCTCTCCTCTGGGCACTACAGTCCTAGATTCAGCACCACAACGGTGGGCAGCTCTGATCTGGGCAGTACTGTCTAGATTCAGCACCACAGCAGTGGACAGCTTTTATATGGGAAGAACTGTCTAGATTCAGCACCACAGCAGTGGACGGCTTGTAACCAGGACATTATAGTAACATTTGGTTCAATACCACAACGTTGGAGGGCAGTGCCATCCAGATTCAGCACCACGCTAGTGGACAGCTCTGGTGCTTCTGGATACAACAGTTTCAGCACTTCTGCCTAGGACAGCTCCAGCATCTTCACCTCTACCTTGAAGGTCCCAGTGCCCGCCAGCCTGTCTATCAGCCGTGCCCGCCTGTCAACCGGCCGTGCTCATCCGCTATGCCTTTCAGCTTCAGCCATCAGTCCCATGGGAGTCGCCTGCTCTCACAAGGTCGGTCCCAGAGTGGCACCTGGTTCACCTTCCCGGTCCCTCCTTGGTTCACAGAGTCGACTAAGCCGCTGTGTGGCCAGGGTCGGTCCGGGTAGGCACTTAGTT
This sequence comes from Phyllobates terribilis, assembly GCF_046119375.1. Lineage (NCBI taxonomy): Eukaryota > Metazoa > Chordata > Amphibia > Anura > Dendrobatidae > Phyllobates > Phyllobates terribilis. The sequence goes on from NW_027362863.1 coordinate 4,487,762, forward strand.
ACGCCCCTCTGATCCCTCCTTGCATCACAGCACAGAGGTTCAATCACCCGGATTCGTAACAGAATACATTTTGTTATATAATAATTTTGTGTTCAAAGATCAATACTACCTACAGAAGAAAGAGGTGGCAATGGCCGCGGCTTGGGCCCCATCTTACGCCAATCTCTCCTTGGGATTTTGGGAGTGTGAATACATCCGATTCCAGAACATTGAACATACATCATTGGGATCAGTGATATCTTGGATGAGATTCATAGACGATGTGTTGTTTATTTTTCAGGGCTCCCATGAGGAACTTGAAAAATTCTTAAAATATCTCAATGACAATGCATTGATATTAAGCTAACCCATCATATTGATCAAAAGAAAATTGATTTTCCGTATTTGGATATTCATGTTGATGACCATGGACAGTTGCATACAAATATTTATCACAAGATTACTAGTGTCAATGCTTTCTTGCATGCCAAATCAGTCGTCTGGCACATGTAATACAGGCAATGCCGTCCGGACAATTTATTAGGGCACATCGTATTTGTGACCAAAACAAAGCTTTTGAAGAATAGGCATGTGATATGACCAGTAGATACTTACAACGTGGTACAAAATGGAAATTATTCAACAGGCCTACTATCAGGCCAAACACGCCAATAGACAATATCTTCTCATTACTAAAAAGAAAAAGGAATCTGATGGGCATGTTCAATTCATCACGAATTATCATTCGAGGTGGAAGGAAATTACTAATATCATCTCCAAATTTTGGCTAATTCTCCAACAGGATCAGACAATACTTCCTTTTCTATCAAATCGTCCATTGATTATGGCTAAACGTAATAAGACACTACGTGATGTACTAGTTCATAGTCATCATGTACTTGATACATCTTCATATACACTGCTCAAAAAAATAAAGGGAACACTCAAATAACACATCCTAGATCTGAATGAATGAAATATTCTCATTGAATACTTTGTTCTGTACAAAGTTGAATGTGCTGACAACAAAATCATACAAACATCATCAATGGAAATCAAATTTATTAACCAATGGAGGCCTGGATTTGGAGTCACCCCCAAAATTAAAGTGGAAAAACATACTATAGGCTGATCCAACTTTGATGTAATGTCCTTAAAACAAGTCAAAATGGGGCTCAGTATTGTTTGTGGCCTCCACGTGCCTGTATGACCTCCTTACAACGCCTGGGCATGCTCCTGATGAGGTTGCAGAAGGTCTCCTGTGGGATCTCCTCCCAGACCTGGACTAAAGCATCCGCCAACTCCTGGACAGTCTGTGGTGCAACGTGACGTTGGTGGATGGAGCGAGACATGTGTAATAGCGGGGAAGGGCGTAGCCTTCCCTTGGTACTGAGATAGTTAAAGGGAGTGTTCCTACAGTCAGACCTCTCTGAACTGTTGGTAGACCAAGCTAAGGGGTTAGCTTTACTGGTCCGGTCAGTAGAGTAAAGGGGGAACTTAATGCCCGGATCAAGCCTTGCATGATATAGAGCTTGTTCCTGGCATAATTCGTTGTGGGCTGCAGTACCTGTAAACAGCCACAAGATGCCACTGTTCTGAGTGCAGATGTCAGGTTGAGTCTGCTAGCAGGGTTGCAGGCAGTGATGAGTTAATGCTGTGTGATGACAGCTCACAGGGGGTGGGCACATTGGCAAAAAGCCTCTGTTTTAGTGTCCAGAGGCCATTAAGAGACAATACGGGGAATCGTGCGGGCAGCCTGACTATAGTGGCTGCTAGGGTAGACGGGAGCTCTACACCCTCAGACAGTGGGATCACTACTGTGCAAGTCTCCTCACGCAAGAGCAAGAGTCCTGTTAGCTGGTCGGAGATACTTATCAGAGGTAGTGAGGACCCGAGGCACTTCTAGTCTGCAGGAAGCAGAAGAATATAAATAGGACTCCAGGCTAGGACGTGGGGGAGATATTTGATCCAGGTCACTGTTAATGTTACAGAAGAGTCCCGTGGACTAGAGATAGAGTCACAGAGATGCTTCACTTAAAGAGGGAACCAGGGCTGAAGATGTTTCCAGTGACTGTGAGAGAGATGATAGCCTGTCGGGCCTTATCCATTATATCTGCCTGTAAATACTGTAAATATTCCTCTTCCCCAAGTAAAGTTCAAGTTCTGGTTAAGAACCTCGTGTCCTCTGAATTTATTGCTGCCCTGGTCCCAGAAGAGAAATGCCTGGAGACAGTCGCGATCGGATGGCTTGAAGTAAGTGAAGAGCACCACATACACAGCCACACTTCAGAGGGAGGACACGTATTGTCTGTAGGGTGCCATAGCGAGTGGGGACTACAGCTCGCCCACGACTACCTCGCTGGGGCACCTTACATTTGGCGTAGTAGGCAGGATGCGAGCTCCTCGCATGAAGAAAGCGGGGAAGAGCCGACGCAGAACACTGAGGAGAAAGTGTTGGAAGGCAAGCGGCCCAAGATGGCGGCCCGAAGCATGGATTCCAAGATGGTGACGACGGCGGTAAAGTCCGGGAGAAGAACCGCCTATCGTGGGAGTGGACGGCGCTGGAGAGCGCTAAAAGATGTCCAGCCCCTACGAGTTCCGGCCCAAAGAGGGATGGGCCCGGCGGTGAAGATGCGTCCCAGGATGGGACGTCCAGAGAGGAACAGGACGCGGCGTAAAGTGAAGCCCGGCCCCGTGAGTATCAGCGCACACAGAGAGGGGGCGCGGCTGAAGGCGGAGCGGCCGAGAGTGACGTGGCAGTCGCTTCAGAAGGCCGGCCTAGGAAGAGGTGGAGCTGGACGCACCGGTAAGCGACCGGCGCCATTTTCTGTCCGACCCGTCAGGAGAAGGAGATCCGGCAGCGGACGTCCTGTAAGAATGGCAGCCTCAGAGCCTAACAGCGTGCGAGAGACCGGCGGAGAGTTGGAACCCCTGCAGATTATTACCCCAGGAGCAGCGGCTGGAAGCCGTTCGCCGGCGGGCGCTGCCCGCGAACCGTTGCCTTTACCCCCAGTGGCTGTCCAGTGGGCCACTAGGCCCGATCCGGAGATGGGCCTGCTACTTCATGAGCTTCGTGTATGGAGCTGGAGCCGGATACCGGAGGAGTCGTCCCCCTCGGCTGAGGGAGGAGAACATCCCGGTGGGGCCGGAGCAATAGTTCCAGCGGAGCTAAGGGAAGGTGAGTGGTCCATGCCCCAGCGGCCGGTCACCCCTGTAAAACCTGCCCCAGCAGCCTCGGCGGCAACAGAGGCCCTCAGGCCCTCAAGAGCCGGAGCAGAAGAGAAGCCCCCTAAAAGAAAGGCCCCGCAAGAGAGCTTTTGGTCATTGGCCTTGGAGGCCCTACATTCCCCCTCCACAGAGCGGTACACCAAGCCCGGAAGTCCACAGTGGGCCACCCGCGACCCTTCGATGACATCGCGGGAGCAGCGGCGGTGGACCGACACCTTCTTAAGAGGCTGGCTAGAGGGGTCCAACGTGGCGCGGAGGGAGTCAGTGGAGGACTCCCAGACCCAGGGGCGGGTTGTGGAGTTCTGTGTCCGCGAGGGATACGGGTTCCTCAAGGAAGAGTGGACCGGGCATGAGGTGTTTGTCAGCCAGGAAGCCGTCAAACGCGAATACCTGCCCGATCGCCTCCACAACCTGCATGAAGGGGAGATTGTTTACTTTGTGAAATGCGAATGTGCAAGGGGGTGGTACGCGGCTGTGGTCACCCGCCCATATAAATGGGAGGACGTCCTGGAAAAGGACAGGCAGGTCTTCCGGCGAAGAGCTGAGAGGGAGGCTCGGCAACATCGGGCTAGGGAAGCCCCTGGAGGATTCGTGTCCCCTCCCAAGGCCGGCATCCCACAGGAAGAAGAGTCCGGACGCCAGCAGCGGGGAGATGGCGTCGAAAAAGAGGAGGATGTCCCGGGTTGTAGTAGGGCTGACTCTCCCAGTGAGGCTGTAGGCTCAACCACCAAACACCCAGAAGGGGCTGAGGCGGTTATTCGTGGAGTCGCCGAAAGGACTCAGGCTGCTGTCAGTCAGGAGGTTCACAACTTCACCGTGACTAGCTACGGCCCCACACAAATTGGCTGTGGCAGCGCCACCTCCTCGGATGAGGACCCCGGGCGTAGCCAATACCCTGACCAGCCCTGGAGGTGGAAGAAGCCACCTTCCTCTACAGCATGGGCCGCCTTAATGAAGGAAAGGAAGGAGGCCCGAAAGAAGTGAGCTGGCTGAAAGGTCCGTTGACCTTCCACTTTCCTCTTTAGGACCCATAGATGGAGGTCCTGTCTGCAGTTTGGGACTGTTACCCAGTGGGGGTGGAGTGCCCCATGTTGATTTAAGTTGAAAAAAAAAAAAATGGAGGACTGTTCCCCTACCTCCCAGGCCAGGAAGGCCTTAAGCAGCACCCAAAAGTTGTGTGCCCAGGAGAGCTGCTCTTTTGTTTTTTACTTTTTATTTTTTTTTTTTGCTGTTGCGCCTGTTGCGCCTTTTTCTGCTGGAATTTACAATGCTGAGGCACACCTTGAGGATGGATATCCTCCAAACCTAAGAGACTTGCGGCCTAGCGGGAAGAACCGGTGACCCCCGCTAGGGCCAAGAAGAAAGAGACTCACAGGGTGTTACCTGTGACTGTGTGCCTCAGAATGCAGCCCTCGAAGGAGATTGGGGGCTATTGAGGTGTTGGCCTGCCCTAAAAATATGGACATGGACATTGCGTTTCCAGGGTCCTTACCAAGAAGGACCGGTACCTCTGAAAAGTTGATAATGGACTGTCCTGAATTGCTGTTCCGGGGCCCTTAACCGAGAAGGGCCGGTCTTCCATCCAAGAAGATGACCTCAGGACCAGTCGTTTGCTAAAATGTTTTAGTAAAATTTAGTAATGTGATATAATGTCATAGCTGCTGATTTGTGTTTATTGTTTAGTGTGGTCGGGGACGACCAACATTAAATTGTCGGGTAATGTAATAGTGGGGAAGGGCGTAGCCTTCCCTTGGTACTGAGATAGTTAAAGGGAGTGTTCCTGAAGTCAGACCTCTCTGAACTGTTGGTAGACCAAGCTAAGGTGTTAGCTTTACTGGTCCGGTCAGTAGAGTAAAGGGGGAACTTAGTGCCCGGATCAAGCCTTGAGTGATATAGAGCTTGTTCCTGGCTGTAACATACCTGGCGGCGTCCTTGCATAGTGGTCCATCTCCCACTGTGCAAGAGCGCGCACTTGATCTCCAGTCCAGGGTGTCTCTCTGGCTTCCCTCCATGCTGTCTGTTTGCTTCTGTGTCTGCTGCTTATGGGCGGCGCCCGATCACTTCCTGCTTTTTGTACCTGCTGCAGGCACACCCTTTGTGCGTCCTTAGCCTATTGCTGTCTGTCACCTGGTATTTAAACCAGCTGCCCCATTAACCCATGCCTGAGCATCTTGCCCTGTCAGTTGGCTTTTGTCTCTGACATGCCAGGTCCTGTCTATGTTACCTGTCTTGCAGTATCTGTTCCCATGTCTGTACTGTGTCCTATCTGTGTACCTTAACCTGCAGTCTGTACTCGTTCCTTGCCTGTTCGTTCCGCCTTCCTGGAGGCTGCATTTCCAGGCCAGTCTGAACACGCTCCTTGCCTGTTCGTCCCGCCTCTCTGGGGGCCGTATTCCCAGACCCGCTCCTGTATCCCGCTGCAGTGTCGGTCTCCTCCGTACACTCAGTTCCAGTCTGAACTCTCTCCTATCTTTTACCTGTTTTTTCTCTATGTCCGTTCCTTTCCTTTTTCTGCAGAGTCTGAACTCGTACCTACTCCTGCTCGTTGTCACTGTACTTCCGTTTGTGAGTTTGTGGTCCACTCGCTACTTCTCTGCAAGTACCCTGTGGGTATCTGGTTCTGCCTTTCCCTTCTAGTCTGTTCCGTGTGAACAGAGCCCTGTTCCTTCCGCGTCTGCGGTTTTTGCTTTGCTCTGCTCCGTCCACCGCGTCTGCGGTTTTCGCTTTGCTCAGCTCTGTCCACCGCGTCTGCGGTTTTCGCCTTGCTCAGCTCTGTCCGCCGCGTTTGCGGTTTTCGCTTTGCTCAGCTCTGTCCGCCGCGTCTGCGGTTTTCGCTTTGCTCAGCTCTGTCCACCGCGTCTGCGGTTTTCGCTTTGCTCAGCTCTGTCCACCGCGTCTGCGGTTTTCGCTTTGCTCAGCTCTGTCCACCGCGTCTGCGGTTTTCGCTTTGCTCAGCTCTGTCCACCGCGTCTGCGGTTTTCGCTTTGCTCAGCTCTGTCCACCGCGTCTGCGGTTTTCGCTTTGCTCAGCTCTGTCCACCGCGTCTGCGGTTTTCGCTTTGCTCAGCTCTGTCCACCGCGCCTGTGGTTTTCGCTTTGCTCAGCTCTGTCCACCGCGCCTGCGGTTTCGAATTTGTCTCCCAGTCTGTACTGGACCCTACCCAGCTTGTGCTCTAGTCTGCCTGTTCCTGTATTCCCCGGTGTGGGTCAACAGCCGTGTCCGGAGTCTGACCTGGAGTAGACCCTGGTTCCTCTGCTCGGTTCCTCCCTGGTGCACTGGCGTCGTATGCCGTCGTGCGACCTTGGTCGGATCGGGCAGATACTTAGTTACGCCCCTCCAGGCACTCTCCGGTTCATGGCACAGTGGAATCACTACATAAACACGCACACGCCAGTCAGTCCGGGCGTGTGCATTACAGCATGCTCAGGCCATGGTTCCCGTTGAGCCCCACGGCCTTCACTCTCTGAGAAGTTTTCCAGCGAATACATGCATTAAAATAAATAAATAAAAAAAAATTTTTCCCTTTAGCTGAGTTCCAGGCGAATTACGCACCCGTCCAGATGGATCTATCTGCTCTCGTTCCTGCGGATCCGCTACGTTATTATGGGGATCCAAGACAAAGTCGTGCATTTGTGGAGCAATGCATGCTACACTTCAAGTTCTACCCTCTATGTTTTCCCACCGATCGGGTTAAGGTGGCATTCATTATGTCTTACCTGGCGGGTGATGCCTTGGAATGGATCAACCCCCTATATGAAACACAGGATCCGATCCTCCTGGACCTAATGGCCTTCCTGGTGGCCTTTCTAATGGTCTTTGATGATCCTAACCCGGAGGCTCCTGCTGAAGCTTCACTTCCCAATATCCCGGAGCAGCCCCAATGGGTAATGTGTGTGGGTAGCGCAATAGTCCTCCAGCCCAATGAGACTACTGCCCACCCAGAATCCTCACAGGGTGACTACGCTTTCCGGAATACTTCTCCCAACCTCAAGAGGCAGTCCAGACGTGCTAGGCGTAGAGGCAAGCCGTCACGCCAGGGTCTGTCCTCCCTGAGACCTCCTGACCCCAACCTTGAAGTCCCTACTGAAGCTTCATCTCCCTGTATCCCGGAGAAGCCCCAACGGGTAATGTGCGTGGGTAGTGCACCAGTTCTCCTGCCCGAAGAGACTTCTGCCCATCCAGACTCCACACAGGAGAACTTCCTGCACCCGGCATCAGATGCTTCACCCACTTTAACCGGTGTGCATGTCCAAGGATGCTCCAAAGCTGTGGTTACCTCAGAGTCTGTGCACCTCTACTACCTGGCGGAGGACCCCCTGTTGCCTCCTGAATCCTCCTGGATACCACTCGATGACAAATGGAGAGAGACTTCTCTACACCCAGTACTCGATACTTTGTCCTCTTCGTCCTGTGAGCCTGACAATGGGTACCCCAAAGTGGTAGTTACCTCCGAGTCTCTACACCCCTCCGACCAGGCGGAGGACCTCCAGTTGTCTCCAGAACCCTTCGGGGTGCTACCTGGTAGCGAAAGGACAGAGACTCTCCTATACTCTGTACCTGATACCTCGCTCGCTTCGTCCAGTGAGTCCAACCTAGTGTACTCCGAAGCAGAGGTTACTCCCGAGTCTCTACACCCCTCCGACCAGGCGGAGGACCTCCAGTTGTCTCCAGAACCCTTCGGGGTGCCACCTGGTGGTGAATGGATAGAGACTTTCCTATATCCTGGATCTGATACCTCGCTTGCTTCGTCCAGTGAGTCCGACCTAGTGTACTCTGAAGCAGAGGTTACCTATGAGTCTCTACACCCCTCTGACCAGGCGGAGGACCTCCAGTTGTCTCCAGAACCCTTCGGGGTGCCACCTGGTGGTGAATGGACAGAGACTTTCCAATACTCGGTACCCGATACCTCACCTGCTTCGTCCAGTGAGTCCGACCTAGTGTACTCTGAAGCAGATGTTTTCCCCGAGCCTCTGCACTCTTCTGACCCGGCAGAGGACCTCCAGTTGTTTCCTGACTCCTCCGGGGTACCACCAGATAACAAAGAGACAGTGACTTTTTTTCACCCTGTACCTGATAACCTGTCTATTTCTTCCTGTGAATTTGACAAGATGTACCTCGAAGCAGAAGTTATACCCGAGTCTCTACACCCCTCCGACCAGGCGGAGGACCTCCAGTTGTCTCCTGAACCCTTCGGGGTGCTACCTGATAACGAATGGACAGGTACTCTTCTATATTCGGTACCTGATACCTCGCCCGCTTCATCCAGCGAGTCCGACCTAGTGTACTCCGAAGCAGAGGTTACCCCCGAGTCTCTGCACTATTCCGACCCGGCGGAGGACTCCCAGTTGTTTTCTGAATCCTCCTGGGTACCACCAGATAACAAGGTAACAGGGACTTTTCTACACCTTGTACCTGATACCTCGCCCATTTCATCCTGTGAGTTTGACAAGATGTACCCCGAAGCAGAGGTTATCCCCGAGTCTCTGCACTCCTTCAACCCGGCGGAGGACTTCCAGTTGTCTCCTGAACCCTCTGGGGTGCTACCTGATAATAAGTGGAGAGAGACTTCCCTGTGTGCTGTTCCTGGTACTCCACCTGTTTCGTCTGTTGCTGAGGATGGCTGGATAGGAGGTAACATCCTAGCTACCCAGATGAGACCAGTTTCTCCAGTGGACAGTGGAAGTGATCTACTTGAAGTAAAGGATTGGCCCTCGAATTCCCTGCGGAACATTCTGGCAGGCCTGAAGAAGAGGGGGCGTAAGGGGGGGGGTACTGTAACATACCTGGCGGCGTCCTTGCATAGTGGTCCATCTCCCACTGTGCAAGAGCGCGCACTTGATCTCCAGTCCAGGGTGTCTCTCTGGCTTCCCTCCATGCTGTCTGTTTGCTTCTGTGTCTGCTGCTTATGGGCGGCGCCCGATCACTTCCTGCTTTTTGTACCTGCTGCAGGCACACCCTTTGTGCGTCCTCAGCCTATTGCTGTCTGTCACCTGGTATTTAAACCAGCTGCCCCATTAACCCATGCCTGAGCATCTTGCCCTGTCAGTTGGCTTTTGTCTCTGACATGCCAGGTCCTGTCTATGTTACCTGTCTTGCAGTATCTGTTCCCATGTCTGTACTGTGTCCTATCTGTGTACCTTAACCTGCAGTCTGTACTCGTTCCTTGCCTGTTCGTTCCGCCTTCCTGGAGGCTGCATTTCCAGGCCAGTCTGAACACGCTCCTTGCCTGTTCGTCCCGCCTCTCTGGGGGCCGTATTCCCAGACCCGCTCCTGTATCCCGCTGCAGTGTCGGTCTCCTCCGTACACTCAGTTCCAGTCTGAACTCTCTCCTATCTTTTACCTGTTTTTTCTCTATGTCCGTTCCTTTCCTTTTTCTGCAGAAAACCAGGCAATGTGAACTGAGGTCTAAGATGGTAGACATGCAAGAAATAGGAGCATGTTCACACTAGCAAAAAAGAAACAAAACCTACAAAAGACAAAAGACAAAAATATATCTCATACCCTACCATCATTATATATAAATGTAAAGCAAAGTTGCATAATAAATATAGGGTACTTAGTGAACTATTTTTGATCAAAAAAAGTATACAAGCCGTCCCACCAGCGGCAAGGAGACCCTAAATTGGGACGGTACCTATACTGCCTATATTAAAAACCTTACTGTATATCAAAGTTGAAGTAATGCATATAAAAGGGTAGACAAATAGGACCGGGTCCCAACTCCAGACCACCCAGGCCCGTGGTAAGCTACATATATACCAGTCAGCTCAACAAAGGGGATGCCACACCCTTAAATTGCACAGAATGCAAACAAGACAAAAAACCAGGCAATGTGAACTGAGGTCTAAGATGGTAGACATGCAAGAAATAAGTACCCTATATTTATTATGCAACTTTGCTTTACATTTATATATAATGATGGTAGGGTATGAGATATATTTTTGTCTTTTGTCTTTTGTAGGTTTTGTTTCTTTTTCTGCAGAGTCTGAACTCGTACCTACTCCTGCTCGTTGTCACTGTACTTCCGTTTGTGAGTTTGTGGTCCACTCGCTACTTCTCTGCAAGTACCCTGTGGGTATCTGGTTCTGCCTTTCCCTTCTAGTCTGTTCCGTGTGAACAGAGCCCTGTTCCTTCCGCGTCTGCGGTTTTTGCTTTGCTCTGCTCCGTCCACCGCGTCTGCGGTTTTCGCTTTGCTCAGCTCTGTCCACCGCGTCTGCGGTTTTCGCCTTGCTCAGCTCTGTCCGCCGCGTTTGCGGTTTTCGCTTTGCTCAGCTCTGTCCGCCGCGTCTGCGGTTTTCGCTTTGCTCAGCTCTGTCCACCGCGTCTGCGGTTTTCGCTTTGCTCAGCTCTGTCCACCGCGTCTGCGGTTTTCGCTTTGCTCAGCTTTGTCCACCGCGTCTGCGGTTTTCGCTTTGCTCAGCTCTGTCCACCGCGTCTGCGGTTTTCGCTTTGCTCAGCTCTGTCCACCGCGTCTGCGGTTTTCGCTTTGCTCAGCTCTGTCCACCGCGTCTGCGGTTTTCGCTTTGCTCAGCTCTGTCCACCGCGTCTGCGGTTTTCGCTTTGCTCAGCTCTGTCCACCGCGTCTGCGGTTTTCGCTTTGCTCAGCTCTGTCCACCGCGTCTGCGGTTTTCGCTTTGCTCAGCTCTGTCCACCGCGTCTGCGGTTTTCGCTTTGCTCAGCTCTGTCCACCGCGTCTGCGGTTTTCGGTTTGCTCAGCTCTGTCCACCGCGTCTGCGGTTTTCGCTTTGCTCAGCTCTGTCCACCGCGTCTGCGGTTTTCGCTTTGCTCAGCTCTGTCCACCGCGCCTGCGGTTTTCGCTTTGCTCAGCTCTGTCCACCGCGCCTGCGGTTTCGAGTTTGTCTCCCAGTCTGTACTGGACCCTACCCAGCTTGTGCTCTAGTCTGCCTGTTCCTGTATTCCCCGGTGTGGGTCAACAGCCGTGTCCGGAGTCTGACCTGGAGAAGACCCTGGTTCCTCTGCTCGGTTCTTCCCTGGTGCACTGGCGTCGTATGCCGTCGTGCGACCTTGGTCGGATCGGGCAGATACTTAGTTACGCCCCTCCAGGCACTCTCCGGTTCATGACACAGTGGAATCACTACATAAACACGCACACGCCAGTCAGTCCGGGCGTGTGCATTACACTGGCATAATTCGTTGTGGGCTGCAGTACCTGTAAACAGCCACAAGATGCCACTGTTCTGAGTGCAGATGTCAGGTTGAGTCTGCTAGCAGGGTTGCAGGCAGTGATGAGTTAATGCTGTGTGATGACAGCTCACAGGGGGTGGGCACATTGGCAAAAAGCCTCTGTTTTAGTGTCCAGAGGCCATTAAGAGACAATACAGGGAATCGTGCGGGCAGCCTGACTATAGTGGCTGCTAGGGTAGACGGGAGCTCTACAACCTCAGACAGTGGGATCACTACTGTGCAAGTCTCCTCACACAAGAGCAAGAGTCCTGTTAGCTGGTCGGAGAAACTCATCAGAGGTAGTGAGGACCCGAGGCACTTCTAGTCTGCAGGAAGCAGAAGAAGATAAATAGGACTCCAGGCTAGGACGTGGGGGAGATATTTGATCCAGGTCACTGTTAATGTTACAGAAGAGTCTCGTGGACTAGAGATAGAGTCACAGAGATGCTTCACTTAAAGAGGGAACCAGGGCTGAAGATGTTGCCAGTGACTGTGAGAGAGATGATAGCCTGTCGGGCCTTATCCATTATATCTGCCTGTAAATACTGTAAATATTCCTCTTCCCCAAGTAAAGTTCAAGTTCTGGTTAAGAACCTCGTGTCCTCTGAATTTATTGCTGCCCTGGTCCCAGAAGAGAAATGCCTGGAGACAGCCACGATCGGATGGCTTGAAGTAAGTGAAGAGCACCACATACACAGCCACACTTCAGAGGGAGGAAACGTATTGTCTGTAGGGTGCCATAGCGAGTGGGGACTACAGCTCGCCCACGACTACCTCGCTGGGGCACCTTACACATGATGTCCCAGATGTACTCAATCGGATTCAGGTCTGGGGAACGAGCAGGCCAGTCCGTAGCTTCAATGCCTTCATCTTGCTGGAGCTGCTGAGGCCTCATGAGGTCTGGCATTGTCCTGCATTAGGAGGAACCCAGGACCAACCGCACCAGCATATGGTCTCACAAGAGGTCTGAGGATCTCATCTCGGTACCTAATGGCAGTCAGGCTACCTCTGGCAAGCACATGGAGGGCTGTGCGGCCCTCCAAAGAAATGCCACCCCACACCATTACTGATCTACTGCTAAACCGGTCATGCTGAACGATGTTGCAGGCAGCAGATCGCTCTCCACGACGTCTCCAGACTCTGTCACGTCTGTCACATGTGCTCAGTGTGAACCTGCTTTCATCTGTGAAGCGCACAGGGTGCCAGTGGCGACTTTGCCAATCGTGGCGTTCTGTGGCAAATGCCAAGCATCCTGCATGGTGTTGGGCTGTGAGCACAACCCCCTTCTGTGGAGGTCGGGCCCTCATACCACCTTCATGGAGTCGGTTTCTAACTGTGTGTGCAGACACATGCACATTTGTGGCCTGCTGGAGGTAATTTTGCAGGGTTCTGGCAGTGCTCCTTCTGTTCCTCCTTGCACAAAGGCGGAGGTAGCAGTCCTGCTGCTGGGTTGTTGCCCTCCTACGGCTCCCTCCACGTCTCCTGTTGTACTGTCCTGTCTCCTGGTAGCGCCTCCAGCCTCTGGACACTACACTGACAGACACAGCAAACCTTCTTGCCACAGCTCGCATTGATGTGCCGTCCTGGATGAGCTGCACTACCTGAGCAACTTCTGTGGGTTGTAGAGTCCGTCTCAAGCAACCACAAGTGTGAAAGCACAACCAACATTCAAAAATGACCAAAACATCAGCCCAGAAAGCATTGGTACTAAGATGTGGTCTGTGGTACCCACCTGCAGAACCACTCCTTTATTGAGGGTGTCTTGATAATTGCCAATAATTTCCATCTATTGTCTATTCCATTTGCACAACAGCATGTGAAATTGATTGTCAATCAGTGTTGCTTCCTAAGTGGACAGTTTGATTTCACAGAAGTTTGATTTACTTGGAGTTATATTCTGTTGTTTAAGTGTTCCCTTTATTTTTTTGAGCAATGTATATTTGTCTCAAAGGGCTCCAAATGGGGCACATGGAAGTGTGGCAACTGCAAAGAGTGCAGATATATTGAAAAAATGAATACCTTTCCGGATTCGATGGGTGAGTAGGCTTACAAGATTCAGTATTTCATTAATTGTAGAACATCTATGGTCATCTATCAAGCCACATGTTTCTGTGGACTCATCTATATTGGTATGACAACTCGGGAGCTTTGGAACACATCAAAAATATTAGGGCAGCGGAGAAAATCTGTCAAGGTGGGTGCTATTTCTCAACCTAAACCTTTGGCGAGACAGTTTCGGAATTGCTACCCTCATCAATGTCATCTCTTACGTGTCAAAGGGATTGCCCTCCTGTATCCTGGGAATAGGAGGGAAAATCTAGCCAAAAAGCTGGCCCAGATTGAATAAATAAATAATAAATAAAGGCACAAGCATGGTCCTGGAGACCATCCAGAAGCCAGTCAGTCAGCCTCTGGAAGGTCGCGGGGGCATTCTTCATCCCAAATGGCATAACCCGAAACTGGAATAAGCCAAACGGGGTGACAAATGCAGACTTGGGAATTGCATCAGTACTTAGGGGGATCTGCCAATAGCCTTTGCATAGATCGATGGTGGTCAAATACTTTGCCCCAGCCAGCCGGTCTAACAACTCGTCCACACGCGGCATGGGATACGCATCCGTCACAGTTTTCTCATTTAGCTTGCGATAGTCTACACAAAACCGGGTAGTCCCATCTTTCTTAGGCACTAACACTACAGGGGACGCCCAGGGACTATCTGACTCCTCAATGACCCCTAAACGCAACATCTCCTGTTTCTCTTGTCGCATCCCTTCTCGTACAGACTCCGGGACGCGGAAGGGGGCTTGTCTCAGGGGGGTCTGATCTTGTGTCTCAACCTTGTGTTGCGCAAGTCGGGTGAACCCCAGTCTCTCTGAGAACATCCTCTGCCGCTGCTTCAGCAATGTCTCAGCCTGCTCTCTCTCCCGGGCCCCTAGGTTTTCTCCTAAGTGTACCTGGTCCCAGGTTTTCGTCTGAGTCCTCTCACCTAAGACATCAGGCAAGGGGAGTCCGGCTAAATCCTCTGCTTCGGGTGCGCAGATGGCAGCTACCTCTTCAGGGCACTCCCGGTAGGGCTTCAGCATATTCACGTGGAACATGAGGATAACCTTGGGGTCGTCACAATCGGCGACATTGTAGGTGGTGTCGGCTATTTTCCCCACTACCCGGTAAGGCCCCTGCCATGCGGCCTGGAATTTGTTCAGCCTAACCGGTTCTAGTACCAGGACCTTCTGTCCTATCTCGAAGGTGCGTTCTCTAGCCCTCTGATCGTACCATATGCGCTGGCGCCGCTGGGCCGCCTGCATGTTCACACGCACAGCTTGAGTCAACTCCTGCAGGCGGTCCCGGAGTTCCAGCACGAAGGGCACGATAGGGGTTCCTGCTATGGTTTCCTCCCCTTCCCAGAGCTCTTGCACTAAGTCTAGGGGCCCCCTCACCCGCCTCCCATATAACAGTTCAAATGGGGAGAACCCCGTAGATTTTTGGGGCACCTCCCGATAGGCGAACAGGAGGTGCGGCAAGAATTTCTCCCAGTCCCTGTAGGTCCGGGTGAACGTCCCAATGAGTTGTTTTAACGTTCCGTTAAAGCGCTCACACAACCCGTTGGTTTGCGGGTGGTATGGGGCATTCTAATGGACTTTACACCACACAGTCTCCACAGTTGGCTGGTCACCTCTGCCGTAAATTGGGTGCCCTGATCCGAGATAATCTCCCGGGGAAATCCAACCCGTGAGAAAACCTGGAGCAGGGCAGCCACCACCGTCTCTGCCAGTATGTTAGGTAAGGCAACCGCCTCTGGATGCCGCGTGGCGTAATCTATCACTGTCAATATATACCTTTTCCCTGGCGGACTGGGTTTGGCTAACGGCCTTATCAGATCGACCGCTACTCGGCTAAATGGCTCCTCCACAATGGGAAGGGGGTGTAATTTGGCCTTGCAGCAATCTCCCCTCTTGCCAATGCGCTGGCAACTGTCGCAGGTCTGGCAGTACTGACGAACATCATGGGTTACCCCTGGCCAAAAGAAGTTTTGCATCAGACGATGCCTGGTGCGGCTGACTCCGAGGTGCCCCGCCAAGGGTATGTCATGAGAGATTCGCAGCAACTCCTGCCTATACTTTTTGGGAACTACCAGCTGTCGTTTTACAGTGGGGCTCGTCCCTGAGTGAGTTTGCTCTGTAGCCCTGTATAGGAGTCCCTGATGCCATATAAACTTTTCACCTTCCAGTACCCCTCTCCCCTCTTATGCCTTCCCGCGATACCCCTGCAATGAGGGATCCTCTAGTACCTCCCTCCTAAATTCTGTTGTGGTGTCCCATGAAATGAGTCTGGCTATGGGAATACGTGAAGGGCTGTAGTGTCTTACCTGGGCCTCCTCCGAGTGTGATTCCCCCTCCGCAGCTCGAGCTTGTCTCCGGGTAGTCACAGGATATGTCTGAACCAGGGGGGCAACCGAGAAGGAAGACAACATGGGCCCCAAGTCATTTCCCAGCAGGACGTCTGCAGGCAAATCCTTCATCATGCCGACCTCGACAAGGCCATCCCCGACCCCCCAGTTCAGGTGAATCTTGGCCGTGGGCAGTCGATGTATGGCTCCCCCTGCTACACGGACCACCACTGTCCGACCCGTCTTTTGGTCTTGGGCGAGATGCGACTTCACAAGGGTCAGAGTAGCTCCCGAATCTCTTAATCCTTGCAGCCGTTTACCATTAATCCACACCGACTGTCGATGTTGTTGTCGATTATCCGCCTGGGCTGCCTGCACAGGGTCCACTTCATGCAGCACTCCCTCTATCTCTTCCATCCCATAATTAGCCATAGCCACCGATGCCGGGTCGGCTTCGCCTTGGTAGCAGTGTACAGCGGCCTGGTTGAAGGTATTCGTTTCTGGTTTTGGCCACTGGGTGCGCTGGGTCCAGTTGGGACAGTGTCTCTGCAGGTGACCCAGCTGATGGCAGGTGTGGCATCGCACCCCAGAAGGACTCTGGTAGGCCGGGGTATTGGTGGGTTCCCCGCCAAGCTTCTGTGGTTTAGGGGCATCCAGACCCATGGGAGGGCCCCTTGAGACAGTTTTGGACCCTGACAATTGGACCCTCCTGGCATCATAATGTTCATCGGTCAGCCATGCGGCCTCCTCAAGAGTCGTTGGTCCCGAAGCCATTTTTGCGTCTCGGGAGTTAACCCAGTAAAGAATCGTTCTAACGCGATGAGCTGTAGGATGTCCTCCTTCGTGTCTGCTTTGCTACCTTGTACCCACTGTAGCAGTGACCGCCATAGTTTACAGGCCCATTCAGCGTGGGTATCCGTTTCCCGTTTTGTGGTTTTGCAGAATTTTTGACGGTATGCCTCTGGTGTTAGTGCATACCGGGCCAAGATCACTTCTTTGACTCGCTTATAGTCCATACAGTCCTTATCCGATACAGTGCGATAGGCATCCGCTGCCTGGCCTGTCAGCTTGCTGGCCAGAATCTGGACCCAATCCTCCGGCTCCACTTTATGAAGGGTACACTGCCGCTCAATGTCCTGCAGAAAGCCATCAATGTCTTCCTCTGCCTCCCCCAATGTCGGAAGGCATTGTATTGGATCTTTTTGTGGCTTACCCCTGCTGGTACCGGGGAGGAAGCCAGGGCTCCCCCTGCTCACTGTATCTCCTCTCTCCGTTCTGCCATCTCCATCTTGGCTAGCTCTATCTTGGTCCGCTCTGCCATCTCCATCCTGGCTAGCTCCATCCGCTCTGCCCTCTCCATCTCTATCTTTTTATCCAGATCAGTACACACATCAGCCATCACCTTATCTATGATCTGTACTGCCGGGTTGGGAGCATAAAGTGCCAGTCTGCTCTTTACCTCCCTCTGGAATTCAGTCTCTTCCACGTTCCCACTGGAGGTTGTTGCGTTGTCGAGCTCCATAATGGCTGCTATCAAATCCGCTTTTGTTTTGTTGCTGGCGGATAACCCTCGAGCTTCCACAAGGTCCTTCAACGTATTCCTCTTTAGCTTCTGGTAGATGTCTTCCATTCAGTCCTTGGCTCCTGAAGAAGATGGACCGCATCCCACCGCTGCCACCAGTGTGACGGGAGCTAGTTACACCATCCACAGATGTCCAATCTTCTTCTGTAGGCCCCTGACATGGAAAGGCTTTTCTTACACTGGGATATATAAAATATGACTATCGCACAGTGTCTCCAAGATGAACTTAACTTTTATTCTCACAAGCAGGTTTTATAGAGAATCACAAAGGCTATTTTTAGCACCCATTGTTCTCACCAGATAATACCCACAGTAGGCTCCCAGACAGCAGTTATGCAACAACCCATTAATCAGCACATTGTCTGTTTGCCACTGCTAAGTGAGCACAGGAAGGTGGGGGCCAGGAGTGCTTCAGTCACATCACAAAATGTCCAACAATATGTGATCCACAATATTCACCCCACTTTATAACATTATGTCCCATTAGCTGCATAGGCGCTACGACAACCCCCATGTGGCAAAATCTTGGAGTACGGGGTTGATTCATCACAGTACGTAATAATATGTACAAATTAAACTTTTTATGAACTTATTTCTGTATTCTTTTTTGCATTATGACATTTGATATTGCATGGTGAGCACTTTTACTGTTCATCCTATGATTTGGATAGGCATAGTTCCATACATATATAAATTTTCCTTTTTGCTTAAATAATGTAAATACATTTGGATATGCACATACATATATACAGTACAGACCAAAAGTTTGGACACACCTTCTCATTTAAAGATTTTTCTGTATTTTCATGCTTATGAAAATTGTACATTCACACTGAAGGCATCAAAACTATGAATTAACACATGTGGAATTATATAGTTAACAAAAAAGTGTGAAACAACTGAAAATATGTCTTATATTCTAGGTTCTTCAAAGTAGCCACCTTTTGCTTTGATGACTGCTTTTCACACTCTTGGCATTTTCTTGATGAGCTTCAAGAGGTAGTCACCAGAAATGGTGTTCCAACAATCTTGAAGGAGTTCCCAGAGATGCTTAGCACTTGTTGGCCCTTTTGCCTTCACTCTGCGGTCCAGCTCACCCCAAACCTTCTCGATTGTTTTAGTATCGCCATATTTTGAGAGCTATACTTTTTCCATATTTCGGCCGACAGAATCATGTGAGGGCTTGTTTTTTGCGGGATGAGTTGACATTTTTATTGGTACCATTTTTGGGTACGTGACATTTTTTGATCGCTTTCTATTCCGTTTTTTGGGAGGTAAAATGAACAAAAACCAACAATTCAGGAATTGTTTTTTGAGGTTTTTTTTATGCCGTTCTGCGTGTGGTAAAATTGATAAGACAGCGTTATTCTTCGGGTCAGTACGTTTACAGCGATACTACACTTACCGTATATCTTTTTTTATGTTTTGGCGCTTTGACACAATAAAACTATTTTATAGAAAAAATATTTTTTTTACATCGCTTTATTCTGAGAGCTATAACTTTTTTATTTTTTGGCTGATGGAGCTGTATGGTGGCTTTTTTTTGCGGAACAAGATGACGTTTTTTATTTCCATTTTGCTTTTTGATTGCTTTTTATTTGGCAACATGATGAAAAAGCATAGTTTTTTGCTCCGCTTTTTATATATTTTTATTATGGTGTGCACAGAAGGAGTTAATTAGTGTGACAGTTTTATAGATCGGGTTGTTTCAGACGCGGCAATACCAAATATGTGTACTTTTTTTGTTTTTGCATAAAAATACGAATTTATTGGTTTAATATTTTATTTATTTATTTTTATTTATTTTGTGATTTTTTTTAACAGTTTGAAAACATTTTTTAGACTTTTTTTTTACATTTTTACTTAGTCCCTGTATGGGACATTAATTTTTATTTTTCTAATCACTGTTCTCATGCAATGCAATAGACATGTATTGCATTGCATGAGAGCTCTGCTGACAGTTTAAAACTGTCATTATCTCCTGCTAGACTTCAGCTGCAGGCTGAGTCTAGCAGGACACCGTACATGGCAGACCCGGAGGCGGTCATCTGACCTCCGGCTGCCATGACAACGGCAGGTCCTGTCAGACATCAGGGGGCCGTCGGAGAGGTAAGTGGACGACCCCCTCTCCTCTCACTATCTTCTAAATGCCGCGATCGCTATAGATCGCGGCATTTAGAAGATAGCAAAGGGTTAACATCATTGGGACCTGATCTAATCATTGGGACACGATGGCTGATGTATAGAACTCAGATTTAAGAAAAATGATTATCGATTATTAATTAACATTCCAAATGAATTTCCATAATTAACCATTTAACATTTCCCCCTTTTTTGAGGATGACAGAGTTCAACTGAAAATCCTCAAAAGAAGATAGGTTCATCATTAGGATAACAATCATTTTTCCTTCTTACTTGGCAATATCATTAAATTTCCATAATAATAATAATAATAATAATTATAATAAAAATAATATCGGATTATTGTTATATAATGATGTGAATTCATGTTATGGTAAGCCGTGACTAATATTCATTTAACATGTATAATTATACTTCCCTATATCTAAATTGAAGCAATCGCGGGTCCAATCGTCATCATCTGATGTCATCGGGTCGTCGTCTCGTCTTCTTCTTGGTTCTTTTATAACACAGTCTTTAGATGAAAACTCCTTTGAAATAAATTATAGCGTGTAGATATTGTACAGTCCATAATTGTGTTCATTATTGTGCAGTCCATAAACTGTACTCTTTATTAGAAAGATCATGTGTCAACTGATAAGAAAACAAAGTCCATGGATGAAATGTAGCTTTAATATCTGTGCGATATTATCACTCAGCATTCACACCTGTTACCTTCTGAGACGTCCGGATATCAGTTGCTTCTTCTTGTAACTTTTGGGAATCTCTTTGATTTATAAATATGAAAAGTCTTTATTAAGATAGAATTCATAATTGCGATGTCTTGATTGAAGTCTTGATTGAAGTCTTCATTCCCTAATCTGATACCAAATCTGGCAGTTTTTCCTAACCTATAATATCACAGCGTACCATAGCAATCAATAATATCCATCTAATTATCATCAAAACGTTAAAATAAATTATGTTTGGAATAATAAACAATAATAGATAATAATTCAATGAAGTTCTCCATGTGATAAAACATTTTTATGCCATAGGTGTAATTACCTTTTCCAACCCATAGGTGTCAGTGTGTTTTGAAACAACAAGTGTTT
Source organism: Phyllobates terribilis (assembly GCF_046119375.1). NCBI lineage: Eukaryota > Metazoa > Chordata > Amphibia > Anura > Dendrobatidae > Phyllobates > Phyllobates terribilis. Next base: position 4,508,358 of record NW_027362863.1, read on the forward strand.
ATATCTTTATTAAACCAATAATATCAAAGAATGTATACTCCTGAACCAAAATGAATAAATATATGAATGTATGAATGAATGAATGAATAAATGAATGAATGAATTGTTGTGTTTACTCAGAAAATGTAAACATTTTTTTCCTTAACAATATATATTTAATGAAGCAATACTCTTGTATTAGACATTACTTTATTAAATATTAATGTGTTTTCTCAGTTAAAATATTGAACTGAATTAAAATCAAAAATTGAGAATTAAAAATGAAAAATGGAAAAATAAGAAAATAAGTAAGAATAAAATTTTAAAAATGAAAAATAAAATTAAGAAGAAAAATAAGAATAAAAATAAAAATAAGGCCTTTAAATTTTAATGACAAATGCAGAGTAATTATATTCTCCATAAAAAAATACCCTTATATCTCCATTATCTGGATGATTTCATATTTGTCATAACCTTGTATCACCAAAAAATATTAAATTATTAAACTATGCAACTTTGCATGTAACACCCTTCTTAATTATATCATTGTACCTTATTATTGTTTCTTCTTTATTAAAATGTGTAAAAAATAAGTATTGATCAAAAGTGATTATGTAATCAGGATCAAAAACACATTTTCCCCCTTAATACCAAAAAATATTATTTTATAAAATTTATGTATATATCAGAACCAAATTAAAAATAATTATTCTTCTAGAAATATTGTGCATAAATTTCATATCGATGAGTAGCATAGATTTGTCTAAAGAGAGGTGTGTACCTATTTAGGTAACCATTAAAAATAATATCATAGTTACTCAAGAATATTATCATGTGGAAAATTATTCTAAATATAAATTTGCTTTGTAAACCATTTTGATGTGTGGTTGCCCTTATCCACTATTAGTTAAATCAAGAAATAATAATTATTAAAGAAATATAGAAATATATATATATTATGTAGATAATACCTAATTATGTATTATAATTTTTCTCAGAATTAAATATATTTTTGTACCTTCACATAAAGAAACATTTTTTTTTCCAAACATACAAACGTACGAGGCCTCTGTCACATCAATCACACTTAGCAGCTGCTGATTTACTCATCTGTCACCTTCACAGATCTGTTCAACTCAAACATTCCACATAAGAAGTTTTATATATATATATATATTTAACCCAAAATTGTTGTATCCCAATTTATTAATGCGCATTGTCATATCAATATTTCTTTGAATATTCCCCAAATACATATTATATAATATGAGAGTAAGTATTTGAAATTTCAAACACTTGAAAAAAAAACTTTTGTCTTGCAAAAAAATAGAAATGTCCTTAGGTTCCTTTTTTTTTTTACTCACTGGCTGCCCGGTCTTAAGTTACATCAGCTGAAAATAGAATGAATGGGATCTATACTATTAGCTCAAAGTTCAAAGGCCGCAGCTGTCACACGTCATGCTGTAAAGGCTACTGGTTAAAACGAACACTTCATGCACAGAAAATATTAATTCATAAGTGCTACACATAATAATCCAACTAGTTATATTGTTATTATTTTAAAATGTTATATTCATAAAATCATGCAATTTTTTCCACTTCCTGTGTGACTAAAGAAATAAATCCATTTTAGAGTTGTTTGATCAAATCCTGCTTTGGAATGAAAACTCTAAGGAAATATAAGAAAACAAAATTAAATATCAAATTCATACAGAAACAGAATTATTTAAATATCTTATACATATATTGGTTGGTTCTAATGTAATTCAAAATATTGTTACTTAAATTTATATATGAAGTTCTAATTTATTAATTAATATATATATATTTTATAAACATATATATAAATACAATTATACACAATCTCTACTTAGACAAGTGTATATATATATATATATACATACATGAACTACTAGAAACTATGTAACTACAATTTTACTGCATAAGATTATAAATAAATATTGAGACATTGTATAACATTTTGATACAACATTATAATTACAGTTTTTCCTTAGCCATTCCCTAAACCAAATCTTCTGTCTCTCTCAAATATCTCCAGGAACGCCCTATTTAGGAAAGACATTTTTCTATCCTTCAAAACCTCAGAGAACTGTCTGTTCTTCTGTCCACATTCCATGACGTCACTGGGAGCTGGTCGTCTCACCTGTCTCTGTTCATCAGTTTCAGCCATTTTCCTTTTTAGAGAATCACAGTTCTGACTGAGAAATAACTCATTCTGTGAAGAGATTGATTTTTCAATCATTTTATATGGCTTATAACATATATGAAATCTTCTGCGTATTTGATAGAGTTCACTATGGGGATGACTCAGTCTAGGAGAGTTTGATATTGGCTTTTGGTAAGATTTTACCTTTTCTGGTTTTATAAAATTAACTTGATTTATTTTCTTTGCACGATTCTCATGTTTTCTAACAGAATCCAGCAACTGCACACATTTGAATAGGGATTCTTTTTGTGACGCTATAACTCTAGATACTGGATCTAGGAATTTGAATTTTTGTACAAAAGTTTTTATCATATGTTGTACTTTTCCATTTTTGATAAGAGCTTTGTACAACCGTTCAAATATGGACATGAATGTATATGTACATTCCTTCCTACCAATCCTTAGTTTCTGCAGATCTTCTATGTTGGGAAAATCCTTTGTGACACAATAAATCAAATATCTTAATCTGTCCGAATCATTTTCCCATCCATTAGGAGAGTCATTTTCACAGGGCATTAAATGTAAACGTCTGGACAATGTCACAGGAATCCATATTTTAAATAATTGATTCCTCTCCTCATTGGATAAATCAAACTTATCAGAGAAGCTCTCAAATATCTCTGAATTTCTACAGGCATGGATTTTGACATCATATTTTGGCATGATTTTGTATAGTTTTAGTAAATTTTTCCTCATTTTAATTTGTTGTTGAGCCTGGGTAATTCCTGAATTCTCTGATATTTTTAGTGGCTCTTGTACGTCCGTTCCTCCTACGTCACTCACGTCTCCTCCCACATCACCTAGTATGTCGGTTTCTCGTATGTCAGTCATGTCTCCTCCCATGTCAGGTTTCTGTATGTCCGTCTCTTGGTCAGACCCAAGGTCACCTTCAGTTACAGACACGTGTCTTACTTCTTGTTCATTTTCCACATTACAGTCAGAATCATTGTCACTATCTGACACTATTTCTACACAATTTTCCTGCTTAGAACTTTCAAGTACAAAATTATGAAATACTTGTACAAGATGTAGAATATTCCGCAATTTGTGTTTCTCTCTATTTACCAATTTAGAAGTTAACTGTAAATTCTGCAATTCACATTCTTTGTATAAACTGAGCCACAAAACTTCTATCTCATCTCCTACATTAACTTTGAAATTAATATTACTTTGTTTAGCAAAAGAAGAAATTATATCCATATTTTGCTTACCTTAAGATTCCTTAACTTTTCTTTATCAGCACGTCCTGTCTTCAGTTCGTCTGATTCTGTTCCTTGTTAGTACCTCTGCTTCCCGTTAGTCCTCAGTCTGTAGGCTTCTTTCTGCTTCTTGTGACAAATTAGTGAATTTACTGACACGTGAACAACAGCTGTTCAGCTCGACAGGACTTCCCCCCGTGTTCACGGAAGAAATTCACTTACTTAATTAAAAAAAATGAAAAACAGGACTGGCTGGCTCACCATTGTAAAATAATACTCTTCTCTGTATTATTTTTCCTACTGAGGACTTCGCAAAGTATCAATATCACGATATTCTTATAAAAAAATGTATCGATTTATTCTTGGATTGTCCATTAAAAAGAATCAGATTGCAGCAGGTACATACAATAATTAGTTATAAAGTAATTGTTCATTTGTCCATAATTAGCTTAATTGTTGAGATTCACCCATCTTTCCTTGGATCCTGGCTGGTAAATCATGTCTTTGTCCAGCACGTGTCCAGGCCTACATGTCAGATACTTCTCAGCATGAAGATTCTTCTTCTGTGTCTTGAGGGATGGGCAGCGCAAGAGAGCCCCCCCTTTCTGTACCATGGGCTTTTATAGCCAGTCGTATGGCACACCTGTTCTACATATGGTAGTGAACCAAAAATACACACACAAATAGCGCATGTCAAGTAGACACGATGGCTGATACATAGAACTCAGATTTAAGAAAAATGATTATCGATTATTAATTAACATTCCAAATGAATTTCCATAATTAACCATTTAACACCCTTCACCATCTTTACCCCCTCTCTCCAACCCCTTCCCCACTCCCACCTCTGCCGCCGAGCTTTGATCAGTATTTGATCGCCGATCAGTAGCTGATCTTTCTATTTTTGGCAGATTCTTTGTGCGTCCTACAGTCGCTGAGCGCTGATCAGTGACACACATCACTGATCAGAGTTCGTGCTCGCTTTTGGCCAGGACTTTTTTTCCTGTTCATTTACTCTCCTTCCCCCCTTTGTACCACCTCCATGCGTGTGTCCTGCAGCCAGTGAGCCACTGATCGGTGATGCACATCACTGATCATCATCTGTGCTTGCTTTTGGCCAGGACTTTTTTTTTCCCTGTTCATTTTTTCCCCCATTTTGCACCACATCCGTGCGTGCCTCCTACAACTTACAGGCTTCCACTGAAGGAAAACTCACCACCTCTCATGGCAGCCTGTTCTACTCGTTAATCACCCTCATTGTTGAAACGTTTTTTCTAAAATGTAATCTGTACCGTCTCCCATTCTGTTTCATCCGATTGCTTGTAGCCTTTCTTTGTGCAAATGAGAATGTAGCTGAGCCCTCTACAGTGTGATACGCCTTGAGATATTTGTAAACAGCTATTAAGTCTCCTCTTAGTCTTCTTTTTTGCAAGCTAAACATTCCCAAATCCTCTAACCGTTCCTCATACCATTCCTCATAGTGAGGGAGAGGATGCCACCTTCCTTTATTCTCCCCCTCCTATTCCTCAAGAGATACCGAACTGCCATACAAACTCCCCATGACCGCAAATGAGCCACCGCCCACCGTTAGTGACCCCCTACGAACTTCACCCCCGAAGATTACAAAATACAGATTCCTGATTTTGTGGTGCAATTAGGAATTGAATTTGACGCTACCAGCCTCACAGAAATCAACTTTTTCAAAGTCTTTTTCTCTGAGGATTTTGTAAACCTCGTGGTGCCCCAGACAAATTTATATGCCCAAAATTTTTGGCCCAAAACCCCACTTCATCATTTTCTAACTGGACTCCCATAAATGCAGTAGAAATGATGGGGCATTGTTCTTCATATGAGGATTGTGTAGAACCCAGAACTTCGGCAATATTGGAGTGTTGATGTTTCACATGGCTATGACTTGTAAACGCTTTGAGTCCATCCACAAATTTTTGCATTACAACTAGTGATGAGCGAGTATGTTCTGTTAACCTTTTTGGCGAGTATGCTCGGTGTTATGTTTGAATTACTCCCGTGTGCATGATTTGCGACTGTTTGACAACTTTAATACATGTGAGGAATGTGTAAGAAATAGACATTCCTTACATGTACTAAAGCTGTCAAACAGTCGCAAATCATGCACACGGGAGTGATTCAAACATAACACCGAGCAACTGTAACTACTCGGTGCTCGGCCCGAGCATACTCGCCGAAAGGGTTAACAGAACATACTCGCTCATCAATAATTACAGCGATTATGCACAGCGTCCACCCCGAGATGACCCCAACTTTGACCGACTTTTCAAAGTTCAGCCGGTCATTGATCACTTCAGCAATAAGTTTGCTGAAGTTTACATTCCCCAAAGTGACATCTGTGTGGATGAGTTCATAATACTGAAATGTAGGGGAGGCTCAAATTCCAGCAATACCTACCCAGTAAGAGGGCCAGGTACGGAATTAAACTCTACAAGCTGTGTGAGAGTACCTCAGGGTTCACCCACAGATTTAGGGTTTATGAAGGGAAGGACACCTGGATTCAATCCTCTGAATGCCCCCCTGTCCTGGGAATGGGTAGGAGAATTGTGTGGGATTTGGTTCATCCACTGCGGGATCAAAGTTATCACCTCTACATAGATAACTTTTATACCAGCATCCCTCTCTTCATATTCCTGTCTGCCAGAGCTACCGCAGTATTTGGTACTTTCCGCAAAATTCAGAGAGGACTCCCTAAGTCACTAATTGGGCAGCTGCTCAGAAAAGGTGAGAGCAGAGCCCACAGTAACGACAACATGCTGGTGGGATATCCTTTTCTTGACCACCGTACATGGTGATGGCAGCACCCCCACAGCTGTACAAGGTACTTATACACAGGTCCGCAAACCAGACTGTGTACTGAACAATAAAAATGTGGGGGAAGTTGATCTGTAAGACTATTTTAACAATTCTGTCACCTGCATGCCCATAGTAATAGGTTTAAAATATCCCAGGGGGTGACAGATTCCCTTCAAGAAAGGCTGTATAATGCTATATGTTTTATTTCTTTATTTTACTAATTTATATAGCGCCATTAATTCCACAGCACTTTACAGACATTATGGGCACTGTCCCCATTGGGGCTCACAATCTAGATTCCCTATCAGTATGTCTTTGGAGTGTGAGAAGAAACTGGTGCTCACAATGCATCTAGATAGGTGCCTTGGGGTGTCTAGTTTCCAAAATGGGGTCACTTGTGGGGGAGCTCCAATGTTTGGGCACACAGGGGCTTTCCAAACGCAACATGGTGTCCGCTAACAATTTGAGACGATTTTCCATTCAATTTGTTAGCGGATACCATGTTGCATTTGGAGAGTCCCTGTGTGCCCAAACATTGGAGCTCCCCCACAAGTGACCCCATTTTGGAAACTAGAACCCCCAAGGCACCTATCTAGATTCATAATGAGCACTTGGAACCCCTAGGTGCTTCACAAATTGATTCGTAAGAATGAAAAAGTGAAAAAAAAAAACACTTTTTCATTTTTACGAATCAATTTGTGAAGCACCTGGGGGTTCCAAGTGCTCACTATGCATCTAGATAGGTGCCTTGGGGGGTCTAGTTTCCAAAATGGGGTCACTTGTGGGGGAGCTCCAATGTTTGGGCACACAGGGGCTCTCCAAACGCAACATGGCGTCCGCTAATTATTCAAGCAAATTTTACAATCAAAAAGTCAAATGGCGCTCCTTCTCTTCCGATCCCTGCCGTGCGCCCAAACAGTGTTTTTTCCCCACATATGGGGTATCTGCGTGCCCAGGGGAAATTGCACAACAAATTTTGGGGTCCATTTTTTCTTGTTACCCCTGTGAAAATAAAAAAAATTGTGTCTAAAGTAACATTTTTGTGAAAAAAGTTAAATGTTCATTTTTTTCTTCCACATTCCAAAAATTCCTGTGAAGCACCTGAAGGGTTAATAAAGTTCTTGAATGTGGTTTTGAGCACCTTGAGGGGTGCAGTTTTTAGAATGCTGTCACTTTTTGGTATTTTCTGTCATAAAGACCTCTCAAAGTGACTTCAAATGTGATGTGGTCCCTAAAAAAATGGTTTTGTAAATTTTGTTGGAAAAATGAGAAATCGCTGGTCAACTTTTAACCCTTATAGTTCCCTAACAAAAAAAAATTTTGGTTCCAAAATTGTGCTGATGCAAAGTAGACATGTGGGAAATGTTATTTATTAACTCTTTTGTGTGACATATCTCTCTGATTTAAGGGCATAAAAATTCAAATTTTGAAAATTGCAAAATTTTCAAAATTTTTGCCAAATTTCCATTTTTTTCACAAATAAACGCAAGTGATATCGAAGAAATTTTACCACAATCATGAAGTACAATATGTCATGAAAAAAAAATCTCAGAATCAGGGGGATCCGTTGAAGCGTTCCAGAGTAATTACCTCATAAAGTGACAGTGGTCAGAATTGTAAAAATTGTCCTGGTCATTAACGTGCAAACCACCCTCGGGGGTTAAGGGGTTAAAGTTGAGAATTAGACAGCTATTTGACATTGATTCTCATGATAATTACACCAGTTTCATCAGATTTAAGAGACATAATTAATGAGTTTTGCAGTGCGTAATGTGAAAGTGGCTAACAGATCAATTTTTAAGGTGTACTCCCATCTTAGACATTTGTGTCTGTAGAATATGCCATGAATGTCAGATAAATGCCATTTTCACATTTGTACTTCACACCTTTTTTCAGAATGGGTGTTCCCTATACAGCTTTTACATCTATTCCGGAACTCCCATGGAAATCAATAATGAGGAGCACGAATATTCATGGCCATCTCTCTATTCATTGGAAATTGGAGTGCATCTATCAGACAGTGATGACATATCCTGTGGATAGGCAATAAACTATTTATGGTACAAATACCCTCTCCCCAGATACAGCATGAAGCCGCACGTAGCTCTCTAGATGCAGCATGAGGCCGCACAATGCTCCCCAGATACAGCATGAGGCCGCACGTAGCTCTCTAGATGCAGCATGAGGCCGCACAATGCTCCCCAGATACAGCATGAGGCCGCACGTAGGTCTCTAGATGCAGCATGAGGCCGCACAGTGCTCCCCAGATACAGCATGAGACCGAACGATGCTCCCTAGAAACAGCAGGAGGCCGCACAGGGCTCCCCAGATACAGCATGAGGCCGCACGGTGCTCCCCAGATACAGCATAAGGCCGGACGGCGCTCCCCAGATACAGCATGAGGCCGCACGGAGCTCCCCAGATACAGCATGAGGACGCACGGCGCTCCCCAGATACAGCATGAGGATACACGGTGCTCCGCAGATACAGCATGAGGCCGCAAGGTGCTCCCCAGATACAGCAGGAGGCCACACGGAGTTCCCCAGATACAGCATGAGGCTGTACGGCGCTCCTCAGATAAAGCAGGAGGCCGCACGGCGTTCCCCAGATGCAGAATGAGGCTGCACGGTGCTCCCCAGATACAGCATGAGGTCGCATGGCGCTCTGCAGACACAACATGAAGTAGCATGTCGCTCCCCAGATACAGCATGAGGCCGCACGGCGCTCCCCAGATACAGTAGGAGGCCGCACGGCGTACCCCAGATACAGCAGGAGGCTGTACGGCGCTCCCCAGATAAAGCAGGAGGCCGCACGGCGTTCCCCAGATACAGAATGAGGCTGCACGGCGCTCCCCAGATACAGCATGAGGTCGCATGGCGCTCTGCAGACACAACATGAAGTCGCATGTCGCTCCCCAGATACAGTATGAGGCCGCACGGCGCTCCCCAGATACAGCATGAGGCCGCACGGTGCTCCCCAGATATCGCATAAGGCCGGACGGCACTCCCCAGATACAGCATGAGGCCGCACGGCGCTCCCCAGATACAGCATGAGGCTACACGGTGCTCCGCAGATACAGCATGAGGCCGCAAGGAGCTCCCCAGATACAGCAGGAGGCCGCACGGTGTTCCCCAGATACAGCATGAGGCTGTACGGCGCTCCCCAGATAAAGCAGGAGGCCGCACGGCATTCCCCAGATACAGTATGAGGCTGCACGGCGCTCCCCAGATACAGCAGGAGGCCGCACGGTGCTCCCCAGATACCGAATGAGGCTGCACGGTGCTCCCCAGATACAGCATGAGGTCGCATGGCGCTCTGCAGACACAACATGAAGTCGCATGTCGCTCCCCAGATACAGCATGATGCCGCATGGCGCTCCCCAGATACAGCAGGAGGACTCACGGCGTTCCCCAGATACAGCATGAGGCTGTACGGCGCTCCCCAGATAAAGCAGGAGGCCGCTCGGCGTTCCCCAGATACAGAATGAGGCTGCACGGCGCTCCCCAGATACAGCATGAGGTCGCATGGCACTCTGCAGACACAACATGAAGTCGCATGTCGCTCCCCAGATACAGCATGAGGCTGCACGGCGCTCCCCAGATAAAGCAGGAGGCCGCACGGCGTTCCCCAGATACAGAATGAGGCTGCACGGCGCTCCCCAGATACAGCATGAGGTCGCATGGCACTCTGCAGACACAACATGAAGTCGCATGTCGCTCCCCAGATACAGCATGAGGCCGCACGGCGCTCCCCAGATAAAGCAGGAGGCCGCACGGCGTTCCCCAGATACAGAATGAGGCTGCACGGCGCTCCCCAGATACAGCATGAGGTCGCATGGCGCTCTGCAGACACAACATGAAGTCACATGTCGCTCCCCAGATACAGCATGAGGCCGCACGGCGCTCCCCAGATACAGCAGGAGGCCGCACGGCGTTTCCCAGATACAGCATGAGGCTGTACGGCGCTCCCCAGATAAAGCAGGAGGTCGCATGGCGCTCTGCAGACACAACATGAAGTCGCATGTCGCTCCCCAGATACAGCATGAGGCCGCACGGTGCTCCCCAGATACAGCATGAGGTCGCATGGCACTCTGCAGACACAACATGAAGTCGCATGTCACTCCCCAGATACAGCATGAGGCCGCACGGCGCTCCCCAGATAAAGCAGGAGGCCGCACGGTGTTCCCCAGATACAGAATGAGGCTGCACGGCGCTCCCCAGATACAGCATGAGGTCGCATGGCGCTCTGCAGACACAACATGAAGTCGCATGTCGCTCCCCAGATACAGCATGAGGCCGCACGGCGCTCCCCAGATACAGCAGGAGGCCGCACGGCGTTTCCCAGATACAGCATGAGGCTGTACGGCGCTCCCCAGATAAAGCAGGAGGTCGCATGGCGCTCTGCAGACACAACATGAAGTCGCATGTCGCTCCCCAGATACAGCATGAGGCCGCACGGTGCTCCCCAGATACAGCAGGAGGCCGCACGGCGTTCCCCAGATACAGCATGAGGCTGTACGGCGCTCCCCAGATAAAGCAGGAGGCTGCACGGCGTTCCCCAGATACAGTATGAGGCTGCACGGCGCTCCCCAGATACAGCAGGAGGCCGCACGGCGTTCCCTAGATACAGTATGAGACTGCACGGCGCTCCCCAGATACAGCAGGAGGCCGCACAGTGCTCTCCAGATACAGAATGAGGCTGCACAGCGCTCCCCAGATACAGCATGAGGTCGCATGGCGCTCTGCAGACATAACATGAAGTCGCATGTCGCTCCCCAGATGCAGCATGAGGCCGCACTGCGCTCCCCAGAAACAGCATGAGGCCGCACATAGCACCCTATATACAATATGTACACAGACAGTCACGCACACACACGGTCATTCACATGCAGATACGCACAAGCACTCACGTATACACATGCAGACTTGCACGTATAAGGGTCGCAGAAATGTGCACACACACAAACATATGCAGACATATGCAAAGCACAAAAAGAACAAAAAACGATCACAGGCCACAATATATATTAATGAAATTAATCTTTATTTATTAAAAAAAAATAACAAGCCTACAACCTGCAGTAACCACCGCTCCACCATACTGCTGCACGACCAGCTCTACCCTCACCTACTATTTCCTCACCCATTCGTCGTAGATTGTGAGCCCTCGCGGGCAGGATCCTCTCTCCTCCTGTACCAGTCGCTAACTTGTTTTGTTAAAATTATTGTAAGTGTTTTTGCTATGTATACCCCATTTCACATGTAAAGAGCCATGGAATAAATGGCGCTATAATAATAATAAATAATAATAAAAATAATAAACAGGCAATGGAAGAAAATGTGCACAGTGCAAATGGCTATGTGAATAAAGGACGCGCAGCCGTGGAGACATAATTCTTGGTAAAATCAATATAACAATACATACATATTGTTTGCCTCCTCCATATCATGAAATCATAAGCATGCTAATACACAATAATGCATCCTACAGTCGCCGAGTGCTCATCAGTGACACACATCACTGATCAGCGTCCTTACTCACTTTTGGCCTGGACTTTTTTTCCTGTTCATTTTCTCTCCTTCCCCCCTTTGCACCACCTCCATGCGTGTGTCCTGCAGCCAGTGAACAACTGATCAGTGACGCACATCACTGATCAGCGTCTGTGCTCGCTTTTGGCCAGGACTTTTTTTCCCTGTCCATTTTTTTTCCCTGTTTTGCACCACATCCATGCGTGCGTCCTCACTGTCAAAAAGTTTTTTTTAATATCTAATCTGTATCTTCTACCATTCAGTTTCATCCCATTGCTTCTAGTCTTTCTTTGTGCAAATGAGAATATACCTGATCCCTCTACAATGTGAGAGGCCTTGAGATTTTCGTAGACAGCTAGTAAGTCTCCTCTCAGTTATCTCTTTTGCAAGCTAAACATTCCTAAATCCTCTAACAGTTCCACATACCATTTCCTATAGTGAGGGAGAGGATGCCACCTTCCTTCCTTTTCCACCCTCCTATAACTCAAGTGATACCGAACTGCCACGCAGACTCCCCAGGACAGCAAATGAGCCAGCGCCCACTGTCAGTGACCCCTTATAAACCTCACCCCCGAAGATTACGAAACATAAATTCCTGATTTTGTGGCGCAATCGGGAATCCAATTTGACACTACCGGCCTCACAGAAATCAACTTTTTCAAAGTCTTTTTCTCTTAGAATTTTGTAAACCTCATGGTGCCCCAGACAAATTTATATGGCCCAAAACCCCACTTCATCATTTTCTAACTGGACTCCCATAGATGCAGTAGAAATGATGGGGCCTTGTTTTTTACATGGGGATAGTGACGATCCCAGAACTTCAGCAATATTGGAGTGTTGATGTTCCACCTGTGTGACCTGTAAACGCTTTGAGTCCATCCACAAATTTTTGCATTACAACGATAATAATGCACAGCGTCCACCCCGAGATGACCTCAACTTTTACCGACTTTTCAAAGTTCAGCCGGTCATTGATCACTTCAGCAATGAGTTTGCTGAAGTGTACATTCCCCAAAATGACATCTGTGTGGATGAGTCTCTAATACATTTCAAGGGGAGGCTCAAATTCTGGCAATACCTATCTAGGGCAAGGTACGGAATTAAACTCTACAAGCTGTGCGAGAGTACATCAGGGTACACCCACAGATTTAGGAAGGGAAGGACACCCGGATTCAATCCCCTGAATGCCCCCCGTCCTGGGAGTGAGTAGGGAAATTGTGTGGGATTTGGTGCACCCACTGCTGGTTCAAAGTTATCACTGCTACATAGAAAACTTTTATACCAGCATCCATCTCTTCATATTCCTTTCTGATAGAGCTACCACAGTATTTAGTACTGTCTGAAAAACTCAGAGAGGACTACTAAGGTCACTAATTGGGCAGCTGCTGAGAAAGGGTGAGAGCAGAGCCCAATTTAGCAACACCATGCTGGTGGGATATCCTTTTCTTGTACATGGTGATGGCAGCACCCCCACCACTGTATGAGGTACTTATACACAGGTCCGCAAACCAGACTGTGTACTGGGGTACAATAAAAATATGGGGGGAGTTGATCTGTCTGATCAAGTCCTCAACCTCTACAGTGCCATGCCGAAAGCTAGTTGTGGCCCCTGAATCCCGAGCCTGCGCCCTGCAATAGTGCGATTATACTTACCTTTTCCACCCTTCAATGGGCATTTGCTTCATAGTTCTTCTGCACAGGCGCCTGCGAGTCACTGCTACTGAAGGGTGGAAAAGGTAAACATAATCGTGCCATTGCAGGCCCACAACTACATGTCACATGGCACTGTGCTGTTGATGGGAGGAAGGTGGTATGCAAATGAACACCAGAGGCAGGAGTTTTCTTCCAGGCACCACCACAGAGTCTGGAAGAACTCATTAACATAAAGGATTAAAAGATGATTTATAAAAAAACAAGACAGCAGCTATGAGGCATACAGGTAAGACTATTTTAACAATTCTGTCACTTGTATGCCCATAGTAATAGGTTTAAAACGTCCCAGGGGGTGACAGATTCCCTTCAAGAAAATCTGTATAATGCTATGTGAAAGTTTTCCTGCCTAATTTGAAAATGATTTGTTATGAGTCTAGATCTAGCTGAAGTCATAAAATGCTCTTTTACGTTTGAGAATTAGACAGCCATTTGATATTGATTTTCATGAATATTACACCAGTTTCATCAGATTTAAAAGACATAATTAATGAGTTTTGCAGTGCGTAATGTGAAAGCTGCTGACAGATCAACTTTTAAGGAGTATTTCCATCTTAGACATTTGCGTCCACAGAATATGCCATGAATGTCTGACAAATGCCATTTTCACATTTGTACTCCACACCTTTTTTCATAATGGGCGTTTCCTATCCTGCTTTTACATCTATTCCATAACTCCCATGGAAATTAATGAAGAGGACCACAAATATTCATGGCCATCTCTCTTTTTATTGGAAATTGGAGTGCATCTATCAGACAGTGATGACATATCCTGTGGATAGGCAATAACTACTTAAGGTTGAAATACTCTTTTATTAGACTGTTGAGTGTTTAAAGGGGTTTTCTATGAGTTGAAAAATTCTTAACCTGAAAAGTTTTTGTGTTGAAAATAATTTCACTGCATTTTCTCTTGCTTTGATGATTTTTTTCTGGTCCCAATATCCTGGGCACATGCCACTCATTTGCTTTCACGTTTGTGGTGTTGTTGCCAGTTCAGTTTACTGCAATTACAACTTTACACTGTAAAGGAAAAGATGAAAGGTGTCGGTAGTTCCGCGCTCCTAGGTTAGAACATATTATATAGAATCCAGGACTTGTGTTGTGGATTTATTCTTTTGACAAGCTAAAAACAGACACGTTTCGTGGACGTCCCGTCCACTTCATCAAGTGCATAGCTTAAGAGATGTTAACAGCAGAGAACGTATATACACATGGAAAGTGAAAAAAACTGGCTCCAAGGCACCAGCAACCATTTTCATTTAAAAATTAAACCTTTACATATTCCTTAAAAAAGTGTCTATTAGCGTCATTAAGAGAACAATTTTAAAAAAGTAATGAGTATTGTATAAAATTGAAATAAAAATTGAAACGTCTTCTACATAAGTTCCATGATGTAAAAATAAAATATTTTTTTGTGTATGATGATTCGAACCCGTTATTTCTTGGCACCCTATACCATATAAAGACAACATCCATGGTCAGTACCTCTAGACCGTGGAAGTATCTGATAGTTGGTGGACGTTGTTTAGCTGCCTTTTTAAGAAGGATATAATCATAAGATGGTACTAACAAGGAAGACATGATTGTAGAAAAATGTATATTTATAGTGAAAAACTGACAAGTGTATGCACATGCATCCAACATTGCCCATATCCCTATCACTGAGTCAATTGGATAGATGATATACAAACTGGACACATTGAAATCACGGGGTTTAAATGAGGTTACATTGCCCAAATCCTGGCAAGCCAGCGGAAGGGTGAGTCTCTGTAATTTGCCCCATCTTGTGTAGTTGTTGAGACTGTTTTATATGTTATTGATTGTTGGTGGTTCAATAAATTATTGCCACACTGTTTACCATCACCCTGTGTTGTCTGAGTAATGTTCTACCCATGGTAAAAGAGAGTGGGCGTTCAGTGGTATGAGCCCTTGTCCATGCAATCTTTCTAAAGACCACCGGGCTAGCAGACAAGAGCACCCACTGACCCCCGTGTTTTCACACTGTCCCTGATCTGTGATATGCAGGGACTTTACACTAGGATTTTTGGTATATTCTCATCTTCAGTGTCTTGTCCTTATTATCAATCGAATCATATAATCAATATATATCATAGTGGATTTGATTGAATAAACATATATACATGTATTGTTGGCTTTATTGTATATATTAATGGTGGTTTATGAGTTAGTGGAGATATAAGTTTGTAGCACCCTGAGGATTCGGCTGCTACAGGGGTATTGCACCTCAACCCAGAGGTGTGATATTCCACTCCCGGGTAAGGAAGGAGTGTGGAACTGAGCTCGGTAGGCTGCATGCACTACACACATCCCATTTCCGAGGAGCAGACCGACGGTACTCCCACTTAGAAATGTGCAGGTACGACCGAGTCTGTTCCTGGCTGGAGTGGGAGGGGGGTGGTACATCCCAAGTAGTGTAGGGGCAGATAGGGGGAGCAGCCTGGGTAAAGATAGGAGCTCATTGGGTGCTGGTCACCTGAGCTCACACATAGAGGGTGTATATAAGGTGGGCACCAACTAAGAACAGGGTCAGTTGCAGAGAGGAAGTCAGCGAGCAGAGGAGAAGAAAGACCCAGAGTGAGAGAGGAGAAGAGAGAGAGAGACCCAGAGGAGGAAACAGCAGAAAAGGACTCCAAGAACCCAACTTAAATCCCCGGGTGAAGAGTCGGCATCAGGGTACCGGAACCCAAGCTGGTGGGGGGGCAAAAACACACCCCAGCCAGAGACCGGAGACCGTGGGCAGCGTTTGTCACGGTCACCCACCACATCCACCACGAAGGCATACCACGTGAAGGGTCAGGGAACCCGAGGCCAAGGGTCTCCCAACGGAAGGCCCGAGGGAGCTGGACCTGGGTGGATCAATAGTGGGGACGGCCAGAGAACGGACAGAAGGAGAGCTCAGGGTCACGCTCCGGACTTATTTGGGGGTTGGCTGGATCCAGAACCTGGTGGACGCAGCACGGCTCGGGAGGTCACTCGAAGCTGGAGTGACCAGAACATCAGCAGTGAGTAAACATCCTAAACTGCATAACCCGACTCTGTCTCTGATTGCCGTCTACACTGCATCACCACAACCCCCATCCTCTGCACCTGATCCCCCTGAGGCTATACCCCACCCGTTGGGGGGTTATATCATCAAAGCTGCACCTACACCATCAGCCTCAGCGGACCCTGCTGCAGCGGCGGCCACAGTGACCGCAACACAACGGGTGGCGTAGTCGACATTAAGAACTTAGCAACATCTGTAGGACTGCCACATACAACTCAGTTTGACACCCTGGGCACGGACCGGGTCACAGCCACTCGGAAGACTACAACTCCCATCTGATCCGGCTCCGGATATTCCCCCTAAAGAATATGGCCCAGGGGGCGCGTCAACTTTGGCGTAGTCGGCAGGATTACGTGCCCGCAACACCCGGGTACTGCGTGCCTGAAAAAAAGATCGCATTTACCTCAAAAAGAAGTCTCCTGCCGGTTCCGGAGGGTCCCCGCCATCGGACCCCATCACCAGTCGATTCCCGCCGGGTGTCCGCCATTAACAACTTTTTCCCGCCATCTGCAGAGTTTCCCGCCACTGGGAAGCGATTCCCGCCATTTCCAAAGGTTTCCCGCCTTGGAAGAGCGGACGCCATTATGGGCGTGCCAGAGGGTGGCGAGAGGCCACCTCCCATCGTGGGCCAGGACCGAAAATGGCGCCAAAAGTGGAAACCGCCCCCACCAACAGAGACTGTGATGCTAGAGGTGTCTGTCAGCGTGAAAGAACCGCCCCTGGAGCTGACAGTCACCCAGTGGCCCCGGGACCGCCCTCGAAGTGGGAGGAGACGAAAGAAAAGAACAAAGATGGGTGCCGCCTGGAGCAGTCTGGAGCGAGCGCACCCGGAGGCAGGAAGCCTGGAAAGGAGTAGCAGAGAAGCTCACCCGGAGATGGCGAGAGAGCAGAGCAGCACCGGCCCGCTGGCCAGGAGCCTGCTGGAAGAAGAGCAGAGCAGCACCGACCCGTTGGTCAGGAGCCTGCTAGAAACCACGACCCCACTAGGCCTAGTGGAGGTCCTTGCACAGCTTCCCCAAGACCGGGAGTGTGCACAGACTGCCCTGGAGGGCCTCGCACGGAGGATGGCCCGGGTACAGCGAGAGACATTGGCGGAGTGGAGCCGAGAGATGGCCCAGCAAACCAAGACCCGGAGCACGCCAGCCAAGATGAGGAGACAGACCGCCTCTGAGGACGGCGCGGGAGGACCCAAGGCCGGAGACGGCGCCGAGAAGGGAGCCGAACGCATGGAGGCAGGTAAAGGGGACGTCTATACCCCAAATCAGGACACCGCTTGCCTGCCCCAGCTCCCCGTCGCAGAGCCCGAAAGTCCCCCTGCTGTGCCCGAAAACGCCATGTCACCGACGCAGACTAGGCCCCAACCGGAAGCCGCCGCCGCGACCCCTGTGACGTCATGCGCACCGACCCCGAGCGTGGCAAAACAGGAAGTAACACCAGCCTGGTCGCAGGGCCTAGAATTCCCGGGCGTCGCATCACCAACAGCGCCCCCTACCTCCGCGGAGCCTCCGGCCTGGCCGCAAGGCCAGGTAGCCCAGGGCGCCGCCGTCCTAACGGTGCCCTTCACCTTCCAGGTGCCCCAGGCCTGGCCGCAAGGCCTGGGCAACCCGGGCGCCACCACCACCGCGCCCGCACCCGTAAAACCAAGGGTGCCGCGTCTGGGAGAGGACTTGTTTGCCCAGCACACGTGGCCGGACGGGCAGCCTTTCATCTGGCCCCAGAGGTATTATGAACTGGAGCACCAGAGGAGAGTTGGGGCCATGTGTGCACCCCTGATTCCGGCTCCGAAGCCCGTGATAAGGATCTCGCCCCCGCTTGAAGAGGCCCAATTTGAGTGGGACCCCACCGGAGAAGACCTAATGGGGTTCACTCAGGAAACCAGGGCAGCTGCAGCGGAGCGTGCTGAGTGTTGCCGACAGCAGCTCGAAGAGTTTGCGAGGGAGCGGAGAGAGAGGCGGGTCCGGGAACAACAGGCCCAAATAAGGAGCGCCGAGCAGAAGAGCCGAACCAGGAGGGACCCCCGTGCAGCGCACAGTCCCCGTACCACCGGGACTGTAATAAAGTTTAACCTGCAGCATGGGTGGGGCTTCATCAGAGACAACAACACCCCCGGCGACGTCTTTGTCACGCGCAGAGACGTGGAGTCCCATCTGCCGGAGGGGCACAGAGGTCGTGACCTTTACATCAGGGACGAGGTCACCTTTACCCGGCACAAGTGTGCCAAAGGACCTTACGCCCTCCATGTGCATCGCCTGACAGAGGAGGAGCTGCGATGTGAGGAGGAAGAGCAAGAGGATCCGGACGGGTCTGAAGCTGAGATCCCCAAAGAAGGAGCAGGAGGAAGACGTTGTTGGGTACAGCGGAGCAGGTGCTGTAAATAGTTACCCGATCGGGGTATAAAGAAACTGTTACTGCAAATATAGTCCCCGTTGGGACCAGCTGAGTGAACTGTTTACCCGTTTACCCTTAATTCCACAGGCTGAGGACTGTGAGCAGCCATTCCCTTTCCCTCCTTAACTGGCCGAGGACTGAGAGCGGCCATACCCTTGTACATAGTTGCGCTTCCTAAAGCGCCCCCTACCGGTTTTATAGGAAAACCATGTTTTCTAGAAAGACTGTCGCACTGTACCCGGTCACACGTTAGACAAAGGAGCTTAATGGATAGAGGCAAAATAGTTATAGTGGTCCTAGTACGCACAATGTGTTCCATATCTATAGTAGATTGCCCACCTACGGACTAATATAATAAAGGATCATCGTGTAGCACTACACAAAGAGGGGGGAGGGGGCCAAAGCCCAAAAAAAGGATGATCCATAATGGTAAAAAGGTATAAATTTATTAGCAATAGGGGTACGATAACACACATAAGATGCAAAGTATAAAAATGGCGCACACATAAGATGGAAAAACTCAGGATCAGGTGAGATATACATATGGTAACCAATAACCAGAAGACTAGAACTGGCTAAAACATATAGCATTTATAATGTCCAACATAGTACATAGAGACTTTGAATTATACATAAACTTTACTATATAGCATAACAGTAAGTCTCCAAAGAATAATCTACCTGTACCTGGTATGTGTGCGCAAACCTCGACGCGCGTTTCGGCGGGCAGCCTTTGTCAAGGGGTATGTACAAAGTGATCACAGTGCAGTATAAAAAGGTACGACTAGCCAATAGAAAAGGTCCAATCTGCCGCGCCCCCCCGCCAATTAATTATGCAACAGCAAAGTATTTGTCGAGTGTCTCGCACGTGACGCGCTAATAGGAAGTGCACAGTTGCACAGTGACCGGAGGAGGAGCCAGAGGCGACGAGAAAGTTTTATATATATAATGTTTTATATATTTTATATGTTTATGAAAAATTTGTATGTTTTTGGTGTTATGTCTTACAGCCCGAGGACGTGCTGTGATTTACCAGGGGGGAATGTAGCACCCTGAGGATTCGGCTGCTACAGGGGTATTGCACCTCAACCCAGAGGTGTGATATTCCACTCCCGGGTAAGGAAGGAGTGTGGAACTGAGCTCGGTAGGCTGCATGCACTACACACATCCCATTTCCGAGGAGCAGACCGACGGTACTCCCACTTAGAAATGTGCAGGTACGACCGAGTCTGTTCCTGGCTGGAGTGGGAGGGGGGTGGTACATCCCAAGTAGTGTAGGGGCAGATAGGGGGAGCAGCCTGGGTAAAGATAGGAGCTCATTGGGTGCTGGTCACCTGAGCTCACACATAGAGGGTGTATATAAGGTGGGCACCAACTAAGAACAGGGTCAGTTGCAGAGAGGAAGTCAGCGAGCAGAGGAGAAGAAAGACCCAGAGTGAGAGAGGAGAAGAGAGAGAGAGACCCAGAGGAGGAAACAGCAGAAAAGGACTCCAAGAACCCAACTTAAATCCCCGGGTGAAGAGTCGGCATCAGGGTACCGGAACCCAAGCTGGTGGGGGGGCAAAAACACACCCCAGCCAGAGACCGGAGACCGTGGGCAGCGTTTGTCACGGTCACCCACCACATCCACCACGAAGGCATACCACGTGAAGGGTCAGGGAACCCGAGGCCAAGGGTCTCCCAACGGAAGGCCCGAGGGAGCTGGACCTGGGTGGATCAATAGTGGGGACGGCCAGAGAACGGACAGAAGGAGAGCTCAGGGTCACGCTCCGGACTTATTTGGGGGTTGGCTGGATCCAGAACCTGGTGGACGCAGCACGACTCGGGAGGTCACTCGAAGCTGGAGTGACCAGAACATCAGCAGTGAGTAAACATCCTAAACTGCATAACCCGACTCTGTCTCTGATTGCCGTCTACACTGCATCACCACAACCCCCATCCTCTGCACCTGATCCCCCTGAGGCTATACCCCACCCGTTGGGGGGTTATATCATCAAAGCTGCACCTACACCATCAGCCTCAGCGGACCCTGCTGCAGCGGCGGCCACAGTGACCGCAACACAACGGGTGGCGTAGTCGACATTAAGAACTTAGCAACATCTGTAGGACTGCCACATACAACTCAGTTTGACACCCTGGGCACGGACCGGGTCACAGCCACTCGGAAGACTACAACTCCCATCTGATCCGGCTCCGGATATTCCCCCTAAAGAATATGGCCCAGGGGGCGCGTCAAGTTTATGGGATAGGAGTTATTAGGGTGGGATCAATCTATATGTGCATATTAATTTTTATTATATCTTTCAGATTGGAGGACTGTTTGTATCATCATCGCCCGAACAGCCATACAGTTTCACATGTATTCCATCACTAAGTACAACATCAGATATATAGTTTTTGTATTATTCTCTCTAACATGACCACATCTCTTTTTCACATATATTTTATTATTATATTTTATGCTTTTTTATTTTTCCTATATACACATATATAACTATCACTCACATACACTTACACATTGAATTAAGGATATTAAATTATCACATGGAGATAGCTTCTAGTATATTCATTCACCTCTATATATACACAAGGTAATTAGATGTATTCATTTGTATATGACATATTTTTATGGGTTCATACAAGAACCAACATTTTAATACATACACACATAGTTTATTATGGTTGGCTTGTTTCCATCTTTGCTCTGTTTTAACCAGGTTGTGCTTTCGCTGTGTGTTATATTACGCATGCGCTGCATAGGATAATTAAGCAAACTATTCACCTATATCATATACATATAGAGAGTTTATAGTGTGTTTATTCACTTTTACATATACACATTATATAAGCAATAATATTGTGTATGCACGCATTAACTATATTATATATAGAACTTTTTCTATATTTCATACAATTCTATTTTGGCACGTATAATTATATTTAGACTTTGATGCTGACCCGCACTTTTTCCCTTTTCTAATATGGCTGCAGGGTCGCTGTGCGCCACACTGCGCATGCTCCGGTGTGCTCTCGTACCTGATACTGGGATGTTTTCGTTGAACTGCGACCTTTGGTCGTGTTTCGGTGATGCACATTCGGTCGCAGACGGGACGGCTATCCGGACGCGTGGGACAGTAGAGTCGTCCGATAATATGGCGTCCTTGATTTGTAAGTAACCACAGCTGTAATCACCCTATGAAACATCGCCTCTTCCTCCTCCCCCTCACTTCCTAATGAATCGGTAGCGAAACATGCGTTGAAGCATGTGGAAGGGGTGATGATGTGCCTTTGGATAGTACGTAATAATATGCATGGTATGCATGGAACCTTCAACCCCATCCTGGTATGCATGGCACCCATCCATCCTGGTATGCATGGCATGCCTGGTCCCCATCCTGGTATGCATTGCACCCCTCATCCTGGTATGTATGGCATCCCTCATCCTTATCCTGGTATGCATGGTACCCCTCATCCATATCCTGGTAAGCAAGGCACCCCTCAACCTGGTATGCATGGCACCCCTAATCCTTATCCTGGTATGCATGGCACCCCTCATCCCTATCCTGGTATGCATGGTATCCCTCATCCTTATCCTGGTATGCATGGCACCCCTCATCCCTATCCTGGTATGCATGGTATCCCTCTTCCTGGCATGCATAGCACTCCTCATCCCAATCCTGGTATGCATGGCACCCTTCATCCCTATCCTGGTATGCATGGCACCCCTCATCCCTATCCTGGTATACAAAGCCCCCCTTATCCCTCTTCCTGGTATGCTTGACACTCCTCATCCCTCTTCCAGGTATGCATGGCACCCCTCATCCCTATACTGGTATGCACAAAGGAAATAAACACTTCTACTCACCTTCCTCCCCTCTGCTCCATCGCTGCGTCCTGTTTGCCAGCACTGATCTCACCGTGTGAGCCGTGCATAACTGCTATGTGCCCTCACAAATAGAGATGAACTGCGGGAATAGTCACTGCTCCCACGCCGGGACTGTGCGCGTGGGGATCAGGAACTTCATTCTCCTTAATAGCCGGCACACAGTGTAGCCGCAGCACGGCTCCTGCTGCTGCCAGGCAATCGCATTTGCTCGCTATTAAAGAGCATAAAAATTCACCCCTCTCCACGGCCATGGGCAGGCACACGCGATCGCCCGGCCGCAGCAGGAGCTGTGCTGCGGCTGCACGGTGTGCCGGCTACTAAGGAAAATTAATATTCTGTGCTCCACACGCCCATGGGCGTGGGGAGCAGTGAATATTCATTTTCTTTAGTAGCGGGCACAGTGTAGGCTACAGCAGGCGGCTCCTTCCTCCTGTGCCCTACTCCTCCACTGCTTCCGCTCCTCCCACACCCCTCACCAGCCACAGTATATATACAGTACAGACCAAAAGTTTGGACACACCTTCTCATTTAAAGATTCCTCTGTATTTTCATTACTATGAAAATTGTACATTCACACAGAAGGCATCAAAACTATAAATTAACACATGTGGAATTATATACTTAACAAAAAAGTGTGAAACAACTGAAAATATGTCTTACATTCTAGGTTCTTCAAAGTTGCCACCTTTTGCTTTGATGACTGCTTTGCACACTCTTGGCATTTTCTTGATGAGCTTCAAGAGGTAGTCACCGGAAATGGTTTTCACTTCACAGGTGTGCCCTGTCAGGTTTAATAAGTGGGATTTCTTGCCTTATAAATGGGGTTTGGGACCATCAGTTGTGTTGAGCAGAAGTCTGGTGGATACACAGCTGATAGTCCTACTGAATAGACTGTTAGAATTTGTATTATGGCAAGAAAAAAGCAGCTAAGTAAAGAAAAACGAGTGGCCATCATTACTTTAAGAAATGAAGGTCAGTCAGTCCGAAAAATTGGGCAATCTTTGAAAGTGTCCCCAAGTGCAGTTGCAAAAACCATCAAGCGCTACAAAGAAACTGGCTCACATGAGGACCGCCCCAGGAAAGGAAGACAAAGAGTCACCTCTGATTCTGAGGATAAGTTTATCCGAGTCACCAGCCTCAGAAATCGCAGGTTAACAGCAGCTCAGATTAGAGACCAGGTCAATGCCACACAGAGTTCTAGCAGCAGACATATCTCTACAATAACTGTTAAGAGGAGACTTTGTGCAGCAGGCCTTCATGGTAAAATAGCTGCTAGGAAACCACTGCTAAGGACAGGCAACAAGCAGAAGAGACTTGTTTGGGCTAAAGAACACAAGGAATGGACATTAGACCAGTGGAAATCTGTGCTTTGGTCTGATGAGTCCAAATTTGAGATCTTTGGTTCCAACCACCGTGTCTTTGTTCGACGCAGAAAAGGTGAACGGATGGACTCTACATGCCTGATTCCCACCGTGAAGCATGGGGGAGGAGGTGTGATGATGTGGGGGTGCTTTGCTGGTGACACTGTTGGGGATTTATTCAAAATTGAAGGCATACTGAACCAGCATGGCTACCGCAGCATCTCGCAGCGGCATGCTATTTCATCCGGTTTGAGTTTAGTTGGACCATCATTTATTTTTCAACAGGACAATGACCCCAAACACACCTCCAGGCTGTGTAAGGGCTATTTGACCAAGAAGGAGAGTGATGGGGTGCTACGCCAGATGACCTGGCCTCCACAGTCACCAGACCTGAACCCAATCGAGATGGTTTGGGGTGAGCTGGACCGCAGAGTAAAGGCAAAAGGGCCAACAAGTGCTAAGCATCTCTGGGAACTCCTTCAAGATTGTTGGAAGACCATTTCCAGTGACTACCTCTTGAAGCTCATCAAGAGAATGCCAAGAGTGTGCAAAGCAGTCATCAAAGCAAAAGGTGGCTACTTTGAAGAACCTAGAATATAAGACATATTTTCAGTTGTTTCACACTTTTTTGTTAAGTATATAATTCCACATGTGTTAATTCATAGTTTTGATGACTTCAGTGTGAATGTACAATTTTCAAAGTCAAGAAAATACAGAAAAATCTATAAATGAGGTGTGTCCAAACTTTTGGTCTGTATTGTATATACCCCCCCAACATTTGGACTATAAGACGCACCCCCTTTTATGCCCATAGCAGCCAGAGATGTAGATGTGTTATGTGCAGCATGAGACTGGGCATTATCATGCATGAAAATGAACTTGCTGCGGAATGCACGGTTCTTCTTCTTGAACCATGGAAGGAAGTGCTGTTTGAGAAACTCAACATACATTATGGAGTTCATCTTTACCCCTTCAGGGATCCTAAAAGGGCCGACAATCTCTCTCCCCATGATTCCAGCCCAAAACATTACTCCACCTCCTCCTTGTTAGCGCCGTAGCCGTGTTTGCATGGGGTGTCCATCAACCAGCCATCCTCCACTCCATCCATCTGGACCATCGAGATCATTTCATGCATGATAATGCCCCGTCTCATGCTGCACATAACACATCTGCGTCTCTGGCTGCTATGGGCATAAAAGGGGACAAACTTATGGTGTGGCAGCCATGCTCCCCTGACCTCAACCCCATTGAGAACCTCTGGAGCATCATCAAAAGGAGTGTCTATGATGGCGGGAGGCAGCTCACATCTAAGCAACAGCTCTGGGAGGGTATTCTGTCCTCATGTAAAACAATTAAAGCAGAAACCATCCAAAACCTGACAAATTCAATGGACGAGAGAGTTCAGAAGCTCATTTCGAACAAGGGGTCCTATGTGCAAATGTAACATCACCTAGAATAAAGTTTTGAGTTGAAAACTGTTTGATTTCAGTTTGTAATAACCTGCTGATGCTTATAATTTCAAAAATGACCATTTTTTTGTTCTTTATTAAAATGAAAAGGTTGAAAACTCTGCTTTGCATAATAATTTGGAACATGCATTTTGAGTGCAGTTTGAGTATTTTATTTTTTTTAAATATACTGTTATCATAGGCAGTTTGTACAAAAACCTTTCAATTGTACTCTAATAGTTATTTGACTGGAAAATTACAATGACTGCAATTCATATAGGTAATTTGGGAAAATCTGAGAAAATATTATTTGCATAATAATTTGGAACACAGTGTAAACTTGATTATGATGTAATGTATAATAAAATTCTATGCAATTTATCATATATTGACCTTTTTGAATTGGTATTCACTGTATGTAGCATGGAGTGCACACTAATCTCCTTCGCCCTGTAACATAATTTTATTCCTTTCCACCCTTTTCTTTCCCCTCCACATAATTTTTTAGAACACGTATAACATGTTTTGTGTTTTTAATCGATTTAATAAAGAGATACATATTTTACAATATACTCTTGTTGCCTAATTTATAGATATAATTTTCTAGGTTTATATGATCATATTAGCCCTAATCTATTGCTCACTGTTGTTTCCAGGGATTTATAGGGACTTTGAGGGATAGACGACTTGTGAGTGGGGGCGCCATTGTCGTACTATATTTAGGGTGCCAACCCCTGCAGTCAGGAATGATCATCATAGGGGACAATAGGAGCAGACTAATTCTGCACATTCATTATTTTTCACTTTGATCTTCAGATTATTTCTTTGTATGGATAATTTTAATTATCTTTAATAAAGGTTGCATGTTAAGGGTTTTTTATGCAAATTATATGGTTATACCCTTTGTTTGATATGCCATTAGTTGGTTAAAAAAATGTTAAAAAAATAAAAAGTTAAAATCACCCCTCTTTGCCCCATTGAAAGTAAAGATATAAAAAAAAAATACACATATGTGGTATCGTTTTTTTAGTCCCTGCAGTTCCACAAAAATTAGACCACAGACAAAATAAAGTATAAATGTTGAGCACCCAAGAACAATTGTGCCAAAGAGAAATAACACGTTACAACGATATATAGATGGAATATATTTATGAATTAAAATAAATAATAATGAAAGTCAAAAAATGGGCAAAGGGTACCCAAACAAAGGTGGCACTTGGGGTAAGTATATGCATAATTGTTATTCCATTGATAGGGCAGTAGAATGAATATGCTCATTAGTGGTAAAATACCACAACTATATAATCAAACATAGGGTATGTACATAAGTAGGAATATGGGAAGTATATATCGTTTAAATAGCAGCAAAAAGTACTTTATGTACAACCCTAAAAATTTGGGGGGCCAAACTTCAGATTTTTTTCACCACTAAAATAATTAAAAACTGGACATGTTGGGTATTGCCGTAATCGTATTGATGAGGAGAATAATATTGCAAGGTCATTTTTACTACAATATGTAAACACAATTCCCAGAAAACAATGTCATATTGCATTTTTTTTCCACAATTTCACTGCACTTGGAATTGTTTCCCTTTTTCCAGTACACTAGTGGTGAAATGAATGGGGTCAGTCAAAAGTAAAACTCGTCCCGCAAAAAAATAAGCCCTCATATGTCTATGTGGACAAAACAATTGTTATGGCTCTGGGAAGAAGGGGGTGAAAAAATAGAAACACAAAAGCGGAAATTAGCTGTGGCGTGAAGGGGTTAAGTCTGCACCAAATCTGCAAGTCACAAATAAGCAACGTGTGAATGAGACTTCAGGATTCTCATTCACTTTGCTGGCATCTGGAAATCCTTCAGGTTTTGTGACAAATCTGCACTGAAAAAAAAGCAGCATAAAGCATTGTGTGCACACAGCCTTACAGTAGGAGTGTCTATTTACCCATAACAACCAATCAGAAATCAGCTTTCATTTTACCAAAGCAGGTTGAGAAATGAAAGCTGAGCTCTGGTTGGTTGCTATGGACAACAAAGACAATGCAATGAACAGTTTTGATAAATAATGATGCTCTGAGACTCCACATTATACATCAGGGGACAGCAGCTCCATGTCACCGATCTATCACTGCTGTCAGGAGATGGGATCAAGAACAATTGATAAGAATCTAGCAATATGGGTGATGTGCTCCGCATTACAGGAACCATATAGGAGAAGAGCTCAATATGGCGGATAACGCAGACATGGCACATCTGCTACAGCAGGTACACAAGGCAGACACAAGGATTTCTAATTGTACGGCGTACGGTGCTGAGAAGCAACTGCAATACTCATGAAATAAACCTAAAAAGAGACGGACAATCCTTTACAAGTATCACTAGGATTATTATTATTCTTTATTATTATGGCGCCATTTATTCCCTGTCGCTTTACATGTGAGAAGGTGTATACATAGTAAAGACAAGTACAATAATCATGAACAATACAAGTTAGTGACTGGTCCAGGAGGAGAGAGGACCCTACCCGCGAGGGCCACAGTCTACAAAGGGATGGGTGAGGATACAGTAGGTGAGGGTAGAGCCTGTCATGCAGCGATGTGGTGGAGCGGTGGTTACTGCAGGGTGTAGGCTTGTCGGAAGAGGTCGGTCTTCATGTTCCTTCTGAAGGTTTCCACAGTAGGCGAGAGTCTGATGTGATGAGGTAGAGCTTTCCAGAGTAGGGGGGATGCACTGGAGACATCTTGTATGCGATTGTGGGAAGAGGCAATAAGAGGGGAGTAGAGAAGGAGATTGCAACATTCTAACATTTGCACAAATTTGGCAACTTTTTGGGACCGTTTTCTGCAGAAAGTCATTTAAGGGGTTGTCCACTACATGTCAACCCCTTCTGGAATGCTACAGTGCCCCAAATAAAGTAAAAACACTTCATATTTACCTCAGTGCCAACATCGTTGGAATGGCGCTATTCCAGGAGGTATGTGTTTTTTATTTTATTTGAGGCACTGCAGCACTTAAAGGTACTATGTCACCAAGGGTTTGAAACCTAATCTGAGATATAATATATATAGAGATATAGATATATAATATACAGAGATAAATGTTTCACTCATTGGGATGCTTGCTGTAGTTTTGATAAAATCACAGTTTTATCAGCAGGAGATTATCACTACTGCTGCCAGGTAGTTATCTATATTCATGAGCTCTGTATAACCCCACCCCCACCACTGATTGGGAGTTTTCTGACTATGCACAGGGTACACACACAGAAAGCTGCCAATCAGTGTTGTTAGCTGGGTTATACAGAGCTCAGCATTCAGAGAACTGGTAAATTTGTAGCAGAGAAAACTGTGATTTTGTCATAATTATACCATGCAATCCAATGAATAGTACATGCTTGGTAGAAGGGTCTCTGCACCTATATCATGCTGCTCTCATATAGGGTACCATAAAACTGCTGCCAGATTCCCTTTGAAAAGGTGTCAGCATTTTCCATGTCTTGTGGTAAATTTCGGCAGAACTGAACCTGGACATTACACAATGAGAAGAACATTTCACCATGATTTTGGAACAGATAACTCTGACCACTTTGTATTGGTAAACTGCCTATAACAACTATAATCATCTGCTCAAATATAAAACTGTTTTTTGTAATTTTTTATTATAAAGGTAGATTTGGAATCATTTTGGTGACTTTATGCCTGGATTACATGTGGAGGTATAAAACATGCACAATAACGTTCCCTATAATTACTAGTTACATTTCTCTTTTTACCTGAGCCTCCCACGTCTTCTTTCTTCTGGCTATTGGCCTGGATTGATGGTGTCTTTCCTTCCTCTGAACAGTCCAGGCTGATTCTTCTGTTCTTCGGTAATTTTCTCTGGACAATGATGTCTTCATCTGCTTGCGCCATCTCTGGGGTGGGAGACATCTTCCGTCCTGAGTCTGGTTTCTTCCTCTTTTTTTCCCTTCCTTTGGGGCTTTTTGATAGAAGGCTTCTCATCAGCCGATGAGCCCAAATGTCTTCTGTTCTTCAATCCTTCACTCTGGGCAATGACGTCCTCATCCACTCGCTCCATCTCTGGGGTGGGAGACATCTTTCGTCCCGAGTCTTTTTTTTACCCTTTCTTCCTCTCCATTTGGATTTTTTGATTGAAGACTCCTCATCAGCCGATGAGTCCAAGTGTCTTCTTTTTCTCTCTCTCTTCTTCCCTACAATCTCCTCTTTTTCCATATCATCGATTTGCTCACAGCCCGCAGACAACTTCTTCATTATCACCAGTCAACTCCAACTGTCACTTTCCTCAACTGTCAACTGAGTGCACAGGCACCTGGATGGAACTGGTCATGTGATCAGTAACTGACCAATAAGATTCCAAGGTATATGCTACAGTATAAGTATGGGAATCTATCAGTTTGATATAAGGGTTGTAATAAAATTAAATCTGTTTTTGTTCTACTGTTTTTAGTTAGTTGAAACTTTATCTTTTCCATTTCCATCACTTCAGTATTATCTCACAGATAATTTTAGGATTTTAGGGCCCATTTTAACAATATGCTGTATTATTTATCCACATCAATGAACTACATACCTGACCATTGTACTTATTGAGAAACAGTTGAGATCTCTATATTATTTGTATCGAGTGGCTACAAACAAAGCAAACAAGATGAATTTCTCATCCACTGCTGTACTCAGCATAAGCAGCGACTGAAATGACAAATGTTTGTTTTGATTGCTGTCTATGCAGAGCGCAGAAGTCTATGACAAACTCATTTTGACTTCAGTGCTATGTATAAGCAGTGACCAAGATGACAGAAAATGAGCAATAAATTATTGAAGGTAGCTCTACTCATGTGCAGTGCATATAAGCAGTGTTCATTCATTCTCTACTCATTTTCTGTTGTCCCAGTCTCTGTCTACGTAGAGGGAACCACTTGAGATGAGTTTGCCATAGGCTGTTGTGCTCTGCTTAGGCAGAGACTTATATGAGAAAGCTCACTTCATTATACTAAGCTTTGTAATTTCCATCTTTGCTTATGTAGACCAGCAGCCACTGGCAAACTCATCTCCCCTTCTGCGTTCTGCATAAATAGCGTTGGGTGGGCATTCGCTTTGCTACTCAACACGGTCTTCATTTATTACATAGAGCTGCTTTTATAGTTTTACATTTTTACTAACCCGAACTAGTGTTACAAGCAGGTCAAGAGACTGGTTTAGGATTAAGCTAATGGTTAGGGCTAGGAATAGGGCTAAGGTAATAACATTGTTCTATAAAAAATGTATTAAGAAAATAGAAAGCATACAAATAAAATAATGTATTGCGTTTTATATTTTTAAAATTCGAGAGATGACTTCAGCAAAAAACAGAAAAAAAATTAAGAAATGAAATTGCAAAGTATAATTACATCAGTATTCTCCTTAAATTACAATACACGTGCAATACTGGGCTTTTGGAAAGGACTCACGGAGTGCTATTGGTTCACGGGTTAGGGGGCATATACTTGTCTTGTCCTGGGTGCTCGCAACCCATGCTGTGACAGTGTGCTATCAGCAGAGTGCACAGCAACCAGAAAGTTTTATAATTTACTTTTTTTTTCTGCATTTTTTCATCTGTAGCCTAAAAGACAACAGGTAAATATTAAATGCACTACAAACATCAGGCTTTTTTATTGTGTGATAGCTCACTGTAGGTGTGTTTTTGAACAAGCCCTAATGAGTATGAGTATGCATATGATGATATGGTATGTGTTATTGTTTTTTTTTCATGTATATGGTATATTTGTATGTATATTGGGGGCTATTTGGGACTCACACTGTATATATGGAGGCTATGTGGGGTTCACACTGTATATATGGAGGCTATGAAGGGCTCACACTGTATAGATGGAGGCTATGTGGGGTTCACACTGTATATATGAAGGTTATGTGGGGCTCATACTGTATATAGGAGCCCATGTGGAGGCTCATACTGTATATAGGGGGCTATGTTGTGGCTCAATCTGTATATACAGAGGCTATGTGGGGCTCATGCTATATATAGGAAGCTATGTGAGGGCACATACTAGATTAGGAGGCTATGTGAGGGCTCATACTGAATGTAAGAGGTTATGTGGGGGTTCATACTGTATGTAGGAGGCTATGTGGGGGCTTATACTGTGTATAGGAGGCTATGTGAAGGCTCATCTTGTATATAAGAGGCTCCTTGGGGCTCACACTATATACAGGCAGGCTATGTGAGGGCTCCTGCTGTATATACAGAGGCTATGTGGTGCTCATGTGGTATATAGGAGGCTATGGGGGGCTTATGCTGTATATATGAGGCTATTTGGGGCTCATACTGTAAATAGGAGGCTATATATATGGGACACACTGTATATGCAGGCTATATGGAGGCTGTGTGGGGGTTCGTACTGTATATGGGAGGTTATGTGGGGGCTCATACTGAATGTGGGAGGCTATTTGGGGGCTCAGACTGAATGTAGGAGACTATGTGGGGGTTCATACTGTATATAGGAGGCTATATGGGGGCTCATACTGTATATAGGAGGCTATGTGAGGGCTCATATTGTTTATAGAGAGGCTATATGGGGCTCATACTATATATAAGAGGCTATGCTGGAGCTCATATTGTATATAGGAGATAACCGGGGCTCATACTATATAGGGTGGTCCAAAAGTAGGTGCACAGAAAGTGTAATAAGGTTATGAAGGGGGAGGTTTAGCAAACATGGTGTAAAGTGAAACTGGCTCAGTTGCTCTTAGCAACCAATCAGATTCCACTTTTCATTCCTCACAGACAAAGTTTATAGTCGAAAACCAAAAAGTGTCAGTGATTTGAAAAATTACATAAGAGATGCATTTCAAGAAATTAATACCCAAAGAGACTTGTGCAAAAAAAGTTTGTCGAAGCGTAAGAGGCAGACTTCAAAGCTGTGCAAATTGTAATGGAAAACAGTTTGAGCACCTGCGTTGATAAAATTTAAGGGGTTTTGCATTATTGTTCAGAATAAAATTTAATTGTCAATGTTATGCTTGTGTTAGTAAATATAATTTTATATATAAATCAAAATAAATGTTATTATTTTCTGTCCACCTACTTTTGGACCACCCTGTATATAGGGAGCTGTGTGTGAGCTTTTGCGGTATTGAGGTGTGCAGTAGCCCTCTTTTCCTTCTGCTCCAATATGACCACAGGTAATATTTATCCATTGTGATTAGCGATGAGCGAACGTGCTCGCCACTACTCGGTACTCGCCAGAGCACCATGGTGCTCGACAAGCTCGGTGAGTATTTCCGGGTTGCTCGGGCGGGAACTCGGGTACACTCCCTACATGTTTGGCGCTCTTTAGAGAGCCAATGAACATGCAGGGATTGCCTGCCATGCACTGTAATGCCGTAGCCATGTTCGTTGTGGGCATTACAGTGTCATCAGGTCTATATCAGACCTGGCGCCGCCATGCTCGTCACAGTCACTCTGGATCAGACAGTGTAGGGAGAGCTGCTGCTTTGTCAGGGAGAGATTTGACCGTGTATTAGGTAGTGTAGGGAGAAAAACCGTACATTACACATATCCAACTTAACAAACAGTCCTTCTGAGGACTAATCCATCTGCAGAGATATATCAGGCAGGCAGGGTGTATAGGCAGGCGGTGTATATAGCAGACTGCAGTGCATATAGCACAAGAGGCTCCATTCCAGTTCTGTTGGCTGCTGCTGTTAAATATTTCTGGAAATAGGCCCAGGTCTCAGGGGCCAGGAATAATTATTTTTGCATCTTAATCCTCATTATTTGCTTAAAAAGCAATCCAGAGAACACGGTTTTTCTGCACCATTTGCTTGTTCGCACTGCAGAATACAGCCAGGTCCTTTCCATATTACAGCGCTAAAAAGCCATCTACTTAAAACTGTGTTTTCTCCGTCACACGGATCACATATACGTTTTCAGAAAATACTGACAATTCTGGCCTCCATTAAATTATTTTTTCAGTGTGTCAGCAAAGTTTTTGACACTGGTTTGCTGTTCAAAACAGTTACCTACAGGCCAGGTATTTAAAACTGTGTTTTCTCCGTCACACGGATCACATATACGTTTTCAGAAAATACTGCCATTTCTGGCCTCCATTAAAAAATTTCTTCAGTGTGTCAGCAAATTTTTTGACACTGGTTTGCTGATCAAAACAGTTACCTACAGGCCAGGTAATTAAAACTGTGTTCTCTCGCTCTTGCTCTGGCCTGCCCTTGCCTTGGCTCTGGCCTACTCTCGCACTGGCTCTGGCCTGCTCTCACTCTGTCTTGCATGCCTTCGCCTTGGCTCCGGCAAACTCTCGCTGGGACTCTGGCCTGCCTTCGCCCTGGCTCCGGCCTGCCCTCGCATTGGCTCTTGCCTGCTCTCGCCCTGGCTCCGGCCTGCCCTCGCCCTCGCTCCGGCTTGCTCACACCCTTGCTTCGGCCTGCCCTCGCTCTGGAGCCGGCCTGATCTCGCAATGACTCTGGCCTGCCCTTGCCTTGGCTCCGGCCTGCTCTTGCTCTGGCTGTGGCCTGCCTTCGCATTGGCTCCGGACTGCTCTTGCTCTGGTTCTGGCCTGCCTTTACCGTGGCTCCGGCCTGCTCTCGCTCTGGCTCCGGCCAGCACTCGCTCTGGTTCCGGCCTGATATCACTCTGGCTCTGGCCTGCCCTCGCCTTGGCCCCGTCCTAATCGCGCTCTGGCCTGCCCTCGCCTTGGATCCGGCCTGTTCTCGCTCTGGTTCCGTCCTGCCCTCGCCCTAGCTCTGGCCTGATCTCGCTCTGGCCTGCCCTCGCCTTGGCTCCGGCCTGCTCTCTCTCTGGCTCTGTCCTGCCCTCGTCCTGCTCTCCCTCTGGTCTGCCCTTGCCTTGGCTCCGGCCTGCTCTCACCCTGGCTCCGGCTTGCCCTCGCCCTGCTTTCTCTATGGCTCTGGCCTGCTCTAGCTCTGTCTCTGGCCTGCCCTGGCCTTGGCTCTGGCCTGCCCTCGCCGAGGCTCGGGCCTGCTCTCGCTCTGGCTGTGGCCTGCTCTCGCTCTGGCTCCGGCCTGCTCTCGCTCTGGCTCCAGACTGTTATCACTCTGGCTCTGGCCTGCCCTCGCCTTGGCTCCGTCCTAATCGCGCTCTGGCCTGCCCTCGCCTTAGATCTGGCCTGTTCTCGCTCTGGTTCCGTCCTGCCCTCGCCCTACCTCTGGACTGATCTCGCTCTGGCCTGCCCTCGCCCTGGCTCCGGCCTGCTCTCACCTTGGCTCCGGCCTGCTCTCTCTCTGGCTCTGTCCTGCCCTCGTCCTGGCTCCGGCCTGCTCTCCCTCTGGTCTGCCCTTGCCGTGGCTCCGGCCTGCTCTCACCCTGGCTCCGGCTTGCTCTCTCTCTATCTCTGGCTTGCCCTCGCCCTGGCTCCGGCCTGCTCTCGCTATGGCTCTGGCCTGCTCTAGCTCTGTCTCTGGCCTGCCCTGGCCTTGGCTCTGGCCTGCCCTCGCCGAGGCTCCGGCCTGCCCTCGCCGAGGCTCCGGCCTGCTCTCGCTCTGGCTCCGGCCTGCCCTCGCTCTGGCTCCGGCCTGCTCTGGCTCCGGCCTGCTCTTGCCCTGGTTCCGGGCTGCCTTTGCCTTGGCTCCAGCATTCTCTCGCTCTGGCTCTGGCCTGCCCTTGCCTTGGCTCTGGACTACTCTCGCTCTGGCTCTGGCCAGCTCTTGCTATGGATCTGGCCTGCTCTCGCTCTGGAACTGACCTGCTCTCGTTCTGGCTCTGGCCTGCCCTCACCTTGGCTCCGGCCTGCTCTTGCTCTAGCTCTGGCCTGCCTTCGCCTTGGATCCGGCCTGCTTTTGCTCTGGCTCCGGCCAGCCCTCTCCTTGGCTCCAGCCTGCTCTCGCTCTGGCCTGCTTTTGCCTTAGCTCCGGCCTGCTCTCACTCTGGCTCTGGCCTGCCTTCACCTTGGCTCCGACCTGCTCTCGCTTTGGCTCTGGCCGGCTCTCACTCTGGCCTGCCCTTGCCTTGGCTCCAGCCTGCTCTCGCCCTAGCCAGCTGTTGCTCTGGCCTACCCTGGTTCTGCCTCTGGCCGGCCCTCCCCTTGGCTCCAGCCAGCTCTCGCCTTGGCTCCGGCCTGCTCTCGCTCTAGCTCCGTACTGCCCTCGCCCTGGCTCCGCTATGCCACAGCTCGGGCTCCGGCTTGCCCTCGCTTTAGCTCCGTCCTGCTCTCGCCCTGGCTCCGAACTGCTCTCGCTCTGGCCTGCCCTCTCTCTGGCTCTGGCCTGCCCTCGCCCTGGCTCCGACCTACTCTCGCTCTGGCCTGCTCTCGCTCTGGCCTCGCCCTGGCTCCGGCCTGCTCTCACCCTGGTTCCGGTCTCCCCTTACCTTGGCTCCTGCCTGCTCTCGCTCTGGCATGCCCTAGCCTCGGCTCTAAACTACTCTCGCTCTGGCTGTGGCCTGCACTCGCCCTGGCTCCGGCCTGCTCTTGTTCTGGCTCTGGCATGCCCTCGCCTTGGCTCCGGCCTCCTCTCGCTCTGACCCTGGCCTGCCCTCGCCCTGGCTCCGGCCTGCTCTGGCTCTGTCCTACCCTCGCCTTGGCTCCGGCCTGCTCTCGCCCAGGCTCCGGCCTGCCCTCGTCCTGGCTCCGGCCTGCTCTTGCTCTGGCCTGCCCTCGCTTTGGCTCTAGCCTACTCTCGCTCTGGCCTGCTCTCGTCCTGGCTCCGGCCTGCTCTCGCTCTGGCATGCCCTCGTCTTTGCTCCGGCCTCCTCTCGCTCTGACCCTGGCCTGCCCTCGCCCTGGCTCCGGCCTGCTCTGGCTCTGTCCTGCCCTCGCATTGGCTCCGGCCTGCTCTCGCCCAGGCCTCGGCCTGCCCTCGTCCTGGCTCCGGCCTGTTCTCACTCTGGCCTGCCCTCACTTAGGCTCCGGCTTGCTCTCGCCTTGGCTCCTGTCAGCTCTCGCTGTAGCTCAGGCCTGCCCTCGTCCTGGCTCCGGCATGCTCTGGCTCTGGCCTGCTCTCTCTCTGGCCTGCCCTCGCCTTGGATCCTGCCTGACCTTGCTTTGGATCATGCCTGCTCTCGATCTGGCCTGAGGTCAACTTGGCTCCGGCCTGCTCTCACTCTGGCTCCGGCCTGCGCTCGCCCTGGCTCCGGCCTACTCTCTCTCTAGCTCTGGCCTGCCCTCGCACTGGCTCCGGTCTGCCCTCGCCTTGGCTCCGGCCTGCTCTCGCCCTGGTTCCGGCCTGCCCTTGACTTGGCTCATGCCTGCTCTCTCTCTGGCCTGCCCTCGCCTTGGCTCCGGCCTGCTCTCGCTCTGGATCCAGCCTGCCCTCGCTCTGGCTCCGGCCTCCCCTCGCCTTGGCTCCGGCCTGCTCTCGCTCTGGCCTGCCCTCGCCCTGGCTCTGGCCTGCCCTCGCTCTGCCTCTGGCCTGCCCTCGCCTTGGGTCCGGCCTGCTCTCGCTCTGGCCTGCCCTCGCCCTGGCTCTGGCCTACCCTCGCTCTGCCTCTGGCCTGCCCTCGCCTTAGTTCCGGCCTCCTCTCGCCCTGGCTCCAGCCTCTGGCCTGCCCTTGTTTTGGCTACTTCCTGCTCTCGACCTGGCTCTTGCTTGCTCTCGCTCTGGCTTTGGCCTGTCCTCTCCTTGGCTCCAGCCTGTTCTTGCACTGGCTCCAGCCTGCCTTCGTCCTGGCTCTGGCCTGCTCTCGCTCTGGCTCTGGCCTGCTCTCGCCTTGGCTCCGGCCTGCTATATCTCTGGCTCCGGCCTGCCCTCGCCTTGGCTTCTGCCTGTTCTCGCCCTGGATCCGGCCTGCATTCGCCTTGGCTCCGGCCTGCTCTCGCTCTGGTTCCAGCCTGCCCTTGCTTTGGATCATGCCTGCTCTCGATCTGGCCTGACATCAACTTGGCTCCGGCTTGCTATCGCTCTGGCTTCGGCCTGCCCTCTCTCTGGCTAAGTCCTGCTTTCGCTTTCGGTCTGGCCTGCTCTCGCTCTGGCTCCAGCCTGCCCTCGCCCTGGCTCCGGCCTACCGTCGCTCTAGCTCTGGCCTGCCCTCGCCCTGGCTCTGGCCTGCCCTCGCCTTGGATCCAGCCTGCTCTCGCCCTGGCTCCAGCCTGCTCTCGCCCTGGCTCCGGCCTGCTCTCGCCCTGGCTCCGGCCTGCTCTCGCTCTGGCCTGCCCTTGCCTTGCCTCCCGCCTGCTCTCGCCCTGGCTCCGGCTTGCTCTCGCTCAGGCCTGCCCTCGCCTTGGTTCCGGCCTTCTCTCGCTCTGACTTCGGCCTGCACTCGCATGGGCTCCGGCCTGCTTTCGCCCTGGATCTGGCCTGCTCTCGCTCTGGCATGTTCTCGCTCTTTATCCGGCCGCTCTCGCCTTGGCTCCGGACTGCTGTCGCCTTGGCTCCGACATGCTCTCGCCCTGGCTCTGGCCTGCTCTCGCACTGGTTCTGGCCTGCCCTTGCCTTGGCTCTGGCCAACTTTTGCTTTGGCTCCGGCCTGCCCTTCCCCTGGCTCCGGCCTGCTCTGGCTCCGGCCTGCCCTCGCCTTGGCTCCAGCCTGCCCTTGCCATGGCTCCGCCCGCTCTCGCTCCGGCCTGCTTTCGCCCAGGCTCCGGCCTGCCATCGATCTGGCTCCGGCCTGCCCTTGCACTTTCTCCGGCCTGCCCTCGCCTTGGCTCCGGCCTGCTCTCGCTCTGGATCCGCCCTGCTCTCGACTTGGCTCCGGCCTACTCTCGACCTGGCCCCGGCCTGCTCTCGACCTGGCCCCGGCCTGCTCTCGCCCTGGTTCATGCCTGCCCTTGCCTTGGCTTCGTCCTTCTCTCGCTCTGTCTAGCTCTGGCCTGCTCTCGCCTTGGCTCTGGCCTACTCTCGCTCTGGCTCCGGCCTGCCCTTGCTCTGGCTCCGGCCTGCTCTCGCTCTGTCTCTGGCCTGCTCTCGCTCTGGCCAGCCCTTGCCTTTGCTCCGGCCTGCTCTCGCTCTTGCTCTGGCCAGCCCTCGCCTTGGCTCCGGCCTTCTCTCGCTCTGGCCTGCCCTCGCCTTGGCTCTGGCCTGCCCTCGCCTTGGCTCCGGCCTGCTATCTCTCTGGCTCTAGCCTGCCCTAGCTTGCTCTGGCTCTGGCCTGCTCTCGTAACGGCTCTTACCTGCCCTCGCCTTGGCTCAGGCCTGCTCTGACTCTGGCTCGTGCCTGCCCTCGCCCTGGCTCTGGCCTGCTCTCGCTCTGGATTGTCCACGCCTTGGCATCAGCCTGTTCTCGCCCAGGCTCCGGCCTCCTCTCGCGCTGGTTCCGGCCTGCCCTCACCTTGGCTCCGCCCTGCTCTCGACTTGGCTTCAGCCTGGTCTCGCTCTGGCTCCGGCCTGCCCTCGCCCTGGATCCGGCCTGCCCTTGCTCTGGCTCCGGCCATCCCTCGCCTTGGCTCCGGCCTGCTCTCGCCCTAGCTCCGAACTGCTGTCGCTCTGGCCTGCCCTCGCCCTGGCTCCGGCCTGCTCTCTCTCTGGCCTGCCCTTGCCTTTGCTCCGGCCTGCTCTCGCTCTTGCTCTGGCCTGCCCTCGCCTTGGCTCCGGCCTTCTCTCGCTCTGGCCTGCCCTCGCCTTGGCTCTGGCCTGCCCTCGCCTTGGCTCCGGCCTGCTATCTCTCTGGCTCTAGCCTGCCCTAGCTTGCTCTGGCTCTGGCCTGCCCTCGTACCGGCTCTTACCTGTCCTCGCCTTGGCTCAGGCCTGCTCTGACTCTGGCTCGTGCCTGCCCTCGCCCTGGCTCTGGCCTGCTCTCGCTCTGGATTGTCCATGCCTTGGCATCGGCCTGTTCTCGCCCAGGCTCCGGCCTGCTCTCGCGCTGGTTCCGGCCTGCCCTCACCTTGGCTCCGGCCTGCTCTCGCCTTGGCTCCGGGCTGCTCTCACTTTGCCTCTAGCCTGCTCTCGCTCTGGCTCCAGCCTGCCCTCGCCCTGGCTCCAGCCAGCCCTCGCCCTGGCTCCAGCCTGCCCTCGCCAGGCCTGGCTCCAGCCTGCCCTCTCTCTGGCTCTGGCCTGCCCTCGCCCTGGTTTCGGCATGTTCTTGCTCTGGATCCGGCCTCCTCTCGCCTTGGTTCCGGCCTGCTCTCGCCTTGGTCCGGCCTGCTCTCGCCTTGGCTCCGGCCTGCTCTCGCCTTGGCTCCGGCCTGCTCTCGCCTTGGCTCCGGCCTGCTCTCTCTCTGGCTCTGGCCTGCCCTCGCCCTTGCTCTGGCCTACTCTCGCTCTGGCCTGCTCTCTCTCTGGCCTCGCCCTGTCTCCGGCCTGCTCTCGCCCTGGTTCCAGCCTGCCCTTGCATTGGCTCTGGCCTTCTATCGCTCTGGCTCTGGCCTGCCCTTGCCTTGGCTCTGGCATACCCTCGCCTTGGCTCCGGCCTGCTCTCGCCTTGGCTCCGGCCTCCTCTTACTCTGGCTCCGGCCTGCCCTCGCCCTGACTCCGGCCTACCCTTGCATTGGCTCCGGCCTGCTCTCGGCCTGGCTCCGACCTGCTCTCGCTCCCGTTCTGGCCTGCCCATGCCTTGGCTCCGGACTGCTCTTCCTCTGGCTCTTGCCTGCCCTCATCTTGACTCTAGCCTGATCTCGCTCTTGTTCTGGCCTGCCTTTGCCATGGCTCCAGCATGTTCTCGCTCTGGCTCAGGCCTGCTCTCGCTCTGGCCTGCCCTAGCTCTGGCTCCGGACAGCTCTCGCTCTGGCTCTGGCCTGCCCTTTCCTTGGCTCCGGTCTTCTCTGACTCTGGCCTGCCGTGGCTCCGGCCTGCTCTCGCTGTGGCTCTGGCCTGTCTTCTCCTTGGCTCCGGCCTGCTCTGACCCTGGCTCCGGCCTGCCCTCGTCCTGGCTCCGGCCTGCTCTCGCTCTGGCCTGCCCTCGCCTTGGCTCCGGCCTGCTCTCGCCCTAGCTCCAGCCTGCTCTCGCTCTAGCTCCGGACTGCGCTCGCCCTGGCTCCAGCTTGCCATCGCTCTGGCTCCGTTCTGCCCTCGCCTTGGCTCCGGCCTGCTCTCGCCCTGGCCCCGACCTGCTCTCGCCCTGGCCTGCCCTCGCCCAGGCTCCAGCCTGCCCTCGCCTTGGCTCTGGCCTACTCTCGCTCTGGCCTGCTCTCGCTCTGGCCTCGCCCTGGCTCCGGCCTGCCCTTGTCCTGGCTCCGGCCTGCTCTCGCTCTAGCTCCGGACTGGCCTCGCCCTGGGTCCGGCTTGCCATCGCTCTGGCTCTTGCCTGCTCTTCCTCTGGCTCTTGCCTGCCCTCGTCTTGACTCTAGCCTGATCTCGCTCTTGTTCTGGCCTGCCTTCGCCATGGCTCCAGCCTGTTCTCGCTCTGGCTCAGGCCTGCATTCGCTCTGGCCTGCCCTAGCTCTGGCTCCGGACACCTCTCGCTCTGGCTCTGGCCTGCCCTTTCCTTGGCTCCGGTCTTCTCTGACTCTGGCTCTGGCCTGCTGTCGCCGTGGCTCCGGCCTGCTCTCGCTGTGGCTCTGGCCTGTCCTCTCCTTGGCTCCGGCCTGCTCTCACCCTGGCTCCGGCCGGCCCTCGTTCTGGCTCCGGCCTGCTCTCGCTCTGGCCTGCCCTCGCCTTGGATCCGGCCTGCTCTCGCCCTAGCTCCGGCCTGCTCTTGCTCTAGCTCCGGGCTGCGCTCGCCCTGGCTCCAGCTTGCCATCGCTCTGGCTCCGATCTGCCCTCACCTCGGCTCAGGCCTGCTCTCGCCCTGGCCTGCCCTCGCCCAGGCTCCGGCCTACTCTCGCTCTGGCCTGCTCTCGCTCTGGCCTCGCCCTGGCTCTGGCCTGCCCTCGTCCTGGCTCCGGCCTGGCCTCGCCCTGGGTCCGGCTCGTCATCGCTCTGGCTCTTGCCTGATCTCGCCCTGGTTCCGGCCTGCCCTTGTCTTGGCTCCGGCCTTCTCTCGCTCTGTCTCTTGCCTGCCCTTGCCTTGGCTCTGGCCAACTCTCGCTCTGGCTCCGGGCTGCCCTTGCCCTGGCTCCGGCCTGCTCTCGCCCTGGCTCTGGACTGCTCTCGCTCTGGCCTGCTCTCACTCTGGCTCTGGCCTGCCCTTGCCTTTGCTCTGGCTTACTCTCGCTCTGGCCTGCCCTCGCCTTGGATCCGGACTGCTCTCGATTTGGCTCTGGCCTGCCCTCGCTTGGGTCCGGCCTGCTCTCGCTCTGGCTTACCCTCGGACTGGCTCCGGCCTGCTCTCACCCTGGCTCCGGCTTGCCCTCGTCCTGGCTCTGGCCTGCTCTCGCTCTGGCCTGCCCTCGCCTTGGCTCCGGCCTGCTCTCGCCCTAGCTCCGGCGTGGTCTCGCTCTAGCTCCGGACTGAGCTCGCCCTGGCTCCAGCTTGCCATCGCTCTGGCTCCGTTCTACCCTCGCCTTGGCTCCGGCCTGCTCTCGCCCTGGCTCCGACCTGCTCTCGCCCTGGCCTGCCCTCGCCCAGGCTCCAGCCTGCCCTCGCCTTGGCTCCGGCCTACTCTCGCTCTGGCCTGCTCTCACTCTGGCTCTGGCCTCGCCCTGGCTCTGGCCGGCCCTCGCTCTAGCTCAGGACTGGCCTCGCCCTGGGTCCGGCTTGCCATCGCTCTGGCTCTTACCTGCTCTCGCCCTGGTTGCGGCCTGCTCTTGTCTTGGCTCCGGCCTTCTCTCGCTCTGGCTCTAGCCAGCCTTTGCCTTGGTTCTGGCCAACTCTCGCTCTGGCTCCGGCCTGCCCTTGCCCTGGCTCTGGCCTGCTCTCACTCAGGCTCTGGCCTGCTCTCACTCTGGCTCTGGCCTGCCCTTGCCTTTGCTCCGGCTTACTCTCGCTCTGGCTCTGGCCTGCCCTCGCCTTGGATCCGGACTGCTCTCGATTTGGCTCTGGCCTGCCCTCGCTTGGCTAAGGCCTGCTCTCTCTCTGGCTCTGGCCTACCCTCGCTCTGGCTCTGGCCTGCCCTCGCCTTGGATCCGGCCTGCTCTCGCCCTAGCTCCGGCCTGCTCTTGCTCTAGCTCCGGACTGCGCTCGCCCTGGCTCCAGCTTGCCATCGCTCTGGCTCCGATCTGCCCTCGCCTCGGCTCAGGCCTGCTCTCGCCCTGGCCTGCCCTCGCCCAGGCTCCAGCCTGCCCTCGCCTTGGCTCCGGCCTACTCTCGCTCTGGCCTGCTCTCGCTCTGGCCTCGCCCTGGCTCTGGCCTGCCCTCGTCCTGGCTCCGGCCTGGCCTCGCCCTGGGTCCGGCTTGTCATCGCTCTGGCTCTTGCCTGATCTCGCCCTGGTTCCGGCCTGCCCTTGTCTTGGCTCCGGCCTTCTCTCGCTCTGGCTCTTGCCTGCCCTTGCCTTGGCTCTGGCCAACTCTCGCTCTGGCTCCGGGCTGCCCTTGCCCTGGCTCCGGCCTGCTCTCGCCCTGGCTCTGGACTGCTCTCGCTCTGGCCTGCTCTCACTCTGGCTCTGGCCTGCCCTTGCCTTTGCTCTGGCTTACTCTCGCTCTGGCCTGCCCTCGCCTTGGATCCGGACTGCTCTCGATTTGGCTCTGGCCTGCCCTCGCTTGGCTCCGGCCTGCTCTCGCTCTGGCTTTCCCTCGGACTGGCTCCGGCCTGCTCTCACCCTGGCTCCGGCTTGCCCTCGTCCTGGCTCCGGCCTGCTCTCGCTCTGGCCTGCCCTCGCCTTGGCTCCGGCCTGCTCTCGCCCTAGCTCCGGCCTTGTCTCGCTCTAGCTCCGGACTGCGCTCGCCCTGGCTCCAGCTTGCCATCGCTCTGGCTCCGTTCTGCCCTCGCCTTGGCTCCGGCCTGCTCTCGCCCTGGATCCGACCTGCTCTCGCCCTGGCCTGCCCTCGCCCAGGCTCCAGCCTGCCCTCGCCTTGGCTCCGGCCTACTCTCGCTCTGGCCTGCTCTCACTCTGGCTCTGGCCTCGCCGTGGCTCCGGCCGGCCCTCGCTCTAGCTCAGGACTGGCCTCGCCCTGGGTCCGGCTTGCCATCGCTCAGGCTCTTGCCTGCTCTCGCCCTGGTTGCGGCCTGCCCTTGTTTTGGCTCCGGCCTTCTCTTGCTCTGGCTCTAGCCAGCCTTTGCCTTGGCTCTGGCCAACTCTCGCTCTGGCTCCGGCCTGCCCTTGCCCTGGCTCTGGCCTGCTCTCGCTCAGGCTCTGGCCTGCTCTCACTCTGGCTCTGGCCTGCCCTTGCCTTTGCTCCGGCTTACTCTCGCTCTGGCTCTGGCCTGCCCTCGCCTTGGATCCGGACTGCTCTCGATTTGGCTCTGGCCTACCCTCGCTTGGCTAAGGCCTGCTCTCTCTCTGGCTCTGGCCTACCCTCGCTCTGGCTCTGGCCTGCCCTCGCTCTGGCTCTGGCCTGCCCATGCCTTGGCTCCGGCCTGCTCTTACTCTGGCTCTGGCCTGCCCTCGATCTGGCTCTGGGCTGCTCTCGCTCTGGCCTGTCCTCGCCCTGGCTCCGGCCTGTCCTCGCCCTGCCCTTGCTCTGGCCTGCTGTCGCTGGGGCTCTGGTATGTTCTCGCCTTGGCTCCGGCCTGCTCTCACCCTGGCTCCGGCCTGCCCTCGTCCTGGCTCCGGCCTGCCATCGCCTTGGCTCCGGCCTGCTCTCCCCCTGGCTCCGGCCTGCTCTCGCTCTAGCTCCGGACTGCCTGCGCCCTGGCTCCGGCTTGCCATCACTCTGGCTCCGGCCTGCCCTCGTCCTGGCTCCGGCCTGCCCTCGTCCTGGCTCCGGCCTGCTTTTGCTCTGGCCTGCCCTCGCCTTGGCTCCGGCCTGCTCTCGCTCTAGCTACGGACTGCCCTTGCCCTGGATCCGGCTTGCCATCGCTCTGGCTCCCAGCCTGCCCTTGCCTTGGATCCGGACTGCTCTCGATTTGGCTCAGGCCTGCCCTCGCTTGACTCCGGCCTGCTCTCGCTCTGGCTTACCCTCGGACTGGCTCCGGCCTGCTCTCACCCTGGCTCCGGCTTGCCCTCGTCCTGGCTCCGGCCTGCTCTCGCTCTGGCCTGCCCTCGCCTTGGCTCCGGCCTGCTCTTGCCCTAGCTCCGGCCTGCTCTCGCTCTAGCTCCGGACTGCGCTCGCCCTGGCTCCAGCTTGC
Source organism: Phyllobates terribilis (assembly GCF_046119375.1). Taxonomy (NCBI): domain Eukaryota; kingdom Metazoa; phylum Chordata; class Amphibia; order Anura; family Dendrobatidae; genus Phyllobates; species Phyllobates terribilis. Next base: position 4,552,937 of record NW_027362863.1, read on the forward strand.
CATTGCTCTGGCTCCGTTCTGCCCTCGCCTTGGCTCCGGCCTGCTCTCGCCCTGGCTTCGACATGCTCTCGCCCTGGCTTGCCCTCGCCCAGGCTCCAGCCTGCCCTCGCCTTGGCTCCGGCCTACTCTCGCTCTGGCCTGCTCTCACTCTGGCTCTGGCCTCGCCCTGGCTCCGGCCTGCCCTCGCTCTAGCTCAGGACTGGCCTCGCCCTGGGTCCGGCTTGCCATCGCTCTGGCTCTTGCCTGCTCTCGCCCTGGTTCCGGCCTGCCCTTGTCTTGGCTCCGGCCTTCTCTCGCTCTGGCTCTAGCCAGCCTTTGCCTTGGCTCTGGCCAACTCTCGCTCTGGCTCCGGCCTGCCCTTGCCCTGGCTCTGGCCTGCTCTCGCTCAGGCTCTGGCCTGCTCTCACTCTGGCTCTGGCCTGCCCTTGCCTTTGCTCCGGCTTACTCTCGCTCTGGCTCTGGCCTGCCCTCGCCTTGGATCCGGACTGCTCTCGATTTGGCTCTGGCCTGCCCTCGCTTGGCTAAGGCTTGCTCTCTCTCTGGCTCTGGCCTACCCTCGCTCTGGCTCTGGCCTGCCCACGCCTTGGCTCCGGCCTGCTCTTACTCTGGCTCTGGCCTGCCCTCGATCTGGCTCTGGGCTGCTCTCGCTCTGGCCTGTCCTCGCCCTGGCTCCGGCCTGTCCTCGCCCTGGCTCCGTCCTGCCCTTGCTCTGGCCTGCTGTCGCTGTGGCTCTGGTCTGTTCTCGCCTTGGCTCCGGCCTGCTCTCACCCTGGCTCCGGCCTGCCCTCGTCCTGGCTCCGGCCTGCCCTCGCCTTGGCTCCGGCCTGCTCTCCCCCTGGCTCCGGCCTGGTCTCGCTCTAGCTCCGGACTGCCTGCGCCCTGGCTCCGGCTTGCCATCACTCTGGCTCCGGCCTGCCCTCGTCCTGGCTCCGGCCTGCCCTCGTCCTGGCTCCAGCCTGCTTTTGCTCTGGCTCTGGCCTGCTCTCGCCTTGGCTCCGGCCTGCTCTCGCTCTAGCTACGGACTGCCCTTGCCCTGGATCCGGCTTGCCATCGCTCTGGCTCCCAGCCTGCCCTTGCCTTGGCTCCGGCCTGGTCTCGACCTGGCTCCGACCTGCTTTCGCTCTGGCTCAGGCCTGCCCTCGCCCAGGCTTCGCCCTTCTCTCTCTCTGGCTCTGGCCTGCCCTCTCCCTGGCTCGGGCCTACTCTCGCTTTGGCTCTGGCCTGCTCTGGCTCTGCCTCTAGCCTCGCCCTGGCTCCGGCCTGCTCTCTCCCTGGTCTCGGCCTGCCCTTGCCTTGTCCCTGGCCTACTCTTGCTCTGGCCTGCCCTTGCCATGGCTCCGGCCTGCTCTCGCTCTGGCTCTGGCCTGCTTACCATGGCTCTGGCCTTCTCTCACTCTGGCTGTGGCCTGCACTCGCCTCGGCTCCGGCCTGCTCTCGCTGTTACTCTGGCCTGCCCTAGCCCTGGCTCCGGCCTGCTCTGGCTCTGGCATGCCCTCTCCTTGGCTCCGGCCTCCACTCGCCTGGCTCCGGCCTGCCTCGTCCTGGCTCCGGCCTGCTCTCGCTTTGGCCTACCCTCGCCTTGGCTCCGCCCTGCTCTCGCCTTGGCTTCTGCCTGGTCTCGCTCTGGCTCCGGCCTGCCCTCGCCCTAGATCCGGCCTGATCTTCCTCTTGCTCCGGCTCGCCCTCACCTTGGCTCCTGCCTGCTTTCGCCCTAGCTCCGTACTGCTCTCGCTCTGGCCAGCCTTCGCCCTGGGTCCGGCCTGCTCTCTCTGTGGCTCTGGCCTGCCCTTGCCTTGGCTCCGTCCTGCTCTCTCTATGACTCTGGCCTGCCCTTGTCCTGGCTCCGGCCTGTCCTCGTCCTGGTTCCGGCCTGCTCTCGATCTGGCTCTGGTGTACCTTCGCCTTGGCTCCGGCCTGCTCTCACCTTGGCTCCGGCCTGCTCTCGCTCTGGCTCCGGCCTGCCCTCGCCCTGGCTCTAACCTGCCCTTGACTCTGGCCTGCCGTGGCTCCGGCCTGCTCTCGCTGTGGCTCTGGCCTGTCCTCTCCTTGGCTCCGGCCTGCTCTCACCCTGGCTCCGGCCTGCCCTCGTCCTGGCTCCGGCCTGCTCTCGCTCTGGCCTGCCCTCGCCTTGGCTCCGGCCTGCTCTCGCCCTAGCTCCAGCCTGCTCTCGCTCTAGCTCCGGACTGCGCTCGCCCTGGCTCCAGCTTGCCATCGCTCTGGCTCCGTTCTGCCCTCGCCTTGGCTCCGGCCTGCTCTCGCCCTGGCTCCGATCTGCTCTCGCCCTGGCCTGCCCTCGCCCAGACTCCAGCCTGCCCTCGCCTTGGCTCTGGCCTACTCTCGCTCTGGCCTCGCCCTGGCTCCGGCCTGCCCTCGTCCTGGCTCCGGCCTGCTCTCGCTCTAGCTCCGGACTGGCCTCGCCCTGGGTCCGGCTTGCCATCGCTCTGGCTCTTGCCTGCTCTTCCTCTGGCTCTTGCCTGCCCTCGTCTTGACTCTAGCCTGATCTCGCTCTTGTTCTGGCCTGCCTTCGCCATGGCTCCAGCCTGTTCTCGCTCTGGCTCAGGCCTGCATTCGCTCTGGCCTGCCCTAGCTCTGGCTCCGGACAGCTCTCGCTCTGGCTCTGGCCTGCTCTGGATCTGGCCTGCCCTTTCCTTGGCTTCGGTCTTCTCTGACTCTGGCTCTGGCCTGCCGTCGCCGTGGCTCCGGCCTGCTCTCGCTGTGGCTCTGGCCTGTCCTCTCCTTGGCTCCGGCCTGCTCTCACCCTGGCTCCGGCCTGCCCTCGTTCTGGCTCCGGCCTGCTCTCGCTCTGGCCTGCCCTCGCCTTGGATCCGGCCTGCTCTCGCCCTAGCTCCGGCCTGCTCTTGCTCTAGCTCCGGACTGCGCTCGCCCTGGCTCCAGCTTGCCATCGCTCTGGCTCCGATCTGCCCTCGCCTCGGCTCAGGCCTGCTCTCGCCCTGGCCTGCCCTCGCCCAGGCTCCAGCCTGCCCTCGCCTTGGCTCCGGCCTACTCTCGCTCTGGCCTGCTCTCGCTATGGCCTCGCCCTGGCTCTGGCCTGCCCTCGTCCTGGCTCCGGCCTGGCCTCGCCCTGGGTCCGGCTTGTCATCGCTCTGGCTCTTGCCTGATCTCGCCCTGGTTCCGGCCTGCCCTTGTCTTGGCTCCGGCCTTCTCTCGCTCTGGCTCTTGCCTGCCCTTGCCTTGGCTCTGGCCAACTCTCGCTCTGGCTCCGGGCTGCCCTTGCCCTGGCTACGGCCTGCTCTCGTCCTGGCTCTGGACTGCTCTCGCTCTGGCCTGTTCTCACTCTGGCTCTGGCCTGCCCTTGCCTTTGCTCTGGCTTACTCTCGCTCTGGCCTGCCCTCGCCTTGGATCCGGACTGCTCTCGATTTGGCTCTGGCCTGCCCTCGCTTGGCTCCGGCCTGCTCTCGCTCTGGCTTACCCTCGGACTGGCTCCGGCCTGCTCTCACCCTGGCTCCGGCTTGCCCTCGTCCTGGCTCCGGCCTGCTCTCGCTCTGGCTCTGGCCTGCCCTCGCCTTGGCTCCGGCCTGCTCTCGCCCTAGCTCCGGCCTGGTCTCGCTCTAGCTCCGGACTGCGCTCGCACTGGCTCCAGCTTGCCATCGCTCTCGCTCCGTTCTGCCCTCGCCTTGGCTCCGGCCTGCTCTCGCCCTGGCTCCGACCTGCTCTCGCCCTGGCCTGCCCTCGCCCAGGCTCCAGCCTGCCCTCGCCTTGGCTCCGGCCTACTCTCGCTCTGGCCTGCTCTCACTCTGGCTCTGGCCTCGCCCTGGCTCCGGCCGGCCCTCGCTCTAGCTCAGGACTGGCCTCGCCATGGGTCCGGCTTGCCATCGCTCTGGCTCTTGCCTGCTCTCGCCCTGGTTGCGGCCTGCTCTTGTCTTGGCTCCGGCCTGCTCTCGCTCTGGCTTACCCTCGGACTGGCTCCGGCCTGCTCTCACCCTGACTCCGGCTTGCCCTCGTCCTGGCTCCGGCCTGCTCTCGCTCTGGCCTGCCCTCGCCTTGGCTCCGGCCTGCTCTCGCCCTAGCTCCGGCCTGCTCTCGCTCTAGCTCCAGACTGCGCTCGCCCTGGCTCCAGCTTGCCATTGCTCTGGCTCCGTTCTGCCCTCGCCTTGGCTCCGGCCTGCTCTCGCCCTGGCTTCGACATGCTCTCGCCCTGGCCTGCCCTCGCCCAGGCTCCAGCCTGCCCTCGCCTTGGCTCCGGCCTACTCTCGCTCTGGCCTGCTCTCACTCTGGCTCTGGCCTCGCCCTGGCTCCGGCCTGCCCTCGCTCTAGCTCAGGACTGGCCTCGCCCTGGCTCCGGCTTGCCATCACTCTGGCTCCAGCCTGCCCTCGTCCTGGCTCCGGCCTGCCCTCGTCCTGGCTCCAGCCTGCTTTTGCTCTGGCTCTGGCCTGCTCTCGCCTTGGCTCCGGCCTGCTCTCGCTCTAGCTACGGACTGCCCTTGCCCTGGATCCGGCTTGCCATCGCTCTGGCTCCCAGCCTGCCCTTGCCTTGGCTCCGGCCTGGTCTCGACCTGGCTCCGACCTGCTTTCGCTCTGGCTCAGGCCTGCCCTCGCCCAGGCTTCGCCCTTCTCTCTCTCTGGCTCTGGCCTGCCCTCTCCCTGGCTCGGGTCTACTCTCGCTTTGGTTCTGGCCTGCTCTGGCTCTGCCTCTAGCCTCGCCCTGGCTCCGGCCTGCTCTCTCCCTGGTCTCGGCCTGCCCTTGCCTTGTCCCTGGCCTACTCTTGCTCTGGCCTGCCCTTGCCATGGCTCCGGCCTGCTCTCGCTCTGGCCTGCTTACCATGGCTCTGGCCTTCTTTCACTCTGGCTGTGGCCTGCACTCGCCTCGGCTCTGGCCTGCTCTCGCTGTTACTCTGGCCTGCCCTAGCCCTGGCTCCGGCCTGCTCTGGCTCTGGCATGCCCTCTCCTTGGCTCCGGCCTCCACTCGCCTGGCTCCGGCCTGCCTCGTCCTGGCTCCGGCCTGCTCTCGCTTTGGCCTAGCCTCGCCTTGGCTCCGCCCTGCTCTCGCCTTGGCTTCTGCCTGGTCTCGCTCTGGCTCCGGCCTGCCCTCGCCCTAGATCCGGCCTGCTCTTGCTCTGGCTCCGGCTCGCCCTCGCCTTGGCTCCTGCCTGCTTTCGCCCTAGCTCCGTACTGCTCTCGCTCTGGCCAGCCTTCGCCCTGGCTCCGGCCTGCTCTCTCTGTGGCTCTGGCCTGCCCTTGCCTTGGCTCCGTCCTGCTCTCTCTATGACTCTGGCCTGCCCTTGTCCTGGCTCCAGCCTGTCCTCGTCCTGGCTCCGGCCTGCTCTCGATCTGGCTCTGGTGTACCCTCGCCTTGGCTCCGGCCTGCTCTCACCTTGGCTCCGGCCTGCTCTCGCTCTGGCTCCGGCCTGCCCTCGCCCTGGCTCTAACCTGCCCTTGCTGTGGCTCCGGCCAGGCCTTGCCCTGGCTCTGGCCTGCTCTCGCCCTGGGTCCGACGTACTCTCGCTCTGGCTCTGGCCTGCCCTGGCTCTGCCTCTAGCCTGCCCTCGCCTTGGCTTCGGTCTAATCTCGCCTTGGCTCCGGCCTGCTCTCGCTCTCTCGCTCTACATCCGGACTGCCCTCGCCCTGGCTCCGGACTGCCCTTGCCTTGGCTCCGGACTTCTCACGCCCTGGCTCCTGCCTGCTGTCGCTCTGGCTCTGGCCTGCCCTCACCCTGGCTCCAGCCTGCTCTCTCTCTGGCTCTGGCCTGCCCTAGCCATGGCTCCAGCCTACTCTCGCTCTGGCTCTGGCCTGCCCTCGCCATGGCTCCGGCCTGCTCTCGCTCTGGCTCTGGCCTGCTTACCATGCATGGCTCTGGCCTTCTCTCGCTCTGGCTGTGGCCTGCACTCGCCTCGGCTCAGGCCTGCTCTCGCTGTTACTCTGGCCTGCCCTAGCCCTGGCTCCGGCCTGCTCTGGCATGCCCTCTCCTTGGCTCTGGCCTCCTCTCGCCTGGCTCCGGCCTGCCTCGTCCTGGCTCCGGCCTGCTCTCGCTTTGGCCTACCCTCGCCTTGGCTCCGTCCTGCTCTCGCCTTGGCTTCAGCCTGGTCTCGCTCTGGCTCCGGCCTGCCCTCGCCCTGGATCCGGCCTACCCTTGCTCTGGCTCCGGCCATCCCTTGCCTTGGCTCCGGCCTGCTCTCGCCCTAGCTCCGAACTGCTGTCGCTCTGGCCTTCCCTCGCCCTGGCTCCGGCCTGCTCTCTCTCTGGCCTGCCCTTGCCTTGGCTCCGGCCTGCTCTCTCTATAACTCTGGCCTGTCCTCATCCTGGCTCCGGACTGCTCTCGCTCTGGCGTACCCTCGCCTTGGCTCCGGCCTGCTCTCACTTTGGCTCCGGCCTGCCCTCGCTGTGGCTCTGGCCAGCCCTCGCCCTGGCTCCGACCTGCCCTTGGCTCTGGCTCCGGCCAGCCCTTGCCCTGGTTCCGGTCTGCTCTGGCCCTGGCTCCGACCTACTCTCGCTCTGGCTCTGGCCCGCCTTCGCTCTAGATCCGGCCTGCCCTTGCTCTGGCTCCGGCTAGCCCTCGCCTTGGCTCCTGCCTGCTCTCGCCCTAGCTCCGTACTGCTCTCGCTCTGGCCTGCCCTCGCCCTGGCTCCGGCCAGCTCTCTCTGTGGCTCTGGCCTGCCCTTGCCTTGGCTCCGTCCTGCTCTCTCTATGACTCTGGCCTGCCCTTGTACTGGCTCCGGCCTGTCCTCGTCCTGGCTCCGGCCTGCTCTCAATCTGGCTCTGGTGTACCCTCGCCTTGGCTCCGGCCTGCTCTCACCTTGGCTCCGGCCTGCTCTCGCTCTGGCTCCGGCCTGCCCTCGCCCTGGCTCTAACCTGCCCTTGCTCTGGCTCCGGCCAGCCCTTGCCCTGGCTCTGGCCTGCTCTCGCCCTGGGTCCGACCTACTCTCGCTCTGGCTCTGGCCTGCCCTGGCTCTGCCTCTAGCCTGCCCTCGCCTTGGCTTCGGTCTAATCTCGCCTTGGCTCCGGCTTGCTCTCGCTCTACATCCGGACTGCCCTCGCCCTGGCTCCGGACTGCCCTTGCCTTGGCTCCGGACTGCTCACGCCCTGGCTCCTGCCTGCTTTTGCTCTGGGTCTGGCCTGCCCTCCCCCTGGCTCCAGCCTGCTCTCTCTCTGGCTCTGGCCTGCCCTAGCCATGGCTCCGGCCTACTTTCGCTCTGGCCTGCTCTCGCTCTGGCCTCGAACTGTCTCCGGCGTGCTCTCGCCCTGGTTCCGGCCTGCCCTTGCCTTGGTTCCGGCCTTCTCTTGCTCTGGCTCTGGCTTGCCCTTGCCTTGGCTCTGGCCTACTCTTGCTCTGGCCTGCCCTCGCCCTGGCCCCGGCCTGCTCTCGCTCTGGCCTGCTCTCGCTCTGGCGTGCCCTCGCCTTTGCTCCGACCTGCTCTCGCCTTGGCCTGCCCTCGCCTTGGCTCCAGCCTGCTCTTGCTCTGGCCTGCCCTGGCTCAGCCTCTGGCCTGCCCTCACCTTGGCTCCGGCCAGCTCTCACCTTGGCTCCGGCCTGCTCTCGCTCTAGTTCTGGACTGCCCTTGCCCTGGCTCCGGCCTGCCATCGCTCTGGCTCCAGCCTGCCCTCGCCTTAGCTCCGGCCTGCTCTCGTCCTGGCTCCGGACTGCTCTCGCTGTGGCTCTGGCCCGCCCTCGCCCTTGCTCCAGCCTGCTCTCTCTCTGTCTCTGGCCTGCCCTCGCCCTGGCTCCGGCATACTCTCACTCAGGCTGTGGCCTGCTCTCGCTCTGGCCTCGCTCTGTCTCGGGCTTGATCTAGCCTTTGTTCCGGCCTACCCTTGCCTTGGCCTTCTCTCGCTCTGGCCTGACCTTGCCTTGGCTCTGGCCTACTCTCGCTCTTGCTTTTGCCTGCCCTCGCCCTGGCTCCGGCCTGCTCTCGCTCTGGTTCTGGCCTCCCCTCGCCTTGGCTCCGGCCTGCTCTCGCTCTGGCCTGCCCTCGCCTTGGTTACGACCTGCTCTTGCTCTGGCCTGCTCTTGCTCTGGACTGCCCTGGCTCTGCTTCTGGCCTGCCCTTGCCTTGGCTCCGGCCTTCTCTCGCTCTAGTTCCGGACAGCCCTTGCCCTGGCTCCGGCCTGCCATCGCTCTGGCTCCGGCCTGCCCTCGCCTTAGCTCCGGCCTGCTCTTGCCCTGGCTCCGGCCGGATCTCGCTTTGGCTCTGGCCCGCCCTCGCCCTGGCTCCGGCCTGCTCTTTCTCTGGCTCTGGCCAGCCCTCACCTTGGCTCCGGCCTGCTCTCGCCTTGGCCTGCCCTCGCCTTGGCTACGGCCTGCTCTTGCTCTGGCTCTGGCCTGCCCTGGCTCTGCCTATGGCCTGCCCTAACCTTGGCTCCGGCCAGCTCTCACCTTGGATCCGGCCTGCTCTCGCTCTGGCCTGCCCTCGCCTTGGCTACGACCTGCTCTTGCTCTGGCCTGCTCTTGCTCTGGCCTGCCCTGGCTCTGCTTCTGGCCTGCCCTTGCCTTGGCTCCGGCCTTCTCTCGCTCTAGTTTCGGACAGCCCTTGCCCTGGCTCCGGCCTGCCATCGCTCTAGCTCCGGCCGGCCCTCGCCTTAGCTCCGGTCTGCTCTTGCCCTGGCTCCGGCCGGCTCTCGCTTTGGCTCTGGCCCGCCCTCGCCCTGGCTCCGGCCGGCTCTTTCTCTGGCTCTGGCCAGCCCTCACCCTGGCTCCGGCATACTCTCACTCTGGCTGTGGCCTGCTCTCGCTCTGGCCTCGCCCTGTCTCGGGCCTGATGTAGCCCTTGTTCCGTCCTGCCCTTGCCTTGGCTCCGGCCTTCTCTCGCTCTGGCCTGCCCATGCCCCCTGGCCTACTCTCGCTGTGGCTTTTGCCTGCCCTCGCCCTGGCTCCAGCCTGCTCTCGCCCTGGTTCCGGCCTGATCTTGCCTTGGCTCCGGCCTTCTCTAGCTCTGGCTCTGGCCTGCCCTCGCCGAGCCTCCGGCCTGCTCTCGCTCTGCCTCTGGCCTACCCTCGCCTTGGCTCCGGCCTGCTCTAGCTTTAGCTCCGGCAGGCTCTTGCTCTGGCTCCGGCATGCCCTCGCCCTGACTCCAGCCTGCCCTTGCTCTGGCTCAGGCCTGCCCTCGCCCTGATTCCGGCCTGCCCTTGCTGTAGCTACGGCCAGCCCTTGCATTGGATCCGGCTTGCTCTCTCTCTGGCTCTGGGCTGCCCATGCCTTGGCTCCGGCCTGCCCTTGCCTTAGCTCCGGCCGGCTCTCGCTCTGACTCTAGCCTGCCCTCGCCCTGGCCTGCCCTCGTCCTTGCTCAGGCCTGCTCTCGCTCTGGCCTAACCTCGCCTTGGCTCTGGCCTGCTCTTGCCTTGGCTCAGGCCTGCTCTCGCTCAGACCCCGGCCTGCCCCCGCCCTGACCTTGCTCTAGCTCAGGCCAGTCTTGGCATTAGCTCCGGCCTGCTCTAGCCCTGGCTCCGACCTGCTCTCGCTCTGGCCTGCCCTCGCTCTGGCTCCGGCCTGCGCTCTCTCTGGCTCTCGCCTGCCCATGCCTTGGCACCGGCCTGCTCTTCCTCTGGCTCTGGCCTCCCTCGTCTTGACTCTGGCCTGATCTCGCTTTTGTTCTGGCCTGCCTTCGCCTTGGCTCCGACCTGCTCTTGCTCTGGCTCAGGCCTGTTCTCGCTCTGGCTCTGGCCTGCCCTTGCCTTGGCTCTGGACTGCTCTCGCTCTGGCTCTGGCCTGCTCTCGCTCTGGCCTCCCCTCGCCTTGGCTCCGGCCTGCTCTCGCCTTGGCTCCGACCTGCTCTTGCTCTGTGCCGCCCTCGCCTTGGCTCCGGCCTGCTCTTGCTCTGGCTCTGGTCTGCCCTGGCTCTGCCTCTGGCCTGCCCTCACCTTGGCTCCGGCAAGCTTTCACCTTGGCTCCGGCCTGCTCTCGCTCTAGTTCCAGACTGCCCTTGCCCTGGCTCCGGCCTGCCATCGCCTTATCTCCGGCCTGCTCTCGCTTTGGCTCTGGCCCGCCCTCGCCCTGGCTCCGGCCTGCTCTCTCTCTGGCTCTGGACAGTCCTCACCCTGGCTCCGGCATACTCTCACTCTGGCTGTGGCCTGCTCTCGCTCTGGCCTCGCCCTGGCTCCGGCATACTCTCACTCTGGCTGTGGCCTGCTCTCGCTCTGGCCTCGCCCTGTCTCGGGCCTGATCTAGCTCTTGTTCCGTCCTGCCCTTGCCTTGGCTACAGCCTTCTCTCGCTCTGGCACTGGCCTGCCCATGCCCCCTGGCCTACTCTCGCTGTGGCTTTTGCCTGCCCTCGCCCTGGCTCCAGCCTGCTCTCGCCCTAGTTCCGGCCTGATCTTGCCTTGGCTCCGGACTTCTCTCGCTCTGGCTCTGGCCTGCCCTCGCCGAGCCTCCGGCCTGCTCTCGCTCTGGCTCTGGCCTAAACTCGCCTTGACTCCAGCCTGCTCTCGCCTTAGCTCCGGCCGGCTCTTACTCTGGCTCCGGCATGCCCTCGCCCTGACTCCAGCCTGCCCTTGCTCTGGCCTGCCCTCGCCCTGATTCCGGCCTGCCCTTGCTCTAGCTACGGCCAGCCCTTGCATTGGATCCGGCCTGCTCTCTCTCTGGCTCTGGCCTGCCCATGCCTTGGCTCCGGCCTGCCCTTGCCTTAGCTCCGGCCGGCTCTCGCTCTGTCTCTGGCCTGCCCTCGCCCTGGCTCCAGCCTGCCCTCGTCCTTGCTCAGGCCTGCTCTCGCTCTGGCCTACCCTCGCCTTGGCTCCGGCCTGCTCTTGCCTTGGCTCCGGCCTGCTCTCGCGCTAACTCCGGCCTGACCTTGCTCTGGCTCCGGCCTGCCCTTGCCCTGACTCCGGCCTGCCCTTGCTCTAGCTCAGGCCAGCCCTCGCATTAGCTCCGGCCTGCTCTAGCCCTGGCTCCGACCTGCTCTCGCTCTGGCCTGCCCTCGTTCTGGCTCCGGCCTGCGCTCTCTCTGGCTCTCGCCTGCCTATGCCTTGGCACCGGCCTGCTCATCCTCTGGCTCTGGCCTGCCCTCGTCTTGACTCTGGCCTGATCTCGCTCTTGTTCTGGCCTGCCTTCGCCTTGGCTCTGACCTGCTCTTGCTCTGGCTCTGGCCTGCCCTTGCCTTGGCTCTGGACTGCTCTCGCTCTGGCCTCCCCTCGCCTTGGCTCCGGCCTGCTCTCGCTCTGGCCTGCCCTCGCCTTGGCTCCGACCTGCTCTTGCTCTGGCCTGCCCTCGCCTTGGCGCCGGCCTGCTCTTGCACTGGCCTGCCATGGCTCTGCCTCTGGCCTGCCCTCACCTTGGCTCCGGCCTGCTTTCGCTCTACTTCCGGACTGCCCTTGCCCTGGCTCCGGCCTGCCATCGCTCTGGCTTCGGTCTACCCTCGCCTTATCTCCGGCCTGCTCTCGCCCTGGCTCTGGCCTGCTCTTGCTTTGGCTCTGGCCCGCCCTCGCCCTGGCTCCGGCCTGCTCTCTCTCTGGCTCTGGCCTGCCCTCGCCCTGGCTCCGGCATACTGTCACTCTGGCTGTGGCCTGCTCTCGCTCTGGCCTCGCCCTGTCTCGGGCCTGATCTAGACCTTGTTCCGGCCTGCCCTTGCCTTGGCTCCGGCGTTCTCTCGCTCTGGCTCTGGCCTGCCCTTGCCTTGGCTCCGGCCTACTCTCGCTCTGGCCTGCTCTGGCTCTGGCCTGCTCTCTCTCTGCCTCTGGCCTGCACTCGCTTTGGCTCTGGCCTGCTGTCGCCCTGGCTCCGGCCTGCTCTCGCTCTGGCACTGGCCTGCCCTCGCTCTGGCTCCGGCCTGCTCTCTCTCTGGCCTGCCATCGCCCTGGCTCTGGCCTACTCTCGCTCTGGCCTGCTCTCGCTCTGGCCTCGCCCTGTCTCCGGCCTGCTCTCGCCCTGGTTCCGGCCTGCCCTTGCCTTGGCTCTGGCCTTCTATCGCTCTGGCTCTGGCCTACCCTCGCCTTGGCTCCGGTCTGCTCTCGCTCTGCCTCCGGCCTGACCTCGCCCTGACTCTGGCCTGCCCTTGCTCTGGCTCCGGCCTGCCCTCGCATTGGCTCCGGCCTGCTCTCGCCCTGGCTTCGACCTGCTCTCGCTCTGGCCTGCCTTCGCCCTGGCTCCGGCCTGCTCTCTCTCTGGCTCTGGCCAGCCCATGCCTTGGCTCCGGCCTGCTCTTCCTCTGGCTCTGGACTGCCCTCGTCTTGACTGTAGCCTAATCTCTCTCTTGTTCTGGCCTGCCTTCACCTTGGCTCCAGCCTGCTCTCGCTCTTGTTCTGGCTCTGGCCTCGCCCTGTCTCCGGCCTGCTCTCGCCCTGGTTCCGGCCTGCCCTTGCCTTGACTCTGGCCTTCTATCACTCTGGCTCTGGCCTGCCCTTGCCTTGGCTCTGGCCTACCCCTGCCTTGGCTCTGGCCTACCCTTGCCTTGGCTCCGGCCTGCTCTCGCCTTGCCTCCGGCCTGCTCTCGCTCTGGCCTGCTCTCGCTCTGGCCTCCCCTCGACTTGGCTCCGGCCTGCTCTCGCTCTGGCCTGCCCTGGTTCTGCCTCTGGCCTGCCCTCGCCCAGGCTCCAGCCTGCCCTCGCCTTGGCTCCGGCCTACTCTCGCTCTGGCCTGCTCTCGCTCTGGCCTCGCCCTGGCTCTGGCCTGCCCTCGTCCTGGCTCCGGCCTGGCCTCGCCCTGGGTCCGGCTTCTCATCGCTCTGGCTCTTGCCTGATCTCGCCCTGGTTCCGGCCTGCCCTTGTCTTGGCTCCTGCCTTCTCTCGCTCTGGCTCTTGCCTGCCCTTGCCTTGGCTCTGGCCAACTCTCGCTCTGTCTCCGGGCTGCCCTTGCCCTGGCTCCGGCCTGCTCTCGCCCTGGCTCTGGACTGCTCTCGCTCTGGCCTGCTCTCACTCTGGCTCTGGCCTGCCCTTGCCTTTGCTCTGGCTTACTCTCGCTCTGGCCTGCCCTCGCCTTGGATCCGGACTGCTCTCGATTTGGCTCTGGCCTGCCCTCGCTTGGCTCCGGCCTGCTCTCGCTCTGGCTTTCCCTCGGACTGGCTCCGGCCTGCTCTCACCCTGGCTCCGGCTTGCCCTCGTCCTGGCTCCGGCCTGCTCTCGCTCTGGCCTGCCCTCGCCTTGGCTCCGGCCTGCTCTCTCCCTAGCTCCGGCCTGGTCTCGCTCTAGCTCCGGACTGCGCTCGCCCTGGCTCCAGCTTGCCATCGCTCTGGCTCCGTTCTGCCCTCGCCTTGGCTCCGGCCTGCTCTCGCCCTGGATCCGACCTGCTCTCGCCCTGGCCTGCCCTCGCCCAGGCTCCAGCCTGCCCTCGCCTTGGCTCCGGCCTACTCTCGCTCTGGCCTGCTCTCACTCTGGCTCTGGCCTCGCCATGGCTCCGGCCGGCCCTCGCTCTAGCTCAGGACTGGCCTCGCCCTGGGTCCGGCTTGCCATCGCTCAGGCTCTTGCCTGCTCTCGCCCTGGTTGCGGCCTGCCCTTGTCTTGGCTCCGGCCTTCTCTCGCTCTGGCTCTAGCCAGCCTTTGCCTTGGCTCTGGCCAACTCTCGCTCTGGCTCCGGCCTGCCCTTGCCCTGGCTCTGGCCTGCTCTCGCTCAGGCTCTGGCCTGCTCTCACTCTGGCTCTGGCCTGCCCTTGCCTTTGCTCCGGCTTACTCTCGCTCTGGCCTGCCCTCGCCTTGGATCCGGACTGCTCTCGATTTGGCTCTGGCCTGCCCTCGCTTGGCTAAGGCCTGCTCTCTCTCTGGCTCTGGCCTACCCTCGCTCTGGCTCTGGCCTGCCCTCGCTCTGGCTCTGGCCTGCCCATGCCTTGGCTCCGGCCTGCTCTTACTCTGGCTCTGGCCTGCCCTCGATCTGCCTCTGGGCTGCTCTCGCTCTGGCCTGTCCTCGCCCTGGCTCCGGCCTGTCCTCGCCCTGCCCTTGCTCTGGCCTGCTGTCGCTGGGGCTCTGGTATGTTCTCGCCTTGGCTCCGGCCTGCTCTCACCCTGGCTCCAGCCTGCCCTCGTCCTGGCTCCGGCCTGCCATCGCCTTGGCTCCGGCCTGCTCTCCCCCTGGCTCCGGCCTGCTCTCGCTCTAGCTCCGGACTGCCTGCGCCCTGGCTCCGGCTTGCCATCACTCTGGCTCCGGCCTGCCCTCGTCCTGGCTCCGGCCTGCCCTCGTCCTGGCTCCGGCCTGCTTTTGCTCTGGCCTGCCCTTGCCTTGGCTCCGGCCTGCTCTCGCTCTAGCTACGGACTGCCCTTGCCCTGGATCCGGCTTGCCATCGCTCTGGCTCCCAGCCTGCCCTTGCCTTGGATCCGGACTGCTCTCGATTTGGCTCAGGCCTGCCCTCGCTTGGCTCCGGCCTGCTCTCGCTCTGGCTTACCCTCGGACTGGCTCCGGCCTGCTCTCACCCTGGCTCCGGCTTGCCCTCGTCCTGGCTCCGGCCTGCTCTCGCACTGGCCTGCCCTCGCCTTGGCTCCGGCCTGCTCTCAACCTAGCTCCGGCCTGCTCTCGCTCTAGCTCCGGACTGCGCTCGCCCTGGCTCCAGCTTGCCATTGCTCTGGCTCCGTTCTGCCCTCGCCTTGGCTCCGGCCTGCTCTCGCCCTGGCTTCGACATGCTCTCGCCCTGGCCTGCCCTCGCCCAGGCTCCAGCCTGCCCTCGCCTTGGCTCCGGCCTACTCTCGCTCTGGCCTGCTCTCACTCTGGCTCTGGCCTCGCCCTGGCTCCGGCCTGCCCTCGCTCTAGCTCAGGACTGGCCTCGCCCTGGGTCCGGCTTGCCATCGCTCTGGCTCTTGCCTGCTCTCGCCCTGGTTCCAGCCTGCCCTCGTCCTGGCTCCGGCCTGCCCTCGTCCTGGCTCCAGCCTGCTTTTGCTCTGGCTCTGGCCTGCTCTCGCCTTGGCTCCGGCCTGCTCTCGCTCTAGCTACGGACTGCCCTTGCCCTGGATCCGGCTTGCCATCGCTCTGGCTCCCAGCCTGCCCTTGCCTTGGCTCCGGCCTGGTCTCGACCTGGCTCCGACCTGCTTTCGCTCTGGCTCAGGCCTGCCCTCGCCCAGGCTTCGCCCTTCTCTCTCTCTGGCTCTGGCCTGCCCTCTCCCTGGCTCGGGCCTACTCTCGCTTTGGCTCTGGCCTGCTCTGGCTCTGCCTCTAGCCTCGCCCTGGCTCCGGCCTGCTCTCTCCCTGGTCTCGGCCTGCCCTTGCCTTGTCCCTGGCCTACTCTTGCTCTGGCCTGCCCTTGCCATGGCTCCGGCCTGCTCTCGCTCTGGCTCTGGCCTGCTTACCATGGCTCTGGCCTTCTCTCACTCTGGCCGTGGCCTGCACTCGCCTCGGCTCCGGCCTGCTCTCGCTGTTACTCTGGCCTGCCCTAGCCCTGGCTCCGGCCTGCTCTGGCTCTGGCATGCCCTCTCCTTGGCTCCGGCCTCCACTCGCCTGGCTCCGGCCTGCCTCGTCCTGGCTCCGGCCTGCTCTCGCTTTGGCCTACCCTCGCCTTGGCTCCGCCCTGCTCTCGCCTTGGCTTCTGCCTGGTCTCGCTCTGGCTCCGGCCTGCCCTCGCCCTAGATCCGGCCTGATCTTCCTCTGGCTCCGGCTCGCCCTCGCCTTGGCTCCTGCCTGCTTTCGCCCTAGCTCCGTACTGCTCTCGCTCTGGCCAGCCTTCGCCCTGGCTCCGGCCTGCTCTCTCTGTGGCTCTGGCCTGCCCTTGCCTTGGCTCCGTCCTGCTCTCTCTATGACTCTGGCCTGCCCTTGTCCTGGCTCCGGCCTGTCCTCGTCCTGGCTCCGGCCTGCTCTCGATCTGGCTCTGGTGTACCTTCGCCTTGGCTCCGGCCTGCTCTCACCTTGGCTCCGGCCTGCTCTCGCTCTGGCTCCGGCCTGCCCTCGCCCTGGCTCTAACCTGCCCTTGACTCTGGCCTGCCGTGGCTCCGGCCTGCTCTCGCTGTGGCTCTGGCCTGTCCTCTCCTTGGCTCCGGCCTGCTCTCACCCTGGCTCCGGCCTGCCCTCGTCCTGGCTCCGGCCTGCTCTCGCTCTGGCCTGCCCTCGCCTTGGCTCCGGCCTGCTCTCGCCCTAGCTCCAGCCTGCTCTCGCTCTAGCTCCGGACTGCGCTCGCCCTGGCTCCAGCTTGCCATCGCTCTGACTCCGTTCTGCCCTCGCCTTGGCTCCGGCCTGCTCTCGCCCTGGCTCCGATCTCCTCTCGCCCTGGCCTGCCCTCGCCCAGGCTCCAGCCTGCCCTCGCCTTGGCTCTGGCCTACTCTCGCTCTGGCCTGCTCTCGCTCTGGCCTCGCCCTGGCTCCGGCCTGCCCTCGTCCTGGCTCCGGCCTGCTCTCGCGCTAGCTCCGGACTGGCCTCGCCCTGGGTCCGGCTTGCCATCGCTCTGGCTCTTGCCTGCTCTTCCTCTGGCTCTTGCCTGCCCTCGTCTTGACTCTAGCCTGATCTCGCTCTTGTTCTGGCCTGCCTTCGCCATGGCTCCAGCCTGTTCTCGCTCTGGCTCAGGCCTGCATTCGCTCTGGCCTGCCCTAGCTCTGGCTCCGGACAGCTCTCGCTCTGGCTCTGGCCTGCTCTGGATCTGGCCTGCCCTTTCCTTGGCTTCGGTCTTCTCTGACTCTGGCTCTGGCCTGCCGTCGCCGTGGCTCCGGCCTGCTCTCGCTGTGGCTCTGGCCTGTCCTCTCCTTGGCTCCGGCCTGCTCTCACCCTGGCTCCGGCCTGCCCTCGTTCTGGCTCCGGCCTGCTCTCGCTCTGGCCTGCCCTCGCCTTGGATCCGGCCTGCTCTCGCCCTAGCTCCGGCCTGCTCTTGCTCTAGCTCCGGACTGCGCTCGCCCTGGCTCCAGCTTGCCATCGCTCTGGCTCCGATCTGCCCTCGCCTCGGCTCAGGCCTGCTCTCGCCCTGGCCTGCCCTCGCCCAGGCTCCAGCCTGCCCTCGCCTTGGCTCCGGCCTACTCTCGCTCTGGCCTGCTCTCGCTCTGGCCTCGCCCTGGCTCTGGCCTGCCCTCGTCCTGGCTCCGGCCTGGCCTCGCCCTGGGTCCGGCTTGTCATCGCTCTGGCTCTTGCCTGATCTCGCCCTGGTTCCGGCCTGCCCTTGTCTTGGCTCCGGCCTTCTCTCGCTCTGGCTCTTGCCTGCCCTTGCCTTGGCTCTGGCCAACTCTCGCTCTGGCTCCGGGCTGCCCTTGCCCTGGCTACGGCCTGCTCTCGCCCTGGCTCTGGACTGCTCTCGCTCTGGCCTGCTCTCACTCTGGCTCTGGCCTGCCCTTGCCTTTGCTCTGGCTTACTCTCGCTCTGGCATGCCCTCGCCTTGGATCCGGACTGCTCTCGATTTGGCTCTGGCCTGCCCTCGCTTGGCTCCGGCCTGCTCTCGCTCTGGCTTACCCTCGGACTGGCTCCGGCCTGCTCTCACCCTGGCTCCGGCTTGCCCTCGTCCTGGCTCCGGCCTGCTCTCGCTCTGGCTCTGGCCTGCCCTCGCCTTGGCTCCGGCCTGCTCTCGCCCTAGCTCCGACCTGCTCTCGCCCTGGCCTGCCCTCGCCCAGGCTCCAGCATGCCCTCGCCTTGGCTCCGGCCTACTCTCGCTCTGGCCTGCTCTCACTCTGGCTCTGGCCTCGCCCTGGCTCCGGCCGGCGCTCGCTCTAGCTCAGGACTGGCCTCGCCCTGGGTCCGGCTTGCCATCGCTCTGGCTCTTGCCTGCTCTCGCCCTGGTTGCGGCCTGCTCTTGTCTTGGCTCCGGCCTGCTCTCGCTCTGGCTTACCCTCGGACTGGCTCCGGCCTGCTCTCACCCTGGCTCCGGCTTGCCCTCGTCCTGGCTCCGGCCTGCTCTCGCTCTGGCCTGCCCTCGCCTTGGCTCCGGCCTGCTCGCGCCCTAGCTCCGGCCTGCTCTCGCTCTAGCTCCAGACTGCGCTCGCCCTGGCTCCAGCTTGCCATTGCTCTGGCTCCGTTCTGCCCTCGCCTTGGCTCCGGCCTGCTCTCGCCCTGGCTTCGACATGCTCTCGCCCTGGCCTGCCCTCGCCCAGGCTCCAGCCTGCCCTCGCCTTGGCTCCGGCCTACTCTCGCTCTGGCCTGCTCTCACTCTGGCTCTGGCCTCGCCCTGGCTCCGGCCTGCCCTCGCTCTAGCTCAGGACTGGCCTCGCCCTGGGTCCGGCTTGCCATCGCTCTGGCTCTTGCCTGCTCTCGCCCTGGTTCCGGCCTGCCCTTGTCTTGGCTCCGGCCTTCTCTCGCTCTGGCTCTAGCCAGCCTTTGCCTTGGCTCTGGCCAACTCTCGCTCTGGCTCCGGCCTGCCCTTGCCCTGGCTCTGGCCTGCTCTCGCTCAGGCTCTGGCCTGCTCTCACTCAGGCTCTGGCCTGCCCTTGCCTTTGCTCCGGCTTACTCACGCTCTGGCTCTGGCCTGCCCTCGCCTTGGATCCGGACTGCTCTCGATTTGGCTCTGGCCTGCCCTCGCTTGGCTAAGGCCTGCTCTCTCTCTGGCTCTGGCCTACCCTCGCTCTGGCTCTGGCCTGCCCTCTCCTTGGCTCCGGCCTCCACTCGCCTGGCTCCGGCCTGCCTCGTCCTGGCTCCGGCCTGCTCTCGCTTTGGCCTAGCCTCGCCTTGGCTCCGCCCTGCTCTCGCCTTGGCTTCTGCCTGGTCTCGCTCTGGCTCCGGCCTGCCCTCGCCCTAGATCCGGCCTGCTCTTGCTCTGGCTCGCCCTCGCCTTGGCTCCTGCCTGCTTTCGCCCTAGCTCCGTACTGCTCTCGCTCTGGCCAGCCTTCGCCCTGGCTCCGGCCTGCTCTCTCTGTGGCTCTGGCCTGCCCTTGCCTTGGCTCCGTCCTGCTCTCTCTATGACTCTGGCCTGCCCTTGTCCTGGCTCCGGCCTGTCCTCGTCCTGGCTCCGGCCTGCTCTCGATCTGGCTCTGGTGTACCCTCGCCTTGGCTCCGGCCTGCTCTCACCTTGGCTCCGGCCTGCTCTCGCTCTGGCTCCGGCCTGCCCTCGCCCTGGCTCTAACCTGCCCTTGCTGTGGCTCCGGCCAGGCCTTGCCCTGGCTCTGGCCTGCTCTCGCCCTAGGTCCGACGTACTATCGCTCTGGCTCTGGCCTGCCCTGGCTCTGCCTCTAGCCTGCCCTCGCCTTGGCTTCGGTCTAATCTCGCCTTGGCTCCGGCCTGCTCTCGCTCTCTCGCTCTACATCCGGACTGCCCTCGCCCTGGCTCCGGACTGCCCTTGCCTTGGCTCCGGACTTCTCACGCCCTGGCTCCTGCCTGCTGTCGCTCTGGCTCTGGCCTGCGCTCACCCTGGCTCCAGCCTGCTCTCTCTCTGGCTCTGGCCTGCCCTAGCCATGGCTCCAGCCTACTCTCGCTCTGGCTCTGGCCTGCCCTCGCCATGGCTCCGGCCTGCTCTCGCTCTGGCTCTGGCCTGCTTACCATGCATGGCTCTGGCCTTCTCTCGCTCTGGCTGTGGCCTGCACTCGCCTCGGCTCAGGCCTGCTCTCGCTGTTACTCTGGCCTGCCCTAGCCCTGGCTCCGGCCTGCTCTGGCATGCCCTCTCCTTGGCTCTGGCCTCCTCTCGCCTGGCTCCGGCCTGCCTCGTCCTGGCTCCGGCCTGCTCTCGCTTTGGCCTACCCTCGCCTTGGCTCCGTCCTGCTCTCGCCTTGGCTTCAGCCTGGTCTCGCTCTGGCTCCGGCCTGCCCTCGCCCTGGATCCGGCCTACCCTTGCTCTGGCTCCGGCCATCCCTTGCCTTGGCTCCGGCCTGCTCTCGCCCTAGCTCCGAACTGCTGTCGCTCTGGCCTTCCCTCGCCCTGGCTCCGGCCTGCTCTCTCTCTGGCCTGCCCTTGCCTTGGCTCCGGCCTGCTCTCTCTATAACTCTGGCCTGTCCTCATCCTTGCTCCGGCCTGCTCTCGCTCTGGCGTACCCTCGCCTTGGCTCCGGCCTGCTCTCACTTTGGCTCCGGCCTGCCCTCGCTGTGGCTCTGGCCAGCCCTCGCCCTGGCTCCGACCTGCCCTTGGCTCTGGCTCCGGCCAGCCCTTGCCCTGGTTCCGGTCTGCTCTGGCCCTGGCTCCGACCTACTCTCGCTCTGGCCCGCCTTCGCTCTAGATCCGGCCTGCCCTTGCTCTGGCTCCGGCTAGCCCTCGCCTTGGCTCCTGCCTGCTCTCGCCCTAGCTCCGTACTGCTCTCGCTCTGGCCTGCCCTCGCCCTGGCTCCGGCCAGCTCTCTCTGTGGCTCTGGCCTGCCCTTGCCTTGGCTCCGTCCTGCTCTCTCTATGACTCTGGCCTGCCCTTGTACTGGCTCCGGCCTGTCCTCGTCCTAGCTCCGGCCTGCTCTCAATCTGGCTCTGGTGTACCCTCGCCTTGGCTCCGGCCTGCTCTCACCTTGGCTCCGGCCTGCTCTCGCTCTGGCTCCGGCCTGCCCTCGCCCTGGCTCTAACCTGCCCTCGCCCTGGCTCTAACCTGCCCTTGCTCTGGCTCCGGCCAGCCCTTGCCCTGGCTCTGGCCTGCTCTCGCCCTGGGTCCGACCTACTCTCGCTCTGTCTCTGGCCTGCCCTGGCTCTGCCTCTAGCCTGCCCTCGCCTTGGCTTCGGTCTAATCTCGCCTTGGCTCCGGCTTGCTCTCGCTCTACATCCGGACTGCCCTCGCCCTGGCTCCGGACTGCCCTTGCCTTGGCTCCGGACTGCTCACGCCCTGGCTCCTGCCTGCTTTTGCTCTGGGTCTGGCCTGCCCTCCCCCTGGCTCCAGCCTGCTCTCTCTCTGGCTCTGGCCTGCCCTAGCCATGGCTCCGGCCTACTTTCGCTCTGGCCTGCTCTCGCTCTGGCCTCGAACTGTCTCCGGCGTGCTCTCACCCTGGTTCCGGCCTGCCCTTGCCTTGGTTCCGGCCTTCTCTTGCTCTGGCTCTGGCTTGCCCTTGCCTTGGCTCTGGCCTACTCTTGCTCTGGCCTGCCCTCGCCCTGGCCCCGGCCTGCTCTCGATCTGGCCTGCTCTCGCTCTGGCGTGCCCTTGCCTTTGCTCCGACCTGCTCTCGCCTTGGCCTGCCCTCGCCTTGGCTCCAGCCTGCTCTTGCTCTGGCCTGCCCTGGCTCAGCCTCTGGCCTGCCCTCACCTTGGCTCCGGCCAGCTCTCACCTTGGCTCCGGCCTGCTCTCGCTCTAGTTCTGGACTGCCCTTGCCCTGGCTCCGGCCTGCCATCGCTCTGGCTCCAGCCTGCCCTCGCCTTAGCTCCGGCCTGCTCTCGTCCTGGCTCCGGACTGCTCTCGCTGTGGCTCTGGCCCGCCCTCGCCCTTGCTCCAGCCTGCTCTCTCTCTGTCTCTGGCCTGCCCTCGCCCTGGCTCCGGCATACTCTCACTCAGGCTGTGGCCTGCTCTCGCTCTGGCCTCGCTCTGTCTCGGGCTTGATCTAGCCTTTGTTCCGGCCTACCCTTGCCTTGGCCTTCTCTCGCTCTGGCCTGACCTTGCCTTGGCTCTGGCCTACTCTCGCTCTTGCTTTTGCCTGCCCTCGCCCTGGCTCCGGCCTGCTCTCGCTCTGGTTCTGGCCTCCCCTCGCTTTGGCTCCGGCCTGCTCTCGCTCTGGCCTGCCCTCGCCTTGGTTACGACCTGCTCTTGCTCTGGCCTGCTCTTGCTCTGGACTGCCCTGGCTCTGCTTCTGGCCTGCCCTTGCCTTGGCTCCGGCCTTCTCTCGCTCTAGTTCCGGACAGCCCTTGCCCTGGCTCCGGCCTGCCATCGCTCTGGCTCCGGCCTGCCCTCGCCTTAGCTCCGGCCTGCTCTTGCCCTGGCTCCGGCCGGATCTCGCTTTGGCTCTGGCCCGCCCTCGCCCTGGCTCCGGCCTGCTCTTTCTCTGGCTCTGGCCAGCCCTCACCTTGGCTCCGGCCTGCTCTTTCTCTGGCTCTGGCCTGCCCTGGCTCTGCCTATGGCCTGCCCTAACCTTGGCTCCGGCCAGCTCTCACCTTGGCTCCGGCCTGCTCTCGCTCTGGCCTGCCCTCGCCTTGGCTACGACCTGCTCTTGCTCTGGCCTGCTCTTGCTCTGGCCTGCCCTGGCTCTGCTTCTGGCCTGCCCTTGCCTTGGCTCCGGCCTTCTCTCGCTCTAGTTTCGGACAGCCCTTGCCCTGGCTCCGGCCTGCCATCGCTCTAGCTCCGGCCGGCCCTCGCCTTAGCTCCGGTCTGCTCTTGCCCTGGCTCCGGCCGGCTCTCGCTTTGGCTCTGGCCCGCCCTCGCCCTGGCTCCGGCCGGCTCTTTCTCTGGCTCTGGCCAGCCCTCACCCTGGCTCCGGCATACTCTCACTCTGGCTGTGGCCTGCTCTCGCTCTGGCCTCGCCCTGTCTCGGGCCTGATGTAGCCCTTGTTCCGTCCTGCCCTTGCCTTGGCTCCGGCCTTCTCTCGCTCTGGCCTGCCCATGCCCCCTGGCCTACTCTCGCTGTGCCTTTTGCCTGCCCTCGCCCTGGGTCCAGCCTGCTCTCGCCCTGGTTCCGGCCTGATCTTGCCTTGGCTCCGGCCTTCTCTAGCTCTGGCTCTGGCCTGCCCTCGCCGAGCCTCCGGCCTGCTCTCGCTCTGCCTCTGGCCTACCCTCGCCTTGGCTCCGGCCTGCTCTCGCTTTAGCTCCGGCAGGCTCTTGCTCTGGCTCCGGCATGCCCTCGCCCTGACTCCAGCCTGCCCTTGCTCTGGCTCAGGCCTGCCCTCGCCCTGATTCCGGCCTGCCCTTGCTGTAGCTACGGCCAGCCCTTGCATTGGATCCGGCCTGCTCTCTCTCTGGCTCTGGGCTGCCCATGCCTTGGATCCGGCCTGCCCTTGCCTTAGCTCCGGCTGGCTCTCGCTCTGACTCTAGCCTGCCCTCGCCCTGGCCTGCCCCCGCCCTGACTCCGGCCTGACCTTGCTCTAGCTCAGGCCAGTCCTCGCATTAGCTCCGGCCTGCTCTAGCCCTGGCTCCGACCTGCTCTCGCTCTGGCCTGCCCTCGCTCTGGCTCCGGCCTGCGCTCTCTCTGGCTCTCGCCTGCCCATGCCTTGGCACCGGCCTGCTCTTCCTCTGGCTCTGGCCTCCCTCGTCTTGACTCTGGCCTGATCTCGCTTTTGTTCTGGCCTGCCTTCGCCTTGGCTCCGACCTGCTCTTGCTCTGGCTCAGGCCTGCTCTCGCTCTGGCTCTGGCCTGCCCTTGCCTTGGCTCTGGACTGCTCTCGCTCTGGCTCTGGCCTGCTCTCGCTCTGGCCTCCCCTCGCCTTGGCTCCGGCCTGCTCTCGCCTTGGCTCCGACCTGCTCTTGCTCTGTGCCGCCCTCGCCTTGGCTCCGGCCTGCTCTTGCTCTGGCTCTGGTCTGCCCTGGCTCTGCCTCTGGCCTGCCCTCACCTTGGCTCCGGCAAGCTTTCACCTTGGCTCCGGCCTGCTCTCGCTCTAGTTCCAGACTGCCCTTGCCCTGGCTCCGGCCTGCCATCGCCTTATCTCCGGCCTGCTCTCGCTTTGGCTCTGGCCCGCCCTCGCCCTGGCTCCGGCCTGCTCTCTCTCTGGCTCTGGACAGTCCTCACCCTGGCTCCGGCATACTCTCACTCTGGCTGTGGCCTGCTCTCGCTCTGGCCTCGCCCTGTCTCGGGCCTGATCTAGCTCTTGTTCCGTCCTGCCCTTGCCTTGGCTCCAGCCTTCTCTCGCTCTGGCACTGGCCTGCCCATGCCCCCTGGTCTACTCTCGCTGTGGCTTTTGCCTGCCCTCGCCCTGGCTCCAGCCTGCTCTCGCCCTAGTTCCGGCCTGATCTTGCCTTGGCTCCGGACTTCTCTCGCTCTGGCTCTGGCCTGCCCTCGCCGAGCCTCCGGCCTGCTCTCGCTCTGGCTCTGGCCTAAACTCGCCTTGACTCCAGCCTGCTCTCGCCTTAGCTCCGGCCGGCTCTTACTCTGGCTCCGGCATGCCCTCGCCCTGACTCCAGCCTGCCCTTGCTCTGGCCTGCCCTCACCCTGATTCCGGCCTGCCCTTGCTCTAGCTACGGCCAGCCCTTGCATTGGATCCGACCTGCTCTCTCTCTGGCTCTGGCCTGCCCATGCCTTGGCTCCGGCCTGCCCTTGCCTTAGCTCCGGCCGGCTCTCGCTCTGTCTCTGGCCTGCCCTCGCCCTGGCTCCAGCCTGCCCTCGTCCTTGCTCAGGCCTGCTCTCGCTCTGGCCTACCCTCGCCTTGGCTCCGGCCTGCTCTTGCCTTGGCTCCGGCCTGCTCTCGCGCTAACTCCGGCCTGACCTTGCTCTGGCTCCGGCCTGCCCTTGCCCTGACTCCGGCCTGCCCTTGCTCTAGCTCAGGCCAGCCCTCGCATTAGCTCCGGCCTGCTCTAGCCCTGGCTCCGACCTGCTCTCGCTCTGGCCTGCCCTCGTTCTGGCTCCGGCCTGCGCTCTCTCTGGCTCTCGCCTGCCCATGCCTTGGCACCGGCCTGCTCATCCTCTGGCTCTGGCCTGCCCTCGTCTTGACTCTGGCCTGATCTCGCTCTTGTTCTGGCCTGCCTTCGCCTTGGCTCTGACCTGCTCTTGCTCTGGCTCAGGCCTGCTCTCGCTCTGGCTCTGGCCTGCCCTTGCCTTGGCTCTGGACTGCTCTCGCTCTGGCCTCCCCTCGCCTTGGCTCCGGCCTGCTCTCGCTCTGGCCTGCCCTCGCCTTGGCTCCGACCTGCTCTTGCTCTGGCCTGCCCTCGCCTTGGCGCCGGCCTGCTCTTGCACTGGCCTGCCATGGCTCTGCCTCTGGCCTGCCCTCACCTTGGCTCCGGCCTGCTTTCGCTCTACTTCCGGACTGCCCTTGCCCTGGCTCCGGCCTGCCATCGCTCTGGCTTCGGCCTACCCTCGCCTTATCTCCGGCCTGCTCTCGCCCTGGCTCTGGCCTGCTCTTGCTTTGGCTCTGGCCCGCCCTCGCCCTGGCTCCGGCCTGCTCTCTCTCTGGCTCTGACCTGCCCTCGCCCTGGCTCCGGCATACTCTCACTCTGGCTGTGGCCTGCTCTCGCTCTGGCCTCGCCCTGTCTCGGGCCTGATCTAGACCTTGTTCCGGCCTGCCCTTGCCTTGGCTCCGGCGTTCTCTCGCTCTGGCTCTGGCCTGCCCTTGCCTTGGCTCCGGCCTACTCTCGCTCTGGCCTGCTCTGGCTCTGGCCTGCTCTCTCTCTGCCTCTGGCCTGCACTCGCTTTGGCTCTGGCCTGCTGTCGCCCTGGCTCCGGCCTGCTCTCGCTCTGGCACTGGCCTGCCCTCGCTCTGGCTCCGGCCTGCTCTCTCTCTGGCCTGCCATCGCCCTGGCTCTGGCCTACTCTCGCTCTGGCCTGCTCTCGCTCTGGCCTCGTCCTGTCTCCGGCCTGCTCTCGCCCTGGTTCCGGCCTGCCCTTGCCTTGGCTCTGGCCTTCTATCGCTCTGGCTCTGGCCTACCCTCGCCTTGGCTCCGGTCTGCTCTCGCTCTGCCTCCGGCCTGACCTCGCCCTGACTCTGGCCTGCCCTTGCTCTGGCTCCGGCCTGCCCTCGCATTGGCTCCGGCCTGCTCTCGCCCTGGCTCCGACCTGCTCTCGCTCTGGCCTGCCTTCGCCCTGGCTCCGGCCTGCTCTCTCTCTGGCTCTGGCCAGCCCATGCCTTGGCTCCGGCCTGCTCTTCCTCTGGCTCTGGACTGCCCTCGTCTTGACTGTAGCCTAATCTCTCTCTTGTTCTGGCCTGCCTTCACCTTGGCTCCAGCCTGCTCTCGCTCTTGTTCTGGCTCTGGCCTCGCCCTGTCTCCGGCCTGCTCTCGCCCTGGTTCCGGCCTGCCCTTGCCTTGACTCTGGCCTTCTATCACTCTGGCTCTGGCCTGCCCTTGCCTTGGCTCTGGCCTACCCCTGCCTTGGCTCTGGCCTACCCTTGCCTTGGCTCCGGCCTGCTCTCGCCTTGCCTCCGGCCTGCTCTCGCTCTGGCCTGCTCTCGCTCTGGCCTCCCCTCGACTTGGCTCCGGCCTGCTCTCGCTCTGGCCTGCCCTGGTTCTGCCTCTGGCCTGCCCTCGCCTTGGCTCCAGCCAGCTCTCACCTTGGCTACCTACGGCCTGCTCTCGCTCTAGTTCCGGACTGTCCTTGCCCTGGCTCCGGCCTGCTATCGCTCTGGCTCCGGCCTGCCCTCGCCTTAGCTCCGGCCTGTTCTCGCCCTGGCTCCGGCCTGCTCTCGCTTTGGCTCTGGCCCGCCCTCGCTTTGGCTCTGGCCCGCCCTCGCCCTGGCTCTGGCCTGCCCTCGCCTTGGCTCCGGCCTGCTCTCGCTCTGGCCTGCCCTGGCTCTGCCTCTGGCCTGCCCTCGCCTTGGCTCCGGCCAGCTCTCACCTTGGCTACGGCCTGCTCTTGCTGTGGCCTGCCCTCGCCTTGGCTCCGGCCTGCTCTCGCTCTGGCCTCCCCTCGCCTTGGCTCCGGCCTGCTCTGGCTCTGGCCTGCCCTCGCCTTGGCTCCGACCTGCTCTTGCTCTGGCCTGCCCTCGCCTTGGCTCTGGCCTGCTCTCGCTCTGGCTCTGGCCTGCCCTGGCTCTGCCCTCGCCTTGGCTCCGGCCAGCTGTCACCTTGGCTACGGCCTGCTCTCGCTCTAGTTCCGGACTGCCCTTGCCCTGGCTCCGGCCTGCCATCGCTCTGGCTCTGGCCTGCTCTCGTCTTGACTCCGGCCTGTTCTCGCCCTTGTTCCGGCCTGCCCTTGCCTTGGCTCCAGCCTGCTCTTGCTCTGGCTCTAGCCTGCCCTCGTCTTGACTCCGGCCTGCTCTCGCTCTGGTTCGGGCGTGCCTTTGCCTTGGCTCCGGCCTCCTCTCGCACTGGCTCAGGCCTACTCGCTCCGGACTTCTGTAGCTCTGGCACTGGCCTGCTCTAGTTCTGGCACTGCCCTGCTCTCGCTCTGGCACTGGCCTGCTCTCGCTTTGGCCTGCCCTCACCTTGGCTCTGGCCTGTTCTCACTCTGACTCTGGCCTGCCATCGCCTTGGCTCCGGCCTGCTCTCTCTCTTGCTCTGGCCTGCCCTGGCCTGCCCTCAACTTGGCTCCAGTCTGCTCTCGCCTTGGCATCGGTCTGCCCTCGCCCTGGCTGCTGCCTGCTATTGCTCTGGCTCCGGCCTGCTCTCGCTCTGCCTCTGGCCTGCTCTCGCTCTGGATCTGGCCTGCCCTAGCTCTGGATCTGGCCTGCCCTTGCCTCGGCACCGGCCTGCTCTCTCTCTGGCCTGCCCTCTCCATGGCTCCGGCCTGCTCTCGCTCTGGCTCTCCTGCCCTAGCCTTGGCTCTGGCTTACTCTCGCTCTGAACTGGCCTGCCCTCGCCCTGGCTCCAGCCTGTTCTCGCCTTGGCTCCGGCCTCCTCTCGTTCTGATTCAGGTCTTCCCTCGCCCTGGCTCCGGCCTGCTCTGGCTCTAGCTCTGGCCTGCTCTCGTGCTGGCTCTGGCTGCTCTCGCCCTGGCTCCGGCCTGCTCTGGCTTTGGGCTGCCCTCGCCTTGGCTCTGGCCTGCTCTTGCCCTGGCTCCGGTCTGCCCTCGCTCTGGCTTCGGCCTGCCCTCGCCCTGGCTCCGGCCAGCCCTCGCCCTGGCTCCGGCCAGCCCTTACTCTGGCTCCGGCCAGCCATCGCCTTGGTTCCGGCCAGCTCCTGCAATGGTTCCGGCCTGCCCTCGCCTTGGCTCCGGCCTGCTCTCGCCCTGGATCCGGCCTGCCCTCGCCCTGGCTCCGGCCTGCCCTCTAAGTGGCTCCGGCCTGCCCTCTAAGTGGCTCCGGCCTGCCCTTGCCTTGGCTCCAGCCTACTCTTGCTCTGGTTCGGGCCTGCCCTTGCCTTGGCTCCGGCCTCCTCTCGATCTGGCTCAGGCCTACTCGCTCTCTGGCTCTGGCCTGCCCTTGCCTTGGCTCCGGACTTCTCTAGCTCTGGTACTGGCCTGCTCTCGCTCTGGCACTGGCCTGCTCTCTCTCGCTCTGGCCTGCCCTCACCTTGGCTCTGGCTTGTTCTCACTCTGGCTCTGGCCTGCCATCGCCTTGGCTCCGGCTTGCTCTCTCTCTTGCTCTGGCCTGCCCTGTCTCTGCCTATGGCCGGCCTTCGCCTTGGTTCCGACCTGCTCTCGCTCTGGTTCTGGGCTGCCTTCTCCTTGGCTCCGGCCTGCTCTCGTTCTGGCTCAGGCCTACTCTCTCTCTGGCTCTGGCCTGCCCTTGCCTTGGCTCCGGACTGCTCTCGCTCAGGCACTGGCCTGCTCTCACTCTGGCTCTGGCCAGCTCTCGCTCTGGCTGCCCTCACCTTGGCTCCGGCCTGCTCTCGCTCTGACTCTGGTCTGCCCTCGCCCTGACTCCGGCCTGCTCTGGCTGTAGCTCTGGCCTGCTCTCGTGCTGGCTCTGGCCTGCCCTCGCCCTGGCTCCGACCTGCCCTTGCTCTGGCTCCGGCGTGCTCTCGCCCTGGCTCTTACCTGCCCTGGCTTTGCCTCTGGCCTGCCCTCGCCTTGGCTCCGGGCTAATCTCGTCTTGGCTCCGGCCTGCTCCCGCTCTACATCTGGACAGCCCTCGCCCTGGCTCCGGACTGCCCTTGCCTTGGCTTCGGACTGCTCTCGCCCTGGCTCCTGCCTGCTCTTGCTCTGGCTCTGGCCTGCCCTCACCCTGGCTCCGGCCTGCTCTCTATCTGGCTCTGGCCTGCCCTAGCCCTGCCTTGGCTCCGGACTTCTCTAGCTCTGGCACTGGCCTGCTCTCGTTCTGGCACTGGCCTGCTCTCGCTCTGGCACTGGCCTGCTCTCGCTCGCTCTGGCCTGCCCTCACCTTGGCTCTGGCCTGTTCTCACTCTGGCTCTGGCCTGCCATCGCCTTGGCTCCGGCTTGCTCTCTCTCTTGCTCTGGCCTGCCCTGTCTCTGCCTATGGCCGGCCCTCGCCTTGGTTCCGACCTGCTCTCGCTCTGGTTCTGGGCTGCCTTCTCCTTGGCTCCGGCCTGCTCTCGCTCTGGCTCAGGCCTACTCTCTCTCTGGCTCTGGCCTGCCCTTGCCTTGGCTCCGGACTGCTCTCGCTCAGGCACTGGCCTGCTCTCACTCTGGCTCTGGCCAGCTCTCGCTCTGGCCTGCCCTCACCTTGGCTCCGGCCTGCTCTCGCTCTGACTCTGGTCTGCCCTCGCGAGCCCTGACTCCGGCCTGCTCTGGCTGTAGCTCTGGCCTGCTCTCGTGCTGGCTCTGGTCTGCCCTCGCCCTGGCTCCGACCTGCCCTTGCTCTGGCTCCGGCCTGCTCTCGCCCTGGCTCTTACCTGCCCTGGCTCTCCCTCTGGCCTGCCCTCGCCTTGGCTCCGGGCTAATCTCGCTCTACATCCGGACAGCCCTCGCCCTGGCTCCGGACTGCCC
Source organism: Phyllobates terribilis (assembly GCF_046119375.1). NCBI lineage: Eukaryota > Metazoa > Chordata > Amphibia > Anura > Dendrobatidae > Phyllobates > Phyllobates terribilis. The sequence continues at coordinate 4,581,987 of NW_027362863.1, forward strand.
TTGCCTTGGCTCCGGACTGCTCTCGCCCTGGCTCCTGCCTGCTCTTGCTCTGGCTCTGGCCTGCCCTCACCCTGGCTCCGGCCTGCTCTCTATCTGGCTCTGGCCTGCCCTAGCCCTGCCTTGGCTCCGGACTGCTCTCGCTCTGGCACTGGCCTGATCTCGCTCTGGCACGCTCTGGTCTGCCCTCACCTTGGCTCCGGCCTGCTCTCGCTCTGGCCTGCCGTCGCCTTGGCTCCGGCCTGCTCTCGCTCTGGCCTGCCCTGGCTCTTTCAAGCCTGCCCTCGTCTTGGCTCCGGCCTGCCCTTGCCTCGGCTCCGGCCTGCTCTTGCTCTGGCCTGCCTCTCCTTGGCTCCGGCCTTCTCTCGCTCTGGCTCGCGCCTGCCCTAGCCTTGGCTCTGGACTACTCTCGCTCTGGCTCGGGCCTGCTCTGACTGTGGCTCTGGCATGCTCTCGCTCTGGCCTGCCCTCTCGCTCGGACTCTGGTCTGACCTTGCCTTGGCTCCGGCCTGCTCTCGCCCTGGCTCCGGTCTGCTCTAGCACTGGCTCTGGCCTGCCCTCATCTTGGCTCCTGCCTGCTCTCACTCTGGCTCTGGCCTGCCCTCGCCTTGGCTCCGGCCTGCTCTCGCTCTGGCCCGCCCTCACCCTGTCTCCGGCCTGCTCTAGCTCTGGCCCTGGCTCCGGCATTCTTTCGCTCTGGTTTCGGCCTGCCGTCGCCTTGGATCCGACCTGCTGTCGCTCTGGCTCCAGCCAGACCTCGCCTTGGCTCCGGCCTGCTCTCGCTCTGGCCTGCCTTTGCCTTGGCTCCGGCCTGCTCTCATTCTGGCTCTGGCCTGCCTTCGCCTTGGCTCCGACCTGCTCTCTCTTTGGCTCTGGCCTGCTCTGGCTCTGGACTGCCCTTGCCTTGGCTACAGCCTGCTCTCGCCCTGGCCTGCTGTTGCTCTGGCCTACCCTGGTTCTGCCTCTGGCCTGCCCTCGCCTTGGCTCTGGCCTGCTCTCACCTTGGCTCCGGCCTGCTCTCGCTCTGGCTCCGGCCTGCCCTCGCCCAGGCTCCGGCCTGCCCTCGCCCTGGCTCCGACCTGCCCTTGCTCTGGCTCCGGCCAGCCCTTGCCCTGGCTCCGGCCGGCTCTCGCCCTGACTCTTGCCTGCCCTGTCTCTGCCTCTGGCCTGCCCTCACCTTGGTTCCGGGCTAATCTCGCCTTGGCTCCGGCCTGCTCTGGCTCTACATCCGGAGTGCCCTTGCCCTGGCTCTGGACTGCCCTTGCCTTGGCTCCGGACTGCTCTCGCCCTGGCTCCTGCCTGCTCTCACTCTGGCTCTGTCCTGCCCTCACCCTGGCTCCGGCCTACTTTCGCTCTGGCTCTGGCCTGCTCTCGCTCTGGCCTCGGACTGTCTCCGGCCTGCTCTCGCCGTGGTTCTGGCCTGTCCTTGCCTTGGCTCCGGACTGCTCTCGCTCTGGCACTGGCCTGATCTTGCTCTGGCACTGGCCTGCTCTCGTTCTGGCCTGCCCTGGCTCTGCTCAAGCCTGCCCTCGTCTTGGCTCCGGCCTGCTCTCGCCTTGGCACCGGTCTGCCCTCGCCCTGGCTCCGGCCTGCTCTCGCTCTGGTTCTGGCCTGCCCTTGCCTCGGCTCCGGCCTGCTCTCGCTCTGGCCTGCCCTCTCTCGCTCTGTCTCGCCCCTGCCCTAGCCTTGGCTCTGGACTACTCTCGCTCTGGCTCGGGCCTGCTCTGGCTGTGGCTCTGGCATGCTCTCGCTCTGGCCTGCCCTGTCCTTGGCTCCGGTCTGCTCTAGCTCTGGCTTCGGCCTGACCTCGCCCTGGCTCCGGCCTGACCTTGCTCTGACTCTGGCCTGCCCTCGCCTTGGCTCCGGACAGCTCCTGCTCTGGCCTGCCCTCGCCCTGGCTCCGGCCTGCCCTCGCCCTGGCCTGCCCTCGACCCGGCTTCTGCTTGCTCTCGCTCTGGCTAAGGCCTGCCCTCTCCCAGGCTCCTGCCTGCTCTCACTGTAGCTCCGCCCTGCCCTCGCCTTGGCTGCGGCCTGCTCTCGCTCTGGCTCCGACCTCCCTCGCTCTGGCTCTGTCCTGCTCTCACTCTGGCACTGGCCTGCTCTCGCTCTGGCCTGCCCTCGCCTTGGCTCTGACCTGTTGTTGCTCTGGCTCTGGCCTGTCCTCGCCTTGGCTTCGGCCTGCTCTCGCTCTGGCCTGCCCTGGCTCTGCCTCTGGCCTGCCCTCGCCTTGGCTCCAGCCAGCTCTCACCTTGGCTCCGGCCTGTTCTCGCTCTAGTTCCTGACTGCCCTTGCCCTGGCTCTGGCCCGCCCTCACCCTGGCTCCGGCCTGCTCTCTCTCTGGCCAGCCCTCGCCCTGGCTCCGGCATACTCTCATTCTGGCTGTGGCCTGCTCTCGCTCTGGCCTCGCCCTGTCTCGGGCCTGCTCTAGCCCTTGTTCCGGCCTGCCCTTGCCTTGGCTCCAGCCTTCTCTCGCTCTGGCCTGCCCTTGCCTTGGCTCGGGCCTACTCTCGCTCTGGCTCTTGTCTGCCCTCGCCCTATCTCCGGCCTGCTCTCGCTTTGGTTCTGGCCTGCTCTAGCTCTGGCGTGCCCTCGCCTTGGCTCCGGCCTGCTCTTGCTCTGGCCTGCCCTCGCCATGACTCCGGCCTGCTCTGGATCTGGCTCTGGCCTGCCTTCACCTTGGCTCCGGCCTGCTCTTGCCCTGGCTCCGGCCTGCTCTTGGTCTGGCTCTGGCCTGCCCTCGCCTTGGCTCCGGCCCGCTCTCGCCCTGGCTCCGGCCTGCACTCGTCCTGGCTCCGGCCTGCTCTCGCTCTGGCCTGTCCTCGCCCTGGCTCCGGCCTGCCCTTGCTCTGACTCCGGCCTGCCCTTGCTCTGACTCCGGCCTGCCCTTGCTCTGGCTCTGGCTAGCCCTCACCTTGGCTCCGGCCTGCTCTCGCTCTGGCCTGCTCTTGCTCCCTTCCTCGGTGTTCCCTCCCCCCACTCCAGCCAGGGACAGGGACTGTCGTGCCCATCTCAGGGGCATATTGGTCGCCCTGCCCCACGGCAATGTGGTGTAATGCATGCAGGGGTCGGGGTCCTGATCCACACTCCATCCTTACCTGAGAGAGATATCACACCTCTGGGTGAGGTGCAATACCTCTGTAGCAACCGAGCCCTCGGGGTGCTACAGTTCCATTTATCTTCAGCCTAGGTGACGTATTGCGATACAGGGCCGTGATTTTGGCTATAAAAGGGTCGGTCCCCTAGAACCCTTCCCCAAGCTTTTTAAGAGAATAATATGGCCTGCTCTTGCTCTGGCCTGCCCTCGTCTTGACTCCGGCCTGCTCTCGCTCGTTATGGCCAGCCTTCGCCTTGGATCCGGCATGCTCTCGCTCTGGCGCAGGCCTGCTGTTGCTCTGGCTCTGTCTGGCCTGCCCTTGCCTTGGCTCCGGACTGCTCTTGCTCTGGCCTGCCCTCGCCCTGGCTCCGGCCTGCTCTTCCTCTGGCCTTCTCTTGCTCTGGCCTGCCCTCGCCCTGGCTCCGGCCTGCTTTTGCTCTGGCTCTGACCTGCTCTTGCTCTGGCCTTGGCTCTGGCCTTCTATCGCTCTGGCTCTGGCCTGCCCTTGCCTTGGCTCTGGCCTACTCTCACCATGGCTCCGGCCTGCCCTCGCCCTGGCTCCAGCCTGCCCTTGCTCTGGCTCCGGCCTGCCCTCGCATTGGCTCCGGCCTGCTCTCGCCCTGGCTCCGACCCGCTCTCGCTTTGGCCTGCCCTCGCCCTGTCTCCGGCCTGCCCATGCCTTGGCTCCGGCCTGCTCTTCCTCTGGCTCTGGCCTGCCCTCGTCTTGACTCTAACCTGATCTCTCTCTTGTTCTGGCCTGCCTTCGCCTTGGCTCCAGCCTGCTCTCGCTCTGGCTCAGGCCTGCTCTCGCTCTGGCCTGCCCTAGCTCTGGCCGGACTGCTCTAGCTCTGGCCTGCTCTCGCTCTGGCTCTGGACTGCCCTCGCCTTGGCTCTGGCCTGCTCTCGCTCTGGCTCAGGCCTGCCCTCGCCTGGCTCCGGCCTGCTCTCTCTCTGGCCTGCCCTCGCCCTGGCTCCGGCTCTGGCCTGCTCTCGCTGTGGCTCTGGCCTCACTCACCCTGTCTCCGGCCTGCTCTCGTCCTGGTTTCGGCCTGCCCTTGCCTTGGCTCTGGCCTTCTCTCGCTCTGTCTGGCCTGCCCTTGCATTGGCTCTGGCCTACTCTCGCTCTGGCCTGCCGTCACCCTGGCTCCGGCCTGCTCTCGCTCTGGCCTGCTCTCGCTCTGGCTCCGGCCTGCCCTTGCCCTGACTCCGGCCTGCCCTTGCTCTGGCTCTGGCCTGCCCTCGCATTGGCTCCGGCCTGCTCTCGCCCTGGCTCCGACCTGCTCTCGCTCTGGCCTGCTCTCGCCCTGGCTCTGGCTTGCCCTCGCCCTGGCTCTGGCCTACTCTCGCTCTGGCCTCGCCTTGTCTCCAGCCTGCTCTCGCCCTGGTTCCGGCCTGCCCTTGCCTTGGCTCTGGACTTCTATCGCTCTGGCCTGCCCTTGCTTGGCTCTGGCCTACCCTTGCCTTGACTCCGGCCTGCTCTCGCCTTGGCTCCGGCCTGCTCTCGCCTTGGCTCCGGCCTGCTCTCGCTCTGGCTCCGACCTGCTCTCGCTCTGGCCTGCCCTCGCCCTGGCTCTGGCCTACCCATGCCTTGGCTTCTCCGGCCTGCTCTCCTCATGACTCTAACCTGATCTCCCTTTTGTTCTGCCATGCCTTCCCCATGGCTCCAGCCGGCTCTCGCTCTGGCTCAGTCAGGCCTGCTCTCGCTCTGGCTCTGGACTGCCCTAGCTCTGGCTCCAGACTGCTCTCGCTCTGGCATACTCTCGCCCTGGTTCTGACCTGCTCTCGCTCTGGCCTCGCCCTGTCTCCGGCCTGCTCTCGCCCTTGTTCCGGCCTGCCCTTGCCTTGGCTCCGGCCTTCTCTCGCTCTGGCCTGACCTTGCCTTGGCTTTAGCCTACTCAAGCTCTGGCCTGCCCACGCCCTGGCTCAGGCCTGCTCTCGCTCTGTCTCTGAGCTGCTCTCGCTCTGGCGTGCCCTCGCCTTGGCTCCGGCCTGCTCTTGCTCTGACTCTGGCCTGCCCTCGCCCTGACTCCGGCCTGCTCTGGATCTGGCTCTGGCACACTGTCCTCAGGGCCTTGGCTCTGGACTGCTCTCGCTCTGGCCCGCCCACTCCTTGGCTCAGGGAGCCTGCTCTTGCCTTGGCTCCAGCCTGCTCTCGCTCTGGCTCCAGCCGGCCCTCGCCTTGGCTCCGGCCTGCTCTCGCCCGGGCTCCGGCCTGCCCTTGCTCTGGCTCCGGTCAGCCCTCGCCATGACTCCGGCCTGCTCTCGCCCTGGCTCCGGCCAGCTGTTGCTCTAGCCTGCCCTCGCCCTGGGCAGCGGCCTGCTCTCTCTCTGGCTCTGGCCTGCCCTCGCCCTGGCTCTGGCCTACTCTCTATCTGGCTCTGGCCCGCTCTCTCTCTGGCCTCGCCCTGTCTCCGGCCTGCCCTCCTCCTGGTTCCGGCCTTCTCTCGCTCTGGCTCTGGCCTGCCCTTGCCTTGGCTCTGGCCTACTCTCGCTCTGGCGCAGTGCCCTAGCACTGGCCTGCTCTCTTGCCTTGGCTCCGGCCTGCTCTCGCCACTCTGGCCTGCCCTCGCCCTGGCTCCGTCCTGCTTTGGATCTGGCACCGGCCTGCCCTTGCTCTGGCTCCGGCCTGCTCTCGCTCTGGCTCCGGCCAGCCCTCGCCTTGGCTCTGGCCTGCTCTCTCCCTGGCTCCGGCCTGCCCTTGCTCTGGCTCCGGTCAGCCCTCGCCTTGACTCCGGCCTGCTCTCGCCCTGGCTCCGGCCTGCTGTTGCTCTGGCCTGCCCTCGTCCTGGCTCTGGCCTGCCCTTGACTCCAGCCTGCTCTCGCTCTTCTTCTGGCCTGCCTTCGCCTTGGCTGCGGCCTGCTCTAGCTCTGGCGCTATGGCCAGCCCTCCTTGGCTCTGGCCTGCTCTCGCTCTGGCCTGCCCTCGCCCGGTCTCCGGCCTGCTCTCTCTCTGGCCTGCCCTCGCCCTGGCTCCGGCCTGCTCTCGCTCTGGTCTCACCCTGTCTCCGGCCTGCTCTCGTCCTGGTTCCGGGCTGCCCTTGCCTTGGCTCCGGCCTTCTCTTGCCAGATCTGGCCTCCCTTGCCTTGGCTCTGGCCTACTCTCACTCGGGCCTGCCCTCACCCTGGCTCCGGCCTGCTCTCGCTCTGGCCTCCTCTCGCTCTGGCGTTCCCTCGCCTTGGCTCCGGCCTGCTCTTGCTCTGTCTGGCCTGCCCTCGCCCTGGCTCCGGCCTGCTCTGACCTGCCCTCGCCTTGGCTCCGGCCTGCTCTCGCCCTGGCTCTGGCCTGCCCTCGCCCTGGCTCTGGCCTCGCCCTGTCTCCGGCCTGCCCTCCTCCTGGTTCCGGCCTTCTCTCGCTCTGGCTCTGGCCTGCCCTTGCATTGGCTCTGGCCTACTCTCGCTCTGGCCTGCTCTCTTGCCTTGGCTCCGGTCTGCTCTCGCCACTCTGGCCTGCCCTCGCCCTGGCTCCGTCCTGCTCCGGATCTGGCACCGGCCTGCCCTTGCTCTGGCTCCGGCCTGCTCTCGCTCTTTTCAGTCTGCTAATCAGCAACACTCCTGCTAAGGGCGGCCGGCCACCGCGACAAATCAGTAAAGCGGTGTTTAAATTTGGCGCCAATAATGCTGATTAGTTGCGGCCAACAACCGCGACCAATCAGCGAAGTGGTGTTTAAATTTGGCGCCAATATCGCTTATTGGTCACGGCCGGTGGTTGCGAATAATCTGCAGAGCGGTGTTTAAATTTGGCGCCAATACTGCTGATTGGTCGTCTGGCCTGCCCTCGCCTTGGCTCTGACCAGCTCTCGCTCTGGCCTGCCCTTGCCTTGGCTCCGGCCTGCTCTCGCTCTGGCTCTGGCCTGTCCTGGCTCTGCCTCTGGCCTGCCCTCGCCTTGGCTCCGGCCCTGCTCTTGCCTTTGCGCCGGCCTACTCTCGCTTTAGCTTCCGACTGCCCTCGCCCTGGCTCTGGCCTGCCATCGCTCTGGCTCCGACCTGCTCTCGCTTTGTCTCCGGCCTGCCCTCGCCTTAGCTCCAGCCTGCTCTTGCTCTGGCCTGCCCTCGTCTTGACTCCGGCCTGCTCTCGCGCTGGTTCTGGCCTACTCTCTCTCTGGCTCTGGCCTGCTGCTGATTAGCAGTCTTTTGCTCTACTGTAGACAGACCACAGGGTGGAGGGAGGCTCCTGCTGCAGCCACTTGTCTTAACGCACTCCATATTAGTCTTGTGTGGGGCTCCTGACTTCTCTCGCTCTGGCCTGCTCTTGTTCTGGCACTGGCCTGCTATCGTTCTGGCTCCGGCCTGGCCTGCCCTGGCTCTGGCCTTGCCTCCGGCCTGCTCTCGCCTTGGCAAGGGCCTGCTCTTGCTCTGGCCCGCCCTCGCCCTGGCTCCGGCCTGATCTCGCTCTGGCTCCGGACTGCTCTCGCTCTGGCTCTGGCCTGCTTTCGCTCTGGCTCTGGACTGCCCTAGCCTTGGCTCTGGCCTGCTCTCTCCCTGGCTCCGGCCTGCTTTCGCTATGGCTTCAGCCTCCCCTCGCCCTGGCTCCAGCCTGCCGTTGATCTGGCTCCGGCCAGCCCTAGCTCCGGCCTGCCCTCGCCTTGGCTCCGGTCTACTCTTGCTCTGGCTCTGGCCTGGCCTTGGCTCCGGACTGCTCTCGCTCTCACTCTGGTCTGCCCTCGCCCTAGCCTGCTCTCGCGCAGGCTATGGCCTGCTCTCGCCCTGGCTCTGGCCTGCCCTCGTCTTGGCTCCGGCCTGCTCTCGCCCTGGCTCCAGTCTGCTCTCGCTCTGGCTTCGGCCTTCCCTCGCCCTGGCTCCGGCCTGCCCTTGTTCTGGCTCCGGCCAGCCGGAGCCCGGGCTCCAGCCAACATCTCCTCTTGCCCTGGCCTGCCTTCGCCTTGGCTCCTGCCTGCTCTCGCTCTGGCTCTGGCCTGCAGTCGCTCTGGCTCTGGCCTGCCTTCGCCTTGGCTCCGGACTGCTCTCGCTCTGGCCTGCTCTCGCTCTGGCTTGGGCCTGTCCTTGCCTTGGCTCCGGCCTGCTCTCGCTCTGGCCTGCTCTTGCTCTGACCTACCCTGGCTCTGCCTCTGGCCTGCCCTTGCCTTAGCTCCGGCCTGCTCTCGCTCTAGCTCCGTACTGCCCTCACCCTGGCTCCGCTATGCCATAGCTCGGGCTCCGGCCTGCCCTCGCCTTGGCTCCGTCCTGCTCTCGCCATGGCTCTGGCCTACTCTCTCTCTAGCTCTGGCCTGCCGTCGCCCTGGCTCCGGCCTACTCTCGCTCTGGCCTGCTCTTGCTCTGGCTCTGGCCTCACCTTGGCTCCGGCCTGCTCTCGCTCTCACCCTGGCCGCCTGCTCTGGCTCTTGCTCTGGCCTGCTCTCGCGCTGGCTCTGGCCTGCTCTCGCCCTGGCTCCGGCCTGCCCTCGTCCTGGCTCCGGACTGCTCTCGCTCTGGCCTGCCCTCGCCTTGGCTCCGTCCGGCCTGCTCTCGCCATGGCTCCAGCCTGCTCTCGCTCTGGCTTAGGCCTTCCCTCGCCCTAGCTCCGGCCAGCCCTTGCTCTGGCTCCGGCCAGCCCTCGCCTTGGATACGGCCAGCACCTGCTCTGGCTCCGGCCTGCCTTCGCCTTGGCTTCGGACTGCTCTCGCTCAGGCCTGCTCTCGCTCTGGCTCTGGCCTGTCCTTGCCTTGGCTGCGGCCTGCCCCGGCTCTGGCTCCGGCCTGCCCTCGCCCTGGCTCCGGCCTGCTCCCGCTCTGGCTCCGGCCTGCTCTCGCTCTGGCTCCGGCCTGCTCTCGCTCTGGCTCCGGCCTGCCCTCGCCCTGTCTCTGGCCTGCTCTTGCTCTGGCCTGCCCTCGCCCTGGCTCCGGCATTCTCTCGCTCTGGTTTCGGCCTGCCCTCGCCTTGGCTCCAGCCTGCCTTTGCCATGGCTACGGCCTGCTATCGCTCTGGCTCCGGCCTGCCTTTGCCTTGGATCCGGCCTGCTCTCGCTCAGGCTCTGGCCTGCTCTCGCTGTGGCTCTGGCCTGCCTTCGCCTTGGCCAGAGCGAGATTTGGCCAGAGCCAAGGCAAGGGCAGCCAGAACCAGGACGAGAGCAGGCCAGAGCCCGGTGACTCATGTTTCATTGACTGTTCTATCTGGGTGACCTGAAACATGCTGATCTCTGATTGGTGGAAATTCAAGTCATCTTCATGATATCACAATCAGCATGTTATTATAAGGGGGGGGGGGGGGCGGTTGGTGCACCCTTGGCCTCAAGCTTAGTGCTCCTCAATTCACAAACTGAGTGCACCAGAGATTAGGTCTGCACTGTAGATAGGAGGATCCATGACAGGAGGCCATGAGGGACCTCTCCCCATGCTGGCTGCATGCCGCCCACTCCTGTACAGTCATTGTGCAGCAGTTCTCGCTCTGGCCATGTGGGCACTGTCCGTCAAGGAACTGCTCAGTAGGGAAACCGAGAGGCGTAACAATGCACCAAGTTCATGACCCTTCCACACATGCTTGGGTCTGAGCAGTCATACCATTTAAAAAAAAGTGTTGCTTTACAAGAGATAAAAATTACATATCCTAAAGGATTGTTACTCCAGCTCACATCTGCACATGCATTACTGCTGAGATGTTCAGTTTTTTCCTAAATTTCCTACGTTTTGTCCTAATTTATTAGCACATATATACAGTGCACTCATTCCTACAATCAAAGCAGGGCGAGAGCAGGCCGGAGCCAAGGCGAGAGCAGGGCGAAGGCAGGCCAGAGCCAGAGTCAGATCAGGCCGTAGACAAGGCGAGGGCAGGCCAGAGCCAGAGCAGGCCAGAGCCAGAGTCAGATCAGGCCGTAGACAAGGCGAGGGCTGGCCAGAGCAGGCCGGACGGAGCCAAGCAAGGGCAGGCCAGAGCCAAAGCGAGAGCAGTCCGGAGCCAAGGCGAGGGCAGGCCAGAGCCAGAGCGGGAGCAAGCCGGAGCAAAGGCAGGGGCAGGCCAGAGCGAGAGCAGGCCAGAGGCAGAGCGAGAGCAGGCCGGAGCCAGGGCAAGGGCAGGCCGGAGCCAGAGCGAGAGTTGGCCAGAGCCGGGCAGGCCAGAGCCAGAGCAAGAGAAGGCCAGAGCCAAGGCAAGGGCACGCCGGAACCAGGGCAAGAGCAGGACAGAGCCAGGGCAAGAGCAGGCCAGAGCCAGAGCAAGAGAAGGCCAGAGCCAAGGCAAGGGCACGCCGGAACCAGGGCAAGAGCAGGCCAGAGCCAGGGCAAGAGCAGGCCAGAGCAAGGGCGAGAGCAGGCCCGGAGCCAGGGCGAGAGCAGGCCGGAGCCAGGGCGAGGGCAGGCCCGAGCCAGAGTCAGAGGAGGCCGGAGTCAAGGCTCGGGCAGGCAAGAGCCAGAGCGAGGGCAAGCCAGAGCCAGAGAGAGCTCGGGCAGGCTAGAGCCAGAGCGATAACAGGCCGGAGCCAAGGCGAGAACATTCCGGAGCCAGGGCGAGGGCAGGCCAGAGCGAGAGCAGGCCGGAGCCAAAGCGAGGGCACCTCAGAGCGAGAGCAGGCCAGAGCGAGAGCAGGCCAGAGCGAGAGCAGGCCAGAGCGAAAGCAGGCCGGAGCCAGGGCGAGGGCAGACCAGAGCCAGAGCGAGAGTAGGCCAGAGCCAAGGCAAGGGCAGGCGAGAGCCAGAGCGAGAGAAGGCCAGAGCCAAGGCAAGGGCAGGCCGGAACCAGGGCGAGAGGAGGCCGGAGACAGGGCGAGGCCAGAGCGAGAGCAGGCCAGTGCGAAAGTAGGGGCAGGCAAGAGCCAGAGAGAGAGCAGGCCAGAGCCAGTGTGAGGGCAGGCCAGAGCAAGAGCATGCTGGAGCCAAGGCGAGGGCAGGACAGAGCGAGAGCAGGCCAGAGCCAAGGCAAGGGCAGGCCAGAGCCAGAGAGAGAGCAGGTCGGAGCCAGGGCGAGAGCAGGCAAGAGCCAATGCGAGGGCTGGCCGGAGCCAGAGCAAGGGCAAGCTGGAGTCAGGGCGAGGGCAGGCAGGAGCCAGAGCGAGGGCAGGCAGGAGCCAGAGCGAGAGCAGGCTGGAGCCAAGGCGAGAGCAGGCCAGAGCCAAGGTGAGGGTAGGCCAGAGCCAGGGCCCTCGAGGGCAGGTCAGAGTCAGAGCGAGAGCAGGCCGGAGCTCAGGCATGGGCAGGCCAGAGCCAGAGAGAGAGCAGGCCGGAGCCAAGGCATGGGCAGGCCAGAGCCAGAGAGAGAGCAGGCCGGAGCCAGGGCGAGGGCAGGCCAGAGCCAGAGAAGGTCGGAGGCAGGACGAGAGCAGGCCGGAGCCAATGCGAGAGCTGGCCGGAGCCAGAGCAAGGGCAGGCCGGAGTCAGGGCGAGGGCAGGCCGTAGCCAGAGCGAGAGCAGGCCGGAGTCAAGGCGAGGCCACAGCCAAGGCAAAGGCAGGCCGGAGCCAGAGATAGAGAAGGACAGAGCCAAGTTGAGGTCAGGCCAGATATAGAGCAGGCGTGAGCCACACAAGGGCAGGCCGGAACCAGAGAGAGAGCAGGCCGGAGCCAAGGCGAATGCAGGCCGGAACCTGGGCAAGAACATGTAGGAACCAAGGCGAGGGCAGGCCGGAGCCAGAGAGATAGCACGCCGGACCCAGGGAGAGAGCAGGACAGAGCGAGAGCAGGCCGGAGCCAGGACGAGGGCAGGCCGGAGCCAGTGCGAGAGCAGGCCGGAGCCAAGGAGAGGACAGGCCAGAGCGAGAGCAAGCAAGAGACAGGGCGAGAGCAGGCCTGAGCCAAGGCAATGGCAGGCCAGAGCGAGAGCAGGCTGGAGCCAGGGAGAGAGGAGGCCGGAACCATGGCGAGGGCAGGCCAGAGGCAGAGCGACGCCAGGCCGGAGCCAGGGCGAGGGCAGGCCAGAGCCAGAGCAGGCCGGAGCCAGGGTGAGGGCAGGCTGGAGCCAGAGCGATAGCACACTGGAGCCAAGGCGAGGGCAGGCCGGAGCCAGAGCGAGGGCAGGCCGGAGTCAAGTTGAGGGCAGGCCAGATAGAGAGCAGGCATGAGCCAAGATAAGGGCAGGCTGGAACCAGAGCGAGAGCAGGCCGGTGCCAAGGCTCTAGGTCGTATCCAGGGTGAGAACAGGCAGGAGCCAAGGCGAAGGCAGGCAGGAGCCAGAGCAGAGCTAGAGCGAAAGCAGGCCGGAGCCAGGACGAGGGCAGGCCGGAGCCAGTGCGAGAGCAGGCCGGAGACAAGGAGAGAACAGGCCACAGAGCCAGAGCAAGCAAGAGAGCAAGGGCGAGAGCAGGCCGTGGTACCAGGATGAGGGCAGGCCAGAGCAAGAGCAGGCGGAGCCAGGGCGAGAGCAGGCCAGGGCCAAGGTGAGGGTGGGCTGGAGCCAGAGCAGGCCGGAGCCAGGGCGAGGGCAGGCCGGAGCCAAAGCAAGAGCAGGCTGGAGCCAAGGCGAGAGCAGGCCGGAGCCAAGGCGAGGGCAGGTCAGAGCGAGAGCAAGCCGGAGCCAGGGCGAGAGCAGGCCGGAGACAAGGCGAGGTAGATAGAAACATGTCAGTCACATATATAATAAGTACAGTGACAGTGTTGGTTACTGTACTTGTCATTTAGTGTTAAAATAAAGAATTTATTAAAAAAAAAATTGGCGTGGGGTTCCCCGTAATTTTAGTCTCTAGCGGAGGTTAAGCAGATGGCTGGGGCAGATGTTTGAAGCCTGGGAAGGGGGTAATACCCACAAAGCTTCCCAGGCTACTAATATCAGCCCCCAGCTGAATACCTAGCCTTTACTAGCTATTAAAATGGGGGACCCCCCCCCAAAAAAAATGACGTGGGGTCACCCCTATTTTAATAGCTAGCAAAGGCTAGGCAGACAGCTGCTGATATTAATAGCCCAGGAAGGGTGCCATGAATATTGGTCCCCTCCCAGGCTAGAAACACCAGCCGTTAGCCGCCCCAGAAATGGTGCATCCATAGGATGCGCCAATTCTGGCACTTAGCCTCGCTCTTTCCACTGCCCTGTAGCGGTGGCAGTGGGGTAATAGGGCTGGGGTTGATGTCAGCAGCCAGAGCCAGATCCAGAGCAGGCCGGAGCCAGGGTGAGGGCAGGCCAGAGTCAGAGAGGGAGCAGGCCGGAGCCAAGGCGAGGGCACGCCAGAGCGAGAGCAGGCCAGAGCCAGAACGAGAGCAGACCGGAGCCAGGTCGAGGGCAGGCCAGAGCGAGAGAAGGCCGGAGTCAAGACAAGGGCAGGCTGGAACCAGGGCGAAAACAGGCCGGAGCCAGGGCGAGGCCAGAGCGAGAGTAGGCCGGAGCCAGGGCGAGGGCAGGCCAGAGCCAAAAAGAGAGCAGGCCGGAGCCAGGGCGAGAGAAGGCCGGAGCCAGGGCGAGAGAAGGCCGGAGCCAGGGTAAGAGCAGGCCGGAGCCAGGGCACAAGCAGGCTAGAGCCAGAGCGAGGGAAGGCCAGAGCGAGAGCAGGCCAGAGCGAGAGCAGTCCGGAGCCAAGGCAAGGGCAGGCCAGAGCGAGAGAGAGTAGGCCTGAGCCAGAGCTAGAGCAGGCTTGAGACAGGGCGAGGGCAGACCAGAGTCAGAGCGAGAGGAGGCCGGAGCCAAGGCGAGGGCAGACCAGAGCCAGAGCGAGAGCAGGCCAGAGCCAGACCGAGATCAGGCGGGAGCCAGGGTGAGGGCATGCCGGAGACAGGGCGAGGGCAGGCCGGAGCCAAAGCGAAAGCAGGCCGGAGCCAAGGTGAGGGCATGCCGGAGCCAGATCAGGAGCTGGCCGGAGTCAAGGCGAGGGCTGCCCAGAGCCAGAGCAAGGGCAGGCGGGAGCCAGGGCGAGGGCAGGCCGGAGCCAAGGCGAGAGCAGGCCGGAGCCAAGGCGAGAGCAGGCCGGAGCCAAGGCGAGGGCAGACCAGAGTCAGAGCGAGAGCAGGCCGGACGGAGCCAAGGAGAGGGCACGCAGGAGCCAAGGAGAGGGCAGGCCAGAGGCAGAGCCAGGGCAGGCCAGAGCGAGAGCAGGCCGGAGACAAGGCGAGGGCAGGCCGAAGCCAGAGCGAGAGCAGGCCGGAGCCAGGGCGAGAGCAGGCCGGAACCAGAGCGATGGCAGGCCGGAGCCAGGGCGAGGGCAGTCCGGAGCTAGAGCGAGAGCAGGCCGGATCCAAGGCGAGAGCAGGGCCGGAGCCAAGGCGAGGGTAGGCCAGAGGCAGAGCCAGGGCAGGCCAGCGCCAGAGCGAGAGCAGGTCGGAGCCAAGGCGAGGGCAGGTCGGATCCAGAGCGAGAGCAGGCCGGAGCCAAGTCCAGGGCAGGCCAGAGCCAAGTCGAGGGCAGGCCTGAGGGAAAGCAGGCCAGAGCCATAGCGAGAGGAGTCGGGAGCCAAGGCACAGCCAGAGAGGTAGAGCAGGCTTGAGCCAGAGCGAGGGCAGGCCGGAGCCAAGGTGAAGGCAGGCCAGAACCAGAGCGAGAGAAGGCCGGAGTCAAGAAGAGGGCAGGCCAGAGCAGGAGCAGTCCGGAGCCAGGGCGAGGGCAGGCCAGAGCCAGAGCAAGAGCAGGCCGGAGCCAAGGCGAGGGCTGGCCAGAGCCAGATAGCACTGATCTTCCCCGGATCCATCCGAGAACCAGACGGTGACAACAGTTACCCCAAAAATTGCACCTCCTGGACAGCTAAAATACATTTCTCCAGTTTGGCCAGAGTAAGGGCAGGCTGGAGCTAGGGCAAGGGCAGGCCGGAGCCAGAGCAAGAGCCGGCCGGAGCCAAGGCGAGAGCAGGCCGGAGCCAAGGTGAGGGCAGGCGAAAGCCAGAGTGAGAGCAGGCCGGAGCCAAGGTGAGGGCAGGCCAGAGACAGATCCAGAGCAGGCCGGAGCCAGGGCGAGGGCAGGCCAGAGTCAGAGAGGGAGCAGGCCGAAGCCAAAGCGAGGGCACGCCAGAGCGAGAGCTGGCCAGAGCCAGAGCGAGAGCAGGCCAGAGCGAGAGCAGGCCGGAGCCAGGGCGAGGGCAGGCCAGACCTAAGGCAAGGGCAGGCCAGAGCCAGAGCGAGAGAAGGCCAGAGCCAAGGCAAGGGCAGGCCGGAACCAGGGCGAGAAGAGGCCGGAGACAGTGCGAGGCCAGAGCGAGAGCAGGCCAGAGCCAGAGCGAGAGTAGGCCGGAGCCAGGGCAAGGGCAGGCCAGAGCCAGAGCGAGAGCAGGCCAGAGCCTTGAAGGCAAGGGCAGGCCAGAGCCAGAGAGAGCAGGCTGGAGCCAAAGGGCAGGCCAGAGCCAGAGAGAGAGCAGGCCGGAGCCAGGGCGAGGGCAGGCCAGAGCCAGAGCGAGAGCAGGTCGGAGGCAGAGCGAGAGCAGGTCGGAGGCAGGGCGAGAGCAGGCCGGAGCCAATGCGAGGGCTGGCCGGAGCCAGAGCAAGGGCAGGGGGAAGTCAGGCCAAGGGCAGGCTTTAGCCAGAGCGAGAGCAGGCCGGAGCCAAGGCGAGAGCAGGCCGGAGTCAAGGCGAGGGTAGGCCAGAGCCAAGGCAAGGGCAGGCCGGAGCCAGAGATAGAGAAGGCCAGAGCCAAGGCAACGGCAGGCCAGAGCGAGAGTAGGCCGAAGCCAGGGCAAGGGCAGTCCAGAGCCAGAGAGAGAGCAGGCCGGAGCCAGGGCGAGGGTAGGCCAGAGCCAGAGAGAGAGCAGTTCAGAGCCAGGGAGAGAGCAGGAAGTAGCCAAGTCGAGGGCAGGCCGGAGCCCGAGCTGTGGCATAGTGGAGCCAGGGCGAGGGCAGTACGGAGCTAGAGCGAGAGCAGGCCGGAGCAAAGGCGAGAGAGAGCAGGCCGTAGCCAAGGCGAGGGCAGGCCAGAGGCAGAGCCAGGGTAGGCCAGAGCAAGAGCAGGCCAGAGCGAGAGCTGGCCGGAGCCAGGGCGAGAGCAGGCCGGAGCCAATGCGAGGAAAGGCCGGAGCCAGAGCAAGGGCAGGCAGGAGTCAGGGCGAGGGCAGGCAGGAGCCAGAGCGAGAGCAGGCCAGAGCAAAGGAAAGAGCAGGCCGGAGCCAAGGCGAGGGTAGGCCAGAGCCAGGGCGAGGGCAGGTCAGAGTCAGAGCGAGAGAAGGTCGGAGCTAAGGCAAGGGCTGGCCAGAGCCAGAGAGAGAGCAGGCCGGAGCCAAGGCATGGGCAGGCCAGAACCAGAGAGAGAGCAGGCCGGAGCCAGGGCGAGGGCAGGCCAGAGCGAGAGCAGGTTGGAGGTAGGGCGAGAGCAGGCCGGAGCTAATGCGAGGGCTGGCTGGACCCAGAGCAAGGGCAGGCCGGAGTCAGGGCGAGGGCAGGCCATAGCCAGAGCGAGAGCAGGCCGGAGCCAAGGCGAGACGCAGGCCGGAGTCAAGGCGAGGGTAGGCCAGAGCCAAGGCAAGGGCAGGCCGGAACCTGAGATAGATAAGGCCAGAGCCAAGGCAAGGGCAGGCCGGAACCAGGGCGAGAGCAGGCCGGAGACAGGGCGAGGCCAGAGCGAGAGTAGGCCGGAGCCAGGGCAAGGGCAGGCCAGAGCCAGAGAGAGAGCAGGCCGGAGCAGGGGCGAGGGTAGGCCAGAGCGAGAGCAGTTCAGAGCCAGGGAGAGAGCAGGACGTAGCCAAGGTGAGAGCAGGCCGGAGCCCGATCTGTGGCATAGTGGAGCCAGGGCGAGGGCAGGACGGAGCTAGAGCGAGAGCAGGCTGGAGCCAAGGCGAGGGCAGGCCAGAGGCAGAGCCAGGGTAGGCCAGAGCAAGAGCAGGCCAGAGCTAGAGCAGGCCGGAGCCAAGGCAAGGGCAGACCAGAGCCAAAGCGAGAGCAGGCCAGAGCCAGAACGAGAGCAGGCCAGAGCGAGAGCAGGCCAGAGCCAGAGCGAGAGCAGGCCGGAGCAAAGGCAGGCCAGAGCCAGGGTGAGAGCAGGCCGGAGACAAGGCAAAGGCAGGCCGGAGCCAGAGTAAGGGCAGGCTGGAGCTAGGGCAAGGGCAGGCCGGAGCCAGAGCAAGAGCCGGCCGGAGCCAAGGCGAGAGCAGGCCGGAGCCAAGGTGAGGGCAGGCGAAAGCCAGAGTGAGAGCAGGCCGGAGCCAAGGTGAGGGCACGCCAGAGACAGATCCAGAGCAGGCCGGAGCCAGGGCGAGGGCAGGCCAGAGTCAGAGAGGGAGCAGGCCGAAGCCAAAGCGAGGGCACGCCAGAGCGAGAGCTGGCCAGAGCCAGGGCGAGGGCAGGCCAGAGCCAGAGCAAGAGCAGGCCGGAGCCAAGGCGAGGGCTCGCCGGAGCCAGAGCAAGAGCCGGCCGGAGCCAAGGCGAGAGTAGGCCGGAGCCAAGGTGAGGGCAGGCGAAAGTCAGAGTGAGAGCAGGCCGGAGCAAAGGCAGGCCAGAGCCAGGGTGAGAGCAGGCCGGAGACAAGGCAAAGGCAGGCCGGAGCCAGAGTAAGGGCAGGCTGGAGCTAGGGCAAGGGCAGGCCGGAGCCAGAGCAAGAGCCGGCCGGAGCCAAGGCGAGAGCAGGCCGGAGCCAAGGTGAGGGCAGGCGAAAGCCAGAGTGAGAGCAGGCCGGAGCCAAGGTGAGGGCAGGCCAGAGACAGATCCAGAGCAGGCCGGAGCCAGGGCGAGGGCAGGCCAGAGTCAGAGAGGGAGCAGGCCGAAGCCAAAGCGAGGGCACGCCAGAGCGAGAGCTGGCCAGAGCCAGGGCGAGGGCAGGCCAGAGCCAGAGCAAGAGCAGGCCGGAGCCAAGGCGAGGGCTGGCCGGAGCCAGAGTAAGGGCAGGCTGGAGCTAGGGCAAGGGCAGGCCGGAGCCAGAGCAAGAGCCGGCCGGAGCCAAGGCGAGAGTAGGCCTGAGCCAAGGTGAGGGCAGGCGAAAGCCAGAGTGAGAGCAGGCCGGAGCCAAGGTGAGGGCAGGCCAGAGACAGATCCAGAGCAGGCCGGAGCCAGGGCGAGGGCAGGCCAGAGTCAGAGAGGGAGCAGGCCGAAGCCAAAGCGAGGGCACGCCAGAGCGAGAGCTGGCCAGAGCCAGAGCGAGAGCAGGCCAGAGCGAGAGCAGGCCGGAGCCAGGGCGAGGGCAGGCCAGAGCCAGAGCGAGAGTAGGCCAGAGCCAAGGCAAGGGCAGGCCAGAGCGAGAGAAGGCCAGAGCCAAGGCAAGGGCAGGCCGGAACCAGGGCGAGAAGAGGCCGGAGACAGTGAGAGGCCAGAGCGAGAGCAGGCCAGAGCCAGAGCGAGAGTAGGCCGGAGCCAGGGTAAGGGCAGGCCAGAGCCAGAGCGAGAGCAGGCCGGAGCCAAGGCGAGGGCAGGACAGAGCCAGAGCGAGAGCAGGCCAGAGCCTTGAAGGCAAGGGCAGGCCAGAGCCAGAGAGAGCAGGCTGGAGCCAAAGGGCAGGCCAGAGCCAGACAGAGAGCAGGCTGGTGCCAGGGCGAGGGCAGGCCAGAGCGAGAGCAGGTCGGAGGCAGAGCGAGAGCAGGCCGGAGCCAATGCGAGGGCTGGCCGGAGCCAGAGCAAGGGCAGGGGGAAGTCAGGCCGAGGGCAGGCTTTAGCCAGAGCGAGAGCAGGCCGGAGCCAAGGCGAGAGCAGGCCGGAGTCAAGGCGAGGGTAGGCCAGAGCCAAGGCAAGGGCAGGCCGGAGCCAGAGATAGAGAAGGCCAGAGCCAAGGCAACGGCAGGCCAGAGCGAGAGTAGGCCGAAGCCAGGGCAAGGGCAGTCCAGAGCCAGAGAGAGAGCAGGCCGGAGCCAGGGCGAGGGTAGGCCAGAGCCAGAGAGAGAGCAGTTCAGAGCCAGGGAGAGAGCAGGAAGTAGCCAAGTCGAGGGCAGGCCGGAGCCCGAGCTGTGGCATAGTGGAGCCAGGGCGAGGGCAGTACGGAGCTAGAGCGAGAGCAGGCCGGAGCAAAGGCGAGAGAGAGCAGGCCGTAGCCAAGGCGAGGGCAGGCCAGAGGCAGAGCCAGGGTAGGCCAGAGCAAGAGCAGGCCAGAGCGAGAGCTGGCCGGAGCCAGGGCGAGAGCAGGCCGGAGCCAATGCGACGGCTGGCCGGAGCCAGAGCAAGGGCATGCAGGAGTCAGGGCGAGGGCAGGCAGGAGCCATAGCGAGAGCAGGCCAGAGCAAAGGAAAGAGCAGGCCGGAGCCAAGGCGAGGGTAGGTCGGAGCCAGAGCGAGAGCAGGCCGGAGCCAAGTCGAGGGCAGGCCAGAGCCAAGTCGAGGGCAGGCCAGAGCCAAGTCGAGGGCAGGCCAGAGCCAAGTTGAGGGCATGCCAGAGCCAAGTCGAGGGCAGGCCAGAGGGAAAGCAGGCCAGAGCCATAGCGAGAGGAGTCGGGAGCCAAGGCACAGCCAGAGAGGTAGAGCAGGCTTGAGCCAGAGCGAGGGCAGGCCGGAGCCAAGGCGAAGGCAGGTCAGAACCAGAGCGAGAGAAGGTCGGAGTCAAGAAGAGGGCAGGCCAGAGCAGGAGCAGTCCGGAGCCAGGGCGAGGGCAGGCCAGAGCCAGAGCAAGAGCAGGCCGGAGCCAAGGCGAGGGCTGGCCGGAGCCAGAGTAAGAGCAGGCTGGAGCTAGGGCAAGGGCAGGCCGGAGCCAGAGCAAGAGCCGGCCGGAGCCAAGGCGAGAGCAGGCCGGAGCCAAGGTGAGGGCAGGCGAAAGCCAGAGTGAGAGCAGGCCGGAGCCAAGGTGAGGGCAGGCCAGAGACAGATCCAGAGCAGGCCGGAGCCAGGGCGAGGGCAGGCCAGAGTCAGAGAGGGAGCAGGCCGAAGCTAAAGCGAGGGCACGCCAGAGCGAGAGCTGGCCAGAGCCAGAGCGAGAGCAGGCCAGAGTGAGAGCAGGCCGGAGCCACGGCGAGGGCAGGCCAGAGCCAGAGCGAGAGTAGGCCAGAGCCAAGGCAAGGGCAGGCCGGAGCCAGGGCGAGGGTAGGCCAGAGCCAGAGAGAGAGCAGTTCAGAGCCAGGGAGAGAGCAGGAAGTAGCCAAGTCGAGGGCAGGCCGGAGCCCGAGCTGTGGCATAGTGGAGCCAGGGCGAGGGCAGTACGGAGCTAGAGCGAGAGCAGGCCGGAGCAAAGGCGAGAGAGAGCAGGCCGTAGCCAAGGCGAGGGCAGGCCAGAGGCAGAGCCAGGGTAGGCCAGAGCAAGAGCAGGCCAGAGCGAGAGCTGGCCGGAGCCAGGGCGAGAGCAGGCCGGAGCCAATGCGACGGCTGGCCGGAGCCAGAGCAAGGGCATGCAGGAGTCAGGGCAAGGGCAGGCAGGAGCCAGAGCGAGAGCAGGCCAGAGCAAAGGAAAGAGCAGGCCGGAGCCAAGGCGAGGGTAGGTCGGAGCCAGAGCGAGAGCAGGCCGGAGCCAAGTCGAGGGCAGGCCAGAGCCAAGTCGAGGGCAGGCCAGAGCCAAGTCGAGGGCAGGCCAGAGCCAAGTCGAGGGCAGGCCAGAGCCAAGTCGAGGGCATGCCAGAGCCAAGTCGAGGGCAGGCCAGAGGGAAAGCAGGCCAGAGCCATAGCGAGAGGAGTCGGGAGCCAAGGCACAGCCAGAGAGGTAGAGCAGGCTTGAGCCAGAGCGAGGGCAGGCCGGAGCCAAGGCGAAGGCAGGTCAGAACCAGAGCGAGAGAAGGTCGGAGTCAAGAAGAGGGCAGGCCAGAGCAGGAGCAGTCCGGAGCCAGGGCGAGGGCAGGCCAGAGCCAGAGCAAGAGCAGGCCGGAGCCAAGGCGAGGGCTGGCCGGAGCCAGAGTAAGGGCAGGCTGGAGCTAGGGCAAGGGCAGGCCGGAGCCAGAGCAAGAGCCGGCCGGAGCCAAGGCGAGAGCAGGCCGGAGCCAAGGTGAGGGCAGGCGAAAGCCAGAGTGAGAGCAGGCCGGAGCCAAGGTGAGGGCAGGCCAGAGACAGATCCAGAGCAGGCCGGAGCCAGGGCGAGGGCAGGCCAGAGTCAGAGAGGGAGCAGGCCGAAGCTAAAGCGAGGGCACGCCAGAGCGAGAGCTGGCCAGAGCCAGAGCGAGAGCAGGCCAGAGCGAGAGCAGGCCGGAGCCACGGCGAGGGCAGGCCAGAGCCAGAGCGAGAGTAGGCCAGAGCCAAGGCAAGGGCAGGCCGGAGCCAGAGCGAGAGAAGGCCAGAGCCAAGGCAAGGGCAGGCCGGAACCAGGGCGAGAAGAGGCCGGAGACAGTGCGAGGCCAGAGCGAGAGCAGGCCAGAGCCAGAGCGAGAGTAGGCCGGAGCCAGGGCAAGGGCAGGCCAGAGCCAGAGCGAGAGCAGGCCGGAGCCAAGGCGAGGGCAGGACAGAGCCAGAGCGAGAGCAGGCCAGAGCCTTGAAGGCAAGGGCAGGCCAGAGCCAGAGAGAGCAGGCTGGAGCCAAAGGGCAGGCGAGAGCCAGAGAGAGAGCAGGCCGGAGCCAGGGCGAGGGCAGGCCAGAGCGAGAGCAGGTCGGAGGCAGAGCGAGAGCAGGTCGGAGGCAGGGCGAGAGCAGGCCGGAGCCAATGCGAGGGCTGGCCGGAGCCAGAGCAAGGACAGGGGGAAGTCAGGCCGAGGGCAGGCTTTAGCCAGAGCGAGAGCAGGCCGGAGCCAAGGCGAGAGCAGGCCGGAGTCAAGGCGAGGGTAGGCCAGAGCCAAGGCAAGGGCAGGCCGGAGCCAGAGATAGAGAAGGCCAGAGCCAAGGCAACGGCAGGCCAGAGCGAGAGTAGGCCGAAGCCAGGACAAGGGCAGTCCAGAGCCAGAGAGAGAGCAGGCCGGAGCCAGGGCGAGGGTAGGCCAGAGCCAGAGAGAGAGCAGTTCAGAGCCAGGGAGAGAGCAGGAAGTAGCCAAGTCGAGGGCAGGCCGGAGCACGAGCTGTGGCATAGTGGAGCCAGGGCGAGGGCAGTACGGAGCTAGAGCGAGAGCAGGCCGGAGCAAAGGCGAGAGAGAGCAGGCCGTAGCCAAGACGAGGGCAGGCCAGAGGCAGAGCCAGGGTAGGCCAGAGCAAGAGCAGGCCAGAGCGAGAGCTGGCCGGAGCCAGGGCGAGAACAGGCCGGAGCCAATGCGAGGGCTGGCCGGAGCCAGAGCAAGGGCAGGCAGGAGTCAGGGCGAGGGCAGGCAGGAGCCAGAGCGAGAGCAGGCCAGAGCAAAGGAAAGAGCAGGCCGGAGCCAAGGCGAGGGTAGGCCAGAGCCAGGGCGAGGGCAGGTCAGAGTCAGAGCGAGAGAAGGCCGGAGCTAAGGCAAGGGCTGGCCAGAGCCAGAGAGAGAGCAGGCCGGAGCCAAGGCATGGGCAGGCCAGAACCAGGGAGAGAGCAGGCTGGAGCCAGGGCGAGGGCAGGCCAGAGCGAGAGCAGGTTGGAGGTAGGGCGAGAGCAGGCCGGAGCCAATGCGAGGGCTGGTTGGACCCAGAGCAAGGGCAGGCCGGAGTCAGGGCGAGGGCAGGCCGTAGCCAGAGCGAGAGCAGGCCGGAGCCAAGGCGAGACGCAGGCCAGAGTCAAGGCGAGGGTAGGCCAGTGCCAAGGCAAGGGCAGGCCGGAGCCAGAGATAGAGAAGGCCAGAGCCAAGGCAAGGGCAGGCCGGAACCAGGGCGAGAGCAGGCCGGAGACAGGGCGAGGCCAGAGCGAGAGTAGGCCGGAGCCAGGGCAAGGCAGGCCAGAGCCAGAGAGAGAGCAGGCCGGAGCAAGGGCGAGGGCAGGCCAGAGCGAGAGCAGTTCAGAGCCAGGGAGAGAGCAGGACGTAGCCAAGGTGACAGCAGGCCGGAGCCCGAGCTGTGGCATAGTGGAGCCAGGGCGAGGGCAGGACGGAGCTAGAGCAAGAGCAGGCTGGAGCCAAGGCGAGAGCAGGCCGTAGCCAAGGCGAGGGCAGGCCAGAGGCAGAGCCAGGGTAGGCCAGAGCAAGAGCAGGCCAGAGCGAGAGCAGGCCGGAGCCAAGGCAAGGGCAGACCAGAGCCAAAGCGAGAGCAGGCCAGAGCCAGATCGAGAGCAGCCCGGAGCCAAGGCCTTCGAAGCCAGGCTAGAGCTCGAGCTCGAGCAGGCCAGAGCCAGAGCTCGAGCAGGCCAGAGCGAGAGCAGGCCAGAGCCAGAGCGAGAGCAGGCCGGAGCAAAGGCAGGCCAGAGCCAGGGTGAGAGCAGGCCGGAGGCAAGGCAAAGGCAGGCCAGAGCCAGAGCAGGCCGGAGCCAAGGCGAGGGCAGGCCAGAGCCAGAGCAGGCCGGAGCCAAAGCGAGGGCAGGCCAGAGCGAGAGCAGGTCGGAGCCAAAGCGAGGGCAGGCCAAAGCCAGAGCGAGTGCGGGCCGGAGCCAAGTCGAGGGCAGGCCAGAGCCAGAGCAAAAGCAGGCCAGAGCCAGAGCGAGAGCAGTCCAGAGCCAAGGAAAGGGCAGGCCACAGCCAGAGGTAGAGCAGGCTTGAGCCAGAGCGAGGGCAGGCCGGAGCCAAGGCGAAGGCAGGCCAGAGCGAGAGCAGGCCGGAGTCAAGACGAGGGCAGGCCAGAGCAAGAGCAGTCCGGAGCCAGTGCGAGGGCAGGCCAGAGCCAAAGCAAGAGCAGGCCGGAGCCAAGGCGAGGGCTGGCCGGAGCCAGAGTAAGGGCAGGCCGGAGCCAGGACGAGGGCAGGCTGGAGCCGAGCAAGAGCAGGCCGGAGCCAAGGCGAGAGCAGGCCGGACCCAAGGTGAGGGCAGGCCAAAGCCAGAGCGAGAGCAGGCCGGAGCCAAGGCGAGGGCAGGCCAGAGACAGATCCAGAGCAGGCCGGAGCCAGGGCGAGGGCAGGCCAGAGCCAGGGAGAGAGCAGGACGTAGCCAAGGCGAGGGCAGGCCGGAGCCTGAGCTGTGGCATAGTGGAGCCAGGGCGAGGGCAGTACGGAGCTAGAGCGAGAGCAGGCCAGAGCCAAGGCGAGAGCAGGCTACCGGAGCCAAGGCGAGGGCAGGCCAGAGGCAGAGCCAGGGTAGGCCAGAGCAAGAGCAGGCCAGAACGAGAGCAGGCCGGAGCCAAGGCGAGGGCAGCCCGGAGCCAGAGTGAGAGCAGGCCGGAGCCAGGGCGAGGGCAGGCCAGAGATAGACCGAGAACAGGCCGGAGCCAGGGCGAGGGCAGGCCGGAGCAAGAGCGAGGGCATGCCGGATCCAGTTACAGGGCAGGCCGGAGCCAGAGCGAGGGCAGGCCGGAGCCAGAGCGAGAGCAGGCCGGAGCCAGAGCGAGAGCAGGCCGGAGCCAGAGCGAGGGCAGTCCGGAGCCAGAGTGAGAGCAGGCCGGAGCCAGGGCGAGGGCAGGCCAGAGATAGACCGAGAACAGGCCGGAGCCAGGGCGAGGGCAGGCCGGAGCAAGAGCGAGGGCATGCCGGATCCAGTTACAGGGCAGGCCGGAGCCAGAGCAAGGGCAGGCCGGAGCCAGGGCGAGAGCAGGCCGGAGTCAAGGCGAGAGCAGGCCGGAGTCAAGGCGAGGGCAGGCCGGAGCCAGAGCTTGAGCTGGCCGGAGCCAAGGCGAGGGCTGGCCAGAGTCAGAGCAAGGGCGGGCCGAAGCCAGGGCGAGGGCAGGCCGAAGCCAGAGCGAGAACAGGCCGGAGTCAGGGCGAGCGGAGGCCGGAGCAAAGGCGAGGGCAGATCAGAGTC
The DNA here is from genome assembly GCF_046119375.1 of Phyllobates terribilis. Classification (NCBI taxonomy): domain Eukaryota; kingdom Metazoa; phylum Chordata; class Amphibia; order Anura; family Dendrobatidae; genus Phyllobates; species Phyllobates terribilis. The sequence goes on from NW_027362863.1 coordinate 4,606,437, forward strand.
AGAGCGAGAGCAGGCCGGAGCCAAGGAGAGGGCAGGCCGGAGCCTGAGCTGTGGAATAGTGGAGCCAGGGCGAGGGCAGTACGGAGCTAGAGCAAGAGCAGGCCGGAGCCAAGGCGAGAGCAGGCTACCGGAGCCAAGGAGAGGGAGGGCAGGCCAGAGGCAGAGCCAGGGTAGGCCAGAGCAAGAGCAGGCCGGAGCCAAGGCAAGGGCAGAACAGAGCAAGAGCGAGAGCAGGCCACAGCGAGAGCAGGCCGGAGCCAAGGCGAAGGCAGGCTAGAGCCTGAGCGAGAGCAGGCCAGAGCAGGCCGGAGGAAAGGCAAAGGCAGACCAGAGCCAGAGTGAGAGCAGGCCAGAGCCAGAGCAGGCGGGAGCCAAGGCGAGGGCAGGCCAGAGCCAGAACAGGTCGGAGCCAAGGCGAGGGCAGGCCAAAGCTAGAGCGAGAGCAGGCCGGAGCCAAGTCGAGGGCAGGCCAGAGCGAGAGCAGGCCAGAGCCAGAGCGAGAGCAGGCCGGAGAAAAGGCAGGCCAGAGCCAGAGCGAGTGCAGGCCGGAGCCAAGGCAAAGGCAGGTCAGAGCCAGAGTGAAAGCAGGCCGCAGCCAAGGCGAGGGCAGGCTGGAGCCAGAGCGAGAGCAGGCCGGATCCAAGGCGACGGCAGGCCGAAACCAAAGTGAGAGAATGCCGGAGCCAGGGCGAGAGCAGGCCAGAGCGAGAGCAGGCCAGAGACAGGGCGAGGGCAGGCCGGTACCAGAGCGAGGGCAGGCCGAAGCCAGAGCGAGAGCAGGCCGGAGCCAAGGCGAGGGCAGCCCGGAGCCAGAGTGAGAGCAGGCCGGAGCTAGGGCGAGGGCAGGCCAGAGATAGACCGAGAACAGGCCGGAGCCAGGGCGAGGGCAGGCCGGAGCAAAAGCGAGGGCATACCGGATCCAGTTACAGGGCAGGCCGGAGCCAGGGCGAGGGCAGGCCGGAGCCAGAGCAGGAGCTGGCCGGAGCCAAGGCGAGGGCTGGCCAGAGTCAGAGCAAGGGCAGGCCGAAGCCAGGGCGAGGGCAGGCCGAAGCCAGAGCGAGAACAGGCCGGAGCCAGGGCGAGAGGAGGCCGGAGCAAAGGCGAGGGCAGATCAGAGTCAGAGCGAGAGCAGGCCGGAGCCAAGGAGAAGGCAGGCCAGAGCGAGAGAAGGCCAGAGCCAGAGCAGGCCGGAACCAGTGCGAGGGCAGGCCAGAGCCAGAGCTAGAGTAGGCCAGAGCCAAGGCTAGGGCAGGCGCGAGCTAGAGCGAGAGAAGGCCGGAGCCAAGGAGAGGGCAGGCCAGAGCGAGAGCAGGCCGGAGCTGAGGCAAGGGGAGGCCAGAACCAGAGCGAGAGCAGGCCAGAGCGAGAGCAGGCAGGAGCCAGGGAGAGGGCAGACCGGTGCCAAGGCGAGAGCATGAAAGAGCCAGGGAGAGAGCAGGCCGGAGCCGAGTCGAGGGCAGGCCGGAGCAAGAGCGAGAGCAGGCCGGAGCCAAGGCGAGGGTAGGCAAGAGCCAGAGCGAGATCAGCAGGAAAACTACACTCATGAAATCAAGAGACACCACTCACTTTGTTTTTGAGGAATTATATTCACTCAAAGATACGTTCACTCAGATACTTTCAAGTGGGCATCAAAGATCAAATACAGGAGCACAGTACAGAGCAAGCACACGCCACTGGAGCTAAACTAAAAATGGCACTAATTGGAGCCAGCTAATTAGCTAGGTAATGACTCGAGTAGCAGACACATGGAGTAAGCCCCTGCCCTATATTGGACGGCTTACCTGTTACTGCTTCCAGACACGCGGATAGGCAGAATCGTGACAGTATATTTCCCTCTTGGTATTTCCCACCACCACCTTTTCTTTTCTTCTTCTCCTTTGCACTGTTACGTTTTGTCATATTTAGTATTTCACATTTTTCTATTTGTGTATTTTTAATTTGTCCTACACACCACTCCCATATTTTCTTCCCCTTCATCCTTTTTCCCTTTCCCTCCTCCCCATTTATAATATCCCCCCTTCCCCCTCCATTCTTCCTCTTCATTAGTTTGAGAGCAGGCCGGAGCCAAGGCGAGGGTAGGCAACAGCCAGAGCGAGAGCAGGCCGGAGCCAAGGCGAGGAGGGTAGGCAAGAGCCAGAGCGAGAGCAGGCCGGAGCCAGGGCGAGGGCAGGCAAGAGCCAGAGTGAGAGCACGCCGGAACCAGGGCGAGAGCAGGCCAGAGCCAGAGCAAGAGCACGCCGGAACCAGGGCGAGGGCAGGCCAGAGCCAGAGCGAGGGCAGGCCGGACCCAGGGCGACGGCAGGCCGGAGCCAGGGCGAGGGCAGGCCGGAGCAAAAGCAAGGGCAGATTAGAGTCAGAGAGAGAGCAGGCCGGAGCCAAGGAGAGGGCAGGCCAGAGCGAGAGAAGGCCAGAGCCGGAGCAGGCCGGAACCAGTGAGAGGGCAGGCCAGAGCCAAAGCGAGAGTAGGCCAGAGCCAAGGCTAGGGCAGGCGCGAGCTAGAGCGAGAGAAGGTTCCGGAGCCAAGGAGAGGGCAGGCCAGAGCCAGATCTCTGAGAGCAGGCCGGAGCCGAGGCAAGGGGATGCCAGAACCAGAGCAAGAGCAGGCCAGAGCGAGAGCAGGCAGGAGCCAGGGAGAGGGCCGACCGGTGCCAAGGCGAGAACAGGAAAGAGCCAAGGAGAGAGCAGGCTGGAGCCGAGTCGAGGGCAGGCTGGAGCAACAGCGAGAGCAGGCCGGAGCCAAGGCGAGGGTAGGCAAGAGCAAGAGCGAGAGCAGGCCGGAGCCAGGGCGAGGGCAGGCAAGAGCCAGAGGGAGAGCACGCCGGAACCAGGGCGAGGGCAGGCCAGAGCGAGAGCACGCCGGAACCAGGGCGAGGGCAGGCCAGAGCCAGAGCGAGGGCAGACCGGAGCCAGGGCGAGGGCAGGCCGGAGCCAGGGCGAGGGCAGGCCGAAACCAGAGTGAGAGAATGCCGGAGCCAGGGCGAGAGCAGGCCAGAGCGAGAGCAGGCCAGAGACAGGGCGAGGGCAGGCCGGTACCAGAGCGAGGGCAGGCCGAAGCCAGAGCGAGAGCAGGCCGGAGCCAAGGCGAGGGCAGCCCGGAGCCAGAGTGAGAGCAGGCCGGAGCTAGGGTGAGGGCAGGCCAGAGATAGACCGAGAACAGGCCGGAGCCAGGGCGAGGGCAGACCGGAGCAAAAGCGAGGGCATGCCGGATCCAGTTACAGGGCAGGCCGGAGCCAGGGCGAGGGCAGGCCGGAGCCAGAGCAGGAGCTGGCCGGAGCCAAGGCGAGGGCTGGCCAGAGTCAGAGCAAGGGCAGGCCGAAGCTAGGGCGAGGGCAGGCCGAAGCCAGAGCGAGAACAGGCGGGATCCAGGGCGAGAGGAGGCCGGAGCAAAGGCGAGGGCAGATCAGAGTCAGAGCGAGAGCAGGCCGGAGCCAAGGAGAGGGCAGGCCAGAGCGAGAGAAGGCCAGAGCCAGAGCAGGCCGGAACCAGTGCGAGGGCAGGCCAGAGCCAGTGCGAGAGTAGGCCAGAGCCAAGGCTAGGGCAGGCGCGAGCTAGAGCGAGAGAAGGCCGGAGCCAAGGAGAGGGCAGGCCAGAGCCAGAGCGAGAGCAGGCCGGAGCCGAGGCAAGGGGAGGCCAGAACCAGAGCGAGAGCAGGCCAGAGCGAGAGCAGGCAGGAGCCAGGGAGAGGGCAGACCGGTGCCAAGGCGAGAGCAGGAAAGAGCCAGGGAGAGAGCAGGCCGGAGCCGAGTCGAGGGCAGGCCGGAGCAAGAGCGAGAGCAGGCCGGAGCCAAGGCGAGGGTAGGCAAGAGCCAGAGCGAGAGCAGGCCGGAGCCAAGGCGAGGGTAGGCAAGAGCCAGAGCGAGAGCAGGCCGGAGCCAAGGCGAGGAGGATAGGCAAGAGTCAGAGCGAGAGCAGGCCGGAGCCAGGCAAGAGCCAGAGTGAGAGCACGCCGGAACCAGGGCGAGGGCAGGCCAGAGCCAGAGCAAGAGCACGCCGGAACCAGGGCGAGGGCAGGCCAGAGCCAGAGCGAGGGCAGGCCGGAGCCAGGGCGACGGCAGGCCGGAGCCAGGGCGAGGGCAGGCCGGAGCAAAGGCGAGGGCAGATCAGAGTCAGAGAGAGAGCAGGCCGGAGCCAAGGAGAGGGCAGGCCAGAGCGAGAGAAGGCAAGAGCCGGAGCAGGCCGGAACCAGTGCGAGGGCAGGCCAGAGCCAAAGCGAGAGTAGGCCAGAGCCAAGGCTAGGGCAGGCGCGAGCTAGAGCGAGAGAAGGTTCCGGAGCCAAGGAGAGGGCAGGCCAGAGCCAGATCTCTGAGAGCAGGCCGGAGCCGAGGCAAGGGGATGCCAGAACCAGAGCGAGAGCAGGCAGGAGCCAGGGAGAGGGCAGACCGGTGCCAAGGCGAGAGCAGGAAAGAGCCAAGGAGAGAGCAGGCTGGAGCCGAGTCGAGGGCAGGCCGGAGCAACAGCGAGAGCAGGCCGGAGCCAAGGCGAGGGTAGGCAAGAGCAAGAGCGAGAGCAGGCCGGAGCCAGGGCGAGGGCAGGCAAGAGCCAGAGGGAGAGCACGCCGGAACCAGGGCGAGGGCAGGCCAGAACGAGAGCACGCCGGAACCAGGGCGAGGGCAGGCCAGAGCCAGAGCGAGGGCAGGCCGGAGCCAGGGCGAGGGCAGGCCGGAGCCAGGGCGAGGGCAGGCCGGAACCAGGGCGAGGGCAGGCCGGAGCCAGAGTGAGGGCAGGCCGGAGCCAGGGCGAGGGCAGGCCGGAGCCAGGGCGAGGGCAGGCCGGAGCAAGGGCGAGAGCAGGCCGGAGCCAGGGCGAGGGCAGGCCGGAGCCAGGGCGAGAGCAGGCCGGAGCCAGGGCGAGGGCAGGCCGGAGCCAGGGCGAGGGCAGGCCAGAGCCAGAGCAGGTCGGAGCCAAGGCGAGGGCAGGCCAAAGCCAGAGCGAGAGCAGGCCGGAGCCAAGTCGAGGGCAGGCCAGAGCCAGAGCAAGAGCAGGCCAGAGCCAGAGCGAGAGCTGGCCGGAGAAAAGGCAGGCCAGAGCCAGAGAGAGAGCAGGCCGGATCCAAGGCGACGGCAGGCCGAAACCAGAGTGAGAGAATGCCGGAGCCAGGGCGAGAGCAGGCCAGAGCGAGAGCAGGCCAGAGACAGGGTGAGAGCAGGCCGGTACCAGAGCGAGGGCAGGCCGGAGCCAGAGCGAGAGCAGGCTGGAGCCAAGGCGAGGGCAGCCCGGAGCCAGAGTGAGAGCAGGCCGGAGCTAGGGCGAGGGCAGGCCAGAGATAGACCGAGAACAGGCCGGAGCCAGGGCGAGGGCAGGCCGGAGCAAGAGCGAGGGCATGCCGGATCCAGTTACAGGGCAGGCCGGAGCCAGGGCGAGGGCAGGCCGGAGCCAGAGCAGGAGCTGGCCGGAGCCAAGGCGAGGGCTGGCCAGAGTCAGAGCAAGGGCAGGCCGAAGCCAGGGCGAGGGCAGGCCGAAGCCAGAGCGAGAACAGGCCGGAGCCAGGGCGAGAGGAGGCCGGAGCAAAGGCGAGGGCAGATCAGAGTCAGAGCGAGAGCAGGCCGGAGCCAAGGAGAGGGCAGGCCAGAGCGAGAGAAGGCCAGAGCCAGAGCAGGCCGGAACCAGTGCGAGGGCAGGCCAGAGCCAGAGCGAGAGTAGGCCAGAGCCAAGGCTAGGGCAGGCGCGAGCTAGAGCGAGAGAAGGCCGGAGCCAAGGAGAGGGCAGGCCAGAGCCAGAGCGAGAGCAGGACGGAGCGGAGGCAAGGGGAGGCCAGGGCCAGAGCGAGAGCAGGCCGGAGCCAGAGCGAGAGCAGGCAGGAGCCAGGGAGAGGGCAGACCGGTGCCAAGGCGAGAGCAGGAAAGAGCCAGGGAGGGAGCAGGCCGGAGCCGAGTCGAGGGCCGGCCGGAGTAAGAGCGAGAGCAGGCCGGAGCCAAGGCGAGGGCAGGCCGGAGCCAGAGCAGGAGCTGGCCGGAGCCAAGGCGAGGGCTGGCCAGAGTCAGAGCAAGGGCAGGCCGAAGCCAGGGCGAGGGCAGGTCGAAGCCAGAGCGAGAACAGGCCGGAGCCAGGGCGAGAGGAGGCCGGAGCAAAGGCGAGGGCAGATCAGAGTCAGAGCGAGGGCAGGCCAGAGCGAGAGAAGGCCAGAGCGAGAGAAGGCCAGAGCCAGAGCAGGCCGGAACCAGTGCGAGGGCAGGCCAGAGCCAGAGCGAGAGTAGGCCAGAGCCAAGGCTAGGGCAGGCGCGAGCTAGAGCGAGAGAAGGCCGGAGCCAAGGAGAGGGCAGGCCAGAGCCAGAGCGAGAGCAGGCCGGAGCCGAGGCAAGGGGAGGCCAGGGCCAGAGCGAGAGCAGGCCGGAGCCAGAGCGAGAGCAGGCAGGAGCCAGGGAGAGGGCAGACCGGTGCCAAGGCGAGAGCAGGAAAGAGCCAGGGAGAGAGCAGGCCGGAGCCGAGTCGAGGGCCGGCCGGAGTAAGAGCGAGATCAGGCCGGAGCCAAGGCGAGGGTAGGCAAGAGCCAGAGCGAGAGCAGGCTGGAGCCAGGGCGAGGGCAGGCAAGAGCCAGAGTGAGAGCACGCCGGAACCAGGGCGAGGGCAGGCCAGAGCCAGAGCGAGAGCACGCCGGAACCAGGGCGAGGGCAGGCCAGAGCCAGAGTTAGGGCAGGCCGGAGCCAGGGCGACGGCAGGCCGGAGCCAGAGCGAGGGCAGGCCGGAGCAAAGGCGAGGGCAGATCAGAGTCAGAGCGAGAGCAGGCCGGAGCCAAGGAGAGGGCAGGCCAGAGCGAGAGAAGGCCAGAGCCGGAGCAGGCCGGAACCAGTGCGAGGGCAGGCCAGAGCGAGAGTAGGCCAGAGCCAAGGCTAGGGCAGGCGCGAGCTAGAGCGAGAGAAGGCTCCGGAGCCAAGGAGAGGGCAGGCAAGAGCCAGAGTGAGAGCACGCCGGAACCAGGGCGAGGGCAGGCCAGAGCCAGAGCGAGAGCACGCAGGAACCAGGGCGAGGGCAGGCCGGAGCCAGGGCGAGGGCAGGCCGGAGCCAGAGCGAGGGCAGGCCGGAGCCAGAGCGAGGGCAGGCCGGAGCCAGGGCGAGGGCAGGCCGGAGCCAGGGCGAGGGCAGGACGGAGCTAAGTCGAGGGCAGGACGGAGCCAAGGCGAGGGCAGGCCGGAGCCAGGGCGAGAGCAGGCCGGAGCAAGGGCGAGGGCAGGCCAGAGCCAGAGCGAGAGCAGGCCAGAGCAAGGGCGAGGGCAGGCCAGAGACGGCGTGGGGGAAGGCAAGAGTCAGAGGAGGCCAGGGCGAGGGCAGGCCAGAGCCTGGGCGAGGGCAGGCCAGAGCCAGAGCAGGCCAGAGCCTGGGCGAGGGCAGGCCAGAGCGAGAGCAGGCCGGAGCCAGGGCGAGGGCAGGCCGGAGCTAGAGCGAGGGCAGGCCGGAGCCAGAGAGAGAGCAAGCCAGAGCGAGAGCAGGCCGGAGCCAGGGCGAGGGCAGGACGGAGCCAGGGCGAGGGCAGGACGGAGCCAAGGTGAGGGCAGGCCGGAGCCAGAGCGAGAGCAGGCCAGAGCCAGAACGAGAGCAGGCCGGAGCCAGGGCGAGGGCTGGCCAGAGCCAAAACGAGAGCAGGCAAGATTCAGGGCGAGAGTAGGCCGAAGCCAAGGCAAGGGCAGGCCAGAGCGAGAGCAGGCTGGAGCCAGAGCGAGAGCAGGCCAGAGCCAGGGCGAGGGCAGGCCAGAGCCAAAACGAGAGCAGGCCAGATTCAGGGCGAGAACAGGCCGAAGCCAAGGCAAGGGCAGGCCAGAGCCAGAGTGAGAGCAGGCCGGAGCCAGAGCGAGAGCAGGCCGGAGCCAAGGCGAGAGTAGGCCGGAGCCAGTGCGAGAGCAGGCCAGAGTCAGAGCGAGAGCAGGACAGAGCCAGGGCAAAGGCAGGCCGGAGCCAGGATATTTCAAAGCAAGCAGACCTCTAATATGGGCCATAGAAGTATGTATAGATTTACATTTCTATAACTTTATGCACATATTAGAGGTCTGATAAGTCCAAGGGGGTGACAGATTCCCTTTAAAGCTTGTGTCGTGGTTGGCCTCTAGCCCGGTGTCTCATGTGTTGGGTTTGCCCACTCCGGGTCCTCCTGAAGGAGGAAGTAGGATTTCTCTTTTTATTTTGTGCTATTGGCTTCTTGCCCAGTGATAGGGGCGGATCTCATCCTCTCAGGCCTAGCCCAACCCTAACCCTAGCCCTAACCCTAACCCCAACCCTAACCCTACCACAACCCTAACCCTAGAGTTTATATTTTACGCCGTTTAGACAACTTTATTCTTCGAGTCAGTGCGATTACAGCGATACCAGAATCATATCGGGTTGTTATGATTGACAGCTGTCACACACTAAAAGACGCATTTTTTTGTAAAATCTAGTTTTGCATCGCCATATTTTGAGAGCTATAATTTTTCCATATCTTGGTCGACAGAGTCATGTGACATCTTGTTTTTTGCGGGATGAGTTGACGTTTTTATTGGTGCCATTTTCAGGCACGTGACATATTTTGATCACTCTCTATTCCGATTTTTGGGAGGCAGAATAAACAAAAACCAACAATTCAGGAATTGTTATTTTTTTTTTTTATGCTGTTCCGCGTGTGGTAAAATTGATAAGGTAGCTTTATTCTTTGCGCCAGTACGTTTACAGTGGTACCACATTTATATCGATTTTCTATGTTTTGGCGCTTTTACACAATAAAAGCTATTTTATAGAAAAAATTATTTTTTTGCATCGCTTTATTCTGAGAGCTATAACTTTTTTATTTTTAGGCTGATGGAGCTGTGTGGCGGCTTGCTTTTTGCGGGGCAAGATGACGTTTTCAGTGGTATCATTATTATTTATATTTGTCTTTTTGATCGCGTGTTATTCCATTTTTTGTTTGGCGGTATGATGATAAAGCATTGTTTTTTGCTTCATTTTTTATTTATTTTTTTTACCATGTTCACTGAAGGGGCTAACTAGTGGGACAATTTTATAGGTCAGGTCATTCTAGACGCAGCGATACCAAATATGTGTACTTTTATTGTTTTTTTTTTTCAGAATAATATTTATTGATGGGTACATTATATTTTTATTTTTGGTGTATTTTTTTATTTATTTATTTTTTTTTTCTTCACTTTCTGACACTTTTTTTACTTTTACTCTTTGTCCCACTATGGGACTTTCACTTTTTTTATTCTGATCGCCTGTATAGCATAGGGATGGAGCACCAGCCCTGTGCTATACAGGCTGTCAGCGATGCAAATGCAGAAGATACTTTGGTCATACACTGCGCATGCCAAAATATCTTCCTGCTGTCTGGTGACTCAGATGTTGTCATGACGACATTGGGTCGTCATGGCAACATCCAGGAAGCCGCGGCAGACATCGCTGGATGCCGGCAGGAGAGGTGAGTATCCCGATCACCTCCCCTTGCCCCCGCAATGCTGCGATCGACTCAGCTGCGACAATCGGCTGAAACCCGTCGGCGATCGCGCCCGCACAGCCTGTGTGCGGGCGCGATCGCAAAGACGTACTAATACGTATCAGGCTCTTAAGTCCCATGGAGCAGATACGTATTAGTACGTCTTGAGCTTTAAAGGGGTTAAACTACAACTCCAATGTCAGCCCCTAATTCAATAGGAACCAAAGATCTGAAAACAGAGAATGATAATAAAATAATTTGTCCACATAAATGGCAAAACTACCCAAAAATGGAGCCCCATAAAGATGTCCCAACTTGACCTCCCCCACCCACCTATCGTCAGAAATTTCTCATTTAGACAAGGGGTTGTCCTGAAAATGTCTTATTACAGAGTGTTCCCGGCAATCCATGATAAATCCGGTGGATACACTATAAGTATACCAAAGCTTAAAAGTAAAGAGCTACTTACCTGGACTCGTTCTCTCTCAGCTGTCAGGTTATAGTGACACAAGATGGCAGCAGTGTAGAAATTTATACATTCTATTCCAATTGTGATGTCTATGATGTCATGTGCCTTGTGATGTCATAATAGCCATCACTGTCATTTCAAATTTACAACCGCAAGAAAAAGTTGATTTCATGGTTTAAGAAAAAATATGGTGGGTAATTGCAGCCTGTGATTATTTTACATATTGTTATTAATATTTGTCATGTCCTTCACTGCTGCCTCCTGCACTGCTTTTTATATACTGTTTATTTTAATAATGGACAATTCACAAGCCCTGCATGTAGAATATATAGTTAATGGCCTCTGTTGAATGACTAGATGCCTATTAGAGCAATAAGATATACTCTATGTCTACAATCTTTTGGCTGAGTCTAAGGGCTCATACTCATCTGCGTTTAAATCACACGAGTGCAATCTGATAAAAAAAATTGGATTGCACTCTGACTCCTGTTATTGAATGATTATGTGTTCATCTGTGATTTTTTTTTCCCAGCTCGGATCTAACTGAGAAAAAAAAAATCACAGCATGCTGCAAGTGGCTGCATATATCAGACGAGACTCGCCAATGCAAGTCAATGTGTGCGAGAAAAAAAAGCACAGCAAACGGACCATGCTTATGCCATCCATATAGCGTCCATATAATACGCATCTATGTAACACCTTTCAGTGACTGTGGCGGCATCTCAGCACACAAATCCTGTATCTCAGATCTTTGTCTGGCCTTGTCTTCTGTGTTTTGGCCATCATGCCAACAAGACAAGGGTGATTGGGGCAAGAGACATGCTGGTGAGGGGGTTGTTGGCTGCCGTGATGCTGGTAATGGAGGTGGCTGCCAAGATGCTGGCACTGAAGGTGGCTGCCGTGATGGTGCCACTGTAGTTGGTGGTGGTTGCTGTGATGCTGTGACTGGAGGTGGTGGTGATGGCTGCTGTGATGCTGGTACTGGAGGTGGTGGTGATTGCCGTGATGCTGGCACTGGAGGTGGTGGCTGCCGTGATGGTGGGTCTGCTGAGTGCCCTTCTTGGGGGGTCTAATGACCGGGTTTGGTTGTCCTCAGAAAGTTGCCACCTTTCAAGGAATTAAAAGATGGCCATCGGTGAATTTGGTGGCGCAGCGGCAGACAAAACAATTTGGAGGGCAGCCCTGGTCTGCAGCCTCAATAAAAAGGGAACGTGCCTGAAATAACGGGCCAGGCTTAGACAAAAACTCTCATCATCATCACTCACAGGTATTCCCATGTCACGTACGCCAGTGATGGTGGGGCGGTAGCGATGCTGGCTTATTGGTGCATGAGGGGAGGTGTCGAGGGGCTGTGGTGTACTGGTGGTCTCCGCAGGCTCTTCTTCTTTCTGGCCCCCAGCTCCGGCCTCCATTTCAGATTCCTCTCTGGCTTCCAGCACCTCCGAGCTACAGGTATTTCCCTTTTTGGTCCAGTCAGATCTGTAAGGTCAGGGATGACAGAGAAAAAAGCATTTTTAATATGCAAAATAATAATCAAACCATTACAACAAATAAAACTGAAAAAGATAGCCACTTACGGGTGAAAATCTAGGACTAGGGTCAAAAACTGGAGCCGGTCATAATATAGGTACGGCCTTTCTTTTTAAGAGCCACATCACCACTCTTCCTACCCTGTTGTCGCTCGCGGCGGCACTGGTCCCGACAACTGCTCCATAATCTTGTCACTACACCCACTGGAAAGAAAAGTGGAAGAGATTATATACAATTTTTATAGGTAAAGGATGCTGTATGTAATAACATGTATAGTGTGTATTCTAATATCACTGCTAGCAGGGGCTGGCTGGCAAATTTTAGCCTGGGGGCAAGCACACAGCAGTGGTCCTTGAGTAGCGGCCCATCCTTAAAGGTCGTTTTCCCACAAACAATAGTAGATTTTAATCAATAGATCTTGGAGTAATAATAATTTCCACAATTGGATGTGATATAATAATGTCCCTGTGCTGAGATAATCTTATAAATGTGCCCCTGCTGTGTACTGTGTAATGGCTGTGTCTGACCGTGCAGGAACATGGTCTGATCATACCACATCTCCTGGGCAGGGGGGGAGAAAAAGAGGATACTGGCAGGATAGCAGGGGATCACAGAGGATTCTTTTTGTGAGTAAAACATTTCAATGCCTGTTTTTAAACAATATTTTAGCTCAAAGAAAGACTCAGCTGTGATCCCCTGCTGTAATGTATATATACTCTCTTTATATATAGATGATTAGCGTGCACACAGTCTGTAGGTCAAGGTGCAGGTACACGGGATGTGGAATCCCCAGAATCGGCGTAGATTAAATCACCGCACATTCTAGTTTCAAGATGCAAACTAAAGTCTATTTGAAGACATGCAATAAGACACATTTAAGGTGCAGGGAATAATGCAACAGTAAATGAACGTTTTGACCCATCGTTTGCATCTTGAAACTAGAGTGTGCAGTGATTTAATCGATGCTATATACTCTTTTGCTTCCCCCCTGCCCAGTAGCTGTGGTATGATCAGACCATGTTCCTGCACAGTCAGACACAGCCATTACACAGTACACAGCAGGGGCACATTTATAACATTATCTCAGCACAGGGACATTTTATTTAAACACATCCAATTGTGGAAGTTATTATTATTCCAAGATCTATTGATTAAAATATACTTTTGTTCGCAGAAAACCCCTTCAACATGTTTATTACCAGCTGCTTCATAGGCTATATTCACACAAACGTATTGTCTAAGTGCTGCCCGTGGAGAAAAATGACAGCACTTGGTCCAGTTCAGGTGAGCATTTAAAACTGGTAATACATAAGCATAATATGTACAATGTCTGACCACTACAACACGGATTTAGGTTGTTAGAGGTGTAATGCAAGTAATCCAAGGTACGCTGTGCTTTTCTACACTCCTAAACAGAGTAAGGCTAAGTGCCCACAATGCAGAAATGCTGAGAATTTTTCCAGAGCGTTTCTGCATCTCCCTGGCAGAAAAAACGCATGCGGATTCTATGAGTTTTCCTGCCAGGGACAAGCAGAAGTGAAGCGCTCTTCACATGCATTTACGCATGCGGGTTGTCAAGCGCTTTGCAAGCGATTTTAGCATCACTTGGAAAGTGCTTGACAACTTGGTCACACTATATAAATCCATGCAACCGGTATGGATTTATATAGTGTGACCGTAAAAGAATGGTAAAAAATAAATATTATACTTACCTTCTGACGGCCCCTGGTCTCCTTATCCGATGCGTCCGGTCTTCCCGGTGTCTCGCGGTTGTGTAAAAGGACCTGCCATGACGTCATTTAGTCATGTGATGGGTCAAGCGACCGCCGACGTCAGCGGTCGTGTGACCTGTCACATGACTAAATGACGTCATGGCAGGTCCTTTTAGACCATCATGAGCTGCCAGGAAGCCAGGACGCATCGCTATGGAGACCGGGGGCCATCAGAAGGTAAGTATAATGTATATTTTTTATTTTAATAATTTTTTTTTTACAGGTACTACGGTACTCGGGTCTGGAAGAGAGTCTCTTCTTCTCCAAATCCGGGTACCATCCGCACATTGAATCGCTAAATATCCGCATGTGCACATGTAGTCATGCGGATATTATGCAATTCAATGCAAGTCAATGGCGGTGAAAACGCTGCGATTACACAAAATAATTGGTAGTGCGGTGGATTTTTCCGCATTGATAATCTGCAGCGGAAATTTCCGCAGCATGTGCACAGCAGATGCGGATTATCATTGGGGAACATAGCAGACCTTCTACCAAGCGTTTTTTAAGCGTTTCTGCAGCGGAATTGCCGTTGCGGAAACGCTTAAAAAACGCATAGTGGGCACACAGCCTAAAGGTGGCCACACATAAGCACAGGTCTGCCAGATAGATACCTAGGAATTATTATTTTGTGTATTATTTCCTACATACTTGATCGAGCAAGTCATCAATGTAAAAGTCAACTCCACATTATAGTATATGATGTACGAGTCACTAATTATCATGTGTGTCCCATCTGATGTCTGTGCACACAGTGAACATATTATACCACATACAATACAATATACATAGGAGAATATATGACTGATATATAGAGATGAGCAACTTCATTTGCAGGACCCTGATCCAATGGTCAGATGAATATTCAGTGGTTGCTGGATAGGAGCCCTGACAGCCTCCTACCTGACACCATTCTCTTTCTCTTCCTTTGATTTGTAGCCAGGCACAATGTCATGTATGTGTCACGCCAAAAAGATGACATCATGCAAAGACTATAATCAAAAGAGGAGTCAGAGATGCCGGCAGGCGGGAGGAGGCTCGCGGGGCTCTGGTCTGGTGGCCACAGACTACTGACGGGACTGTTTGACCAGTGTCCTGCGAATCAATTCGCTCATCTGTACTGGAATAAGATATATTATGACTACATACATCAGATATTACATACAGAATAGCATGTGACAGTTATATACCACACTATGAGCACAGACATCAGATATTACACCAGTGACATATTATCCTCTGTATAACATTGGATGCCTGTATCAAAGTCCATCACATCCAGTATACAGCATAATATGTGATGGTAAGCGATATACTGGGATACAGACATCACATATTCATACCTCTCAACTTTTGAAGAACAGAAAGGGGGACAGAAAGATGCTATGTGCGGCAAATTTTGGCCTCGTCCCTGGTCACACCCCAATCCACGCCCATTTACCATTATCTTTCTCGCCCGGCAGGAGGAGTTGTCAGAGGGGCGCTGGTAGTGAGGGAAATTCAGCAGACGGCCGAGACTGCAAGGCCCAGACCCAAATCCAGGACTGTCCACTGTATCCAGGGCAGCTGGGACTAGAGATGAGCAGATGGATTCCGGGGCCTCCAGTCGGGGGTCCGGGTCAGTGCTACCTGGCGGCTGGACTGGAGGCCATGAGTCTCTTATCTTCCGGGGCAGTGCGGCCTCATCTGTGAGTCCGGCTCATCTCTTGTTGGGACCTGAGGGTTATTTTTTGTTCCCTCATTCACAGTCGGAGCCGCCAGAACTTTCTCATCTTTATGTAGATTCATTATACGACATCTGGCTTTCTTGTGGTGGCTCTTACTGTATATTGGGGGCTATGCGAGGGCTCATACCGTAGGTAGGGGTGGTGTGTGCTAATACTGTATGTACGGGGTTGTGTGGGGGCTCATACTGTATATAGGGGGATGTCAGCATACTTAAATCTGCTCAATATTAAGTGATAATATAAATATACAAAAAATATATAATTAATATGATAATATTAATATTGAGCTGAATTAATTTGAACCTATTGGTTCGGGCTCCACAACAGTCACGGTCTCTCACGTGGCCCCTTGGGAAAATTAATCTCCCACCCCTGCCTATTTCAAAGCGCTATGTTAAAAATCACACAGACATCATACACACAGCGGGCACAACCATCACACAGACATCATACACACAGCGGGCACAACCATCACACAGACATCATACACACAGCGGGCACAACCATCACACAGACATCATACACACAGTGGGCACAACCATCACACAGACATCACACACACAGCGGGCACAACCATCACACAGACATCATACACACAGCGGGCACAACCATCACACAGACATCATACACACAGTGGGCACAACCATCACACAGACATCACACACACAGCGGGCACAACCATCACACGGACATCATACACACAGCGGGCACAACCATCACACAGACCTCATACACACAGCGGGCACAACCATCACACAGACATCATACACACACAGAGGGCACAACCATCACACAGACCTCATACACACAGCGGGCACAACCATCACACAGACATCACACACACAGCGGGCACAACCATCACACAGACATCATACACACAGAGGGCACAACCATCACACAGACCTCATACACACAGCGGGCACAACCATCACACAGACATCATACACACACAGAGGGCACAACCATCACACAGACCTCATACACACAGCGGGCACAACCATCACACAGACATCATACACACAGCGGGCACAACCATCACACAGACATCATACACACAGCGGGCACAACCATCACACAGACATCATACACACAGCGGGCACAACCATCACACAGACATCATACACACAGCGGGCACAACCATCACACAGACATCATACACACAGCGGGCACAACCATCACACAGACATCATACTCACAGAGGGCACAACCATCACACAGACATCATACACACAGCGGGCACAACCATCACACACACACATCATACACACAACGGGCACAACCATCACACAGACATCATACACACAGCGGGCACAACCATCACACAGACATCATACACACAGCGGGCACAACCACCACACAGACATCATACACACAGCGGGCACAACCATCACACAGACATCATACACACAGCGGGCACAACCATCACACAGACATCATACACACAGCAGGCACAACCATCACACGGACATCACACACACAGCGGGCACAACCGTCACACAGACATCATACACACAGCGGGCACAACCATCACACAGACATCATACACACAGCGGGCACAACCGTCACACAGACATCATACACACAGCGGGCACAACCATCACACAGACATCATACACACAGCGGGCACAACCGTCACACAGACA
Source organism: Phyllobates terribilis (assembly GCF_046119375.1). Taxonomy (NCBI): domain Eukaryota; kingdom Metazoa; phylum Chordata; class Amphibia; order Anura; family Dendrobatidae; genus Phyllobates; species Phyllobates terribilis. Next base: position 4,622,972 of record NW_027362863.1, read on the forward strand.
TCATACACACAGCGGGCACAACCGTCACACAGACATCATACACACAGCGGGCACAACCATCACACAGACATCATACACACAGCGGGCACAACCATCACACGGACATCATACACACAGCGGGTACAACCATCACACAGACATCATACACACAGCGGGCACAACCATCACACAGACATCATACACACAGCGGACACAACCATCATACACACAGCGGGCACAACCATCACACAGACATCATACACACAGCGGGCACAACCATCACACAGACATCATACACACAGCGGGTACAACCATCACACAGACATCATACACACAGCGGGCACAACCATCACACGGGCATCATACACACAGCGGGCACAACCATCACACGGACATCATGCACACAGCGGGCACAACCATCACACAGACATCATACACACAGCGGGCACAACCATCACACGGACATCATACACACAGCGGGCACAACCATCACACAGACATCATACACACAGCGGGCACAACCATCACACAGACATCATACACACAGCGGGCACAACCATCACACGGACATCATACACACAGCGGGCACAACCATCACACAGACATCATACACACAGCGGGCACAACCATCACACAGACATCATACACACAGCGGGCACAACCATCACACAGACATCATACACACAGAGGGCACAACCATCACACAGACCTCATACACACAGCGGGCACAACCATCACACAGACATCATACACACAGCGGGCACAACCATCACACAGACATCATACACACAGCGGGCACAACCATCACACAGACATCATACACACAGCGGGCACAACCATCACACAGACATCATACACACAGAGGGCACAACCATCACACGGACATCATACACACAGCGGGCACAACCATCACACAGACATCATACACACAGAGGGCACAACCATCACACAGACATCATACACACAGCGGGCACAACCATCACACAAACATCATACACACAGCGGGCACAACCATCACACAGACATCATACACACAGCGGGCACAACCATCACACAAACATCATACACACAGCGGGCACAACCATCACACAGACATCATACACACAGCGGGCACAACCATCACACAGACATCATACACACAGCGGGCACAACCATCACACAAACATCATACACACAGCGGGCACAACCATCACACAGACATCATACACACAGCGGGCACAACCACCACACAGACATCATACACACAGCGGGCACAACCATCACACAGACATCATACACACAGCGGGCACAACCATCACACAGACATCATACACACAGCGGGCACAACCATCACACAGACATCATACACACAGCGGGCACAACCATCACACAGACATCATACACACAGCGGGCACAACCATCACACAGACATCATACACACAGCGGGCACAACCATCACACAGACATCATACACACAGCGGGCACAACCATCACACAGACATCATACACACAGCAGACACAACCATCACAAAGACATCATACACACAGCAGACACAACCATCACACAGACATCATACACACAACGGGGCACAACCATCATACACACACATCATACACACAGTGGGCACAACCATCATACGGACATCATACACACAGCGGGCACAACCATCACACAGACATCATACACACAGCGGGCACAACCATCACACAGACATCATACACGCAGCGGGCACAACCATCACACAGACATCATACACACAGCGGGCACAACCATCACACAGACATCATACACACAGCGGGCACAACCATCATACAGACATCATACACACAGCGGGCACAACCATCACACAGACATCATACACACAGCGGGCACAACCATCACACAGACATCATACACACAGCGGGCACAACCATCACACAGACATCATACACACAGCGGGCACAACCATCACACAGACATCATACACACAGCGGGCACAACCATCACACAGACATCATACACACAGCGGGCACAACCATCACACAGACATCATACACACAGCAGACACAACCATCACAAAGACATCATACACACAGCAGACACAACCATCACACAGACATCATACACACAACGGGGCACAACCATCATACACACACATCATACACACAGCGGGCACAACCATCACACAGACATCACACACACAGCAGGCACAACCATCACACAGACATCATACACACAGCGGGCACAACCATCACACAGACATCATACGCACAGCGGGCACAACCATCACACAGACATCATACATAAAGCGGGCACAACCATCACACAGACATCATACACACAGCGGGCACAACCATCACACAGACATCATACGCACAGCGGGCACAACCATCATACGGACATTATACACACAGCGGGCACAACCATCACACGGACATCATACACATAGAGGGCACAACCATCACACAGACATCATACACACAACGGGGCACAACCATCATACACACACACACATCATACACACAGTGGGCACAACTATCATACGGACATCATACACACAGCGGGCACAACCATCACACAGACATCATACACACAGCGGGCACAACCATCACACAGACATCACACACACAGCGGGCACAACCATCACACAGACATCATACACACAGCGGGCACAACCATCACACAGACATCATTCACACAGCGGGCACAACCATCACACACACATCATACACACAGCGGGCACAACGATCACACAGACATCATACACACAGCTGGCACAACCATCACACAGACATCATACACACAGCGGGCACAACCATCACACAGACATCATACACACAGCGGGCACAACCATCACACAGACATCATACACACAGCGGGCACAACCATCACACAGACATCATACACACAGCGGGCACAACCATCACACAGACATCATACACACAGCGGGCACAACCATCACACAGACATCATACACACAGCGGGCACAACCATCACACAGACATCATACACACAGCGGGCACAACCATCACACAGACATCATACACACAGCGGGCACAACCATCACACAGACATCATACACACAGCGGGCACAGACATCATACACACAGCGGGCACAACCATCACACAGACATCATACACACAGCGGGCACAACCATCACACAGACATCATACACACAGCGGGCACAACCATCACACAGACATCATACACACAGCGGGCACAACCATCACACAGACATCATACACACAGCGGGCACAACCATCACACAGACATCATACACACAGCGGGCACAACCATCACACAGACATCATACACACAGCAGACACAACCATCACACAGACATCATACACACAGCAGACACAACCATCACACAGACATCATACACACAACGGGGCACAACCATCATACACACACATCATACAGACAGTGGGCACAACCATCATACGGACATCATGCACACAGCAGGCACAACCATCACACAGACATCACACACACAGCGGGCACAACCATCACACAGACATCATACGCACAGCGGGCACAACCATCACACAGACATCATACATAAAGCGGGCACAACCATCACACAGACATCATACACACAGCGGGCACAACCATCACACAGACATCATACGCACAGCGGGCACAACCATCATACGGACATTATACACACAGCGGGCACAACCATCACACGGACATCATACACATAGAGGGCACAACCATCACACAGACATCATACACACAACGGGGCACAACCATCATACACACACACACACATCATACACACAGTGGGCACAACCATCATACGGACATCATACACACAGCGGGCACAACCATCACACAGACATCATACACACAGCGGGCACAACCATCACACACACACATCATACACACAACGGGCACAACCATCACACACACACATCATACACACAACGGGCACAACCATCACACAGACATCATACACACAGCGGGCACAACCATCACACAGACATCATACACACAGCGGGCACAACCACCACACAAACATCATACACACAACGGGCACAACCATCACACAGACATCATACACACAGCGGGCACAACCATCACACAGACATCATACACACAGCAGGCACAACCATCACACGGACATCACACACACAGCGGGCACAACCGTCACACAGACATCATACACACAGCGGGCACAACCATCACACAGACATCATACACACAGCGGGCACAACCGTCACACAGACATCATACACACAGCGGGCACAACCGTCACACAGACATCATACACACAGCGGGCACAACCGTCACACAGACATCATACACACAGCGGGCACAACCGTCACACAGACATCATACACACAGCGGGCACAACCATCACACAGACATCATACACACAGCGGGCACAACCATCACACAGACATCATACACACAGCGGGCACAACCATCACACGGACATCATACACACAGCGGGTACAACCATCACACAGACATCATACACACAGCGGGCACAACCATCACACAGACATCATACACACAGCAGACACAACCATCATACACACAGCGGGCACAACCATCACACAGACATCATACACACAGCGGGTACAACCATCACACAGACATCATACACACAGCGGGCACAACCATCACACAGGCATCATACACACAGCGGGCACAACCATCACACGGACATCATGCACACAGCGGGCACAACCATCACACAGACATCATACACACAGCGGGCACAACCATCACACGGACATCATACACACAGCGGGCACAACCAACACACAGACATCATACACACAGCGGGTACAGCCATCACACAGACATCATACACACAGCGGGCACAACCATCACACAGGCATCATACACACAGCGGGCACAACCATCACACGGACATCATACACACAGCGGGCACAACCATCACACAGACATCATACACACAGCGGGCACAACCATCACACAGACATCATACACACAGCGGGCACAACCATCACACAGACATCATACACACAGCGGGCACAACCATCACACAGACATCATACACACAGAGGGCACAACCATCACACAGACCTCATACACACAGCGGGCACAACCATCACACAGACATCATACACACAGCGGGCACAACCATCACACAGACATCATACACACAGTGGGCACAACCATCACACAGACATCATACACACAGTGGGCACAACCATCACACAGACATCATACACACAGAGGGCACAACCATCACACGGACATCATACACACAGCGGGCACAACCATCACACAGACATCATACACACAGAGGGCACAACCATCACACGGACATCATACACACAGCGGGCACAACCATCACACAGACATCATACACACAGAGGGCACAACCATCACACAGACATCATACACACAGCGGGCACAACCATCACACAGACATCATACACACAGCGGGCACAGACATCATACACACAGCGGGCACAACCATCACACAGACATCATACACACAGCGGGCACAACCATCACACAGACATCATACACACAGCGGGCACAACCATCACAGAGACATCATACACACAGCGGGCACAACCATCACACAGACATCATACACACAGCGGGCACAACCATCACACAGACATCATACACACAGCAGACACAACCATCACACAGACATCATACACACAGCAGACACAACCATCACACAGACATCATACACACAACGGGGCACAACCATCATACACACACATCATACACACAGTGGGCACAACTATCATACGGACATCATACACACAGCGGGCACAACCATCACACAGACATCATACACACAGCGGGCACAACCATCACACAGACATCACACACACAGCGGGCACAACCATCACACAGACATCATTCACACAGCGGGCACAACCATCACACACACATCATACACACAGCGGGCACAACGATCACACAGACATCATACACACAGCTGGCACAACCATCACACAGACATCATACACACAGCGGGCACAACCATCACACAGACATCATACACACAGTGGGCACAACCATCACACAGACATCATACACACAGTGGGCACAACCATCACACAGACATCATACACACAGAGGGCACAACCATCACACGGACATCATACACACAGCGGGCACAACCATCACACAGACATCATACACACAGAGGGCACAACCATCACACGGACATCATACACACAGCGGGCACAACCATCACACAGACATCATACACACAGAGGGCACAACCATCACACAGACATCATACACACAGCGGGCACAACCATCACACAGACCTCATGCACACAGCGGGCACAACCATCACACAGACATCATACACACAGCGGGCACAGACACCATACACACAGCGGGCACAACCATCACACAGACATCATACACACAGCGGGCACAACCATCACACAGACATCATACACACAGCGGGCACAACCATCACACAGACATCATACACACAGCGGGCACAACCATCACACAGACATCATACACACAGCGGGCACAACCATCACACAGACATCATACACACAGCGGGCACAACCATCACACAGACATCATACACACAGCAGACACAACCATCACACAGACATCATACACACAGCAGACACAACCATCACACAGACATCATACACACAACGGGGCACAACCATCATACACACACATCATACACACAGTGGGCACAACCATCATACGGACATCATGCACACAGCGGGCACAACCATCACACAGACATCACACACACAGCAGGCACAACCATCACACAGACATCATACACACAGCGGGCACAACCATCACACAGACATCATACGCACAGCGGGCACAACCATCACACAGACATCATACATAAAGCGGGCACAACCATCACACAGACATCATACACACAGCGGGCACAACCATCACACAGACATCATACGCACAGCGGGCACAACCATCACACGGACATTATACACACAGCGGGCACAACCATCACACGGACATCATACACATAGAGGGCACAACCATCACACAGACATCATACACACAACGGGGCACAACCATCATACACACACACACATCATACACACAGTGGGCACAACCATCATACGGACATCATACACACAGCGGGCACAACCATCACACAGACATCATACACACAGCGGGCACAACCATCACACACACACATCATACACACAACGGGCACAACCATCACACAGACATCATACACACAGCGGGCACAACCATCACACAGACATCATACACACAGTGGGCACAACCACCACACAAACATCATACACACAGCGGGCACAACCATCACACAGACATCATACACACAGCGGGCACAACCATCACACAGACATCATACACACAGCAGGCACAACCGTCACACGGACATCACACACACAGCGGGCACAACTGTCACACAGACATCATACACACAGCGGGCACAACCATCACACAGACATCATACACACAGCGGGCACAACCATCACACAGACATCATACACACAGCGGGCACAACCTTCACACAGACATCATACACACAGCGGGCACAACCATCACACAGACATCATACACACAGCGGGCACAACCGTCACACAGACATCATACACACAGCGGGCACAACCATCACACGGACATCATACACACAGCGGGTACAACCATCACACAGACATCATACACACAGCGGGCACAACCATCACACAGACATCATACACACAGCGGACACAACCATCATACACACAGCGGGCACAACCATCACACAGACATCATACACACAGCGGGCACAACCATCACACAGACATCATACACACAGCGGGCACAACCATCACACAGACATCATACACACAGCGGGCACAACCATCACACAGACATCATACACACAGCGGGCACAACCATCACACAGACATCACACACACAGCGGGCACAACCATCACACAGACATCACACACACAGCGGGCACAACCATCACACAGACATCATACACACAGCGGGCACAACCATCACACAGACATCATACACACAGCGGGCACAACCATCACACAGACATCATACACACAGCGGGCACAGACACCATACACACAGCGGGCACAACCATCACACAGACATCATACACACAGCAGACACAACCATCACACAGACATCATACACACAGCAGACACAACCATCACACAGACATCATACACACAACGGGGCACAACCATCATACACACACATCATACACACAGTGGGCACAACCATCATACGGACATCATGCACACAGCGGGCACAACCATCACACAGACATCACACACACAGCAGGCACAACCATCACACAGACATCATACACACAGCGGGCACAACCATCACACAGACATCATACGCACAGCGGGCACAACCATCACACAGACATCATACATAAAGCGGGCACAACCATCACACAGACATCATACGCACAGCGGGCACAACCATCATACGGACATTATACACACAGCGGGCACAACCATCACACGGACATCATACACATAGAGGGCACAACCATCACACAGACATCATACACACAACGGGGCACAACCATCATACACACACACACACATCATACACACAGTGGGCACAACTATCATACGGACATCATACACACAGCGGGCACAACCATCACACAGACATCATTCACACAGCGGGCACAACCATCACACAGACATCATACACACAGCGGGCACAACGATCACACAGACATCATACACACAGCGGGCACAACCATCACACAGACATCATACACACAGCGGGCACAACCATCACACAGACATCATACACACAGCGGGCACAACCATCACACAGACATCATACACACAGCGGGCACAACCATCACACAGACATCATACACACAGCGGGCACAACCATCACACAGACATCATACACACAGCGGGCACAACCATCACACAGACATCATACACACAGCGGGCACAACCATCACACAGACATCATACACACAGCGGGCACAACCATCACACAGACATCATACACACAGCGGGCACAGACACCATACACACAGCGGGCACAACCATCACACAGACATCATACACACAGCGGGCACAACCATCACACAGACATCATACACACAGCGGGCACAACCATCACACAGACATCATACACACAGCGGGCACAACCATCACACAGACATCATACACACAGCGGGCACAACCATCACACAGACATCATACACACAGCGGGCACAACCATCACACAGACATCATACACACAGCAGACACAACCATCACACAGACATCATACACACAGCAGACACAACCATCACACAGACATCATACACACAACGGGGCACAACCATCATACACACACATCATACACACAGTGGGCACAACCATCATACGGACATCATGCACACAGCGGGCACAACCATCACACAGACATCACACACACAGCAGGCACAACCATCACACAGACATCATACACACAGCGGGCACAACCATCACACAGACATCATACGCACAGCGGGCACAACCATCACACAGACATCATACATAAAGCGGGCACAACCATCACACAGACATCATACACACAGCGGGCACAACCATCACACAGACATCATACACATAGAGGGCACAACCATCACACAGACAACGGGGCACAACCATCATACACACACACACATCATACACACAGTGGGCACAACCATCATACGGACATCATACACACAGCGGGCACAACCATCACACAGACATCATACACACAGCGGGCACAACCATCACACAGACATCACACACACAGCGGGCACAACCATCACACAGACATCATACACACAGCGGGCACAACCATCACACAGACATCATACACACAGCGGGCACAACCATCACACAGACATCATTCACACAGCGGGCACAACCATCACACACACATCATACACACAGCGGGCACAACCATCATACGGACATCACACACACAGCGGGCACAACCGTCACACAGACATCATACACACAGCAGACACAACCGTCACACAGACATCATACACACAGCGGGCACAACCATCACACAGACATCATACACACAGCGGGCACAACCATCACACGGACATCATACACACAGTGGGCACAACCATCACACGGACATCATACACACAGCGGGCACAACCATCACACAGACATGATACACACAGCGGGCACAACCATCACACAGACATCATACACACAGCGGGCACAACCATGACACGGACATCATACACACAGCGGGCACAACATGACATGTATATAGTCCCTTCTTCTCCATCATGTCTCCAGTGGCAGTGGTGGGGCCTGGTGTTTGCAATCAGCAGCAGAGTATGGGCTGTACGCAGGAGAGCTGTCAGCCCTGCAGTGTCCCTAAATCCCCTCCCATCCCCCCTAGTCCCGACTGCAGAGCTGCTGGTGACATTGCATGAGCCCCCTCCCATCCTGTAATAACAGCAGCCACAGATGGGAGAGGCTGCGGGTCTCCCCCTCACCTCAGGACCGCACCTTGTTGTCATGTCCTCCGCAGACTTGGCCCCGCCCCCTGACCCCTCACCTCCTCATGCTGTGCGGTCTCTGCACAGTAGAATTCCTCTGCCCTGATGCCGGGGAGGAGCAGAGAGCGGGAGGCGGAGCTACAAGGGGTCCCACACAGCATGGAAAGCCTGCGTGTCTGGAGGAAAAGCCCAGTGCCCAGCAGCGCCCCTGCCGGGAGAAGAGCTGAGCCGGGCCGGGACTGAGCCCTCAAATCGGGACAGGCCCAGGGAATAGGGGAGGCTTGTTAGCTCTGGATATTATACCCGCCTCCTATTATCCTGTATATAATATGGGATGTCTGGGCCTATAGTATATATATTATACCACCTACAGGCTAATATGTAACTAGTGCACATTACACCTTGAGTACAGCCATTAGATATTACACCAGTCACTTCTTCTCCTCTGCACCATCTGATGTCTGTGCACAGTATATGACATCCAGTATACAGGAGAATATGTGATGGGATATAGGACATACTGTTATACAGACATCAGGTGCTATATACTGGATAATAAATGATGGTATATATCAGGGGTGGGCAATTCATTTTCCAGAGGGGCCACATGAGAGAACGTAACTGTTGTGGGGGCCTGAACCAATAGGCTGAAAGGCTGAAATTAGTTCTGCTCAATATTAATATTAACTACAATTAATATAAAATAATATTTATATCACTTAATATTGAGCAGAATTAAGTATGCCAACATCCCCCTGTATACCGTATGAGCACACACACAGCCCCCCTATATACCGTATGAGCCCACACACAGCCCCCCTATATACCATATGAGCCCACACACATCCCCCTGTATACAGTATGAGCCCACACACATCCCCCTATATACCATATGAGCACACACACAGCCCCCTGTATACAGTATGAGCCCCCACACAGCTCCCCTATATACCCTATGAGCACACACACAGCCCCCTGTATACAGTATGAGCCCACACACAGCCCCCCTATATACCATATGAGCACACACACAGCCCCCTGTATACAGTATGAGCCCCCACACAGCCCCCCTATATACCGTATGAGCACACACACAGCCCCCTGTATACAGTATGAGCCCCCACACAGCTCCCCATTTATTTATTTATTTTACTAACCATATTTTGCAGATTATAAAATGCACCGCATCATAAGACGCACCCCAAATTTTGGTGAGAAAAATAGGAAAAAAATGTTTTTAATAAAATGGTGGTGCTTCTTATAGTCTGCTTTTACGGTAGATTACCCAGGGAAGGGGGCTGCTGTGGTGGAGCAGAGTCGCTGCTCCAGGAAGCTGGCAGCGGCAGGAGTGGGGTGATGCTGTGGACCCCAGGCTGGGAGGGGGATGTTCGACGATGAGCCGGGCTCCGTGCTTTCACAAAATGCCGGCGGATCCCCTGTACTTCCCGTGGTTTTCAATGCTGTAGACTTAGGGAAAATGGCCACCGGAGGCGGCACATGCTTAGGTTGAGACCTCGGGAGACAAGATCTCGGTGTCACGATCTCAATCCGCACATGCGCCGCCTCTGGTGGCCTTTTTTCCCCAAGTTCACCGCATTGAAAACCATGGAAAGTGCGGGGGCTCCTCCGACATTTTGTGAAAGCACAGAGCCCGTCGCACAGCCAGACACCCACCTTCCCAGCCTGGGGCCCGCAGCATCGCCTCACTCCTGCCGTCACCAGCTTCCTGCAGCAGCGACCCTAAAATGCCGCTCCCAAATGCCCCGGTAAACTACATTCAGATTATAAGACGTACCCCCATTTTCCCAAAAATTTTTGGAGGAGAAAAGTGCGTACTATAATCTGAAAAGTACAGTATATAGTGCTATTAATTCCACAGCAGATTACAGACATTATTCCTACATACAGTATGCACCCCACATAGCCCCTATATACAGTGTAAGCCACCACATAGCCCTTATATACAGTGTGAGCCCTCATATTCCATCCTATATACAGTATTAGCCACCACATAGCCCCCTATATACTGTATCAGACCCACATAGCCTCCTATACATATTATGAGCCGCCACATAGCCTCCATTGTACAATATGAGCCCCCACATAGCCTCCTTTATACAGTATGAGCCCCCATATAGCCTTCTACTGTATACATATTATTAGCCGCCACATAGCCTCCTATGTACAGTATGAGTCACACATAGCCTCCTTTATACAATGTGAGTCCCCACATAGCCTCTCTATATATTGTCAGACCCCACGTGGCCTCTTATATACATTATGAGATCCGCATAGCTTCCTATATACAGTGTGAGCCCCCACATAGTCTCTCTATATACATTGTGAGCCCTCACATATCCTCCTATATATTATATGAGCCCTCACATAGCCTCCTCTATACTATATAAGCCCTCACATAGCCTCCTATATACTATATGAGCCCTCACATAGCCTCCTATATACTATATGAGCCCTCACATAGCCTCCTATATACTATATGAGCCCTCACATAGCCTCCTATATATAGTATGAGTCCTCACATAGCCCCCTATGTGCAGGCACACATTCCATGCACATACGAAAAAAAAAAAAGAAGACATACTCACCTCGCTCTCGTTCCCCCGCGGTCTGTTCTTTTCTCCGGTGCACTGACTCTCCACACAGCAGATGTGATGTCGTGATGTCATCATGTTGGCTGTGTCAGTCGCAAAAGCTGATCTGTGGAAGTAGGAGCCAGTGGCTCCGTCTTCCACCAATGTATTCACCACACTGCAGATAGCAGTGATATTGGGATAGGGGAGAGTATGGTGTGGCCCGTGCACCACAGTTTTCAGCCCTTCGGCTGTCTCAGTCCGCGGGCTGAACTTTGTAGTTACAGTATTATATATACCAGACATGGGTAGAGTTCAGATATACTATACACACATTACCTGTACATAACATCTGTTCACACAGTATACCACATGCATACAATATATGTTAGAATACATGACTAGTATATAATATACTGTCACTATAGACATCTGATGTTGTATAGTAATGTGTATTTTTTTAAAACATCTGATGTGTGTATCACAGTAGATGATAGGCTAATCTGTATACTAGATGTGGTATATTATGTACAGGGATATACACTGCACTGCAGCCTTGCAGCGCTGGGGTCCTGGGTTCAAATCCCACCAAGGACAACATCTGCAAGGAGTTTGTATGTTCTCTCCGTGTTTGCGTGGGTTTCCTCTGGGTTCTCCGGTTTCCTCCCACACTCCAAAGACATACTGATAGGGAATCTAGATTGTGAAGATTATTATTACTGAACACACCTGGACCTGCCTACAGGACCTCACATATTATATATGGGGCCATATAGTAGAATATGAGGTGCTGTAGGTTCAGCTGTAATCAGTCGGTGCAGGGTCTTGTATTGTGATGTCTGTGGTCTCTGCTGGGACTAAGTGTGATTTATTGCACCAGACTGAACTTTTTGCACTGACAGGAGGACCCTAATCTGCATGAAAGTTCAGCCTCCTGCAATAACTCACACGGAGCCCCAGCAGCTGGCCCTCTGATTGGACAATATAGAATCCTGGGTGGATTTATGAGAAGGTGAGCACAGTCCCGCTTCCCCCTCACTGCAGACCTCCTGACCTCATACTGACTGAGACCACTGAAGTCTCCGATCCACAGGCTCCTGTCCGGCTGACTGACTCAGTTCCAGGTTCGCTGTGTGACGTCACTTCAGCAGACTCAGCCACACAGCGTGCAGGGGGTGTATCTGCATCTCTGCCATGTGGTCGGGTCGGCAGCTGAACATATTTAAAGGTACAGTGCAGTCCCCTGGCAGCCCTGAGCAGCTGCTTGGGAACTGGTCTGGGGGGGCATTTGCCCCTCTGCACCCCAGCCCAGCCCGCCCTTGACTGCTAGTATGATGGTGACTTTTCTTTGTCTTTTTTTTTTGTGTTTATTCTGGCTTGCCAAATTTTCGCTTTTGGTGGCGATATGTTTTGGAAAAAAATTAGACACATAATGTTCTGGCTTCAATAGTTATTTGTGTTAAACCTCACCTACAAAATAACCCATATTCAGACAATCCTAATATACCGTTTGTATTTGCCATACTTATATCATCTTGAACCTGCTGTGAGCCGCCTTCCAAATTAGGATATAGTTGGCAGCAAATCTAGTTCCACGGACCGGCCATACCTACCAAACCCTCCGCACCATGGTGTATTTCTACCCTTTACTCCACTTCCCTCACTTACTCATGTTGCTGATCCCCCCACATTTTTCAGCACCCAGTCCAGGCCCTGATTACAATTCTGCACCTTATTATAATTTGTAATGTTTATTTGCTTTATTTTGCATGTTTTGGCGCATGACAGAAATATTTCTTTTTGATCATTTTTTTAAATAAATTAAGTTTGTTTTTTCCTATCTGCTTGTTTTATTCTTTGCCACCTTATACAAAAAGGTAGTTAAATGTAATGTTCAAGGATACACTGGGTACTGAAAGTATTCAGACCCCTTTACATTTTCACTCTTTGTTTCATTGCAGTCATTTGGTAAATTCTAAAAAGTTCATTTTTTTTCTCACTAAAGTGCACTCTGCACCCCATCTTGACTGAAATAAATAGAAATGTAGAAATTTTTGCAAACTTATTAAAAAAGAAAAACTGAAATATCACATGGTCATAAGTATTCTGACCCTTTGCTCAGACACTCATATTTAAGTCACATGCTGTCCATTTCCTTGTGATCCTCATTGAGATGGTTCTACTCTTTAATTGGAGTCCAGCTGTGTTTAAATAAACTGGTAGGACTTGATTTGGAAAGGCACACGCCTGTCTATATAAGACCTCACAGCTCACAGTGCATGTCAGTCCAAATGAGAATCATGAACTCGAAGGAACTGCCCAAGGAGCCCAGAGACAGAATTGTGGCAAGGCATAGATCTGGCCAAGGTTACAAAAGAAGTTCTGCATTACTCATGGTTCCTAAGAGCACAGTGGGCTCCATAATCCTTAAATGGAAGAAGTTTGGGACCACCAGAAGTCTTCCTAGACCTGGCCGTCCAGCCAAACTGAGCAATCGTGGGAGAAAAGCCTTGGTGAGAGAGGTAAAGAAGAACCCCAAGATTACTGTGGCTGAGCTCCAGAGATGCAGCAGGGAGATGAGAGAAAGTTCCACAAAGTCAACTATCACTGCAGCCCTCCACCAATCGGGCCTTTATGGCACAGTGGCCCGACAGAAGCCTCTCCTCAGTGCAAGACATATAAAAGCCCGCATAGAGTTTGCTCAAAAACACATGAAGGACTCCCAGACTATGAGAAAAATAAGATTCTCTGGTCTGATGAGACAAAGATAGAACTTTTTGGTGATAATTCTAAGCGGTATGTGTGGAGAAAATCAGGCACTGCTCATCACCTGCCCAATACAATCCCAACAGTGAAACATGGTAGTGGCAGCATCATACTATGGGGGTGTTTTTCAGCTGCAGGGAAAGGACGATGGTTGCAATTGAAGGAAACATGAATGCGGCCAAGTACAGAGATATCCTGGATGAAAATCTCTTCCAGAGTGCTCTGGACCTCAAACTTGGCCGAATGTTCACCTTCCAAGAAGACAATGACCCTAAGCACTAAGCTAAAATAACAAAGGAGTGGCTTCAGAACAACTCTGTGACCATTCTTGACTGGCCCAGCCAAAGCCCTGACCTAAACCCAATTGAGCTTCTCTGGAGAGACCTGCAGATGGCTGTCCACCAACGTTCGGCATCCAACCTGATGGAACTGGAGAGGATCAGCAAGGAAGAATGGCAGAGGATCCCGAAATCCAGGTGTGAAAAACTTGTTGCATCATTCCCAAGAAGACTCATGGCTGTACTAGCTCAAAAGGGTGCTTTTACTCAATACTGAGCAAAGGGTCTGAATACTTATGACTATGTGATATTTCAGTTTTTCTTTATTAACCCCTTCGCAACCTTGGGTTTTGTCGTTTTTGCTTTTTCGTTTTTTGCTCCCCTTGTTCCCAGAGCCATAGCGTCTTTATTTTTTGGGCAATATGGCCGTGTGAGGGCTTATTTTTTGCGGGACAAGTTGTACGTTTCAACGCCATTACTAGTTTTACCATATCGTGTACGGGAAAACGGGAAAAAAATTCCAAGTGCTGTAAAATTGCAAAAAAAGTGCAATACCACAGTTGTTTTTTATTTATTTTTTTTACCACATTCACTGAATGCTAAAACTGACCTGCCATTCTTATTCTCCAGGTCATTACGAGTTCGTAGACACCAAATATGTATAGGTTATTTTATATTTAAGTGGTGAAAAAAAATTCCAAAATTTGGTAAAAAAAACTAAAAAAAAATAGCGCCATTTTCTGAGACCTGTAGCGTCTCTATTTTTTGGGATCCGGAGCTGTGTGAGGGCTTATTTTTTGCGCGCCGGGCTGACGTTTTTATTGATAACATTTTGGGGTAGATCCGATGTTTTGATCGCCCGTTATTGCATTTTATTGTAATTTTGCGGAGACCAAAAAACGTAATTCTGGCGTTTAGAATTTTTTTCACGTTACACCGTTTATCGATCGGATTAATTCTTTTTTTATATTGATAGATGGGGCGATTCTGAACGCGGCGATACCAAATATGTGTATGTGGGGGGGGGTTATATTTTATTTTGAATGGGGCGAAAGGGGGGTGATTTAAACTTATACTTTTTTTATATTTTTAAAACATTTTTTTTTCACTTACTGCATGCTTCAATAGTCTCCATAGGAGACTAGAAGCAGCAGTTGTCTGATCGCCTCGGCTACATACAGGTGATCAGCAGATCCCCTGCATATAGCAGAAATGGTCCTGTGCTATGAGCGCCGACCACTAGGTGGCGCTCATAGCGACGAGATCATGACAACCACAGGCGTCTGCTGCAGACCCTGGGTTGTCATGCCCACCCATCGGTGACCCGCAATCACGTGATGGGGTCGACGATGGGCGGGGCTTAGGACGCGCAACCCGGAAGCGCGCGTTAAATGCCGCTGTCGGAGATTGACAGCGGCATTTAACATGTTAACAGCCGCGGGTGGATCGCGATTCCACCCGCGGCTGTTGCGGGCACATGTCAGCTGTAAGAATCAGCTGACGTGCTCCGTTCAGTGAGGGCTCAGCGCAGCAGCCCTCACTGAACAGGGGGTACGCAAATGTGCGTACTAAGACGTCATGGGTTGGAAAGGGGTTAATAAATTTGCAAAGATTTCTACATTTCTGTTTTTTTTTCAGTCAAGATGGGGTGCAGAGTGCACTTTAATGAGAAAAAAATGAACTTTTTAGAATTTACCAAATGGCTGCACTGAAACAAAGAGTGAAAAATGTAAAGGGGTCGGAATACTTTCCTTACCCACTGTATATGATTTTCACAATAATCTTGGGGAAATTAACTTTATTAGAAAGATTTTGAGAAAGGGGGACTTCAAATACATAAGTAGGGCCATAGCAGTGATGACTTAGCCCAGGAACTTAGGACCTTATATTGTCTATTCATATATAGTTTAGTCTACATTTTGGCGTTGTTTTACATCCTTACAAATTTAGGTGTTTATTTTTGAAAAAATGGGATGGGGTCCATTTAATTTTCTTAACAGCTGAGGGAAAGCAGTGGGCAATCTGGGAAGGGGCCGCTATTCATGGATCTTCCCAGCTTATTAATAACAGCTCACAGCTGTCTGCTTAGCCTTTAATGGTATTAAAAAGGGGGTATCCCCCAAAAAATTATGTGGTGTCCCACCTAGTTTTAATAACCAGCAAAGGCTAAACAGACACCTGCAGGCTGATATTAAAAGGCTGGGAAGGGACCATGGATATTGGCCTCCTCCCTGACTAATAACATGAGCCCTCAGCCACCCCAGAAATTCTGGTGCTTATTCTCGGCTCTCCCCACTTGCCCTGGTGCATTGGCAAGTGGGGTAATGGTTTTGGGGTTGATGTCAGCTGTTTGATGTTTGCTGACATCAAGCCCAGGGGTTAGTAATGGAGAGGCGTGAATAAGACATCCCGATTACTAACGCCATTAGTTCAAGTAAAAAAACTCACACAGAGCAAAGACCTATGTTTGAACAAAACACTCAATGACCCTCTTTTACACATTTCTTAAGATCCACATAAAAATAAAAAAACAAAGTAATCCTCACCTGTCCGCAGATAATCCATACTGATGATGTCGAACAATGATCCCCAGATCTGCTACATCCGATTGGTGTGTTGAGCGGTTGCATGAGTATGCAACTGCTCAGCACGCCAGCTGGAACTCACTGACAGTAGGCTGAGGACGTTCCTGCAGTGACGAGCGATGCCGTCAATAAGGTTGCAACTTGAAAACGCTTTGCTATTTTCTTATAGCCTACTCTTGCTTTGAGGGCCTCCACCATTTTCATTTTCAGAGTGCTAGGCAGCTGCTTAGAAGAACCTACGGCTGCTGTTTTTTGGCACAAGGTTAGAGGAGGCTGGGTTTTTATAAAGTTGGGAAATTTGTATCACCTGGCCTTTCCTAATGATAGTGAACAAGCCATAACCTTTAGGGTATGTGCAGATGGTCGGTGTTGGCTGCACTTTGAACGCAGCATACTTTATGCTGCGTCCAAAGCGCTGCACGCAAGTGAATCCGCATGTGTTCAATGAACCATGCGGATTCACCACATCCTATACATTACAGTGATATAATTTCTCTTGCGGAGACTAGGGTCTCTGCAAGAGAAATTGACATGCTGCGGTCTGTGAAGACGCACTGCATGATCGTCTCCACGGGTGAGCTGCAGGAGCACGGAGACGCATAGTGGACATGGGATTTGTATAAATCCCATCCACTATGCTGTAACATCTGGCCGCTGCAGATTGCACGCAGCGCAAGTGTGCTGCATCCAATCCGCAGTGTTTACTGACCATGTGCACGCACTCTAACAGGCTAATTAAGGTCTGAAACCTTGGTCAAAGTTTTCTGAGCACACAAATCTCCAAGGGTGCCCAAACTTTTGCATCAGCCCATTTTCCTTTGTTTAATTTTTAAAATGTTTTTTTTTTGCCTAAAATACAAAGGAAATGTGTCATCTTTAACTTTAGCCCTTTTATAGAGATCATTTCATCTTCAACTTGCTTTACTGTTCACAATAACAGTAATTTTTTACCAAGGGGCCTAAACTTTTACATGCCACTGTAAGAGAAACACATCGCTATTTACATTACTCGTAAAACCGCATGGCACTGTACACATAAAGGGATTATTGCCTTCAAGGGTAGGAATGCTGCAGAACAGTCCATCACTCTTACATTCCCTCTTTGGACATGGTCATCCTCGACCATTCTGGAACCTGGAAGACAACGCACAGCATATACAGTGGGGGCCCTTGAAAACGCACACTGCAGCCGCAATACTCGCTGCCTCTGTCAGGCCTGAGGCTGTGGTACTAACCGTGGAGGAGTCATTGCTGGACATGATCTTCCCGCTGAGGGCTGAAATATTGGATGTGACATCTGGTCATCTGGTCAATGACTTTGTGGCACCCCTGAGGGTTCAGTCGCCACAGAGGTACTGCACCTCACCCAGAAGTGTGGCATCTCCTTCTCTCAGGTAAAGAGGAAGTACTGCCGGCGGCACGGTGGCGCAGTGGTTAGCACTGCAGCCTTGCAGTGCTGGGGTCCTGGGTTCAAATCCCACCAAGGACAACATCTGCAAGGAGTTTGTATGTTCTCCCCGTGTTTGAGTGGGTTTCCTCCCACACTCCAAAGACATACTGATAGGGACTCTAGATTGTGAGCCCCCATGGGGGCAGCGACAATAATGTATGCAAAGCGCTGCAGAATATGTTAGTGCTATATAAAGATTTTTATTATTATTAAAGATTATTACTGCCCGGGACCCCAACACCTGCAATCAACACTGCACTACTCCAGGCCGGCTGGAAGGGCATTATGCACTTCTTCTGCTGCCCTGTCCCTGGCTGGAGTTGGGGGAACCAAGGAGAGGGGGAACCAGTAGTGGGTGTGGGTGGAGGACGTAGAACAGGGGAGCACTTAGAGAATAGATATAAAAAAGGAAGCCATCTTAGTTGGAGCAGTGCAGTTCAGCCAGTGAGTAGCAAGGAGAGGAGGGGAGCAGAGTCTCTTCAGGAGCTCTGCTCCATTGTGGGCCTAGTGAGAGAGGCCCAGGAGAGGAGTGGGAGCAAGGGAGGAATGCTCCGGAAACAGAAGGGATCCCAGGGGGTACGGTGAGTGCAGGACGGCACCCATACGCCCGAATCTGCCAAGAATCAGAGGGATCAGGGAAGGGTTCAGAGGGAAGGGAACTGGTCCCTGGACCAGCCGTGTTACTCAAGGTCTCGGCTGGAAAAACCGGAGGCTTCTGCACTTCCTTGGTGCAGTTGCCACAGCCTCACCCTAGTCGCCGTGAAGGGCATCAAGTAGGTCCGGGAACTCCATGTTGCCCAGAAGGGACTTCAGAGCACCCGATCGGGACTGTGTGTGGGGAGCGCAGGGCAGGAGTGAGAAGACCCAGCGCGTGAAGTCAGTCAAGGAAGGAACATAAGAAAGGGGGTCCCGTTAAGTGCTTCTAATCTACCTGAAGGAGTGCTAAACCCCTCCCTGGCAAACGCAGTGCGACGCGGGAGTCTGACACCTGGACAGTGTACCCGAAGAACCTAAAAAGAACTGTGAGTAAACTCGGATGACTGCACTCCACTGTCTCTGTCAGTTATTTCCATCACGCTAAAGCGCCTGCACTACAACGCCCAGCATTACCATCTGCAACTACCCTGCCCCGGGGGCCCGCTCCGCCTGTGGGGAGCAGAAACATCCCAGCTGCCATCCCATCACCCCTGGAGGTCTGCAGCAGCGCCGGTATTCATTACCGGGAACCACAGGTGGCGTCACGAGACAAACTGTTAACAAACCCCCTTTTAAAGAGCGACCCCAGAGGATAGGCTCGGGAGCCGACTGCCGTGACATCCTACAAAGAATGTAAAGGCCCGGGTACCAAGTTTCCCCCTATATCCCCCCTGGGCGGGTCAACTTCACCACCTCCTGGGTGCTTGAGTTGGGCCCTCACCCATTTCTCCCACTCCTTCTTACCCTCAATGACCTTCACCACCCATCTGGCCTTAATGGGGTCCAGGGCTGGTGTCTCTTCCATGTACTGCTGTGGCCAGGGGATGAGGGCTGTTTCCCAGGCTGATAACTCTCCAGGACGCTGAGGTGTACTTACCACCAGGGCTGCCAGCATAGCTTTCAGTCACCCTGCCTGGTCGCAGGATCTTGGCCATGCTGACACTGCTGCCTCCGCCTTGGAATTGGGTTCTGGTTTTGGGGACTGCGGGCGAACCTTTGTCTTGAGGTCAGGCATTGGATCCTGGGCCTTCCCTGGACCTTGGTTGGTGCCTCTACTGATGACAGTTCACCCGGCTGCATCTCTTGCTCCAGCTGCGTCATCTTCCTTTTCCACTTGACCTTTCCAGGCCCACCGCGGAGCACAATGCCGTAGCACCGACCATCACTTTCAATAGGTAAACCATAACACTCCATCTTCTCTTGCCACTTTACCTCCTCACCAACAATGGTCCCAGCCCACTCTGCCATGGGTGTGCTCTTACGTTGCTCTGCCCATTCTTGGGGGAGGCCACTTCTGGCTCACCTGCCCGTTT
This sequence comes from Phyllobates terribilis, assembly GCF_046119375.1. NCBI lineage: Eukaryota > Metazoa > Chordata > Amphibia > Anura > Dendrobatidae > Phyllobates > Phyllobates terribilis. The sequence goes on from NW_027362863.1 coordinate 4,645,037, forward strand.
CCTGGGAGTCTCCACCCGTTCTCCCTTGGCTTGCTGCAATGGGCATGGTTTCTTTTTCTTCCACCGTGCCCTTCTTACGCACACGATGGGACGGGTCCGTCTCACTCTTTCGTGTCACTCACCGACATCTTGCAGTCTCTATCCATTAACCCTATCCTAAAGACTAAACCTATTATTCTCATCTTATCTCCTGTACCGTTGCTAAGCCACTTAACTATATGAACAGTACTTCGCTGTTATAAGTTTTGTCCAAATAGTGTATATACGAGTACTTATATATATCAGTTTATCATAGTGTAAAGCGTTAGAAGTTTCGAACTCCTAATTAGAAGATGTAGTGCATAGAAGGAATATCAATAAGATCCAGAAAGAAAACCTTTGGCACTGTAGATATGACACTTGAGATGCAGAGTAAATTCATTAGTACATTTATTCGCAACCGACATATAGTTTATCATATACTTATCTTTTTTTAAATCTTTAGATATTATTAATAAAGTGTTTAATTGAAAATATAATGAATAAGGTTAATGTCAGATGAAACACATTGATGAAATGATATGTAAAATTAGACTAAGAATGGAGTGGTAATGGTGGACATTAGGACCCTGCGCTCTCATGAGCAGCATAGCTGAGCTCAACGTTCCTTCCAGACACTGGTGGAGTAAACGTGCACAGATACCGTATTACGGAGATCTCCCCTCCTTTATCAGTGGCACCAGGAATTTTATGTGACAGTAACTGGAGGTGGCTATGACCACTACGCATGTAGCCTTACAAGGTTGGTTTTATCTCGTCACATCTTGCATTCAGTGACACACTCCTTCCTGCTTTATTGCTGATGTTTAGGAGTACGGGGGCGACTTGCATAGTGACATGCTTCTGTACATGACACGGATGAGATGGTGTTTTGTTCCTACAGATGGCTGTGATCTAACCCGTACTATAGTGATGGAATACATCAGCCGCCCATCAGATGACAGCTGCAGTGATACAGAATGAGGGGATAGCACTTATGTTATCAGACATCAGCCACAACATGTGAGAACCGCTCATATGTTTAAAGGGAACAGACAAGTCCACCATGTACGAGGGTGTGTCTTCAATAACCAATCACAGATCCATGGGCTCCAATCAGAAGGGGTTTTACATCGCAGGCAGTAGTAAAGGGCGCAATGTCCCGCATAGCAGCATTGGTGGTGCCAGACTGCTGTCATTCAGGTGACGCACACTGAAGCCCTGGTTCCTGATCTACAAGCTGCAGGGATATAGCAGAGCACATCCCATTCATAGCATGATGCTATCTGCGAAGGGACAATAGAAGACAACTACAGCACATCTAGCATCTCTGCTCAGCAGCGGGGGTGAGCTCCTGTGTTCTCTCCCTTCTATAGTACTGGTTCAGCACCACAGTGGTTGGCAGCTCTCCTCTGGGCACTACAGTCCTAGATTCAGCACCACAACGGTGGGCAGCTCTGATCTGGGCAGTACTGTCTAGATTCAGCACCACAGCAGTGGACAGCTTTTATATGGGAAGAACTGTCTAGATTCAGCACCACAGCAGTGGACGGCTTGTAACGAGGACGTTATAGTAACATTTGGTTCAATACCACAACGTTGGAGGGCAGTGCCATCCAGATTCAGCACCACGCTAGTGGACAGCTCTGGTGCTTCTGGATACAACAGTTTCAGCACTTCTACCTAGGACAGCTCCAGCATCTTCACCTCTACCTTGAAGGTCCCAGTGCCCGCCAGCCTGTCTATCAGCTGTGCCCGCCTGTCAACCGGCCGTGCTCATCCGCTGTGCCTTTCAGCTTCAGCCATCAGTCCCATGGGAGTCGCCTGCTCTCACAAGGTCGGTCCCAGAGTGGCACCTGGTTCACCTTCCCGGTCCCTCCTTGGTTCACAGAGTCGACTAAGCCGCTGTGTGGCCAGGGTCGGTCCGGGTAGGCACTTAGTTACACCCCTCTGATCCCTCCTTGCATCACAGCACAGAGGTTCCACCACCCGGATTCATAACAGAATACATTTTGTTATATAATAATTTTGTGTTCAAAGATCAATACTACCTACAGAAGAAAGAGGTGGCAATGGCCGCGGCTTGGGCCCCATCTTACGCCAATCTCTCCTTGGGATTTTGGGAGTGTGAATACATCCGATTCCAGAACATTGAACATACGTCATTGGGATCAGTGATATCTTGGATGAGATTCATAGACGATGTGTTGTTTATTTTGCAGGGCTCCCATGAGGAACTTGAAAAATTCTTAAAATATCTCAATGACAATGCATTGAATATTAAGCTAACCCATCAAATTGATCAAAAGAAAATTGATTTTCCGTATTTGGATATTCATGTTGTACAAAATGGAAATTATTCAACAGGCCTACTATCGGGCCAAACACGCCAATAGACAATATCTTCTCATTACTAAAAAGAAAAAGGAATCTGATGGGCATGTTCAATTCATCACGAATTATCATTCGAGGTGGAAGGAAATTACTAATATCATCTCCAAATTTTGGCTAATTCTCCAACAGGATCAGACAATACTTCCTTTTCTATCAAATCGTCCATTGATTATGGCTAAACGTAATAAGACACTGCGTGATGTACTAGTTCATAGTCATCATGTACCTGATACATCTTCATATACACTGCTCAAAAAAATAAAGGGAACACTCAAATAACACATCCTAGATCTGAATGAATGAAATATTCTCATTGAATACTTTGTTCTGTGCAAAGTTGAATGTGCTGACAACAAAATCACACAAACATCATAAATGGAAATCAAACTTATTAACCAATGGAGGCCTGGATTTGGAGTCACCCCCAAAATTAAAGAGGAAAAACACACTACAGGCTGATCCAACTTTGATGTAATGTCCTTAAAACAAGTCAAAATGAGGCTCAGTATTGTGTGTGGCCTCCATGTGCCTGTATGACCTCCCTACAACGTCTGGGCATGCTCCTGATGAGGCTGAAGATAGTTTCCTGTGGGATCTCCTCCCAGACCTGGACTAAAGCATCCGCCAACTCTTGGACAGTCTGTGGTGCAACGTGACGTTGGTGGATGGAGATGTCCCAGATGTACTCAATTGGATTCAGGTCTGGGGAACAGACGGGCCAGTCCATAGCTTCAATGCCTTCATCTAGCTGGAGCTGCTGACACACTCCAGCCACATGAGGTCTGGCATTGTCCTGCATTAGGAGGAACCCAGGGCCAACCGCACCAGCATATGGTCTCACAAGAGGTCTGAGGATCTCATCTCGGTACCTAATGGCAGTCAGGCTATCTCTGACGAGCACATGGAGGGCTGTGCGGCCCTCCAAAGAAATGCCACCCCACACCATTACTGATCTACTGACAAACCGGTCATGCTGAAGGATGTTGCAGGCAGCAGATCGCTCTCCACGGCGTCTCCAGACTCTGTCACATCTGTCACATGTGCTCAGTGTGAACCTGCTTTCATCTGTGAAGAGCACAGGGCGCCAGTGGCAACTTTGCCAATCATGGTGTTCTGTGGCAAATGCCAAGCATCCTGCACGGTGTTGGGCTGTGAGCACAACCCCCATCTGTGGACGTCGGGCCCTCATACCACCCTCATGGAGTCGGTTTCTAACCATTTGTGCAGACACATGCACATTTGTGGCCTGCTGGAGGTCATTTTGCAGGGCTCTAGCAGTGCTCCTTCTGTTCCTCCTTGCACAAAGGCGTAGGTAGCAGTCCTGCTGCTGGGTTGTTGCCCTTCTACGGCCCCCTCCATGTCTCCTGGTGTACTGGCTTGTCCCCTGGTAGCGCCTCCAGCCTCTGGACACTACACTGACAGACACAACAAACCTTCTTGCCACAGCTCGCATTGATGTGCCATCCTGGATGAGCTGCACTACCTGAGCAACTTCTGTGGGTTGTAGGGTCCGTCTCATGCTACTACAAGTGTGAAAGCACAACCAACATTCAAAAGTGACGAAAACATCAGCCCAGAAAGCATTGGTACTGAGATGTGGTCTGCGGTCCTCACCTGCTGAACCACTCCTTTATTGAGGGTGTCTTTATAATTGCCAATCATTTCCATCTATTGTCTATTCCATTTGCACAACAGCATGTGAAATTGATTGTCAATCAGTGTTGCTTCCTAAGTGGACAGTTTGATTTCACAGAAGTTTGATTTACTTGGAGTTATATTCTGTTGTTTAAGTGTTCCCTTTATTTTTTTGAGCAATGTATATTTGGCTCAAAGGGCCCCAAATGGGGCACATGGAAGTGTGGCAACTGCAAAGCGTGCAGATATATTGAAAAAACTGATACCTTTCAGGATTCGATGGGTGAGCAGGCTTACAAGATTCTGTATTTCATTAATTGTAGAACATCTATGGTCATCTATCAAGCCACATGTTTCTGTGGACTCATCTATATTGGTATGACAACTCGGGAGCTTTGGAACACATCAAAAATATTAGGGCAGCGGAGAAAATCTGTCAAGGTGGGTGCTATTTCTCAACCTAAACCTTTGGCGAGACAGTTTCGGAATTGCTACCCTCATCAATGTCATCTCTTACGTGTCAAAGGGATTGCCCGTCTGTATCCTGGGAATAGGAGGGAAAATCTAGCCAAAAAGCTGGCCCAGATTGAACAAATAAATAATAAATAAAAAAGTAAATGGATCACCACTCTAAGAAGTATGACCCCCAGAGGGTTAAATGAACAGTGGGGATTTTCGAGTTTTCTTTAAGTATACACTAGGATTTTTGGTATATTCTCATCTTCAGTGTCTTGTCCTTATTATCAATCGAATCATATAATCAATATATATCATAGTGCATTTGATTGAATAAACATATATACATGTATTGTTGGCTTTATTGTATATATTAATGGTGGTTTATGAGTTAGTGGAGATATAAGTTTATGGGATAGGAGTTATTAGGGTGGGATCAATCTATATGTGCATATTAATTTGTATTATATCTTTCAGATTGGAGGACTGTTTGTATCATCATCGCCCGAACAGCCATACAGTTTCACATGTATTCCATCACTAAGTACAACATCAGATATATAGTTTTTGTATTATTCTCTCTAACATGACCACATCTCTTTTTCACATATATTTTATTATTATATTTTATGCTTTTTTATTTTTCCTATATACACATATATAACTATCACTCACATACACTTACACATTGAATTAAGGATATTAAATTATCACATGGAGATAGCTTCTAGTATATTCATTCACCCCTATATATACACAAGGTAATTAGATGTATTCATTTGTATATGACATATTTTTATGGGTTCATACAAGAACCAACATTTTAATACATACACACATAGTTTATTATGGTTGGCTTGTTTCCATCTTTGCTCTGTTTTAACCAGGTTGTGCTTTCGCTGTGTGTTATATTACGCATGCGCTGCATAGGATAATTAAGCAAACTATTCACCTATATCATATACATATAGAGAGTTTATAGTGTGTTTATTCACTTTTACATATACACATTATATAAGCAATAATATTGTGTATGCACGCATTAACTATATTATATATAGAACTTTTTCTATATTTCATACAATTCTATTTTGGCACATATAATTATATTTAGACTTTGATGCTGACCCGCACTTTTTCCCTTTTCTAATATGGCTGCAGGGTCGCTGTGCGCCACAATGCGCATGCTCCGGTGTGCTCTCGTACCCGATACTGGGATGTTTTCGTTGAACTGCGACCTTTGGTCGTGTTTCGGTGATGCACATTCGGTCGCAGACGGGACGGCTATCTGGACGCGTGGGACAGTAGAGGCGTCCGATAATATGGCGTCCTTGATTTGTAAGTAACCACAGCTGTAATCACCCTATGAAACATCGCCTCTTCCTCCTCCACCTCACTTCCTAATAAATCGGTAGCGAAATGTGCGTTGAAGCATGTGGAAGGGGTGATGATGTGCCTTTGGATAGTACGTAATAATATGCATGGTATGCATGGAACCTTCAACCCCATCCTGGTATGCATGGTACCCCTCCATCATGGTTGGCATGGCACACCTCCATCCTGGTACGCATGGCATCTTTCCATTCTGGTATGCATGGCACCCCTCCATCCTGGTTTGCATGGCACCCTTAATCCCCATCCAGGTATGCATGGCACCCCTGATCTCCATCATGGTATGCAAGGCACCCCTCATCCTGGTATGCATGGCACCCATCTATCCTGGTATGCATGGCATGCCTGATCCCCATCCTGGTATGCATTGCACCCCTCATCCTGGTATGCATGACATCCTTCATCCTTATCCTGGTATGCATGGTACCCCTCATCCATATCCTGGTATGCATGGCACCCCTCAACCTGGTATGCATGGCACCCCTAATCCTTATCCTGGCATGCATGGCACCCCTCATCCCTATCCTGGTATGCATGGTATCCCTCATCCTTATCCTGGTATGCATGGCACCCCTCATCCCTATCCTGGTATGCATGGTATCCCTCTTCCTGGCATGCATAGCACTCCTCATCCCAATCCTGGTATGCATGGCACCCTTCATCCCTATCCTGGTATGTATGGCACCCCTCATCCCTATCCTGGTATACAAAGCCCCCCTCATCCCTCTTCCTGGTATGCTTGACACCCCTCATCCCTCTTCCAGGTATGCATGGCACCCTTCATCCCTATACTGGTATGCACAAAAGAAATAAACACTTCTACTCACCTTCCTCCCCTCTGCTCCATCGCTGCGTCCTGTTTGCCAGCACTGATCTCACCGTGTGAGCCGTGCATGACTGCTATGTGCCCTCACAAATAGAGATGAACTGCGGGAATAGTCACTGCTCCCACGCCGGGACTGTGTGCGTGGGGATCAGGAACTTCATTCTCCTTAATAGCCGGCACACAGTGTAGCCGCAGCGCGGCTCCTGCTGCTGCCAGGCAATCGCATTTGCTCGCTATTAGAGAGCATAAAAATTCACCCCTCTCCACGGCCATGGGCAGGCACATGCGATCGCCCGGCCGCAGCAGGAGCTGTGCTGCGGCTGCACTGTGTGCTGGCTACTAAGGAAAATTAATATTCAGTGCTCCACCTGCCCATGGGCGTGGGGAGCAGTGAATATTCATTTTCTTTAGTAGCGGGCACAGTGTAGGCTACAGCAGGCGGCTCCTTCCTCCTGTGCCCCGCTCCTCCGCTGCTGCCGCTCCCCCCACACCCCTCACCAGCCACAGTATATATACAGTACAGACCAAAAGTTTGGACACACCTTCTCATATAAAGATTTTTCTGTATTTCTATTACTATGAAAATTGTACATTCACACTGAAGGCATCAAAACTATGAATTAACACATGTTGAATTATATACTTAACAAAAAAAGTGTGAAACAACTGAAAATATGTCTTATATTCTAGGTTCTTCAAAGTTGCCACCTTTTGCTTTGATGACTGCTTTGCACACTCTTGGCATTCTCTTGATAAGCAGAAGTCTAGTGGATACACAGCTGATAGTCCTACTGAATAGACTTAGAATTTGTATTATGGCATGAAAAAGCAGCTAAGAAAAGAAAAACGAGTGGCCATCATTACTTTAAGAAATGAAGGTCAGTCAGTCCGAAAAATTGGGTAAACTTTGGAAGTGTCCACAAGTACAGTTGCAAAAACCATCAAGCGCTACAAAGAAACTGGCTCACATGAGGACCGCCCCAGGAAAGGAAGACCAAGAGTCACCTCTGCTTCTGAGGATAAGTTTATTCGAGTCACCAGCTTCAGAAATCGCAGGTTAACAGCAGCTCAGATTAGAGACCAGGTCAATGCCACACAGAGTTCTAGCAGCAGACATATCTCTACAATAACTGTTAAGAGGAGACTTTGTGCAGCAGGCCTTCATGGTAAAATAACTGCTAGGAAACCACTGGTAAGGACAGGCAACAAGCAGAAGAGACTTGTTTGGGCTAAAGAACACAAGGAATGGACATTAGACCAGTGGAAATCTGTGCTTTGGTCTGATGAGTCCAAATGTGAGATCTTTGGTTCCAACCACCGTGTCTTAGTGCGACGCAGAAAAGGTGAACGGATGGATTCTCCATGCCTGATTCCCACCGTGAAGCATGGAGGAGGAGGTGTGATGATGTGGGGGTGCTTTGCTGGTGACACTGTTGGGGAGTTATTCAAAATTGAAGGCATACTGAACAAGCATGGCTACCACAGCATCTTGCAGCGGCATGCTATTTCATCCAGTTTGAATTTAGTTGGACCATCATTTATTTTTCAACAGGACAATTACCCCAAACACACCTCCAGGCTGTGTAAGGGCTATTTGACCAAGAAGGAGAGTGATGTGGTGCTACGCCAGATGACCTGGCCTCCACAGTCACCAGACCTGAACCCAATCGAGATGGTTTGGGGTGAGCTGGACCGCAGAGTAAAGGCAAAAGGACCAACAAGTGCTAAGCATCTCTGGGAACTCCTTCAAGATTGTTGGAAGACCATTTCCGGTGACTACCTCTTGAAGCTCATCAAGAGAATGCCAAGAGTGTGCAAAGCAGTCATCAAAGCAAAAGGTGGCTACTTTGAAAAACCTAGAATATAAGACATATTTTCAGTTGTTTCACACTTTTTTTTTTTTTGTATATATACATACCCCACATTCAGACTATAAGACGCACCCCCCCACTTTCCTCCAAAATTTTGTCTTATAGTCCGAAAAATACGGTATATAACATGCATTATGCATATTTCTTGGATTATATCCATTGGATGAATAGTATTTTTTTGGACATAGAAATACCGCATTTTTCGGACTATAAGACGCACCGGACTATAAGATGCACCTAGGTTTTAGAGGAGGAAAATAAAAAAAAACTGCAAGCAAAAAATGTGTTCATGATGCACTTTTAAGGGGGAGGGGGTCTTCTGCTGACACTGTTATAGGGGTAATGTCCCCCAATTCTGACAATATCCCCCATCCTGGTATATATGCCCCCCCCTTCCTTTTATACGTGGTCCCCATCCCCATCCTGGTATGCCTGGAATCTCTCCATCCTGGTATGCATGGCACCCCTCATCCTTATCCTGGTATGCATGGCACCCCTCATCCCTATCCTGGTGTGCATGGCACCCCTCATCCCCATCCTGGTATGCATGGCACAGCAATCCCCATCCTGGTATGCATGGCACCCCTCATCCCCATCCTGGTATGCATGGCACCCCACATCCCCGTCCTGGTATGCATGGCACCCCTCATCCCTGTCCTGGTATGCATGGCACCCCTCATCCTTATCCTGGCATGTATGGCCCCTCATCCTTATCCTGGTATGTATGGTCCCCTCATTTTTATCCTGTTATGTCTGCCCCTCTCAGCGTTATCCTGGTATGCATGGCACCCCTCATCCTTACCCTTGTATGTATGGCCCCCTCATCCTTATCCTAGTATGCATGGTCCCCCTAATCCCCACCAGGCTGCACATAAAAAAATAAACACTCCTAATCACCTTTCTTCTCTCCTCCAGCACAGCGTCCTGTATGCCCTCACTGATCTCTCCATGTGAGCCGCGCATGACATCACTGCCCCATGGGGGTGAGGAGCAGTGAATATTCATTTTCTTTAGCAGCGGGGACAGTGTAGGCTGCAGCGGGAGGCAGCTGCCTCCTGTGCCCCGCTCCTCTGCCGCTACCACTCCCCCCGTACCCCACACAATGCATATACAGTACAGACCAAAAGTTTGGACACACTTTCTCATTTAAAGATTTTTCTGTATTTTCATGACTATGAAAATTGTACATTCACACTGAAGGCATCAAAACTATGAATTAACACATGTGGAATTATATACTTAACAAAAAAGTGTGAAACAACTGAAAATATGTCTTATATTCTAAGTTCTTCAAAGTAGCCACCTTTTGCTTTGATGACTGCTTTGCACACTCTTGGCATTCTCTTGATGCGCTTCAAGTGGTAGTCACCGGAAATGTTTTTCACTTCACAGGTGTGCCCTGTCAGGTTTAATAAGAGGGATTTCTTGCCTTATAAATGGGGTTGGGACCATATGTTGTGTTGTGCAGAAGTCTGGTGGATACACAGCTGATGGTCCTACTGAATAGACTGTTAGAATTTGTATTATGGCAAGAAAAAGCAGCTAAGTAAAGAAAAAGGAGTGGCCATCATTACTTTAAGAAATGAAGGTCAGTCAGTCCGAAAAATTGGGAAAACTTTGAAAGTGTCCCCAAGTGCAGTTGCAAAAACCATCAAGTGCTACAAAGAAACTGGCTCACATGAGGACCGCCCCAGGATAGGAAGACCAAGAGTCACCTCCGCTTCTGAGGCTAAGTTTATCTGAGTCACCAGCCTCAGAAATCGCAGGTTAACAGCAGCTCAGATTAGAGACCAGGTCAATGCCACACAGAGTTCTAGCAGCAGACACATCTCTTCAACAACTGTTAATAGGAGACTTTGTGCAGCAGGCCTTCATGGTAAAATAGCTGCTAGGAAGCCACTGCTAAGGACAGGCAACAAGCAGAAGAGACTTGTTTGGGCTAAAGAACACAAGGAATGGACATTAGACCAGTGGAAATCTGTGCTTTGGTATGATGAGTCCAAATTTGAGATCTTTGGTTCCAACCACCGTGTCTTTGTGCAATGCAGAAAAGGTGAACAGATGGACTCTACATGCCTGGTTCCCACCGTGAAGCATGGAGGAGGAGGTGTGATGGTGTGGGGGTGCTTTGCTGGTGACACTGTTGGGGATTTATTCAAAATTGAAGGCATACTGAACCAGCATGGCTCCAACAGCATCTTGCAGCGGCATGCTATTCCATCCGGTATGCGTTTAGTTGGACCATCATTTATTTTTCAACAGGACAATGACCCCAAACACACCTCCAGGCTGTGTAAGGGCTATTTGACCAACAAAGAGAGTGATGGGGTGCTATGCGAGATGACCTGGCCTCCACAGTCACCAGACCGGAACCCAATCGAGATGGTTTGGGGTGAGCTGGACCGCAGAGTGAAGGCAAAGGGGCCAACAAGTGCTAAGCATCTCTGGGAACTCCTTCAAGATTGTTGGAAGACCATTTCCAGTGACTACCTCTTGAAGCTCATCAAGAGAATGCCAAGAGTGTGCAAAGCAGTCATCAAAGCAAAAGGTGGCTACTTTGAAGAACCTAGAATATAAGACATATTTTCAGTTGTTTCACACTTTTTTGTTAAGTATACAATTCCACATGTGTTAATTCATAGTTTTGATGCCTTCAGTGTGAATGTTCAATTTTCATAGTCAAGAAAATACAGAAAAATCTATAAATGAGAAGGTGTGTCCAAACTTTTGGTCTGTATTGTATATACCCCCCCAACATTTGGACTATAAGACGCACCCCTCATCCTGGTATGCATGGCACCCATCCATCCTGGTATGCATGGCATGCCTGATCCCCATCCTGGTATGCATTGCACCCCTCATCCTTGTATGCATGGCATCCTTCATCCTTATCCTGGTATGCATGGTACCCCTCAACCTGGTATGCATGGCACCCCTAATCCTTATCCTGGCATGCATGGCACCCCTCATCCCTATCCTGGTATGCATGGTATCCCTCATCCTTATCCTGGTATGCATGGCACCCCTCATCCCTATCCTGGTATGCATGGTATCCCTCTTCCTGGCATGCATAGCACTCCTCATCCCAATCCTGGTATGCATGGCACCCTTCATCCCTATCCTGGTATGCATGGCACCCCTCATCCCTATCCTGGTATACAAAGCCCCCCTCATCCCTCTTCCTGGTATGCTTGACACCCCTCATCCCTCTTCCAGGTATGCATGGCACCCTTCATCCCTATACTGGTATGCACAAAAGAAATAAACACTTCTACTCACCTTCCTCCCCTCTGCTCCATCGCTGCGTCCTGTTTGCCAGCACTGATCTCACGGTGTGAGCCGTGCATGACTGCTATGTGCCCTCACAAATAGAGATGAACTGCGGGAATAGTCACTGCTCCCACGCTGGGACTGTGTGCGTGGGGATCAGGAACTTCATCCTCCTTAATAGCCGGCACACAGTGTAGCCGCAGCGCGGCTCCTGCTGCTGCCAGGCAATCGCATTTGCTCGCTATTAGAGAGCATAAAAATTCACCCCTCTCCACGGCCATGGGCAGGCACATGCGATCGCCCGGCCGCAGCAGGAGCTGTGCTGCGGCTGCACTGTGTGCTGGCTACTAAGGAAAATTAATATTCAGTGCCCCACACGCCCATGGGCGTGGGGAGCAGTGAATATTCATTTTCTTTAGTAGCGGGCACAGTGTAGGCTACAGCAGGCGGCTCCTTCCTCCTGTGCCCCGCTCCTCCGCTGCTGCCGCTCCCCCCACACCCCTCACCAGCCACAGTATATATACAGTACAGACCAAAAGTTTGGACACACCTTCTCATTTAAAGATTTTTCTGTATTTTCATTACTATGAAAATTGTACATTCACACTGAAGGCATCAAAACTATGAATTAACACATGTGGAATTATATACTTAACAAAAAAGTGTGAAACAACTGAAAATATGTCTTATATTCTAGGTTCTTCAAAGTTGCCACCTTTTGCTTTGATGACTGCTTTGCACACTCTTGGCATTCTCTTGATAAGCAGAAGTCTGGTGGATACACAGCTGATAGTCCTACTGAATAGACTGTTAGAATTTGTGTTATGGCATGAAAAAGCAGCTAAGAAAAGAAAAACGAGTGGCCATCATTACTTTAAGAAATGAAGGTCAGTCAGTCCGAAAAATTGGGTAAACTTTGGAAGTATCCACAAGTACAGTTGCAAAAACCATCAAGCGCTACAAAGAAACTGGCTCACATGAGGACCGCCCCAGGAAAGGAAGACCAAGAGTCACCTCTGCTTTTGAGGATAAGTTTATTCGAGTCACCAGCTTCAGAAATCGCAGGTTAACAGCAGCTCAGATTAGAGACCAGGTCAATGCCACACAGAGTTCTAGCAGCAGACATATCTCTACAATAACTGTTAAGAGGAGACTTTGTGCAGCAGGCCTTCATGGTAAAATAACTGCTAGGAAACCACTGGTAAGGACAGGCAACAAGCAGAAGAGACTTGTTTGAGCTAAAGAACACAAGGAATGGACATTAGACCAGTGGAAATCTGTGCTTTGGTCTGATGAGTCCAAATTTGAGATCTTTGGTTCCAACCACCGTGTCTTTGTGCGACGCAGAAAAGGTGAACGGATGGATTCTCCATGCCTGATTCCCACCGTGAAGCATGGAGGAGGAGGTGTGATGATGTGGGGGTGCTTTGTTGGTGACACTGTTGGGGAGTTATTCAAAATTGAAGGCATACTGAACAAGCATGGCTACCACAGCATCTTGCAGCGGCATGCTATTCCATCTGGTTTGAGTTTAGTTGGACCATCATTTATTTTTCAACAGGACAATTACCCCAAACACACCTCCAGGCTGTGTAAGGGCTATTTGACCAAGAAGGAGAGTGATGTGGTGCTACGCCAGATGACCTGGCCTCCACAGTCACCAGACCTGAACCCAATCGAGATGGTTTGGGGTGAGCTGGACCGCAGAGTAAAGGCAAAAGGACCAACAAGTGCTAAGCATCTCTGGGAACTCCTTCAAGATTGTTGGAAGACCATTTCCGGTGACTACCTCTTGAAGCTCATCAAGAGAATGCCAAGAGTGTGCAAAGCAGTCATCAAAGCAAAAGGTGGCTACTTTGAAGAACCTAGAATATAAGACATATTTTCAGTTGTTTCACACTTTTTTTTTTTTTGTATATATATGACGCGCCCCCTGGGACATATTCCTTTTTGAGGGGAATACCCGGCACCGGATCAGATGGGGGGTTGTAGTCTCCGAGCGGCTGTGACCCGGCCCCGTGCCCAGGGCGTCAAGCTCAGTGTTATGTGGCAGTTCTACAGATGTTACTAAAGTTCTTTTGTGTCGACTACGCCACCCGTTGTGATGCGGTCACTGTGGCCGCCGCTGCAGCAGGGTCCGCTGAGGCTGATGGTGGGTGCGCAGCTTGGTGGGATAACCCCCAACGGGAGGGGTATAGCCTCAGAGGGGACAGGCGCAGAGGATGGGGGTTGTGGTGGTGTAGTGCAGACGGCAGTGAAGACAGAGTCGGGTTGTGCAGTTAAGGGTGTTTACTTACTGCAGATGTTGTACTGGTCACTCCAGCTCCGAGTGACCACCCGAGCCGTGCTGCGTCCACCAGGTCCTGGATCCAGCCAACCCCAAACAAGTCCGGAGCGTGGCCCTGAGCTCTCCTTCTGTCCCGTTCTCTGGCCGTCCCCACCAGGGATCCACCTAGGTCCAGCTCCCTCGGGCCTTCTGTTGGGACACCCTTGGCCTTGGGTTCCCTGACCCTTCATGTGGTGTGCCTTCGGGGTGGATGTGATGGGTGGCCGTGGCAGATGCTGCCCACGGCCTCCGGTCTCTGGCTAGGGTGTGTTTTCTGCCCCCACCAGCTTGGGTTCCGGTACCCTGTGCCGACTCCTCACCCAGTGCTTTAATTTGGGTTCTTGGGTCCTCTCTGTTTTCCCCTCTGGGTACTCCTTCTTTGCTCCTCTCTCACTCAGGGTCTCTCTCTTGCTGCAGGCTGACTTCCTCTCTGCTTGCTGTCTGCTCCTCTGCAGCTGTCTTGCTGTCTCCAACTGACTTGTTCTCTGCATCTGACCCTGATCTTTGATGGTGCCCACCTTATATACACCCTCTATGTGTGAGCTCAGGTGACCAGCACCCAATGAGCTCCTATCTTTACCCAGGCTGCTCCCCCTATCTGCCCCTACACTACATGGGATGTACCACCCCCCTCCCACTCCAGCCAGGAACAGACTCGGTCGTACCTGCACATTTGTAAGTGGGAGTACCGTCGGTCTGCTCCTCGGAAATGGGATGTGTGTAGTGCATGCAGCCTACCGAGCTCAGTTCCACACTCCATCCTTACCCGGGAGTGGAATATCACACCTCTGGGTTGAGGTGCAATACCCCTGTAGCAGCCGAATCCTCAGGGTGCTACATTCCCCCCTGGTAAATCACAGCACGTCCTCGGGCTGTAAGAGATAAATAACACCAAAAACATACATTTTTTTTTTTTTTTTTTCATAAACATATAAAACAACATATATTAGCAAATAAAACATTCTCGTCGCCTCTGGCTCCTCCTCCGGTCACTGTGCAACGTGTGACCGGGTAAAGTGCGACAGTCTCTCTGGAAAACTGGTTTTCCTATAAAACCAGTAGGGGGCGCTTTAGGAAGCGCAACTATATACAGGGATTATGGCCGCTCTCAGTTCTCGGCCAGGTATTAGGGAGGAATGACCGCTCTCAGTCCTCGGTCAGTGGGAATTAAGGGAACAACGGGTAAACAGTTCACACTTGCTGGTCCCAACGGGGACTATATTAGCAACAACAGTTTCAGTTTCAGTTCACGGTTTCAGTTTACTGTTTCAGTTTACTGTGCCCCGACGGGCAACTATATACAGCTTCTGCTTCGCTGTCCTTAGCGACGGCGTCCTCCTGCTCTTGCTTTATGGTTACCTTTGGCGTACAGGTCCTCTCCCAGATGCGGCACTCTTGGTCTTATGGGCGCGGTGGTGTTAGCGCCCGGGTTGCCCAGGCCTTGCGGCCAGGCCTGGGGCACCTGGAAAGTGAAGGGCACCGTAAGGACGGCGGCACCCTGGGCTACTTGGCCCTGCGACCAGGCCGGTGGCTCCGCGGAGGTAGGGGGCGCTGTTGGTATTGCGGCGCCCGGGGGTACTAGGCCTTGCGACCAGGCTTGTGTTACTTCCTGCTTGGCCACGCTCGGGGTCATTGCGCATGGCGTCACAGGGGTCGCGGCGGCGGCTTCCGGTTGAGGCTTAGTCTGCAGCAGTGGCGTGGCGATTACGGGCACGGCAGGATAGACTTCGGGCTCTGCGACGGGGAGCTGGGGCAGGTACGCGGTTTCCCGGTTTGGGGTATAGACGTCCCCTTTACCTGCCTCCACTCGTTCGGCTCCCTTCTCGGCGCCGTCTCCGGCCTTCAGTCCTCCGGCGCCATCCTCAGAGGCGGTCTGTTTCCTCTTCCAGGGTAGCGTGCTCCGTTGACTGGTCTCAGCTTGCTGGGCCATCTCCCGGCTCCATTCCGCCAATATCTCGCGCTGTACCCGGGCCATCCTCCGTGCGAGGCCCTCCAGAGCGGTCTGTGCACACTCCCGGTCTCGGGGGAGCTGTGCTAGGACCTCCACTAGGCCTAGTGGGGTCGTGGTGTCTAGCAGGCTCCTGACCAACGGGTCGGTGCTGCTCTGCTCTTCTTCCAGCAGGCTCCTGGCCAGCGGGCCGGTGCTGCTCTGCTCTCCTTCCTCGGTCTCTAGCAGACTCCTGGCCAGCGGGCCGGTGCTGTTCTGCTTTCTCTCCATATCCGGGTAAGCTCCTCCGCTACTCCTCGTTAGACTTCTTGCCTCCGGGTGCGCTCGCTCCAGACTGCTCCAGGCGGCACCCATCTTTGCTCTTTTCTTTCGTCTCCTCCCACTTCGAGGGCGGTCCCGAGGCAACTCGGTGACTGTCAGCTCCAGGGGTAGTTCTTTCACGCTGACAGACACCTCCAGCATCACAGTCTCTGTTGGTGGGGGCGGTTTCCACTTTTGGCGCCATTTTCTGTCCTGGCCCACGATGGGAGGTGGCCTCTTGCCCTCCTTTGGCACGCCCATAATGGCGTCCGCTGCTCTTCCAAGGCGGGAAATCTGCGGTTTTGGCGGGAAGCGTCGCCCAGTGGCGGGAAACTCTGCAGATGGCGGGAACAAGTTGGAAATGGCGGACAATCGGCGGGAAACGACTGGTGATGGAGTCCGATGGCATGGACCCTCCGGAACCGGCGGGAGACTTCTTTCTGAGGTAAACTTGCACTTTTCTTCAGGCACGCAGTACCCGGGTGTTGCGGGCACGTAATCCTGCCGACTACGCCAAAGTTGACGCGCCCCCTGGGACATATTCCTTTTTGAGGGGAATACCCGGCACCGGATCAGATGGGGGGTTGTAGTCTCCGAGCGGCTGTGACCCGGCCCCGTGCCCAGGGCGTCAAGCTCAGTGTTATGTGGCAGTTCTACAGATGTTACTAAAGTTCTTTTGTGTCGACTACGCCACCCGTTGTGATGCGGTCACTGTGGCCGCCGCTGCAGCAGGGTCCGCTGAGGCTGATGGTGGGTGCGCAGCTTGGTGGGATAACCCCCAACGGGAGGGGTATAGCCTCAGAGGGGACAGGCGCAGAGGATGGGGGTTGTGGTGGTGTAGTGCAGACGGCAGTGAAGACAGAGTCGGGTTGTGCAGTTAAGGGTGTTTACTTACTGCAGATGTTGTACTGGTCACTCCAGCTCCGAGTGACCACCCGAGCCGTGCTGCGTCCACCAGGTCCTGGATCCAGCCAACCCCCAAACAAGTCCGGAGCGTGGCCCTGAGCTCTCCTTCTGTCCCGTTCTCTGGCCGTCCCCACCAGGGATCCACCTAGGTCCAGCTCCCTCGGGCCTTCTGTTGGGACACCCTTGGCCTTGGGTTCCCTGACCCTTCATGTGGTGTGCCTTCGGGGTGGATGTGATGGGTGGCCGTGGCAGATGCTGCCCACGGCCTCCGGTCTCTGGCTAGGGTGTGTTTTCTGCCCCCACCAGCTTGGGTTCCGGTACCCTGTGCCGACTCCTCACCCAGTGCTTTAATTTGGGTTCTTGGGTCCTCTCTGTTTTCCCCTCTGGGTACTCCTTCTTTGCTCCTCTCTCACTCAGGGTCTCTCTCTTGCTGCAGGCTGACTTCCTCTCTGCTTGCTGTCTGCTCCTCTGCAGCTGTCTTGCTGTCTCCAACTGACTTGTTCTCTGCATCTGACCCTGATCTTTGATGGTGCCCACCTTATATACACCCTCTATGTGTGAGCTCAGGTGACCAGCACCCAATGAGCTCCTATCTTTACCCAGGCTGCTCCCCCTATCTGCCCCTACACTACATGGGATGTACCACCCCCCTCCCACTCCAGCCAGGAACAGACTCGGTCGTACCTGCACATTTGTAAGTGGGAGTACCGTCGGTCTGCTCCTCGGAAATGGGATGTGTGTAGTGCATGCAGCCTACCGAGCTCAGTTCCACACTCCATCCTTACCCGGGAGTGGAATATCACACCTCTGGGTTGAGGTGCAATACCCCTGTAGCAGCCGAATCCTCAGGGTGCTACATATACATACCCCACATTCAGACTATAAGACGCACCCCCCCACTTTCCTCCAAAATTTTGTCTTATAGTCCGAAAAATACGGTATATAACATGCATTATGCATATTTCTTGGATTATATCCATTAGATGAATAGTATTTTTTTGGACATAGAAATACTGCATTTTTCGGACTATAAGACGCACCGGACTATAAGATGCACCTAGGTTTTAGAGGAGGAAAATAAAAAAAAACTGTAAGCAAAAAATGTGTTCATGATGCACTTTTAAGGGGGAGGGGGTCTTCTGCTGACACTGTTATAGGGGTAATGTCCCCCAATTCTGACAATATCCCCCATCCTGGTATATATGCCCCCCCCTTCCTTTTATACGTGGTCCCCATCCCCATCCTGGTATGCCTGGAATCTCTCCATCCTGGTATGCATGGCACCCTTCATCCTTATCCTGGTATGCATGGCACCCCTCATCCCTATCCTGGTGTGCATGGCACCCATCATCCCCATCCTGGTATGCATGGCACAGCAATCCCCATCCTGGTATGCATGGCACCCCTCATCCCCATCCTGGTATGCATGACACCCTACATCCCCGTCCTGGTATGCATGGCACCCCTCATCCCTGTCCTGGTATGCATGGCACCCCTAATCTTTATCCTGGTATGCATGGGGCCCCTAATCCCTATCCTGCTATGCATGGCACCCCTAATCCCTATCCTGGTATGCATGGCACCCCTCATCCTTATCCTGGCATGTATGGCCCCTCATCCTTATCCTGGTATGTATGGCCCCCTCATTTTTATCCTGTTATGTCTGCCCCTCTCAGCGTTATCCTGGTATGCATGGCACCCCTCATCCTTACCCTTGTATGTATGCCCCCCTCATCTTTATCCTAGTATGCATGGTCCCCCTAATCCCCACCAGGCTGCACATAAAAAAATAAACACTCCTAATCACCTTTCTTCTCTCCTCCAGCACAGCGTCCTGTATGCCCTCACTGATCTCTCCATGTGAGCCGCGCATGACATCACTGCCATGCACGGCTCACAAGGAGAGAGATCAGCTGCCGGAAGTCACTGCTCCCCACACCGGGACAGTGTGCGCGGGGAGCAGTGACTTCATGCTCCTTAATATCCGCCACACAGCGTAGCCGCAGCACGGCTCCTGCTGCTGCCGGGCTATTGCGTGTGCCAGCTTATTAAAGGACATGAATATTCACCCCTCCCCACACCCATGGGCATGGAGAGAGGTTTAATATTCATGCCCTTTTACAGCGGGCACAGGCGATTCCGGCAACAGCAGGAGCCGCGCTGCGGCCACACTGTGTGCCACTATTAAGGAGCATGAATATTCAGTGCTCCCCACGTCCCATGGGGGTGAGGAGCAGTGAATATTCATTTTCTTTAGCAGCGGGGACAGTGTAGGCTGCAGCGGGAGGCAGCTGCCTCCTGTGCCCCGCTCCTCCGCCGCTACAACTCCCCCCGTACCCCACACAATGCATATACAGTACAGACCAAAAGTTTGGACACACCTTCTCATTTAAAGATTTTTCTGTATTTTCATGACTATGAAAATTGTACATTCACACTGAAGGCATCAAAACTATGAATTAACACATGTGGAATTATATACTTAACAAAAAAGTGTGAAACAACTGAAAATATGTCTTATATTCTAGGTTCTTCAAAGTAGCCACCTTTTGCTTTGATGACAGCTTTGCACACTCTTGGCATTCTCTTGATGCGCTTCAAGTGGTAGTCACCGGAAATGTTTTTCACTTCACAGGTGTGCCCTGTCAGGTTTAATAAGAGGGATTTCTTGCCTTATAAATGGGGTTGGGACCATATGTTGTGTTGTGCAGAAGTCTGGTGGATACACAGCTGATGGTCCTACTGAATAGACTGTTAGAATTTGTATTATGGCAAGAAAAAGCAGCTAAGTAAAGAAAAAGGAGTGGCCATCATTACTTTAAGAAATGAAGGTCAGTCAGTCCGAAAAATTGGGAAAACTTTGAAAGTGTCCCCAAGTGCAGTTGCAAAAACCATCAAGCGCTACAAAGAAACTGGCTCACATGAGGACCGCCCCAGGATAGGAAGACCAAGAGTCACCTCCGCTTCTGAGGCTAAGTTTATCTGAGTCACCAGCCTCAGAAATCGCAGGTTAACAGCAGCTCAGATTAGAGACCAGGTCAATGCCACACAGAGTTCTAGCAGCAGACACATCTCTTCAACAACTGTTAATAGGAGACTTTGTGCAGCAGGCCTTCATGGTAAAATAGCTGCTAGGAAGCCACTGCTAAGGACAGGCAACAAGCAGAAGAGACTTGTTTGAGCTAAAGAACACAAAGAATGGACATTAGACCAGTGGAAATCTGTGCTTTGGTATGATGAGTCCAAATTTGAGATCTTTGGTTCCAACCACCGTGTCTTTGTGCAATGCAGAAAAGGTGAACAGATGGACTCTACATGCCTGGTTCCCACCGTGAAGCATGGAGGAGGGGTGTGATGGTGTGGGGGTGCTTTGCTGGTGACACTGTTGGGGATTTATTCAAAATTGAAAGCATACTGAACCAGCATGGCTACCACAGCATCTTGCAGCGGCATGCTATTCCATCCGGTATGCGTTTAGTTGGACCATCATTTATTTTTCAACAGGACAATGACCCCAAACACACCTCCAGGCTGTGTAAGGGCTATTTGACCAACAAAGAGAGTGATGGGGTGCTATGCGAGATGACCTGGCCACCACAGTCACCAGACCGGAACCCAATCGAGATGGTTTGGGGTGAGCTGGACCGCAGAGTGAAGGCAAAGGGGCCAACAAGTGCTAAGCATCTCTGGGAACTCCTTCAAGATTGTTGGAAGACCATTTCCAGTGACTACCTCTTGAAGCTCATCAAGAGAATGCCAAGAGTGTGCAAAGCAGTCATCAAAGCAAAAGGTGGCTACTTTGAAGAACCTAGAATATAAGACATATTTTCAGTTGTTTCACACTTTTTTGTTAAGTATATAATTCCACATGTGTTAATTCATAGTTTTGATGCCTTCAGTGTGAA
The DNA here is from genome assembly GCF_046119375.1 of Phyllobates terribilis. Classification (NCBI taxonomy): domain Eukaryota; kingdom Metazoa; phylum Chordata; class Amphibia; order Anura; family Dendrobatidae; genus Phyllobates; species Phyllobates terribilis. The sequence goes on from NW_027362863.1 coordinate 4,666,284, forward strand.
TGTTCAATTTTCAAAGTCAAGAAAATACAGAAAAATCTATAAATGAGAAGGTGTGTCCAAACTTTTGGTCTGTATTGTATATACCCCCCCAACATTTGGACTATAAGACGCACCCCCTTTTATGCCCATAGCAGCCAGAGATGCAGATGTGTTATGTGCAGCATGAGACGGGGCATTATCATGCATGAAAATGATCTTGCTGCGGAATGCACGGTTCTTCTTCTTGAACCATAGAAGGAAGTGCTGTTTGAGAAACTCAACATACATTATGGAGTTCATCTTTACCCCTTCAGGGATCCTAAAAGGGCCGACAATCTCTCTCCCCATGATTCCAGCCCAAAACATTACTCCACCTCCTCCTTGTTAGCGCCGTAGCCGTGTTTGCATGGGGTGTCCATCAACCAGCCATCCTCCACTCCATCCATCTGGACCATCGAGATCATTTCATGCATGATAATGCCCCGTCTCATGCTGCACATAACACATCTGCGTCTCTGGCTGCTATGGGCATAAAAGGGGACAAACTTATGGTGTGGCAGCCATGCTCCCCTGACCTCAACCCCATTGAGAACCTCTGGAGCATCATCAAAAGGAGTGTCTATGATGGCGGGAGGCAGTTCACATCTAAGCAACAGCTCTGGGAGGGTATTCTGTCCTCATGCAAAACAATTAAAGCAGAAACCATCCAAAACCTGACAAATTCAATGGACGAGAGAGTTCAGAAGCTCATTTAGAACAATGGGTCCTATGTGCAAATGTAACATCACCTAGAATAAAGTTTTGAGTTGAAAACTGTTTGATTTCAGTTTGTAATAACCTGCTGATGCTTATAATTTCAAAAATGACCATTTTTTTGTTCTTTATTAAAATGAAAAGGTTGAAAACTCTGCTGTGAATAATAATTTGGAACATGCATTTTGAGTGCAGTTTGAGTATTTTATTTTTTAAAAAATATACTGTTATCATAGGCAGTTTGTACAAAAACCGTTCAATTGTACTCGAATAGTTATTTGACTGGAAAATTACAATGACTGCAATTCATATAGGTAATTTGGGAAAAGCTGAGAAAATATTATTGGCATAATAATTTGGAACACAGTGTAAACTTGATTCTGATGTAATGTATAATAAAATTCTATGCAATTTATCATATATTGACCTTTTTGAATTGGTATTCCCTGTATGTAGCATGGAGTGCACACTCATCTCCTTCGCCCTGTAACATTTTATTCCTTTCCACCCTTTTCTTTCCCCTCCACATAATTTTTTATAACACGTATAACATGTTTTGTGTTTTTAATCGATTTAATAAAGAGATACATATTTTACAATATACTCTTGTTGCCTAATTTATAGATATAATTTTCTAGGTTTATATGATCATATTAGCCCTAATCTATTGCTCACTGTTGTTTCCAGGGACTTATAGGGACTTTGAGGGATAGACGACTTGTGAGTGGGGGCGCCATTGTCGTACTATATTTAGGGTGCCAACCCCTGCAGTCAGGAATGATCATCATAGGGGACAATAGGAGCAGACTAATTCTGCACATTCATTATTTTTCACTTTGATCTTCAGATTATTTCTTTGTTTGGATAATTTTAATTATCTTTAATAAAGGTTGCATGTTAAGGGTTTTTTATGCAAATTATATGGTTATACCCTTTGTTTGATATGCTGTTAGTTGGTCAAAAAATGTAAAAAAATAAAAAGTTCACATCACCCCTCTTTGCCCCATTGAAAGTAAAGATATTAAAAAAAAATACACATATGTGGAATCGTTTTTTTAGTCCCTGCAGTTCCACAAAAATTAGACCACAGACAAAATAAAGTATAAATGTTGAGTGCCCAAGAACAATTGTGCCAAAGAGAAATAACACGTTACAACGATATATAGATGGAATATATTTATGAATTAAAATAAATAATAATGAAAGTCAAAAAATGGGCAAAGGGTACCCAAACAAAGGTGGCACTTGGGGTAAGTATATGCATAATTGTTATTCCATTGATAGGGCAGTAGAATGAATATGCTCATTAGTGGTAAAATACCACAACTATATAATCAAACATAGGGTATGTACATAAGTAGGAATATGGGAAGTACATATCGTTTAAATAGCAGCAAAAAGTACTTTATGTACAACCCTAAAAATTTGGGGGGCCAAACTTCAGAATTTTTTCACCACTAAAATAATTAAAAACTGGAGATGTTGGGTATTGCCGTAATCGTATTGATGAGGAGAATAATATTGCAAGGTCATTTTTACTACAATATGTAAACACAATTCCCAGAAAACAATGTCATATTGCATTTTTTTTTCACAATTTCACTGCACTTGGAATTGTTTCCCTTTTTCCAGTACACTAGTGGTGAAATGAATGGGGTCAGTCAAAAGTAAAACTCGTCCTGCAAAAAAATAAGCCCTCATATGTCTATGTGGACAAAACAATTGTTATGGCTCTGGGAAGAAGGGGGTGAAAAAATAGAAACACAAAAGCGGAAATTAGCTGTGGCGTGAAGGGGTTAAGTCTGCACCAAATCTGCAAATCACAAATAAGCAACGTGTGAATGAGACTTCAGGATTCTCATTCACTTTGCTGGCATCAGGAAATCCTTCAGGTTTTGTGAGAAATCTGCACTGAAAAAAAAAGCAGCATAAAGCATCGTGTGCACACAGCCTTACAGTAGGAGTGTCTATTTACCCATAACAACCAATCAGAAATCAGCTTTCATTTTACCAAAGCAGGTTGAGAAATGAAAGCTGAGCTCTGGTTGGTTGCTATGGACAACAAAGACAATGTAATGAACAGTTTTGATAAATAATGATGCTCTGAGACTCCACATTATACATCAGGGGACAGCAGCTCCATGTCACCGATCTATCACTGCTGTCAGGAGATGGGATCAAGAACAATTGATAAGAATCTAGCAATATGGGTGATGTGCTCCGCATTACAGGAACCATATAGGAGAAGAGCTCAATATGGCGGATAACGCAGACATGGCACATCTGCTACAGCAGGTACACAAGGCAGACACAAGGATTTCTAATTGTACGGCGTACGGTGCTGAGAAGCAACTGCAATACTCATGAAATAAACCTAAAAAGAGACGGACAATCCTTTACAAGTATCACTAGGATTATTATTATTCTTTATTATTATGGCGCCATTTATTCCCTGTCGCTTTACATGTGAGAAGGTGTATACATAGTAAAGACAAGTACAATAATCATGAACAATACAAGTTAGCGACTGGTCCAGGAGGAGAGAGGACCCTACCCGCGAGGGCCACAGTCTACAAAGGGATGGGTGAGGATACAGTAGGTGAGGGTAGAGCCTGTCATGCAGCGATGTGGTGGAGCGGTGGTTACTGCAGGGTGTAGGCTTGTCGGAAGAGGTCGGTCTTCATGTTCCTTCTGAAGGTTTCCACAGTAGGCGAGAGTCTGATGTGATGAGGTAGAGCTTTCCAGAGTAGGGGGGATGCACTGGAGACATCTTGTATGCGATTGTGGGAAGAGGCAATAAGAGGGGAGTAGAGAAGGAGATTGCAACATTCTAACATTTGCACAAATTTTGCAACTTTTTGGGACCGTTTTCTGCAGAAAGTCATTTAAGGGGTTGTCCACTACATGACAACCCCTTCTGGAATGCTACAGTGCCCCAAATAAAGTAAAAACACTTCATATTTACCTCAGTGCCAACATGGTTGGAATGGCGCTATTCCAGGAGGTATGTGTTTTTTATTTTATTTGAGGCACTGCAGCACTTAAAGGTACTATGTCACCAAGGTTTTGAAACCTAATCTGAGATATAATATATATAGAGATATAGATATATAATATACAGAGATAAATGTTTCACTCATTGGGATGCTTGCTGTAGTTTTGATAAAATCACAGTTTTATCAGCAGGAGATTATCACTACTGCTGCCAGGTAGTTATCTATATTCATGAGCTCTGTATAACCCCACCCCCACCACTGATTGGGAGTTTTCTGACTATGCACAGGGTACACACACAGAAAGCTGCCAATCAGTGTTGTTAGCTGGGTTATACAGAGCTCAGCATTCAGAGAACTGGTAAATTTGTAGCAGAGAAAACTGTGATTTTGTCAAAATTATACCATGCAATCCAATGAATAGTACATGCTTGGTAGAAGGGTCTCTGCCCCTATATCATGCTGCTCTCATATAGGGTACCATAAAACTGCTGCCAGATTCCCTTTGAAAAGGTGTCAGCATTTTCCATGTCTTGTGGTAAATTTCGGCAGAACTGAACCTGGACATTACACAATGAGAAGAACATTTCACCATGATTTTGGAACAGATAACTCTGACCACTTTGTATTGGTAAACTGCCTATAACAACTATAATCATCTGCTCAAATATAAAACTGTTTTTGTAATTTTTTATTATAAAGGTAGATTTGGAATCATTTTGGTGACTTTATCCCTGGATTACATGTGGAGGTATAAAACATGCACAATAACGTTCCCTATAATTACTAGTTACATTTCTCTTTTTACCTGAGCCTCCCACGTCTTCTTTCTTCTGGCTATTGGCCTGGATTGATGGTGTCTTTCCTTCCTCTGAACAGTCCAGGCTGATTCTTCTGTTCTTCGGTAATTTTCTCTGGACAATGATGTCTTCATCTGCTTGCGCCATCTCTGGGGTGGGAGACATCTTCCGTCCTGAGTCTGGTTTCTTCATCTTTTTTCCGTTCCTTTGGGGCTTTTTGATAGAAGGCTTCTCATCAGCCGATGAGCCCAAATGTCTTCTGTTCTTCAATCCTTCACTCTGGGCAATGACGTCCTCATCCACTCGCTCCATCTCTGGGGTGGGAGACATCTTTCGTCCCGAGTCTTTTTTTTTACCCTTTCTTCCTCTCCATTTGGATTTTTTGATTGAAGACTCCTCATCAGCCGATGAGTCCAAGTGTCTTCTTTTTCTCTCTCTCTTCTTCCCTACAATCTCCTCTTTTTCAATATCATAGATTTGCTCACAGTCCGCAGACAACGTCTTCACTATCACCAGTCAACTCCAACTGTCACTTTCCTCAACTGTCAACTGAGCGCACAGGCACCTGGATGGAACTGGTCATGTGATCAGTAACTGACCAATAAGATTCCAAGGTATATGCTACAGTATAAGTATGGGAATCTATCAGTTTGATATAAGGGTTGTAATAAAATTAAATCTGTTTTTGTTCTACTGTTTTTAGTTAGTTGAAGCTTTATCTTTTCCATTTCCATCACTTCAGTATTATCTCACAGATAATTTTAGGATTTTAGGGCCCATTTTAACAATATGCTGTATTATTTATCCACATCAATGAACTACATACCTGACCATTGTACTTATTGAGAAACAGTTGAGATCTCTATATTATTTGTATCGAGTGGCTACAAACAAAGCAAACAAGATGAATTTCTCATCCACTGCTGTACTCAGCATAAGCAGCGGCTGAAATGACAAATGTTTGTTTTGATTGCTGTCTATGCAGAGCGCAGAAGTCTATGACAAACTCATTTTGACTTCAGTGCTATGTATAAGCAGTGACCAAGATGACAGAAAATGAGCAATACATTATTGAAGGTAGCTCTACTCATGTGCAGTGCATATAAGCAGTGTTCATTCATTCTCTACTCATTTTCTGTTGTCCCAGTCTCTGTCTACGTAGAGGGAACCACTTGAGATGAGTTTGCCATAGGCTGTTGTGCTCTGCTTAGGCAGAGACTTATATGAGAAAGCTCACTTCATTATACTAAGCTTTGTAATTTCCATCTTTGCTTATGTAGACCAGCAGCCACTGGCAAACTCATCTCCCCTTCTGCGTTCTGCATAAATAGCGTTGGGTGGGCATTCGCTTTGCTACTCAACACGGTCTTCATTTATTACATAGAGCTGCTTTTATAGTTTTACATTTTTACTAACCCGAACTAGTGTTACAAGCAGGTGAAGAGACTGGTTTAGGATTAAGCTAATGGTTAGGGCTAGGAATAGGGCTAAGGTAATAACATTGTTCTATAAAAAATGTATTAAGAAAATAGAAAGCATACAAATAAAATAATGTATTGCGTTTTATATTTTTAAAATTCGAGAGATGACTTCAGCAAAAAACAGAAAAAAAATGAAGAAATGAAATTGCAAAGTATAATTACATCAGTATTTTCCTTAAATTACAATACACGTGCAATACTGGGCTTTTGGAAAGGACTCACGGAGTGCTATTGGTTCACGGGTTAGGGGGCATATACTTGTCTTGTCCTGGGTGCTCGCAACCCATGCTGTGACAGTGAGCTATCAGCAGAGTGCACAGCAACCAGAAAGTTTTTTAATTTACTTTTTTTTTCTGCATTTTTTCATCTGTAGCCTAAAAGACAACAGGTAAATATTAAATGCACTACAAACATCAGGCTTTTTTATTGTGTGATAGCTCACTGTAGGTGTTTTTGAACAAGCCCTAATGAGTATGAGTATGCATATGATGATATGGTATGTGTTATTGTTTTTTTTCATGTATATGGTATATTTGTATGTATATTGGGGGCTATTTGGGACTCACACTGTATATATGGAGGCTATGTGGGGTTCACACTGTATATATGGAGGCTATGTAGGGCTCACACTGTATAGATGGAGGCTATGTGGGGCTCACACTGTATATATGAAGGTTATGTGGGGCTTATACTGTATATAGGAGCCCATGTGGAGGCTCATACTGTATATAGGGGGCTATGTTGGGGCTAAATCTGTATATACAGAGGCTATGTGGGGCTCATGCTATATATAGGAAGCTATGTGGGGGCACATACTAGATTAGGAGGCTATGTGAGGGCTCATACTGAATGTAGGAGGTTATATGGGGGTTCATACTGTATGTAGGAGGCTATGTGGGGGCTTATACTGTGTATAGGAGCTATGTGAAGGCTCATCTTGTATATAAGAGGCTCCTTGGGGCTCACACTATATACAGGGAGGCTATGTGGGGGCTCCTGCTGTATATACAGAGGCTATGTGGTGCTCATGCGGTATATAGGAGGCTATGGGGGGCTTATGCTGTATATATGAGGCTATTTGGGGCTCATACTGTAAATAGGAGGCAATATATATGGGACACACTGTATATGCAGGCTATGTGGGGCTCACACTGTATATATGGAGGCTGTGTGGGGGTTCGTACTGTATATGGGAGGTTATGTGGGGGCTCATACTGAATGTGGGAGGCTATTTGGGGGCTCAGACTGAATGTAGGAGGCTATGTGGGGGTTCATACTGTAAATAGGAGGCAATATGGGGGCTCATACTGTATATAGGAGGCTATGTGAGGGCTCATATTGTTTATAGAGAGGCTATATGGGGCTCATACTATATATAGGGGGCTGCACTATATTCAATTACAATCCTTGTTATGTGCACATTCTGCTGTGTTTTTTTCTGCTCCTCATTTACTCTGTGTGCTACTATGCCCAAAATAGATACTTTTACTGAGATACATATATATGTGTGTATACCTTATATGTGCGCATTTGCACTTTACTATATAATTTTCGATGTGCACATCCATCACTCCATTTACCGTACTTCATAGATTTCTAAGATATAGCAGATTCCTTTTAGGGAGATATATATGTCTGTTATATATTTTTAGCACGTTACTTACTTTGTGAGTTCCCACAGCAGATTACGCTCTTCATATGTGACTATATGGCCAGTAACTATATACATATCTATTCATACAATTGTACCTTTGTAGCTTCCATTCGTACATGTTTTTTATGCCTTTATTTGTCATTGTTTGTATGCATTATGTGTGTGCGCCTGTTTCCTACATTACAACTGCATACCTTTTGGGTTTCTAATAAAGTTTTTTTACCATCAATATATGACCATTTTTTATTATTAACCATTTTTTCATTTTTTCTTTTTTTTGGTTCTGTATTTTTATGGTCCAAGTACCATTTCTAGCATTTATATGTGTTTCATACCACTGTTACATGCATTGACATTGATATTATATATATGTATATGTTGGAGCTCATATTGTATATAGGAGATAACCGGGGCTCATACTATATAGGGTGGTCCAATAAGGTTATGAAGGGGGAGGTTCATCAAACATGGTGTAAAGTGAAACTGGCTCAGTTGCCCTTAGCAACCAATCAGATTCCACTTTTCATTCCTCACAGACAAAGTTTATAGTCGAAAACCAAAAAGTGTCAGTGATTTGAAAAATTACATAAGAGATGCATTTCAAGAAATTAATACCCATTGCTCTGGCTCTGGCCTGCCCTCGACATGGCTCCGGCCTGCCCTCTCTTTGGCTCCGACCTGCTCTCGCTCTGGCCTGGCCTCGCCTTGGCTCCGGCCAGCTCTCGCTCTGGCCTGCCTTCGCCTTGGCTGTAGCCTGCTCTCGCTCTGGCCTGCCTTTGCCTTGTCTCCGGCCTGCTCTCACTCTGGCTCTGGCCTGCCATTGCTCCGGCCTGCTCTCGCTCTGGCTCTAGCCTGCCTTCGCCTTGGCTCCGGGCTGCTCTCGCTCTGGCCTCCTCTCGCTTTGGCTCTGGTCTGCCCTAGCCTTGGCTCCGGCCTGCTCTCGCTCTGGCCTACCCTGGCTCTGCCTCTGGCCTGCCCTCGCCCTGGCTACGGCCTGCTCTCGCCTTGGCTCCAGCCTGCTCTCGCTCTAGCTCCGTCCTGCCCTCGCCCTGGCTCCACTATGCCACAGCTCGGGCTCCGGCCTGCCCTCGCCTTGGCTACGTCCTGCTCTCTTCCTGGCTCTAAACTGCTCTCGCTCTGGCTCTGAACTGCTCTCACTCTGGCCTGCCCTCGCCCTGGCTCCGGCCTGCTCTCTCTCTGGCTCTGGCCTGCCCTTGCCCTGGCTCCGGCCTACTCTCGCTCTGGCTCTTGCCTCGCCCTGTCTCCGGCCTGCTCTCGCCCTGGTTCCGGACTGCCCTTGCCTTGGCTCTGGCCTTCTCTATCTCTGGCTCGGGCCTGCCGTTGCCTTGGCTCTGGCCTACCCTCGCTCTGGCTACGGCCTGCCCTCGCCCTGACTCCGGCCTGCCCTTGCTCTGGCTCCGGCCTGCTCTCGCCCTGCCTCCGACCTGCTCTCGCTCTGGCCTGCCCTCGCCCTGGCTCCGGCCTGCTCTCTCTCTGGCTCTGGCCTGCCCATGCCTTGGCTCCGGCCTGCTCTCTCTCTGGCCTGCCCTTGCCTTAGCTCCGGCCTTCTCTTGCTCTGACCTGCCCTCGCCCTGGCTCTGGCCTACCCTCGCCTTGGCTCTGGCCTGCTCTCGCTCTGGCTCCTGCCTGCCCTCGCCCTGACTGCGGCCTGCCCTTGCTCTGGCTCCGGCCAGCCCTCGCATTGGCTCCGGCCTGCTCTCGCCCTGGCTCTGGCCTGCCCTTGCCGTGGCTCTGGCCTGTTCTCGCTCTGGCTCTGTCCTGCCCTCGCCTTGGCTCCGGCCTGCTCTCTCTCTGGCTCTGGCTTACCCTTGCCCTGGCTTCGGCCTACTCTCGCTCTGGCTCTGGCCTGCTCTCGCTCTGGCCTCGCCCTGTCTCCGGCCTCCTCTCACCCTGGTTCCGGCCTGCCCTTGCCTTGGCTCTGGCCTTCTCTTGCTCTGGCCTGCCCTTGCCTTGGCTCTGGCCTACTCTCACTCTGGCCTGCCCTCGCCCTGGCTCCGGCCTGCTCTCGCTCTGGCTCTGGTCTGCTCTCGCTCTGGCGTGCCCTCGCTTTGGCTCCGGCCGGCTGTCGCTCTGGCCTGCCCTCACCCTGGCTCCAGCCTGCTCTGGATCTTTCTCTGGCCTGCCCTCGCCTTGGTTCCGGCCTGCTCTCGCTCTGGCTTTGGCCTGCCCTCACCTTGGCTGCGGCCTGCTCTCGCCTTGGCCCCGGCCTGCTCTTGCTCTGGCTCCAGCCTGCCCTCGTCCTGGCTCCGGCCAGCCCTCGAGGGCCTTGGCACCGGCCAGCTCTTGCTTTGGCTCTGGCCTGCCCTCGCCCTGGCTCCGGACTGCTCTTGCTCTGGCCTGCCCTCGTCTTGACTCCGGCCTGCTCTCGCTCTGGTTCTGGCCTGCCTTCGCCTTGGCTCCGGCCTGCCCTCGCTCTGGCTCAAGCCTGCTCTACCTGTGGCTGTGGCCTGCCCTTTCCTTGGCTCCGGACTGCTCTCGCTCTGGCCTTCTTTTGCTCTGGATCTGGCCTGCCCTCGGCTTGGCTCCGGCCTGCACTCGCTCTGGCCTGCTCTCGCTTTGGCTCCGACCTGCTCTCGCTCTGGCCTGCCCTAGCCTTGGCTCCGTCTCGCTCTGGCCTGCCCTCGCCTTGGCTCCGGCCTGCTCTCGCTCTGGCTCTGGCCTGCCTTTGCCTTGTCTCCGGCCTGCTCTCACTCTGGCTCTGGCCTGCCTTTGCTCCGGCCTGCTCTCGCTCTGGCTCTGGCCTGCTCTGGCTCTGGCTCTAGCCTGCCTTCGCCTTGGCTCCGGGCTGCTCTCGCTCTGGCCTGCTCTCGCTTTGGCTCTGGGCTGCTCTCTCTCTGGCTCTGGCCTGCTCTCGCTTTGGCTCTGGTCTGCCCTATCCTTGGTTACGGCCTGCTCTCGCCTTGGCTCCAGCCTGCTCTCGCTCTAGCTCCGTCCTGCCCTCACCGTGGCTCCACTATGCCACAGCTCGGGCTCCGGCCTGCCCTCGCCTTGGCTACGTCCTGCTCTCTCTCTGGCTCTGGCCTGCCCTTGCCCTGGCTCCGGCCTGCTCTCTCTCTGGCTCTGGCCTGCCCTTGCCCTGGCTCCGGCCTGCTCTCTCTCTGGCTCTGGCCTGCCCTTGCCCTGGCTCCGGCCTACTCTCGCTCTGGCTCTTGCCTCGCCCTGTCTCCGGCCTGCTCTCGCCCTGGTTCCGGACTGCCCTTGCCTTGGCTCTGGCCTTCTCTATCTCTGGCTCGGGCCTGCCGTTGCCTTGGCTCTGGCCTACCCTCGCTCTGGCTACGGCCTGCCCTCGCCCTGACTCCGGCCTGCCCTTGCTCTGGCTCCGGCCTGCTCTCGCCCTGCCTCCGACCTGCTCTCGCTCTGGCCTGCCCTCGCCCTGGCTCCGGCCTGCTCTCTCTCTGGCTCTGGCCTGCACATGCCTTGGCTCCGGCCTGCTCTCTCTCTGGCCTGCCCTTGCCTTAGCTCCGGCCTTCTCTTGCTCTGACCTGCCCTCGCCCTGGCTCTGGCCTACCCTCGCCTTGGCTCTGGCCTGCTCTCGCTCTGGCTCCTGCCTGCCCTCGCCCTGACTGCGGCCTGCCCTTGCTCTGGCTCCGGCCAGCCCTCGCATTGGCTCCGGCCTGCTCTCGCCCTGGCTCTGGCCTGCCCTTGCCGTGGCTCTGGCCTGCTCTCGCTCTGGCTCTGTCCTGCCCTCGCCTTGGCTCCGGCCTGCTCTCTCTCTGGCTCTGGCTTACCCTTGCCCTGGCTTCGGCCTACTCTCGCTCTGGCTCTGGCCTGCTCTCGCTCTGGCCTCGCCCTGTCTCCGGCCTCCTCTCACCCTGGTTCCGGCCTGCCCTTGCCTTGGCTCTGGCCTTCTCTTGCTCTGGCCTGCCCTTGCCTTGGCTCTGGCCTACTCTCACTCTGGCCTGCCCTCGCCCTGGCTCCGGCCTGCTCTCGCTCTGGCTCTGGTCTGCTCTCGCTCTGGCGTGCCCTCGCTTTGGCTCCGGCCGGCTGTCGCTCTCGCCTGCCCTCACCCTGGCTCCAGCCTGCTCTGGATCTTTCTCTGGCCTGCCCTCGCCTTGGTTCCGGCCTGCTCTCGCTCTGGCTTTGGCCTGCCCTCACCTTGGCTGCGGCCTGCTCTCGCCTTGGCCCCGGCCTGCTCTTGCTCTGGCTCCAGCCTGCCCTCGTCCTGGCTCCGGCCAGCCCTCGAGGGCCTTGGCACCGGCCAGCTCTTGCTTTGGCTCTGGCCTGCCCTCGCCCTGGCTCCGGACTGCTCTTGCTCTGGCCTGCCCTCGTCTTGACTCCGGCCTGCTCTCGCTCTGGTTCTGGCCTGCCTTCGCCTTGGCTCCGGCCTACCCTCGCTCTGGCTCAAGCCTGCTCTACCTGTGGCTGTGGCCTGCCCTTTCCTTGGCTCCGGACTGCTCTCGCTCTGGCTCTGGCCTTCTTTTGCTCTGGATCTGGCCTGCCCTCGGCTTGGCTCCGGCCTGCACTCGCTCTGGCCTGCTCTCGCTTTGGCTCCGACCTGCTCTCGCTCTGGCCTGCCCTAGCCTTGGCTCCGTCTCGCTCTGGCCTGCCCTCGCCTTGGCTCCGGCCTGCTCTCGCTCTGGCTCTGGCCTGCCTTTGCCTTGTCTCCGGCCTGCTCTCACTCTGGCTCTGGCCTGCCTTTGCTCCGGCCTGCTCTCGCTCTGGCTCTGGCCTGCTCTGGCTCTGGCTCTAGCCTGCCTTCGCCTTGGCTCCGGGCTGCTCTCGCTCTGGCTCTGGCCTGCTCTCGCTTTGGCTCTGGGCTGCTCTCTCTCTGGCTCTGGCCTGCTCTCGCTTTGGCTCTGGTCTGCCCTATCCTTGGTTACGGCCTGCTCTCGCCTTGGCTCCAGCCTGCTCTCGCTCTAGCTCCGTCCTGCCCTCACCGTGACTCCACTATGCCACAGCTCGGGCTCCGGCCTGCCCTCGCCTTGGCTACGTCCTGCTCTCTCTCTGGCTCTGGCCTGCCCTTGACCTGGCTCCGGCCTGCTCTCTCTCTGGCTCTGGCCTGCCCTTGCCCTGGCTCCGGCCTGCTCTCTCTCTGGCTCTGGCTTGCCCTGGCTTCGGCCTACTCTCGCTCTGGCTCTGGCCTGTTCTCGCTCTGGCCTCGCCCTGTCTTCGGCCTCCTCTCACCCTGGTTCCGGCCTGCCCTTGCCTTGGCTCTGGCCTTCTCTTGCTCTGACCTGCCCTTGCCTTGGCTCTGGCCTACTCTCGCTCTGGCCTGCCCTTGCCCTGGCTCCGGCCTGCTCTCGCTCTGGCCTGCTCTCGCTCTGGCTCTGGCCTGCTCTGGCTCTGGCGTGCACTCGCTTTGTCTCCGGCCTGCTCTCGCTCTGACTCTGGCCTGCCCTCGCCCTGGCTCCAGCCTGCTCAGGATGTTTCTCTGGCCTGCCCTCGCCTTAGCTCTGGCCTGCTCTCGCTCTGGCTTTGGCCTGCCCTCACCTTGGCTCCGGCGTGCTCTCGCCTTGGCTCCGGCCTGCTCTTGCTCTGGCTCCAGCCTGTCCTCGTCCTGGCTCCGGCCTGCCCTTACTCTGGCTCCGGCCAGCCCTCGAGGGTCTTGGCTCCTGCCTGCTCTTGCTTTGGCTCTGGCCTGCCCTCGCCCTGGCTCCGGACTGCTCTTGCTCTGGCCTGCCCTCGCCTTGGCTCCGGCCTGCCCTCGCTCTGGCTCAAGCCTGCTCTACCTCTGGCTGTGGCCTGCCCTTTCCTTGGCTCCGGACTGCTCTCTCTCTGGCTCTGGTCTGCCCTTGCCTTGGTTACGGCCTGCTCTCGCCTTGGCTCCAGCCTGCTCTCGCTCTAGCTCCGTCCTGCCCTCGCCGTGGCTCCACTATGCCACAGCTCGGGCTCCGGCCTGCCCTCGCCTTGGCTACATCCTGCTCTCTCCCTGGCTCTGAACTGCTCTCGCTCTGGCCTGCCCTCGCCCTGGCTCCGGCCTGCTCTCGCTCTGGCCTGCTCTCGCTCTGGCTCTGGCCTGCTCTGGCTCTGGCGTGCACTCGCTTTGTCTCCGGCCTGCTCTCGCTCTGACTCTGGCCTGCCCTCGCCCTGGCTCCAGCCTGCTCAGGATGTTTCTCTGGCCTGCCCTCGCTCTGGCTTTGGCCTGCCCTCACCTTGGCTCCGGCGTGCTCTCGCCTTGGCTCCGGCCTGCTCTTGCTCTGGCTCCAGCCTGTCCTCGTCCTGGCTCCGGCCTGCCCTTACTCTGGCTCCGGCCAGCCCTCGAGGGTCTTGGCTCCTGCCTGCTCTTGCTTTGGCTCTGGCCTGCCCTCGCCCTGGCTCCGGACTGCTCTTGCTCTGGCCTGCCCTCGCCTTGGCTCCGGCCTGCCCTCGCTCTGGCTCAAGCCTGCTCTACCTCTGGCTGTGGCCTGCCCTTTCCTTGGCTCCGGACTGCTCTCTCTCTGGCTCTGGTCTGCCCTTGCCTTGGTTACGGCCTGCTCTCGCCTTGGCTCCAGCCTGCTCTCGCTCTAGCTCCGTCCTGCCCTCGCCGTGGCTCCACTATGCCACAGCTCGGGCTCCGGCCTGCCCTCGCCTTGGCTACATCCTGCTCTCTCCCTGGCTCTGAACTGCTCTCGCTCTGGCCTGCCCTCGCCCTGGCTCCGGCCTGCTCTCTCTCTGGCTCTGGCCTGCCCTTGCCCTGGCTCCAGCCTGCTCTCTCTCTGGCTTGCCCTGGCTTCGGCCTACTCTCGCTCTCGCTCTGGCCTCGCCCTGTCTTCGGCCTCCTCTCACCCTGGTTCCGGCCTGCCCTTGCTTTGGCTCTGGCCTTCTCTTGCTCTGGCCTGCCCTTGCCTTGGCTCTGGCCTACTCTCGCTCTGGCCTGCCCTTGCCCTGGCTCCGGCCTGCTCTCGCTCTGGCCTGCTCTTGCTCTGGCTCTGGCCTGCTCTGGCTCTGGCGTGCACTCGCTTTGTCTCCGGCCTGCTCTCGCTCTGACTCTGGCCTGCCCTCGCCCTGGCTCCAGCCTGCTCAGGATGTTTTTCTGGCCTGCCCTCGCCTTAGCTCTGGCCTGCTCTCGCTCTGGCTTTGGCCTGCCCTCACCTTGGCTCCGGCGTGCTCTCGCCTTGGCTCCGGCCTGCTCTTGCTCTGGCTCCAGCCTGTCCTCGTCCTGGCTCCGGCCTGCCCTTACTCTGGCTCCGGCCAGCCCTCGAGGGTCTTGGCTCCTGCCTGCTCTTGCTTTGGCTCTGGCCTGTCCTCGCCCTGGCTCCGGACTGCTCTTGCTCTGGCCTGCCCTCGCCTTGGCTCCAGCCTGTCCTCGCTCTGGCTCAAGCCTGCTCTACCTCTGGCTGTGGCCTGCCCTTTCCTTGGCTCCGGACTGCTCTCTCTCTGGCTCTGGCCTGCTCTCGCTTTGGCTCTGGTCTGCCCTTGCCTTGGTTACGGCCTGCTCTCGCCTTGGCTCCAGCCTGCTCTCGCTCTAGCTCCGTCCTGCCCTCGCCGTGGCTCCACTATGCCACAGCTCGGGCTCCGGCCTGCCCTCGCCTTGGCTACATCCTGCTCTCTCCCTGGCTCTGAACTGCTCTCGCTCTGGCCTGCCCTCGCCCTGGCTCCGGCCTGCTCTCTCTCTGGCTCTGGCCTGCCCTTGCCCTGGCTCCAGCCTGCTCTCTCTCTGGCTTGCCCTGGCTTCGGCCTACTCTCGCTCTGGCTCTGGCCTGCTCTCGCTCTGGCTTCGCCCTGTCTTCGGCCTCCTCTCACCCTGGTTCCGGCCTGCCCTTGCTTTGGCTCTGGCCTTCTCTTGCTCTGGCCTGCCCTTGCCTTGGCTCTGGCCTACTCTCGCTCTGGCCTGCCCTCGCCCTAGCTCCGGCCTGCTCTCGCTCTGGCCTGCTCTCGCTCTGGCCTGCTCTCGCTCTGGCGTGCACTCGCTCTGGCGTGCACTCGCTTTGTCTCCGGCCTGCTCTCGCTCTGACTCTGGCCTGCCTTCGCCCTGGCTCCAGCCTGCTCTGGATGTTTCTCTGGCCTGCCCTCGCCTTAGCTCTGGCCTGCTCTCGCTCTGGCTTTGGCCTGCCCTCACCTTGGCTCCGGCGTGCTCTCGCCTTGGCTCCGGCCTGCTCTTGCTCTGGCTCCAGCCTGTCCTCGTCCTGGCTCCGGCCTGCCCTTACTCTGGCTCCGGCCAGCCCTCGAGGGCCTTGGCTCCTGCCTGCTCTTGCTTTGGCTCTGGCCTGCCCTCGCCCTGGCTCCGGACTGCTCTTGCTCTGGCCTGCCCTCGCCTTGGCTCCGGTCTGCCCTCGCTCTGGCTCAAGCCTGCTCTACCTCTGGCTGTGGCCTGCCCTTTCCTTGGCTCCGGACTGCTCTTGCTCTGGCTCTGGCCTGCTTTTGCTCTGGCTCTGGCCTGCCCTCGTCTTGGCTCCGGCCTGCTCTTGCTCTGGCCTGCCTTTGCCTTGTCTCCGGCCTGCTCTCACTCTGGCTCTGGCCTGCCTTTGCCTTTGCTCCAGCCTGCTCTCGCTCTGGCTCTGGCCTACTCTCGCTCTGGCTCTAGCCTGCCTTCGCCTTGGCTCCAGGCTGCTCTCGCCTTGGCTCCAGCCTGCTCTCGCTCTAGCTCCGTCCTGCCCTCGGCCCTGGCTCCACTATGCCACAGCTCGGGCTCCGGCCTGCCCTCGCCTTGGCTACGTCCTGCTCTCTCCCTGGCTCTGAACTGCTCTCGCTCTGGCCTGCCCTCGCCCTGGCACCGGCCTGCTCTCTCTCTGGCTCTGGCCTGCCCTTGCCCTGGCTCCGGCCTGCTCTCTCTCTGGCTCTGGCCTGCCCTTGCCCTGGCTTCGGCCTACTCTCGCTCTGGCTCTTGCCTGCTCTCGCTCTGGCCTCGCCCTGTCTCCGGCCTCCTCTCACCCTCGTTCCGGCCTGCCCTTGCCTTGGCTCTGGCCTTCTCTTGCTCTGGCTCTGGCCTGCCCTTGCCTTGGCTCTGGCCTACTCTCGCTCTGGCTCTGGCCTGCCCTCGCCCTGGCTCCGGCCTGCCCTCGTCCTGGCTCCGGCCTGCCCTTACTCTGGCTCCGGCCAGCCCTCGAGGGCCTTGGCTCCGGCCTGCTCTCGCTCTGGCTCTGGCCTGCCTTTGCCTTGTCTCCGGCCTGCTCTCACTCTGGCTCTGGCCTGCCTTTGCTCCGGCCTGCTCTCGCTCTGGCTCTGGCCTGCTCTGGCTCTGGCTCTAGCCTGCCTTCGCCTTGGCTCCGGGCTGCTCTCGCTCTGGCTCTGGCCTGCTCTCGCTTTGGCTCTGGGCTGCTCTCTCTCTGGCTCTGGCCTGCTCTCGCTTTGGCTCTGGTCTGCCCTATCCTTGGTTACGGCCTGCTCTCGCCTTGGCTCCAGCCTGCTCTCGCTCTAGCTCCGTCCTGCCCTCACCGTGACTCCACTATGCCACAGCTCGGGCTCCGGCCTGCCCTCGCCTTGGCTACGTCCTGCTCTCTCTCTGGCTCTGGCCTGCCCTTGACCTGGCTCCGGCCTGCTCTCTCTCTGGCTCTGGCCTGCCCTTGCCCTGGCTCCGGCCTGCTCTCTCTCTGGCTCTGGCTTGCCCTGGCTTCGGCCTACTCTCGCTCTGGCTCTGGCCTGTTCTCGCTCTGGCCTCGCCCTGTCTTCGGCCTCCTCTCACCCTGGTTCCGGCCTGCCCTTGCCTTGGCTCTGGCCTTCTCTTGCTCTGACCTGCCCTTGCCTTGGCTCTGGCCTACTCTCGCTCTGGCCTGCCCTTGCCCTGGCTCCGGCCTGCTCTCGCTCTGGCCTGCTCTCGCTCTGGCTCTGGCCTGCTCTGGCTCTGGCGTGCACTCGCTTTGTCTCCGGCCTGCTCTCGCTCTGACTCTGGCCTGCCCTCGCCCTGGCTCCAGCCTGCTCAGGATGTTTCTCTGGCCTGCCCTCGCCTTAGCTCTGGCCTGCTCTCGCTCTGGCTTTGGCCTGCCCTCACCTTGGCTCCGGCGTGCTCTCGCCTTGGCTCCGGCCTGCTCTTGCTCTGGCTCCAGCCTGTCCTCGTCCTGGCTCCGGCCTGCCCTTACTCTGGCTCCGGCCAGCCCTCGAGGGTCTTGGCTCCTGCCTGCTCTTGCTTTGGCTCTGGCCTGCCCTCGCCCTGGCTCCGGACTGCTCTTGCTCTGGCCTGCCCTCGCCTTGGCTCCGGCCTGCCCTCGCTCTGGCTCAAGCCTGCTCTACCTCTGGCTGTGGCCTGCCCTTTCCTTGGCTCCGGACTGCTCTCTCTCTGGCTCTGGTCTGCCCTTGCCTTGGTTACGGCCTGCTCTCGCCTTGGCTCCAGCCTGCTCTCGCTCTAGCTCCGTCCTGCCCTCGCCGTGGCTCCACTATGCCACAGCTCGGGCTCCGGCCTGCCCTCGCCTTGGCTACATCCTGCTCTCTCCCTGGCTCTGAACTGCTCTCGCTCTGGCCTGCCCTCGCCCTGGCTCCGGCCTGCTCTCGCTCTGGCCTGCTCTCGCTCTGGCTCTGGCCTGCTCTGGCTCTGGCGTGCACTCGCTTTGTCTCCGGCCTGCTCTCGCTCTGACTCTGGCCTGCCCTCGCCCTGGCTCCAGCCTGCTCAGGATGTTTCTCTGGCCTGCCCTCGCTCTGGCTTTGGCCTGCCCTCACCTTGGCTCCGGCGTGCTCTCGCCTTGGCTCCGGCCTGCTCTTGCTCTGGCTCCAGCCTGTCCTCGTCCTGGCTCCGGCCTGCCCTTACTCTGGCTCCGGCCAGCCCTCGAGGGTCTTGGCTCCTGCCTGCTCTTGCTTTGGCTCTGGCCTGCCCTCGCCCTGGCTCCGGACTGCTCTTGCTCTGGCCTGCCCTCGCCTTGGCTCCGGCCTGCCCTCGCTCTGGCTCAAGCCTGCTCTACCTCTGGCTGTGGCCTGCCCTTTCCTTGGCTCCGGACTGCTCTCTCTCTGGCTCTGGTCTGCCCTTGCCTTGGTTACGGCCTGCTCTCGCCTTGGCTCCAGCCTGCTCTCGCTCTAGCTCCGTCCTGCCCTCGCCGTGGCTCCACTATGCCACAGCTCGGGCTCCGGCCTGCCCTCGCCTTGGCTACATCCTGCTCTCTCCCTGGCTCTGAACTGCTCTCGCTCTGGCCTGCCCTCGCCCTGGCTCCGGCCTGCTCTCTCTCTGGCTCTGGCCTGCCCTTGCCCTGGCTCCAGCCTGCTCTCTCTCTGGCTTGCCCTGGCTTCGGCCTACTCTCGCTCTCGCTCTGGCCTCGCCCTGTCTTCGGCCTCCTCTCACCCTGGTTCCGGCCTGCCCTTGCTTTGGCTCTGGCCTTCTCTTGCTCTGGCCTGCCCTTGCCTTGGCTCTGGCCTACTCTCGCTCTGGCCTGCCCTTGCCCTGGCTCCGGCCTGCTCTCGCTCTGGCCTGCTCTTGCTCTGGCTCTGGCCTGCTCTGGCTCTGGCGTGCACTCGCTTTGTCTCCGGCCTGCTCTCGCTCTGACTCTGGCCTGCCCTCGCCCTGGCTCCAGCCTGCTCAGGATGTTTTTCTGGCCTGCCCTCGCCTTAGCTCTGGCCTGCTCTCGCTCTGGCTTTGGCCTGCCCTCACCTTGGCTCCGGCGTGCTCTCGCCTTGGCTCCGGCCTGCTCTTGCTCTGGCTCCAGCCTGTCCTCGTCCTGGCTCCGGCCTGCCCTTACTCTGGCTCCGGCCAGCCCTCGAGGGTCTTGGCTCCTGCCTGCTCTTGCTTTGGCTCTGGCCTGTCCTCGCCCTGGCTCCGGACTGCTCTTGCTCTGGCCTGCCCTCGCCTTGGCTCCAGCCTGTCCTCGCTCTGGCTCAAGCCTGCTCTACCTCTGGCTGTGGCCTGCCCTTTCCTTGGCTCCGGACTGCTCTCTCTCTGGCTCTGGCCTGCTCTCGCTTTGGCTCTGGTCTGCCCTTGCCTTGGTTACGGCCTGCTCTCGCCTTGGCTCCAGCCTGCTCTCGCTCTAGCTCCGTCCTGCCCTCGCCGTGGCTCCACTATGCCACAGCTCGGGCTCCGGCCTGCCCTCGCCTTGGCTACATCCTGCTCTCTCCCTGGCTCTGAACTGCTCTCGCTCTGGCCTGCCCTCGCCCTGGCTCCGGCCTGCTCTCTCTCTGGCTCTGGCCTGCCCTTGCCCTGGCTCCAGCCTGCTCTCTCTCTGGCTTGCCCTGGCTTCGGCCTACTCTCGCTCTGGCTCTGGCCTGCTCTCGCTCTGGCTTCGCCCTGTCTTCGGCCTCCTCTCACCCTGGTTCCGGCCTGCCCTTGCTTTGGCTCTGGCCTTCTCTTGCTCTGGCCTGCCCTTGCCTTGGCTCTGGCCTACTCTCGCTCTGGCCTGCCCTCGCCCTAGCTCCGGCCTGCTCTCGCTCTGGCCTGCTCTCGCTCTGGCCTGCTCTCGCTCTGGCGTGCACTCGCTCTGGCGTGCACTCGCTTTGTCTCCGGCCTGCTCTCGCTCTGACTCTGGCCTGCCTTCGCCCTGGCTCCAGCCTGCTCTGGATGTTTCTCTGGCCTGCCCTCGCCTTAGCTCTGGCCTGCTCTCGCTCTGGCTTTGGCCTGCCCTCACCTTGGCTCCGGCGTGCTCTCGCCTTGGCTCCGGCCTGCTCTTGCTCTGGCTCCAGCCTGTCCTCGTCCTGGCTCCGGCCTGCCCTTACTCTGGCTCCGGCCAGCCCTCGAGGGCCTTGGCTCCTGCCTGCTCTTGCTTTGGCTCTGGCCTGCCCTCGCCCTGGCTCCGGACTGCTCTTGCTCTGGCCTGCCCTCGCCTTGGCTCCGGTCTGCCCTCGCTCTGGCTCAAGCCTGCTCTACCTCTGGCTGTGGCCTGCCCTTTCCTTGGCTCCGGACTGCTCTTGCTCTGGCTCTGGCCTGCTTTTGCTCTGGCTCTGGCCTGCCCTCGCCTTGGCTCCGGCCTGCTCTTGCTCTGGCCTGCCTTTGCCTTGTCTCCGGCCTGCTCTCACTCTGGCTCTGGCCTGCCTTTGCCTTTGCTCCAGCCTGCTCTCGCTCTGGCTCTGGCCTACTCTCGCTCTGGCTCTAGCCTGCCTTCGCCTTGGCTCCAGGCTGCTCTCGCCTTGGCTCCAGCCTGCTCTCGCTCTAG
Organism: Phyllobates terribilis; assembly: GCF_046119375.1. Classification (NCBI taxonomy): domain Eukaryota; kingdom Metazoa; phylum Chordata; class Amphibia; order Anura; family Dendrobatidae; genus Phyllobates; species Phyllobates terribilis. The sequence goes on from NW_027362863.1 coordinate 4,686,885, forward strand.
CTCCGTCCTGCCCTCGGCCCTGGCTCCACTATGCCACAGCTCGGGCTCCGGCCTGCCCTCGCCTTGGCTACGTCCTGCTCTCTCCCTGGCTCTGAACTGCTCTCGCTCTGGCCTGCCCTCGCCCTGGCACCGGCCTGCTCTCTCTCTGGCTCTGGCCTGCCCTTGCCCTGGCTCCGGCCTGCTCTCTCTCTGGCTCTGGCCTGCCCTTGCCCTGGCTTCGGCCTACTCTCGCTCTGGCTCTTGCCTGCTCTCGCTCTGGCCTCGCCCTGTCTCCGGCCTCCTCTCACCCTCGTTCCGGCCTGCCCTTGCCTTGGCTCTGGCCTTCTCTTGCTCTGGCTCTGGCCTGCCCTTGCCTTGGCTCTGGCCTACTCTCGCTCTGGCTCTGGCCTGCCCTCGCCCTGGCTCCGGCCTGCCCTCGTCCTGGCTCCGGCCTGCCCTTACTCTGGCTCCGGCCAGCCCTCGAGGGCCTTGGCTCCGGCCTGCTCTTGCTTTGGCTCTGGCCAGCCTTTGCCCTGGCTCCGGACTGCTCTTGCTCTGGCCTGCCCTCGTCTTGACTCCGGCCTGCTCTCGCTCTGGTTCTGGCCTGCCTTCGCCTTGGCTCCGGCCTGCTCTACCTCTGGATGTGGCCTGCCCTTTCCTTGGCTCCGGACTGCTCTCGCTCTGGCCTGCTTTTGCTCTGGCTCTGGCCTGCCCTCGACTTGGCTCCGGCTTGCACTCGCTCTGGCTCTGGACTGCCCTCGCTTTGGCTCCGACCTGCTCTCGCTCTGGCCTGCCCTCGCCTTGGCTCCGGCCTGCTCTCGCTCTGGCCTGCCCTCGCCTTGGCTCCGGCCTGCTCTGGCTCTGGTCTGCCTTTGCCTTGTCTCTGGCCTGCTCTCACTCTGGCTCTGGCCTGCCTTTCTCTTGCTCTGGCTCTAGCCTGCCTTCGCCTTGGCTCCGGGCGGCTCTCGCTCTGGCCTTCCCTCGCATTGGCTCTGGTCTGCCCTTGCCTTGGCTACGGCCAACTCTCGCCTTGGCTCCAGCCTGCTCTCGCTTTAGCTCCGTCCTGCCGTCGCCCTGGCTCCACTATGCCACAGCTCGGGCTCCGGTCTGCCCTCGCCTTGGCTACGTCCTGCTCTCTCCCTGGCTCTGAACTGCTCTCTCTCTGGCCTGCCCTGGCTCCGGCCTGCTCTCTCTCTGGCTCTGGCCTGCCCTTGCCCTGGCTCCGGCCTACTCTCGCTCTGGCTCTTGCCTCGCCCTGTCTCCGGCCTGCTCTCGCCCTGGTTCCGGCCTGCCCTTGCCTTGGCTCTGGCCTTCTCTATCTCTGGCTCCGGCCTGCCCTTGACTTGGCTCTGGCCTCCGGCCAGCTCTCGCTCTGGCTATGGCCTGCCCTCGCCCTGACTCCGGCCTGCCCTTGCTCTGGGTCCGGCCAGCCCTCACATTGGCTCCGGCCTGCTCTCGCCCTGCCTCCGACCTGCTCTCGCTCTGGCCTGCCCTCGCCCTGGCTCCGGCCTGCTCTCTGTCTGGCTCTGGCCTGCCCATGCCTTGGCTCCGGCCTGCTCTCTCTCTGGCTCTGGCCTGCCCATGCCTTAGCTCCGGCCTTCTCTCGCTCTGACTCTGACCTGCCCTCGCCCTGGCCTACCCTCGCCTTGGCTCTGGCCTGCTCTCGCTCTGGCTCCTGCCTGCCCTCGCCCTGACTCCGGCCTGCCCTTGCTCTGGCTCCGGCCAGCCCTCGCATTGGCTCCGGCCTGCTCTCGCCCTGGCTCCGGCCTGCTCTCGCCCTGGCTCCGAAATGCTCTCTTTCTGGCTCTGGCCTGCCCTTGCCTTGGCTCTGGCCTGCTCTCGCTCTGGCTCTGTCCTTCCCTCGCCTTGGCTCCGGCCTGCTCTTGCCCTGGCTCCGGCCTGCTCTCTCTCTGGCTCTGGCTTGCCCTTGCCCTGGCTTCGGCCTACTCTCGCTGTGGCCTGCTCTCGCTCTGGCCTCGCCCTGTCTCCGGCCTCCTCTCGTCATGGTTCCGGCCTGCTCTTACCTTGGCTCTGGCCTTCTCTCGCTCTGGCCTGCGCTTGTCTTGGCTCTGGCCTACTCTCGCTCTGGCCTGCCCTCGCCCTGGCTCTGGTCTGCTCTCGCTCTGGCGTGCCCTCGCTTTGGCTCCGACCTGCACTCGCTCTGACTCTGGCCTGCCCTCGCCCTGGCTCCGGCCTGCTCTGGATCTGTCTCTGGCCTGCCCTCGCCTTGGCTCCAGCATGCTATCGCTCTGGCCTGCCCTCACCTTGGCTCCAGCCTGCTCTCGCCTTGGCTCCAGCCTGCTCTTGCTCTGGCTCCGGCCAGCCCTCGCCCTGGCTCTGGCCTGCCCTTACTCTAGCTCCGGCCAGCCCTTGTCCTGGCTCTGGCCTGCCCTCGGCCTGGCTCCGGACTGCTCTTGCTCTGGCCTGCCCTCGTCTTGACTCCGGCCTGCTCTCGCTCTTGCTCTGGCCTGCCCTCGTCTTGACTCCGGCCTGCTCTCGCTCTGGTTCTGGCCTGCCCTTGCCCTGGCTCCGGCCTACTCTCGCTCTGGCTCTTGCCTCGCCCTGTCTCCGGCCTGCTCTCGCCCTGGTTCCGGCCTGCCCTTGCCTTGGCTCTGGCCTTCTCTATCTCTGGCTCCGGCCTGCCCTTGACTTGGCTCTGGCCTCCGGCCAGCTCTCGCTCTGGCTATGGCCTGCCCTCGCCCTGACTCCGGCCTGCCCTTGCTCTGGGTCCGGCCAGCCCTCACATTGGCTCCGGCCTGCTCTCGCCCTGCCTCCGACCTGCTCTCGCTCTGGCCTGCCCTCGCCCTGGCTCCGGCCTGCTCTCTCTCTGGCTCTGGCCTGCCCATGCCTTGGCTCCGGCCTGCTCTCTCTCTGGCTCTGGCCTGCCCATGCCTTAGCTCCGGCCTTCTCTCGCTCTGACTCTGACCTGCCCTCGCCCTGGCCTACCCTCGCCTTGGCTCTGGCCTGCTCTCGCTCTGGCTCCTGCCTGCCCTCGCCCTGACTCCGGCCTGCCCTTGCTCTGGCTCCGGCCAGCCCTCGCATTGGCTCCGGCCTGCTCTCTCCCTGGCTCCGGCCTGCTCTCGCCCTGGCTCCGAAATGCTCTCTTTCTGGCTCTGGCCTGCCCTTGCCTTGGCTCTGGCCTGCTCTCGCTCTGTCCTTCCCTCGCCTTGGCTCCGGCATGCTCTTGCCCTGGCTCCGGCCTGCTCTCTCTCTGGCTTGCCCTTGCCCTGGCTTCGGCCTACTCTCGCTGTGGCCTGCTCTCGCTCTGGCCTCGCCCTGTCTCCGGCCTCCTCTCGCCCTGGTTCCGGCCTGCTCTTACCTTGGCTCTGGCCTTCTCTCGCTCTGGCCTGCGCTTGTCTTGGCTCTGGCCTACTCTCGCTCTGGCCTGCCCTCGCCCTGCCTCTGGTCTGCTCTCGCTCTGGCATGCCCTCGCTTTGGCTCCGGTCTGCTCTCGCTCTGACTCTGGCCTGCCCTCGCCCTGGCTCCGGCCTGCTCTGGATCTGTCTCTGGCCTGCCCTCGCCTTGGCTCCAGCATGCTATCGCTCTGGCCTGCCCTCACCTTGGCTCCAGCCTGCTCTCGCCTTGGCTCCAGCCTGCTCTTGCTCTGGCTCTGGCCAGCCCTCGCCCTGGCTCTGGCCTGCCCTTACTCTAGCTCCGGCCAGCCCTTGTCCTGGCTCTGGCCTGCCCTCGCCCTGGCTCCGGACTGCTCTTGCTCTGGCCTGCCCTCGTCTTGACTCCGGCCTGCTCTCGCTCTGGTTCTGGCCTGCCTTCGCCTTGGCTCTGGCCTGCCCTCGCTCTGGCTCAAGCCTGCTCTAGACCCCAGTCACAGCTGTTGACCCACACCGGGGAATGCAGGAACAGGCAGGTTTGGCTGGCATACAGACAGGTGGGTACTGGCAGGCACGGCTGGTATGTTGACAGGTGGGTATTGGGCAGGCACGGCTGGTATGCAGAAGGTGGGACTGGCAGGCACGGCTGGCATGCAGACAGGTGGGCACTGGCAGGCACGGCTGGCATACAGACAGGCGGGTACTGGCAGGTAGGAACGCAGGCAGGATAGGGACCAGTACAGACAGGACACAGGAAAGGAGCCGCAGGTGCGGTAGACAAGCAGAGCAGAGCAAAACCCACAGATGCGGTAGACAAGCAGAGCAGAGCAAAACCCGCAGATGCGGAAGACAAGCAGAGCAGAGCAAAACCCGCAGGTGCGGTAAACAAGCAGAGCAGAGAAAAACCCGCAAATGCGGTAGACAAGCAGAGCAGAGCAAAACCTGCAGATGCAGTAGACAAGCAGAGCAGAGCAAAACCCGCAGATGCGATAGACAAGCAGAGCAGAGCAAAACCCACAGATGCGGTAGACAAGCAGAGCAGAGCAAAACTTACTCTGGCTGTGGCCTGCCCTTTCCTTGGCTCCGGACTGCTCTCGCTCCGGACTGCTCTCGCTCTGGCCTGCCCTCGACTTGGCTCCGGCCTGCTCTCGCTCTGGCCTGCCCTCGCCTTGGCTCCGGCCTGCTCTCGCTCTGGCCTGCCCTCGCCTTGGCTCCGGCCTGCTCTCGCCTTGGCTCCGGCCTGCTCTCGCTCTGGCTATTGCCTGCCCTCGGCCTGACTCCGGCCTGCCCTTGCTCTGGCTCCTTTTGTCTTGTCTCTGGCCTACTCTCACTCTGGCTCTGGCCTGCTCTCGCTCTGGCTCTGGTCTGCCCTTGCCTTGGCTCCGGCCTGCTCTAGCTCTGGCCTGCCCTTGCTCTGGCCTACCCAAGCTGGCTCTGCCTCTGGCCTGCCCTCGCCTTGGCTACGGCCTGCTCTCGCCTTTGCTCCGGCCTGCTCTCGCTCTAGCTCCGTACGGCCCTCGCCCTGGCTCCACTATGCCACAGCTCGGGCTCCGGCCTGCCCTCGCCTTGGCTACGTCCTGCTCTCTCCCTGGCTCTGAACTGCTCTCTCTCTGGCTCTGGCCTACCCTTGCCCTGGCTCCGGCCTGCTCTCTCTCTGGCTCTGGCCTGCCCTTGCCCTGGCTCCGGCCTACTCTCGCTCTGGCCTGCCCTTGCCTTCTTGGCTCTGGCCTTCTCTATCTCTGGCTCCGGCCTGCCCTTGCCTTGGCTCTGGCCTACCCTCGCCTTGACTCCGGCCTGCTCTCGCCTTGGCTCCGGCCTGCTCTCGCTCTGGCTATTGCCTGCCCTCGGCCTGACTCCGGCCTGCCCTTGCTCTGGCTCCGGCCAGCCCTCACATTGGCTACGGCCCGCTCTCGCCCTGCCTCCGACCTGCTCTGGCTCTGGCCTGGCCTGCCCTCGCCCTGGCTCCGGCCTGCTCTCTCTCTGGCTCTGGCCTGCCCATTGGCTCCGGCCTGCTCTCTCTCTGGCCTGCCCTTGCCTTAGCTCCGGCCTGCTCTCGCTCTGACTCTGACCTGCCCTCACCCTGGCTCTGGCCTACCCTCACCTTGGCTCCGGCCTGCTCTCGCCTGGGCTCCGGCCTGCTCTCGCTCTGGCTCCTGCCTGCCCTCGCCCTGACTCCGGCCTGCCCTTGCTCTGGCTCCGGCCAGCCCTCGCATTGCCTCTTGCCTGCTCTCTCTCTGGCTCCAGCCTGCTCTCGCACTGGCTCCGGCCTGCCCTCGTCCTGGCTCTGGCCTTGGCTCCGTCCGGCCTGCTCTCGCCTTGGCTCCGGCCTGCTCTCGCCTTGGCTCCGGCCTGCTATCTCTATGGTTCCGGCCTGCCCTTGCTTTGGCTCATGCGTGCTCTATATCTGGCCTGACCTCAACTTGGCTCCTACCTGTTCTTGCCCTTGTTCTGGCCTGCATTCGCCTTGGCTCCGGCCTGCTCTCTCTCTGGTTCCGGACTGCCCTTGCTTTGGCTCATGCCTGCTCTATATCTGGCCTGATCTCAACTTGGCTCTGGCCTGCTCTCGCTCTGGCCTGCCCTCGCTCTGGCTCCGGCCTACTCTCACTCTGGCCTGCCCTTGCCTTGGCTCTGGCCTTCTCTATCTCTGGCTCCGGCCTGCCCTTGCCTTGGCTGTGGCCTACCCTTGCCTTGGCTGTGGCCTGCCCTCGCCCTGATTCCGACCTGCCCTTGCTCTGGCCCCGGCCAGCTCTCGCATTGGCTCTGGCCTGCTCTCGCCCTGCCTCCGACCTTCTCTGGCTCTGGCCTGCCCTCGCCCTGGCTCCGGCCTGCTCTCTCTCTGGCTCTGGCCTGCCCATGCCTTGGCTCCGGCCTGCTCTCTCTCTGGCTCTGGCCTGCCCTTGCCTGAGCTCCGGCCTGCTCTCGCTCTGACTCTGACCTGCCCTCGCCCTGGCTCTGGCCTACCCTCACCTTGGCTCCGGCCTGCTCTCGCCTTGGCTCCAGCCTGCTCTCGCTCTGGCTCCTGCCTGCCCTCGTCCTGACTCCGGCCTGCCCTTGCATTGGCTCTTGCCTGCTCTCGCCCTGGCTCCGACCTGCTCTCTCTGGCCTTGCCTTGGCTCTGGCCTGCTCTCGCTCTGGCTCTGTCCTGCCCTTGCCTTGGCTCCGGCCTGCTCTTGCCCTGGCTCCGGCATGCTCTCGCTCTGGCTCTGGCCTGCCCTCGCACTGGCTCTGGCCTGCTCTCTCTCTGGCTCTGGCCTGCCCTTGCCCTGGCTCCGGCCTACTCTCGCTCTGGCATCGCCCTGTCTCCGGCCTCCTCTCGCCCTGGTTCCGGCCTGCCCTTGCCTTGGCACTGGCCTTCTCTCGCTCTGGCTCTCGCCTGCCCTTGCCTTGGCTCTGGTCTACTCTGGCTCTGGCCTGCTGTCGCTCTGGCCTGCTCTCGCTTTGGCTCCGGCCTGCTCTCGCTCTGGCTCTGGCCTGCCCTCGCCTGGCTCCGGAATGTTCTCGCCTTGGCTCCGGCCTGCTATCGCTCTGGCTCTAGCCTGCCCGAGCTCTCTCTGGCTCTGGCTTGCCCTCGCTCTGGCTCTTGCCTGCCCTCGCCTTGACCGGCCTGCTCTGACTCTGGCTCGGGCCTGCTCTCGCCCTGGCTCCGGCATGCTCTTGCCCTGGCTCCGGCCTGCTCTCGCCCTGGCTCTGGCCTGCTCTTGCCCTGGCTCTGGCCTGCTCTTGCCCTGGTTCCGGCGTGCCCTTGCCTTGGCTCTGGCCTTCTCTTGCTCTGGCTCTGGCCTGCCCTTGCCTTGGCTCTGCCCAACTCTCGCTCTGGCTCAGGCCTGCCCTTGCCCTGGCTCCGGCCTGCTCTCGGTCTGCCTCTGGCCTGCTCTTGCTCTGGCCTGCCCCTGTCTTTGCTCTGGCTTGCTTCCGCTCTGGCCTGCCCTCGCCTTGGCTCCGGACTGCTCTCGCTTTGGCTCTGGCCTGCCCTCTCTCTGGCCTGCCCTCGCCTTGTCTCCGGCCTGATCTGACTCTGGCTCAGGCCTGCCCTCGCCCTGCTCTCGCCTTGGCTCTGGCCTGCTCTCGCCCTGGCTCTGGCCTGCTCTCGCCCTGGTTCCGGCCTGCTCTCGCCCTGGTTCCGGCTGCCCTTGCCTTGGCTCCGGCCCTCTTTCTCTTTGGCTCTGGCCTTGGCTCTGGCCAAATCACGCTCTGGCCAAGGCGAAGGCAGGCCAGAGCCACAGCGAGAGCAGGCCAGAGCCTGAGCGAGAGCAGGCTGGAGCCAAGGCAAAGGCATGTCGGAGCCAGAGCGATAGCAGGCCGGAGCCAGAGCGATAGCAGGCCGTAGCCATGGCAAAGGCAGGCCGGAGCCAAGGCGAGGGCAGGCCGAAACCAGAGCGAGAGAATGCCGGAGCCAGGGCGAGGGCAGGCCAGAGCAAGAGCAGGCCGGAGACAGGTCGAGGGCTGGCCGGAGGCAGAGCCAGGGTAGGCCACAGCAAGAGCAGGCCGGAGCCAAGGCAAGGACAGGCCAGAGCCAGAGCGAGAGCAGGGATGAGCGAGAGCAGTCCGAAGCCAAGGCGAAGGCAGGCCGGAGCCAGAGCAGGTGCTGGCCGTATCCAAGGCGAGGGCTAGCCGGAGCCAGAGCAAGGGCAGGCCGGAGCTAGGGCGAGGGAAGGCCTAAGCCAGAGCGAGAGCAGGCCTGAGCCAGGGTGAGAGCAGGCCGGACGGAGCCAAGGCGAGGGCAGGCCAGAGCCAGAGCGAGAGCAGTCCGGAGCCAGGACGAGGGCAGGCCGGAGCCAGGGCGAGAGCAGGCCAGAGCCAGGGCGAGAGCAGGCCAGAGCTAGAGCCAGAGCAGGCGGCCAGGGTGAGGGCAGACCAGAGTGAGAGCGAGAGCAGGCCGGAGCCAAGGCGAGGCCAGAGCCAGAGCGAGAGTAGGCCGGAGCCAGGGCGAGGGCAGGCCAGAGCCAGGGCGAGAGCAGGACGGAGCCAAGGCGAGGGCAGGCCGGAGCCCGAGCTATGGCATAGCGGAGCCAGGGTGAGGGCAGTACGGAGCTAGAGCGAGAGCAGGCCGGAACTAAGGCAAGGGCAGGCCAGAGGCAGAGCCAGGGTAGGCCAGAGCAAGAGCAGGCCACAGCGAGAGCAGGCCGGAGCCAAGGCAAGGACAGGCCCAAGCCAGAGCGAGAGCAGTCCGGTGCCAAGGCGAAGGCAGGCCAGAGGCAGAGCGAGAGCAGGCCAGAGCCGGAGCGAGAGCAGGCAGGAGCCAAGGCGAAGGCAGGCCGGGGCAAGAGGAGGTGTTGGCCGGAGCCATGGCTCCGGCTGGCTGGAGCCAGAACAAGGGCAGGCCGGAGCCAGGACGAGGGCAGGCCGAAGCCAGAGCGAGAGTAGGCTGGAGTCAGGGCGAGAGCAGGCAGGAGCCAGGACGAGTGCAGGCCGGAGCCAGGGCGAGAGCAGGCCAGAGCCAGCGCGAGAGCAGGCCAGAGCCAGCGCGAGAGCAGGCCAGGGCGAGGGCAGACCAGAGTGAGAGCGAGAGCAGGCCGGAGCCAAGGCCAGGCCAGAGCAAGAGCAGGCCAGAGCCAGAGCGAGAGTAGACCGGAGCCAAGGCGAGGGCAGGCCGGAGCTAGGGCTTGCCGGAGCCAGATCAACGGCAGGCCGGAGCCAGGGCAAGGGCAGGCTGAAGCCATAGTGAAAGCAGGCCGGAGCCAGGGAGAGAGCAGGCTAGAGCCAAGGCGAGGGCAGTCTAGAGCCAGAGCGAAAGCAGGCCAGAGCCAGAGCAGTCCGGAGCCAGAGCGAGATCAGGCCGGAGCCAGGGCGAGGGCTGGCCAGAGCCAGAGCAAGAGCAGGCCCTTGCCAAGGCGAGAGCAGGCCAGAGGCAAGGCCAGAGCCAGGGCAGGCCAGGCCGGAGCCAGAAGGATAGCAGGCCAGTGCCAGAACAAGAGCAGGCCAGAGAGAGAGAAGTCCGGAGCCAAGGTAAGGGCAGGCCAGAGCCAGAGAGAGAGTAGGCCTGAGCCAGAGGTAGAGCAGGCCGGAGCCAAGTCGAAGGCAGGCCAGAACCAGAGCGAGAGCAGGCCGGAGTCAAGACGAGGGCAGGCCAGAGCCAGAGCAAGAGCAGGCTGGAGCCAAGGCGAGGGCTGGCCGGAGCAAGAGCAAGGGCAGGCCGGAGCCAGGGCAAGGGCAGGTCGGAGACAAGGCTAGAGTAGGCTGGAGCCAAGGCGAGGGCAGGCCAGAGCCAGGGTGAGAGCAGGCCGAGCCAAGGCGAGCCGGAGCCAGGGCGAGGCAGGCCAGAGTCAGAGCAAGAGCAGGCCAGAGCCATGGCGTAGGAACGCCAGAGTGAGAGCAGGCCGAGGCCAGAGCGAGAGAGCAGTCCAGAGCCAGAGCGAGAGTAGGCTGGAGCCTGGGCGAGGGCAGGCCAGACCCAGAGAGAGAGCAGGCAGCAGGGCGAGGGCAGGCCAGAGCCAGGGCGAGGGTAGTCCGAAGATAAAGCGAGAGTAGGCCGGCACCAAGACGAGAGCAGGGCCGGAGCCAAGGTGAGGGCAGGCCAGAGGCAGAGCCAGGGCAGGCAAGAGCCAGAGCAAGAGCAAGCCAGAGCCAAGGCGAGAGCAGGCCGGAGCTAAGGCGAGGGCAGTCCAGAGCGAGATCAGGCCGGAGCCAGGGCGAGAGCAGGCCGTAGCCAAGGAGAGGGCAGGCCAGAGCCAGATCCAGAGCAGGCCAGAGTCACAGCGAGAGCAGGACGGAGCTAAGGCGAGGGCACGCCAGAGCGAGAGCAGGCCAGAGCGAGAGCAGGTCGGGCCAGGGCGAGGGCAGGCCAGAGCCAGAGCAAGAGTAGGCCAGAGCCAAGGCAAGGGCAAGCCAGAGCTAGAGCAAGAGAAGGCCGGAGCCAAGGCAAGGGCAGGCCGGAAACCAGGGCGAGAGCAGGCCGGAGACAGTTCGAGGCCAGAGACATAGCGAGAGCTGGCCAGAGCCAGAGCGAAAGTAGGCCGGAGCCAGGGCTAGGGCAGGCCAGAGCCAGATAGAGAGAGCAGGCCGGAGCCAGGGTGAGGGCAGGCCAGAGCCAGAGCGAGAGCAGGCAGGAGCCAGGGTGAGAGCAGTCCGGAGCCAAGGCAAGGGCAGTCCGAAGCCAGTGCGAGGGCAGTACGGATGTAGAGCGAGAGCAGGCCGGAGTCAAGGCGAGATTAGCCCGGAGCTAAGGCGAGGGCAGGCCAGAGGCAGAGCCAGGGCAGGCCAGAGCCAGAGCGAGAGTAGGTCGGAGCTAGAGCGAGAGCAGGACGGAGCCAGAGCGAGAGCAGGCCGGAGCCAGGGCAAAGGCTGGCCGGAACAAGGGCGAGAACAGGTCGGAGTCAAGACGAGTGCAGGCCAGAGCCAGAGCAAGAGCAGGCCAGAGCCAGAGCAAGAGCAGGCCGGAGCCAGGGCGAGGGCTGACCAGAGTCAGAGCAAGAGCAGGCCTGATCAAGGGTGAGAGCAGGCCGGAGCCAAGGCGAGAGCTGGCCAGAGCCAGAGCAAGGGCAGGCAGGAGCCAGGACGAGGACAGGCCGGAGCCAAGGCGAGAGCAGGCCGGAGCCAAGGCAAGGGCAGGCTTGAGCCAGACCGAGAGCAGGCCGGAGCCAGGGCAAGAGCAGGCCGGAGCCAAGGCGAGGGCAAGCCAGAGTCAGAGCAAGAGCAGGCCGGAGCCAAGGCAAGGGCACGCCAGAGCCAGAGCAGGCCAGAACCAAAGCGAGAGCAGGCCGGAGCCAGGGCGAGGACAAGCAAGAGCCAGAGCGAGAGTAGGCCAGAGCCAAGGCAAGGGCACTCCAGAGCCAGAGCGAGAGAAGGCTGGAGCCAAGGCAAGGGCAGGCCGGAACAAGGGCTAGAGCAGGCCCGAGACAGGGCGAGGCCAGAGCCAGAGCGAGAGCAGGCCACAGGCAGAGTGAGAGTATGCCGGAGCCAGGGCGAGGGCGGGCCAGAGCCAGAGAGAGAGCAGGCCGGAGCCAGGTCGAGGGCGGGCCAGAGCCAAAGCGAGAGAAGGCCGGAGCCAGGGCGAGAGCAGGCCGGAGCTAATGCGAGGGCAGGCCGGAGCCAGATCGATGGCAGGCTCCGGAGCCAGGGCAAGGGCAGTCAGGAACTAGAGCGAGAGCAGGCCGGAGCCAAGGTGAGAGCTGGCTGGAGCCAAGTCGAGGGCAGGCCAGAGGCAGAGCCAGGGCAGGCCAGAGTCAGAGCGAGAGCAGGCCGGAGCCAAGGCGAGGGCAGGCTAGAGCCAGAGCAAGAGCAGGTCAGAGCCAAGGCGAGGGTAGGCCAGAGCCAGAGCGAGAGCAGGCCGGAGCTAAGGCGAGGGGAGGCCAGAGCGAGAGCAGGCCAGAGCAAGAGCAGGCCGGAGCCAAGGCGAAAGCAAGCCAGAACAAGAGCGAGATCAGGCCAGAGTCAAGACGAGGGCAGGCCAGAGCCAGTGGAAGAGCAGGCCGGAGCCAAGGCATCGGCAGGCGAGAGCCAGAGAGAGAGCAGGTCGGAGCCAGAGCGAGGGCAGGCCAGAGCGAGAGCAGGTCGGAGCCAGGGCGAGAGCAGGCCGGAGCTAATGCGAGGGCAGGCCGGAGCAAGAGCAAGGGCAGGCCAGAGCCAGAGAGAGAGCAGGCCAGAGCGAGAGTAGGCCAGAGCCAGGGCGAGGGCAGGCCAGAGCCAGAGAGAGAGCAGGCCGGAGCCAGGGCGAAGGCAGGCCATTGCCAGCGAGAGCAGGCCGGAGCCAGGGCGAGAGCAGGCCAGAGCCAGAGCGAGAGCAGGTCGGAGCCAGGGCAAGAGCAGGCCGGAGCCAAAGCAAGGGCAGGCCAGAGAGAGAGCAGGTCGGAGCCAGGGCAAGAGCAGGCCGGAGCTAATGCGAGGGCAGGCCGGAGCTAGAGCAAGGGCAGGCCAGAGGCAGAGCGAGAGCAGGCCAGAGCGAGAGTAGGCAAAAGCCAGGGCGAGGGCAGGTCAGAGCCAGAGAGAGAGCAGGCCGGAGCCAGGGCGAAGGCAGGCCATTGCCAGAGAGAGAGAAGGTCGGAGCCAGGGCGAGAGCAGGCCAGAGCCAATGCGAGGGCAGGCCGGAGCCAGAGCAAGAGCAGGCCGGAGTCAGGGCGAGGGCAGGCCGGAGCCAGAGCGAGAGCAGGCTGGAGCCAAGGTGAGAGCAGGCCAGAGCGAGAGCAGGCCGGAGCCAGGGCGAGGGCAGGCCAGAGCAAGAGAAGGCCAGAGCCTAGCTAGGCAAGGGCAGGCCGAAACCAGGACGAGAGCAGGCCGGAGACAGGGTGAGTGAGGCCAGAGCAAGAGTAGGCCGGAGCCAGGGTGAGGGCAGGCCAGAGAGAGAGCAGGACGGAGCCAGGGCGAGGGTAGGCCAGAGTGGAAAGAGCAGGCCGGATCCAAGGCAAGAGAGCAGGCCAGAGCCAAAGCGAGAGCAGGCCGGAGCCAGGGCGAGGGCAGGCCAGAGCGAGAGTAGGCCAGAGACAAGGCAAGGGCAGGCCAGAGCCAGAGCGAGAGAAGGCCGGAACCAGGAGGAGGGCAGGCCGGAGACAGGGTGAGGCCAGAGCCAGAGAGAGAGCGGGCCAGAGCCAGATAGAGAGTAGGCAAGAGACAGGGCGAGGGCAGGCCAGAGCCAGAGAGAGAGCAGGCCGGAGCCAGTGTGAGGGCAGGCCAGAGCCAGGGTGAGAGCAGGCCGGAGACAGGGCGAGAGCAGGCCGGAGACAGGGCGAGAGCAGGCCGGAGACAGGGCGAGGCCAGAGCCAGAGCAAGAGCAGGCCAGAGCAAGAGCAGGCCAGAGCCAGAGAAAGAGCAGGCCGGAGCCAGAGAAAGAGCAGGCCGGAGCCAGAGAAAGAGCAGGCCGGAGCCAGGGCGAGGGCAGGCCAGAGCAAGAGCAGGCCAGAGCCAGAACAAGAGCAGGCCAGAGCCAGAGCGACAGCAGGCCTACGCCGGAGAGGTAGCAGGCCGGAGCCAAGGCGAAGGCAGGCCATAACAAGAGCGAGAGCAGGCTGGAGTCAAGACGAGGGCAGGCCCGAGCAAGAGCATGCCAGAGCAAGAGCAGGCCGGAGCCAGGGTGAGGGCAGGCCAGAGCCAGAGCAAGAGCAGGCCAGAGCCAGGGCGAGAGCAGGCCGGAGCCAAGGCGAGGGCTAGCCGGAGCAGAACAAGGGCAGGCCGGAGCCAGAGCAAGGGCAGGCTGGAACCAGAGCAAGGGCAGGCCAGAGCCAGGGCGAGGACAGGCCAGAGCCAGAGCGAGAACAGGCCGGAGCCAGGGCGAGAGCAGGCCGGAGCCAAGGCGAGGGCAGGTCAGAGCCAGATCCAGAGCAGGCCGGAGCCAGGGCGAGGGCAGGCCAGACAGAGCCTGAGCAGGCCGGAGCCAAGGCGAGGGAACCCCAGAGCGAGAGGAGGCCAGAGTGAGAGCAGGCCAGAGCCAAGGCGAAGGCAGGCCAGAACCAGAGTGAGAGCATGCCGGAGTCAAGACGAGGGCAAACCAGAGCCAGAGCAAGAGCAGGCCGGAGCCAGGGCGAGGACAGGCTAGAGCCAGAGCAAGAGCAGGCCGGAGCCAGGGCGAGAGCAGGCCGGAGCCAAAGCGAGGGCTGGCCAGAGTCAGAGCAAGGGCAGGCAGGAGACAGGGAGAGGGCAGGCCGGAGCCAGAGCAAGAGCAAGCCAGAGCCAAGGCGAGATCAGGCCGGAGCCAGGGCGAGAGCAGGCCGTAGCCAAGGAGAGGGCAGGCCAGAGCCAGATCCAGAGCAGGCCAGTGCCAGGGTGAGGGCAGGCCAGAGTCACAGCGAGAGCAGGACGGAGCTAAGGCGAGGGCACGCCAGAGCGAGAGCAGGCCAGAGCGAGAGCAGGCCGGGCCAGGGCGAGGGCAGGCCAGAGCCAGAGCAAGAGTAGGCCAGAGCCAAGGCAAGGGCAAGCCAGAGCTAGAGCAAGAGAAGGCCGAAGCCAAGGCAAGGGCAGGCCGGAAACCAGGGCGAGAGCAGGCCGGAGACAGTTCGAGGCCAGAGCCAGAGCGAGAGCTGGCCAGAGCCAGAGCGAGAGCAGGCAGGAGCCAGGGTGAAAGCAGTCCGGAGCCAAGGCAAGGGCAGTCCGAAGCCAGTGCGAGGGCAGTACCGATGTAGAGCGAGAGCAGGCCGGAGTCAAGGCGAGATTAGCCCGGAGCCAAGGCGAGGGCAGGCCAGAGGCAGAGCCAGGGCAGGCCAGAGCCAGAGCGAGAGTAGGTCAGAGCTAGAGCGAGAGCAGGCCGGAGCCAGAGCGAGAGCAGGCCGGAGCCAGGGCAAAGGCTGGCCGGAACAAGGGCGAGAACAGGTCGCAGTCAAGACGAGGGCAGGCCAGAGCCAGAGCAAGAGCAGGCCGGAGCCAGGGCGAGGGCTGACCAGAGTCAGAGCAAGAGCAGGCCTGAGCCAGGGTGAGAGCAGGCCGGAGCCAAGGCGAGAGCTGGCCAGAGCCAGAGCAAGGGCAGGCCGGAGCCAGGGCGAGGACAGGCCGGAGCCAAGGCGAGAGCAGGCCGGAGCCAAGGCAAGGGCAGGCTTGAGCCAGACCGAGAGCAGGCCGGAGCCAGGGCAAGAGCAGGCCGGAGCCAAGGCGAGGGCAAGCCAGAGTCAGAGCAAGAGCAGGCCGGAGCCAAGGCAAGGGCACGCCAGAGCCAGAGCAGGCCAGAACCAAAGCGAGAGCAGGCCGGAGCCAGGGCGAGGGCAAGCAAGAGCCAGAGCGAGAGTAGGCCAGAGCCAAGGCAAGGGCACTCCAGAGCCAGAGAGAGAGAAGGCTGGAGCCAAGGCAAGGGCAGGCCGGAACAAGGGCTAGAGCAGGCCCGAGACAGGGCGAGGCCAGAGCGAGAGCAGGCCACAGGCAGAGTGAGAGTATGCCGGAGCCAGGGCGAGGGCGGGCCAGAGAGAGAGCAGGCCGGAGCCAGGTCGAGGGAGGGCCAGAGCCAAAGCGAGAGAAGGCCGGAGCCAGGGCGAGAGCAGGCCGGAGCTAATGCGAGGGCAGGCCGGAGCCAGATCGATGGCAGTCTCCGGAGCCAGGGCAAGGGCAGTCAGGAACTAGAGCGAGAGCAGGCCGGAGCCAAGGTGAGAGCTGGCTGGAGCCAAGTCGAGGGCAGGCCAGAGGCAGAGCCAGGGCAGGCCAGAGTCAGAGCGAGAGCAGGCCGGAGCCAAGGCGAGGGCAGGCTAGAGCCAGAGCAAGAGCAGGTCAGAGCCAAGGCGAGGGTAGGCCAGAGCCAGAGCGAGAGCAGGCCGGAGCTAAGGCGAGGGGAGGCCAGAGCGAGAGCAGGCCAGAGCCAGAGCAAGAGCAGGCCGGAGCCAAGGCGAAAGCAAGCCAGAAAAAGAGCGAGATCAGGCCAGAGTCAAGACGAGGGCAGGCCAGAGCCAGTGGAAGAGCAGGCTGGAGCCAAGGCATCGGCAGGCGAGAGCCAGAGACAGAGCAGGCCGGAGCCAGAGCGAGGGCAGGCCAGAGCGAGAGCAGGTCGGAGCCAAGGCGAGAGCAGGCCGGAGCTAATGCGAGGGCAGGCCGGAGCAAGAGCAAGGGCAGGCCAGAGCCAGAGAGAGAGCAGGCCAGAGCGAGAGTAGGCCAGAGCCAGGGCGAGGGCAGGCCAGAGCCAGAGAGAGAGCAGGCCGGAGCCAGGGCGAAGGCAGGCCATTGCCAGCGAGAGCAGGCCGGAGCCAGGGCGAGAGCAGGCCAGAGCCAGAGCGAGAGCAGGTCGGAGCCAGGGCGAGAGCAGGCCGGAGCCAATGCGAGGGCAGGCCGGAGCCAGAGGAAGGGCAGGCCAGAGCGAGAGCAGGTCGGAGCCAGGGCGAGAGCAGGCCGGAGCTAGAGCGAGGGCAGGCCAGAGCCAGAGCGAGAGCAGGCCAGAGCGAGAGTAGGCCAGAGCCAGGGCGAGGGCAGGTCAGAGCCAGAGAGAGAGCAGGCCGGAGCCAGGGCGAAGGCAGGCCATTGCCAGAGCGAGAGCAGGTCGGAGTCAGGGCGAGAGCAGGCCAGAGCCAATGCGAGGGCAGGCCGGAGCCAGGGCAAGGGCAGGCCGGAGTTAGGGCGAGGGCAGGCCGGAGCCAGAGCGAGAGCAGGCCGGAGCCAAGGCGAGAGCAGGCCAGAGCGAGAGTAGGCCGGAGCCAGGGCGAGGGCAGGCCAGAGCATAGCTAGCAAAGGGCAGGCCGAAACCAGGACGAGAGCAGGCCGGAGACAGGGTGAGTGAGGCCAGAGCAAGAGTAGGCCGGAGCCAGGGTGAGGGCAGGCCAGAGAGAGAGCAGGCCGGAGCCAGGCGAGGGCAGGCCAGAGCGAGAGGGAGAGCAGGCCAGAACCAAGGCGAGGGCAGTCCAGAGCCAGAGCGAGAGCAGGCCAGAGCCAGAGCGAGAGCAGTCCGGAGCCAGAGCTAGGGCAGGCCAGAGCGAGAGCAGGCCTGAGCCAGAGCGAGAGCAGGCTGGAGCCAAGGAAAAGGCAGGCCAGAACAAGAGCGAGATCAGGTTAGAGTCAAGACGAGGGCAGGCCAGAGCCAGAGGAAGAGCAGGCCGGAGCCAAGGCATGGGCAGGCCGGAGCCAGGGCGGGGACAGGCCGGAGCCAAGGCGAGAGCAGGCCGGAGCCAAGGCTAGGGCAGGCTTGAGCCAGACCGAGAGCAGGCCGGAGCCAGGGCAAGAGCAGGCCGGAGCCAAGGCGAGGGCAAGCCAGAGTCAGAGCAAGAGCAGGCCGGAGCCAAGGCAAGGGCACGCCAGAGCCAGAGCAGGCCAGAACCAAAGCGAGAGCAGGCCGGAGCCAGGGCGAGGGCAAGCAAGAGCCAGAGCGAGAGTAGGCCAGAGCCAAGGCAAGGGCACTCCAGAGCCAGAGCGAGAGAAGGCTGGAGCCAAGGCAAGGGCAGGCCGGAACAAGGGCTAGAGCAGGCCCGAGACAGGGCGAGGCCAGAGCCAGAGCGAGAGCAGGCCACAGGCAGAGTGAGAGTATGCCCGAGCCAGGGCGAGGGCGGGCCAGAGCCAGAGAGAGAGCAGGCAGAAGCCAGGTCGAGGGCGGGCCAGAGCCAAAGCGAGAGAAGGCCGGAGCCAGGGCGAGAGCAGGCCGGAGCTAATGCGAGGGCAGGTCGGAGCCAGATCGATGGCAGGCTCCGGAGCCAGGGCAAGGGCAGTCAGGAACTAGAGCGAGAGCAGGCCGGAGCCAAGGTGAGAGCTGGCTGGAGCCAATTCGAGGGCAGGCCAGAGGCAGAGCCAGGGCAGGCCAGAGTCAGAGCGAGAGCAGGCCGGAGCCAAGGCGAGGGCAGGCTAGAGCCAGAGCAAGAGCAGGTCAGAGCCAAGGCGAGGGTAGGCCAGAGCCAGAGCGAGAGTAGGCCGGAGCTAAGGCGAGGGGAGGCCAGAGCGAGAGCAGGCCAGAGCCAGAGCAAGAGCAGGCCGGAGCCAAGGCGAAAGCAGGCCAGAACAAGAGCGAGATCAGGCCAGAGTCAAGACGAGGGCAGGCCAGAGCCAGTGGAAGAGCAGGCCGGAGCCAAGGCATCGGCAGGCGAGAGCCAGAGAGAGAGCAGGCCGGAGCCAGAGCGAGAGCAGGTCGGAGCCAGGGCGAGAGAAGGCCGGAGCTAATGCGAGGGCAGGCCGGAGCAAGAGCAAGGGCAGGCCAGAGCCAGAGAGAGAGCAGGCCAGAGCGAGAGTAGGCCAGAGCCAGGGCGAGGGCAGGCCAGAGCCAGAGAGAGAGCAGGCCGGAGCCAGGGCGAAGGCAGGCCATTGCCAGCGAGAGCAGGCCGGAGCCAGGGCGAGAGCAGGTCGGAGCCAGGGCGAGAGCAGGCCGGAGCCAAAGCAAGGGCAGGCCAGAGCGAGAGCAGGTCGGAGCCAGGGCGAGAGCAGGCCGGAGCTAATGCGAGGGCAGGCCGGAGCTAGAGCAAGGGCAGGCCAGAGGCAGAGCGAGAGCAGGCCAGAGCGAGAGTAGGCCAAAGCCAGGGCGAGGGCAGGTCAGAGCCAGAGAGAGAGCAGGCCGGAGCCAGGGCGAAGGCAGGCCATTGCCAGAGAGAGAGAAGGTCGGAGCCAGGGCGAGAGCAGGCCAGAGCCAATGCGAGGGCAGGCCGGAGCCAGAGCAAGGGCAGGCCGGAGTCAGGGCGAGGGCAGGCCGGAGCCAGAGCGAGAGCAGGCTGGAGCCAAGGCGAGAGCAGGCCAGAGCGAGAGCAGGCCGGAGCCAGGGCGAGGGCAGGCCAGAGCGAGAGAAGGCCAGAGCCTAGCTAGGCAAGGGCAGGCCGAAACCAGGACGAGAGCAGGCCGGAGACAGGGTGAGTGAGGCCAGAGCAAGAGTAGGCCGGAGCCAGGGTGAGGGCAGGCCAGAGAGAGAGCAAGCCGGAGCCAGGCGAGGGCAGGCCAGAGCGAGAGCGAGAGCAGGCCAGAGCCAAGGCAAGGGCAGTCCAGAGCCAGAGCAAGAGCAGGCCAGAGCCAGAGCGAGAGCAGTCTGGAGCCAGAGCTAGGGCAGGCCAGAGCGAGAGCAGGCCTGAGCCAGAGCGAGAGCAGGCTGGAGCCAAGGAAAAGGCAGGCCAGAACAAGAGCGAGATCAGGTTAGAGTCAAGACGAGGGCAGGCCAGAGCCAGAGGAAGAGCAGGCCGGAGCCAAGGCATGGGCAGGCCGGAGCCAGAGAGAGAGCAGGCCGGAGCCAGGGTGAGGGCAGGCCAGAGCAAGAGCGAGAGCGGGTCGGAGCCAGGGCGAGGGCAGGCCGGAGCCAATGCGAGGGCAGGCCGGAGCCAGAGCAAGGGCAGGCCGGAGTCAGGGCGAGGGCAGGCCAGAGCCAGAGCGAGAGCAGGCCGGAGCCAAGGCGAGAGTAGGCCAGAGCCAAGGCAAGGGCAGGCCAGAGCCAGAGCGATACAAGGCCAGAGCCAAGGCAAGGGCAGGCCAGAGCAAGAGGAGGCCAGAGCCAGAGCAAAAGCAGGCCGGAGCCAGGGCGAGGGCAGGCCAGAGCAAGAGCAGGCCAGAGCCAGAGCAAGAACAGGCCAGAGCCAGGGCGAGGGCAGGCCAGAGCCAGAGCAGTCCGGAGCCAAGGCAAGGGCAGGCCAGAGACAGCAGGCCTACGTCAGAGCGAGAGCATGCCGGAGCCAAGGTGAAGGCTGGCCATAACGAGCGAGAGCAGGCCGGAGTCAAGACGAGGGCAGGCCAGAGCAAGAGCAGGCCAGAGCAAGAGCAGGCCGGAGCCAAGGCGAGGACTAGCCAGAGCCAGAGCAAGGGCAGGCCGGAGCCAGAGCAAGGGCAGGCCGGAGCCAGAGCAAGGGCAGGCCGGAGCCAGGGCAAGGACAGGCCAGAGCCAGAGCGAGAGTAGGCCAGAGCCAGAGCGAGAGTAGGCCGGAGCCAGGGCGAGAGCAGGCCGGAGCCAGGGCGAGAGCAGGCCGAAGCCAGGGCGAGAGCAGGCCGGAGCCAAGGCGAGGGCAGGTCAGAGCCAGAGCGAGAGCAGGCCGGAGCAAGGATGAATGAGGGCAGGCCAGAGTCAGAGCGAGAGCAGGCCGGAGCTAAGGCAAGGGCAGGCCAGAGCCAGAGAGAGAGCAGGCCAGAGGCAGGGCGAGGGAAGGCCAGAGCGAGAGCAGGTCGGAGCCAAGGCGAGAGCAGGCCGGAGCCAGAGCAAGTGCAGGCTAGAGTCAGGGCGAGGGCATGCCGGAGCCAGAGAAAGAGAGCCGACCGGAGCTAAGGCGGGAACAGGCCGGAGCCAAGGCGAGGTTAGGCCAGAGCCAGAGTAAAAACAGGCCGGAGCCAGGACGAGGGCAGGCCAGAGCGAGAGCAGGACGGAGCCTCGGCGAGGGCAAACCAGAGCCAGAGCGAGAGAAGGCTGGAGCCAAGGCAAAGTCAGGCCGTTACCAGGGCGAGAACAGGCCAGAGGCCCAGAGCGACAGTAGGCCAGAGCCAGAGAGAGTAGGGCGGAGACTGGGCAAGGGCAGGCCAGAAACAGAGCGAGAACAGGTCGGAGCCAGGGCGAGAGCAGGCCGGAGCCAAGGCGAGGGTAGGCCGGAGCCAGGGCGAGGGCAGTCCGGAGCGAGAGCAGGCCGGAGCCAGGGCGAGAGCAGGCCAGAGAAAGAGCGAGAGCAGGCCGGAGCCAGGACGAGTGCAGGCCGGAGCCAGGGCGAGAGCGGGCCGGAGCCTATGCGAGGACAGGCCAGAGCCAGAGCGAGAGCAGGCCGGAGCCAAGGCTTCATTGCTTATTATGAGACACAAATCTGATAATTACACTACTGCTGTAACGTCTGGCCTGCCCTCATCTTGACTCCGGCCTGCTCTCGCTCTTGTTATGGCCTGCCTTCGCCTTGGCTCCGGCCTGCTCTCGCTCTGGCGTAGGCCTGCTGTCGCTCTGGCTCTGTCTGGCATGCCCTTGCCTTGCCTCCGGACTGCTCTTGCTCTGGCTCTGGCCTGCCCTCGCCCTGGCTCCGGCCTGCTCTTGCTCTGGTCTGCCCTCGCCCTGGCTCCGACCTGCTCTTGCTATGGCCTGCTCTTGCTCTGGCGTCGCCCTGTCTCCAGCCTGCTCTCGCCCTGGTTCTGGCCTGCCCTTGCCTTGGCTCTGGCCTTCTATCGCACTGGCTCTGGCCTGCCCTTGCCTTGGCTCTGGCCTACTCTCGCCTTGGTTCCGGCCTGCCCTCTCATTGGCTCCGGCCTGCCCTCCCGGCCTGCCCCTCTGGCTCCGGCCTGCCCTCGCCCTGGCTCCGACCCGCTCTCGCTCTGGCCTGCCCTTGCCCTGGCTCCGGCCTGCTCTCTCTCTGGCTCTGGCCTGCAAATGCCTTGGCTCCGGCCTGCTCTTCCTCTGGCCTGCCCTCCTCTTGACTCTAACCTGATCTCGCTCTTGTCTTCGCCTTGGCTCCAGCCTGCTCTCGCTCTGGCTCAGGCCTGCTCTCGCTCTGGCCTGCCCTATCTCTGGCTCCGGACTGCACTCGCTCTGGCCTGCCCTCGCCCTGCCTCCGACATACTCTCGCTCTGGTTCTGACCTGCTCTCGCTCTGGCCTCGCCCTGTCTCCGGCCTGCTCTCGCCCTTGTTCCGGCCTGCCCTTGCCTTGGCTCCGGCCTTCTCTCGCTCTGGCCTGCCCATGCCTTGGCTCCGGCCTGCTCTTCCTCTGGCTCTGGCCTGCCCTCGTCTTGACTCTGGCCTGCCCTCGCCCTGGCTACGGCCTGCTCTCGCTCTGTCTGGCCTGCCCTCGCCCTGGCTCCGGCCTGCTCTGGATCTGGCTCTGGCCTGCCCTCGCCTTGGCTCTGACCTGCTCTCGCCCTGGCTCCAGCCTGCTCTCGCCCTGGCTCCGGCCTGCTCTCACTCTGGCTCCGGCCTGGCCTCGCCCTGGTTCCGGCCTGCCCTTGCTCTGACTCCGGCTAGCCCTCGCCTTGGCTCTCGCCTGCTCTCGCCATGGCTCTGGCCTGCTCTTGCTCTGGCTTTGGCCTGCCCTCACCCTGGCTCCTGCCTGCTCTTGCTCTGGCCTGCCCTCGTCTTGACTCCGGCCTGATCTCGCTCTTCTTCTGGCCTGCCTTCGCCTTGGCTCCGGCCCTGCTCTCACCTTGGCGCTGGCCTACTTTCGCTCTAGCTTTGGACTGCCCTCGCCATGGCTCTGGCCTGCCATCGCTCTGACTCCGGCCTGCTCTTCGCCCTGGCTCCGGCCTGCTCTCGCTCTGGCCTCGCCCTGTCTCCGGCCTGCTCCCCCCCTGGTTCCAGCCTGCCCTTGCCTTGGTTCCGGCCTTCTCTCGCTCTAGCTCTTGCCTGCCTTTGCCTTGCAAGCCTCTCGCCTACTCTCGCTCTGGCCTGTCCTCGCCCTGGTTCCAGCCTGCTCTCGCTCTGGCCTGCCCTCGCTTTGGCTCAGGCTTGCTCTCGCCTTGGCTCCGGCCTGCTCTCGCCCTGGCTCCGGCCTGCTCTCACTCTGGCTCCGGCCTGTCCTCGCCCTGGCTCCGGCCTGCCCTTGCTCTGACTCCAGCTAGCCCTCGCCTTGGCTCCGGCCTGCTCTCGCCCTGACTCTGGCCTGCTCTTGCTCTGGCTTTGGCCTGCCCTCACCCTGGCTCTGGCCTGCTCTTGCTCTGGCTCTGTGTCTTGACTCCGGCCTGATTTCACTCTTCTTCTGGCCTGCCTTCGCCTTGGCTCCGGCCCTGCTCTCGCCTTGGCGCTGGCCTACTTTCGCTCTAGCTTCAGACTGCCCTCGCCTGGCTCTGGCTTGCCATCGCTCTGACTCCGGCCTGCTCTTCGCCCTGGCTCTGGCCTGCCCTCGCCCTGGCCTGCCCTAGCCCTGGCTCCAGCCTACTCTCGCTCAGGCTCTGGCCTGCTCTCATTCTGACCTCGCCCTGTCTCCGGCCTGCTCCCCCCCCTGTCCGACCTGCCCTTGCCTTGGCTCCCTCCGGCCAGCTCTCGCTCTAGCTCTTGCCTGCCCTCGCCCTGACTCTGGCCTGCCCCTCTGCAGGCCGCCCTGACTCCGGCCTGCCCCTCTGGCTCCGGCCTGCCCTCGCATTGGCTCCGGCCTGCTCTCTCGCCCTGGCTCCGACCCGCTCTCGCTCTGGCCTGCCCTTGCCCTGGCTCTCCGGCCTGCTCTCTCTCTGGCTCTGGCCTGCCCATGCCTTGGCTCCGGTCTGCTCTCGCTCTGGCTCAGGCCTGCTCTCGATATGGCTCTGGCCTGCCCTAGCTCTGGCTCCGGACTGCTCTCGCTCTGGCTCTGGCCTGCTATCGCTCTAGCTCTGGCCTGCCCTCGCCTGGCTCCGGCCTGCTCTCTCTCTGGCCTGCCCTCGCCCTGGCTCCGGCCTACTCTCGCTCTGGCCTCACTCACCCTGTCTCCGGCCTGATCTCGTCCTGGTTTCGGCCTGCCCTTGCCTTGACTCTGGCCTTCTCTCGCTCTGGCCTGCCCTTGCCTTGGCTCTGGCCTACTCTCGCTCTGGCTCTGGCCTGCCCTCGCTCTGACTCCGGCCTGCTCTCGCTCTGGTGTGCCCTCGCCTTGGCTACGGCCTGCTCTCGCTCTGTCTGGCCTGCCCTCGCCCTGGCTCCGGCCTGCTCTGGATCTGGCTCTGGCCTGCTCTCGCCCTGGCTCCGACCTGCTCTCGCCCTGGCTCCGGCCTGCTTTCGCCCTGGCTCCGGCTCTCATCCTGGCTCCGGCCTGCCCTTGCTCTGGCCTGCCCTCGTCTTGACTCCGGCCTGATCTCGCTCTTCTTCTGGCCTGCCCTTCGACTTGGCTCCGGCCCTGCACTCGCCTTAGCGCTGGCCTGCCATCGCTCTGACTCCGGCCTGCTCTTCGCCCTGGCCTGCCCTCGCCCTGTCCAGCCTACTCTCGCTCTGGCCTGCTTTCGCTCTGACCTCGCCCTGTCTCCGGCCTGCTCCCCCCCCTGGTTCCGGCCTGCCCTTGCCTTGGCTCCCTCTGGCCTTCTCTCGCTGTAGCTCTTGCCTGACTTTGCTCTCGCCTACTCTCGATCTGGCCTGTCCTCGCCCTGGCTCCGGCCTGCTCTTGCCAGAGCGTGCCTTCGCCATGGCTCCGGCCTGCTCTCTCTCTGACACTGGCCTGCCTCCGGCGTGCTCTGGCTCTGTCCTGCCCTCGCCTTGGCTCCGGCCTGCTCTCGCCCTGGCTCTGGCCTGCCCTCGCCTTGGCTCCAGCCTGCTCTTGCTCTGTCTCCGGCCTGCCCTCGCCCTGGCTCCGGCCTGCCCTTGCTCTGGTCTGCCCTCGTCTTGACTCCGGCCTGCTCTCGCTCTGGTTCTGGCCAGCATTCGCCTTGGCTCCGGTCTGCTCTCGCTCTGGCTCAGGCCTACTCTCTCTCTGGCTCTGGCCTGCCCTGGCGGCGTGCTCTCGCCTTGGCAAGGGCCTGCTTTTGCTCTGGCCTTCCCTTGCCCTGGCTCCGGCCTGCTCTCGCTCTGGCTCTGGACTGCTCTCGCTCTGGCCTGCTCTGGCTCTGGCCTGCCCTCGCCTTGGCTCTGGCCTGCTCTCTCCCTGGCTCCGGCCTGCTCTCGCTATGGCTTCAGCCTGCCCTCGCCCTGGCTCCGGTCTGCCCTTGATCTGGCTCCGGCCAGCCCTCGCCTTGGCTCCGGCCAGCTCCTGCTCTAGCTCCGGCCTCTGGCCTGCTCTTGCTCTGGCCTGGCCTTGGCCGGATCCGGCCTGCTCTCGCTCTCACTCTGGTCTGCCCTCGCCCTGGCATGCTCTCGCGCTGGCTCTGGCCTGCTCTCGCCCTGGCTCCGGCCTGCACTCGTCCTGGCTCTGGCCTGCTCTCACTCTGGCTCTGGCCTACCCTCGTCTTGGCTCCGGCCTGCTCTCGCCCTGGCTCCAGCCTGCTCTCTCTCTGGCTTCGGCCTTCCCTCGTCCTGGCTCCGGCCTGCCCTTGTTCTGGCTCCGGCCAGCCCTCGACCTGGCCAGCACCTGCACTTGCTCCGGCCTGCCTTCGCCTTGGCTCCTGCCTGATCTCGCTCTGGCCTGCTCTCGCTCTGGCCTGCTCTCGCTCTGGCTCTGGCCTGCCTTCGCCATGGCCCCGGACTGCTCTCGCTCTGGCCTGCTCTCGCTCTGGCTTGGGCCTGTCCTTGCCTTGGCTCCGGCCTGCTCTTGCTCTGGCCTGCTCTTGCTCTGGCCTACCCTGGCTCTGCCTCTGGCCTGCCCTTGCCTTGGCTCCGGCCTGCTCTCGCTCCGTACTGCCCTCACCCTGGCTCCGCTATGCCATAGCTTGGGCTATGGCCTGCCCTCGCCTTGGCTCCGTCCTGCTCTCGCCCTGGCTCTGGCCTGCCCTCGCCCTGGCACCGGCGTACTCTCTCTCTGGCTCTGGCCTGCCGTCGCCCTACTCTCGCTCTGGCTCTGGCCTGCTCTTGCTCTGGTTCTGGCCTCGCCTTGGCTCCGGCCTGCTCTCGCTCTCACTCTGGTCTGCCCTCACCCTGGCTGACTGCTCTGGCTCTAGCTCTGGCCTGCTCTCGCGCTGGCTCTGACCTGCCCTCGTCCTGGCTCCGGCCTGCCCTCGTCTTGGCTCCGGCCGGCCTGCTCTCGCGCTGGCTCCAGCCTGCTCTCGCTCTGGCTTAGGCCTTCCCTCGCCATAGCTCCGGCCTGCCCTTGCTCTGGCTCCGGCCAGCCCTCGCCTTGGATACATACGGCCAGCACCTGCTCTGGCTCCGGCCTGCCTTCGCCTTGGCTTCGGACTGCTCTCGCTCTGGCCTGTCCTTGCCTTGGCTCTGGCCTGCTCTTGCTCTGGCCTACCCTGGCTCTGCCTCCGGCCAGACCTCGCCTTTGCTCCGGCCAAGCTCCGGCACTGGCTCCGGCCTGCCCTCGCCTTGGCTTCGATCTGCTCTTGTGCTGGCTCCGGTCTGCCCTCGCTCTGGCTCCGGCCTGCCCTCGCCCTGGCTCCGGCCTGCTCTCGCCCTGGCTCCGGCCTGCTCTCGCCCTGTCTCCATCCTGCTCTCGCTTTGGCTCCGGCCTGCCCTCGCCCTGGCTCCGGCCTGCTCTCACTCTGGCTCCGGCCTGCCCTCCTCTTGGCTCTGGCCTGCTCTCGCTCTGGCCTGCCCTAGCCCTGTCTTCGGCCTGCTCTCGCTCTGGCCTGCCCTCGCCCTGGTTCCGGCATTCTCTCGCTCTGGTTTCGGCCTGCCGTCTCCTTGGATCCGGCCTGCTCTCGCTCTGGCTCCGGCCTGCCCTCCCTCGCCTTGGCTCCAGCCTGCTCTCACTCTGGCTCTGGCCTGCCTTTGCCTTGGCTCCGGCCTGCCCTCGCCCTGGCTCCGGCCTGCTCTCACTCTGGCTCCGGCCTGCCCTCCTCTTGGCTCTGGCCTGCTCTCGCTCTGGCCTGTCCTTGCCTTGGCTCCGGCCTGCTCTTGCTCTGGCCTGCCCTCGCCCTGGCTCCGGCATTCTCTCGCTCTGGTATCGGCCTGCCCTCGCCTTGGCTCCGGCCTGCCTTTGCCATGGCTACGGCCTGCTATCGCTCTGGCTCCGGACTGCCTTTGCCTTGGCTCCGGCCTGCTCTCGCTCAGGCTCTGGCCAGCTCTCACTGTGGCTCTGGCCTGCCTTCGCCTTGGCCAGAGCGAGCATTTTTCGGACTATAAGACGCACCGGACTATAAGATGCACCTAGGTTTTAGAGGAGGAAAATAAAAAAAACTGTAAGCAAAAAATGTGTTCATGATGCACTTTTAAGGGGGAGGAGGTCTTCTGCAGACACTGGTATAGGGGTAATGTCCCCCAATTCTGACAATATCCCCCATCCTGGTATATATGCCCCCCCTTCCTTTTATACGTGGTCCCCATCCCCATCCTGGTATGCCTGGAATCTCTCCATCCTGGTATGCATGGCACCCTTCATCCTTATCCTGGTATGCATGGCACCCCTCATCCCTATCCTGGTGTGCATGGCACCCATCATCCCCATCCTGGTATGCATGGCACAGCAATCCCCATCCTGGTATGCATGGCACCCCTCATCCCCATCCTGGTATGCATGACACCCTACATCCCCGTCCTGGTATGCATGGCACCCCTCAACCCTGTCCTGGTATGCATGGCACCCCTAATCTTTATCCTGGTATGCATGGGGCCCCTAATCCCTATCCTGCTATGCATGGCACCCCTAATCCCTATCCTGGTATGCATGGCACCCCTCATCCTTATCCTGGCATGTATGGCCCCTCATCCTTATCCTGGTATGTATGGCCCCCTCATTTTTATCCTGTTATGTCTGCCCCTCTCAGCGTTATCCTGGTATGCATGGCACCCCTCATCCTTACCCTTGTATGTATGGCCCCCTCATCTTTATCCTAGTATGCATGGTCCCCCTAATCCCCACCAGGCTGCACATAAAAAAATAAACACTCCTAATCACCTTTCTTCTCTCCTCCAGCACAGCGTCCTGTATGCCCTCACTGATCTCTCCATGTGAGCCGCGCATGACATCACTGCCATGCACGGCTCACAAGGAGAGAGATCAGCTGCCGGAAGTCACTGCTCCCCACACCGGGACAGTGTGCGCGGGGAGCAGTGACTTCATGCTCCTTAATATCCGCCACACAGCGTAGCCGCAGCACGGCTCCTGCTGCTGCCGGGCTATTGCGTGTGCCAGCTTATTAAAGGACATGAATATTCACCCCTCCCCACACCCATGGGCATGGAGAGAGGTTTAATATTCATGCCCTTTTACAGCGGGCACAGGCGATTCCGGCAACAGCAGGAGCCGCGCTGCGGCCACACTGTGTGCCACTATTAAGGAGCATGAATATTCAGTGCTCCCCACGTCCCATGGGGGTGAGGAGCAGTGAATATTCATTTTCTTTAGCAGCGGGGACAGTGTAGGCTGCAGCGGGAGGCAGCTGCCTCCTGTGCCCCGCTCCTCCGCCGCTACAACTCCCCCCGTACCCCACACAATGCATATACAGTACAGACCAAAAGTTTGGACACACCTTCTCATTTAAAGATTTTTCTGTATTTTCATGACTATGAAAATTGTACATTCACACTGAAGGCATCAAAACTATGAATTAACACATGTGGAATTATATACTTAACAAAAAAGTGTGAAACAACTGAAAATATGTCTTATATTCTAGGTTCTTCAAAGTAGCCACCTTTTGCTTTGATGACAGCTTTGCACACTCTTGGCATTCTCTTGATGCGCTTCAAGTGGTAGTCACCGGAAATGTTTTTCACTTCACAGGTGTGCCCTGTCAGGTTTAATAAGAGGGATTTCTTGCCTTATAAATGGGGTTGGGACCATATGTTGTGTTGTGCAGAAGTCTGGTGGATACACAGCTGATGGTCCTACTGAATAGACTGTTAGAATTTGTATTATGGCAAGAAAAAGCAGCTAAGTAAAGAAAAAGGAGTGGCCATCATTACTTTAAGAAATGAAGGTCAGTCAGTCCGAAAAATTGGGAAAACTTTGAAAGTGTCCCCAAGTGCAGTTGCAAAAACCATCAAGCGCTACAAAGAAACTGGCTCACATGAGGACCGCCCCAGGATAGGAAGACCAAGAGTCACCTCCGCTTCTGAGGCTAAGTTTATCTGAGTCACCAGCCTCAGAAATCGCAGGTTAACAGCAGCTCAGATTAGAGACCAGGTCAATGCCACACAGAGTTCTAGCAGCAGACACATCTCTTCAACAACTGTTAAGAGGAGACTTTGTGCAGCAGGCCTTCATGGTAAAATAGCTGCTAGGAAGCCACTGCTAAGGACAGGCAACAAGCAGAAGAGACTTGTTTGAGCTAAAGAACACAAAGAATGGACATTAGACCAGTGGAAATCTGTGCTTTGGTATGATGAGTCCAAATTTGAGATCTTTGGTTCCAACCACCGTGTCTTTGTGCAATGCAGAAAAGGTGAACAGATGGACTCTACATGCCTGGTTCCCACCGTGAAGCATGGAGGAGGGGTGTGATGGTGTGGGGGTGCTTTGCTGGTGACACTGTTGGGGATTTATTCAAAATTGAAAGCATACTGAACCAGCATGGCTACCACAGCATCTTGCAGCGGCATGCTATTCCATCCGGTATGCGTTTAGTTGGACCATCATTTATTTTTCAACAGGACAATGACCCCAAACACACCTCCAGGCTGTGTAAGGGCTATTTGACCAACAAAGAGAGTGATGGGGTGCTATGCGAGATGACCTGGCCACCACAGTCACCAGACCGGAACCCAATCGAGATGGTTTGGGGTGAGCTGGACCGCAGAGTGAAGGCAAAGGGGCCAACAAGTGCTAAGCATCTCTGGGAACTCCTTCAAGATTGTTGGAAGACCATTTCCAGTGACTACCTCTTGAAGCTCATCAAGAGAATGCCAAGAGTGTGCAAAGCAGTCATCAAAGCAAAAGGTGGCTACTTTGAAGAACCTAGAATATAAGACATATTTTCAGTTGTTTCACACTTTTTTGTTAAGTATATAATTCCACATGTGTTAATTCATAGTTTTGATGCCTTCAGTGTGAATGTTCAATTTTCAAAGTCAAGAAAATACAGAAAAATCTATAAATGAGAAGGTGTGTCCAAACTTTTGGTCTGTATTGTATATACCCCCCCAACATTTGGACTATAAGACGCACCCCCTTTTATGCCCATAGCAGCCAGAGATGCAGATGTGTTATGTGCAGCATGAGACGGGGCATTATCATGCATGAAAATGATCTTGCTGCGGAATGCACGGTTCTTCTTCTTGAACCATAGAAGGAAGTGCTGTTTGAGAAACTCAACATACATTATGGAGTTCATCTTTACCCCTTCAGGGATCCTAAAAGGGCCGACAATCTCTCTCCCCATGATTCCAGCCCAAAACATTACTCCACCTCCTCCTTGTTAGCGCCGTAGCCGTGTTTGCATGGGGTGTCCATCAACCAGCCATCCTCCACTCCATCCATCTGGACCATCGAGATCATTTCATGCATGATAATGCCCCCTCTCATGCTGCGCATAACACATCTGCATCTCTGGCTGCTATGGGCATAAAAGGGGACAAACTTATGGTGTGGCAGCCATGCTCCCCTGACCTCAACCCCATTGAGAACCTCTGGAGCATCATCAAAAGGAGTGTCTATGATGGCGGGAGGCAGTTCACATCTAAGCAACAGCTCTGGGAGGGTATTCTGTCCTCATGCAAAACAATTAAAGCAGAAACCATCCAAAACCTGACAAATTCAATGGACGAGAGAGTTCAGAAGCTCATTTAGAACAAGGGGTCCTATGTGCAAATGTAACATCACCTAGAATAAAGTTTTGAGTTGAAAACTGTTTGATTTCAGTGTGTAATAACCTGCTAATGCTTATAATTTCAAAAATGACCATTTTTTTGTTCTTTATTAAAATGAAAAGGTTGAAAACTCTGCTGTGAATAATAATTTGGAACATGCATTTTGAGTGCAGTTTGAGTATTTTATTTTTTTAAAAAATATACTGTTATCATAGGCAGTTTGTACAAAAACCTTTCAATTGTACTCTAATAGTTATTTGACTGGAAAATTACAATGACTGCAATTCATATAGGTAATTTGGGAAAAGCTGAGAAAATATTATTTGCATAATAATTTGGAACACAGTGTAAACTTGATTCTGATGTAATGTATAATAAAATTCTATGCAATTTATCATATATTGACCTTTTTGAATTGGTATTCCCTGTAAGTAGCATGGAGTGCACACTCATCTCCTTCGCTCTGTAACATAATTTTATTCCTTTCCACCCTTTTCTTTCCCCTCCACATAATTTTTTATAACACGTATAACATGTTTTGTGTTTTTAATCGATTTAATAAAGAGATACATATTTTACAATATACTCTTGTTGCCTAATTTATAGATATAATTTTCTAGGTTTATATGATCATATTAGCCCTAATCTATTGCTCACTGTTGTTTCCAGGGACTTATAGGGACTTTGAGGGATAGACGACTTGTGAGTGGGGGCGCCATTGTCGTACTATATTTAGGGTGCCAACCCCTGCAGTCAGGAATGATCATCATAGGGGACAATAGGAGCAGACTAATTCTGCACATTCATTATTTTTCACTTTGATCTTCAGATTATTTCTTTGTATGGATAATTTTAATTATCTTTAATAAAGGTTGCATGTTAAGGGTTTTTTATGCAAATTATATGGTTATACCCTTTGTTTGATATGCCGTTAGTTGGTTAAAAAATGTAAAAAAATAAAAAGTTCACATCACCCCTCTTTGCCCCATTGAAAGTAAAGATATTAAAAAAAAATACACATATGTGGTATCGTTTTTTTAGTCCCTGCAGTTCCACAAAAATTAGACCACAGACAAAATAAAGTATAAATGTTGAGTGCCCAAGAACAATTGTGCCAAAGAGAAATAACACGTTACAACGATATATAGATGAAATATATTTATGAATTAAAATAAATAATAATGAAAGTCAAAAAATGGGCAAAGGGTACCGAAACAAAGGTGGCACTTGGGGTAAGTATATGCATAATTGTTATTCCATTGATAGGGCAGTAGAATGAATATGCTCATTAGTGGTAAAATACCACAACTATATAATCAAACATAGGGTATGTACATAAGTAGGAATATGGTAAGTATATATCGTTTAAATAGCAGCAAAAAGTACTTTATGTACAACCCTAAAAATTTGGGGGGCCAAACTTCAGAATTTTTTCACCACTAAAATAATTAAAAACTGGACATGTTGGGTATTGCCGTAATCGTATTGATGAGGAGAATAATATTGCAAGGTAATTTTTACTACAATATGTAAACACAATTCCCATAAAACAATGTCATATTGCATTTTTTTTCCACAATTTCACTGCACTTGGAATTGTTTCCCTTTTTCCAGTACACTAGTGGTGAAATGAATGGTGTCATTCAAAAGTAAAACTCGTCCCGCAAAAAAATAAGCCCTCATATGTCTATGTGGACAAAAAAATTGTTATGGCTCTGGGAAGAAGGGGGTGAAAAAATAGAAACACAAAAGCGGAAATTAGCTGTGGCGTGAAGGGGTTAAGTCTGCACCAAATCTGCAAGTCACAAATAAGCAACGTGTGAATGAGACTTCAGGATTCTCATTCACTTTGCTGGCATCTGGAAATCCTTCAGGTTTTGTGACAAATCTGCACTGAAAAAAAAGCAGCATAAAGCATTGTGTGCACACAGCCTTACATTAGGAGTGTCTATTTACCCATAACAACCAATCAGAAATCAGCTTTCATTTTACCAAAGCAGGTTGAGAAATGAAAGCTGAGCTCTGGTTGGTTGCTATGGACAACAAAGACAATGTAATGAACAGTTTTGATAAATAATGATGCTCTGAGACTCCACATTATACATCAGGGGACAGCAGCTCCATGTCACCGATCTATCACTGCTGTCAGGAGATGGGATCAAGAACAATTGATAAGAATCTAGCAATATGGGTGATGTGCTCCGCATTACAGGAACCATATAGGAGAAGAGCTCAATATGGCGGATAACGCAGACATGGCACATCTGCTACAGCAGGTACACAAGGCAGACACAAGGATTTCTAATTGTACGGCGTACGGTGCTGAGAAGCAACTGCAATACTCATGAAATAAACCTAAAAAGAGACGGACAATCCTTTACAAGTATCACTAGGATTATTATTATTCTTTATTATTATGGCGCCATTTATTCCCTGTCGCTTTACATGTGAGAAGGTGTATACATAGTAAAGACAAGTACAATAATCATGAACAATACAAGTTAGCGACTGGTCCAGGAAGAGAGAGGACCCTACCCGCGAGGGCCACAGTCTACAAAGGGATGGGTGAGGATACAGTAGGTGAGGGTAGAGCCTGTCATGCAGCGATGTGGTGGAGCGGTGGTTACTGCAGGGTGTAGGCTTGTCGGAAGAGGTCGGTCTTCATGTTCCTTTTGAAGGTTTCCACAGTAGGCGAGAGTCTGATGTGATGAGGTAGAGCTTTCCAGAGTAGGGGGGATGCACTGGAGACATCTTGTATGCGATTGTGGGAAGAGGCAATAAGAGGGGAGTAGAGAAGGAGATTGCAACATTCTAACATTTGCACAAATTTGGCAACTTTTTGGGACCGTTTTCTGCAGAAAGTCATTTAAGGGGTTGTCCACTACATGTCAACCCCTTCTGGAATGCTACAGTGCCCCAAATAAAGTAAAAACACTTCATATTTACCTCAGTGCCAACATGGTTGGAATGGCGCTATTCCAGGAGGTATGTGTTTTTTATTTTATTTGAGGCACTGCAGCACTTAAAGGTACTATGTCACCAAGGTTTTGAAACCTAATCTGAGATATAATATATATAGAGATATAGATATATAATATACAGAGATAAATGTTTCACTCATTGGGATGCTTGCTGTAGTTTTGATAAAATCACAGTTTTATCAGCAGGAGATTATCACTACTGCTGCCAGGTAGTTATCTATATTCATGAGCTCTGTATAACCCCACCCCCACCACTGATTGGGAGTTTTCTGACTATGCACAGGGTACACACACAGAAAGCTGCCAATCAGTGTTGTTAGCTGGGTTATACAGAGCTCAGCATTCAGAGAACTGGTAAATTTGTAGCAGAGAAAACTGTGATTTTGTCAAAATTATACCATGCAATCCAATGAATAGTACATGCTTGGTAGAAGGGTCTCTGCCCCTATATCATGCTGCTCTCATATAGGGTACCATAAAACTGCTGCCAGATTCCCTTTGAAAAGGTGTCAGCATTTTCCATGTCTTGTGGTAAATTTCAGTAGAACTGAACCTGGACATTACACAATGATAAGAACATTTCACCATGATTTTGGAACAGATAACTCTGACCACTTTGTATTGGTAAACTGCCTATAACAACTATAATCATCTGCTCAAATATAAAACTGTTTTTTGTAATTTTTTATTATAAAGGTAGATTTGGAATCATTTTGGTGACTTTATCCCTGGATTACATGTGGAGGTATAAAACATGCACAATAACGTTCCCTATAATTACTAGTTACATTTCTCTTTTTACCTGAGCCTCCCACGTCTTCTTTCTTCTGGCTATTGGCCTGGATTGATGGTGTCTTTCCTTCCTCTGAACAGTCCAGGCTGATTCTTCTGTTCTTCGGTAATTTTCTCTGGACAATGATGTCTTCATCTGCTTGCGCCATCTCTGGGGTGGGAGACATCTTCCGTCCTGAGTCTGGTTTCTTCCTCTTTTTTCCCTTCCTTTGGGGCTTTTTGATAGAAGGCTTCTCATCAGCCGATGAGCCCAAATGTCTTCTGTTCTTCAATCCTTCACTCTGGGCAATGACGTCCTCATCCTCTCGCTCCATCTCTGGGGTGGGAGACCTCTTTCGTCTCGAGTCTTTTTTTTTACCCTTTCTTCCTCTCCATTTGGATTTTTTGATTGAAGACTCCTCATCAGCCGATGAGTCCAAGTGTCTTCTTTTTCTCTCTCTCTTCTTCCCTACAATCTCCTCTTTTTCCATATCATCGATTTGCTCACAGTCCGCAGACAACTTCTTCACTATCACCAGTCAACTCCAACTGTCACTTTCCTCAACTGTCAACTGAGCGCACAGACACCTGGATGGAACTGGTCATGTGATCAGTAACTGACCAATAAGATTCCAAGGTACAGTGCCTACAAGTAGTATTCAACCCCCTGCAGATTTAGCTGGTTGACACATGCGGAATTAACTTGGCATTGTGACATTTGTACTGTAGATCAGCCTGGAAGTGGGAAATGCACTGCAGCAAATTTTTTTTTTTTTTTTTAAACGTTAAAAGTTAATTCAGAGTGTCATTTATTATTCAACCCCTCAAACCACAAGAATTCTGTTTGGTCCCCCTAAAGTATTAAGAAGTAGTTCAGGCACCAAGAATAATGAGCTTCACATGTGTGGATTAAAGATCTCTTTTGCCAGCCTTTTCTGACTATTTAAGACCCTCCCCAAACTTGTGAACAGCACTCAGACATGGTCAACATGGGAAAGACAAAGGAGCATTCCAAGGCCATCAGAGACAAGATCGTGGAGGGTCACAAGGCTGGCAAGGGGTACAAAACCCTTTACAAGGAGTTGGGCCTACCGGTCTCCACTGTTGGGAGCATCATCCGTAAGTGGAAGGCTTATGGAACTACTGTTAGCCTTCCACGGCCAGGACAGCCTTTGAAAGTGTCCTCCCGTGCCGAGGCCAGGCTTGTCCGAAGAGTCAAGGCTAACCCAAGGACAACAAGGAAGCACACAGCCAAGAAAACCAAGGCCTGGTTCAATAGGGAAAAAGTCAAGGTGTTGGAGTGGCCTAGTCAGTCTCCTGACCTTAACCCAATTGAAAACTTGTGGAAGGAGCTCAAGAATAAAGTCCACATGAGACACCCAAAGAACCTAGATAACTTGGAGAAGATCTGCATGGAGGAGTGGGCCAAGATAGCTCCACAGACCTGTGCCGGCCTGATCAGGTCTTAAAAAAAAAGATTATTAGCTGTAATTGCAAACAAGGGTTATTCCACAAAATATTAAACATAGGGGTTGAATAATAATTGACCCACACTTTTATGTTTAAAATTTAATAAAATTCAACTGAGCAACATAACTTTTTGGTTTGTAAGATTTATGCTTCTGTTCATAAAACCTACTCTCGTTTGCAGTTTGAAGGCTCTAACTTATTTGCATATTATCAAACCAGCTAAATCTGCAGGGGGTTGAATACTACTTGTAGGCACTGTATATGCTACTGTACAAGTATGGGAATCTATCAGTTTGATATAAGGGTTGTAATAAAATTAAATCTGTTTTTGTTCTACTGTTTTTAGTTAGTTGAAACTTTATCTTTTCCATTTCTATCATTTCAGTATTATCTCACAGATAATTTTAGGATTTTAGGGCCCATTTTAACAATATGCTGTATTATTATTTATCCACATCAATGAACTACATACCTGACCATTGTACTTATTGAGAAACAGTTGAGATCTCTATATTATTTGTATCGAGTGGCTACAAACAAAGCAAACAAGATGAATTTCTCATCCACTGCTGTACTCAGCATAAGCAGCGGCTGAAATGACAAATGTTTGTTTTGATTGCTGTCTATGCAGAGCGCAGAAGTCTATGACAAACTCATTTTGACTTCAGTGCTATGTATAAGCAGTGACCAAGATGACAGAAAATGAGCAATACATTATTGAAGGTAGCTCTACTCATGTGCAGTGCATATAAGCAGTGTTCATTCATTCTCTACTCATTTTCTGTTGTCCCAGTCTCTGTCTACGTAGAGGGAACCACTTGAGATGAGTTTGCCATAGGCTGTTGTGCTCTGCTTAGGCAGAGACTTATATGAGAAAGCTCACTTCATTATACTAAGCTTTGTAATTTCCATCTTTGCTTATGTAGACCAGCAGCCACTGGAAAACTCATCTCCCCTTCTGCGTTCTGCATAAATAGCGTTGGGTGGGCATTCGCTTTGCTACTCAACACGGTCTTCATTTATTACATAGAGCTGCTTTTATAGTTTTACATTTTTACTAACCCGAACTAGTGTTACAAGCAGGTCAAGAGACTGGTTTAGGATTAAGCTAATGGTTAGGGCTAGGAATAGGGCTAAGGTAATAACATTGTTCTATAAAAAATGTATTAAGAAAATAGAAAGCATACAAATAAAATAATGTATTGCATTTTATATTTTTAAAATTCGAGAGATGACTTCAGCAAAAAACAGAAAAAAAATTAAGAAATGAAATTGCAAAGTATAATTACATCAGTATTTTCCTTAAATTACAATACAATACTGGGCTTTTGGAAAGGACTCACGGAGTGCTATTGGTTCACGGGTTAGGGGGCATATACTTGTCTTGTCCTGGGTGCTCGCAACCCATGCTGTGACAGTGTGCTATCAGCAGAGTGCACAGCAACCAGAAAGTTTTTTAATTTACTTTTTTTTTCTGCAATTTTTCATCTGTAGCCTAAAAGACAACAGGTAAATATTAAATGCACTACAAACATCAGGCTTTTTTATTGTGTGATAGTTCACTGTAGGTGTGTTTTTGAACAAGCCCTAATGAGTATGAGTATGCATATGATGATATGGTGAGTATGTGTTATTGTTTTTTTTCATGTATATGGTATATTTGTATGTATATTGGGGGCTATTTGGGACTCACACTGTATATATGGAGGCTATGTGGGGTTCACACTGTATATATGGAGGCTATGTAGGGCTCACACTGTATAGATTGAGGCTATGTGGGGCTCACACTGTATATATGAAGGTTATGTGGGGCTCATACTGTATATAGGAGCCCATGTGGAGGCTCATACTGTATATAGGGGGCTATGTTGGGGCTCAATCTGTATATACAGAGACTATGTGGGGCTCATGCTATATATAGGAAGCTATGTGAGGGCACATACTAGATTAGGAGGCTATGTGAGGGCTCATACTGAATGTAGGAGGTTATGTGGGGGTTCATACTGTATGTAGGAGGCTATGTGGGGGCTTATACTGTGTATAGGAGGCTATGTGAAGGCTCATCTTGTATATAAGAGGCTCCTTGGGGCTCACACTATATACAGGGAGGCTATGTGGGGGCTCCTGCTGTATATACAGAGGCTATGTGGTGCTCATGCGGTATATAGGAGGCTATTTGGGGCTCATACTGTAAATAGGAGGCTACATATATATGGGACACACTGTATATGCAGGCTATGTGGGGCTCACACTGTATATATGGAGGCTGTGTGGGGGTTCATACTGTATATGGGAGGTTATGTGGGGGCTCATACTGAATGTGGGAGTCTATTTGGGGGCTCAGACTGAATGTAGGAGGCTATGTGGGGGTTCATACTGTATATAGGAGGCTATATGGGGGCTCATACTGTATATAGGAGGCTATGTGAGGGCTCATATTGTTTATAGAGAGGCTATATGGGGCTCATACTATATATAGGGGGCTATGCTGGAGCTCATATTGTATATAGGAGATAACCGGGGCTCATACTATATAGGGTGGTCCAAAAGTAGGTGCACAGAAAGTGTAATAAGGTTATGAAGGGGGAGGTTTAGCAAACATGGTGTAAAGTGAAACTGGCTCAGTTGCCCTTAGCAACCAATCAGGTTCCACTTTTCATTCCTCACAGACAAAGTTTATAGTCGAAAACCAAAAATTACATAAGAGATGCATTTCAAGAAATTAATACCCAAAGAGACTTGTGCAAAAAAAGTTTGTCGAAGCGTAAGAGGCAGACTTCAAAGCTGTGCAAATTGTAATGGAAAACAGTTTGAGCACCTGCGTTGATAAAATTTAAGGGGTTTTGC
Source organism: Phyllobates terribilis (assembly GCF_046119375.1). NCBI lineage: Eukaryota > Metazoa > Chordata > Amphibia > Anura > Dendrobatidae > Phyllobates > Phyllobates terribilis. The sequence goes on from NW_027362863.1 coordinate 4,724,741, forward strand.
ATTATTGTTCAGAATAAAATGTAATTGTCAATGTTATGCTTGTGTTAGTAAATATAATTTTATATATAAATCAAAATAAATGTTATTATTTTCTGTCCACCTACTTTTGGACCACCCTGTATATAGGGAGCTGTGTGTGAGCTTTTACGGTATTGAGGTGTGCAGTAGCCCTCTTTTCCTTCTGCTCCAATATGACCACAGGTAATATTTATCCATTGTGATAAGTGATGAGCGAACGTGCTCGCCACTACTCGGTACTCGCCGGAGCACCATGGTGCTCGACAAGCTCGGCGAGTATTTCCGGGTTGCTTGGGCGGGAACTCGGGTCCCCTCCCTGCATGTTTGGCGCTCTTTAGAGAGCCAATGAACATGCAGGGATTGCCTGCCATGCACTGTAATGCCGTAGCCATGTTGGTTGTGGGCATTACAGTGATTGGCTGTCCACACAGCGTCATCAGGTCTATATCAGACCTGGTGCCGCCATGCTCGTCACAGTCACTCCGGATCAGACAGTGTAGGGAGAGCTGCTGCTTTGTCAGGGAGAGATTTGATCGTGTATTAGGTAGTGTAGGGAGAAAAACCGTACATTACCCATATCCAACTTAACAAACAGTCCTTCTGAGGACTAATCCATCTGCAGAGATATATCAGGCAGGCAGGGTGTATAGGCAGGCGGTGTATATAGCAGACTGCAGTGCATATAGCACAAGAGGCTCCATTCCAGTTCTGTTGGCTGCTGCTGTTAAATATTTCTGGAAATAGGCCCAGGTCTCAGGGGCCAGGAATAATTTTTTTTGCATCTTAATCCTCATCATTTGCTTAAAAAGCAATCCAGAGAACACGGTTTTTCTGCACCATTTGTTTGTTGGCACTGCAGAATACAGCCAGGTCCTTTCCATATTACAGCGCTAAAAATCCATCTATTTAAAACTGTGTTTTCTCCGTCACACGGCTCACATATACGTTTTCAGAAAATACTGACAATTCTGGCCTCCATTAAATTTTTTTTTCAGTGTGTCAGCAAAGTTTTTGACACTGGTTTGCTGTTCAAATCAGTTACCTACAGGCCTGGTATTTAAAACTGTGTTTTCTCCGTCACACGGATCACATATACGTTTTCAGAAAATACTGCCATTTCTGGCCTCCATTAAAAAAAAAATTTCAGTGTGTCAGCAAAGTTTTTGGCACTGGTTTGCTGTTCAAAACAGTTACCTACAGGCCTGGTATTAAAAACTGTGTTTTCTCCGTCACACGGAGTACATATACGTTTTCAGAAAATAGCAGTTTCTGGCCTCCATTAAAAAAAAATGTCAGTGTGTCAGTGAAGCAATTGACACCAGATTGCTGTTCAAAATAGTTACCTACAGGCCAGGTATTTAAAACTGTGTTTTCTCCGTCACACGGATCACGTATAACAGAGACTTGGCTAGACGATAGCTACGACTGGGCCGTAAATTTATTAGATTATAGTTTATTTAGAAGGGACCGGAAACAGGGGAAGGGCGGAGGAGTCTGCTTATATGTAAAGTCATGTCTAAAGCCCAGACTAAGGGAAGATATAGGAGAGGGAGAAGAGGGGGTCGAGTCCATGTGGGTAGAGATAGAGGGGGCAAAAATAATAATAAAATATTACTGGGGGTCTGCTATAAGCCACCAAATATAACAGAGGAGAATGAGAATCTGCTATTAGGACAAATAGACAAAGTAGCAAAACATAATGAAGTGATTGTAATGGGGGATTTCAACTACCCGAATATTTACTGGGAAACAGAAACCTGTAGATCTCAGAAAGGTAAAAGGTTCTTGACAAATATTAAGGATAATTATCTCTCCCAACTAGTGCAGGAACCAACGAGAGGGAAGGCCGTGTTGGACTTAATATTGACTAATAGGCCTGATAGAATAACTGAGGTACAGATAGGGGGGCACCTAGGTAATAGCGATCATAATATTATCAATTTCAAAATGCCCTTCAGTAGGGTTATCAATAAGGGAACAACAAAAACATTAAACTTTAGGAGGGCGAAGTTTGATCAGCTGATAGAAAACCTTCAACTTATAGACTGGGACAAAGTTCTTAATCAAAGGAATACGAATAGTAAATGGGAAACCTTCAAAAGAATTCTGAATACTCAGTGCGAGAGATATATACCGTATGGGAATAAAAGGGCCCGAAATAAGAGGAAACCAATATGGTTGAACAAGAACGTAAAAGGGGCGTTAAATAGCAAAAAAGAGGCATTCAAGAGATTAAAACAGGAAAACAGTAAGGAGGCACTAATGTGTTACAAGGAAAAAACGAGAACCTGTAAAAAACAAATAAAAATAGCGAAGGAGGAAACAGAGAGACGTATTGCTAGGGAAAGTAGATCAAATCCCAAACTGTTCTTTACGTATATAAATAGTAAAAGGATTAAATCGGATAATATTGGACCGATAAAAAGTGATGAAGGCAAAATCATAGAGAAAGATGAGGATAAAGCTAATCTATTAAATAATTTTTTTTCGACAACTTTCACAAAGGAAATAGAACTAACAGGAGAAATGAGAAGTGACAAGCTTAATCCTCCACTAAGTATGACTAATCTAACCCAAGCTGGGGTACAGAAACGCCTCAGTAACATTAAAATAAACAAATCACCAGGACCTGATGGCATACACCCACGGGTACTAAGGGAACTAAGTAATGTGATAGACAGACCGTTATATCTTATATTTAAGGACTCTGTTGAGACTGGGTCTGTGCCACTTGATTGGCGACAGGCAAATGTTGTGCCAATATTCAAAAAGGGAGCAAAAAGTGATGGCGGAAACTATCGGCCGGTGAGTCTGACGTCCGTTGTGGGCAAAATTTTTGAAAGCTTCATTAAAGAGGCAATTACGGAGCATCTTGATGCTAATAATCTTTTAATCCCGAACCAACATGGATTCATGAGGAATCGCTCCTGCCAAACAAACCTGATTGACTTCTACGAGGAGGTTAGCTCTCGAGTAGATCAGGGGGAACCAGTGGATGTCGTGTATCTCGACTTTTCAAAAGCGTTCGATAGCGTGCCACATAATAGGTTGGTATACAAAATGAGAATGATGGGGCTGGGGGAAAATGTCTGCAAGTGGGTAGCAAACTGGCTAAGGGATAGAAGGCAGAGGGTGGTTATAAATGGAATATACTCAGATTGGGTAAGCGTCACTAGTGGGGTACCACAGGGGTCTGTACTAGGCCCAATGTTATTTAATATCTTTATTAACGACATAGTCAACGGGATAAATAGTAAAATATCAATATTTGCAGATGACACAAAGTTATGTAAAACAATTAATACAAAAGAGGACAGTGCAGACCTACAGAGGGATTTGGATAAGCTGGGTAGGTGGAGCATTAAATGGCAAATGAGGTTTAACGAGGAGAAATGTAAGGTCATACATATGGGAAGGAAAAATGGAAGTCACCAGGACTCACTGAATGGGAAATCATTGGGGAATTCAGAGATGGAGAAGGACTTGGGCATCTTGATTGATAGCAAACTAAATTGGAGTGCCCAAAGTCAGGCCGCTGCTGTAAGGGCAAACAGGGTAATGGGATGTATAGCTGCAAAGGAGGAGAACATTGTTCTTCCACTGTACAAAGCACTGGTCAGACCACACTTGGAATACTGTGCTCAGTTATGGGCCCCAATATATAGAAAGGATATAAATGAGCTTGAAAAGGTACAAAGGAGGGCAACAAAATTAATAAAGGGAATGGAGGGACTGCAATACCCAGAGAGGCTGGCAAAACTAGGACTATTCAGCCTGGAAAAGAGAAGGTTGAGGGGGGACATAATAAATGTGTACAAATATGTTAGGGGACAGTATAGAGATCTTGCCCGGGATTTGTTCAAAAGGAGGGATATTACGGTAACAAGAGGGCACTCACTAAGACTGGAAGAGAAAAGGTTTCAGCACCAGCATAGGAAGGGGTTCTTTACAGTAAGAGCAGTGAGAATATGGAATTCACTGAGTGAGGAGACGGTAATGTCAGATTCACTACACCAGTTCAAGCGGGGACTGGATACATTTCTAGATACCAGGCAGATTTCAACGTATACTTAAAAATAAAATAAAATAGTAGGTTGATACAGGGATTTATTCTGACTGCTGGTTTCAGAGTCGGGAGGGAATTTTTCCTCATGTGAAGATTGACTAAATCATTTGGGGTTTTTGCCCTCCTCTGGATCAACTTTAGCAATTACAGAACTAACAGGTCGAACTTGATGGACGCAAGTCTTTATTCGGCTTTACAAACTATGTTACTATGTTACTATGTATACGTTGTCAGAAAATACTGCCATTTCTGGTCTCCATGAAATTTTTTTTCAGTGTGTCAGTAAAGTTTTTGACACTGGTTTGCTGTTCAAAACAGTTAACTACAGGCCAGGTATTTAAAACTATGTTTTATCCACCACACGGATTACATATACGTTTTCAGAAAATACTGCCATTTCTGGCCTCCATTAAAAAAAAAATTCAGTGTGTCAGGACAGTTTTTGACACTGGTTTGCTGTTCAAAACAGTTACCTACAGGTCAGGTATTTAAAACGGTGTTTTCTCCATCACACGGATCACATATAAGTTTTCAGAAAATACTGCCATTTCTGGCCCCCCATTAAAAAAAAATTTCAGTGTGTCAGCAAAGTTTTTGACTATGGTTTGCTGTTCAAAACAGTTACCTACAGGCCTGGTATTAAAAAGTGTGTTTTGCTTCGGCCTGCCCTCGCCTTGGCTCCGGCCTGCCCTCGCTCTGGATCCGGCCTGATCTCGCAATGGCTCTGGCCTGCCCTTGCCTTGGCTCCGGCCTGCTCTTGCCCTGGCTCCAGCCTGCTCTCGCCTTGGCTCTGGCCTGCCCTCGCTCTGACTCCGGCCTGCCCTCTCCTTGGCTCCGGCCTGCTCTTGCTCTGGCCTGCCTTCGCATTGGCTCCGGACTGCTCTTGCTCTGGTTCTGGCCTGCCTTGGCCGTGGCTCCGGCCTGCTCTCGCTCTGGCTCCGGCCAGCCCTCGCCCTGGCTCCGGCCTGCACTCGCTCTGGCTCCGGCCTGATATTACTCTGGCTCTGGCCTGCCCTCGCCTTGGATGCGGCCTGTTCTCGCTCTGGTTCCGTCCTGCCCTCGCCCTAGCTCTGGCCTGATCTCGCTCTGGCTGTGGTCTGCCCTCGCCCTGGCTCCGGCCTGCCCTCGCCTTGGCTCCGGCCTGCTCTCTCTCTGGCTCTGTCCTGCCCTCGTCCTGGCTCCAGCCTGCTCTCCCTCTCGTCTGCCCTTGCCTTGGCTCCGGCCTGCTCTCACCCTGGCTCCGGCTTGCTCTCTCTGTGGCTCTGGCCTGCCCTCGCCCTGGCTCCGGCCTGCTATCGCTCTGTCTCTGGCCTGCCCTGGCCTTGGCTCTGGCCTGCCCTCGCCGAGGCTCCGGCCTGCTCTCGCTCTGGCTCCGGCCTGCTCTCACCCTGGCTCCGGCTTGCTCTCTCTCTGGCTCTGGCCTGCCCTCGCCCTGGCTCTGGCCTGCTCTCGCTATAGCTCTGGCCTGCCCTGGCCTTGGCTCTGGCCTTCTCTCGCTCTGGCTCTGGCCTGCCCTTGCCTTGGCTCTGGCCTACTCTCGCTCTGGCTCTGGCCTGCCCTCGCCTTGGCTCCGGCATGCTCTCGCCCTGGTTCCGGGCTGCCATCGCCCTGGCTCCGGCCTTCTCTCGCTGTGGCTCTGGCCCGCCCTCACCCTGGCTCCGGCTTGCTCTCTCTCTGGCTCTGGCCTGCTCTCGCCCTGACTCAGGCCTGCCCTCGTCCTGGCTCCGGCCTGCTCTTGCTCTGGCCTGCCCTCGCCTTGGCTCCAGCCTGCTCTCACTCTGGCTCGGTCCTGCCCTCGCTCTGGCTCCGGCCTACTCTCGCTCTGGGCTGCCCTCGCCCTGGCTCCGGCCTGCTCTCCCTCTGGCTCCGGCCTGCCCTTGCCCTGGCTCTGGCCTGCTCGTGATCTGGCTCAGGCCTGCTCTCGCTTTGGCTCTGGCCTGCCCTTGCCTTTGCTCCGGCCTGCTCTCGCTCTGGCCTGCCCTCGCCTTGGCTCCGGCCTGCTCTCGCTCTGGCCTGCCCTAGCCTTGGCTACGGCTTTCTCTCGCTCTGACTCTGGCCTGCCCTTGCCTTGGCTCTAGCCAACTCTAGCTTTGGCTTTGGAGTGCCCTCGCCTTGTCTCCGGCCTTCTCTCGCTCTGGCTCTGGCCTGCCCTTCCCTTGGCTCTGGCCTACTCTCGCTCTGGCTCTTGCCTGCCCTCGCCCTGGCTCCAGCCTGCTCTGGCCTGCTCTCGCCCTGACTCCGGCCTGCCCTCGCCCTGACTCCGGCCTGCTCTGGATCTGGCTCTGGCCTGCCCTCGCCTTGGCTCCGGCCTGCTCTCGGTCTGGCTCTGGCCTGCCCTCTCCTTGGCTCCAGCCTGCTCTCGCCTTGGCTCCGGCCTGCTCTCGCTCTGGTTCCGGCCTGCCCTTGCTCTGGCTCTGGCCTGACCTCGCCCTGGCTCCGGCCTGCTCTTGCTCTGGCCTGCCCTCATCTTGACGCCGGCCTGTTCTCGCTCTTGTTCTGGCCTGCCTTCGCCTTGGCTCCGGCCTGCTCTCGCTCTGGCCTGCTTTCGCTCTGGCTCTGGCCTGACCTTGCCTTGGCTCCGGACTGCTTTCTCTCTGGCTCTGGCCTGCTCTCGCCCTGGCCTGCACTCGCTTTGGCTATGGCCGGCTCTCGCCCTGGCTCCGGCCTGCTCTCGCTCTGGCACTGGGCTGCCCTCGCCCTGGCTCCGGTCTGCTCTCTCTCTGGCTCTGGCCTGCCCTCGCCATGGCTCTGGCCTACTCTCGCTCTGGCCTCGCCCTGGTTCCGACCTGCTCTTGCCTTGGCTCTGGCCTTCTATCGCTCTGGCTCTGGCCTACCCTTGCCTTGGCTCTGGCCTACCCTCGCCTTGGCTCCGGCCTGCTCTCGCCTTGGCTCCGGCCTGCTCTCGCCCTGACTCCGGCTTGCCATTGCTCTGGCTCCGGCCTGAACTCGCATTGGCTACGGCCTGCTCTCGCCCTGGCTCCGACCTGCTCTCGCTCTGGCCTGCTCTCATCCTGGCTCCGGCCTGCTCTCTCTCTGGCTCTGGCCTGCCCATGCCTTGGCTCTGGCCTGCTCTTCCTCTGGCTCTGGCATGCCCTCGTTTTGACTCTAGCCTGATCTTGCTCTTGTTCTGGCCTGCCTTCGCCTTGGCTCCAGCCGGCTCTCGCTCTTGTTCTGGCTCTGGCCTCGCCCTATGTCTGGCCTGCTCTCGCCCTGGTTCCGGCCTGCCCTTGCATTGGCTCTGGCCTTCTATCGTTCTGGCTCTGGCCTGCCCTTGCCTTGGCTCTGGCCTACCCTCGCCTTGGCTCCGGCCTGCTCTCGCCTTGGCTCCGGCCTCCTCTTGCTCTGGCTCCGGCCTGCCCTCGCCCTGACTCCGGCGTGCACTTGCATTGGCTCCGGCCAGCCCTCGCCCTGCTCTCGATCTCGCTCTGGCCTGCCCTCGCCCTGGCTCCGGCCTGCTCTCTCTCTGGCTCTGGCCTGCCCATGCCTTGGCTTCGGTCTGCCCTCGTCTTGACTCTAGCCTGATCTCGCTCTTGTCCTGGCCTGCCTTCGCCATGGCTCCAGCCTGCTCTCGCTCTGGCTCAGGCCTGCTCTCGCTCTGGTTCTGGCCTGCCCTAGCTCTGGCTCCGGACTGCTCTCGCTCTGGCCTGCTCTCGCTCTGGCCTGCCCTCGCCCTGGCTCCGGTATACTCTCGCTCTGGTTCTGACCTGCTCTGGCCTCGCCCTGTCTCCGGCCTGCTCTCGCCCTTGTTCTGGCCTGCCCTTGCCTTGGCTCCGGCCTTCTCTCGCTCTGGCCTGCCCTTGCCTTGGCTCTGGCCTACTCTGGCTCTGACCTGCTCTCGCTCTGGCGTGCCCTCGCCTTGGCTCCGGCCTGCTCTCGCTATGACTCTGGCCTGCCCTCGCCCTGACTCCGGCCTGCTCTGCATCTGGCTCTGGCCTGCCCTCGCCTTGGCTCTGGCCTGCTCTCGCTCTGGCCTGCCCTCGCCTTGGCTCCGGCCTGCTCTCGCTCTGGCTCCGGCCAGCCCTCGCCTTGGCTCCGGCCTGCTCCCGCTCTGGCTCCGGCCAGCCCTCGCCTTGGCTCCGGCCTGCTCCCGCCTTGGCTCCGGCCTGCTCTCGCCCTGGCTCCGGCCTGCCTTTGCTCTGGCTCCGGTCAGCCCTCGTCTTAGCTCCGGCCTGCTCTCGCCTTGGCTCCCTCCGACTTGCTCTTGCTCTGGCCTGCCCTCGCTCTGGCTCCGGCCTGCTCTTGCTCTGGATCTGGCCAGCTTTAGCTCTGGCCTGCCCTTGTCTTGACTCCGGCCTGCTCTTGCTTTTTTTCTGGCCTGCCTTCGCCTTGGCGCCGACCTGCCTTTGCACTGGCTCAAGCCTGCTACATCAGGCTCCGGCCTGCCCTTGCTCTGTCTCCGGCCAGCCTCGCCTTGACTCCAGACTGCTCTCGCCTTGACTCCGGCCTGCTCTTGCTCTTGCTCTGGTCTGCCCTCGCCTTGGCTCCGGCCTGCTCTCGCTCTGGTTCTGGCCTGCCTTCCTTCGCCTTGGCTCCGGCCTGCCCTCACTCTGGCTCAAGCCTGCTAATCTGGCTCTGGCCTGCCCTTTCCTTGGCTCCGGACTGCTCTCGCTCTGGCCTGCTTCTGCCTTGGCTCCAGACTGCTTTCGCTCTGGCTTGCTCTCGCTCTGGCTTGGGCCTGTCTTTGCCTTGGCTCCGGCCTGCTCTCGCTCTGGCCTACTCTTGCTCTGGCCTACCCTGGCTCTGTCTCTGGCCTGGATTTGCCTTGGCTTCAGCCTGCTCTCGCTCTAGCTCCGTACTGCCCTCACCCTGGCTCCGCTATGCCATAGCTCGGGCTCCGGCCTGCTCTCGCCTTCGCTCCGTCCTGCTCTCGCCCTGGCTCTGACCTGCTCTCGCTCTGGCCTGCCCTCGCTCCGCCTACTCTCCCTCTTTCTCTGGCCTGCCGTCGCCCTGGCTCTGGCCTACTCTCGCTCTGGCTCTGGCCTGCTCTCGCTCTGGCCTCGAACTGTCTCCAGCCTGCTCTCGCCCTGGTTCCGGCCTGCCCTTGCCTTGGCTCCGGCCTTCGCTTGCTCTGGCCTGCCCTTGCCTTGGCTCTGGCCTACTCTTGGTCTGGCTCTGGCCTGCCCTCGCCCTGGCCCCGGCCTGCTCTCGCTCTGGCCTGCTCTCGCTCTGTCGTGCCCTCGCCTTGGCTCCGTCCTGCTCTCGCTCTGACTCTGGCCTGCCCTCGCCCTGGCTCTAGCCTGCTCTGGATCTCGCTTTGGCCTGCTCTCGCCCTGGTTCCGGCCTGCTCTTGCTCTGGCCTGCCCTTTCGTTGGCTCCGGACTGCTCTCGCTCTGGCCTGCTCCTGCCTTGGCTCCGGACTGCTTTCGCTCTGGCTTGCTCTCGCTCTGGCTTGGGCCTGTCTTTGCCTTGGCTCCGGCCTGCTCTCGCTCTGGCCTACTCTTGCTCTGGCCTACACTGGCTCTGTCTCTGGCCTGGCTTTGCCTTGGCTCCAGCCTGCTCTCGCTCTAGCTCCGTACTGCCCTCACCCTGGCTCCGCTATGCCATAGCTCGGGCTCCGGCCTGCTCTCGCCTTCGCTCCGTCCTGCTCTCGCCCTGGCTCTGATCTGCTCTCGCTTTGGCCTGCCCTCGCTCCGCCTACTCTCTCTCTGGCTCTGGCCTGCCGTCGCTCTGGTTCTGGCCTACTCTCGCTCTGGCTCTGGCCTGCTCTCGCTCTGGCCTCGAACTGTCTCCGGCCTGCTCTCGCCCTGGTTCCGACCTGCCCTTGCCTTGGCTCCGGCCTTCTCTTGCTCTGGCCTGCCCTTGCCTTGGCTCTGGCCTACTCTTGCTCTGGCTCTGGCCTGCCCTCGCCCTGGCCCCGGCCTGCTCTCGCTTTGGCTCTGGCCTGCTCTCGCTCTGTCGTTCCCTCGCCTTGGCTCTGTACTGCTCTCGCTCTGACTCTGGACTGCCCTCGCCCTGGCTCTGGCCTGCTCTGGATCTGGCCTGCTCTCGCCCTGGCTCCAGCCTGCTCTTGCTCTGGCCTGCCCTTTCCTTGGCTCCGGACTGCTCTCGCTCTGGCCTGCTCCTGCCTTGGCTCCGGACTGCTTTCGCTCTGGCTTGCTCTCGCTCTGGCTTGGGCCTGTCTTTGCCTTGGCTCCGGCCTGCTCTCGCTCTGACCTACTCTTGCTCAGGCCTACCCTGGCTCTGTCTCTGGCCTGGCTTTGCCTTGGCTCCAGCCTGCTCTCGCTCTAGCTCCGTACTGCCCTCACTCTGGCTCAGCTATGCCATAGCTCGGGCTCCGGCAAGCTCTCGCCTTCGCTCCGTCCTGCTCTCGCTCTGGCCTGCCCTCGCTCCGCCTACTCTCTCTCTGGCTCTGGCCTGCCGTCGCCCTGGCTCTGGCCTGCTCTCGCTCTGGCCTTGAACTGTCTCCGGCCTGCTCTCGCCCTGGTTCCGGCCTGCCCTTGCCTTGGCTCCGGCCTTCTCTTGCTCTGGCTCTGGCCTGCCCTTGCCTTGGCTCTGGCCTACTCTTGCTCTGGCCTGCTCTCGCCCTGGCCCCGGCCTGCTCTCGCTCTGGCCTGCTCTCGCTCTGTCGTGCCCTCGCCTTGGCTCCGTACTGCTCTCGCTCTGACTCTGGCCTGCCCTCGCCCTGGCTCTGGCCAGCTCTGGATCTGGCTCTGGCCTGCTCTCGCCCTGGCTCCGGCCTGCTCTTGCTCTGTACTGCCCTCTCCTTGGCTCCAGCCTGCTCTCGCCTTGGCTCAGGCTTGCTCTTGCTCCGGCCCGCCCTCGCCCTGGCTCCGGCCTGCCCTTGCTCTGACTCTGGCAAGCCCTCGCCTTGGCTCCGGCCTGCTCTTGCTCTGGCCTGCCCTCGTCTTGACTCCGGCATGCTCTCGCTCTGGTTCTGGCCAGTCTTCGCCTTGGCTCCGGCCTGCTCTCGCTCTGGTTCAGGCCTGCTCTCGCTCTGGCTCTAGCCTACCCTTGCCTTGGCTCTGAACTGCTCTCGCTCGCTCTGGTTCTGGCTTGCTCTCGCTCTGGCCTGCCCTTGCCTTGGCTCCGGCCTTCTCTGACTCTGGCTCTGGTCTGCCCTCGTCTTGACTCCGGCATGCTCTCGCTCTGGTTCTGGCCTGCCTTCGCCTTGGCTCCGGCCTGCTCTCGCTCTGGCCTGTCCTCGCATTGGCTCCGGCCCGCCCTCGCCCTGGCTCCGGCCTGCACTCGTCCTGGCTCCGGCCTGCTCTCGCTCTGGCCTGCTCTCGCCCTGTCTCCGGCCTGCTCTCGCTCTAGCTCCGGACTGCCCTCGCCCTGGTTCCAGCCTGCCATCGCTCTGGCTCCGGCCTGCCCTCGCCTTGGCTCCGGCCTGCTCTCGTCCTGGCTCCGACCTGTTCTCGCTCTGTTTCTAGCCTGCCCTCGCTCAGGCTCCGCCCTGCTCTCTCTGGCTCTGGCCTACTCTCGCTCTGGCCTGTTCTCGCCTTGGCTCAGGCCTTCTCTCGCTCTGGCCTGCCCTCGCCGAGGATCCGGCCTGCTCTCGCTCTGGCCGACTCTCGCTCTGGCCTGCCCTCGTCCTGGCTCCGGCCTGTTTTCACTCTGGCTCTGGCCTACCCTCGCCTTCGCTCCGGCCTGCTCTCGCTTTAGCTCTGGCCGGCTCTCGCTCTGGCTCCGGCATGCCCTCGCCCTGACTCCAGCCTGCCCTTGCTCTGGTTGGGGCCTACTCTCGCCTTGGCTCCGACCTGCTCTCGCTCTGGCCTTCCCTCGCCCTGGCTCCGGCCTCCTCTCTCTCTGGCTATGGCCTGCCCTAGCCTTAGCTCCGGCCTCCTCTCGCTCTGACTTTGGCCTGCCCTCGCCCTGGCTACTGCCTGCCCTCATCCTTGCTCCGGCCTGCTCTCGCTCTGGCTCTGTCCTACCCTCACCTTGGCTCCGGCCTGCTCTGCCTTGGCTCCAGCCTGCTCTCGCTCGGCTCCGGCCTGCCCTCACCCTGACTCCTGCCTGCCATCACCCTGGCTCCTGCCTGCCCTTCCTCTGGCTCCGGCCTGCCCTCGCCCTGATTCCGGCGTGCCCTTGCTCTAGCTCCAGCCAGTCCTTGCATTGGCTCTGGCCTGCTCTAGCCTTGACTCCGACCTGCTTTCGAACTGGCTCCGGCCTGCTCTCTCTCTGGCTCTGGACTGCCCATGCCTTGGCTCCGGCCTGCTCTCGCTCTGACCTACTCTTGCTCTGGCCTACCCTGGCTCTGTCTCTGGCCTGGCTTTGCCTTGGCTCCAGCCTGCTCTCGCTCTAGCTCCGTACTGCCCTCACTCTGGCTCAGCTATGCCATAGCTCGGGCTCCGGCAAGCTCTCGCCTTCGCTCCGTCCTGCTCTCGCCCTGACTATGACCTGCTCTCGCTCTGGCCTGCCCTCGCTCCGCCTACTCTCTCTCTGGCTCTGGCCGGCCGTCGCCCTGGCTCTGGCCTGCTCTCGCTCTGGCCTTGAACTGTCTCCGGCCTGCTCTCGCCCTGGTTCCGGCCTGCCCTTGCCTTGGCTCCGGCCTTCTCTTGCTCTGGCCTGCCCTTGCCTTGGCTCTGGCCTACTCTTACTCTGGCTCTGGCCTGCTCTCGCCCTGGCCCCGGCCTGCTCTCGCTCTGGCCTGCTCTCGCTCTGTCATGCCCTCGCCTTGGCTCCGTCCTGCTCTCGCTCTGACTCTGGCCTGCCCTCGCCCTGGCTCTGGCCAGCTCTGGATCTGGCTCTGGCCTGCTCTCGCCCTGGCTCCGGCCTGCTCTTGCTCTGTACTGCCCTCTCCTTGGCTCCAGCCTGCTCTCTCCTTGGCTCAGGCTTGCTCTTGCTCTGGCTCCGGCCCGCCCTCGCCCTGGCTCCGGCCTGCCCTTGCTCTGACTCTGGCAAGCCCTCGCCTTGGCTCCGGCCTGCTCTTGCTCTGGCCTGCCCTCGTCTTGACTCCGGCATGCTCTCGCTCTGGTTCTGGCCAGTCTTCGCCTTGGCTCCGGCCTGCTCTCGCTCTGGTTCAGGCCTGCTCTCGCTCTGGCCTACCCTTGCCTTGGCTCTGAACTGCTCTCGCTCTGGCTCTGGCTTGCTCTCGCTCTGGCCTGCCCTTACCTTGGCTCCGGCCTTCTCTGACTCTGGCTCTGGTCTGACCTCGTCTTGACTCCGGCATGCTCTCGCTCTGGTTCTGGCCTGCCTTCGCCTTAGCTCCGGCCTGCTCTCGCTCTGGCCTGTCCTCGCATTGGCTCCGGCCCGCTCTCGCCCTGGCTCCGGCCTGCACTCGTCCTGGCTCCGGCCTGCTCTCGCTCTGGCCTGCTCTCGCCCTGTCTCCGGCCTGCTCTCGCTCTAGCTCTGGACTGCCCTCGCCCTGGTTCCAGCCTGCCATCGCTCTGGCTCCGGCCTGCCCTCGCCTTGGCTCCGGCCTGCTCTCGTCCTGGCTCCGACCTGTTCTCGCTCTGTTTCTAGCCTGCCCTCGCTCAGGCTCCGCCCTGCTCTCTCTGGCTCTGGCCTACTCTCGCTCTGGCCTGTTCTCGCCTTGGCTCAGGCCTTCTCTCGCTCTGGCCTGCCCTCGCCCTGGCTCCGGCCTGCTCTCGCCCTGGCTCCGGCCTGCTCTCGGTCTGGCTCCTACCTGTCCTCGCCCTGGCTCCGGCCTGCCCTTGCTCTGGCTCCCGCCAGCCCTCGCCTTGGCTACGGACTGCTCTCGCCCTGGCTACGGCCTGCTCTTGCTCTAGCCTGCCCTCGCCCTGGCTCCGGCCTGCTCTTGCTCTGGCCTGCTCTAGCTCTGACTCTGGCCTGCCCTCGTCTTGACTCCGGCCTGTTCTCGCCCTTGTTCCGGCCTGCCCTTGCCTTGGCTCCGGCCTTCTCTCGCTCTGGCTCTGGCCGGCCCTTGCCTTGGCTCTGGCCTACTCTCGCTCTGGCTCTTGCCTGGCGTCGCCCTGGCTCCGGCCTGCTCTCGCTCTGGCCTGCTCTCGCTTTGGCCTCCCCTCGCCTTGGCTCCGGCCAGCTCTGGCTCTGGCCTGCCCTCGCCTTGGCTCCGACCTGCTCTTGCTCTGGCCTGCCCTCGCCTTGGCTCCGGCCTGCTCTCGCTCTGGCCTGCCCTGCCTCTGCCTCTGGCCTGCCCTCGCCTTGGCTCCGGCCAGCTCTCACCTTGGCTAAGGCCTGCTCTCGCTCTAGTTCCGGACTGCCCTTGCCCTGGCTCCGGCCTGCCATCGCTCTGGCTCCGGCCTGCCCTCTCCTTAGCTCCGGCCTGCTCTCGCCCTGGCTCCGGCCTGCTCTCGCTTTGGATCATGCCTGCCCTCGCCCTGGCTCCGGCATACTCTCACTCTACCTGTGGCCCGGTCTCGCTTTGGCCTCGCCCTGTCTCGGGCCTGCTCTAGCCCTTGTTCCGGCCTGCCCTTGCCTTGGCTCCGGCCTTCTATCGCTCTGGCCTGCCCTTGCCTTGTCTCCTCTGTCCTACTCTCGCTCTGGCTCTTGCCTGCCCTCGACCTGGCTCTGGCCTGCTCTCGCTCTGGTTCTGGCCTGCTCTCGCTCTGGAGTACCCTCGCCTTGGCTCCGGCCTGCTCTCACTCTGACTCTGGCCTGTCCTCGCCCTGACTCCGGCCTGCTCTGGATCTGGCTCTGGCCTGCCCATGCCTTGGCTCCGGCCTGCTCTCGCCATGGCTCCGGCCTGCTCTCGGTCTGGCTCTGGCCTGCCCTCGCCTCGGCTCCGGCCTGCTCTCGCCTTGGCTCCGGCCTGCTCTCTCTCTGGCTCCGGCCTGTCCTCGCCCTGGCTTCGGCCTGCCCTCGCCCTGGCTCCGGCCTGCCCTTGCTCTGGCTCCGGCCAGCCCTCGCCTTGGCTCCGGCCTGCCCTCGCCCTGGCTCCGGCCTGCTCTTGCTCTGGCTCTAGCCTGCTCTTGCTCTGGCTCTGGCCTGCCCTCGTCTTGTCTCCGGCCTGTTCTCGCCCTTGTTCCGGTCTGCCCTTGCCTTGGCTCCGGCCTTCTCTCGCTCTGGCTCTGGCCTGCCCTTCCCTTGGCTCTGGCCTACTCTCGCTCTGGCTCTTGCCTGCCCTCGCCCTGGCTCCAGCCTGCTCTGGCCTGCTCTCGCTCTGGCGTGCCCTCGCCTTGGCTCCGGCCTGCTCTCGCCCTGACTCCGGCCTGCCCTCGCCCTGACTCCGGCCTGCTCTGGATCTGGCTGTGGCCTGCCCTCGCCTTGGCTCCGGCCTGCTCTCGGTCTGGCTCTGGCCTGCCCTCTCCTTGGCTCCAGCCTGCTCTCACCTTGACTCCGGCCTGCTCTCGCTCTGGTTCCGGCCTGCCCTTGCTCTGGCCTGACCTCGCCCTGGCTCCGGCCTGCTCTTGCTCTGGCTCTGGCCTGCTCTTGCTCTGGCTCTGGCCTGCCCTCATCTTGACGCCGGCCTGTTCTCGCTCTTGTTCTGGCCTGCCTTCGCCTTGGCTCCGGCCTGCTCTCGCTCTGGCCTGCTTTCGCTCTGGCTCTGGCCTGACCTTGCCTTGGCTCCGGACTGCTTTCTCTCTGGCTCTGGCCTGCTCTCGCCCTGGCCTGCACTCGCTTTGGCTATGGCCGGCTCTCGCCCTGGCTCCGGCCTGCTCTCGCTCTGGCACTGGACTGCCCTCGCCCTGGCTCCGGTCTGCTCTCTCTCTGGCTCTGGCCTGCCCTCGCCATGGCTCTGGCCTACTCTCGCTCTGGCCTCGCCCTGGTTCCGGCCTGCTCTTGCCTTGGCTCTGGCCTTCTATCGCTCTGGCTCTGGCCTACCCTTGCCTTGGCTCTGGCCTACCCTCGCCTTGGCTCCGGCCTGCTCTCGCCTTGGCTCTGGCCTGCTCTCGCCCTGACTCCGGCTTGCCCTTGCTCTGGCTCCGGCCTGAACTCGCATTGGCTACGGCCTGCTCTCGCCCTGGCTCTGACCTGCTCTCGCTCTGGCCTGGCCTCATCCTGGCTCCGGCCTGCTCTCTCTCTGGCTCTGGCCTGCCCATGTCTTGGCTCTGGCCTGCTCTTCCTCTGGCTCTGGCATGCCCTCGTTTTGACTCTAGCCTGATCTTGCTCTTGTTCTGGCCTGCCTTCGCCTTGGCTCCAGCCGGCTCTCGCTCTTGTTCTGGCTCTGGCCTCGCCCTATCTCTGGCCTGCTCTCGCCCTGGTTCCGGCCTGCCCTTGCATTGGCTCTGGCCTTCTATCGTTCTGGCTCTGGCCTGCCCTTGCCTTGGCTCTGGCCTACCCTCGCCTTGGCTCCGGCCTGCTCTCGCCTTGGCTCCGGCCTCCTCTTGCTCTGGCTCCGGCCTGCCCTCGCCCTGACTCCGGCATGCACTTGCATTGGCTCCGGCCAGCCCTCGCCCTGCTCTCGATCTCGCTCTGGCCTGCCCTCGCCCTGGCTCCGGCCTGCTCTCTCTCTGGCTCTGGCCTGCCCATGCCTTGGCTTCGGTCTGCCCTCGTCTTGACTCTAGCCTGATCTCGCTCTTGTCCTGGCCTGCCTTCGCCATGGCTCCAGCCTGCTCTCGCTCTGGCTCAGGCCTGCTCTCGCTCTGGTTCTGGCCTGCCCTAGCTCTGGCTCCGGACTGCTCTCGCTCTGGCTCTGGCCTGCTCTCGCTCTGGCCTGCCCTCGCCCTGGCTCC
The DNA here is from genome assembly GCF_046119375.1 of Phyllobates terribilis. NCBI lineage: Eukaryota > Metazoa > Chordata > Amphibia > Anura > Dendrobatidae > Phyllobates > Phyllobates terribilis. The sequence continues at coordinate 4,741,358 of NW_027362863.1, forward strand.
GGTATACTCTCGCTCTGGTTCTGACCTGCTCTGGCTCTGGCCTCGCCCTGTCTCCGGCCTGCTCTCGCCCTTGTTCCGGCCTGCCCTTGCCTTGGCTCCGGCCTTCTCTCGCTCTGGCCTGCCCTTGCCTTGGCTCTGGCCTACTCTGGCTCTGACCTGCTCTCGCTCTGGCGTGCCCTCGCCTTGGCTCCGGCCTGCTCTCGCTATGACTCTGGCCTGCCCTCGCCCTGACTCCGGCCTGCTCTGCATCTGGCTCTGGCCTGCCCTCGCCTTGGCTCTGGCCTGCTCTCGCTCTGGCCTGCCCTCGCCTTGGCTCCGGCCTGCTCTCGCTCTGGCTCCGGCCAGCCCTCGCCTTGGCTCCGGCCTGCTCCCGCCTTGGCTCCGGCCTGCTCTCGCCCTGGCTCCGGCCTGCCTTTGCTCTGGCTCCGGTCAGCCCTCGCCTTAGCTCCGGCCTGCTCTCGCCTTGGCTCCCTCCGACTTGCTCTTGCTCTGGCCTGCCCTCGCCCTGGCTCCGGCCTGCTCTTGCTCTGAATCTGGCCGGCTTTAGCTCTGGCCTGCCCTTGTCTTGACTCCGGCCTGCTCTTGATTTTCTTCTGGCCTGCCTTCGCCTTGGCGCCGACCTGCCTTTGCACTGGCTCAAGCCTGCTACATCAGGCTCCGGCCTGCCCTTGCTCTGTCTCCGGCCAGCCTCGCCTTGACTCCAGACTGCTCTCGCCCTGGCTCCGGCCTGCTCTTGCTCTTGCTCTGGTCTGCCCTCGCCCTGGCTCCGGCCTGCTCTCGCTCTGGTTCTGGCCTGCCTTCCTTCGCCTTGGCTCCGGCCTGCCCTCGCTCTGGCTCAAGCCTGCTAATCTGGCTCTGGCCTGCCCTTTCCTTGGCTCCGGACTGCTCTCGCTCTGGCCTGCTTCTGCCTTGGCTCCAGACTGCTTTCGCTCTGGCTTGCTCTCGCTCTGGCTTGGGCCTGTCTTTGCCTTGGCTCCGGCCTGCTCTCGCTCTGGCCTACTCTTGCTCTGGCCTACCCTGGCTCTGTCTCTGGCCTGGATTTGCCTTGGCTCCAGCCTGCTCTCGCTCTAGCTCCGTACTGCCCTCACCCTGGCTCCGCTATGCCATAGCTCGGGCTCCGGCCTGCTCTCGCCTTCGCTCCATCCTGCTCTCGCCCTGGCTCTGACCTGCTCTCGCTCTGGCCTGCCCTCGCTCCGCCTACTCTCTCTCTTTCTCTGGCCTGCCGTCGCCCTGGCTCTGGCCTACTCTCGCTCTGGCTCTGGCCTGCTCTCGCTCTGGCCTCGAACTGTCTCCAGCCTGCTCTCGCCCTGGTTCCGGCCTGCCCTTGCCTTGGCTCCGGCCTTCTCTTGCTCTGGCCTGCCCTTGCCTTGGCTCTGGCCTACTCTTGGTCTGGCTCTGGCCTGCCCTCGCCCTGGCCCCGGCCTGCTCTCGCTCTGGCCTGCTCTCGCTCTGTCGTGCCCTCGCCTTGGCTCCGTCCTGCTCTCGCTTTGACTCTGGCCTGCTCTCGCCCTGGCTCTGGCCTGCTCTGAATCTTGCTTTGGCCTGCTCTGGCCCTGGTTCCGGCCTGCTCTTGCTCTGGCCTGCCCTTTCCTTGGCTCCGGACTGCTCTCGCTCTGGCCTGCTCCTGCCTTGGCTCCGGACTGCTTTCGCTCTGGCTTGCTCTCGCTCTGGCTTGGGCCTGTCTTTGCCTTGGCTCCGGCCTGCTCTCGCTCTGGCCTACTCTTGCTCTGGCCTACACTGGCTCTGTCTCTGGCCTGGCTTTGCCTTGGCTCCAGCCTGCTCTCGCTCTAGCTCCGTACTGCCCTCACCCTGGCTCCACTATGCCATAGCTCGGGCTCCGGCCTGCTCTCGCCTTCGCTCCGTCCTGCTCTCGCCCTGGCTCTGATCTGCTCTCGCTTTGGCATGCCCTCGCTCCGCCTACTCTCTCTCTGGCTCTGGCCTGCCGTCGCTCTGGTTCTGGCCTACTCTCGCTCTGGTTCTGGCCTGCTCTCGCTCTGGCCTCGAACTGTCTCCGGCCTGCTCTCGCCCTGGTTCCGACCTGCCCTTGCCTTGGCTCCGGCCTTCTCTTGCTCTGGCCTGCCCTTGCCTTGGCTCTGGCCTACTCTTGCTCTGGCTCTGGCCTGCCTTCGCCCTGGCCCCGGCCTGCTCTCGCTTTGGCTCTGGCCTGCTCTCGCTCTGTCGTGCCCTCGCCTTGGCTCTGTACTGCTCTCGCTCTGACTCTGGACTGCCCTCGCCCTGGCTCTGGCCTGCTCTGGATCTGGCCTGCTCTCGCCCTGGCTCCGGCCTGCTCTTGCTCTGGCCTGCCCTTTCCTTGGCTCCGGACTGCTCTCGTTCTGGCCTGCTCCTGCCTTGGCTCCGGACTGCTTTCGCTCTGGCTTGCTCTCGCTCTGGCTTGGGCCTGTCTTTGCCTTGGCTCCGGCCTGCTCTCGCTCTGACCTACTCTTGCTCTGGCCTACCCTGGCTCTGTCTCTGGCCTGGCTTTGCCTTGGCTCCAGCCTGCTCTCGCTCTAGCTCCGTACTGCCCTCACTCTGGCTCAGCTATGCCATAGCTCGGGCTCCGGCAAGCTCTCGCCTTCGCTCCGTCCTGCTCTCGCCCTGGCTCTGACCTGCTCTCGCTCTGGCCTGCCCTCGCTCCGCCTACTCTCTCTCTGGCTCTGGCCTGCCGTCGCCCTGGCTCTGGCCTGCTCTCGCTCTGGCCTTGAACTGTCTCCGGCCTGCTCTCGCCCTGGTTCCGGCCTGCCCTTGCCTTGGCTCCGGCCTTCTCTTGCTCTGGCTCTGGCCTGCCCTTGCTTTGGCTCTGGCCTACTCTTGCTCTGGCTCTGGCCTGCTCTCGCCCTGGCCCCGGCCTGCTCTCGCTCTGGCCTGCTCTCGCTCTGTCGTGCCCTCGCCTTGGCTCCGTCCTGCTCTCGCTCTGACTCTGGCCTGCCCTCGCCCTGGCTCTGGCCAGCTCTGGATCTGGCTCTGGCCTGCTCTCGCCCTGGCTCCGGCCTGCTCTTGCTCTGTACTGCCCTCTCCTTGGCTCCAGCCTGCTCTCGCCTTGGCTCAGGCTTGCTCTTGCTCTGGCTCCGGCCCGCCCTCGCCCTGGCTCCGGCCTGCCCTTGCTCTGACTCTGGCAAGCCCTCGCCTTGGCTCCGGCCTGCTCTTGCTCTGGCCTGCCCTCGTCTTGAATCCGGCATGCTCTCGCTCTGGTTCTGGCCAGTCTTTGCCTTGGCTCCGGCCTGCTCTCGCTCTGGTTCAGGCCTGCTCTCGCTCTGGCCTACCCTTGCCTTGGCTCTGAACTGCTCTCGCTCGCTCTGGTTCTGGCTTGCTCTCGCTCTGGCCTGCCCTTGCCTTGGCTCCGGCCTTGTCTGACTCTGGCTCTGGTCTGCCCTCGTCTTGACTCCGGCATGCTCTCGCTCTGGTTCTGGCCTGCCTTCGCCTTGGCTCCGGCCTGCTCTCGCTCTGGCCTGTCCTCGCATTGGCTCCGGCCCGCCCTCGCCCTGGCACCGGCCTGCACTCGTCCTGGCTCCGGCCTGCTCTCGCTCTGGCCTGCTCTCGCCCTGTCTCCGGCCTGCTCTCGCTCTAGCTCCGGACTGCCCTCGCCCTGGTTCCAGCCTGCCATCGCTCTGGCTCCGGCCTGCCCTCGCCTTGGCTCCGGCCTGCTCTCGTCCTGGCTCCGACCTGTTCTCGCTCTGTTTCTAGCCTGCCCTCGCTCAGGCTCCGCCCTGCTCTCTCTGGCTCTGGCCTACTCTCGCTCTGGCCTGTTCTCGCCTTGGCTCAGGCCTTCTCTCGCTCTGGCCTGCCCTCGCCGAGGATCCGGCCTGCTCTCGCTCTGGCCGACTCTCGCTCTGGCCTGCCCTCGTCCTGGCTCCGGCCTGTTTTCACTCTGGCTCTGGCCTACCCTCGCCTTCGCTCCGGCCTGCTCTCGCTTTAGCTCTGGCCGGCTCTCGCTCTGGCTCCGGCATGCCCTCGCCCTGACTCCAGCCTGCCCTTGCTCTGGTTGGGGCCTACTCTCGCCTTGGCTCCGACCTGCTCTCACTCTGGCCTTCCCTCGCCCTGGCTCCGGCCTCCTCTCTCTCTGGCTCTGGCCTGCTCTAGCCTTAGCTCCGGCCTCCTCTCGCTCTGACTTTGGCCTGCCTTCGCCCTGGCTACTGCCTGCCCTCATCCTTGCTCCGGCCTGCTCTCGCTCTGGCTCTGTCCTACCCTCACCTTGGCTCCGGCCTGCTCTGCCTTGGCTCCAGCCTGCTCTCGCTCGGGCTCCGGCCTGCCCTCACCCTGACTCCTGCCTGCCATCACGCTGGCTCCTGCCTGCCCTTCCTCTGGCTCCGGCCTGCCCTCGCCCTGATTCCGGCGTGCCCTTGCTCTAGCTCCAGCCAGTCCTTGCATTGGCTCTGGCCTGCTCTAGCCTTGACTCCGACCTGCTTTCGAACTGGCTCCGGCCTGCTCTCTCTCTGGCTCTGGCCTGCCCATGCCTTGGCTCCGGCTTGCTCTCTCTCTGGCCGGCTCTCGCCTTGGCTCCGGCCTGCCCTCGCCCTGGCTCCGGCATGCCCTCGTCCTTGCTCAGGCCTGCTCTCATTCTGGTCTACCCTCGCCTTGGCTCCGGCCTGCTCTTGCCTTGGCTCAGGCCTGCTCTCGCTCTGGCTCAGGCCTGCTCTCTCTCTGGCTCTGGCCTGCTCTCTCTCTGGCTCGGGCCTGCCCTTGCTCTAGCTCCGGCCGGCCCTTGCATTCGCTCCGGCCTGCTCTCGCCCTGGCTCCGACCTGCTCTCGCTCTGGCCTGCCCTCGCTCTGTCTCCGGCCTGCTCTCTCTCTGGCTCTCGCCTGCCGATGCCTTGGCTCTGGCCTGCTCTTCCTCTGGCTCTGGCCTGCCCTCGTCTTGACTCTGGACTGATCTCGCTCTTGTTCTGGCCTGCCTTCGCCTTGGCTCCGGCCTGCTCTTGCTCTGGCTCCGGCCTGCTCTCGCTTTGGCTCTGGCCCGCCCTCGCGCTGGCTCCGGCCTGCTCTCTCTCTGGCTCTGGCCTGCACTCGCCCTGGCTCCGGCATACTCTCACTCTGACTGTGGCCTACTCTCGCTCTGGCCTCGCCCTGTCTCAGGCCTGCTCTTGCCCTTGTTCCGGCCTACCCTTGCCTTGGCTCCGGCCTTCTCTCGCTCTGGCTCTGGCCTGCCCTTGCCTTGGCACTGGCCTACTCTCGCTCTGGCTCTTGCCTGCCCTCGCCCTGGCTCCGGCCTGCTCTCGCTTTGGTTCTGGCCTGCTCTCGCTCTGACTCTGGCCTGCCCTCGCCCTGACTCCAGCCTACTCTGGATCTGGCTCCGGCCTGCCCTCGCCTTGGCTCCGGCCTGCTCTTGCCCTGGCTCCGGCCTGCTCTTGTTCTGGCCTGCCCTCGACCTGGCTCCGGCCTGCTCTTGCTCTGGCCTTCCCTCGTCCTTCCTCAGGCCTGCTCTCGTTCTGGTCTACCCTCGCATTCGCTCCGGCCTGCTCTCGCCCTGGCTTCGACCTGCTCTCGCTCTGGCCTGCCCTCGCTCTGTCTCCGGCCTGCTCTCTGTCTGGCTCTCGCCTGCCGATGCCTGGGCTCCGGCCTGCTCTTCCTCTGGCTCTGGCCTGCACTCTTTTTGACTCTGGCCTGATCTCGCTCTTGTTCTGGCCTGCCTTCGCCTTGGCTCCGGCCTGCTCTTGCTCTGGCTCCGGCCTGCTCTCTCTCTGGCTCTGAACTGCCCTCGCCCTGGCTCCGGCATACTCTCACTCTGGCTGTGGCCTACTCTCGCTCTGGCTCTGGCCTCGCCCTGTCTCAGGCCTGCTCTTGCCCTTGTTCCGGCCTGCTCTCGCTTTGGCTCTGGCCCGCCTTCGTGCTGGCTCCGGCCTGCTCTCTCTCTGGCTCTGGCCTGCCCTCGCCCTGGCTCCGGCATACTCTCACTCTGGCTGTGGCCTACTCTCGCTCTGGCTCTGGCCTCGCCCTGCCTCAGGCCTGCTCTTGCCCTTGTTCAGGCCTACCCTTGCCTTGGCTCCGGCCTTCTCTCGCTCTGGCTCTGGCCTGCCCTTGCCTTGGCTCTGGCCTACTCTCGCTCTGGCTCTTGCCTGCCCTCGCCCTGGCTAAGGCCTGCTCTCGCTTTGGTTCTGGCCTGCTCTCGCTCTGACTCTGGCCTGCCCTCGCCCTGACTCCAGCCTACTCTGGATCTGGCTCCGGCCTGCTCTTGCACCGGCTCCGGCCTGCTCTTGCTTTGGCCTGCCCTCGACCTGGCTCCGGCCTGCTCTTGCTCTGGCCTGCCCTCGTCTTGACTCCGGCCAGCTCTGGTTCTGACTCTGGCCTGCCCTTGACTTGGCTCTGGACTACTCTCGCTCTGGCTCGGGCCTGACCTCGCCCTGGCTCCAGTCTGCTCTCGCTCTGGCCTGCTCTCGCTCTGGCGTGCCCTCGTCTTGGCTCCGGCCTGCTCTCGCTCTGACTCTGGCCTGCCCTCGCCTTGGCTTCGTCCTGCTCTGGATCTGGCTCTGGCCTGCGCTCACTTTGGCTCCGGCCTGCTCTCGCCCTGGCTCCAGCCTGCTCTCGCTCTGGCCTGCCCTCGCCCTGGCTCCGGCCTGCTCTCTCTCTGGCTCTGGCCTGCCCTCGCCCTGGCTCCGGCATACTCTCACTCTGGCTGTGGCCTGCCTACTCTCGCTGTGGCTCTGGCCTCGCCCTGTCTCAGGCCTGCTCTAGCCCTTGTTCTGGCCTACCCTTGCCTTGGCTCCGGCCTTCTCTCGATCTGGCTCCGGCCTGCTCTCGCTTTGGCTCTGGCCCGCCCTCGCGCTGGCTCCGGCCTGCTCTCTCTCTCTGGCCTGCACTCGCCCTGGCTCCGGCATACTCTCACTCTGACTGTGGCCTACTCTCGCTCTGGCTCTGGTCTCGCCCTGTCTCAGGCCTGCTCTTGCCCTTGTTCCGGCCTACCCTTGCCTTGGCTCCGGCCTTCTCTCGCTCTGGCTCTGGCCTGCCCTTGCCTTGGCACTGGCCTACTCTCGCTCTGGCTCTTGCCTGCCCTCGCCCTGGCTCCGGCCTGTTCTCGCTTTGGTTCTGGCCTGCTCTCGCTCTGACTCTGGCCTGCCCTCGCCCTGACTCCAGCCTACTCTGGATCTGGCTCCGGCCTGCCCTCGCCTTGGCTCCGGCCTGCTCTTGCCCTGGTTCCGGCCTGCTCTTGTTCTGGCCTGCCCTCGACCTGGCTCCGGCCTGCTCTTGCTCTGGCCTGCCCTCGTCCTTCCTCAGGCCTGCTCTCGTTCTGGTCTACCCTCGCATTCGCTCCGGCCTGCTCTCGCCCTGGCTCCGACCTGCTCTCGCTCTGGCCTGCCCTCGCTCTGTCTCCGGCCTGCTCTCTCTCTGGCTCTCGCCTGCCGATGCCTGGGCTCCGGCCTGCTCTTCCTCTGGCTCTGGCCTGCCCTCGTCTTGACTCTGACCTGATCTCGCCCTTGTTCCGGCCTACCCTTGCCTTGGCTCCGGCCTTCTCTCGCTCTGGCTCTGGCCTGCCCTTGCCTTGGCTCTGGCCTACTCTCGCTCTGGCTCTTGCCTGCCCTCGCCCTGGCTAAGGCCTGCTCTCGCTTTGGTTCTGGCCTGCTCTCGCTCTGACTCTGGCCTGCCCTCGCCCTGACTCCAGCCTACTCTGGATCTGGCTCCGGCCTGCTCTTGCACCGGCTCCGGCCTGCTCTTGCTTTGGCCTGCCCTCGACCTGGCTCCGGCCTGCTCTTGCTCTGGCCTGCCCTCGTCTTGACTCCGGCCAGCTCTGGCTCTGGTTCTGGCCTGCCCTTGCCTTGACACAGGCCTTCTCTCGCTCTGACTCTGGCCTGCCCTTGACTTGGCTCTGGACAACTCTCGCTCTGGCTCGGGCCTGACCTCGCCCTGGCTCCAGTCTACTCTCGCTCTGGCCTGCTCTCGCTCTGGCGTGCCCTCGTCTTGGCTCCGGCCTGCTCTCGCTCTGGCCTACTCTCGCCTTGGCTTCGTCCTGCTCTGGATCTGGCTCTGGCCTGCCCTCACCTTGGCTCCGGCCTGCTCTCGCCCTGGCTCCAGCCTGCTCTAGCTCTGGCCTGCCCTCGCCCTGGCTCCGGCCTGCTCTGGCCTGCCCTCGCCCTGGCTCCGGCATACTCTCACTCTGGCTGTGGCCTGCCTACTCTCGCTGTGGCTCTGGCCTCGCCCTGTCTCAGGCCTGCTCTAGCCCTTGTTCCGGCCTACCCTTGAAATGGCTCCGGCCTTCTCTCGCTCTGGCCTGCCCTTGCCTTGGCTCCGGCCTACTCTCGTTCTGGCTCTTGCCTGCCCTCGCCCTGGCTCCGGCCTGCTCTCGCTTTGGTTCTGGCCTGCTCTCGCTCTGGCGTGCCCTCGCCTTGGCTTCGAACTGCTCTCGCTCTGACTCTGGCCTGCCCTCGCCCTGACTCCAGCCTACTCTGGATCTGGCTCTGGCCTGCCCTCGCCTTGGCTCCGGCCTGCTCTCGCCCTGGCTCCGGCCTGCTCTTGCTCTGGCCTGCCCTCGACCTGGCTCCGGCCTGTTCTTGCTCTGGCCTGCCCTCGTCTTGACTCCGGCCTGCTCTCGCTCTGGTTCTAGCCTGCCCTCGTCTTGAATCTGGCCAGCTCTGGCTCTGGTTCTGGCCTGCCCTTACCTTGACTCCGGCCTTCTCTCGCTCTGACTCTGGCCTGCCCTTGACTTGGCTCTGGACTACTCTCGCTGTGGCCTGCCCTCGCCCTGGCTCCGGTCTGCTCTCGCTCTGGCCTGCTCTCGCTCTGGCGTGCCCTCGTCTTGGCTCCGGCCTGCTCTCGCTCTGACTCTGGCATGCCCTCGCCCTGGCTCCGTCCTGCTCTGGATGTGGCTCTGGCCTGCCCTCGCCCTGGCTCCAGCCTGCTCTCGCTCTGGCCTGCCCTCGCCTTGGCTCCGGCCTACTCTCGCCTTGGCTCCAGGCTGCCCTCGCTGTGGCTCCGGCCTGCCCTTGCTCTGGCTACGGCCAGGCATTGCCTTGGCTCCGGCCTGCTCTCGCCCTGGCTCCGGCCTTCTCTTGCTCTGACCTGCCCTCGTCTTGACTCCGGACTGCTCTCGCTCTGGTTCTGGCCTGCCTTCGCCTTGGCTCCGGCATGCCCTCGCTTTGGCTCAAGCCTGCTCTAGCTCTGGCTCTGGCCTGCCCTGGCTCCAGACTGCTCTCGCTCTGGCTCTGGCCTGCTCTCGCTCTGGCCCGCCCTCGCCTTGACTCCGGCCTGCTCTCACTCTTGCCTGCCCTCGCCTTGTCTCCGACCTGCTTTTGCTCTCGCTCTGGCCTGCACTCGCCTTGGCTCCGGCCTGCTCTCGCTCTGGCCCGCCCTGGCTCTGCTTCTGGCCTGCCCTCGCCTTGCTCTGGCCTGCTCTCGCTCTGGCTCCGGCCTGCCTTCGCCATGGCTCCGGCCTGCTCTCACGCTGCCTCCGGCCTGCCCTCGCCCTGGCTCCGGCTTGCCCTCGTCTTGGCTCCAGCCTGCTCTCGCTCTGGCCTGCCCTCGCCCTTTCTCCAGCCTGCTCTCGCTCTGGCCTGCTCCCGCCCTGACTCCGGCATTCTCTCGCTCTTGCACTGGCCTGCTCTCGATCTGGAACTGACCTGCTCTCGTTCTGGCTCTGGCCTGCCCTCACCTTGTCTCCGGCTTGCTCTCGCTCTGGCTCTGGCCTGTCCTCGCCTTGGCTCCGGACTTCTCTCGCTCTGGCTCTCGCCTGCCCTAGCCTTGGCTCTGGCCTACTTTTGCTCTCTCTGGCCTGCCCTTGCCCTGGCTCCGGCCTGATCTTGCTCTGGCCTGCCCTCGCCTTGGCTCCAGCCTGCTCTCGCTTTCCTCGCCCTGGCTCTGGCCTGCCCTCGCCTTGGCTCCGGCCTTCTCTCGCTCTGACTCTGGTCTGCACTCGCCCAGGCTCCGGCCTGCTCTGGCTTTAGCTCTGTCCTGCCCTCGCCTTGGCTACGGCCTGCTCTCGACCTGGCTCCGGCTTGCCCTCATCCTGGCTCCGGCCAGCTCTTGCTCTGGCCTGCCCTCGCCCTGATTCCAGCCTACTCTGGATCTGGCTTTGGCCTGCCCTCGCCTTGGCTCCGGCCTGCTCTCGCCCTGGCTCCGGCCTGCTCTTGCTCTGGCCTGCCCTCGACCTGGCTCCGGCCTGTTCTTGCTCTGGCCTGCCCTCGTCTTGACTCCTGCCTGCTCTCGCTCTGGTTCTGGCCTGCCCTCGTCTTGAATCTGGCCAGCTCTGGCTCTGGTTCTGGCCTGCCCTTACCTTGACTCCGGCCTTCTCTCACTCTGACTCTGGCCTGCCCTTGACTTGGCTCTGGACTACTCTCGCTGTGGCCTGCCCTCGCCCTGGCTCCGGTCTGCTCTCGCTCTGGCTTGCTCTCGCTCTGGCGTGCCCTCGTCTTGGCTCCGGCCTGCTCTCGCTCTGACTCTGGCCTACTCTCGCCTTGGCTTCGTCCTGCTCTGGATCTGGCTCTGGCCTGCCCTCACCTTGGCTCCGGCCTGCTCTCGCCCTGGCTCCAGCCTGCTCTCGCTCTGGCCTGCCCTCGCCCTGGCTCCGGCCTGCTCTGGCCTGCCCTCGCCCTGGCTCCGGCATACTCTCACTCTGGCTGTGGCCTGCCTACTCTCGCTGTGGCTCTGGCCTCGCCCTGTCTCAGGCCTGCTGTAGCCCTTGTTCCGGCCTACCCTTGAAATGGCTCCGGCCTTCTCTCGCTCTGGCTCTGGCCTGCCCTTGCCTTGGCTCCGGCCTACTCTCGTTCTGGCTCTTGCCTGCCCTCGCCCTGGCTCCGGCCTGCTCTCGCTTTGGTTCTGGCCTGCTCTCGCTCTGGCGTGCCCTCGCCTTGGCTCCGAACTGCTCTCGCTCTGACTCGGGCCTGCCCTCGCCCTGACTCCAGCCTACTCTGGATCTGGCTCGCCCTCGCCTTGGCTCCGGCCTGCTCTCGCCCTGGCTCCGGCCTGCTCTTGCTCTGGTCTGCCCTCGACCTGGCTCCGGCCTGTTCTTGCTCTGGCCTGCCCTCGTCTTGACTCCGGCCTGCTCTCGCTCTGGTTCTAGCCTGCCCTCGTCTTGAATCTGGCCAGCTCTGGCTCTGGTTCTGGCCTGCCCTTACCTTGACTCCGGCCTTCTCTCGCTCTGACTCTGGCCTGCCCTTGACTTGGCTCTGGACTACTCTCGCTGTGGCCTGCCCTCGCCCTGGCTCCGGTCTGCTCTCGCTCTGGCCTGCTCTCGCTCTGGCGTGCCCTCGTCTTGGCTCCGGCCTGCTCTCGCTCTGACTCTGGCATGCCCTCGCCCTGGCTCCGTCCTGCTCTGGATGTGGCTCTGGCCTGCCCTCGCCCTGGCTCCAGCCTGCTCTCGCTCTGGCCTGCCCTCGCCTTGGCTCCGGCCTACTCTCGCCTTGGCTCCAGGCTGCCCTCGCTGTGGCTCCGGCCTGCCCTTGCTCTGGCTACGGCCAGGCTTTGCCTTGGCTCCGGGCTGCTCTCGCCCTGGCTCCGGCCTTCTCTTGCTCTGACCTGCCCTCGTCTTGACTCCGGACTGCTCTCGCTCTGGTTCTGGCCTGCCTTCGCCTTGGCTCCGGCATGCCCTCGCTTTGGCTCAAGCCTGCTCTAGCTCTGGCTCTGGCCTGCCCTAGCTCCAGACTGCTCTCGCTCTGGCTCTGGCCTGCTCTCGCTCTGGCTCTGGCCCGCCCTCGCCTTGGCTCCGGCCTGCTCTCACTCTTGCCTGCCCTCGCCTTGTCTCCGACCTGCTTTTGCTCTCGCTCTGGCCTGCACTCGCCTTGGCTCCGGCCTGCTCTCGCTCTGGCCCGCCCTGGCTCTGCTTCTGGCCTGCCCTCGCCTTGCTCTGGCCTGCTCTCGCTCGGGCTCCGGCCTGCCTTCGCCATGGCTCCGGCCTGCTCTCACGCTGCCTCCGGCCTGCCCTCGCCTTGGCTCCGGCCTGCTCTCTCTCTGGCTCTGGCCTACTTTCGCTCTCTCTGGCCTGCCCTTGGCCTGGCTCCGGCCTGATCTCGCTCTGGCCTGCCCTCGCTTTGACTCTGGTCTGCCCTCGCCCTGGCTCCGGCCTGCCCTCGCCTTGGCTCCGGCCTGCTCTGGCTCTAGCTCTGTCCTGCCCTCGCCTTGGCTACGGCCTGCTCTCGCCCTGGCTCCGGCTTGCCCTCGTCTTGGCTCCGGCCTGCTCTCGCTTTGGCCTGCCCTCGCCCTTTCTCCAGCCTGCTCTCGCTCTGGCCTGCTCCCGCCCTGACTCCGGCATTCTCTCGCTCTTGCACTGGCCTGCTCTCGATCTGGAACTGACCTGCTCTCGTTCTGGCTCTGGCCTGCCCTCACCTTGTCTCCGGCTTGCTCTCGCTCTGGCTCTGGCCTGTCCTCGCCTTGGCTCCGGACTTCTCTCGCTCTGGCTCTCGCCTGCCCTAGCCTTGGCTCTGGCCTACTTTTGCTCTCTCTGGCCTGCCCTTGCCCTGGCTCCGGCCTGATCTCGCTCTGGCCTGCCCTCGCCTTGGCTCCAGCCTGCTCTCGCTTTCCTCGCCTTGGCTCTGGCCTGCCCTCGCCTTGGCTCCGGCCTTCTCTCGCTCTGACTCTGGTCTGCACTCGCCCAGGCTCCGGCCTGCTCTGGCTTTAGCTCTGTCCTGCCCTCGCCTTGGCTACGGCCTGCTCTCGACCTGGCTCTGGCTTGCCCTCATCCTGGCTCCGGCCAGCTCTTGCTCTGGCTCTGGCCTGCCCTCGCCCTGACTCCAGCCTACTCTGGATCTGGCTCTGGCCTGCCCTCGCCTTGGCTCCGGCCTGCTCTCGCCCTGGCTCCGGCCTGCTCTTGCTCTGGCCTGCCCTCGACCTGGCTCCGGCCTGTTCTTGCTCTGGCCTGCCCTCGTCTTGACTCCTGCCTGCTCTCGCTCTGGCCTGCCCTCGTCTTGAATCTGGCCAGCTCCGGCTCTGGTTCTGGCCTGCCCTTACCTTGACTCCGGCCTTCTCTCGCTCTGACTCTGGCCTGCCCTTGACTTGGCTCTGGACTACTCTCGCTGTGGCCTGCCCTCGCCCTGGCTCCGGTCTGCTCTCGCTCTGGCTTGCTCTCGCTCTGGCGTGCCCTCGTCTTGGCTCCGGCCTGCTCTCGCTCTGACTCTGGCATGCCCTCGCCCTGGCTCCGTCCTGCTCTGGATGTGGCTCTGGCCTGCCCTCGCCCTGGCTCTAGCCTGCTCTCGCTCTGGCCTGCCCTCGCCTTGGCTCCGGCCTACTCTCGCCTTGGCTCCAGCCTGCCCTCGCTGTGGCTCCGGACTGCCCTCGCTGTGGCTACGGCCAGGCTTTGCCTTGGCTCCGGTCTGCTCTCGCCCTGGCTCCGGCCTTCTCTTGCTCTGACCTGCCCTTGTCTTGACTCCGGACTGCTCTCGCTCTGGTTCTGGCCTGCCTTCGCCTTGGCTCCGGCATGCCCTCGCTTTGGCTCAAGCCTGCTCTCGCTCTGGCTCTGGCCTGCTCTCGCTCTGGCTCTGGCCCGTCCTCGCCTTGGCTCCGGCCTGCTCTCGCTCTTGCCTGCCCTCGCCTTGTCTCCGACCTGCTTTTGCTCTTGCTCTGGCCTGCACTCGCCTTGGCTCCGGCCTGCTCTCGCTCTGGCCCGCCCTGGCTCTGCTTCTGGCCTGCCCTCGCATTGCTGTGGCCTGCTCTCGCTCTGGCTCCGGCCTGCATTCGCCATGGCTCCGGCCTGCTCTCACGCTGCCTCCGGCCTGCCCTCGCCTTGGCTCCGGCCTGCTCTCGCTCTGGCCTGCCCTCGCCCTTTTTCCGGCCTGCTCTCGCTCTGGCTTGCCCTCGTCCTGACTCCGGCATTCTCTCGCTGTTGCACAGGCCTGCTCTCGATCTGGAACTGACCTGCTCTCGCTCTGGCCTGCCCTCACCTGGTCTCCGGCTTGCTCTCACTCTGGCTCTGGCCTGTCCTCGCCTTGGCTCCAGACTTCTCTCGCTCTGGCTCTCGCCTGCCCTAGCCTTGGCTCTGGCCTACTTTCGCTCTCTCTGGCCTGCCCTTGGCCTGGCTCCGGCCTGATCTCGCTCTGGCCTGCCCTCGCTTTGACTCTGGTCTGCCCTCGCCCTGGCTCCGGCTTGCCCTCGCCTTGGCTCCGGCCTGCTCTCGCTCTGACTCTGGTCTGCCCTCGCCCAGGCTCCGGCCTGCTCTGGCTCTAGCTCTGTCCTGCCCTCGCCTTGGCTATGGCCTGCTCTCGCCCTGGCTCCGGCTTGCCCTCGCCTTGGCTCCGGCCTGCTCTCGCTCTGGCCTGCCCTCGCCCTTTCTCCAGCCTGCTCTCGCTCTGGCCTGCTCCCGCCCTGACTCCGGCATTCTCTCGCTCTTGCACTGGCCTGCTCTCGATCTGGAACTGACCTGCTCTCGTTCTGGCTCTGGCCTGCCCTCACCTTGTCTCCGGCTTGCTCTCGCTCTGGCCTGTCCTCGCCTTGGCTCCGGACTTCTCTCGCTCTGGCTCTCGCCTGCCCTAGCCTTGGCTCTGGCCTACTTTTGCTCTCTCTGGCCTGCCCTTGCCCTGGTTCCGGCCTAATCTCGCTCTGGCCTGCCCTCGCCTTGGCTCCAGCCTGCTCTCGCTTTCCTCGCCTTGGCTCCGGCCTTCTCTCGCTCTGACTCTGGTCTGCACTCGCCCAGGCTCCGGCCTGCTCTGGCTTTAGCTCTGTCCTGCCCTCACCTTGGCTACGGCCTGCTCTCGACCTGGCTCCGGCTTGCCCTCATCCTGGCTCCGGCCAGCTCTTGCTCTGGCTCTGGCCTGCCCTTTCCTTGGCTCCGGCCTGCTCTCGCCCTGGCTCCGGCCTGCTCTTGCTTTGGCTTCTGCCTGTCCTCGCCCTGGCTCCGGCCTGCCCTTGCTCTGGCTGCGGCCAGCCCTCGCCTTGGCTCCAGCCTGCTCTTTCTTGCTCTGGCCTGCCCTCGTCTTGACTCCGGCCTGCTGACGCTTTGGTTCTGGCCTCCCTTCGCCTTGGCTCCGGCCTGCTCTCGCCTTGGCTCCGGCCTGCTCTCGCTCTAGCTCCGTACTGCCCTCCCCTTGGCTCCTCTATGCCACAGCTCGGGCTCCGGATTGCCCTCGCTTTAGCTCCGTCCTGCTCTCGCCCTGGCTCCGAACTGCTCTGGCTCTAGCCTGCCCTCGCCCTGGCTCCGGCCTGCACTCTCTCTGACTCTGGCCTGCCCTTGCCCTGGCTCCGGCCTACTCTCGCTCTGGCTGGCTCTCGCTCTGGACTGCCCTTGCCTTAGCTCCGGCCTGCTCTCGCCTTGGTTCTCACTTGCTCTTGCTCTGGCTCCGGCCTGCCCTTGCCCTGGCTCCGGCCTACTCTGGCTCTGGCTCTGGCCTGCTCTCGCTCTGGCCTCGCCCTGGCTCCGCCCTGCTCTCGCACTGGTTCCGGCCTCCCCTTACCTTGGCTCCTGCCTGCTCTCGCTCTGGCATGCCCTAGCCTCGGCTCTAGCCTACTCTCGCTCTGGCCTGCCCTCACCTTGGCTGCGGCCTGCTCTCGTTCTGGCTCTGGCATGCCCTCGCCTTGGCTCCGGCCTCCTCTCGCTCTGACTCTGGTCTGCTCTTGCCATGGCTACGGCCTGCTCTGGCTCTGTCCTACCCACGCCTTGGCTCCGGCCTGCTCTCGCCCAGGCTCCGGCCTGCTCTCGCTCTGACTCTGGCCTGCCCTGGCTCTGCCTCTGGCCTGCCCTCGCCTTGGCTCCGGGCTAATCTCGCCTTGGCTCCGGCCTGCTCTCGCTCTACATCCGGACTGCCCTCGCCCTGGCTCCGGACTGCCCTTGCCTTGGCTCCGGACTGCTCTCGCCCTGGCTCCTGCCTGCTCTCTCTCTGGCTCTGGCCTGCCCTCACCCTGGCTCCGGCCTGCTCTCTATCTGGCTCTGGCCTGCCCTAGCCCTGGCTCCGTCCTACTTTCGCTCTGGCTCTGTCCTGCTCTCGCTCTGGCCTCGAACTGTCTCCGGCCTCTCGCCCTGGTTCCGGCCTGCCCTTGCCTTGGCTCCGGCCTTCTCTTGCTCTAGCTGTGGCCTGCCCTTGCCTTGGCTCTGGCCTACACTTGCTCTGGCTCTGGCCTGCCCTCGCCCTGGCCTGCTGTCGCTCTGGCCTGCTCTCGCTCTGGCGTGCCCTCGCCTTGGCTCCGTCCTGCTCTCGCTGTGACTCTGGCCTGCCCTCGCCCTGGCTCCGGCCTGCTCTGGATCTGGCTCTGGCCTGCCCTCTCCTTGGCTACGGCCTGCTCACGCCCTGGCTCCGGCTGGTCTCGCTCTGGACTGCCCTTGCCTTAGCTCCGGCCTGCTCTCGCCTTGGTTCTCACTTGCTCTTGCTCTGGCTCCGGCCTGCCCTCGCTCTGGCTCCGGCCTGCCCTTGCTCTGACTCTGGCCAGCCCTCGCCTTGGCTCCGGCTCGCCCTCGCCATGGCTCCGGCCTGCCCTCGCCCTGGCTCCGGCCTGCTCTTGCTCTGCCTCCGGCCTGCCCTCGTCTTGACTCCGGCATGCTCTCACTCTGGTTCTGGCCTGCCCTCGCCTTGGCTCCGGCCTGCTCTCGCTCTGACTCTGGCCTACCCTTGCCTTGGCTCCGGACTGCTCTCGATCGCTCTGGCTTGCTCTCGCTCTGGCCTGCCCTTGCCTTGGCTCCGGCCTTCTCTGACTCTGGCTCTGGCCTGCCCTCGTCTTGACTCCAGCATACTGTCGCTCTGGATCTGGCCTGCCTTCGCCTTGGCTCCGGCCTGCTCTCGCTCTGGCCTATCCTCGCATAGGCTCCGGCCCGCTGTCGCCCTGGCTCCGGCCTGCTCTCGCTCTGGCCTGCTCTCGCCCTGGCTCCGGCCTGCTCTCGCTCTTTCTCCGGACTGCCCTCGCCCTGGCTCCGGCCTGCCACCGCGCTGGCTCCAGCCTGCCCTCGCCTTGGCTCCGGCCTGCCCTCGCCCTGGCTTCGACCTGTTCTTGCTCTGTTTCCGGCCTGCCCTCGCCCAGGCTCCGCCCTGCTCTCTCTCTGGCTCTGGCCTACTCTCGCTCTGGCCTGTTCTCGCCCTGGTTCCGGCCTGACCTTGCCTTGGCTCCAGCCTTCTCTCGCTCTGGCCTGCCCTCGCTGAGCCTCCGGCCTGCTCTCGCTCTGGCCTGCCCTCGTCCTGGCTCCGGCCTGTTTTCACTCTGGCTCTGGCCTACCCTCGCCTTGGCTCCGGCCTTTTCCCGCCTTAGCTCCGGCCGGCTCTCGCTCTGTCTCCGGCATGCCCTCGCCCTGACTCTAGCCTGCTCTCGCCTTGGCTCCGACCTGCTCTCGCTCTGGCCTTCCCTCGACCTGGCTCCGGCCTGCTCTCGCTCTGCCTCCGGCCTGCCCTCGCCCTGACTCCGGCCTGCTCTCGCTCTGACTCTGGCCTGCCCTCGCCCTGGCTACTGCCTGCCATTGCTCTAGCTCCGGCCTGCCCTCGCATTAGCTCCGGCCTGCTCTCGCCCTGGCTCCGACCTGCTCTCGCTCTGGCCTGCCCACGCTCTGGCTCCGGCCTGCTCTCTCTCTCGCTCTGGCCTGCCCTCGTCCTGGCTCCGGCCTGTTTTCACTCTGGCTCTGGCCTACCCTCGCCTTGGCTCCGGCCTGTTCCCGCCTTAGCTCCGGCCGGCTGTCGCTCTGGCTCCGGCATGCCCTCGCCCTGACTCTAGCCTGCTCTTGCTCGGGCTCCGGCCTGATCTCGCCTTGGCTCCGACCTGCTCTCGCTCTGGCCTTCCCTCGCCCTGGCTACGGCCTGCTCTCTCTCTGGCTCTGGCCTGCCATTGCCTTAGATCCGGCCTGTTCTCGCTCTGACTCTGGCCTGCCCTAGCCCTGGCTACTGCCTGCCTTCATCCTTGCTCCGGCCTGCAATCACTCTGGCTCTGTCCTACCCTAACCTTGGCTCCGGCCTGCTCTCGCCTTGGCTCCAGCCTGCTTTCGCTCTGGCTCCGGCCTGCCCTCGCCCTGACTCTAGCCTGCCCTTGCTCTGGCTCCGGCCTGCCCTTGCCCTGATTCCGGCCTGCCCTTGCTCTAGCTCCCGCCAGCCCTTGCATTGGCTCCGGACTGCTCTATCCTTGACTCTGACCTGCTCTCGCCCTGGCTCCGGCCTGCTCTCTCTCTGGCTCTGGCCTGCTCTCTCTCCGGCTCTGGCCTGCCCTTGCCTTGGCTCCTGCGTGCTCTCGCTCCGGCCTGCCCTCGCCCTGACTCCGGCCTGCCCTTGCTCTGGCTCCGGCCTGCCCTCGCCCTGACTCCAGCCTGCCCTTGCACTAGCTCCGGCCTGCCCTAGCATTAGCTCCGGCCTGCTCTCGCCCTGGCTCCGACCTGCCCTCGCTCTGGCCTGCCCTCGCTCTGGCTCCGGCCTGCTCTCTCTCTGGCTCTCGCCTGCCGATGCCTTGGCTCCCGCCTGCTCTCTCTCTGGCTCTGGCCTGCCCTCGCCCTGGCTCCAGCATACTCTCACTCTGGATGTGGCCTGCTCTCGCTCTGGCCTCGCCCTGTCTCGGGCCTGCTCTAGCCCTTGTTCCGGCCTGCCCTTGCCTTGGCACCGGCCTTCTCTCGCTCTGGCCTGCCCTTGCCTTGGCTCTGGCCTGCTCTCGCTCTGGCGTGCCCTCGCCTTGGCTCCGGCCTGCTCTCGCTCTGACTCTGGCCTGCCCTCACCCTGACTCCGGCCAGCTCTGGATCTGGCTCTGGCCTGCCTTCGCCTTGGCTCTGGCCTGCTCTCGCCCTGGCTCCGGCCTGCTCTCGGTCTGGCTCTGGCCTGCCCTCGCCTTGGCTCCGGCCTGCTCTCGCCTTGGCTCCGGCCTGCTCTCGCTCTGGCTCCGGCCTGTCCTCGCCCTCGCTCCGGCCTGCCCTTGCTCTGGCTCCTACCAGCTCTGGCCTTGGCTCCGGCCTGCTCTCGCCCTGCTCTTGCTCTGGCCTGCCCTCGCCCTGGCTCCGGACTGCTCTTGCTCTGGCCTGCTCTTGCTCTGTCTGGCCTGCCCTCGTCTTGACTCCGGCCTGTTCTCGCCCTTGTTCCGGCCTGCCCTTGCCTTGGCTCCGGCCTTCTCTCGCTCTGGCCTGCCCTTGCCTTGGCTCTGGCCTACTCTGGCTGTGGCTCTTGCCTGCACTCGCCCTGGCTCCGGCCAGCTCTCGCTCTGGCGTGCTCTCGCTCTGGCGCTCCCTCGCCTTGGCTCCAGCCTGCTCTCGCTCTGACTCTGGCCTGCCCTCGCCCTGACTCCGGCCTGCTCTGGATCTGGCTCTGGCCTGCGCTCGCCTTGGCTCCGGCCTTCTCTCGCCCTGGCTACGGCCTGCTCTCAGTCTGGCTCTGGCCTGCCCTCGCCTTGGCTCCGGCCTGCTCTCGCTCTGGCTCCTGCCTGTCCTCGACCTGGTTCCGGCCTGCCCTAGCTCTGGCTCCGGCCAGCCCTCGCCTTGGCTCTGGCCTGCTCTCTCCCTGGCTCCGGCCTGCTCTCGCTCCGGCCTTCCCTTGCTCTGGCTCCGGCCTGCTCTTGCTCTGGCCTGCTCTTGCTCTGGCCTTCCCTCGTCTTGACTCCGGCCTGTTCTCGCTCTTGTTCTGGCCTGCCTTCGCCTTGGCTCCGGCCTGCTCTCGCACTTGCTCAGGCCTGCTTTCGCTCTGGCTCTGGCCTGCCCTTGCCTTGGCTCCGGACAGCTTTCTCTCTGGCTCTGGCCTGCTCTCGCCCTGGCTCTGGCCTGCTCTTGCTCTGGCCTGCCCTCGCCCTGGCTCCGGCCTGCTCTTGCTCTGGCAGGCTCTTGCTCTGGCCTGCCCTCGCTTTGACTCCGGCCTGTTATCCCCCTTGTTCCGGCCTGCCCTTGCCTTGGCTCCGTCTGGGTGTGGCTGCTCTCTGATTGGTGGAAAATCTGGGTGTGACTGCTCTGTGATTGGTCAGCATTATGACCTCACAGTGGCGATGGACTCATACCTCCTGGGTGGTTCTTCTGGGCGGTTATGTTTTCTGACTGGTGGAAATTCTAATCAGCATTATGACCTCACAGTGGCCGTGACTCATTTCATGGACTGTTCTATCTGGGTGACTTGAAACATGCTGATCTCTGATTGGTCCGGCCTTCTCTCGCTCTGGCCTGCACTTGCCTTGGCTCTGGCCTACTCTGGCTCTGGCTCTTGCCTGCACTCGCCCTGGCTCTGGCCTGCTCTCACTCTGGCGCACCCTCGCCTTGGCTCCGGCCTGCTCTCGCTCTGACTCAGGCCTGCCCTCGCCCTGACTCCGGCCTGCTCTGGATCTGGCTCTGGCCTGCCCTCGCCTTGGCTCCGGCCTGCTCTCGCCCTGGCTCCGGCCTGCTCTCGGTCTGGCTCTGGACTGCCCTCGCCTTGGCTCCGGCCTGCTCTCGCCTTGGCTCCGGCCTGCTCTCGCTCTGGCTCCGGCCTGTCCTAGCTCTGGCTAAGGCCAGGCCTCGCCTTGGCTCCGGCCTGCTCTCTCCCTAGCTCCGGCCTGCTCTCGCTCTGGTCTGCCCTCGCTCTGGCTCCGGCCTGCTCTTGCTCTGGCCTTCCCTCGTCTTGACTCTAACCTGATCTCGCTCTTGTTCTAGCCTGCCTTCGCCTTGGCTCCAGCCTGCTCTCGCTGTGGCTCAGGCCTGCTCTGGCTCTGGCCTGCCCTAGCTCTGGCTCCAGACTGCTCTCGCTCTGGCCTGCTATCGTTCTGGCTCTGGCCTGCTCTCGCCTGGCTCCGGCCTGCCCTCGCCCTGGCTCCAGCCGACTCTCGCTCTGGCCTGCTCTCGCTCAGGCTCTGGCCTCACTCACCCTGTCTCCGGCCTGCTACTGTCCTGGTTTCGTTCTGCCCTTGCCTTGACTCTGGCCTTCTCTCGCTCTGGCCTGCCCCTGCCTTGGCTCTGGCCTACTCTCGCTCTGGCCTGCCCTCGCCCTGGCTCCGGCCTGCTCTCGCTCTGGCCTGATCTCGCTCTGGCGTTCCCTCGCCTTGGCTACGGCCTGCTCTCGCTCTGTCTGGCCTGCCCTCGCCCTGGCTCCGGCCTGCTCTGGATCTGGCTCTGGCCTGCCCTCGTCTTGGCTCCGGCCTGCTCTCGCCCTGGCTCCGACCTGCTTTCGCCCTGACTCCGTCCTGCTCTCACTCTGGCTCCGGCCTGTCCTCGCCCTGGCTCCGGCCTGCCATTGCTCTGACTCCGGCTAGCCCTCGCCTTGGCTCCGGCCTTCTCTCGCCCTGGCTCTGGCCTGCTCTTGCTCTGGCTTTGGCCTGCCCTCGCCCTGGCTCCTGCCTGCTCTTGCTCTGGCCATCTGGCCTGCTCTTGCTCTGGCCTCGTCTTGACTCTGGCCTGATCTCGCTCTTCTTCTGTCAAGCCTTCGCCTTGGCTCCGGCCCTGCTCTCGCCTTGGCGCTGGCCTACTTTCACTCTAGCTTCGGACTGCCCTCGCCCTGGCCTGCTCTCGCTCTGACTCCGGCCTGCTCTTCGCCCTGGCTCCGGCCTGCTCTCGCCCTGGCCTGCCCTCGCCCAGGCTCCAGCCTACTCTCGCTCTGGCCTGCTCTCGCTCTGGCCTCACCCTGTCTCCGGCCTGCTCCCCCCACTGATTCCGGCCTGCCCTTGCTTTGGCTCTGGCCTTCTCTCGCTCTAGCTCTTGCCTGCCTTTGCCTTGGCTCTCGCCTACTTTCGCTCTGGCCTGTCCTTGCCCTAGCTCCGGCCTGCTCTCGCTCTGGCGTGCCTTTGCCATGGCTCCGGCCTGCTCTTTCTCTGACTCTGGCCTGCCTCGCCCTGGCTCCGGCCTGCTCTGGCTCGGGCCTGCCCTCGCCCTGGAACTGGCCTGCCCTCGCTCGCCTTGGCTCCAGCCTGATCTACCCTTGTCTCCGACCTGCTCTCGCGCTGTCTCCGGCCTGCCCTCGCCCTGGCTCCGGCATACGCTCTGGTTCTGACCTGCTCTCGCTCTGGCCTCACCCTGTCTCCGGCCTGCTCTCGCCCTTGTTCCGGCCTGCCCTTGCCTTGGCTTCGGCCTTCTCTCGCTCTGGCCTGCCCTTGCCTTGGCTCTGGCCTGCCCTCGCCCTGGCTCCGGCCTTCTCTCGCTCTGGCCTGCCCTTGCCTTGGCTCTGGCCTACTCAAGCTCTGGCCTGCTCTCGCCTTGGCTACAGCCTGCTCTCGCTCTGGCCTGCCCTCGCCCTGACTCCGGCCTGCTCTGGATCTGGCTCTGGCCTGCCCTCGCCTTGGCTCCGGCCCACTCTCGCTCTGGCCTGCCCTCGCCTTGGCTCCGCCAAAAATCTCGCCTTGGCTCCGGCCTAATCTCACCTTGGCTCCAGCCTGCTCTCGCCTTGGCTCCGGCCTGCTCTCGCCCTGGCTCCGGCCTGCCCTTGCTCCGGCTCCGGTCAGCCCTCGCCCTGGCTGCGGCCTGCTCTTGCTCTGGCTCCGGCCTGCTCTCGCCCTGGCTCCGGCCTGCTCTTGCTCTGGCCTGCCCTCGCCCTGGCTCCGGCCTGCTCTTGCTCTGGCCGACTCTTGCTCTGGCCTGCCCTTGTCTTGACTCCAGCCTGCTCTCGCTCTTCTTCTGGCCTGCCTTCGCCTTGGCTCCGGACTGCTCTCGCTCTGGCCTAGTCTCGCTCTGGCTATGGCCTGCCCTCGCCTTGGCTCTGGCCTGCTCTCGCTCTGGCCTGCCCTCGCCCTGGCTCCGGCCTGCTCTCTCTCTGGCCTGTCCTCGCCCTGGCTCCGGCCTACTCTCGCTCTGGCCTCACCCTGTCTCCGGCCTGCTCTTGTCCTGGTTCCGGCCTGCCCTTGCCTTGGCTCCGGCCTTCTGTCGCTCTGGCCTGCCCTTGCCTTGGCTCTGGCCTACTCTTGCTCTGGCCTGCCCTTGCCCAGGCTCCGGCCTGCTCTCGCTCTGGCCTCCTCTCGCTCTGGCGTGCCATCGCCTTGGCTCCGGCCTGCTCTCGCTCTGTCTGGCCTGCCCTCTCGCCATGGCTCCGGCCTGCTCTGGATCTGGCTCTAACCTGCCCTCGCCTTGGCTCCGGCCTGCTCTCACCCTGCCTCCGGCCTGCTCTCGCTCTGGCCTGTGCTCGCCCTGGCTCCGGCCTGCCCTTGCTCTGGCTCCGGCTGGCCCTCGCCTTGGCTCCGGCCTGCTCCCGCCCTTGCTCTGGCCTGCTCTTGCTCTGGCCTGCCCTCGCCCTGGCTCTGGCCTGCTCTTGCTCTGGCCTGCTCTTGCTCTGGCCTGCTCTTGCTCATAGGTCTCTGTGCTACAATCCACTTCAGCTGAATGTGGGTCTGAGGACGCACATCCAGTTGAAGTTTGTGCTGGCGTCAGCAGGCCCCCACCCGCATGGGCCCGGTTTGCGACCTCTGTGACCACGGTTGTTACGCCCCTGAATACAGCAGAGCTGCACATACTCAGACTCCACTCGTTTCAGAGACACATTCTCGGGATCGGTTCTTACAAATAAATGTTATTACGTGGAAAGTTCTACAGCATCTAAGGAGGTCTGCAGTGAGGGGGAAGCGGGACTGTGCTCACCTTCTCATAAATTCACCCAGGATTCTATATTGTCCAATCAGAGCTGCTGGGGCTCCGTGTGAGTTATTGCAGGAGGCTGACCTTTCATGCAGATTAGGGTCCTCCTGTCAGTGCAAAAAGTTCAGTCTGGTGCAATAAATCACACTTAGTCCCAGCAGAGACCACAGACATCACAATAGAAGACCCTGCACCGACTGATTACAGCTGAACCTACAGCACGTCATATTCTACTATATGGCCCCATATATAATATGTGAGGTCCTGTAGGCAGGTCCAGGTGTGTTCAGTAATAATAATCTTTATTTTTATATAGCGCTAACATATTCCGCAGCGCTTTACATACATTATCGTCGCTGTCCCCATCGGGGCTCACAATCTAGATTCCCTATCAGTATGTGTTTGGAGTGTGGGAGGAAACCGGAGAACCCGGAGGAAACTCACGCAAACACGGGGAGAACATACAAACTCCTTGCAGATGTTGTCCTTGGTGGGATTTGAACTCAGGACCCCAGCGCTGCAAGGCTGCAGTGCGGTGTATATCCCTGTACATAATATACCACATCTAGTATACAGATTAGCCTATCATCTACTGTGATACACACATCAGATGTTTTAAAAAAAATACACATTACTATACATCAGATGTCTATAGTGACAGTATATTATATACTAGTCATGTATTCTAATATATATTGTATGCATGTGGTATACTGTGTGAACAGATGTTATGTACAGGTAATGTGTGTATAGTATATCTGAACTCTACCCATGTCTGGTATATATAATACTGTAACTACAAAGTTCAGCCCGCGGACTGAGACAGCCGAAGGGCTGAAAACTGTGGTGCACGGGCCACACCATACTCTCCCCTATCCCAATATCACTGCTATCTGCAGTGTGGTGAATACATTGGTGGAAGACGGAGCCTCGGTTGTTACGCCCCTGAATACAGCAGAGCTGCACATGCTCAGACTCCACTCGTTTCAGAGACATATTCTCGGGATCGGTTCTTACAAATAAATGTTATTACATGGAAAGTTCTACAGCATCTAATACACTTTCTGTATCAATTCTTCAAGGTTTCTAAGATCTCTGCTTGCTGTCCTAGCACAGGAACCTTCATTGCTTATTATGAGACACAAATCTGATAATTACACTACTGCTGTAACGTCTGGCCTGCCCTCGCCTTGGCTCCGGCCTGCTCTCGCTCTGGCGTAGGCCTGCTGTCGCTCTGGCTCTGTCTGGCCTGCCCTTGCCTTGCCTCCGGACTGCTCTTGCTCTGGCCTGCCCTCGCCCTGGCTCCGGCCAGATGAGGGGCGGAGCCAGCAGCGATATGAGGGGCGCTCACAGCACTGACAGGAGCAGGTGTGTGTGCAGCCCGTTCCTCTGCTGTGGGTGTTGTGGTGTGTGAGCTTCGCCGTGTATATAATATACACATATACATATATATATATACAGAGTTGAAATCAGAAGTTTCCATACACTGTATAAATAGACACATCTGCAGGTTTTTCTCAATATCTGACATGAAATCAGAATAAATCTTTCCCATTTTAGGTCAATGAGGATTACCATCATTTTTAATATTTGCCAAATGCCAGAATAATGGGAGAGAGAGAGAATGTTTTAGGACATTTTTATTACTTACTGCTAAGTCAAAAGTTTACCTCTTTCCCTCTCCTCATTCATTGGGAGTGGGGCGCGGAGGATGCTGGGTGGGGCGCGCGGGGTAACCCCCGCCCACAGCCCAGCATCCACCGCGGGGTCCGCGACACTAATGTCACCCCTCATTTGACGTGACATCAGCGGAAGAAAGAGCCGGCTGCAGCCGGGGGGTCACGTGATGCCTGTGAGTGGCGCTATCGCCAGTGCCTCCTACAGGAAATCAACCCCACATGATGCTGCCACCCCCGTGTTTCACAGTTGGGATGGTGTAATTGACCTAAAATGGGAAAGATTTATTCTGATTTCATGTCAGATTTTGAGAATAACCTGCAGATGTGTCTATTTATACAGTGTATGGAAACTTCTGATTTCAACTCTGTATATATATATATGTATATGTGTATATTATATACACGGCGAAGCTCACACACCACAACACCCACAGCAGAGGAACGGGCTGCACACACACCTGCTCCTGTCAGTGCTGTGAGCGCCCCTCATATCGCTGCTGGCTCCGCCCCTCACTGGCCTTCTCTTGCTCTGGTCTGCCCTCGCCTTGTCCGGCCAGCTCTTGCTCTAGCTCTGGCCTGCTCTTGCTCTGGTCTGCTCTTGCTCTGCCCTGGCTCCGGCCTGCTCTTGCTCTGGCCTCGCCCTGTCTCCGGCCTGCTCTCGCCCTGGTTCCGGCCTGCCCTTGCCTTGGCTCTGGCCTTCTATTGCTCTGGCCTGCTCTTGCTTTGGCTCTGGCCTCTAACTTGCCAACCGTGATCTGTATGGAGTTGTTCAATAAAGGGCCCAAAATTAAGATAACATAGACGGGAGAGGTCTCTATGAATAGGAATTCCTAAGAATTTGATACCCTGTGAGGGCCAGGCAAAGGGAAAGTTGGACTGGATGGAATCCTGTATGGATTTGGGGAGGGAGACATCGAGGGCCTCAGACTTCGCTGTATTGATTTTAAAATTTGACCATGTAACAAAGTGATCTATTTCAGCCATAACAGCAGGGATGGATATATGTGATTGAGTGATATATACTAGGACATCATCAGCAAATAGAGAGGACTTGTACTCGGTGCCTCCCACCTCAATCCACCTAATATTGGGGTTATGGCGAATTGATGAGAGAGAGCACGTGCTACGTCACTAGGATGTATAAGAGAGGGGACAGAGGACATCCCTGCCTTGTCCCATTGGTGATTATGAAAGGTCCTCGCCTTGGCTCCGGCCTGCTCTCGCCTTGGCTCCGGCCTGCCCTCGCCCTGACTCCGGCCTGCCCCTCTGCAGGCCGCCCTGACTCAGGCCTGCCCCTCTGGCTCCGGCCTGCCCTCGTATTGGCCGGGGCCTGTTCTCGCCCTGGCTCCGACCAGCTCGCGCTCTGGCCTGCCCTTGCCCTGGCTCCGGCCTTCTCACTCTCTGGCTCTGGCCTGCCCATGCCTTGGCTCCGGCTTGCCCTCGTCTTGACTCTAACCTGATCTCGCTCTTGTTCTGGCCTGCCTTCGCCTTGGCTCCAGCCTGCTCTCGCTCTGGCTCAGGCCTGCCCTAGCTCTGGCTCCGGACTGCTCTCGCTCTGGCCTGCTATCGCTCTGGCTCTGGCCTGCCCTCGACTTGGCTGTGGCCTGCTCTTGCTCTGGCCAGCCCTCGCCTGGCTCCGGCCTGCTCTCTCTCTGGCCTGCCCTCGCCCTGGCTCCGGCCTACTCTCGCTTTGGCTCTGGCCTCACTCACCCTGTCTCCGGCCTGCTCTCGTCCTGGTTTCAGCCTGCCCTTGCCTTGACTCTGGCCTTCTCTCGCTCTGGCCTGCCCTTGCCTTAGCTCTGGCCTGCTCTCGCTCTGGCGTGTCCTCGCCTTGGCTATGGCCTGCTCTCGCTCTGTCTGGCCTGCCCTCGCCCTGGCTCCGGCCTGCTCTGGATCTGGCTCTGGACTGCCCTCGCCTTTGCTCCGGCCTGCTCTCGCCCTGGCTCCGACCTGTTCTCGCCCTGGCTCCGGCCTGTCCTCGCCCTGGCTCCAGCCTGCCCTCGCTCTGACTCCGGCTAGCCCTCGCCTTGGCTTCGGCCTGCTCGCGCCCTGGCTCTGGCCTGCTCTTGCTCTGGCCTGCCCTCGCCCTGGCTCCTGCCTGCTCTTGCTCTGGCCTGCCCCCGTCTTGACTCCGGCCTGATCTCGCTCTTCTTCTGGCCAGCCTTCGCCTTGGCTCCGGCCCTGCTCTCGCCTTGGCGCTGGCCTACTTTCGCTCTGGCCTGCTCTCGCTCTGGCGTGCCCTAGGCTTGGCTACGGCCTGCTCTCGCTCTGCCTGGCCTGCCCTCGCCCTGGCTCCGGCCTGCTCTGGATCTGGCTCTGGACTGCCCTCGCCTTGACTCCGGCCTGCTCTCGCCCTGGCTCTCGCCTGCTCTTGCTCTGGCCTGCCCTCGCTCCTGCCTGCTCTTGCTCTGGCCGGCTCTTGCTCTGGCTCCGGCCTGCCCTCGTCTTGACTCCGGCCTGATCTCGCTCTTCTTCTGGCCTGCCTTCGCCTTGGCTCCGGCCCTGCTCTCGCCTTGGCGCTGGCCTACTTTCGCTCTAGCTTCGGACTGCCCTCGCCCTGGCTCTGGCCTGCCATCGCTCTGACTCCGGCCTGCTCTTCGCCCTGGCTCTGGCCTGCCCTCGCAATCAGAGGTGTCTTCACTCTCTCGTACTTTGGAGGAATTGACCGCTGCAGCTGCTCTCCCACTTCCTCCAGATGTCAATGATGTCTAGGAGAGGAAAGTGAAGCCAGCGCTGAATGTCACGCCAAAGATGGCTGCCCTCCTATTATATAAATCTCACTATAACTCCACCACCAGCCTATCACATTCCTAGTTCCACATACCTCCATATCAAACCCTGTAATAAACCCTTCATTACCTGGTCTTGTCAGGACCTCAATAAACCCAGCCTTTTTGAGGCCTAGTTCTGTACGGCCATAATGTGTGAGGTAAATTGTGTGGAAAACCGGATTGTAATCAAGCAATGATTTCTTCAATTGGACTGCAATGATGTCCTGAACCATACGACTTGTCATGTGACTTATCAGAGTGGGGACGGCGACCTCCGGCAGCAGAGTGGGGACGGCGACCTCCGGCAGCAGAGTGGGGACGGCGACCTCCGGCAGCAGAGTGGGGACGGCGACCTCCGGCAGCAGAGTGGGGACAGCGACCCCCGGCCACACACAGGGGAGACGGCGACCCCCGGCCGCAGAGTGGGGACGGCGACCTCCGGCAGCAGAGTGGGGACGGCGACCTCCGGCAGCAGAGTGGGGACGGCGACCTCCGGCAGCAGAGTGGGGACAGCGACCCCCGGCCACACACAGGGGAGACGGCGACCCCCGGCCGCAGAGTGGGGACGGCGACCTCCGGCAGCAGAGTGGGGACGGCGACCCCAGGACTACAGCCATATTGGCCAAAGCTGTGATATCACAGAGGCACATACCAGCATGTGGAAGCATGGCGACATAGCGATGACATCACAATGGCAGGTGCCGGAATGAGCCCTGGCCTGCCCTCGGGCCCTGGCTCCAGCCTACTCTTGCTCTAGCTCTGGCCTGCTCTCGCTCTGACCTCGCCCTGTCTCCGGCCTGCTCCCCCCCCCTGGTTCCGGCCTGCCCTTGCCTTGGCTCCCTCCGGCCTTCTCTCGCTCTAGCTCTTGCCTGCCTTTGCCTTGGCTCTCGCCTACTCCCGCTCTGGCTCCGGCCTGCCCTCGCCCTGACTCCGGCCTGCCCCTCTGCAGGCCGCCCTGACTCCGGCCTGCCCCTCTGGCTCCGGCCTGACCTCGCATTGGCTCTGGCCTGCTCTCGCCCTGGCTCCGACCCGCTCTCGCTCTGGCCTGCCCTTGCCCTGGCTCCGGCCTGCTCTCTCTCTGGCTCTGGCCTGCCCATGCCTTGGCTCCGGCCTGCTCTTCCTCTGGCTCTGGCCTGCCCTCATCTTGACTCTAACCTGATCTCGCTCTTGTTCTGGCCTGCCTTCGCCTAGGCTCCAGCCCGCTCTCGCTCTGGCTCAGGCCTGCTCTCGCTCTGGCCTGCCCTAGCTCTGGCTCCGGACTGCTCTCGCTCTGGCCTGCTATCGCTCTGGCCTGCCCTCGCCTTGGCTCTGGCCTGCTCTCGCTCTGGCCTGCCCTCGCCTGGCTCCGGCCTGCTCTCTCTCTGGCCTGCCCTCGCCCTGGCTCCGGCCTACTCTCGCTCTGGCTCTGGCCTGCTCTCGCTCTGGCTCTGGCCTCACTCACCCTGTCTAAGGCCTGCTCTCGTCCTGGTTTCGGCCTGCCCTTCCCTTGGCTTTGGCCTACTCTCGCTCTGGCCTGCCCTCCTCGCCCTGGCTTCGGCCTGCTCTCTCGCTCTGGCCTGCTCTCGCTCTGGCGTGCCCTCGCCTTGGCTACGGCCTGCTCTCGCTCTGTCTGGCCTGCCCTCGCCCTGGCTCCGGCCTGCTCTCGCTCTGGCACCGGCCTGCCTTTGATCTGGCTCCGGCCAGCTCCATCTCTAGCTCCAGCCTGCTCTCGCCTTGGCTCCGGCCTGCTCTTGCTCTGGCCTTGGCCAGATCCGGCCTGCTCTCGCTCTCACTCTGGTCTGCCCTCGACCTGCAGGGCCTGCTCTCGCGCTGGCTCTGGCCTGCTCTCACCCTGGTTCCGGCCTGCCCTCGTCCTGGCTCCGGCCTGCTCTCGCTCTGGCTCTGGCCTGCCCTCGTCTTGGCTCCGGCCTGCTCTCGCCCTGGCTCCAGCCTGCTCTCGCTCTGGCTTCGGCTTCCCTCGCCCTGGCTCCGGCCAGCCCTCGCCCTGGCTCCGGCTTCCCTCGCCCTGGCTCCGGCCAGCCCTCGCCCTAGCTCCGGCCAGCACCTGCTCTTGCTCCGGCCTGCCTTCGCCTTGGCTCCTGCCTGCTCTCGCTCTGGCCTGCCTTCGCCTTGGCTCCGGACTGCTCTCGCTCTGGCTTGGGCCTGTCTTTGCCTTGGCTCCGGCCTGCTCTCGCTCTGACCTATCCTGGCTCTGCCTCTGGCCTGCCCTTGCCTTGGCTCCGGCCTGCTCTCGCTCTAGCTCCGTACTGCCCTCACCCTGGCTTCGCTATGCCATAGCTCAGGCTACGGCCTGCCCTCGCCTTGGCTTCGTCCTGCTCTCGCCCTGGCTCTGGCCTACTCTCTCTCTGGCTCTGGCCTGCCGTCGCCCTAGTTCCGGCCTACTCTCGCTCTGGCCTGCTCTAGCTCTGGTTCTGGCCTCGCCTTGGCTCCGGCCTGCTCTCGCTCTCACTCTGGTCTGCCCTCACCCTGGCTGCCTGCTCTGGCTCTAGCTCTGGCCTGCTCTCGCGCTGGCTCCGGCCAGCCTGCTCTCGCCCTGGCTCCAGCCTGCTCTCGCTCTGGCTTAGGCCTTCCCTCGCCCTAGCTCCGGCCTGCCCTTGCACTGGCTCCGGCCAGCCCTCGCCTTGGATACGGTCAGCACCTGCTCTGGCTCCGGCCTGCCTTCGGACTGTTCTCGCTCTGGCCTGCTCTCGCTCTGGCCTGTCCTTGCCTTGGCTCCGGCCTGCTCTTCTTCTGGCCTACCCTGGCTCTGCCTCCGGCCAGCCCTCGCCTTGGCTCCGTCCTGCTCTCGCCCTGGCACCGGCCTACTCTCTCTCTGGCTCTGGCCTCCCGTCGCCCTAGTTCCGGCCTACTCTCGCTCTGGCCTGCTCTCGTCCTGGCTCCGGCCTGCCCTCGCCTTGGCTCCGGCCTGCTCTCGCTCCGGCCTGCCCTTGCTCTGGCTCCGGCCAGCACCTGCTCTGGTTCGCCCTGGCTTCGGACTGCTCTCGCTCTGGCCTGCTCTCGCTCTGGCCTGTCCTTGCCTTGGCTCTGGCCTGCCCTCGCCCTGGCTCTGGCCTGCTCTCGCTCTGGCCTGCCCTCGCCCTGGCTCCGGCCTGCCCTCGTTCTGGCTCCGGCCTGCCCTCGCCCTGTCTCCGGCCTGCTCTTGCTCTGGCCTGCCCTTGGCCCTGACTCTGGCTCTGGTATCGGGCCTGCCCTCGCCTTGGCTCCGGCCTGCCTTTGCCATGGCTACGGCCTGCTATCGCTCTGGCTCCGGACTGCCTTTGCCTTGGCTCCGGCCTGCTCTCGCTCAGGCTCTGGCCAGCTCTCGCTGTGGCTCTGGCCTGCCTTCGCCTTGGCCAGAACCAGATTTGGCCAGAGCCAAGGCAAGGGTAACCCAGAGCCAGAGAGAAAGAAGGCCGGAGCCATGGCAAGGGCAGCCGGAACCAGGGCGAGAGCAGGCCGGAGCCAAGGCGAAAGCAGGGAGAGGGCAGGCCAGAGCCAGAGTCAGATCAGGCCGGAGACAAGGTGAGGGCAGGCCAGAGCCAGAGCGAGGGCAGGCCAGAGCCAGAGCAAGAGCAGGCCGGACGGAGCCAAGCAAGGGCAGGCCAGAACCAAAGCGAGAGCAGTCCGGAGCCAAGGCGAGGGCAGGCCAGAGCCAGAGCGGGAGCAAGCCGGAGCAAAGGTAGGGGCAGGCCAGAGCCAGAGCGAGAGCAGGCCAGAGGCAAAGTGAGTGCAGGCCGGAGCCAGGGCAAGGGCAGGCCGGGAGCCAGAGAGAGAGTTGGCCAGAGCCAAGGCAAGGGCAGGCCGGAGCCAGAGCAAGAGAAGGCCGGAGCCAAGGCAAGGGCAGGCCGGAACCAGGGCAAGAGCAGGCCAGAGCCAGGGCGAGAGCAGGCCAGAGCCAGGGCGAGAGCAGGCCAGAGCCAGGGCGAGAGCAGGCCAGAGCCAGGGCGAGAGCAGGCCGAAGCCAGGGCAAGGGCAGGCCCGAGCCAGAGTCAAAGCAGGCAGGAGTCAAGGCGAGGGCAGGCAAGAGCCAGAGCGAGGGCAAGCCAGAGCCAGCTCGGGCAGGCTAGAGTCAGAGCGATAGCAGGCCGGAGCAAGGCGAGAACATGCTGGAGCCAGGGCGAGGGCAGGCCAGAGCCAGAGAGAGGGCAGGCAGGAGCCAGGGCGAGGGCAGGCTGGAGCCAGAGCGAGAGCAGGCCAGAGCCAAGGCGAGAGCAGGCCGGAGCCAAGGCGAGAGCAGGCCGGAGTCAAGGCGAGGGCAGGCCGAAACAAGCGCGAGAGCAGGCTGGAGCCAAGGCGAGGACAGGCCAGAGTGAGAGCAGGCCGGAGCCAAGGCGAGGGCAGGCAAGGGCCAGAGCCACAGCGAGCTCGGGCAGGCTAGAGCCAGAGCGACAGCAGGCCGGAGCCAAAGAGAGGGCAGGCCAGAGCCAGAGCGAGAGCAGGCCGGAGCCAAGGCAAGGGCAAGCCAGAGCGAGAGCAGGCCGGAGCAAAGGCAAGGGCAGGCCAGAGACAGAGCGAGAGCAGGCCGGAGTCAGGGCACGGGCAGGCCGGAGCCAGAGCGAGAACAGGCCCTCGAGAGCAGGCCCGAGCCAGAGTCAGAGCAGGCCGGAGTCAAGGCGAGGGCAGGCAAGAGCCAGAGCGAGGGCAAGCCAGAGCCAAAGCGAGCTCGGGAAGGCTAGAGCCAGAGCGATAGCAGGCCGGAGCCAAGGCGAGAGCATGCTGGAGCCAGGGCGAGGGCAGGCCACAGCCAGAGAGAGGGCAGGCCAGAGCCAGAGCGAGAACAGGCCCTCGAGAGCAGGCCCGAGCCAGAGTCAGAGCAGGCCGGAGTCAAGGCGAGGGCAGGCAAGAGCCAGAGCGAGGGCAAGCCAGAGCCAAAGCTAGCTCGGGAAGGCTAGAGCCAGAGCGATAGCAGGCCGGAGCCAAGGCGAGAGCATGCCGGAGCCAGGGCGAGGGCAGGCCAGAGCCAGAGAGAGGGCAGGCCAGAGCCAGAGAGAGGGCAGGCTGGAGCCAGGGCGAGGGCAGGCCGGAGCCAGAGCCAAAGCGAGAGCAGGCCGGAGCCAAGGCTAGAGCAGGCCGGAATCAAGGCGAGGGCAGGCTGAAACCAGCGCGAGAGCAGGCCGGCCGGAGCCTGGGCGAGAGCAGGCCGGAGCCAAGGCGAGGACAGGCCAGAGCGAGAGCAGGCCGGAGCCAGGGCGAGGGCAGGCCCGAGCCAGAGTCAGAGCAGGCCGGAGCCAAGGCGAGGGCAGGCAAGGGACAGAGCTCGGGCAGGCCAGAGCCAAAGCGAGCTCGGGCAGGCTAGAGCCAGAACGATAGCAGGCCGGAGCCAAGGCGAGGGCAGGCCAGAGCCAGAGCGAGAGCAGGCCGGAGCCAAGGCAAGGGCAAGCCAGAGCCAGAGCGAGAGCAGGCCGGAGCAAAGGCAAGGGAAGGCCAGAGACAGTGCGAGAGCAGGCTGGAGCCAGGGCAAGGGCAGTCCGGAGCCAGAGCGAGAGTAGGCCAGAGCCAAGGCAAGGGCAGGCCAGAACCAGAACAAGGGCAGGCTGGAACCAGGGCGAGAGCAGGCCGGGGCCAGGGCGAGAGCACGCCGGAGCCAAGGAGAGAACAGGCCGGAGCCAAGGAGAGAACAGGCCGGAGCCAAGGAGAGAACAGGCCGGAGCCAAGGCGAGAGCAGTCCGGATCCAGAGCGAGGGCAGGCCGGAGCCAGTGCAAGGGCAGGCCGGAGCCAGTGCAAGGGCAGGCCAGAGCCTGAGCGATGGCAGGCTGGAGCCAGAGGGAGAGCAGGCCAGAGCAAGAGCGAGAGCAGGCCGGAGCCTGAGCGAGAGCAGGCCAGAGCGAGAGCAGGCGGAGCCATGGCGAAGGCAGGCCAGAGCTAAGGCGAGGGCAGGCCGGAGCCAGAGCGAGAGATGGCCGGAGCCAAGCCAAGGGCAGGCCAGTACCAGGGTGAGAGCAGGCCGGAGCCAGGGCGAGAGCAGGCCGGAGCCAAGGCGAGAGCAGGCCGGAGCCAAGGCGAAAGGAGGCCGGATACAGAGAGAGGACATGCCGGACCCAGGGCGAGGACAGGCCAGAGCCAGAGAGAGGGCAGGCTGGAGCCAGGGTGAAGGCAGGACGGAGCCAGAGCAAGACCAGGCCAGATCCAGGGCGAAAGCAGGCCGGAGTCCGTGCGAGGGCAGGCCGGAGCCATAGCGAGAGCAGGCCGGAGCCAAGGTGAGGGCAGGCCAGAGCCAGAGAGAGAGCAAGCCGGAGGAGCAAGGGCGAAAGCAGGCGGGAGCCAAGGCAAGGGCAGGCCAGAGCCAGAGAGAGAGCAAGCCGGAGCAAGGGGCGAGAGAAGGCCAGAGCCAAGGAGAGAGCAGGCCAGATCCAGGGCGAGAGCAGGCCGGAGTCCGTGCGAGGGCAGGCCAGAGCCAGAACGAGAGTAGGCCGGAGCCAGAGCAATGGCAGGCCGGATCCAGAGCGAGAGCAGGCCAGAGCAAGAGCGAGAGCAGGCCAGAGCCTGGGCGAGAGCAGGCCAGAGCGAGAGCAGGTGGAGCCATGGTGAGGGCAGGCCGGAGCCAAGGCGAGGGCTGGCCAGAGCGAGAGCAGGCCGGAGCCAAGGAGAGGACAGGCCGGAGCCAAGGGGAGGGCAGGCAGGCCAGAGGCAGAGCCAGGGCAGACAAGAGACAGAGCGAGAGCAGGCGAGAGACAAGGCGAGGGAAGGCCAAAGCAAGAGCGAGACCAGGCTGGAGACAACGCGAGGGCAGGCCAGAGCCAGAACGAGAGCAGGCCAGAGCCAGAGCGAGAGCAGGCCAGAGCCAGAGCGAGATAAGGCCGGAGCCAGGGCGAGGGAAGGCGGGAGCCAGAGCGAGGGCATGATGGAGCCAGTTAGAAGGCAGGCCGGAGCCAGGGCGAGGGCAGGCCGGAGCCAGGGCGAGAGCAGGCCGGAGCCAGAGAAGGAGCTGGCCGGAGCCAAGGCGAGGGCTGGCCAGAGCCAGAGCAAGGTCAGGCCGGAGCCAGAGCGAGAGCAGGTCGAAACAAGAGCAAGAGCAGGCCGGAGCCAGGGCGAGAGCAGGCTGGAGACAAGGCGAGGGCAGACCAGAGTCAGAGCGAGAGCAGGCCGGAGCCAAGGAGAGGGCAGGCAGGAGCCAAGGCGAGGTGGGCATTATAAAGAGGGGGGGTGACATCCTGCATGGGGCATTAATTATATGGGGAGTGATATCCTGCATGGGGGGAATTATATGGGGGAGGTGACATCCTGCATGGGGCATTATATAGGGGGAGAGGTGACATCCTGCATGGGGTATTATAAAGAGGGGGGGTGACATCCTGCATGGGGCATTATATGGGGAGGGCAGGCCAGAGGCAGAGCCAGGGCAGGCCAGAGCCAGAGCGAGAGCAGGCCAGAGACAAGGCGAGGGAAGGCCGGAGCCAGGGCGAGAGCAGGCTGGAGCATGGGCGAGAGCAGGCCGGAGCTAAGGCAAGGGCAGGCCGAAGCCAGAGCAGGTGCTGGCCTTCTGGAGCCAAGGCGAGGGCTGGCCAGAGCAAGGGCAGGCCGGAGCCAGGGCGAAGCCAGAGCGAGAGGAGGCCGGAGCCAGGGTGAGAGCAGGCCAGAGCCAAGGCGAGGGTAGACCAGAGTCAGAGCGAGAGCAGGCCGGAGCCAAGGAGAGGGCAGGCCGGAGCCAAGGCGAGGGCAGGCCAGAGGCAGAGCCAGGGCAAGCCAGAGCGAGAGCAGGCCAGAGACAAGGCGAGGGAAGGCCTAAGCAAGAGCGAGACCAGGCTGGAGACAAGGGCAGGCCAGAGCCAGAACGAGAGCAGGCCAGAGCCAGAGCGAGAGCAGGCCAGAGCCAGAGCGAGATCAGGCCGGAGCCAGGGCGAGGGAAGGCCGGAGCCAGAGCGAGGGCATGCCGGACCCAGTTAGAAGGCAGGCCGGAGCCAGGGCGAGGGCAGGCCGGAGCCAGGGCGAGAGCAGGCCGGAGCCAAGGCGAGGGCAGGCCGGAGCCAGAGAAGGAGCTGGCCAGAGCCAAGGCGAGGGCTGGCCAGAGCCAGAGCAAGGTCAGGCCGGAGCCAGGGCGAGAGCAGGCCGAAGCAAGAGCAAGAGCAGGCCGGAGCCAGGGTGAGAGCAGGCCGGAGCCAAGGCCCTCGAGGGCAGACCAGAGTCAGAGCGAGAGCAGGCCGGAGCCAAGAAGAGGGCAGGCCGGAGCCACAGCGAGGGCAGGCCAGAGGCAGAGCCAGGGCAGGCCAGAGACAGAGCGAGAGTGGGCCGGATCCAGGGCGAGGGCAGGCCAGAGCCAGAGAGAGAGCAGGCCAGAGCCAAGGCAAGGGCAGGCGAGAGCCAGAGAGAGAGCAGGTCGGAGCCAGAGAGAGAGCAGGTCGGAGCCAGGGCGAGAGCAGGCTGGAGCCAATGCGAGAGCAGGCTGGAGCCAATGCGAGGGTTGGCCGGAACCAGAGCATGGGCAGGCCGGAGTCAGGGAGAGGGCAGGCCGGAGCCAGAGCGAGAGCAGGCCAGAGTCAAGGCGAGAGCAGGCCGGAGCCAAGGCGAGGGTAGGCCAGAGCCAGGGCGAGGGCAGGTCAGAGTCAGAGCGAGAGTAGGCTGGAGCCAAGGCAAAGGCAGGCCAGAAAAAGAGCGAGAGAGATCAGGCCAGCGTCAAGACGAGGGCAGGCCAGAGCCAGAGGAAGAGCAGGCCGGAGCCAAGGCATGGGCAGGCCAGAGCCAGAGAGAGAGCAGGCCGGAGTGAGGGCGGGGGCAGGCCAGAGCCAGAGCGAGAGCAGGTCGGAGGCAGGGAGAGAGCAGGCCGGAGCCAATGCGAGGTCTGGCCGAAGCCAGAGCGAGGGCAGGCCGGAGTCAGGGCGAGGGCAGGCCGGAGCCAGAGTGAGAGCAGGCCGGACCCAGGGCGAGGTCAGGCCGGAGCCAGGGTGAGGGCAGGCCGGAACCAGGGCGAAAGCAAGCCAGAGCCAGGGCGAGAGCAGGAAAGAGCCAGAGAGAGAGCAGGCCGGAGCCGAGTTGAGGGCAGGCCGGAGCAAGAGCGAGAGCAGGCCAGAGCCGAGGCGAGGATAGGCAAGAGCCAGAGAGAGAGCAGGTCAGAGCCAGGGCGAGGGCAGGCAAGAGCCAGAGTGAGAGCACGCCGGAACCAGGGCGAGGGCAGGCCAGAGCGAGAGCAGGACGGAGCCAGGGCGAGGGCAGGCCAGAGCGAGGGCAGGCCGGAGCCAGGGCGAGGACAGGCCAGAGCCAGGGCGAGGGCAGGACGGAGCCAAGGCGAGGGCAGGCCGGAGCCAGAGCGAGAGCAGGCCGGAGCAAGGGCGAGGGCAGGCCAGAGCCAGAGTCAGGGTAGGCCAGAGACGGTGCGAGGGAAGGCCAGAGCCAAGGCGAGAGCAGGCCGGAGCCAAGGCAAGGGTAGGCCAGATCCAGGGAGAGGGCAGGCCAGAGCCAGAGCGAGAGCAGGTCGGAGGCAGGGCGAGAGCAGGCCGGAGCCAATGCGAGGTCTGGCCGAAGCCAGAGCAAGGGCAGACCGGAGTCAGGGCGAGGGCAGGCCGGAGCCAGGGAGAGGTCAGGCTGGAGCCAGAGTGAGGGCAGGCCGGAACCAGGGCGAGGGCAGGCCAGAGCCAGGGCGAGAGCAGGAAAGAGCCAGGGAGAGAGCAGGAAAGAGCCAGGGAGAGAGCAGGCCGGAGCCGAGTTGAGGGCAGGCCGGAGCAAGAGCGAAAGCAGGCCGGAGCCAAGGCGAGGGTAGGCAAGAGCCAGAGCGAGAGCAGGTCGGAGCCAAGGCAAGGGCAGGCCGAAGCCAGAGCGAGAGCAGGCCGGAGCCAGTGCGAGAGCAGGCCGGAACCAGGGCGAGAGTAGACCGGAGCCAAGGCGAGAGCAGGCCAGAGCCAGTGCGAGAGCAGGCCGGAGCCAGAGGGAGAGCAGGACAGAGCCAGAGCGAGAGCAGGACAGAGCCAGAGCGAGAGCAGGACAGAGCCAGGGCAAAGCCAGGCCAGAGCGAGAGCAGGCCAGAGCCAGGATATTTCAAAGCAAGCAGACCTCTAATATGGGCCATAGAAGTATGTATAGATTTACATTTCTATAACTTTATGCCCATATTAGAGGTCTGATAAGTCCTAGGGGGTGACAGATTCCCTTTAAAGCTTGTGTCGTGGTTGGCCTCTAGCCCGGTGTCTCATGTGTTGGGTTTGCCCACTACGGGTCCTCCTGAAGGAGGAAGTAGGAGTTCTCTTTTTATTTTGTGCTTTTGGCTTCTTGCCCAGTGATAGGGGCGGATCTCATCCTCTCAGGCCTAGCCCAACCCTAACCCTAGCCCTAACCCTAACCCTAGAGTTTATATTTTACGCCGTTTAGACAACTTTATTCTTCGAGTCAGTGCGATTACAGCGATACCAGAATCATATCGGGTTTTTATGATTGACAGCTGTCACACACTAAAAGACGCATTTTTTCGTAAAATCTAGTTTTTGCATCGCCATATTTTGAGAGCTATAATTTTTCCATATTTTGGCCGACAGAGTCATGTGACGTCTTGTTTTTTGCGGGATGAGTTGACGTTTTTATTGGTGCCATTTTCAGGCACGTGACATATTTTGATCGCTCTCTATTCCGATTAATGGGAGGCAGAATAATCAAAAACCAACAATTCAGGAATTGTTTTTTTTTTTTTTTTTTTTTTATGCTGTTCCGCGTGTGGTAAAATTGATAAGGTAGCTTTATTCTTCGGGTCAGTACATTTACAGTGGTACCACATTTATATCGATTTTCTATGTTTTGGCGCTTGCACACAATAAAAGCTATTTTATAGAAAAAATAATTTTTTTGCATCGCTTTATTCTGAGAGCTATAACTTTTTTATTTTTCGGCTGATGGAGCTGTATGGCGGCTTGTTTTTTGCGGGACAAGATGACGTTTTCAGTGGTATGATTATTATTTATATTCGTCTTTTTGATCGCGTGTTATTCCATTTTTTGTTTGGCGGTATGATGATAAAGCATTGTTTTTTGCTTCATTTTTTTTTTTTCTTTTTTTACCATGTTCACTGAAGGGGCTAACTAGTGGGACAGTTTTATAGGTCAGGTCATTCCGGACGCGGCGATACCAAATATGTGTACTGTTATTGTTTTTTTTTTCATAATAATATTTATTGATGGGTACATTATATTTTTATTTTTGGTGGATTTTTTTTTTTTATTTATTTTCTTCACTTACTGACACTTTTTTTTACTTTTATTCTTTGTCCCACTATGGGACTTTCACTTTTTTTATTCTGATCGCCTGTATAGCATAGGGATGGAGCACCAGCCCTGTGCTATACAGGCTGTCAGCGCTGCAAATGCAGAAGATACTTTGGTCATGCACTGCGCATGCCAAAATATCTTCCTGCTGTCTGGTGACCCAGATGTTGTCATGACGACATCGGGTCGTCATGGCAACATCCAGGAAGCCGCGGCAGACATCGCTGGACGCCGGCAGGAGAGGTGAGTATCCCGATCACCTCCCCTTGCCCCCGCAATGCTGCGATCGACTCAGCTGCAACAATCGGCTGAAACCTGAGCTTTAAAGGGGTTAAACTACAACTCAAATGTCAGCCCCTAATTCAATAGGAACCAAAGATCTGAGAACAGAGAATGATAATAAAATAATTTGTCCACATAAATGGCAAAACTACCCAAAAATGGAGCCCCATAAAGATGTCCCAACTTGACCTCCACCACCCACCTATCGTCAGCAATTTCTCATTTAGACAAGGGGTTGTCCTGAAAATGTCTTATTACAGAGTGTTCCCGGCAATCCATGATAAATCCGGTGGATACACTATAAGTATACCAAAGCTTAAAAGTAAAGAGCTACTTACCTGGACTCGTTCTCTCTCAGCTGTCAGGTTATAGTGACACAAGATGGCAGCAGTGTAGAAATTTATACATTCTATTCCAATTGTGATGTCTATGATGTCATGTGCCTTGTGATGTCATAATAGCTATCACTGTCATTTCAAATTTACAACCGCAAGAAAAAGTTGATTTCATGGTTTAAGAAAAAATATGGTGGGTAATTGCAGCCTGTGATTATTTTACATATTGTTATTAATATTTGTCACGTCCTTCACTGCTGCCTCCTGCACTGCTTTTTATATACTGTTTATTTTAATAATGGACAATTCACAAGCCCTGCATGTAGAATATATAGTTAATGGCCTCTGTTGAATGACTAGATGCCTATTAGAGCAATAAGATATACTCTATGTCTACAATCTTTTGGCTGAGTCTAAGGGCTCATACTCATCTGCGTATAAATCACACGAGTGCAATCTGATAACAAAAAATTGGATTGCACTCTGACTCTTGTTATTGAATGATTATGTGTTCATCTGTGATTTTTTTTTCCCAACTCGGATCGAACTGAGAAAAAAAATCACAGCATGCTGCAAGTGGCTGCATATATCAGACGAAACTCGCCAATGCAAGTCAATGTGTGCGAGAAAAAAAAAGCACAGCAAACGGACCATGCTTATGCCATCCATATAGCGTCCATATAATACGCATCTATGTAACACCTTTCAGTGACTGTGGCGGCATCTCAGCACACAAATCCTGTATCTCAGATCTTTGTCTGGCCTTGTCTTCTGTGTTTTGGCCATCATGCCAACAAGACAAGGGTGACTGGGGCAAGAGACATGCTGGTGAGGGGGTTGTTGGCTGCCGTGATGCTGGTAATGGAGGCGGCTGCCAAGATGCTGGCACTGGAGGTGGTGGTGATGGCTGCTGTGATGCTGGTACTGGATGGTGGGTCTGCTGAGTGCCCTTCTTGGGGGGTCTAATGACTGGGTTTGGTTGTCCTCAGAAAGTTGCCAGGATTGTGCAAAGCAGTCATCAAAGCAAAAGGTGGCTACTTTGAAGAACCTAGAATATAAGACATATTTTCAGTTGTTTCACACTTTTTTGTTAAGTATATAATTCCACATGTGTTAATTCATAGTTTTGATGCCTTCAGTGTGAATGTACAATTTTCATAGTCAAGAAAATACAGAAAAACCTTTAAATGAGAAGGTGTGTCCAAACTTTTGGTCTGTACTGTATGGCCTTTCTTTTTAAGAGCCACATCACCACTCTTCCTACCCTGTTGTCGCTCGCGGCGGCACTGGTCCCGACAACTGCTCCATAATCTTGTCACTACACCCACTGGAAAGAAAAGTGGAAGAGATTATATACAATTTTTATAGGTAAAGGATGCTGTATGTAATAACATGTATAGTGTGTATTCTAATATCACTGCTAGCAGGGGCTGGCTGGCAAATTTTAGCCTGGGGGCAAGCACACAGCAGTGGTCCATGAGTAGCGGCCCATCCTTAAAGGTCGTTTTCCCACAAACAATAGTATATTTTAATCAATAGATCTTGGAGTAATAATAATTTCCACAATTGGATGTGATATAATAATGTTCCTGTGCTGAGATAATCTTATAAATGTGCCCCTGCTGTGTACTGTGTAATGGCTGTGTCTGACCGTGCAGGAACATGGTCTGATCATACCACATCTCCTGGGCAGGGGGGGAGAAAAAGAGGATACAGGCAGGATAGCAGGGGATCACAGAGGATTCTTTTTGTGAGTAAAACATTTCAATGCCTGTTTTTAAACAATATTTTAGCTCAAAGAAAGACTCAGCTGTGATCCCCTGCTGTAATGTATATATACTCTCTTTATATATAGATGATTAGCGTGCACACAGTCTGTAGGTCAAGGTGCAGGTACACGGGATGTGGAATCCCCAGAATCGGCGTAGATTAAATCACCGCACATTCTAGTTTCATGACGCAAACTAAAGTCTATTTGAAGACATGCAATAAGACACATTTAAGGTGCAGGGAATAATGCAACAGTAAATGAACGTTTTGACCCATCGTTTGCATCTTGAAACTAGAGTGTGCAGTGATTTAATCGATGCTATATACTCTTTTGCTTCCCCCCCCTGCCCAGTAGCTGTGGTATGATCAGACCATGTTCCTGCACAGTCAGACACAGCCATTACACAGTACACAGCAGGGGCACATTTATAACATTATCTCAGCACAGGGACATTTTATTTAAACACATCCAATTGTGGAAGTTATTATTATTCCAAGATCTATTGATTAAAATATAGTTTTGTTCGCAGAAAACCCCTTCAACATGTTTATTACCAGCTGCTTCATAGGCTATATTCACACAAACGTATGGTCTAAGTGCTGCCCGTGGAGAAAAATGACAGCACTTGGTCCAGTTCAGGTGAGCATTTAAAACTGGTAATACATAAGCATAATATGTACAATGTCTGACCACTACAACACGGATTTAGGTTGTTAGAGGTGTAATGCAAGTAATCCAAGGTACGCTGTGCTTTTCTACACTCCTAAACAGAGTAAGGCTAAGTGCCCACAATGCAGAAATGCTGAGAATTTTTCCAGAGCGTTTCCGCATCTCCCTGGCAGAAAAAACGCATGCGGATTCTATGAGTTTTCCTGCCAGGGACAAGCAGAAGTGAAGCGCTCTTCACATGCATTTCCGCATGCGGGTTGTCAAGCGCTTTGCAAGCGATTTTAGCATCACTTGGAAAGTGCTGGAGAACTTGGTCACACTATATAAATCCATGCAACCGGTATGGATTTATATAGTGTGACCGTAAAAGAATGGTAAAAAATAAATATTATACTTACCTTCTGACGGCCCCTGGTCTCCTTATCCGATGCGTCCGGTCTTCCCGGTGTCTTGCGGTTGTGTAAAAGGACCTGCCATGACGTCATTTAGTCATGTGACGGGTCAAGCGACCGCCGACGTCAGCGGTCGCGTGACCTGTCACATGACTAAATGACGTCATGGCAGGTCCTTTTAGACCATCATGAGCTGCCAGGAAGCCAGGACGCATCGCTATGGAGACCGGGGGCCATCAGAAGGTAAGTATAATGTATATTTTTTATTTTAATTCTTTTTTTTTTTACAGGTACTATGGTACCCGGGTCTGGAGGAGAGTCTCTTCTTCTCCAAATCCGGGTACCATCCGCACATTGAATCGCTAAATATCCGCATGTGCACATGTAGTCATGCGGATATTATGCAATTCAATGCAAGTCAATGGCGGCGAAAACGCTGCGATTACACAAAATAATTGGTAGTGCTGCGGATTTTTCCGCATTGATAATCCGCAGCGGAAATTTCCGCAGCATGTGCACAGCAGATGCGGATTATCATTGGGGAACATAGCAGACCTTCTACCAAGCGTTTTTTAAGCGTTTCTGCAGCGGAATTGCCGTTGCGGAAACGCTTAAAAAACGCATAGTGGGCACACAGCCTAAAGG
This sequence comes from Phyllobates terribilis, assembly GCF_046119375.1. Classification (NCBI taxonomy): domain Eukaryota; kingdom Metazoa; phylum Chordata; class Amphibia; order Anura; family Dendrobatidae; genus Phyllobates; species Phyllobates terribilis. The sequence continues at coordinate 4,784,364 of NW_027362863.1, forward strand.
TGGCCACACATAAGCACAGGTCTGCCAGATAGATACCTAGGAATTATTATTTTGTGTATTATTTCCTACATACTTGATCGAGCAAGTCATTAATGTAAAAGTCAACTCCACATTATAGTATATGATGTACGAGTCACTAATTATCATGTGTGTCCCATCTGATGTCTGTGCACACAGTGAACATATTATACCACATACAATACAATATACATAGGAGAATATATGACTGATATATAGAGATGAGCAACTTAATTTGCAGGACCCTGATCCAATGGTCAGATGAATATTCAGTGGCTGCTGGATAGGAGCCCTGACAGCCTCCTACCTGACACCATTCTCTTTCTCTTCCTTTGATTTGTAGCCAGGCACAAGGTCATGTATGTGTCACGCCAAAAAGATGACATCATGCAAAGACTATAATCAAAAGAGGAGTCAGAGATGCCGGCAGGCGGGAGGAGGCTCGCGGGGCTCTGGTCTGGTGGCCACAGACTACTGACGGGACTGTTTGACCAGTGTCCTGCGAATCAATTCGCTCATCTGTACTGGAATAAGATATATTATGACTACATACATCAGATATTACATACAGAATAGCATGTGACAGTTATATACCACACTATGAGCACAGACATCAGATATTACACCAGTGACATATTATCCTCTGTATAACATTGGATGCCTGTATCAAAGTCCATCACATCCAGTATACAGCATAATATGTGATGGTAAGCGATATACTGGGATACAGACATCACATATTCATACCTCTCAACTTTTGAAGAACAGAAAGGGGGACAGAAAGGTGCTATGTGCGGCAAATTTTGGCCTCGCCCCTGGTCACACCCCAATCCAGGCCCATTTACCATTATCTTTCTCGCCCGGCAGGAGGAATTGTCAGAGGGGCGCTGGTAGTGAGGGAAATTCAGCAGACGGCCGAGACTGCAAGGCCCAGACCCAAATCCAGGACTGTCCACTGTATCCAGGGCAGCTGGGACTAGAGATGAGCAGATGGATTCCGGGGCCTCCAGTCGGGGGTCCGGGTCAGTGCTACCTGGCGGCTGGACTGGAGGCCATGAGTCTCTTATCTTCCGGGGCAGTGCGGCCTCATCTGTGAGTCCTGCTCATCTCTTGTTGGGACCTGAGGATTATTTTTTGTTCCCTCATTCACAGTCGGAGCCGCCAGAACTTTCTCATCTTTATGTAGATTCATTATACGACATCTGGCTTTCTTGTGGTGGCTCTTACTGTATATTGGGGGCTATGCGAGGGCTCATACCGTAGGTAGAGGGGTGGTGTGTGCTAATACTGTATGTACGGGGTTGTGTGGGGGCTCATACTGTATATAGGGGGATGTCAGCATACTTAAATCTGCTCAATATTAAGTGATAATATAAATATACAAAAAATATATAATTAATATGTTAATATTAATATTGAGCTGAATTAATTTGAACCTATTGGTTCGGGCTCCACAACAGTCACGGTCTCTCACGTGGCCCCTTGGGAAAATTAATCTCCCACCCCTGCCTATTTCAAAGCGCTATGTTAAAAATCACACAGACATCATACACACAGCGGGCACAACCATCACACAGACATCATACACACAGCGGGCACAACCATCACACAGACATCATACACACAGCAGGCACAACCATCACACAGACATCATACACACAGCGGGCACAACCATCACACAGACATCATACACACAACGGGCACAACCATCACACAGACATCATACACACACAGCGTGCACAACCATCACACAGACATCATACACACAGCGGGCACAACCATCACACAGACATCATACACACAGCGGGCACAACCGTCACACAGACATCATACACACAGAGGGCACAACCATCATACAGACATCATACACACAGCGGGCACAACCATCACACAGACATCATACACACAGCGGGCAGAACCATCACACAGACATCATACACACAGCGGGCACAACCATCACACAGACATCATACACACAGCGGGCACAACCATCACACAGACATCATACACACAGCGCGCACAACCATCACACAGACATCATACACACAGCGCGCACAACCATCACACAGACATCATACACACAGCGGGCACAATCATCACACAGACATCATACACACAGCAGGCACAACCATCACACGGACATCAGAAACACAGCGGGCACAACCATCACACGGACATCAGAAACACAGCGGGCACAACCATCACACGGACATCAGACACACAGCGGGCACAACCATCACACGGACATCAGACACACAGCGGGCACAACCATCACACAGACATCAGACACACAGCGGGCACAACCATCACACAGACATCACACACACAGCGGGCACAACCATCACACAGACATCAGTCACACAGCGGGCACAACCATCACACAGACATCAGTCACACAGCGGGCACAACCATCACACAGACATCAGTCACACAGCGGGCACAACCATCACACAGACATCATACACACAGCGGGCACAACCATCACACAGACATCAGACACACAGCGGGCACAACCATCACACAGACATCAGACACACAGCGGGCACAACCATCACACAGACATCAGACACACAGCGGGCACAACCATCACACAGACATCATACACACAGCGGGCACAACCATCACACAGACATCATACACACAGCGGGCACAACCATCACACAGACATCATACACACAGCGGGAACAACCATCACACAGACATCATACACACAGCGGGCACAACCATCACACAGACATCATACACACAGCGGGCACAACCATCACACAGACATCATACACACAGCGGGCACAACCATCACACAGACATCACACACACAGCGGGCACAACCATCACACAGACATCAGTCACACAGCGGGCACAACCATCACACAGACATCAGTCACACAGCGGGCACAACCAACACACAGACATCATACTCACAGCGTGCACAACCATCACACAGACATCATACACACAGCGGGCACAACCATCACACAGACATCATACACACAGCGGGCACAACATGACATGTATATATTCCCTTCTTCTCCATCATGTCTCCAGTGGCAGTGGTGGGGCCTGGTGTTTGCAATCAGCAGCAGAGTATGGGCTGTACGCAGGAGAGCTGTCAGCCCTGCAGTGTCCCTAAATCCCCTCCCATCCCCCCTAGTCCCGACTGCAGAGCTGCTGGTGACATTGCATGAGCCCCCTCCCATCCTGTAATAACAGCAGCCACAGATGGGAGAGGCTGCGGGTCTCCCCCTCACCTCAGGACCGCACCTTGTTGTCATGTCCTCCGCAGACTTGGCCCCGCCCCCTGACCCCTCACCTCCTCATGCTGTGCGGTCTCTGCACAGTAGAATTCCTCTGCCCTGATGCCGGGGAGGAGCAGAGAGCGGGAGGCGGAGCTACAAGGGGTCACACACAGCATGGAAAGCCTGCGTGTCTGGAGGAAAAGCCCAGTGCCCAGCAGCGCCCCTGCCGGGAGAAGAGCTGAGCCGGGCCGGGACTGAGCCCTCAAATCGGGACAGGCCCAGGGAATAGGGGAGGCTTGTTAGCTCTGGATATTATACCCGCCTCCTATTATCCTGTATATAATATGGGATGTCTGGGCCTATAGTATATATATTATACCACCTACAGGCTAATATGTAACTAGTGCACATTACACCTTGAGTACAGCCATTAGATATTACACCAGTCACTTCTTCTCCTCTGCACCATCTGATGTCTGTGCACAGTATATGACATCCAGTATACAGGAGAATATGTGATGGGATATAGGACATACTGTTATACAGACATCAGGTGCTATATACTGGATAATAAATGATGGTATATATCAGGGGTGGGCAATTCATTTTCCAGAGGGGCCACATGACAGAACGTAACTGTTGTGGGGGCCTGAACCAATAGGCTGAAAGGCTGAAATTAGTTCTGCTCAATATTAATATTAACTACAATTAATATAAAATAATATTTATATCACTTAATATTGAGCAGAATTAAGTATGCCAACATCCCCCTATATACCGTATGAGCCCACACACAGCCCCCCTATATACCATATGAGCACACACACAGCCCCCTGTATACAGTATGAGCCCCCACACAGCTCCCCTATATACCATATGAGCACACACAGCCCCCTGTATACAGTATGAGCCCCCACACAGCTCCCCTATATACCATATGAGCACACACACAGCCCCCTGTATACAGTATGAGCCCCCACACATCCCCCTATATACCATATGAGCACACACAGCCCCCTGTATACAGTATGAGCCCCCACACAGCCCCCCTATATACCATATGAGCACACACACAGCCCCCTGTATGCAGTATGAGCCCCCACACAGCTCCCCTATATACCATATGAGCACACACACAGCCCCCTGTATACAGTATGAGCCCCCACACAGCCCCCTATATATTTATTTATTTATATATTATAAAATGCACCGTATCATAAGACGCACCCCAAATTTTGGTGAGAAAAATAGGAAAATTGTTTTTTAATAAAATGGTGGTGCTTCTTATAGTCTGCTTTTACGGTAGATTACCCAGGGAAGGGGGCTGCTGTGGTGGAGCAGAGTCGCTGCTCCAGGAAGCTGGCAGCGGCAGGAGTGGGGTGATGCTGTGGACCCCAGGCTGGGAGGGGGATGTTCGACGATGAGCCGGGCTCCGTGCTTTCACAAAATGCCGGCGGATCCCCTGTACTTCCCGTGGTTTTCAATGCTGTAGACTTAGGGAAAATGGCCACCGGAGGCGGCACATGCTTAGGTTGAGACCTCGGGAGACAAGATCTCGGTATCACGATCTCAATCCGCACATGCGCCGTCTCTGGTGGCCTTTTTACCCCAAGTTCACCGCATTGAAAACCATGGAAAGTGCGGGGGCTCCTCCGACATTTTGTGAAAGCACAGAGCCCGTCGCACAGCCAGACACCCACCTTCCCAGCCTGGGGCCCGCAGCATCGCCTCATTCCTGCCGTCACCAGCTTCCTGCAGCAGCGACCCTAAAATGCCACTCCCAAATGCCCCAGTAAATTACATTCAGATTATAAGACATACCCCCATTTTCCCAAAAATTTTTGGAGGAGAAAAGTGCGTACTATAATCTGAAAAGTACAGTATATAGTGGTATTAATTCCACAGCAGATTACAGACATTATTCCTACATACAGCATACAGTAAGCACCCCACATAGCCCCTATATACAGTGTAAGCCACCACATAGCCCTTATATACAGTGTGAGCCCTCATATTCCATCCTATATACAGTATTAGCCACCACATAGCCCCCTATATACCGTATGAGACCCACATAGCCTCCTATACATATTATGAGCCGCCACATAGCCTCCTTTGTACAGTATGAGCCCCCACATAGCCTTCTACTGTATACATATTATTAGCTGCCACATAGCCTCCTATGTACAGTATGAGTCCCACATAGCCTCCTTTATACAATGTGAGTCCTCACATAGCCTCTCTATATATTGTCAGACCCCACGTGGCCTCTTATATACATTATGAGATCCGCATAGCTTCCTAGATACAGTGTGAGCCCCCACATAGTCTCTCTATATACAATATGAGCCCTCAAATAGCCTCCTATATACAGTATGATTCCCTCATAGCCTTCTATATACAGTGTAAGGCCCCACATAACCTCTTATATACAGTGTGAGGCCTCACATAGCCTCCAACATACAATGTGAGCCCTCACATAGCCTCCTATATACTATATGAGCCCTCACATAGCCTCCTATATACTATATGAGCCCTCACATAGCCTCCAATATACAATGTGAGCCCTCACATAGCCTCCTATATACTATATGAGCCCTCACATAGCCTCCTATATACTATATGAGCCCTCACATAGCCTCCTATATACTATATGAGTACTATATGACTTATATGAGAAAGCTCACTTCATTATACTAAGCTTTGTAATTTCCATCTTTGCTTATGTAGACCAGCAGCCACTGGCAAACTCATCTCCCCTTCTGCGTTCTGCATAAATAGCGTTGGGTGGGCATTCGCTTTGCTACTCAACACGGTCTTCATTTATTACATAGAGCTGCTTTTATAGTTTTACATTTTTACTAACCCGAACTAGTGTTACAAGCAGGTCAAGAGACTGGTTTAGGATTAAGCTAATGGTTAGGGCTAGGAATAGGGCTAAGGTAATAACATTGTTCTATAAAAAATGTATTAAGAAAATAGAAAGCATACAAATAAAATAATGTATTGCGTTTTATATTTTTAAAATTCGAGAGATGACTTCAGCAAAAAACAGAAAAAAAATTAAGAAATGAAATTGCAAAGTATAATTACATCAGTATTTTCCTTAAATTACAATACACGAGCAATACTGGGCTTTTGAAAAGGACTCACGGAGTGCTATTGGTTCACGGGTTAGGGGGCATATACTTGTCTTGTCCTGGGTGCTCGCATCCCATGCTGTGACAGTGTGCTATCAGCAGAGTGCACAGCAACCAGCAAGTTTTTTAATTTACTTTTTTTTTCTGATTTTTTTCATCTGTAGCCTAAAAGACAACAGGTAAATATTAAATACACTACAAACATCAGGCTTTTTTATTGTGTGATAGCTCACTGTAGGTGTGTTTTTGAACAAGCCCTAATGAGTATGAGTATGCATATGATGATATGGTGAGTATGTGTTATTGTTTTTTTTCATGTATATGGTATATTTGTATGTATATTGGGGGCTATTTGGGACTCACACTATATGGAGGCTATGTGGGGTTCACACTGTATATATGGAGGCTATGTAGGGCTCACACTGCATAGATGGAGGCTATGTGGGGCTCACACTGTATATATGAAGGTTATGTGGGGCTCATACTGTATATAGGAGCCCATGTGGAGGCTCATACTGTATATAGGGGGCTATGTTGGGGCTCAATCTGTATATACAGAGGCTATGTGGGGCTCATGCTATATATAGGAAGCTATGTGGGGGCACATACTAGATTAGGAGGCTATGTGAGGGCTCATACTGAATGTAGGAGGTTATGTGGGGGTTCATACTGTATGTAGGAGGCTATGTGGGGGCTTATACTGTGTATAGGAGGCTATGTGAAGGCTCATCTTGTATATAAGAGGCTCCTTGGGGCTCACACTATATACAGGGAGGCTATGTGGGGGCTCCTGCTGTATATACAGAGGCTATGTGGTGCTCATGTGGTATATAGGAGGCTATTTGGGGCTCATACTGTAAATAGGAGGCTATATATATGAGACACACTGTATATGCAGGCTATGTGGGGCTCACACTGTATATATGGAGGCTGTGTGGGGGTTCGTACTGTATATGGGAGGTTATGTGGGGGCTCATACTGAATGTGGGAGGCTATTTGGGGGCTCAGACTGAATGTAGGAGGCTATGTGGGGGTTCATATTGTATATAGGAGGCTATGTGAGGGCTCATATTGTATATAGGAGATAACCGGGGCTCATACTATATAGGGTGGTCCAAAAGTAGGTGCACAGAAAGTGTAATAAGGTTATGAAGGGGGAGGTTTATCAAACATGGTGTAAAGTGAAACTGGCTCAGTTGCCCTTAGCAACCAATCAGATTCCACTCTTCATTCCTCACAGACAAAGTTTATAGTCGAAAACCAAAAAGTGTCAGTGATTTGAAAAATTACATAAGAGATGCATTTCAAGAAATTAATACCCAAAGAGACTTGTGCAAAAAAAGTTTGTCGAAGCGTAAGAGGCAGACTTCAAAGCTGTGCAAATTGTAATGGAAAACAGTTTGAGCACCTGCGTTGATAAAATTTAAGGGCTTTTGCATTATTGTTCAGAATAAAATGTAATTGTCAATGTTATGCTTGTGTTAGTAAATATAATTTTATATATAAATTAAAATAAATGTTATTATTTTCTGTCCACCTACTTTTGGACCACCCTGTATATAGGGAGCTGTGTGTGAGCTTTTACGGTATTGAGGTGTGCAGTAGCCCTCTTTTCCTTCTGCTCCAATATGCCAATATGACCACAGGTAATATTTATCCATTGTGATTAGTGATGAGCGAACGTGCTCGCCACTACTCGGTACTCGCCGGAGCACCATGGTGCTCGACAAGCTCGGCGAGTATTTCCGGGTTGCTCGGGCGGGCACTCGGGTCCCCTCCCTGCATGTTTGGCGCTCTTTAGAGAGCCAATGAACATGCAGGGATTGCCTGCCATGCACTGTAATGCCGTAGCCATGTTGGTTGTGGACATCACAGTGATTGGCTGGCCGTACAGCGTCATCAGGTCTATATCAGACCTGGCGCCGCCATGCTCGTCACAGTCACTCCGGATCAGACAGTGTAGGGAGAGCTGCTGCTTTCTCAGGGAGAGATTTGATCGTGTATTAGGTAGTGTAGGGAGAAAAACCGTACATTACACATATCCAACTTAACAAACAGACCTTCTGAGGACTAATCCATCTGCAGAGATATCAGGCAGGCAGGTTGTATAGGCAGGCGGTGTATATAGCAGACTGCAGTGCATATAGCACAAGAGGCTCCATTCCAGTTCTGTCGGCTGCTGCTGTTAAATATTTCTGGAAATAGGCCCAGGTCTCAGGGGCCAGGAATAATTTTTTTTGCATCTTAATCCTCATCATTTGCTTAAAAAGCAATCCAGAGAACAAGGTTTTTCTGCACCATTTGCTTGTTGGCACTGCAGAATACAGCCAGGTCCTTTCCATATTACAGCGCTAAAAATACATCTATTTAAAACTGTGTTTTCTCCGTCACACGGCTCACATATACGTTTTCAAAAAATACTGCCATTTCTGGCCTCCATTAAATTTTTTTTTCAGTGTGTCAGCAAAGTTTTTGACACTGGTTTGCTGTTCAAATCAGTTACCTACAGGCCAGGTATTTAAAACTGTGTTTTCTCCATCACACGGATTACATATTCGTTTTCAGAAAATACAGCCATTTCTGGCCTCCATTTAAAAAAAATTTCAGTGTGTCAGCAAAGTTTTTGGCACTGGTTTGCTGTTCAAAACGGTTACCTACAGGCCAGATATTAAAAACTGGGTTTTCTCCGTCACACGGATTACATATACGTTTTCAGAAAATACTGCCATTTCTGGCCTCCATTAAAAAAAAATTTCAGTGTGTCAGTGAAGCAATTGAAACCAGATTGCTGTTCAAAACAGTTACCTACAGGCCAGGTATTTAAAACTGTGTTTTCTCCGTCACACGGCTCACATATACGTTGTCAGAAAATACTGCCATTTCTGGCCTCCATTAAATTTTCTTTTCAGTGTGTCAGCAAAATTTTTGACACTGGTTTGCTGTTCAAAACAGTTACCTACAGGCCAGGTATTTAAAACTGTGTTTTCTCCATCACACGGATTACATATACGTTTTCAGAAAATACTGCCGTTTCTGGCCTCCATTAAAAAATGTTTTCAGGGTGTCAGTGAAGCAATTGACACCAGATTGCTGCTCAAAATAGTTACCTACAGGCCAGGTATTTAAAACTGTGTTTTCTCCGTCACACAGCTCACATATATGTTGTCAGAAAATACTGCCATTTCTGGCCTCCATGAAAAATTTTTTTCAGTGTGTCAGCAAAGTTTTTGACACTGGTTTGCTGTTCAAAACAGTTAACTACAGGCCAGGTATTTAAAACTGTGTTTTCTCCGTCACACGGATTACATATACGTTTTCAGAAAATACTGCCATTTCTGGCCTCCATTAAAAAAAAATTTCAGTGTGTCAGGACAGTTTTTGACACTGGTTTGCTGTTCAAAACAGTTACCTACAGGCCAGGTATTTAAAACTGTGATTTCTCCGTCACACGGATCACATATACGTTTTCAGAAAATACTGCCATTTCTGGCCTCCACTAAAAAAAATTTTCAGTGTGTCAGCAAAGTTTTTGACACTGGTTTGCTGTTCAAAACAGTTACCTACAGGCCTGGTATTAAAAACTGTGTTTTGCTTCGGCCTGCCCTCGCCTTGGCTCCGGCCTCCCCTCGCTCTGGAACCGGCCTGATCTCGCAATGGCTCTGGCCTGCCCTTGCCTTGGCTCTGGCCTGCCCTCGCACTGGATCCGGCCTGATCTCGCAATGGCTCTGGCCTGCCCTTGCCTTGGCTCCGGCCTGCTCTTGCCCTGGCTCCAGCCTGCTCTCGCCTTGGCTCCGGCCTGCCCTCGCTCTGGCTCCGGCCTGATCTTGCTCTGGCCTGCCTTCGGCTCCGGACTGCTCTGGCTCTGGTTCTGGCCTGCCTTGGCCGTGGCTCCGGCCTGCTCTCTCTCTGGCTCTGTCCTGCCCTCGTCCTGGCTACGGCCTGCTCTCCCTCTGGTCTGCCCTTGCCTTGGCTCCGGCCTGCTCTCACCCTGGCTCCGGCTTGCTCTCTCTCTGGCCTGCCCTCGCCCTGGCTCCGGCCTGCTCTCGCTCTGGCCTTGGCTCTGGCCTGCCCTCGCCGAGGCTCCGGCCTGCTCTCGCTCTGGCTGTGGCCTGCTCTCGCTCTGGCTCCGGCCTGCTCTCACCCTGGCTCCGGCTTGCTCTCTCTCTGGCTCTGGCCTGCCCTCGCCCTGCTGTTTGCATGGATTTATATAGTGTGACCTAGTTGTCAAGCACTTTCCAAGTGATGCTATCGCCTGGAAAGCGCCTATCAATCTGCATGCGGAAACGCATGTGGATACGCATGTATTCTGCAGGAAAAACGCATGCACAATCTGCATGCGTTTTTTCTGCCAGGGAGATGCAGAAATGCTGCAGAAATTTTCTGCTTTATTTCTGCATCGTGGGCGCTCTCGCTATAGCTCTGGCCAGCTCTAGCTCTGTCTCTGGCCTGCCCTGGCCTTGGCTCTGGCCTACTCTCGCTTTGTATCTGGCTTGCCCTTGCCTTTGCTCCGGCCTTCTCTCGCTCTGGCTCTTGCCTGCTGTCGCCCTGGCTCCGGCCTGCCATCGTCCTGGCTCCGGTCTGTTCTTGCTCTGGCTATAGCCTGCCCTCGCCTTGGCACCGGCCTGCTCTCTCGCTCTGGCTCTGTCCTGTCCTCGCCCTGGCTCCGGCCTGCTCTCGCTCAGGCTCTGGGCTGCCGTCGCCCTGGCTCCGGCCTTCTCTCGCTCTGGCATGCCCTTGCCCTGCCCTTGGCCTGCTCCCGCTCTGGCCTACTCTCGCCCTGGCTCAGGCCTGCCCTCGTCCTGGCTCCGGCCTTCCCTCGCCTTGGCTCCGGCCTGCTCTCGCTCTGGCTCGGTCCTGCCCTCGCCCTTGCTCCGGCCTGGTCTCGCTCAGGCTCTGGGCTGCCCTCGCTCTGGCTCCGGTCTGCCCTTGTCGTGCTCTGGCTCTGGCCTGCTCTTGCTTTGGCTCTGTCCTGCTCTTGCCTTTGCTCCAGCCTGCTCTAGCTCTGGTTCTGGCCCACCCTCGTCTTGGCTCCGGCTTGCTCTCGCTCTGGCTCTGGTCTGCCCTTGCCTTAGCTCTGGCCTACTCTCGCTTTGGCTCCGGCCTGCTCTCAACCCTGGCTCCGGCTTGCTCTCGCTCTAGCTCCGGACAGTGCTCGCCCTGGCTCCGGCTTGCCATCGCTCTGGCTCCGGCCTACCCTCGCCCTGGCTCCGCCCTGCCCTCGCTCTGGCTCCGGCCAGCCCTCGCCTTGGCTTCGGCCTGCCCTCGACCTGGCTCCGGCCCGTCCTCGCTCTGGCATTGGCCTGTTCTCTCCTTGGCTCCGGCCTGCTCTTGCACTGGCTCCCGGCCTGCCCTCGTCCGGGCTCTGGCCTGCTCTCGCTCTGGCTCTGTCCTGCTCTCGCACTGGTTCCGGACTGCTCTCGCCTAGGCTCCGGCCTGCTCTCGCCCTGGCTACTAACTGCTCTCGCACTGGCTCCGTCCGGCCTGCTCTCGCACAGGCTCCGGTCTGCTATCTCTCTGGCTCCAGCCTGCCCTCGCCCTGGCTCCGGCCTGCTCTTGCTCTGGATCTGGCCGGCTCTTGCTCTGGCTCTGGCCTGCCCTTGTCTTGACTTCGGCCTGCTCTCGCCCTGGCTCTGACCTCCTCTCACTCTGGCCTGCACTCGCTCTGGCTCCGGCCTGCTCTCTCTATGGCTCTCGCCTGTCCATGCCTTGGCTCCGGCCTGCTCTTCCTCTGGCTCTGGCCTGCCCTCGTCTTGACTCTGGCCTGATCTCGCTGTTGTTCTGGCCTGCCTTCGCCTTGGCTCCGGCCTGCTCTTGCTCTGGCTCAGGCCAGCTCTCGCTCTGGCCTGTCGTTGCCTTGGCTCCGGACTGCTCTCGCTCTGGGTCTGGCCTGCTCTCACTCTGACCTCCCCTCGCCTTGGCTCCGGCCTGCTCTCGCTCTGGCTCTGGCCTGCCCTCGCCTTGGCTCCGACCTGCACTTGCTCTGGCTCTGGCCAGCCCTCGCCTTGGCTCCGGCCTGCTCTTACTCTGGCCTGCCCTGGCTCTGCCTCTGGCCTGCCCTCACCTTGGCTCCGGCCTGCTCTCGCTCTAGGTCCGGACTGCCCTTGCCCTGGCTCCGGCCTGCCATCGCTCTGGCCTGCCATCGCTCTGGCTCTGGCCTGCCCTCGCCTAAGCTCCGGCCTGCTCTAGCCATGGCTCTGGCCTGCTCTCACTTTGGCTCTGGCCCGCCCTCGTCCTGGCTCCAGCCTGCTCTCTCTCTGGCTCTGGCCTGCCCTCGCCCTAGCTCCGGCATACTCTCACTCTGGCTGTGGCCTGCTCTCGCTTTGGCCTCGCCCTGTCTTGGGCCTGCTCTAGCCCTTGTTCCGGCCTGCGCTTGCCTTGGCTCCGGCCTTCTATCGCTCTGGCCTGCCCTTGCCTTGGCTCTGTCCTACTCTCGCTCTGGCTCTTGCCTGCCCTCGCCCTGGCTCTGGCCTGCTCTCGCTCTGGTTCTGGCCTGCTCTCGCTCTGGGTCTGGCGTGCCCTCGCTTTGGCTCCGGCCTGCTCTGGATCTGGCTCTGGCCTGTCCTCGCCCTGGCTCCGGCCTGCCCTTGCTCTGGCTCCGGCCTGCTCTCGCCTTGGCTCCGGCATGTCCTCGCCCTGGCTCCGGCCGGCCCTTGCTCTGGCTCCGGCCAGCCCTCGCCTTGACTCCGGCCTGCTCTCGCCCTGGCTCCGGCCTGCCCTCGTCTTGACTCCGGCCTGTTCTCGCCCTTGTTCCGGTCTGCCCTTGCCTTGGCTCCGGCCTTCTCTCGCTCTGGCTCTGGCCTGCCCTTGCCTTGGCTCTGGCCTACTCTCGCTCTGGCTCTTGCCTGCCCTCGCTCTGGCTCCAGCCTGTTCTCGCTCTGGCGTGCCCTCGCCTTGGCTCCGGCCTGCACTCGCTCTGACTCTGGCCTGCCCTCGCCCTGCTCTGGCTCTGGCCTGCCCTCGCCTTGGCTCCGGCCTGCTCTCGGTCTGGCTCTGGCCTGCCCTCGTCTTGGCTCCAGCCTGCTCTCGCCTTGGCTCCGGGCTGCTCTCGCTCTGGTTCCGGCCTGCCCTCGCTCTGGTTCCGGCCTGCTCTTGCTCTGGCTCTGGCCTGCTCTTGCTCTGGCTCTGGCCTGCCCTCATCTTGACGCCAGCCTGTTCTCGCTCTTGTTCTGGCCTGCCTTCGCCTTGGCTGCGGCCTGCTCTTGCTCTGGCTCTGGCCTGCTCTTGCTCTGGCCTGCCCTCATCTTGATGCCAGCCTGTTCTCGCTCTTGTTCTGGCCTGCCTTCGCCTTGGCTCCGGCCTGCTCTCGCTCTGGCTCAGGCCTGCTTTCGCTCTGGCTCTGGCCTGCCCTTGCCTTGGCTCCGGACTGCTTTCTCTCTGGCTCTGGCCTGCTCTCGCTCTGGCCTGCACTCGCTTTGGCTATGGACGGCTCTCGCCCTGGCTCCGGCCTGCTCTCACTCTGGCACTGGGCTGCCCTCGCCCTGGCTGTGGCCTGCTCTCTCTCTGGCTCTGGCCTGCCTTTGTCTTGACTCCGGCCTGCTGTTGCCCTGGCTCCGACCTGCTCTCGCTCTGGCCTGCCCTCGCCCTGGCTCCGGCCTGCCCATGCCTTGGCTCCGGCCTGCTCTTCCTCTGGCTCTGGCCTGCCCTCGTTTTGACTCTAGCCTGATCTCGCTCTTGTTCTGGCCTGCTTTCGCCTTGGCTCCAGCCGTCTCTCACTCTTGTTCTGGCTCTGGCCTCACCCTATCTCCGGCCTGCTCTCGCCCTGGTTCCGGCCTGCCCTTGTCTTGGCTCTGGCCTTCTATCTCTCTGGCTCTGGCCTGCCTTTGCCTTGGCTCTGGCCTACCCTCGCCTTGGCTCCGGACTCCTCTTGCTCTGGCTCCGGCCTGCCCTCACCCTGACTCCGGCCTGCACTTGCATTGGCTCCGGCCAGCAATCGCCCTGCTCTCGATCTCGCTCTGGCCTGCCCTCGCCCTGGCTCCGGCCTGCTCTCTCTCTGGCTCTGGCCTGCCCATGCCTTGGCTCCGGCCTGCCCTCGTCTTGACTCTAGCCTGATCTCGCTCTTGTCCTGGCCTGCCTTCGCCAAGGCTCCAGCCTGCTCTCGCTCTGGCTCAGGTGTGCTCTCGCTCTGGTTCTGGCCTGCCCTAGCTCTGGCTCCAGACTGCTCTCGCTCTGGCCTGCTCTCGCTCTGGCCTCCCCTCGCCCTGGCTCCGGTATACTCTCGCTCTGGTTCTGACCTGCTCTGTCCTCGCCCTGTCTCCGGCCTGCTCTCGCCCTTGTTCCGGCCTGCCCTTGCCTTGGCTCCAGCCTTCTCTCGCTCTGGCTCTGGCCTTGCCTTGGCTCTGGCCTACTCTCGCTCTGGCCTGCCCTCGCCCTGGCTCCGGCCTGCTCTCACTCTGGCTCTGACCTGCTCTGGCTCTGGCGTGCCCTCGCCTTGGCTCTGGCCTGCTCTCGCTATAACTCTGGCCTGCCCTCGCCCTGACTCCGGCCTGCTCTGGATCTGGCTCTGGCCTGCCCTCGCCTTGGCTCCGGCCTGCTCTCGCTCTGGCCAGCCCTCGCCTTGGCTCCGGCCTGCTCTCGCTCTGGTTCCGGCCAGCCCTCGCCTTGGCTCTGGCCTGCTCTCGCCCTGGCTCCGGCCTGCCTTTGCTCTGGCCGGCCCTCGCCCTGGCTCCGGCCTGCTCTCGCTCTGGTTCTGGACTGCCTTCCTTCGCCTTGGCTCCGGCCTGCCCTTGCTCTGGCTCAATCCTGTTACATCTGCCTCTGGCCTGCCCTTTCCTTGGCTCCGGACTGCTCTCGATCTGGCCTGCTCCTGCCTTGGCTCCGGACTGCTTTCGCTCTGGCTTGCTCTCGCTCTGGCTTGGGCCTGTCTTTGCCTTGGCTCCGGACTGCTCTCGCTCTGGCCTACTCTTGCTCTGGCCTACCCTGGCTCTGCCTCTGGCCTGGCTTTGCCTTGGCTCCAGCCTGCTCTCGCTCTAGCTCTGAACTGCCCTCACCCTGGCTCCGCTATGCCATAGCTCGGGCTCCGACCTGCTCTCGCCTTGGCTCCGTCCTGCTCTCGCCCTGGCTCCGACCGGCTCTCGCTCTGGCTCTGGCCTGCCCTCGCTCCGCCTACTCTCTCTGGCTCTGGCCTGCCGTCGCCCTGGCTCCGGCCTACTCTCGCTCTAGCTCTGGCCTGCTCTCGCTCTGGCCTCGAACTGTCTCCGGCCTGCTCTCGCCCTGGTTCCGGCCTGCCCTTGCCTTGGCTCCGGCCTTCTCTTGCTCTGGCTCTGGTCTGCCCTTGCCTTGGCTCTGGCCTACTCTTTCTCTGGCTCTGGCCTGCCCTCGACCTGGCCCCGGCCTCCTCTCGCTCTGGCTCTGGCCTGCTCTCGCTCTGGCCTGCTCTCGCTCTGTGTTGCCCTCGCCTTGGCTCCGTCCTGTTCTCGCTCTGACTCTGGCCTACCCTCGCCCTGGCTCTGGCCTGCTCTGGATCTGGCTCTGGCCTGCCTTCTCCTTGGCTACGGCCTGCTCTCGCCCTGGCTCTGGCCTGCTCTTGCTCTGGACTGCCCTCGCCTTGGCTCCGGCCTGCTCTCGCCTTGGCTCAGGCTTGCTGTTGCTCTGGCTCCGGCCAGCCCTCGCCCTGGCTCCGGCCTGCCCTCGCTCTGACTCTAGCCAGCCCTTGCCTTGGCTCCGGCCTGCTGTCGCCCTGGCTCCGGCCTGCCCTCGCTCTGACTCTGGCCAGCCCTCGCCTTGGCTCCGGCCTGCTCTCGCTCTGGATCCGGCCTGTTCTTGCTCTGGATCTGGCCTGCCCTCGCCCTGGCTCCGGCCTGCTCTTGCTCTGGCTCTGGCCTGCCCTCGTCTTGACTTCGGCATGCTCTCGCTCTGGTTCTGGCCTGTCTTTGCCTTGGCTCCGGCCTGCAGTCGCTCTGGTTCAGGCCAACTCTCGCTCTGGCCTACCCTTGCCTTGGCTCCGAACTGCTCTAGCTCGCTCTGGCTCTGGCGTGCTCTCGCCCTGGCTCCGGCCTGCTCTCGCTCTGGCTCTGGCCTGCTCTCGCCCTGGTTCCGGCCTGCTCTCGCTCTAGCTCCGGACTGCCCTCGCCCTGGCTCCGGCCTGCCATCGCTCTGGCTCCAGCCTGCCCTCGCCTTGGCTCCGGCCTGCTCTCGTCCTGGCTCCGACCTGTTCTCGCTCTGTTTCTAGCCTGCCCTCGCCAAGGCTCCGCCCTGCTCTCTCTCTGGCTCTGGCCTTCTCTCGCTCTGGCTCTGGCCTGTTCTCGCCCAGGTTCCAGCCTGACCTTGCCTTGGCTCCGGCCTTCTCTCGCACTGGCTCTGGCCTGCCCTCGCCGAGGCTCCGGCCTGCCCTCGCCGAGGCTCCGGCCTTCTCTCGCTCTGGCCGGCTCTCGCTCTGGCTCTGGCCTGCCCTCGTCCTGGCTCCGGCCTGTTTTCACTCTGGCTCTGGCCTACCCTCGCCTTGGCTCCGGCCTACCCTCGCCTTGGCTCCGGCCTACCCTCGCCTTGGCTCCGGCCTGCTCTCGCCTTGGCTCCGGCCGGCTCTCGCTCTGGCTCCGGCATGCCCTCGCCCTGACTCCAGCCAGCCTTTGCTCTGGCTGGGGCCTACTCTCGCCTTGGCTCCGACCTGCTCTCGCTCTGGCCTTCCCTCGCCCTGGCTCCGGCCTCCTCTCTCTCTGGCCTGCCCTTGCCTTAGCTCCGGCCTGCTCTCGCTCTGACTCTGGCCTGCCCTCATCCTTGCTCCGGCCTGCTCTGGCTCTGACCTACCCTCACCTTGGCTCTGGCCTGCTCTCGCCTTGGCTCCAGCCTGCTCTCGCTCTGGCCGGCTCTCGCTCTGGCTCTGGCCTGCCCTCGTCCTGGCTCCGGCCTGTTTTCACTCTGGCTCTGGCCTACCCTCGCCTTGGCTCCGGCCTACCCTCGCCTTGGCTCCGGCCTACCCTCGCCTTGGCTCCGGCCTGCTCTCGCCTTAGCTCCGGCCGGCTCTCGCTCTGGCTCCGGCATGCCCTCGCCCTGACTCCAGCCAGCCCTTGCTCTGGCTGGGGCCTACTCTCGCCTTGGCTCCGACCTGCTCTCGCTCTGGCCTTCCCTCGCCCTGGCTCCGGCCTCCTCTCTCTCTGGCCTGCCCTTGCCTTAGCTCCGGCCTGCTCTCGCTCTGACTCTGGCCTGCCCTCATCCTTGCTCCGGCCTGCTCTGGCTCTGTCCTACCCTCACCTTGGCTCCGGCCTGCTCTCGCCTTGGCTCCAGCCTGCTCTCGCTCTGGCTCCGGCCTGCCCTCACCCTGACTCCTGCCAGCCCTTGCTCTGGCCTGCCCTCGCCCTGATTCCGGCCTGCCCTTGCTCTAGCTCCAGCCAGCCCTTGCATTGGCTCCTGCCTGCTCTAGCCTTGACTCCGACCTGCTCTCGCCATGGCTCCGGCCTGCTCTCTCTCTGGCCTGTCCATGCCTTGGCTCCGGCCTGCTCTCTCTCTGGCTCTGGCCTGCCCTTGCCTTAGCTCTGGCCGGCTCTCGCTCTGACTCTGGCCTGCCCTCGCCCTGGCTCCGGCCTGCCCTCGTCCTTGCTCAGGCCTGCCCTCGTTCTGGTCTACCCTCGCCTTGGCTCCGGACTGCTCTTGCCTTGGCTCAGGCCTGCTCTCGCTCTGGCTCAGGCCTGCTCTCTCTCTGTCTCCGGCGTGCTCTCTCTCTGGCTCGGGCCAGCCCTTGCTCTAGCTCCGGCCGGCCCTCGCATTCGCTCCAGCCTGCTCTCGCCCTGGCTCTGACCTGCTCTCGCTCTGGCAACCCCTCGCCTTGGCTCCGGCCTGCTCTCGCTCTGGCCTGCCCTCGCCTTGGCTCCGACCTGGTCTTACACTGGCTCTTGCCTGCCCTCACCTTGGCTTCGGCCTGCTCTGGCTCTGGCCTGCCCTGGCTCTGCCCTCGCCTTGGCTCCAGCCAGCTCTCACCTTGGCTCCGGCCTGCTCTCGCTCTAGTTCCGTACTGCCTTGCCCTGGCTCCGGCGTGCTCTCGCTCTGGCCTGCCCTCGCCTTGGCTCCGACCTGCTCTTACACTGGCTCTGGCCTGCCCTCGCCCTGGCCCCGGCCTGCTCTCGCTCTGGCTCTGGCTTGCTCTCGCTCTGGCCTGCTCTCGCTCTGTCGTGCCCTCGCTCCGTCCTGCTCTCGCTCTGACTCTGGCCTGCCCTCGCCCTGGCTCTGGCCTGCTCTGGATCTGGCTCTGGCCTGACTTCTCCATGGCTACGGCCTGCTCTCGCCCTGGCTCCGGCCTGCTCTTGATCTGGACTGCCCTCGCCTTGGCTCCGGCCTGCTCTCGCCTTGGCTCAGGCTTCCTCTTGCTCTGGCTCCGGCCTGCCCTCGCCCTGGCTCCGGCCTGCCCTCGCCCTGGCTCTGGCCAGCCCTCGCCTTGGCTCCGGCCTGCTCTCGCCCTGGATCTGGCCTCCCCTCGCCCTGGCTCCGGCCTGCTCTTGCTCTGGCTCTGGCCTGCCCTCGTCTTGACTTCGGCAAGCTCTCGCTCTGGTTCTGGCCTGTCTTCGCCTTGGCTCCCGGCCTGCTTTCGCTCTGGTTCAGGCCAACTCTCGCTCTGGCCTACCCTTGCCTTGGCTCCGAACTGCTCTCGCTCGCTCTGGCTCTGGCGTGCTCTCGCCCTGGCTCCGGCCTGCTCTCGCTCTGGCCTGCTCTCGCCCTGGCTCCGGCCTGCTCTCGCTCTAGCTCCGGACTGCACTCGCCCTGGCTCCGGCCTGCCATCGCTCTGGCTCCAGCCTGCCCTCGCCTTGGCTCCGGCCCGCTCTCGTCCTGGCTCCGACCTGTTCTCGCTCTGTTTCCAGCCAGCCCTCGCCAAGGCTCCGCCCTGCTCTCTCTGGCTCTGGCCTACTCTCGCTCTGGCTCTGGCCTACTCTCGCTCTGGCTCTGGCCTGCCCTTGTCCTGGCTCCGGCCTGTTTTCACTCTGGATCTGGCCTACCCTCGCCTTGGCTCCGGCCTGCTCTCGCCTTGGCTCCGACCTGCTCTCGCTCTGGCCTTCCCTAGCCCTGGCTCCGGCCTCCTCTCTCTCTGGCACTGGCCTGCCCTTGCCTTAGCTCCGGCCTGCTCTCGCTCTGACTCTGGCCTGCCCTCGCCATGGCTACTACCTGCCCTCATCCTTGCTCCGGCCTGCTCTGGCTCTGTCCAACCCTCACCTTGGCTCCGGCCTGCTCTCGCCTTGGCTCCAGCCTGCTCTCGCTCTGGTTCCGGCCTGCCCTCATCCTGACTCCTGCCTGCCCTTGCTCTGGCTCTGCCCTGCCCTCGCCCTGATTCCGGCCTGCCCTTGCTCTAGCTCCAGCCAGCCCTTGCATTGGCTCCGGCCTGCTCTAGCCTTGACTCCGTCCTGCTCTCGCCCTGGCTCCGGCCTGCTCTCTCTCTGGCTCTGGCCTGCCCATGCCTTGGCTCCGGCCTGCTCTCTCTCTGGCTCTGGCCTGCCCTTGCCTTAGCTCTGGTCTGCCCTCGCCCTGGCTCCGGCCTGCCCTCGTCCTTGCTCAGGCCTGCTCTCGTTCTGGTCTACCCTCGCCTTGGCTCCGGACTGCTCTTGCCGTGGCTCAGGCCTGCTCTCGCTCTGGCTCAGGCCTGCTCTCTCTCTGCCTCCGGCGTGCTCTCTCTCTGGCTCGGGCCAGCCCTTGCTCTAGCTCCGGCCAGCCCTCTCATTCGCTCCGGCCTGCTCTCACCCTGGTCTGCCCTGTCTCTGTCTCCGGCCTGCTCTCTCTCTGGCTCTCGACTGCCGAAGCCTTGGCTCCGGCCTGCTCTTCCTCTGGCTCAGGCCAGCCCTCGTCTTGACTCTGGGCTGCTCTCGCTCTTGTTGAGGCCTGCCTTCGCCTTGGCTCCGGCCTGCTCTTGCTCTGGCTCAGGCCTGCTCTCATTCTGGCTCAGGCATGCCCTTGCCTTGGCTCCGGACTGCTCTCGCTCTGGCCTACTCTCGCTCTGGCCTCCCCTCGCCTTGGCTCCGGCCTGCTCTCGCTCTGGCCTGCCCTCGCCTTGGCTCCGAGCTGGTCTTACACTGGCTCTGGCCTGCCCTGGCTCTGGCTCTGGCCTGCCCTGGCTCTGCCCTCGCCTTGGCTCCAGCCAGCTCTCACCTTGGCTCCGGCCTGCTCTCGCTCTAGTTCCGGACTGCCCTTGCCCTGGCTCCGGCCTGCTCTCGCTCTGGCCTGCCCTCGCCTTGGCTCCGACCTGCTCTTACACTGGCTCTGGCCTGCCCTCGCCTTGGCTCCGGCCTTCTCTCGCTCTGGCTCTGGCCTGCCCTCGCTCTGGCTCTGGCCTGCCCTCGCCTTGGCTCCAGCCAGCTCTCACCTTGGCTCCAGCCAGCTCTCGCTCTAGTTCCGGACTGCCCTTGCCCTGGCTCCGGCCTGCCATCGCTCTGGCTCCGGCCTGCCCTTGCCTTAGCTCTGGCCTGCTCTCTCCCTGGCTCCGGCCTGCTCTCACTTTGGCTCTGGCCTGCCCTCGCCCTGGCTGCGGCCTGCTCTCTCTCTGGCTCTGGCCTGCCCTCGTCCTGGCTCCGGCATACTCTCACTCAGGCTGTGGCCTACTCTCGCTCTGGCTCTAGCCTCGCCCTGTCTCAGGCCTACGCTAGCCCTTGTTCCGGCCTACCCTTGCCTTGGCTCCGGCCTTCTCTTGCTCTGGCTCGCGCCTGCCCTCGTCTTGGCACCGGCCCGCTCTCACTCTGACTCTGGCCTGCCCTCGCCCTGGCTCCGTCCTGCTCTGGATCTGGCTCTGGCCTGCCCTCGCCTTGGCTCCGGCCTGCTCTCGCTCTGGCTCCAGCCTGCCCTTGCTGTGGCTCCGGCCTGCCCTTGCTCTGGCTACGGCCAGCCTTCGCCTTGGCTCCGGCCTGCTCTCGCCCTGGCTCCGGCCTTCTCTTGCTCTGGCTCTGGCCTGCCCTCGCCCTGGCTCCGGCCTGCTCTTGCTCTGGCCTGCCCTCGTCTTGACTCCGGACTGCTCTCGCTCTGGTTCTGGCCTGCCTTCGCCTTGGCTCCGGCATGCCCTCGCTCTGGCTGGCTCAAGCCTACTCTAGCTCTGGCTCTGGCCTGCCCTGGCTCCAGACTGCTCTCGCTCTGGCCTGCTCTTGCTCTGGCCCGCCCTCGCCTTGGCTCCGGCCTGCTCTCGCTCTTGCCTGCCCTCGCCTTGGCTCCGACCTGCTCTTGCTCTCGCTCTGGCCTGCCCTCGCCTTGGCTCCAGCCTGCTCTCGCTCTGGCCCGCCCTGGCTCTGCTTCTGGGCTGCCCTCGCCTTGGCTCTGGCTTGCTGTCGCTCTGGCTCCGGCCTGCCCCCGCCCTAGCTCCGGCCTGCTCTCACTCTGCCTCCGGCCTGCCCTCGCCTTGGCTCCGGCCTGCCCTCGCCCTTTCTCCGGCCTGCTCTCGCTCTGGCCTGCCCTCGTCCTGACTCCGGCATTCTCTCGCTGTTGCACAGGCCTGCTCTCGATCTGGAACTGACCTGCTCTCACTCTGGCCTGCCCTCACCTTGACTCCGGCTTGCTCTCGCTCTGGCCTGTCCTCGCCTTGGCTCCAGACTTCTCTCGCTCTGGCTCTCGCCTGCCCTAGCCTTGGCTCTGGCCTACTTTCGCTCTCTCTGGCCTGCCCTTGCCCTGGCTCCGGCCTGATCGCGCTCTGGCCTGCCCTCGCCTTGGCTCCAGCCTGCTCTCGCTTTGACTCTGGTCTGCCCTCGCCCTGGCTCCGGATTGCCCTCGCCTTGGCTCCGGCCTGCTCTCGCTCTGACTCTGGTCTGCCCTCGCCCAGGCTCCGGCCTGCTATGGCTCTAGCTCTTTCCTGCCCTCGCCTTGGCTACGACCTGCTCTCGCCCTGGCTCCGGCTTGCCCTCGTCCTAGCTCCGGCCTGCTCTCGCTCTGGCCTGCCCTCGCCCTTTCTCCGGCCTGCTCTCGCCCTGACTCCGGCATTCTCTCGCTCTTGCACTGGCCAGCTCTCGATCTGGAACTAACCTGCTCTCGTTCTGGCTCTGGCCTGCCCTCACCTTGTCTCCGGCTTGCTCTCGCTCTGGCCTGTCCTCGCCTTGGCTCCGGACTTCTCTCGCTCTGGCTCTCGCCTGCCCTAGCCTTGGCTCTGGCCTACTTTCACTCTCTCTGGCCTGCCCTTGCCCTGGCTCCGGCCTGATCTCGCTCTGGCCTGCCCTCGCCTTGGCTCCAGCCTGCTCTCACTTTGACTCTGGTCTACCCTCGCCCAGGCTCCGGCCTGCTCTCGCTTTCCTCACCCTGGCTCCGGCCTGCCCTCGCCTTGGCTCCGGCCTGCTCTCGCTCTGACTCTGGCCTGCTCTCGCCCTGGACTGCCCTGCCTTAGCTCCCGCCTGCTCTCGCCTTGGCTCTGGCTTGCTCTTGCTCTGGCTCCGGCCTGCCCTCGCCCTGGCTCTGGCCTCTCCTTGCTCTGACTCTGGCCAGCCCTCGCCTTGGCTCCGGCCCGCCCTCGCCCTGGCTCTGGCCTGCCCTCGCCCTGGCTCTGGCCTGCCCTCATCTTGACTTCGGCATGCTCTCGCTCTGGTTCTGGCCTGCCCTCGCCTTGGCTCCGGACTGCTCTCGCTCGCTCTCGCTCTGGCTTGCTCTCGCTCTGGCCTGCCCTTGCCTTGGCTTCGGCCTTCTCTGACTCTGGCTCTGGCCTGCCGTCTTCTTGACTCCGGCATGCTCTCGCTCTGGTTCTGGCCTGCCTTCGCCTTGGCTCCGGCCTGCTCTCGCTCTGGCCTGTCCTGTCCTCGCATAGGCTCCGACCCGCTCTCGCCCTGGCTCCGGCCTGCTCTCGCTCTGGCCTGCCCTCGCCTTGGCTCCGGCCTGCTCTCGCTCTGACTCTGGTCTGCCCTCGCCTAGGCTCCGGCCTGCTCTGGCTCTAGCTCTGTCCTGCCCTCGCCTTGGCTCCGGCCTGTGCTCGCCTTAGCTCCGGCATGCTCTCGCCCTGGCTCCGGCCTGCCCTCTAACTGGCTCCGGCGTGCCCTCCGTCTGGCTCCAGCCTGCCCTCGCCCTGGCTCCGGCCTGCTCTTGCCTTGGCTCCGGCCTGCTCTCGCTCTGGCCTGTCCTCGCCTTGGCTCCGGACTTCTCTCACTCTGGCTCTCGCCTGCCCTAGCCTTGGCTCTGGCCTACTTTCGCTCTCTCTGGCCTGCCCTTGCCCTGGCTCCGGCCTGATCTCGCTCTAGCCTGCCCTCGCCTTGGCTCCAGCCTGCTCTCGCTTTCCTCGCCCTGGCTCCGGCCTGCCCTCACTCTGACTCTGGTCTGCCCTCGCCCAGGCTCCGGCCTGCTCTGGTTTTAGCTCTGTCCTGCACTCGCCTTGGCTATGGCCTGCTCTCGACCTGGCTCCGGCATGCCCTCGTCCTGCCTCCGGCGTGCTCTTGCTCTGGCTCTGGCCTGCCCTCTCCTTGGCTCCGGCCTGCTCTCGCCCTGGCTCCGGCCTGCTCTCGCTCTGGCTTCAGCCTGCCCTCGCCCTGCTCCGGCCTGCCCTTGATCTGGCTCCGGCCAGCTCCTGTTTGGGCTCCGGCCAGCCCTCGCCTTGGCTCCAGCCTGCTCTTTCTTGCTCTGGCTCTGGCCTGCCCTCGTCTTAACTCCGGCCTGCTCTCGCTTTGGTTCTGCCCTGCCTTCGCCTTGGCTCCGGCCTGCTCTCGCTCAAGCCTATTCTCTCTCTGGCTCTGGCCTGCCCTTGCCTTGGCTCCGGACTGCTCTCGCTCTGGCACTGGCCTGATCTCGCTCTGGCACTGGCCTGCTCTCGTTCTGGCTCTGGCCTGCCGTCGCCTTGGCTCCGGCCTGCTCTTGCCCTGGCTCTAGCCTGATCTCGCTCTGGCCTGCCCTCGCCTTGGCTCCGGCCTGCTCTCGCTCTGACTCTGGTCTGCCCTCACCCAGGCTCCAGCCTGCTCTGGCTCTAGCTCTGGCCTGTCCTCGCCTTGGCTCCGGACTTCTCTCGCTCTGGCTCTCGCCTGCCCTAGCCTTGGCTCTGGCCTACTTTCACTCTCTCTGGCCTGCCCATGCCCTGGCTCCGGCCTGCCCTCGCTCTGGCCAGCCCTCGCCTTGGCTCCAGCCTGCTCTCGCTTTGACTCTGGTCTACCCTCGCCCAGGCTCCGGCCTGCTCTTGCTCTGGCCTGTCCTCGTCTTGACTCCGGACTGCTCTCGCTCTGGTTCTGGCCTGCCTTCGCCTTGGCTCCGGCATGCCCTCGCTTTGGCTGGCTCAAGCCTGCTCTAGCTCTGGCTCTGGCCTGCCCTGGCTCCAGACTGCTCTCGCTCTGGCCTGCTCTTGCTCTGGCCCGCACTCGCCTTGGCTCCGGCCTGCTCTCGCACTTGCCTGCCCTCGCCTTGGTTCCGACCTGCTCTTGCTCTCGCTCTGGCCTGCCCTCGCCTTGGCTCCGGCCTGCTCTCGCTCTGGCCCGCCCTGGCTCTGCTTCTGGGCTGCCCTCGCCTTGGCTCTGGCCTGCTGTCGCTCTGGCTCCGGCCTGCCCTCGCCCTAGCTCCGGCCTGCACTCACTCTGCCTCTGGCCTGCCCTCGCCTTGGCTCCGGCCTGCCCTCGCCCTTTCTCCGGCCTGCTCTCGCTCTGGCCTGCCCTCGTCCTGACTCCGGCATTCTCTCGCTGTTGCACAGGCCTGCTCTCGATCTGGAACTGACCTGCTCTCACTCTGGCCTGCCCTCACCTTGACTCCGGCTTGCTCTCGCTCTGGCCTGTCCTCGCCTTGGCTCCAGACTTCTCTCGCTCTGGCTCTCGCCTGCCCTAGCCTTGGCTCTGGCCTACTTTCGCTCTCTCTGGCCTGCCCTTGCCCTGGCTCCGGCCTGATCGCGCTCTGGCCTGCCCTCGCCTTGGCTCCAGCCTGCTCTCGCTTTGACTCTGGTCTGCCCTCGCCCTGGCTCCGGATTGCCCTCGCCTTGGCTCCGGCCTGCTCTCGCTCTGACTCTGGTCTGCCCTCGCCCAGGCTCCGGCCTGCTATGGCTCTAGCTCTGTCCTGCCCTCGCCTTGGCTACGACCTGCTCTCGCCCTGGCTCCGGCTTGCCCTCGTCCTAGCTCCGGCCTGCTCTCGCTCTTTCTCCGGCCTGCTCTCACCCTGACTCCGGCATTCTCTCGCTCTTGCACTGGCCAGCTCTCGATCTGGAACTAACCTGCTCTCGTTCTGGCTCTGGCCTGCCCTCACCTTGTCTCCGGTTTGCTCTCGCTCTGGCCTGTCCTCGCCTTGGCTCCGGACTTCTCTCGCTCTGGCTCTCGCCTGCCCTAGCCTTGGCTCTGGCCTACTTTCACTCTCTCTGGCCTGCCCTTGCCCTGGCTCCGGCCTGATCTCGCTCTGGCCTGCCCTCGCCTTGGCTCCAGCCTGCTCTCACTTTGACTCTGGTCTACCCTCGCCCAGGCTCCGGCCAGCTCTCGCTTTCCTCGCCCTGGCTCCGGCCTGCCCTCGCCTTGGCTCCGGCCTGCTCTCGCTCTGACTCCGGCCTGCTCTCGCCCTGGACTGCCCTTGCCTTAGCTCTGGCCTGCTCTCGCCTTGGCTCTGGCTTGCTCTTGCTCTGGCTCCGGCCTGCCCTCGCCCTGGCTCTGGCCTCTCCTTGCTCTGACTCTGGCCAGCCCTCGCCTTGGCTCTGGCCCGCCCTCGCCCTGGCTCCGGCCCGCCCTCGCCCTGGCTCTGGCCTGCCCTCGCCCTGGCTCTGGCCTGCCCTCATCTTGACTTCGGCATGCTCTCGCTCTGGTTCTGGCCTGCCTTCGCCTTGGCTCCGGACTGCTCTCGCTCGCTCTCGCTCTGGCTTGCTCTCGCTCTGGCCTGCCCTTGCCTTGGCTCCGGCCTTCTCTGACTCTGGCTCTGGCCTGCCCTCTTCTTGACTCCGGCATGCTCTCGCTCTGGTTCTGGCCTGCCTTCGCCTTGGCTCCGGCCTGCTCTCGCTCTGGCCTGTCCTGTCCTCGCATAGGCTCCGACCCGCTCTCGCCCTGTCTCCGGCCTGCTCTCGCTCTGGCCTGCCCTCGCCTTGGCTCCGGCCTGCTCTCGCTCTGACTCTGGTCTGCCCTCGCCTAGGCTCCGGCCTGCTCTGGCTCTAGCTCTGTCCTGCCCTCGCCTTGGCTCCGGCCTGCGCTCGCCTTAGCTCCGGCATGCTCTCGCCCTGGCTCCGGCCTGCCCTCTAACTGGCTCCGGCCTGCCCTCCGTCTGGCTCCAGCCTGCCCTCGCCCTGGCTCCGGCCTGCTCTTGCCTTGGCTCCGGCCTGCTCTCGCTCTGGCCTGTCCTCGCCTTGGCTCCGGACTTCTCTCACTCTGGCTCTCGCCTGCCCTAGCCTTGGCTCTGGCCTACTTTCGCTCTCTCTGGCCTGCCCTTGCCCTGGCTCTGGCCTGATCTCGCTCTAGCCTGCCCTCGCCTTGGCTCCAGCCTGCTCTCGCTTTCCTCACCCTGGCTCCGGCCTGCCCTCGCTCTGACTCTGGTCTGCCCTCGCCCAGGCTCCGGCCTGCTCTGGTTTTAGCTCTGTCCTGCACTCGCCTTGGCTATGGCCTGCTCTCGACCTGGCTCCGGCATGCCCTCGTCCTGCCTCCGGCGTGCTCTTGCTCTGGCTCTGGCCTGCCCTCTCCTTGGCTCCGGCCTGCTCTCGCCCTGGCTCCGGCCTGCTCTCGCTCTGGCTTCAGCCTGCCCTCGCCCTGCTCCGGCCTGCCCTTGCTCTGGCTCCGGCCAGCTCCTGTTTGGGCTCCGGCCAGCCCTCGCCTTGGCTCCAGCCTGCTCTTTCTTGCTCTGGCTCTGGCCTGCCCTCGTCTTAACTCCGGCCTGCTCTCGCTTTGGTTCTGCCCTGCCTTCGCCTTGGCTCCGGCCTGCTCTCGCTCAAGCCTATTCTCTCTCTGGCTCTGGCCTGCCCTTGCCTTGGCTCCGGACTGCTCTCGCTCTGGCACTGGCCTGATCTCGCTCTGGCTCCGGCCTGCTCTTGCCCTGGCTCCGGCCTGATCTCGCTCTGGCCTGCCCTCGCCTTGGCTCCGGCCTGCTCTCGCTCTGACTCTGGTCTGCCCTCACCCAGGCTCCAGCCTGCTCTGGCTCTAGCTCTGGCCTGTCCTCGCCTTGGCTCCGGACTTCTCTCGCTCTGGCTCTTGCCTGCCCTAGCCTTGGCTCTGGCCTACTTTCACTCTCTCTGGCCTGCCCTTGCCCTGGCTCCGGCCTGCCCTCGCTCTGGCCAGCCCTCGCCTTGGCTCCAGCCTGCTCTCGCTTTGACTCTGGTCTACCCTCGCCCAGGCTCCGGCCTGCTCTCGCTTTCCTCGCCCTGGCTCCGGCTTGCCCTCGCCTTGGCTCCGGCCTGCTCTCGCTCTGACTCCGGCCTGCTCTCGCCCTGGACTGCCCTTGCCTTAGCTCCGGCCTGCTCTCGCCTTGGCTCTGGCTTGCTCTTGCTCTGGCTCCGGCCTCCCCTTGCTCTGACTCTGGCCAGCCCTCGAGGGCCTTGGCTCCGGCCCGCCCTCGCCCTGGCTCTGGCCTGCCCTCGCCCTGGCTCCGGCCTGCTTTTACTCTGGCTCTGGCCTGCCCTCATCTTGACTTCGGCATGCTCTCGCTCTGGTTCTGGCCAGCCCTCGCCTTGGCTCCGGACTGCTCTCGCTCGCTCTGGCTTGCTCTCGCTCTGGCCTGCCCTTGCCTTGGCTCCGGCCTTCTCTGACTCTGGCTCTGGCCTGCCCTCTTCTTGACTCCGGCATGCTCTCGCTCTGGTTCTGGCCTGCCTTCGCCTTGGCTCCGGCCTGCTCTCGCTCTGGCTCTGGCCTGTCCTCGCATAGGCTCCGACCCGCTCTCGCCCTGGCTCCGGCCTGCTCTCGCTCTGGCCTGCCGTCGCCTTGGCTCCGGCCTGCTCTTGCCGTGGCTCCGGCCTGATCTCGCTCTGGCCTGCCCTCGCCTTGGCTCTGGCCTGCTCTCGCTCTGACTCTGGTCTGCCCTCGCCTAGGCTCCAACCTGCTCTGGCTCTAGGTCTGTCCTGCCCTCGCCTTGGCTCCGGCCTGCGCTCGCCTTAGCTCCGGCATGCTCTCGCCCTGGCTCCGGCCTGCCCTCTAACTGGCTCCGGCCTGCCCTCCCTCTGGCTCCAGCCTGCCCTCGCCCTGGCTCCGGCCTGCTCTTGCCCTGGCTCCGGCCTGCTCTAGCTCTGGCCTGTCCTCGCCTTGGCTCCGGACTTCTCTCACTCTGGCTCTCGCCTGCCCTAGCCTTGGCTCTGGCCTACTTTCGCTCTCTCTGGCCTGCCCTTGCCCTGCCTCCGGCCTGATCTCGCTCTAGCCTGCCCTCGCCTTGGCTCCAGCCTGCTCTCGCTTTCCTCGCCTTGGCTCCGGCCTGCCCTCGCTCTGACTCTGGTCTGCCCTCGCCCAGGCTCCGGCCTGCTCTGGCTTTAGCTCTGTCCTGCACTCGCCTTGGCTATGGCCTGCTCTCGACCTGGCTCTGGCTTGCCCTCGTCCTGGCTCCGGCGTGCTCTTGCTCTGGCTCTGGCCTGCCCTCTCCTTGGCTCCGGCCTGCTCTCGCCCTGGCTCCGGCCTGCTCTCGCTCTGGCTTCAGCCTGCCCTCGCCCTGCTCCGGCCTGCCCTTGCTCTGGCTCCGGCCAGCTCCTGTTCGGGCTCCGGCCAGCCCTCGCCTTGGCTCCAGCCTGCTGTTTCTTGCTCTGGCTCTGGCCTGCCCTCGTCTTGACTCCGGCCTGCTCTCGCTTTGGTTTTGCCCCGCCTTCGCCTTGGCTCCGGCCTGCTCTCGCTCAAGCCTATTCTCTCTCTGGCTCTGGCCTGCCCTTGCCTTGGCTCCGGACTGCTCTCGCTCTGGCACTGGCCTGATCTCGCTCTGGCACTGGCCTGCTCTCGTTCTGTCTCTGGCCTGCCGTCGCCTTGGCTCCGGCCTGCTCTTGCCCTGGCTCCGGCCTGATCTCGCTCTGGCCTGCCCTCGCCTTGGCTCCAGCCTGCTCTCGCTCTGACTCTGGTCTGCCCTCGCCCAGGCTCCGGCCTGCTCTGGCTCTAGCTCTGTCCGGCCCTCGCCTTGGCTCTGGCCTGCCCTCGCCTTAGCATGCCGGAGCTCTCGCCCTGGATCTGGCCTGCCCTCGGCCTGGCTCCGGCCTGCCCTCTAAGTGGCTCCGGCCTGCCCTCCCTCTGGCTCCAGCCTGCCCTTGCCCTGGCTCCGGCATGCTCTTGCCCTGGCTCCGGCCTGCTCTCACTCTGGCTCCAGCCTGCCATTGCTCTGGCTTCGGCCAGCCCTCTCCTTGGCTCCAGCCTGCTCTTGTTCTGGCTCTGGCCTGCCCTCGTCTTGACTCCGGCCTGCTCTCACTTTGGTTCTGGCCTGCCTTCGCCTAGGCTCCGGCCTGCTCTTGCTCTCGCTCGGCCGACTCTCTCTCTGGCTCTGGCCTGCCCTTGCCTTGGCTCCGGACTGCTCTAGCTCTGGCACTGGCCTGATCTCGCTCTGGCACTGGCCTGCTCTCGTTCTGGCTCTTGCCTGCCCTCACCTTGGCTCCGGCCTGCTCTCGCTCTGGCTCTGGCCTGCTGTCGCCTTGGCTCCAGCCTGCTCTCGCTCTGGCCTGCCCTGGCTCTGCTCAAGCCTGCCCTCGTCTTGGCTGCAGCCTGCCCTCGCCCTGGCTCCGGCCTGCTCTCGCTCTGGCCTGCTCTCGCTCTGGTTCATGCCTGCCCTTGCCTCGGCTCGGGCCTGCTCTCGCTCTGGCTCGGGCCTGCTCTCGCTCTGGCTCTGGCCTGCCTCTCCTTGGCTCCGGCCTTCTCTCGCTCTGGCTCGCGCCTGCCCTCGTCTTGGCTCCGGCCTGCTCTCGCTCTGACTCTGGCCTGCCCTCGCCGTGGCTCCGTCCTGCTCTGGATCTGGCTCTGGCCTGCCCTGGCCTTGGCTCCGGCCTGCTGTTGCCCTGGCTTCAGCCTGCTCTCGCTCTGGCCTGCCCTCGCCTTGGCTCCGGCCTGCTCTCGCTCTGGCTCCAGCCTGCCCTCGCTGTGGCTCCAGCCTGCCCTTGCTCTGGCTACGGCCAGCTTACGCTTTGGCTCCGGCCTGCTCTCGCCCTGGATCCGGCCTTCTCTTGCTCTGGATCTGGACTGCCCTCGCCCTGGCTCCGGCCTGCTCTTGCTCTGGCCTGCCCTCGTCTTGACTCCGGACTGCTCTCGCTCTGGTTCTGGCCTGCCTTCACCTTGGCTCCGGCATGCCCTCGCTCTGGCTCAAGCCTGCTCTGGCTCCAGACTGCTCTCGCTCTGGCTCTGGCCTGCACTCGCCTTGGCTCCGGCCTGCTCTCGCTCTTGCCTGCCCTCCCTTGGCTCCGACCTGCTCTTGCTCTGGCCTGTCCTCGCCTTGGCTCGGGCCAGCTCTCGATCTGGCCCGCCCTGGCTCTGCTTCTGGCCTGCCCTCGCCTTGCCTCTGGCTTGCTCTCGCTCTGGTTCCGTCCGGCCTGCCCTCGCCCTGGCTCCGGCCTGCTCTCACTCTGCCTCCGGCCTGCCCTCGCCTTGGCTCCGGCCTGCTCTAGCTCTGGCTCCGGCCTGCCCTCGCCCTTTCTCCGGACTGCTCTCGCTCTGGCCTGCCCTCGTCCTGACTCCGGCATTCTCTCGATGTTGCACAGGCCTACTCTCGATCTGGAACTGACCTACTCACTCTATGGCCTGCCCTCACCTTCTCTCCGGCTTGCTCTCGCTCTGGCTCTGGCCTGTCCTCGCCTTGGCTCCAGACTTCTCTCGCTCTGGCTCTCGCCTGCCCTAGCCTTGGCTCTGGCCTACTTTCGCTCTCTCTGGCCTGCCCTTGCCCTGGCTCCGGCCTGATCTTGCTCTGGCCTGCCCTCGCCTTGGCTCCAGCCTGCTCTCGCTTTGACTCTGGTCTGCCCTCGCCCTGGCTCCGGCCTGCCCTCGCCTTGGCTCCGGCCTGCTCTCGCTCTGACTCTGGTCTGCCCTCGCCCAGGCTCCGGCCTGCTATGGCTCTAGCTCTGTCCTGCCCTCGCCTTGGCTACGGCCTGCTCTCGCCCTGGCTCCGGCTTGCCCTCCTCCTGGCTCCGGCCTGCTCTCGCTCTGGCTCTGGCCTGCCCTCGACCTTTCTCCGGCCTGCTCTCGCCCTGACTCCGGCATTCTCTCGCTCTTGCACTGGCCTGCTCTCGATCTGGAACTGACCTGCTCTCGTTCTGGCTCTGGCCTGCCCTCACCTTGTCTCCGGCTTGCTCTCGATCTGGCTCTGGCCTGTCCTCGCCTTGGCTCCGGACTTCTCTCGCTCTGGCTCTCGCCTGCCCTAGCCTTGGCTCTGGCCTACTTTCGCTCTCTCAAGCCTGCTCTTGCCCTGGCTCCGGCCTGATCTCGCTCTGGCCTGCCCTCGCCTTGGCTCCAGCCAGCTCTCGCTTTGACTCTGGTCTACCCTCGCCCAGGCTCCGGCCTGCTCTCGCTTTCCTCGCCCTGGCTCCGGCCTGCCCTCGCCTTGGCTCCGGCCTGCTCTCGCTCTGACTCTGGTCTGCCCTCGCCCAGGCTCCGGACTGCTCTGGCTTTAGCTCGATTCTGCCCTCGCCTTGGCTACGGCCTGCCCTCATCCTGGCTCCGGCCTGCTCTTGCTCTGGCTCTGGCCTGCCCTCTCCTTGGCTCCGGCCTGCTCTCGCCCTGGCTCCGGCCTGCTCTCGCTCTGGCTTCAGCCTGCCCTCGCCCTGGCTCCGGCCTGCCCTTGCTCTGGCTCCGGCCTGCCCTTGCTCTGGCTCAGGCCAGCTCCTGTTCTGGCTCCGGCCAGCCTTCGCCTTGGCTCCAGCCTGCTCTTTCTTGCTCTGGCTCTGGCCTGCCCTCGTCTTGACTCCGGCCTGCTCTCGCTTTGGTTCTGGCCTGCCTTCGCCTTGGCTCCGGCCTGCTCTCGCTCAGGCCTATTCTCTCTCTGGCCTGCCCTTGCCTTGGCTCCGGACTGCTCTCGCTCTGGCACTGGCCTGCTCTCGTTCTGGCTCTTGCCTGCCCTCACCTTGGCTCTGGCCTGCTCTCGCTCTGGACTGCCGTCGCCTTGGCTCCGGCCTGCTCTTGCCCTGGCTCCGGCCTGATCTCGCTCTGGCCTGCCCTCCCTCTGGCACCAGCCTGCCCTCACCTTGGCTCCGGCCAGCTCCTGCCCTCGCCTAGGCTCCGGCCTGCCCTCGCACTGGCTGCGGCCTGCCTTCGCCCTGGCTCCGGCCTGCCTTCGCCCTGGCTCCGGCCTGCCCTCGACCTGGCTCCAGCCTGCCCTCGACCTGGCTCCAGCCTGCCCTCGACCTGGCTCCGGCCTCCTCTTGCTCTGACTCTGGCCTGCCCTTGCCCTGGCTACGGCCTGCTCTGGCTCTGTCCTGCCCTCGCCTTGGCTCCGGCCCGCTCTCGCCTAGGCTCCGGCCTGCCCTCGTCCTGGCTCCAGCCTGCTCTCGCTCTTGCCTGCCCTCGCTTTGGCTCTAGCCTACTCTCGCTCTGGCCTGCCCTCGTCCTGGCCCCGGCCTGCTCTCGCTCTGGCATGCCCTCGCCTTGGCTCCGGCCTCCTCTCGCTCTGACTCTGGCCTGCCTTCGCCCTGGCTCCGGCCTGCTCTGGCTCTGTCCTGCCCTCGCCTTGGCTCCGGCCTGCTCTCGCCCTGGCTCCGACCTGCTCTCACTCTGGCTCCGGCCTGTCCTCGCCTTGGCTCCGGCCTGCTCTCGCCCTGGCTCTGCCTGCTCTTGCTCTGGCTCTGGCCTGCCCTCGCCCTGGCTCCTGCCTGCTCTTGCTCTGGCCTGTTCTTGCTCTGGCTCCGGCCTGACCTCGTCTTGACTCCGGCCTGATCTCGCAATCTTCTTCTGGCCTGCCTTCGCCTTGGCTCCGGCCCTGCTCTCGCCTTGGCGCTGGCCTACTTTCGCTCTAGCTTCGGACTGCCCTCGCCCTGGCCTGCCATCACTCTGACTCCGGCCTGCTCTTCGCCCTGGCTCTGGCCTGCCCTCGCCCTGGCCTGCCCTCGCTCTGGCTCCAGCCTACTCTCGCTCTGACCTCGCCCTGTCTCCGGCCTGCTCCCCCCCCTGGTTCCGGCCTGCCCTTGCCTTGGCTCCCTCCGGCCTTCTCTCGCTCTAGCTCTTGCCTGCCTTTTCCTTGGCTCTCGCCTACTCTCGCACTGGCTCCGGCCTGCCCTCGCCCTGACTCCGGCCTGCCCCTCTGCAGGCCGCCCTGACTCCGGCCTGCCCCTCTGGCTCCGGCCTGCCCTCGCATTGGCTCCGGCCTGCCCTCGCATTGGCTCCGGTCTGCCCTCGCATTGGCTCCGGCCTGCTCTCGCCCGTGGCTCTGACCCGCTCTGGCTCTGGCCTGCTCTCTCTCTGGCTCTGGCCTGCCCATGCCTTGGCTCCGGCCTGCTCTTCCTCTGGCTCTGGCCTGCCCTCGTCTTGACTCTAACCTGATCTCGCTTTTGTTGTGGCCTGCCTTCGCCTTGGCTCCAGCCTGCTCTCGCTCTGGCTCAGGCTTGCTCTCGCCAGATCTGGCTCTGGCCTGCCCTAGCTCTGGCTCCGGACTGCTCTCTCTCTGGCTCTGGCCTGCTAGCTCTGGCTCTGGCCTGCCCTCGCCTTGGCTCTGGCCTGCTCTCACTCTGGCCTGCCCTCGCCTGGCTCCGGCCTGCTCTCTCTCTGGCCTGCCTTCGCCCTGGCTCTGGCCTACTCTCGCTCTGGCCTGCTCTCGCTCTGGCCTCACTCACCCTGTCTCCGGCCTGCTCTCATCCTGGTTTCGGCCTGCCCTTGCCTTGACTCTGGCCTTCTCTCGCTCTGGCCTGCCCTTGCCTTGGCTCTGGCCTACTCTCGCTCTGGCTCTGGCCTGCCCTCGCCCTGGATCCGGCCTGCTCTCGCTTTGGCCTGCTCTCGCTCTGGCGTGCCCTCGCCTTGGCTACGGCCTGCTCTCGCTCTGTCTGGCCTGCCCTCGCCCTGGCTCCGGCCTGCTCTGGATCTGGCTCTGGCCTGCCCTCGCCTTGGCTCCGGCCTGCTCTCGCCCTGGCTCCGACCTGCTCTCGCCCTGGCTCCGACCTGCTCTCGCCCTGGCTCCGGCCTGCTCTCACCCTGGCTCCGGCCTGCCCTTGCTCTGGCTTTGGCCTGCCCTCGTCTTGACTCCGGCCTGATCTCGCTCTTCTTCTGGCCTGCCTTCGCCTTGGCTCCGGCCCTGCTCTCGCCTGGGCGCTGGCCTACTTTCGCTCTAGCTTCGTACTGCCCTCGCCTTGGCTCTGGCCTGCTCTTCGCCCTGGCCTGCCCTTGCCCTGTCCAGCCTACTCTCGCTCTGGCTCTGGCCTGCTCTCGCTCTGACCTCGCCCTGTCTTCGGCCTGCTCCCCCCCCTGGTTCCGGCCTGCCCTTGCCTTGACTCCCTCCAGCCTTTTCTCGCTCTAGCTCTTGCCTGCCTTTGCCTTGGCTCTCGCCTACTCTCGCTCTGGCTCTGGCCTGTCCTCGCCCTGGCTCCGGCCTGCTCTTGCTCTGGCGTGCCTTCGCCATGGCTCCGGCCTGCTCTTGCTCTGCCTCTGGCCTGCTCTGGCTCTGGCCTGCCCTCGCCTTGGCTCCGGCCTGCTCTCGCCCTGGCTCTGGCCTGCCCTCGCCTTGGCTCCAGCCTGCTCTACCCTTGTCTCCGACCTGCTCTCGCTCTGTCTCCGGCCTGCCCTCGCCCTGGCTCCGGCCTGCCCTTGCTCTGGCTCCGGCCAGCCCTCGCCTTGGCTCCAGCCTGCTCTTGCTCTGGCTCTGGTCTGCCCTCGTCTTGACTCCGGCCTGCTCTCGCTCTGGTTCTGGCCAGCCTTCGCCTTGGCTCCGGCCTGCTCTCGCTCTGGCTCAGGCCTACTCTCTCTCTGGCTCTGGCCTGCAAGTTACCTTGGCTCCGGACTTCTCTCGCTCTGGCCTGCTCTCGTTCTGGCACTGGCCTGCTATCGTTCTGGCTCCGGCCTGCCCTCACCTTGGCTCTGGCCTGCCCTGGCTCTGGCCTTGCCTCCGGCGTTCTCTCGCCTTGGCAAGGGCCTGCTCTTGCTCTGGCCTGCTCTCGCTCTGGACTGCTCTCGCTCTGGCCTGCTCTCGCTCTGGCCTGCCCTCGCCTTGGCTCTGGCCTGCTCTCTCCCTGGCTCCGGCCTGCTCTCGCTATGGCTTCAGCCTGCCCTCGCCCTGGCTCCGGCCTGCCCTTGATCTGGCTCCGGCCAGCCCTCGCCTTGGCTCCGGCCAGCTCCTGCTCTAGCTCCGGCCTGCTCGCCTTGGCTCCGGTATACTCTAGCTCAGGCTCTGGCCTGCTCTTGCTCTGGCCAGGCCTTGGCCGGATCCGGCCTGCTCTCGCTCTCACTCTGGTCTGCCCTCGCCCTGGCATGCTCTCGCGCTGGCTCTGGCCTGCTCTCGCACTGGCTCCGGCCTCCACTCATCCTGGCTCCGGCCTGCTCTCGCTCTGGCCTGCCCTCGTCTTGGCTCTGGCCTGCTCTCGCCCTGGCTCCAGCCTGCTCTCGCTCTGGCTTCGGCCTTCCCTCGCCCGGGCTCCGGCCTGCCCTTTTTCTGGCTCCGGCCAGCCCTCGCCCTGGCCAGCACCTGCTCTTGCTCCGTCCGGCCTGCCTTCGCCTTGGCTCCTGCCTGATCTCGCTCTGGCCTGCTCTCGCTCTGGCTCTGGCCTGCTCTCGCTCTGGCCTGCCTTCGCCTTGGCTCCGGACTGCTCTCGCACTGGCCTGCTCTCGCTCTGGCTTGGGCCTGTCCTTGCCTTGGCTCCGGCCTGCTCTCGCTCTGGCCTGCTCTTGCTCTGGCCTACCCTGGCTCTGCCTCTGGCCTGCCCTTGCCTTGGCTCCGGCCTGCTCTCGCTCTAGCTCCGTACTGCCCTCACCCTGGCTCCGCTATGCCATAGCTCGGGCTACGGCCTGCCCTCTCCTTGGCTCCGTCCTGCTCTCGCCCTGGCACCGGCCTACTCTCTCTCTGGCCTGCCGTCGCCCTAGTTCCGGCCTACTCTCGCTCTGGCTCTGGCCTGCTCTTGCTCTGGTTCTGGCCTCACCTTGGCTCCGGCCTGCTCTCGCTCTCACTCTGGTCTGCCCTCACCCTGGCTGCCTGCTCTAGCTCTAGCTCTGGCCTGCTCTCGCGCTGGCTCTGGCCTGCCCTCACCCTGGCTCCGGCCTGCCCTCGCCTTGGCTCCGGCCGGCCTGCTCTCACCCTGGCTCCAGCCTGCTCTCCCTCTGGCTTAGGCCTTCCCTCGCCCTAGCTCCGGCCAGCCCTTGCTCTGGCTCCGGCCAGCCCTCGCCTTGGATACGGCCAGCACCTGCTCTGGCTCCGGCCTGCCTTCGCCTTGGCTACGGACTGCTCTCGCTCTGGTCTGCTCTGGCTCTGGCCTGTCCTTGCCTTGGCTCCGGCCTGCTCTTGCTCTGGCCTACCCTGGCTCTGCCTCCGGCCAGCCCTCGCCTTGGCTCCGGCCTGCTCTCGCCTGCCCTCGCCCTGGCACCGGCCTACTTTCTCTCTGGCTCTGGCCTGCCGTCGCCCTAGTTGCGGCCTACTCTCGCTCTGGCTCTGGCCTGCTCTTGCTCTGGTTCTGGCCTCACCTTGGCTCTGGCCTGGTCTCGCTCTCACTCTGGTCTGCCCTCACCCTGGCTGCCTGCTCTGGCTCTAGCTCTGGCCTGCTCTCGCGCTGGCTCTGGCCTCACTCACCCTGTCTCCGGCCTGCTCTGGTCCTGGTTTCGGCCTGCCCTTGCCTTGACTCTGGCCTTCTCTCGCCAGTAACGGAAAGCATACGGATAGATATTGTAGAGCATACAGATAGATAACGGAACGCATACGAATAGATAACGGATAGATAATGGAGAGCATCCGACGGATAGATAACGGACAGCATACGGATATCTCCATATAAATCCCATTAGTTTCCATAGAACATGAATCAGCTGTTGTCATCCACATACAGGCCAGGAGTTCCACAGCTTTCCAGAATGTACTACGTCCCTCATCCTCCTCCCAGCTCTGGGGAACCCCCTTTGTTTTGCTAGCTCATCGTGACATCACAAAATCCTTCCAAAACCTAATGGGCGTGGTCAGCCAGGGCTGTCAACGTGGAGTCTATGGACTGACAGGTTATGGACAATGAATAACCGGAACTACACCTTGCAAATAGTTGCACCTGTTAGGTGCCCCCCAGACCACAGAACAAAAACCCGTGGAGGTCTCTGAAGTAGATAACGGAGAGATAATGGAGAGCATACGGATAGATAATGGATAGATAATGGAGAGCATACAGATAGCATACGGATATCTGGCCTGCCCTTGCCTTGGCTCTGGCCTACTCTCGCTCTGGCTCTGGCCTGCCCTCGCCCTGGCTCCGGCCTGCTCTCGCTCTGTCTGGCCTGCCCTCGCCCTGGCTCCGGCCTGCTCTGGATCTGGCTCTGGACTGCCCTCGCCTTGGCTCCGGCCTGCTCTCGCCCTGGCTCCGACCTGCTCTTGCCCTGGCTCCGGCCTGCTCTCACTCTGGCTCCGGCCTGTCCTCGCCTTGGCTCCGGCCTGCCCTTGCTCTGACTCCGGCTAGCCCTCGCCTTGGCTCCGGCCTGCTCTGGCCTGCTCTTGCTCTGGCTTTGGCCTGCCCTCGCCCTGGCTACTGCCTGCTCTTGCCCTGGCTTCTGCCTGCTCTTGCTCTGGCTCTGGCCTGCCCTCGTCTTGACTCCGGCCTGATCTCGCTCTTCTTCTGGCCTGCCTTCGCCTGGGCTCCGGCCCTGCTCTCGCCTTGGCGCTGGCCTACTTTCGCTCTAGCTTCGGACTGCCTTCGCCCTGGCTCTGGCCTACCATCGCTCTGACTCCGGCCTGCTCTTCGCCCTGGCTCTGGCCTGCTCTCCCTGCCCTCGCCCTGGCTCCAGCCTACTCTCGCTCTGGCCTGCTCTCGCTCTGACCTCGCCCTGTCTCCGGCCTGCTCCCCCCCCTGGTTCCGGCCTGCCCTTGCCTTGGCTCCCTCCGGCCTTCTCTCGCTCTAGCTCTTGCCTGCCTTTGCCTTGGCTCTCGCCTACTCTCGCTCTGGCTCCGGCCTGCCCTCGCCCTGACTCCGGCCTGCCCCTCTGGCTCCGGCCTGCCCTTGCATTGGCTCCGGCCTGCCCTTGCATTGGCTCCGGCCTGCCCTCGCATTGGCTCCGGCCTGCTCTCGCCCTGGCTCCGACCTGCTCTCGCCCTGGCTCCGACCCGCTCTCGCTCTGGCCTGCCCTTGCCCTGGCTCCGACCCGCTCTCGCTCTGGCTCTGGCCTGCCCTTGCCCTGGCTCCAGCCTGCTCTCTCTCTGGCTCTGGCCTGCCCTCGTCTTGACTCTAACCTGATCTCGCTCTTGTTCTGGCCTGCCTTCGCCTTGGCTCCAGCCTGCTCTCGCTCTGGCTCAGGCTTGCTCTCGCTCTGGCCAGCCCTAGCTCTGGCTCCGGACTGCTCTCGCTCTGCCTGCTATCGCTCTGGCTCTGGCCTGCCCTCGCCTTGGCTCTGGCCTGCTCTCGCTCTGGCCTGCCCTCGCTCTGGCCTGCCCTCGCCTGGCTTCGGCCTGCTCTCTCTCTGGCCTGCCCTCGCCCTGGCTCTGGCCTACTCTCACTCTGGCCTGCTCTCGCTCTCGCTCTGGCTCTGGCCTCACTCACCCTGTCTCCGGCCTGCTCTCGTCCTGGTTTCGGCGTGCCCTTGCCTTGACTCTGGCCTTCTCTCGCTCTGGCCTGACCTTGCCTTGGCTCTGGCTCTGGCCTGCCCTCGCCCTGGCTCTGGCCTACTCTCGCTCTGGCCTGCTCTCGCTCTGGCGTGCCCTCGCCTTGGCTACGGCCTGCTCTCGCTCTGTCTGGCCAGCCCTCGCCCTGGCTCCGGCCTGCTCTCGCCCTGGCTCCGACCTGCTCTCGCCCTGGCTCCGACCTGCTCTCGCCCTGGCTCCGACCTGCTCTCGCCCTGGCTCCGGCCTGCTCTCGCCCTGGCTTAGGCCTGCTCTCACCCTGGCTCCGGCCTGCCCTTGCTCTCGCCTGTCCTCGTCTTGACTCCGGCCTGATCTCGCTCTTCTTCTGGCCTGCCTTCGCCTTGGCTCCGGCCCTGCTCTCGCCTTGGCGCTGGCCTACTTTCGCTCTAGCTTCGGACTGCCCTCGCCTTGGCTCTGGCCTGCCATCGCTCTGACTCCTGCCTGCTCTTCACCCTGGCCTGCCCTCGCCCAGTCCAGCCTACTCTTGCTCTGGCCTGCTCTCGCTCTGACCTCGCCCTGTCTCCGGCCTGCTCCCCCTCCTGGTTCCGGCCAGCCCTTGCCTTGGCTCCCTCCGGCCTTCTCTCGCTCTAGCTCTAGCCTGCCTTTGCCTTGGCTCTCGCCTACTCTCGCTCTGGCTCTGGCCTGTCCTCGCCCTGGCTCCGGCCTGCTCTTGCTCTGGCGTGCCTTCGCCATGGATCTGGCGTGCCTTCGCCATGGCTCTGGCCTGCTCTTGCTCTGACTATGGCCTGCCTCCGGCCTGCTCTGGCTCTGGCCTGCCCTCGCCTTGGCTCTGGCCTGCTCTCGCTCTGGCCTGCCCTCACCTGGCTTCGGCCTGCTCTCGCCCTGGCTCTGGCCTACTCTCGGTCTGGCCTGCTCTCGCTCTGGCCTCACTCACCCTGTCTCCGGCCTGCTCTCGTCCTGGTTTCAGCCTGCCCTTGCCTTGACTCTGGCCTTCTCTCGCTCTGGCCTGCCCTTGCCTTGGCTCTGGCCTACTCTCGTTCTGGCTCTGGCCTGCCCTCGCCCTGGCTCCGGCCTGCTCTCGCTCTGGCGTGCCCTCGCCTTGGCTACGGCCTGCTCTCGCTCTGTCTGGCCTGCCCTCGCCCTGGCTCCGGCCTGCTCTGGATCTGGCTCTGGCCTGCCCTCGCCTTGGCTCCGGCCTGCTCTCGCCCTGGCTCCGACCTGCTCTCGCCCTGGCTCCGGCCTGCTCTCGCCCTGGCTCCGGCCTGCTCTCGCCCTGGCTTAGGCCTGCTCTCGCCCTGGCTTAGGCCTGCTCTCACCCTGGCTCCGGCCTGCCCTTGCTCTCGCCTGCCCTCGTCTTGACTCCGGCCTGATCTCGCTCTTCTTCTGGCCTGCCTTCGCCTTGGCTCCGGCCCTGCTCTCGCCTTGACGCTGGTCTTCTAGCTTCGGACTGCCCTCACCTTGGCTCTGGCCTGCCATCGCTCTGACTCCGGCCTGCTCTTCGCCCTGGCCTGCCCTCGCCCTGTCCAGCCTACTCTCGCTCTGTCTCTGGCCTGCTCTCGCTCTGACCTCGCCCTGTCTCCGGCCTGCTCCCCCTCCTGGTTCCGGCCTGCCCTTGCCTTGGCTCCCTCCGGCCTTCTCTCACTCTAGCTCTAGCATGCCTTTGCCTTGGCTCTCGCCTACTCTCGCTCTGGCCTGTCCTCGCCCTGGCTCCGGCCTGCTCTTGCTCTGGCGTGCCTTCGCCATGGCTCCGGCCTGCTCTTGCTCTGACTATGGCCTGCCTCCGGCCTGCTCTGGCTCTGGCCTGCCCTCGCCTTGGCTCCGGCCTGCTCTCGCCTTGGCTCCAGCCTCCTCTACCCTTGTCTCCGACCTGCTCTCGCTCTGTGTCCGGCCTGCCCTCGCCCTGGCCTGCCCTTGCTTTGGCCAGCCCTCGCCTTGGCTCCAGCCTGCTCTTGCTCTGGCTCTGGCCTGCCCTCGGTCTTGACTCCGGCCTGCTCTCGCTCTGGTTCTGGCCAGCCTTCGCCTTGGCTCCGGCCTGCTCTCGCTCTGGCTCAGGCCTACTCTCTCTCTGGCTCAGGCCTGCAAGTTACCTTGGCTCCGGACTTTTCTTGCTATGGCCTACTCTCGTTCTGGCACTGGCCTGCTATCGTTCTGGCTCCGGCCTTCCCTCACCTTGGCTCCGGCCTGCTCTCGCTCTGGCCTGCCCTGGCTCTGGCCTTACCTCCGGCGTGCTCTCGCCTTGGCAAGGGCCTGCTCTTGCTCTGGCCTTCCCTCGCCCTGGCTCCGGCCTGCTCTCGCTCTGGCTCTGGACTGCTCTTGCTCTGGCCTGCTCTCGCTCTGGCCAGCCCTCGCCTTGGCTCTGGCCT
This sequence comes from Phyllobates terribilis, assembly GCF_046119375.1. Lineage (NCBI taxonomy): Eukaryota > Metazoa > Chordata > Amphibia > Anura > Dendrobatidae > Phyllobates > Phyllobates terribilis. Next base: position 4,825,536 of record NW_027362863.1, read on the forward strand.
GCTCTCTCCCTGGCTCCGGCCTGCTCTCGCTATGGCTTCAGCCTGCCCTTGATCTGGCTCCGGCCAGCCCTCGCCTTGGCTCTGACCAGCTCCAGCTCTAGCTCCGGCCTGCTCTCGCCTTGGTTCCGGCCTACTCTCGCTCAGGCTCTGGCCTGCTCTTGCTCTGGCCTGGCCTTGGCTGGATCCGGCCTGCTCTCGCTCTCACTCTGGTCTGCCCTCGCCCTGGAATGCTCTCGCGCTGGCTCTGGCCTGCTCTCGCCCTGGCTCTCGTCCTGGCTCTGGCCTGCTCTCGCTCTGGCCTGCCCTCGTCTTGGCTCCGGCCTGCTCTCGCCCTGGCTCCAGCCTGCTCTCGCTCTGGCTTCGGCCTTCCCTCGCCCTGGCTCCGGCCTGCCCTAGTTCTGGCTCCGGCCAGCCCTCGCCCTGGCCAGCACCTGCTCTTGCTCCGGCCTGCCTTCGCCTTGGCTCCTGCCTGATCTCGCTCTGGCCTGCTCTCGCTCTGGCTCTGGTCTGCTCTCGCTCTGGCCTGCCTTAGCCTTGGCTCCGGACTGCTCTCGCTCTGGCTCCGGCCTGCTCTCGCTCTGGCCTGATCTTGCTCTGGCCTACCCTGGCTCTGCCTCTGGCCTGCCCTTGCCTTGGCTCCGGCCTGCTCTCACTCTAGCTCCATACTGCCCTCACCCTGGCTCCACTATGCCATAGCTCGGGCTACGGCCTGCCTTGGCTCCGTCCTCGCCTTGGCTCCGACTTGCTACACACAGTAAAATTTGGTGGAGGTTCCATCATGCTTTGGAACTGTGTGGCCAATGCCGGCACCGGGAATCTTGTTAAAGTTGAGGGACGCATGGATTACAGCTCTCGCTGTGGCTCTGGCCTGCCTTCGTCTTGGCCAGAACGAGATTTGGCCAGAGCCAAGGCAAGCCCAGAGCCAGAGAGAAAGAAGGCCGGAGCCATGGCAAGGGAAGCCGGAACCAGGGCGAGAGCAGGCCAGAGCCAGGGCGAGAGCAGGCTGGAGCCAAGGCGAAAGCAGGGCGAGGGCAGGCCAGAGCCAGAGTCAGATCAGGCCAGAGACAAGGCGACGGCAGGCCAGAGCCAGAGCGAGGGCAGGCCAGAGCCAGAGCAAGAGCAGGCCGGACGGAGCCAAGCAAGGGCAGGCCAGAGCCAAAGCGAGAGCTGTCCGGAGCCAAGGCAAGGGCAGGCCAGAGCGGGAGGAAGCCGCAGCAAAGGCAGGGGCAGGCCAGAGCCAGAGCGAGAGCAGGCCAGAGGCAGAGCGAGTGTAGGCCGGAGCCAGGGCAAGGGCAGGCCGGAGCCAGGGCAAGGGTAGGCCGGAGCCAGAGCGAGAGAAGGCCGGAGCCAAGGCAAGGGCAGGCCGGAACCAGGGCAAGAGCAGGCCAGAGCCAGGGTGAGAGCAAAACTATACCTGGCCATCACTAAGATTTCATTATGACATCATCACTGATGACATCACAATACACCCTCACTACTTACACAAGTGTTTACAGCCCCGGTGTCATTGTTGTCAGTGATTAGCTAGAGATAGTGATAAACTGATCGCGCTTGGATTTGATTGAAATGTCTGGAGTTCCTCCAGACAATCTTCAGGTGTTGGCACTACTTCAGGGGATTCTTACCAACTATGCCCCTGACATTGTGCTACCACTACCCGATGGCGTCCTTAGCTTTACTTACCGGCTGGTTATGGAGCTTCCAGAGCCAGGGCGAGAGCAGGCCGGAGCCAGGGCGAGAGAAGGCCAGAGCCAGGGCAAGGGCAGGCCCGAGCCAGAGTCAGAGCAGGCCGGAGTCAAGGCGAGGGCAGGCAAGAGCCAGAGCGAGGGTAAGCCAGAGCCAGAGCGAGCTTGGGCAGGCTAGAGTCAGAGCGATAGCAGGCCGGAGCCAAGGCGAGAACATGCCGGAGCCAGGGAGAGGGCAGGCCAGAGCCAGAGAGAGGGCAGGCCGCAGACAAGGCGAGAGCAGGCCTGAGCCAAGGCGAGGGCAAGCCAGAGCCAGAGCGAGAGCAGGCCGGAGCCAGAGCGAGAGCAGGCCGGAGCCAAGGCGAGGGCAGGCCAGAGCCAGATCCAGAGCAGGCCGGAGTCAGAGCGAGAGCAGGCCAGAGCCAGAACGAGAGCAGACCGGAGAGCCAAGTCGAGGACAGGCCAGAGCGAGAGTAGGCCAGAGCCAAGGCAAGGGCAGGCCAGAGCCAGAATGAGAGAAGGCCGGAGTCAAGGTAAGGGCACGCCGGAACCAGGGCGAGAACAGGCCGGAGCCAGGGCGAGGCCTGAGCGAGAGCAGGCCAGAGCCAGAGCGAGAGTAGGCCGGAGCCAGGGCGAGGGCAGGCCAAAGCCAAAAAGAGAGCAGGCCGGAGCCAGGGCGAGGGCAGGCCAGAGACAGAGCGAGAGCAGGCCGGAGCCAAGACGAGGGCAGGCCAGAGCAAGAGCGAGAGCAGGCCGGAGCCAGGGCAAGAGCAGGCCAGAGCCAAGGCGAGGGAAGGCCAGAGCCAGAGCGAGAACAGGCCAGAGCGAGAGCAGTCCGGAGCCAAGGCAAGGGCAGGCCAGAGCCAGAGCGAGAGAACTGGCCTCAGCCCTCTAGAGCTGAAGCAGGCTGGAGCCAGGGCGAGGGCAGACTCTCAGAGCCAGAGCGAGAGCAGGCCAGAGCCAGAGCGAGATCAGGCCGGAGCCAGGGTGAGGGCAGGCCGGAGCCAGGGCGAGAGCAGGCCGGAGCCAAGGCGAGGGCAGGCCGGAGCCAGAGCAGGAGATGGCCGGAGCCAAGGCGAGGGCTACCCAGAGCGGAGCCAGGGCGAGGGCAGGCCGAAGCCAGAGCGAGAGCAGGCCGGAGCAAGGGCGAGAGCAGGCCGGAGCCAAGGAGAGGGCAGGCCGGAGCCAAGGGAAGGGCAGGCCGGAGCCAGAGCGAGGGCAGGTAGGAGCCAGAGCGAGAGCAGGCCGGAGTCAAGTTGAGGGCAGGCCAGATAGAGAGCAAGCATGAGCCAAGGTAAGGACAGTTCGAGGCCAGAGCGAGAGCAGGCCAGAGCCAGAGCGAAAGTAGGCCAGAGCCAGAGCGAAAGTAGGCCGAAGCCAGGGCTAGGGCAGGCCAGAGCCAGATAGAGAGCAGGCCGGAGCCAGGGTGAGGGCAGTCCGGAGCCAGGGCGAGGGCAGTCCGGATTTAGAGCGAGAGCAGGCCGGAGCCAAGGCGAGATTAGCCCGGAGCCAAGGCGAGGGCAGGCCAGAAGCAGAGCCAGGGCAGGCCAGAGCGAGAGTAGGCAGGCTGGAACCAGAGCGAGAGCAGGCCGGAGCCAAGGCGAGAGCAGGTCGTATCCAGGGGAGAACAGGCAGGAGCCAAGGAGAGGGCAGGCAGGAGCCAGAGAGATAGCAGGCCTCCGGAGCCAGGACGAGGGCAGGCCGGAGCCAGTGCGAGAGCAGGCCGGAGACAAGGAGAGGACAGGCCAGAGCCAGAGCGAGAGCAAGGGCGAGAGCAGGCCGGAGCCAAGGCAAGGGCAGGCCAGAGCGAGAGCAGGCCGGAGCAAGGGTGACGGCAGGCTAGAGCTAGAGCAAGAGCAGGCGGAACCAGGGCGAGAGCAGGCCGGAGCCAAGGTGAGGGCTGGCTGGAGCCAGAGCAAGGGCAGGCCGGAGCCAGGGCGAGGGCAGGCCGGAGCCAGAGCAAGAGCAGGCCGGAGCCAAGGCGAGAGAGAGCAGGCGAGAGCCATAGCGAGAGCAGGCCGGAGCCAAAGCGAGGGCAGGTCGGAGCCAGGGCGAGGGCAGGCCAGAGTCAGAGCGATAGCAGGCTCCGCGGAGCCAAGGCGAGGGCACGCCACAGACAGAACGAGAGCAGACCGGAGCCAGGTCGAGGGCAGGCCAGAGCTAGAGCGAGAGTAGGCCAGAGCCAAGGCAAGGGCAGGCCAGAGCCAGAGCGAGAGAAGTCCGGAGTCAAAGCAAGGGCAGGCCAGAACCAGGGGGAGAACAGGCCGGAGCCAGGGTGAGGCCAGAGCCAGAGCGAGAGCAGGCCAGAGCCAGAGTAGGCCGGAGCCAGGACAAGGGTAGCCAGAGCCAAAAAGAGAGCAGGCCGGAGCCAGGGCGAGGGCAGTCTGGAGCTAGAGCGAGAACAGGCCGGAGCTAAGACGAGAGCAGGGCCGGAGCCAAGGCGAGGGCAGGCCAGAGGCAGAGCCAGGGCAGGCCAGAGCGAGAGCAGGCCGGAGCCAAGGCGAGGGCAGGCCAGAGCCACAGCGAGAGCAGGCCGGAGCCAGGGTGACGGCAGGTCAGAGCTAGAGCAAGAGCAGGCGGAGCCAGGGCGAGAGCAAGCCGGAGCCAAGGTGAGGGCTGGCTGGAGCCAGAGCAAGGGCAGGCCGGAGCCAGGGCGAGGGCAGGCCGGAGCCAGAGCAAGAGCAGGCCGGAGCCAAGGAGAGAGCAGGCCGGAGCCAAGGCGAGGGCAGGCCAGAGCCAGAGCGAGAGCAGGTCGGAGCCAAGGCGAGGGCAGGCCAGAGCCAGAGCGAGAGCAGGTCGGAGCCAGTGCGAGGGCAGGCCAGAGCCAGAGCAAGAGCAGGCCGGAGCCAGGGCAAGAGCAGGCCGGAGCCAAGGCGAGGGCAGGACAGAGCCAGAGTGAGAGCAGGCCAGAGCCAAGGCAAGGGCAGGCCAGAGCCAGGACGAGAGCAGGCCGGAGCCAATGCGAGGGCAGGCCGGAGCCAGAGCGAGAGCAGGCCGGAGCCAAGGCGAGAGCAGGCCGGAGCCAAGACGAGGGTAGGCCAGAGCCAGGGCGAGGGCAGGTCAGAGTCAGAGCGAGAGTAGGCCGGAGCTAAGGCAAGGGCAGGCCAGAGCCAGAGACAGAGCAGGCCGGAGCCAAGGCATGGGCAGGACAGAGCCAGAGAGAGAGCAGGCCGGAGCCAGGGCGAGGGCAGGCCAGAGCCAGAGCAGGTCGGAGGCAGAGCGAGAGCAGGTCGGTGGCAGGGCGAGAGCAGGCCGGAGCCAATGCGAGGGCTGGCCGGAGCTAGAGCAAGGGCAGGCCGTAGTCAGGGCAAGGGCAGGCCGTAGCCAGAGCGAGAGCAGGCCGGAGCCAAGGCGAGAGCAGGCCGGAGTCAAGGCGAGGGTAGGCCAGAGCCAAGGCAAGGGCAGGCCAGAGCCAGAGATAAAGAAGGCCAGAGCCAAGGCAAGGGCAGGCCGGAACCAGGGCGAGAGCAGGCCGGAGACAGGGCGAGGCCAGAGCCAGAGCGAGAGTAGGCCGGAGCCAGGGCAAGGGCAGGCCACAGCCAGAGAGAGAGCAGGCCGGAGCCAGGGCGAGGGCAGGCCAGAGACAGAGCGAGAGCAGTTCAGAGCCAGGGAGAGAGCAGGACGTAGCCAAGGCGAGGGTAGGCCAGAGCCAGAGCAGGTCGGAGGCAGAGCGAGAGCAGGTCGGTGGCATGGCGAGAGCAGGCCGGAGCCAATGCGAGGGCTGGCCGGAGCTAGAGCAAGGGCAGGCCGTAGTCAGGGCAAGGGCAGGTCGTAGCCAGAGCGAGAGCAGGCCAGAGCCAGAGCGAGAGCAGGCCAGAGCCAGAGCGAGAGCAGGCCGAAGCAAAGGCAGGCCAAAGCCAGAGTGAGTGCAGACCGGAGCCAAGGCAAAGGCAGGCCAGAGAGAGAGCAGGCTGGAGCCAAGGCGAGGGCAGGCTGGAGACAGAGCGAGAGCAGGCCGGATCCAAGGCGACGGCAGGCCAAAACCAGAGCGAGAGAATGCCGGAGCCAGGGCGAGAGCAGGCCAGATCGAGAGCAGGCCAGAGACAGGGAGAGGGCAGGCCGGAGCCAGAGCGAGAGCAGGCCGGAGCCAGAGCGAGAGCAGGCCGGAGCCAGAGCGAGAGCAGGAAGGAGCCAGAGCGAGAGCAGGCCGGAGCCAGAGCGAGAGCAGGCTAGAGCCAAAACGAGAGCAGGCCAGATTCAGGGCGAGAGCAGGCCGAAGCCAAGGCAAGGGCAGGCCGGAGCCAGAGCGAGAGCAGGCCGGAGCCAGGGCGAGAGCAGGCCGGAGCCAGGGCGAGAGCAGGCCGGAGCAAAGGTGAGGGCAGGCCAGAGCCAGTGCGAGAGCAGGCCGGAGCCAGAGCGAGAGCAGGACAGAGCCAGAGCGAGAGCAGGACAGAGCCAGAGCGAGAGCAGGACAGAGCCAGGGCAAAGGCAGGCCAGAGCCAGAGCGAGAGCAGGCCTGAGCCAGGATATTTGAAAGCAAGCAAACCTCTAATATGGGCGATAGAAGTATGTATAGATTTACATTTCTATAACCTTTATGCCCATATTAGAGGTCTGATAAGTCCTAGGGGGTGACAGATTCCCTTTAATGCTTGTGTCGTGGTTGGCCTCTAGCCCGGTGTCTCATGTGTTGGGTTTCCCCACTCCGGGTCCTCCTGAAGGAGGAAGTAGGATTTCTCTTTTTATTTTGTGCTTTTGGCTTCTTGCCCAGTGATAGGGGCGGATCTCATCCTCTCAGGCCTAGCCCAACTCTAACCCTAGCCCTAACCCTAACCCCAACCCCAACCCTACCACAACCCTAAGCCTAGAGTTTATATTTTACGCCGTTTAGACAACTTTATTCTTCGAGTCAGTGCGATTACAGCGATACCAGAATCATATCGGATTTTTATGATTGACAGCTGTCACACACTAAAAGATGCATTTTTTCGTAAAATCGCCATATTTTTAGAGCTATAATTTTTCCATATTTTGGCCGACAGAGTCATGTGACGTCTTGTTTTTTGCGGGATGAGTTGACGTTTTTATTGGTGCCATTTTCAGGCACGTGACATATTTTGATCCCTCTCTATTCCGATTAATGGGAGGCAGAATAAACAAAAACCAACAATTCAGGAATTGTTTTTTTTTTTTTTTTTTGATGCTGTTCCGCGTGTGGTAAAATTGATAAGGCAGCTTTATTCTTCGGGTCAGTACTTTTACAGTGGTACCACATTTATATCGATTTTCTATATTTTGGCGCTTTTACACAATAAAAGCTATTTTATAGAAAAAATAATTTTTTTGCATCGCTTTATTCTGAGAGCCATAACTTTTTTATTTTTAGGCTGATGGAGCTGTATGGTGGCTTGTTTTTTGCGGGACAAGATGACGTTTTCAGTGGTATCATTATTATTTATATTCGTCTTTTTGATCGCGTGTTATTCCATTTTTTATTTGGCGGTATGATGATAAAGCATTGTTTTTTGCTTTATTTTTTATTTATTTTTTTTACCATGTTCACTGAAGGGGCTAACTAGTGGGACAGTTTTATAGGTCAGGTCATTCCAGACGTGGCGATACCAAATGTGTGTACTTTTATTGTTTTTTTTTTCATAATAATATTTATTGATGGGTACATTATATTTTTATTTTTGGTGGATTTTTTTTTTTTTCTTCACTTTCTGACACTTTTTTTACTTTTATTCTTTGTCCCACAATGGGACTTTCACTTTTTTTATTCTGATCGCCTGTATAGCATAGGGATGGAGCACCAGCCCTGTGCTATACAGGCTGTCAGCGATGCAAATGCAGAATATACTTTGGTCATGCACTGCGCATGCCAAAATATCTTCCTGCTGTCTGGTGACCCAGATGTTGTCATGACGACATTGGGTCGTCATGGCAACATCCAGGAAGCCGCGGCAGACATCGCTGGACGCCGGCAGGAGAGGTGAGTATCCCGATCACCTCCCCTTGCCCCCGCAATGCTGCGATCGACTCAGCTGCGACAATCGGCTGAAACCCGGCGGCGATCGCGCCCGCACAGCCTGTGTGCGGGCGCGATCACAAAGACGTACTAATACGTATCAGGCTCTTAAGTCCCATGGCGCAGATACGTATTAGTACGTCTTGAGCTTTAAAGGGGTTAAACTACAACTCCAATGTCAGCCCCTAATTCAATAGGAACCAAAGATCTGAGAACAGAGAATGATAATAAAATAATTTGTCCACATAAATGGCAAAACTACCCAAAAATGGAGCCCCATAAAGATGTCCCAACTTGACCTCCCCCACCCACCTGTCGTCAGCAATTTCTCATTTAGACAAGGGGTTGTCCTGAAAATGTCTTATTATAGAGTGTTCCCGGCAATCCATGATAAATCCGGTGGATACACTATAAGTATACCAAAGCTTAAAAGTAAAGAGCTACTTACCTGGACTCGTTCTCTCTCAGCTGTCAGGTTATAGTGACACAAGATGGCAGCAGTGTAGAAATTTATACATTCTATTCCAATTGTGATGTCTATGATGTCATGTGCCTTGTGATGTCATAATAGCTATCACTGTCATTTCAAATTTACAACCGCAAGAAAAAGTTGATTTCATGGTTTAAGAAAAAATATGGTGGGTAATTGCAGCCTGTGATTATTTTACATATTGTTATTAATATTTGTCACGTCCTTCACTGCTGCCTCCTGCACTGCTTTTTATATACTGTTTATTTTAATAATGGACAATTCACAAGCCCTGCATGTAGAATATATAGTTAATGGCCTATGTTGAATGACTAGATGCCTATTAGAGCAATAAGATATATTCTATGTCTACAATCTTTTGGCTGAGTCTAAGGGCTCATACTCATCTGCGTATAAATCACACGAGTGCAATCTGATAACAAAAAATTGGATTGCACTCTGACTCCTGTTATTGAATGATTATGTGTTCATCTGTGATTTTTTTTTCCAGCTCAGATCGAACTGAGAAAAAAAAATCACAGCATGCTGCAAGTGGCTGCATATATCACACGAGACTCGCCAATGCAAGTCAATGTGTGCGAGAAAAAAAAAGCACAGCAAACGGACCATGCTTATGCCATCCATATAGCGTCCATATAATACGCATCTATGTAACACCTTTCAGTGACTGTGGCGGCATCTCAGCACACAAATCCTGTATCTCAGATCTTTGTCTGGCCTTGTCTTCTGTGTTTTGGCCATCATGCCAACAAGACAAGGGTGATTGGGGCAAGAGACATGCTGGTGAGGGGGTTGTTGGCTGCCGTGATGCTGGTAATGGAGGTGGCTGCCAAGATGCTGGCACTGAAGGTGGCTGCCGTGATGGTGCCACTGTAGTTGGTGGTGGTTGCTGTGACTGGAGGTGGTGGTGATGGCTGCTGTGATGCTGGTACTGGAGGTGGTGTTGATTGCCGTGATGCTGGCACTGGTGGTGGTGGCTGCCGTGATGGTGGGTCTGCTGAGTGCCCTTCTTGGGGGGTCTAATGACCGGGTTTGGTTGTCCTCAGAAAGTTGCCACCTTTCAAGGAATTAAAAGATGGCCATCGGTGAATTTGGTGGCGCAGCGGCAGACAAAACAATTTGGAGGGCAGCCCTGGTCTGCAGTCTCAATAAAAAGGGAACGTGCCTGAAATAACGGGCCAGGCTTAGACAAAAACTCTCATCATCATCACTCACAGGTATTCCCATGTCACGTACGCCAGTGATGGTGGGGCGGTAGCGATGCTGGCTTATTGGTGCATGAGGGGAGGTGTCGAGGGGCTGTGGTGTACTGGTGCTCTCCGCAGGCTCTTCTTCTTTCTGGCCCCCAGCTCCGGCCTCCATTTCAGATTCCTCTCTGGCTTCCAGCACCTCCGGGCTACAGGCATTTCCCTTTTTGGTCCAGTCAGATCTGTAAGGTCAGGGATGACAGAGAAAAAAGCATTTTTAATATGCAAAATAATAATCAAACCATTACAACAAATAAAACTGAAAAAGATAGCCACTTACGGGTGAAAATTTAGGACTAGGGTCAAAAACTGGAGCCGGTCATAATATAGGTACAGTACAGACCAAAAGTTTGGACAAACCTTCTCATTTAAAGATTTTTCTGTATTTTCATGATTTTGAAAATTGTACATTCACACTGAAGGCATCAAAACTATGAATTAACACATGTGGAATTATATACTTAACAAAAAAGTGTGAAACAACTGAAAATATGTCTTATATTCTAGGTTCTTCAAAGTTGCCACCTTTTGCTTTGATTACTGCTTTGCACACTCTTGGCATTCTCTTGATGAGCTTCAAGAGGTAGTCACCGGAAATGGTTTTCACTTCACATGTGTGCCCTGTCAGGTTTAATAAATGGGATTTCTTGCCTTATAAATGGGGTTGGGACCATCAGTTGTGTTGTGCAGAAGTCAGGTGGATACACAGCTGATAGTCCTACTGAATAGACTGTTAGAATTTGTATTATTGCAAGAAAAAAGCAGCTAAGTAAAGAAAAACGAGTGGCCATCATTACTTTAAGAAATGAAGGTCAGTCAGTCCGAAAAATTGGGAAAACTTTAAAAGTGTCCCCAAGTGCAGGTGCAAAAACCATCAAGCGCTACAAAGAAACTGGCTCACATGAGGACCACCCCAGGAAAGGAAGACCAAGAGTCACCTCTACTTCTGAGGATAAGTTTATCCGAGTCACCAGCCTCAGAAATCGCAGGTTACCAGCAGCTCAGATTAGAGACCAGGTCAATGCCACACAGAGTTCTAGCAGCAGACACATCTCTACAACAACTGTTAAGAGGAGACTTTGTGCAGCAGGCCTTTAGGGTAAAATAGCTGCTAGGAAACCACGGCTAAGGAGAGGCAACAAGCAAAAGAGACTTGTTTGGGCTAAAGAACACAAGGAATGGATATTAGACCAGTGGAAATCTGTGCTTTGGTCTGATGAGTCCAAATTTGAGATCTTTGGTTCCAACCACCGTGTCTTTGTGCAATGCAGAAAAGGTGAACAGATGGACTCTACATGCCTGGTTCCCACCGTGAAGCATGGAGGAGGAGGTGTGATGGTGTGGGGGTGCTTTGCTGGTGACACTGTTGGGGATTTATTCAAAATTGAAGGCATACTGAACCAGCATGGCTATCACAGCATCTTGCAGCGGCATGCTATTCCATCCGGTTTGCGTTTAGTTGGACCATCATTTACTTTTCAACAGGACAATGACCCCAAACACACCTCCAGGCTGTGTAAGGGCTATTTGACCAAGAAAGAGAGTGATGGGGTGCTATGCGAGATGACCTGGCCTCCACAGTCACCAGATCTGAACCTAATCGAGATGGTTTGGGGTGAGCTGGACCGCAGATTGAAGGCAAAGGGGCCAACAAGTGCTAAGCATCTCTGGGAACTCCTTCAAGATTGTTGAAAGACCATTTCCAGTGACTACCTCTTGAAGCTCATCAAGAGAATGCCAAGAGTGTGCAAAGCAGTCATCAAAGCAAAAGGTGGCTACTTTGAAGAACCTAGAATATAAGACATATTTTCAGTTGTTTCACACTTTTTTGTTAAGTATATAATTCCACATGTGTTAATTCATAGTTTTGATGCCTTCAGTGTCAAGAAAATACAGAAAAATCTAGAAATGAGAAGGTGTGTCCAAACTTTTGGTCTGTATTGTATATACCCCCCCAACAGTTGGACTATAAGACGCACCCCCTTTTATGCCCATAGCAGCCAGAGATGCAGATGTGTTATGTGCAGCATGAGACGGGGCATTATCATGCATGAAAATGATCTTGCTGCGGAATGCACGGTTCTTCTTCTTGAACCATGGAAGGAAGTGCTGTTTGAGAAACTCAACATACATTATGGAGTTCATCTTTACCCCTTCAGGGATCCTAAAAGGGCCGACAATCTCTCTCCCCATGATTCCAGCCCCAAACATTACTCCACCTCCAGTCGTGTTTGCATGGGGTGTCCATCAACCAGCCATCCTCCACTCCATCCATCTGGACCATCGAGATCATTTCATGCATGATAATGCCCCGTCTCATGCTGCACATAACACATCTGCATCAATGCCTGCTATGGGCATAAAAGGGGACAAACTTATGGTGTGGCAGCCATGCTCCCCTGACCTCAACCCCATTGAGAACCTCTGGAGCATCATCAAAAGGAGTGTCTATGATGGCGGGAGGCAGTTCACATCTAAGCAACAGCTCTGGGAGGGTATTCTGTCCTAGTGCAAAACAATTAAAGCATAAACCATCCAAAACCTGACAAATTCAATGGACGAGAGAGTTCAGAAGCTCATTTCGAACAAGGGGTCCTATGTGCAAATGTAACATCACCTAGAATAAAGTTTTGAGTTGAAAACTGTTTGATTTCAGTTTGTAATAACCTGCTAATGCTTATAATTTCAAAAATGACCATTTTTTTGTTCTTTATTAAGATGAAAAGGTTGAAAACTCTGCTGTGAATAATAATTTGGAACATGCATTTTGAGTGCAGTTTGAGTATTTTATTTTTTTAAAAATATACTGTTATCATAGGCAGTTTGTACAAAAACCTTTCAATTGTACTCTAATAGTTATTTGACTGGAAAATTACAATGACTGCAATTCATATAGGTAATTTGGGAAAATCTGAGAAAATATTATTTGCATAATAATTTGGAACACAGTGTAAACTTGATTATGATGTAATGTATAATAAAATTCTATGCAATTTATCATATATTGACCTTTTTGAATTGGTATTCCCTGTATGTAGCATGGAGTGCACACTCATCTCCTTCGCCCTGTAACATAATTTTATTCCTTTCCACCCTTTTCTTTCCCCTCCACATAATTTTTTATAACACGTATAACATGTTTTGTGTTTTTAATCGATTTAATAAAGAGATACATATTTTACAATATACTCTTGTTGCCTAATTTATAGATATAATTTTCTAGGTTTATATTATCATATTAGCCCTAATCTATTGCTCACTGTTGTTTCCAGGGACTTATAGGGACTTTGAGGGATCGACGACTTGTGAGTGGGGGCGCCATTGTCGTACTATATTTAGGGTGCCAACCCCTGCAGTCAGGAATGATCATCATAGGGGACAATAGGAGCAGACTAATTCTGCACATTCATTGTTTTTCACTTTGATCTTCAGATTATTTCTTTGTATGGATAATTTTAATTATCTTTAATAAAGGTTGCATGTTAAGGGTTTTTATGCAAATTATATGGTTATACCCTTTGTTTGATATGATGTTAGTTGGTTAAAAAAATAAAAAGTTCAAATCACCCCTGTTTGCCCCATTGAAAGTAAAGATATTAAAAAAAAATACACATATGTGGTATCGTTTTTTTAGTCCCTGCAGTTCCACAAAAATTAGACCACAGACAAAATAAAGTATAAATGTTGAGTGCCCAAGAACAATTGTGCCAAAGAGAAATAACACGTTACAACGATATATAGATGGAATATATTTATGAATTAAAATAAATAATAATGAAAGTCAAAAAATGGGCAAAGGGTACCCAAACAAAGGTGGCACTTGGGGTAAGTATATGCATAATTGTTATTCCATTGATAGGGCAGTAGAATGAATATGCTCATTAGTGGTAAAATACCACAACTATATAATCAAACATAGGGTATGTACATAAGTAGGAATATGGGAAGTATATATCGTTTAAATAGCAGCAAAAAGTACTTTATGTACAACCCTAAAAATTTGGGGGCCAAACTTCAGAATTTTTTCACCACTAAAATAATTAAAAACTGGAGATGTTGGGTATTGCCGTAATCGTATTGATGAGGAGAATAATATTGCAAGGTCATTTTTACTACAATATGTAAACACAATTCCCATAAAACAATGTCATATTGCATTTCTTTTCCACAATTTCACTGCACTTGGAATTGTTTCCCTTTTTCCAGTACACTAGTGGTGAAATGAATGGTGTCATTCAAAAGTAAAACTCGTCCCGCAAAAAAATAAGCCCTCATATGTCTATGTGGACAAAAAAATTGTTATGGCTCTGGGAAGAAGGGGGTGAAAAAATAGAAACACAAAAGCGGAAATTAGCTGTGGCGTGAAGGGGTTAAGTCTGCACCAAATCTGCAAGTCACAAATAAGCAACGTGTGAATGAGACTTCAGGATTCTCATTCACTTTGCTGGCATCTGGAAATCCTTCAGGTTTTGTGACAAATCTGCACTGAAAAAAAAGCAGCATAAAGCATCATGTGCACACAGCCTTACAGTAGGAGTGTCTATTTACCCATAACAACCAATCAGAAATCAGCTTTCATTTTACCAAAGCAGGTTGAGAAATGAAAGCTGAGCTCTGGTTGGTTGCTATGGACAACAAAGACAATGTAATGAACAGTTTTGATAAATAATGATGCTCTGAGACTCCACATTATACATCAGGGGACAGCAGCTCCATGTCACCGATCTATCACTGCTGTCAGGAGATGGGATCAAGAACAATTGATAAGAATCTAGCAATATGGGTGATGTGCTCCGCATTACAGGAACCATATAGGAGAAGAGCTCAATATGGCGGATAACGCAGACATGGCACATCTGCTACAGCAGGTACACAAGGCAGACACAAGGATTTCTAATTGTACGGCGTACGGTGCTGAGAAGCAACTGCAATACTCATGAAATAAACCTAAAAAGAGACGGACAATCCTTTACAAGTATCACTAGGATTATTATTATTCTTTATTATTATGGCGCCATTTATTCCCTGTCGCTTTACATGTGAGAAGGTGTATACATAGTAGACAAGTACAATAATCATGAACAATACAAGTTAGCGACTGGTCCAGGAGGAGAGAGGACCCTACCCGCGAGGGCCACAGTCTACAAAGGGATGGGTGAGGATACAGTAGGTGAGGGTAGAGCCTGTCATGCAGCGATGTGGTGGAGCGGTGGTTACTGCAGGGTGTAGGCTTGTCGGAAGAGGTCGGTCTTCATGTTCCTTCTGAAGGTTTCCACAGTAGGCGAGAGTCTGATGTGATGAGGTAGAGCTTTCCAGAGTAGGGGGGATGCACTGGAGACATCTTGTATGCGATTGTGGGAAGAGGCAATAAGAGGGGAGTAGAGAAGGAGATTGCAACATTCTAACATTTGCACAAATTTGGCAACTTTTTGGGACCGTTTTCTGCAGAAAGTCATTTAAGGGGTTGTCCACTACATGTCAACCCCTTCTGGAATGCTACAGTGCCCCAAATAAAGTAAAAACACTTCATATTTACCTCAGTGCCAACATCGTTGGAATGGCGCTATTCCAGGAGGTATGTGTTTTTTATTTTATTTGAGGCACTGCAGCACTTAAAGGTACTATGTCACCAAGGTTTTGAAACCTAATCTGAGATATAATATATATAGAGATATAGATATATAATATACAGAGATAAATGTTTCACTCATTGGGATGCTTGCTGTAGTTTTGATAAAATCACAGTTTTATCAGCAGGAGATTATCACTACTGCTGCCAGGTAGTTATCTATATTCATGAGCTCTGTATAACCCCACCCCCACCACTGATTGGGAGTTTTCTGACTATGCACAGGGTACACACACAGAAAGCTGCCAATCAGTGTTGTTAGCTGGGTTATACAGAGCTCAGCATTCAGAGAACTGGTAAATTTGTAGCAGAGAAAACTGTGATTTTGTCAAAATTATACCATGCAATCCAATGAATAGTACATGCTTGGTAGAAGGGTCTCTGCCCCTATATCATGCTGCTCTCATATAGGGTACCATAAAACTGCTGCCAGATTCCCTTTGAAAAGCATTTTCCATGTCTTGTGGTAAATTTCGGCAGAACTGAACCTGGACATTACACAATGATAAGAACATTTCACCATGATTTTGGAACAGATAACTCTGACCACTTTGTATTGGTAAACTGCCTATAACAACTATAATCATCTGCTCAAATATAAAACTGTTTTTTGTAATTTTTTATTATAAAGGTAGATTTGGAATCATTTTGGTGACTTTATCCCTGGATTACATGTGGAGGTATAAAACATGCACAATAACGTTCCCTATAATTACTAGTTACATTTCTCTTTTTACCTGAGCCTCCCACGTCTTCTTTCTTCTGGCTATTGGCCTGGATTGATGGTGTCTTTCCTTCCTCTGAACAGTCCAGGCTGATTCTTCTGTTCTTCGGTAATTTTCTCTGGACAATGATGTCTTCATCTGCTTGCGCCATCTCTGGGGTGGGAGACATCTTCCGTCCTGAGTCTGGTTTCTTCCTCTTTTTTCCCTTCCTTTGGGGCTTTTTGATAGAAGGCTTCTCATCAGCCGATGAGCCCAAACGTCTTCTGTTCTTCAATCCTTCACTCTGGGCAATGACGTCCTCATCCACTCGCTCCATCTCTGGGGTGGGAGACATCTTTCGTCCCGAGTCTTTTTTTTTACCCTTTCTTCCTCTCCATTTGGATTTTTTGATTGAAGACTCCTCATCAGCCAATGAGTCCAAGTGTCTTCTTTTTCTCTCTCTCTTCTTCCCTACAATCTCCTCTTTTTCCATATCATCGATTTGCTCACAGCCCGCAGACAACTTCTTCACTATCACCAGTCAACTCCAACTGTCACTTTCCTCAACTGTCAACTGAGCGCACAGGCACCTGGATGGAACTGGTCATGTGATCAGTAACTGACCAATAAGATTCCAAGGTATATGCTACAGTATAAGTATGGGAATCTATCAGTTTGATATAAGGGTTGTAATAAAATTAAATCTGTTTTTGTTCTACTGTTTTTAGTTAGTTGAAACTTTATCTTTTCCATTTCCATCACTTCAGTATTATCTCACAGATAATTTTAGGATTTTAGGGCCCATTTTAACAATATGCTGTATTATTTATCCACATCAATGAACTACATACCTGACCATTGTACTTATTGAGAAACAGTTGAGATCTCTATATTATTTGTATCGAGTGGCTACAAACAAAGCAAACAAGATGAATTTCTCATCCACTGCTGTACTCAGCATAAGCAGCGGCTGAAATGACAAATGTTTGTTTTGATTGCTGTCTATGCAGAGCGCAGAAGTCTATGACAAACTCATTTTGACTTCAGTGCTATGTATAAGCAGTGACCAAGATGACAGAAAATGAGCAATAAATTATTGAAGGTAGCTCTACTCATGTGCAGTGCATATAAGCAGTGTTCATTCATTCTCTACTCATTTTCTGTTGTCCCAGTCTCTGTCTACGTAGAGGGAACCACTTGAGATGAGTTTGCCATAGGCTGTTGTGCTCTGCTTAGGCAGAGACTTATATGAGAAAGCTCACTTCATTATACTAAGCTTTGTAATTTCCATCTTTGCTTATGTAGACCAGCAGCCACTGGAAAACTCATCTCCCCTTCTGCGTTCTGCATAAATAGCGTTGGGTGGGCATTCGCTTTGCTACTCAACACGGTCTTCATTTATTACATAGAGCTGCTTTTATAGTTTTACATTTTTACTAACCCGAACTAGTGTTACAAGCAGGTGAAGAGACTGGTTTAGGATTAAGCTAATGGTTAGGGCTAGGAATAGGGCTAAGGTAATAACATTGTTCTATAAAAAATGTATTAAGAAAATAGAAAGCATACAAATAAAATAATGTATTGCGTTTTATATTTTTAAAATTCGAGAGATGACTTCAGCAAAAAACAGAAAAAAAATGAAGAAATGAAATTGCAAAGTATAATTACATCAGTATTTTCCTTAAATTACAATACACGTGCAATACTGGGCTTTTGGAAAGGACTCACGGAGTGCTATTGGTTCACGGGTTAGGGGGCATATACTTGTCTTGTCCTGGGTGCTCGCAACCCATGCTGTGACAGTGTGCTATCAGCAGAGTGCACAGCAACCAGAAAGTTTTTTAATTTACTTTTTTTTTCTGCATTTTTTCACCTGTAGCCTAAAAGACAACAGGTAAATATTAAATGCACTACAAACATCAGGCTTTTTTATTGTGTGATAGCTCACTGTAGGTGTGTTTTTGAACAAGCCCTAATGAGTATGAGTATGTATATGATGATATGGTATGTGTTATAGTTTTTTTTCATGTATATGGTATATTTGTATGTATATTGGGGGCTATTTGGGACTCACACTGTATATATGGAGGCTATGTGGGGTTCACACTGTATATATGGAGGCTATGTAGGGCTCACACTGTATAGATGGAGGCTATGTGGGGCTCACACTGTATATATGAAGGTTATGTGGGGCTCATACTGTATATAGGAGCCCATGTGGAGGAGGCTCATACTGTATATAGGGGGCTATGTTGGGGCTCAATCTGTATATACAGAAGCTATGTGGGGCTCATGCTATATATAGGAAGCTATGTGGGGGCACATACTAGATTAGGAGGCTATGTGAGGGCTCATACTGAATGTAAGAGGTTATGTGGGGGTTCATACTGTATGTAGGAGGCTATGTGGGGGCTTATACTGTGTATATGAGCTATGTGAAGGCTCATCTTGTATATAAGAGGCTCCTTGGGGCTCACACTATATACAGGGAGGCTATGTGGGGGCTCCTGCTGTATATACAGAGGCTATGTGGTGCTCATGCGGTATATAGGAGGCTATGGGGGGCTTATGCTGTATATATGAGGCTATTTGGGGCTCATACTGTAAATAGGAGGCAATATATATGGGACACACTGTATATGCAGGCTATGTGGGGCTCACACTGTATATATGGAGGCTGTGTGGGGTTCGTACTGTATATGGGAGGTTATGTGGGGGCTCATACTGAATGTGGGAGGCTATTTGGGGGCTCAGACTGAATGTAGGAGGCTATGTGGGGGTTCATACTGTAAATAGGAGGCTATATGGGGGCTCATACTGTATATAGGAGGCTATGTGAGGGCTCATATTGTTTATAGAGAGGCTATATGGGGCTCATACTATATATAGGGGGCTATGTTGGAGCTCATATTGTATATAGTTGATAACCGGGGCTCATACTATATAGGGTGGTCCAATAAGGTTATGAAGGGGGAGGTTTATCAAACATGCTGTAAAGTGAAACTGGCTCAGTTGCCCTTAGCAACCAATCAGATTCCACTTTTCATTCCTCACAGACAAAGTTTATAGTCGAAAACCAAAAAGTGTCAGTGATTTGAAAAATTACATAAGAGATGCATTTCAAGAAATTAATACCCATTGCTCTGGCTCTGGCCTGCCCTCGACTTGGCTCCGGCCTGCACTCGCTCTGGCCTGCCCTCTCTTTGGCTCCGACCTGCTCTCGCTCTGGCCTGCCCTCGCCTTGGCTCCGGCCTGCTCTCGCTCTGGCTCAAGCCTGCTCTACCTCTGGCTGTGGCCTGCCCTTTCCTTGGCTCCGGACTGCTCTCGCTCTGGCTCTGCCTGATTTTTCTCTGGCTGTGGCCTGCCCTCGACTTGGCTCCGGCTTGCACTCGCTCTGGCCCTGGCCTGCCCTCGCTTTGGCTCCGACCTGCTCTCGCTCTGGCCTGCCCTCGCCTTGGCTCCGGCCTGCTCTCGCTCTGGCCTGCCCTCGCCTTGGCTCCGGCCTGCTCTGGCTCTGGCCTGCCTTTGCCTTGTCTCCGGCCTGCTCTCACTCTGGCTCTGGGCTGCCTTTGCTCCGGTCTGCTCTCGCTCTGGCTCTAGCCTGCCTTCGCCTTGGCTCCGGGCTGCTCTCGCTCTGGCTCTGGCCTGCCCTCGCTTTGGCTACGGCCTGCTCTCGCCTTGGCTCCAGCCTGCTCTCGCTCTAGCTCCGTCCTGCCCTCGCCCTGGCTCCACTATGCCACAGCTCGGGCTCCGGCCTGCCCTCGCCTTGGCTACGTCCTGCTCTCTCCCTGGCTCTGAACTGCTCTCTCTCTGGCTCTGGCCTGCCCTCGCCGTGGCTCCAGCCTGCTCTCTCTCTGGCTCTGGCCTGCCCTTGCCCTGGCTCCGGCCTACTCTCGCTCTGGCTCTTGCCTCGCCCTGTCTCCGGCCTGCTCTCGCCCTGGTTCCGGCCTGCCCTTACCTTGGCTCTGGCCTACCCTCGCCTTGAATCCGGCCAGCTCTCGCTCTGGCTACGGCCTGCCCTCGCCCTGACTCCAGCCTGCCCTTGTTCTGGGTCCGGCCAGCCCTCACATTGGCTCCGGCCTGCTCTCGCCCTGCCTCCGACCTGCTCTCGCTCTGGCCTGCCCTCGCCCTGGCCTGACCATGCCTTGGCTCCGGCCTGCTCTCTCTCTGGCTCTGGCCTGTCCATGCCTTAGCTTCGGCCTTCTCTCACTCTGACCTGCCCTCGCCCGGGCCTACCCTCGCCTTGGCTCTGGCCTGCTCTCGCTCTGGCTCCTGCCTGCCCTCGCCCTGACTCCGGCCTGCCCTTGCTCTGGCTCCGGCCAGACCTCGCATTGGCTCCGGCCTGCTCTCGCCCTGGCTCCGAAATGCTCTCTTTCTGGCTCTGGCCTGCCCTTGCCTTGGCTGTGGCCTGCTCTCGCTCTGGCTCTGTCCTGCCCTCGCCTTGGCTCCGGCCTGCTCTCTCTCTGGCTCTGGCTTGCCCTGGCTTCGGCCTACTCTCGCTCTGGCCTGCTCTCGCTCTGGCCTCGCCCTTTCTCCGGCCTCCTCTCGCCCTGGTTCCGGCCTGCTCTTACCTTGGCTCTGGCCTTCTCTCGCTCTGGCCTGCCCTTGCCTTGGCTCTGGCCTACTCTCGCTCTGGCCTGCCCTCGCCCTGGCTCTGGCCTGCTCTCGCTCTGGCGTGCCCTCGCTTTGGCTCCAGCCTGCTCTCGCTCTGACTCTGGCCTGCCCTCGCCCTGGCTCTGGCCTGCTCTGGATCTGTCTCTGGCCTGCCCTCGCCTTGGCTCCAGCATGCTATCGCTCTGGCCTGCCCTCACCTTGGCTCCAGCCTGCTCTTGCTCTGGCTCCGGCCAGCCCTCGCCCTGGCTCCGGCCTGCCCTTACTCTGGCTCCGGCCAGCCCTTGCCTTGGCTCCGGCCTGCTCTTGCTCTGGCTCTGGCCTGCCCTCGCCCTGGCTCCGGACTGCTCTTGCTCTGGCCTGCCCTCGTCTTGACTCCGGCCTGCTCTTGCTCTGGTTCTGGCCTGCCTTCGCCTTGGCTCTGGCCTGCCCTCGCTCTGGCTCAAGCCTGCTCTAGACCCCAGTCACAGCTGTTGACCCACACCGGGGAATGCAGGAAAAGGCAGGTTCGGCTGGCATACAGACAGGTGGGTACTGGCAGGCACGGCTGGTATGTTGACAGGTGGGTATTGGCAGGCACGGCTGGTATGCAGAAGGTGGGCACTGGCAGGCACGGCTGGCATGCAGACAGGTGGGCACTGGCAGGCACGGCTGGCATGCAGACAGGCGGGTACTGGCAGGTAGGAACGCAGGCAGGATAGGGACCAGTACAGACGGGACACAGGAACGGAGCCGCAGGTGCGGTAGACAAGCAGAGCAGAGCAAAACCCACAGATGCGGTAGACAAGCAGAGCAGAGCAAAACCCGCAGATGCGGAAGACAAGCAGAGCAGAGCAAAACCCGCAGGTGCGATAAACAAGCAGAGCAGAGAAAAACCCGCAAATGCGGTAGACAAGCAGAGCAGAGCAAAACCCGCAGATGCAGTAGACAAGCAGAGCAGAGCAAAACCCGCAGATGCGATAGACGAGCAGAGCAGAGCAAAACCCACAGATGCGGTAGACAAGCAGAGCAGAGCAAAACTTACTCTGGCTGTGGCCTGCCCTTTCCTTGGCTCCGGCCTGCTCTTGCTCTGGCTCCAGCCTGCCCTCGTCCTGGCTCCGGCCTGCCCTTACTCTGGCTCCGGCCAGCCCTCGAGGGCCTTGGCTCCGGCCTGCTCTTGCTTTGGCTCTGGCCTGCCCTCGCCCTGGCTCCAGACGGCTCTTGCTCTGGCCTGCCCTCGTCTTGACTCCGGCCTGCTCTCGCTCTGGTTCTGGCCTGCCTTCGCCTTGGCTCCGGCCTGCCCTCGCTCTGGCTCAAGCCTGCTCTACCTCTGGCTGTGGCCTGCCCTTTCCTTGGCTCCGGACTGCTCTCGCTCTGGCTCTGGCCTGCTTTTGCTCTGGCTCTCGCCTGCCCTCGACTTGGCTCCGACCTGCTCTCGCTCTGGCCTGCCCTCGCCTTGGCTCCGGCCTGCTCTCGCTCTGGCCTGCCCTCGCCTTGGCTCCGGCCTGCTCTCGCTCTGGCCTGCCTTTGCCTTGTCTCCGGCCTGCTCTCACTCTGGCTCTGGGCTGCCTTTGCCTTTGCTCCGTCCGGCCTGCTCTCGCTCTGGCTCTAGCCTGCCTTCGCCTTGGCTCCGGGCTGCTCTCGCTCTGGCCTGCCCTCGCTTTGGCTCTGGTCTGCCCTTGCCTTGGCTACGGCCTGCTCTCTCCTTGGCTCCAGCCTGCTCTCGCTCTAGCTCCGTCCTGCCCTCGCCCTGGCTCCACTATGCCACAGCTCGGGCTCCGGCCTGCCCTCGCCTTGCGTCCTGCTCTCTCCCTGGCTCTGAACTGCTCTCTCTCTGGCTCTGGCCTGCCCCCGCCCTGGCTCCGGCCTGCTCTCTCTCTGGCTCTGGCCTGCCCTTGCCCTGGCTCCGGCCTACTCTCGCTCTGGCTCTTGCCTCGCCCTGTCTCCGGCCTGCTCTCGCTCTGGTTCCGGCCTGCCCTTGCCTTGGCTCTGGCCTTCTCTATCTCTGGCTCCGGCCTGCCCTTGCCTTGGCTCTGGCCTACCCTCGCCTTGCCTCCGGCCAGCTCTCGCTCTGGCTACGGCCTGCCCTCGCCCTGACTCCAGACTGCCCTTGCTCTGGGTCCGGCCAGCCCTCACATTGGCTCCGGCCTGCTCTCGCCCTGCCTCCGACCTGCTCTCGCACTGGCCTGCCCTCGCCCTGGCTCCGGCCTGCTCTCTCTCTGGCTCTGGCCTGCTCATGCCTTGGCTCCGGCCTGCTCTCTCTCTGGCTCTGGCCTGCCCATGCCTTAGCTCCGGCCTTCTCTCACTCTGACCTGCCCTCGCCCGGGCCTACCCTCGCCTTGGCTCTGGCCTGCTCTCGCTCTGGCTCCTGCCTGCCCTCGCCCTGACTCCGGCCTGCCCTTGCTCTGGCTCCGGCCAGCCCTCGCATTGGCTCCGGCCTGCTCTCGCCTTGGCTCCGGCCTGCTCTCGCTCTGGCCTGCTCTCGCCTTTGCTCCGGCCTGCTCTCGCTCTGGCTCTAGCCTGCCTTCGCCTTGGCTCCGGGCTGCTCTCGCTCTGGCCTGCCCTCGCTTTTGGCTCTGGTCTGCCCTTGCCTTGGCTACGGCCTGCTCTCGCCTTGGCTCCAGCCTGCTCTCGCTCTAGCTCCGTCCTGCCCTCGCTCTGGCTCCACTATGCCACAGCTCGGGCTCCGGCCTGCCCTCGCCTTGGCTACGTCCTGCTCTGTCCTGCTCTCTCCCTGGCTTTGGACTGCCCTCGCCCTGGCTCCGGCCTGCTCTCTCTCTGGCTCTGGGCTGCCTTTGCCTTTGCTCCGGCCAGCTCTCGCTCTGGCTCTAGCCTGCCTTCACCTTGGCTCCGGCCTGCTCGCTCTCTGGCTTGCCCTGGCTTCGGCCTACTCTCGCTCTGGCCTGCTCTTGCCCTTTCTCCGGCCTCCTCTCGCCCTGGTTCCGGCCTGCTCTTACCTTGGCTCTGGCCTTCTCTCGCTCTGGCCTGCCCTTGCCTTGGCTCTGGCCTACTCTCGCTCTGGCCTGCCCTCGCCCTGGCTCTGGCCTGCTCTCGCTCTGGCGTGCCCTCGCTTTGGCTCCGGCCTGCTCTCGCTCTGACTCTGGCCTGCCCTCGCCCTGGCTCCGGCCTGCTCTGGATCTGTCTCTGGCCTGCCCTCGCCTTGGCTCCAGCATGCTATCGCTCTGGCCTGCCCTCACCTTGGCTCCAGCCTGCTCTCGCCTTGGCTCCAGCCTGGTCTTGCTCTGGCTCCGGCCAGCCCTCGCCCTGGCTCCGGCCTGCCCTTACTCTGGCTCCGGCCAGCCCTTGCCTTGGCTCCGGCCTGCTCTTGCTCTGGCCTGCCCTCGCCCTGGCTCCGGACTGCTCTTGCTCTGGCCTGCCCTCGTCTTGACTCCGGCCTGCTCTCGCTCTGGTTCTGGCCTGCCTTCGCCTTGGCTCTGGCCTGCCCTCGCTCTGGCTCAAGCCTGCTCTAGACCCCAGTCACAGCTGTTGACCCACACCGGGGAATGCAGGAAAAGGCAGGTTCGGCTGGCATACAGACAGGTGGGTACTGGCAGGCACGGCTGGTATGTTGACAGGTGGGTATTGGCAGGCACGGCTGGTATGCAGAAGGTGGGCACTGGCAGGCACGGCTGGCATGCAGACAGGTGGGCACTGGCAGGCACGGCTGGCATGCAGACAGGCGGGTACTGGCAGGTAGGAACGCAGGCAGGATAGGGACCAGTACAGACGGGACACAGGAACGGAGCCGCAGGTGCGGTAGACAAGCAGAGCAGAGCAAAACCCACAGATGCGGTAGACAAGCAGAGCAGAGCAAAACCCGCAGATGCGGAAGACAAGCAGAGCAGAGCAAAACCCGCAGGTGCGGTAGACAAGCAGAGCAGAGCAAAACTTACTCTGGCTGTGGCCTGCCCTTTCCTTGGCTCCGGACTGCTCTCGCTCTGGCCTGCTTTCGCTCTGGCTCTGGCCTGCCCTCGACTTGGCTCCGGCCTGCTCTCGCTCTGGCCTGCCCTCGCCTTGGCTCCGGCCTGCTCTCGCTCTGGCCTGCCCTCGCCTTGGCTCCGGCCTGCTCTCGCTCTGGCCTGCCCTCGCCTTGGCTCTGGCCTGCTCTCGCGCTAGCTCTGGACTGCCTTTGCCTTGCTTGTCTCTGGCCTACTCTCACTCTGGCACAGGCCTGCTCTCGCTCTGGCGATTGTCTGCCCTTGCCTTGGCTCCGGCCTGCTCTAGCTCTGGCCTGCTCTTGCTCTGGCCTACCCTGGCTCTGCCTCTGGCCTGCCCTCGCCTAGGCTACGGCCTGCTCTCGCCTTTGCTCCGGCCTGCTCTCGCTCTAGCTCCGTACTGCCCTCGCCCTGGCTCCACTATGCCACAGCTCGGGCTCCGGCCTGCCCTCGCCTTGGCTACGTCCTGCTCTCTCCCTGGCTCTGAACTGCTCTCTCTCTGGCTCTGGCCTACCCTTGCCCTGGCTCCGGCCTGCTCTCTCTCTCTGGCTCTGGCCTGCCCTTGCCCTGGCTGAGGCCTACTCTCGCTCTGGCCTGCCCTAGCCTTGGCTCTGGCCTTCTCTATCTCTGGCTCCGGCCTGCCCTTGCCTTGGCTCTGGCCTACCCTCGCCTTGACTCCGGCCTGCTCTCGCCTTGGCTCCGGCCTGCTCTCGCTCTGGCTACTGCCTGCCCTCGGCCTGACTCCGGCTTGCCCTGGCTCTGGCTCCGGCCAGCCCTCACATTGGCTCCGGCCCGCTCTCGCCCTGCCTCCGACCTGTTCTGGCTCTGGCCTGCACTCGCCCTGGCTCCGGCCTGCTCTCTCTCTGGCTCTGGCCTGCCCATTGGCTCCGGCCTGCTCTCTCTCTGGCTCTGGCCTGCCCTTGCCTTAGCTCCGGCCTGCTCTCGCTCTGACTCTGACCTGCCCTCACCCTGGCTCTGGCCTACCCTCACCTTGGCTCCGGCCTGCTCTCGCCTTGGCTCCGGCCTGCTCTCGCTCTGGCTCCTGCCTGCCCTCGCCCTGACTCTGGCCTGCCCTTGCTCTGGCTCCGGCCAGCCCTCGCATTGCCTCTTGCCTGCTCTCTCTCTGGCTCCGGCCTGCTCTCGCCCAGTCTCTTGCTTGCTCTCGCCAGATCTGGCCAGTCTGGCCTGTCCTCTCCTTGGCTCCAGCCTGCTCTCGCACTGGCTCCGGCCTGCCCTCGCCCTGGCTCTGGCCTGCTCTCGCTCTGTCCTGCTCTCGCCTTGGCTCCGTCCAGCCTGCTCTCGCTCTAGCTCGGTCCTGCCCTCGCCCTGGCTCCACTATGCCACAGCTCGGGCTCCGGCCTGCCCTCGCCTTGGCTACGTCCTGCTCTCTCCCTGGCTCTGAACTGCTCTCGCTCTGGCCTGCCCTCGCCCTGGCTCCGGCCTGCTCTCTCTGGCTCTGGCCTGCCCTTGCCCTGGCTCCGGCCTGCTCTCTCTCTGGCTCTGGCTTGCCCTTGCCCTGGCTTCGGCCTGCTCTCGCTCTGGCCTCGCCCTGTCTCCGGCCTCCTCTCACCCTGGTTCCGGCCAGCCCTTGCCTTGGCTCTGGGCCTTCTCTTGCTCTGGCTCTGGCCTGCCCTTGCCTTGGCTCTGGCCTACTCTCGCTCTGGCCTGCCCTCGCCCTGGCTCCGGCCTGCTCTCGCTCTGGCCTGCTCTCGGCTCTGGCGTGCCCTCGCTTTGGCTCCGGCCTGCTCTCGCTCTGACTCTGGCCTGCCCTCGCTCCAGCCTGCTCTGGATCTTTCTCTGGCCTGCCCTCGCCTTGGCTCCGGCCTGCTCTCGCTCTGGATTTGGCCTGCCCTCACCTTGGCTCCGGCCTGCTCTCGCCTTGGCTCCGGCCTGCTCTTGCTCTGGCTCCAGCCTGCCCTCGTCCTGGCTCCGGCCTGCCCTTACTCTGGCTCCGGCCAGCCCTCGAGGGCCTTGGCTCCGGCCTGCTCTTGCTTTGGCTCTGGCCTGCCCTCGCCCTGGCTCCGGACGGCTCTTGCTCTGGCCTGCCCTCGTCTTGACTCCGGCCTGCTCTCGCTCTGGTTCTGGCCTGCCTTCGCCTTGGCTCCGGACTGCTCTCGCTCTGGCTTTGCCTGCTTTTGCTCTGGCTCTGGCCTGCCCTCGCTTTGGCTCCGACCTGCTCTCGCTCTGGCCTGCCCTCGCCTTGGCTCTGGCCTGCTCTGGCTCTGGCCTGCCTTTGCCTTGTCTCCGGCCTGCTCTCACTCTGGCTCTGGGCTGCCTTTGCCTTTGCTCCGGCCTGCTCTCGCTCTGGCTCTAGCCTGCCTTCGCCTTGGCTCCGGGCTGCTCTCGCTCTGGCTCTGGCCTGCCCTCGCTTTGGCTCTGGTCTGCCCTTGCCTTGGCTACGGCCTGCTCTCGCCTTGGCTCCAGCCTGCTCTCGCTCTAGCTCCGTCCTGCCCTCGCCCTGGCTCCACTATGCCACAGCTCGGGCTCCGGCCTGCCCTCGCCTTGGCTACGTCCTGCTCTCTCCCTGGCTCTGAACTGCTCTCTCTCTGGCTCTGGCCTGCCCTCGCCCTGGCTCCAGCCTGCTCTCTCTCTGGCTCTGGCCTACCCTTGCCCTGGCTCCGGCCTACTCTCGCTCTGGCTCTTGCCTCGCCCTGTCTCCGGCCTGCTCTCGCCCTGGTTCCGGCCTGCCCTTGCCTTGGCTCTGGCCTACCCTCGCCTTGACTCCGGCCAGCTCTCGCTCTGGCTACGGCCAGCTCTCGCTCTGCCTATGGCCTGCCCTCGCCCTGACTCCGGCCTGCCCTTGCTCTGGGTCCGGCCAGCCCTCACATTGGCTCCGGCCTGCTCTCGCCCTGCCTCCTACCTGCTCTCGCTCTGGCCAGCCCTCGCCCTGGCTCCGGCCTGCTCTCTCTCTGGCTCTGGCCTGCCCATGCCTTGGCTCCGGCCTGCTCTCTCTCTGGCTCTGGCCTGTCCATGCCTTAGCTCCGGCCTTCTCTCACTCTGACCTGCCCTCGCCCGGGCCTACCCTCGCCTTGGCTCTGGCTTGCTCTCGCTCTGGCTCCTGCCTGCCCTCGCCCTGACTCCGGCCTGCCCTTGCTCTGGCTCCGGCCAGCCCTCGCATTGGCTCCGGCCTGCTCTCGCCCTGGCTCCGAAATGCTCTCTTTCTGGCTCTGGCCTGCCCTTGCCTTGGCTGTGGCCTGCTCTCGCTCTGGCTCTGTCCTGCCCTCGCCTTGGCTCCGGCCTGCTCTTGCCCTGTCTCCGGCCTGCTCTCTCTCTGGCTTGCCCTTGCCCTGGCTTCGGCCTACTCTCGCTCTGGCCTCGCCCTTTCTCCGGCCTCCTCTCGCCCTGGTTCCGGCCTGCTCTTACCTTGGCTCTGGCCTTCTCTCGCTCTGGCCTGCCCTTGCCTTGGCTCTGGCCTACTCTCGCTCTGGCCTGCCCTCGCCCTAGCTCTGGCCTGCTCTCGCTCTGGCGTGCCTTCGCTTTGGCTCCAGCCGGCTCTCGCTCTGACTCTGGCCTGCCCTCGCCCTGGCTCCGGCCTGCTCTGGATCTGTCTCTGGCCTGCCCTCGCCTTGGCTCCAGCATGCTATCGCTCTGGCCTGCCCTCACCTTGGCTCCAGCCTGCTCTCGCCTTGGCTCCAGCCTGCTCTTGCTCTGGCTCCGGCCAGCCCTCGCCCTGGCTCCGGCCTGCCCTTACTCTGGCTCCGGCCAGCCCTTGCCTTGGCTCCGGCCTGCTCTTGCTCTGGCTCTGGCCTGCCCTCGCCCTGGCTCCGGACTGCTCTTGCTCTGGCCTGCCCTCGTCTTGACTCCGGCCTGCTCTTGCTCTGGTTCTGGCCTGCCTTCGCCTTGGCTCTGGCCTGCCCTCGCTCTGGCTCAAGCCTGCTCTAGACCCCAGTCACAGCTGTTGACCCACACCGGGGAATGTAGGAAAAGGCAGGTTCGGCTGGCATACAGACAGGTGGGTACTGGCAGGCACGGCTGGTATGTTGACAGGTGGGTATTGGCAGGCACGGCTGGTATGCAGAAGGTGGGCACTGGCAGGCACGGCTGGCATGCAGACAGGTGGGCACTGGCAGGCACGGCTGGCATGCAGACAGGCGGGTACTGGCAGGTAGGAACGCAGGCAGGATAGGGACCAGTACAGACGGGACACAGGAACGGAGCCGCAGGTGCGGTAGACAAGCAGAGCAGAGCAAAACCCACAGATGCGGTAGACAAGCAGAGCAGAACAAAACCCACAGATGCGGTAGACAAGCAGAGCAGAGCAAAACCCGCAGATGCGGAAGACAAGCAGAGCAGAGCAAAACCCGCAGGTGCGGTAAACAAGCAGAGCAGAGAAAAACCCGCAAATGCGGTAGACAAGCAGAGCAGAGCAAAACCCGCAGATGCAGTAGACAAGCAGAGCAGAGCAACACCCGCAGATGCGATAGACAAGCAGAGCAGAGCAAAACCCACAGATGCGGTAGACAAGCAGAGCAGAGCAAAACTTACTCTGGCTGTGGCCTGCCCTTTCCTTGGCTCCGGCCTGCTCTCGCCTTGGCTCCGGCCTGCTCTTGCTCTGGCTCCAGCCTGCCCTCGTCCTGGCTCCGGCCTGCCCTTACTCTGGCTCCGGCCAGCCCTCAAGGGGCTTGGCTCCGGCCTGCTCTTGCTTTGGCTCTGGCCTGCCCTCGCCCTGGCTCCGGACGGCTCTTGCTCTGGCCTGCCCTCGTCTTGACTCCGGCCTGCTCTCGCTCTGGTTCTGGCCTGCCTTCGCCTTGGCTCCGGCCTGCCCTCGCTCTGGCTCAAGCCTGCTCTACCTCTGGCTGTGGCCTGCCCTTTCCTTGGCTCCGGACTGCTCTCGCTCTGGCTCTGGCCTGCTTTTGCTCTGCCTCTGGCCTGCCCTCGACTTGGCTCCGGCTTGCACTCGCTCTGGCCCTGGCCTGCCCTCGCTTTGGCTCCGACCTGCTCTCGCTCTGGCCTGCCCTCGCCTTGGCTCCGGCCTGCTCTCGCTCTGGCCTGCCCTCGCCTTGGCTCCGGCCTGCTCTGGCTATGGCCTGCCTTTGCCTTGTCTCCGGCATGCTCTCACTCTGGCTCTGGGCTGCCTTTGCCTTTGCTCCGGCCTGCTCTCGCTCTGGCTCTAGCCTGCCTTCGCCTTGGCTCCGGGCTGCTCTCACTCTGGCCTGCCCTCGCTTTGGCTCTGGTCTGCCCTTGCCTTGGCTACGGCCTGCTCTCTCCTTGGCTCCAGCCTGCTCTCGCTCTAGCTCCGTCCTGCCCTCGCCCGGGCTCCACTATGCCACAGCTCGGGCTCCGGCCTGCCCTCGCCTTGCGTCCTGCTCTCTCCCTGGCTCTGAACTGCTCTCTCTCTGGCTCTGGCCTGCCCCCGCCCTGGCTCCGGCCTGCTCTCTCTCTGGCTCTGGCCTGCCCTTGCCCTGGCTCCGGCCTACTCTCGCTCTGGCTCTTGCCTCGCCCTGTCTCCGGCCTGCTCTCGCCCTGGTTCCGGCCTGCCCTTGCCTTGGCTCTGGCCTTCTCTATCTCTGGCTCCGGCCTGCCCTTGCCTTGGCTCTGGCCTACCCTCGCCTTGACTCCGGCCAGCTCTCGCTCTGGCTACGGCCTGCCCTCGCCCTGACTCCAGACTGCCCTTGCTCTGGGTCCGCCAAGCCCTCACATTGGCTCCGGCCTGCTCTCGCCCTGCCTCCGACCTGCTCTCGCTCTGGCCTGCCCTCGCCCTGGCTCCGGCCTGCTCTCTCTCTGGCTCTGGCCTGCCCATGCCTTGGCTCCGGCCTGCTCTCTCTCTGGCTCTGGCCTGCCCATGCCTTAGCTCCGGCCTTCTCTCACTCTGACCTGCCCTCGCCCGGGCCTACCCTCGCCTTGGCTCTGGCCTGCTCTCGCTCTGGCTCCTGCCTGCCCTCGCCCTGACTCCGGCCTGCCCTTGCTCTGGCTCCGGCCAGCCCTCGCATTGGCTCCAGCCTGCTCTCGCCTTGGCTCCGGCCTGCTCTCGCTCTGGCCTGCCCTCGCCTTGGCTCCGGCCTGCTCTGGCTCTGGCCTGCCTTTGCCTTGTCTTCGGCCTGCTCTCTCTCTGGCTCTGGCTTGCCCTGGCTTCGGCCTACTCTCGCTCTGGCCTGCTCTCGCTCTGGCCTCGCCCTTTGTCCGGCCTCCTCTCGCCCTGGTTCCGGCCTGCTCTTACCTTGGCTCTGGCCTTCTCTCGCTCTGGCCTGCCCTTGCCTTGGCTCTGGCCTACTCTCGCTCTGGCCTGCCCTCGCCCTGGCCTGCTCTCGCTCTGGCGTGCCCTCGCTTTGGCTCCGGCCTGCTCTCGCTCTG
Source organism: Phyllobates terribilis (assembly GCF_046119375.1). NCBI lineage: Eukaryota > Metazoa > Chordata > Amphibia > Anura > Dendrobatidae > Phyllobates > Phyllobates terribilis. Next base: position 4,856,075 of record NW_027362863.1, read on the forward strand.
ACTCTGGCCTGCCCTCGCCCTGGCTCCGGCCTGCTCTGGATCTGTCTCTGGCCTGCCCTCGCCTTGGCTCCAGCATGCTATCGCTCTGGCCTGCCCTCACCTTGGCTCCAGCCTGCTCTCACCTTGGCTCCAGCCTGCTCTTGCTCTGGCTCCGGCCAGCCCTCGCCCTGGCTCCGGCCTGCCCTTACTCTGGCTCCGACCAGCCCTTGCTTTGGCTCCGGCCTGCTCTTGCTCTGGCTCTGGCCTGCCCTCGCCCTGGCTCCGGACTGCTCTTGCTCTGGCCTGCCCTCGTCTTGACTCCGGCCTGCTCTCGCTCTGGTTCTGGCCTGCCTTCGCCTTGGCTCTGGCCTGCCCTCGCTCTGGCTCAAGCCTGCTCTAGACCCCAGTCACAGCTGTTGACCCACACCGGGGAATGCAGGAAAAGGCAGGTTCGGCTGGCATACAGACAGGTGGGTACTGGCAGGCACGACTGGTATGTTGACAGGTGGGTATTGGCAGGCACGGCTGGTATGCAGAAGGTGAGCACTGGCAGGCACGGCTGGCATGCAGACAGGTGGGCACTGGCAGGCACGGCTGGCATGCAGACAGGCGGGTACTGGCAGGTAGGAACGCAGGCAGGATAGGGACCAGTACAGACGGGACACAGGAACGGAGCCGCAGGTGCGGTAGACAAGCAGAGCAGAGCAAAACCCACAGATGCGGTAGACAAGCAGAGCAGAGCAAAACCCGCAGATGCGGAAGACCAGCAGAGCAGAGCAAAACCCGCAGGTGCGGTAAACAAGCAGAGCAGAGAAAAACCCGCAAATGCGGTAGACAAGCAGAGCAGAGCAAAACCCGCAGATGCAGTAGACAAGCAGAGCAGAGCAAAACCCGCAGATGCGATAGACAAGTAGAGCAGAGCAAAACCCACAGATGCGGTAGACAAGCAGAGCAGAGCAAAACTTACTCTGGCTGTGGCCTGCCCTTTCCTTGGCTCCGGACTGCTCTCGCTCTGGCCTGCTTTCGCTCTGGCTCTGGCCTGCCCTCGACTTGGCTCCGGCCTGCTCTCGCTCTGGCCTGCCCTCGCCTTGGCTCCGGCCTGCTCTCGCTCTGGCCTGCCCTCGCCTTGGCTCCGGCCTGCTCTCGAGCTAGCTCTGGACTGCCTTTGCCTTGTCTCTGGCCTACTCTCACTCTGGCTCAGGCCTGCTCTCGCTCTGGCGATGGTCTGCCCTTGCCTTGGCTCCGGCCTGCTCTAGCTCTGGCCTGCTCTTGCTCTGGCCTACCCTGGGTCTGCCTCTGGCCTGCCCTCGCCTAGGCTACGGCCTGCTCTCGCCTTTGCTCCGGCCTGCTCTCGCTCTAGCTCCGTACTGCCCTCGCCCTGGCTCCACTATGCCACAGCTCGGGCTCCGGCCTGCCCTAGCCTTGGCTCTGGCCTTCTCTATCTCTGGCTCCGGCCTGCCCTTGCCTTGGCTCTGGCCTATCCTCGCCTTGACTTCGGCCTGCTCTCGCCTTGGCTCCGGCCTGCTCTCGCTCTGGCTACTGCCTGCCCTCGGCCTGACTCCGGCCTGCCCTGGCTCTGGCTCCGGCCAGCCCTCACATTGGCTCCGGCCCGCTCTCGCCCTGCCTCCGACCTGTTCTGGCTCTGGCCTGCACTCGCCCTGGCTCCGGCCTGCTCTCTCTCTGGCTCTGGCCTGCCCATTGGCTCCGGCCTGCTCTCTCTCTGGCTCTGGCCTGCCCTTGCCTTAGCTCCGGCCTGCTCTCGCTCTGACTCTGACCTGCCCTCACCCTGGCTCTGGCCTACCCTCACCTTGGCTCCGGCCTGCTCTCGCTCTGGCTCCTGCCTGCCCTCGCCCTGACTCTGGCCTGCCCTTGCTCTGGCTCCGGCCAGCCCTCGCATTGCCTCTTGCCTGCTCTCTCTCTGGCTCCGGCCTGCTCTCGCCCAGTCTCTTGCTTGCTCTCGCTCTGGCCAGTCTGGCCTGTCCTCTCCTTGGCTCCAGCCTGCTCTCGCACTGGCTCCGGCCTGCCCTCGTCCTGGCTCTGGCCTGCTCTCGCTCTGTCCTGCTCTCGCCTTGGCTCCGTCCAGCCTGCTCTCGCTCTAGCTCGGTCCTGCCCTCGCCCTGGCTCCACTATGCCACAGCTCGGGCTCCGGCCTGCCCTCGCCTTGGCTACGTCCTGCTCTCTCCCTGGCTCTGAACTGCTCTCGCTCTGGCCTGCCCTCGCCCTGGCTCCGGCCTGCTCTCTCTCTGGCTCTGGCCTGCCCTTGCCCTGGCTCCGGCCTGCTCTCTCTCTGGCTCTGGCTTGCCCTTGCCCTGGCTTCGGCCTGCTCTCGCTCTGGCCTGCTCTCGCTCTGGCCTCGCCCTGTCTCCGGCCTCCTCTCATCCTGGTCCGGCCAGCCCTTGCCTTGGCTCTGGGCCTTCTCTTGCTCTGGCCTGCCCTTGCCTTGGCTCTGGCCTACTCTCGCTCTGGGTCTGGCCTGCCCTCGCCCTGGCTCCGGCCTGCTCTCGCAATGGCCTTCTCTCGGCTCTGGCGTGCCCTCGCTTTGGCTCCGGCCTGCTCTCGCTCTGACTCTGGCCTGCCCTCGCTCCAGCCTGCTCTGGATCTTTCTCTGGCCTGCCCTCGCCTTGGCTCCGGCCTGCTCTCGCTCTGGCTTTGGCCTGCCCTCACCTTGGCTCCAGCCTGATCTCGCCTTGGCTCCGGCCTGCTCTTGCTCTGGCTCCAGCCTGCTCTTGCTCTGGCTCCAGCCTGCCCTCGTCCTGGCTCCGGCCTGCCCTTACTCTGGCTCCGGCCAGCCCTCGAGGGCCTTGGCTCCGGCCTGCTCTCGCTCTGGTTCTGGCCTGCCTTCGCCTTGGCTCCGGCCTGCCCTCGCTCTGGCTCAAGCCTGCTCTACCTCTGGCTGTGGCCTGCCCTTTCCTTGGGTCCGGACTGCTCTCGCTCTGGCTCTGCCTGCTTTTGCTCTGGCTCTGGCCTGCCCTCGACTTGGCTCCGGCTTGCACTCGCTCTGGCCCTGGCCTGCCCTCGCTTTGGCTCCGACCTGCTCTCGCTCTGGCCTGCCCTCGCCTTGGCTCCGGCCTGCTCTCGCTCTGGCCTGCCCTCGCCTTGGCTCCGGCTTGCTCTGGCTCTGGCCTGCCTTTGCCTGGTCTCCGGCCTGCTCTCACTCTGGCTCTGGGCTGCCTTTGCCTTTGCTCCGGCCTGCTCTCGCTCTGGCTCTAGCCTGCCTTCGCCTTGGCTCCGGGCTGCTCTCGCTCTGGCTCTGGCCTGCCCTCGCTTTGGCTCTGGTCTGCCCTTGCCTTGGCTACGGCCTGCTCTCGCCTTGGCTCCAGCCTGCTCTCGCTCTAGCTCCGTCCTGCCCTCGCCCTGGCTCCACTATGCCACAGCTCGGGCTCCGGCCTGCCCTCGCCTTGGCTACGTCCTGCTCTCTCCCTGGCTCTGAACTGCTCTCTCTCTGGCTCTGGCCTGCCCTCGCCCTGGCTCCAGCCTGCTCTCTCTCTGGCTCTGGCCTGCCCTTGCCCTGGCTCCGGCCTACTCTCGCTCTGGCTCTTGCCTCGCCCTGTCTCCGGCCTGCTCTCGCCCTGGTTCCGGCCTGCCCTTGCCTTGGCTCTGGCCTACCCTCGCCTTGACTCCGGCCACCTCTCGCTCTGGCTACGGCCTTCCCTCGCCCTGACTCCGGCCTGCCCTTGCTCTGGGTCCGGCCAGCCCTCACATTGGCTCCGGCCTGCTCTCGCCCTGCCTCCGACCTGCTCTCGCTCTGGCCAGCCCTCGCCCTGGCTCCGGCCTGCTCTCTCTCTGGCTCTGGCCTGCCCATGCTTTGGCTCCGGCCTGCTCTCTCTCTGGCTCTGGCCTGTCCATGCCTTAGCTCCGGCCTTCTCTCACTCTGACCTGCCCTCGCCCGGGCCTACCCTCGCCTTGGCTCTGGCCTGCTCTCGCTCTGGCTCCTGCCTGCCCTCGCCCTGACTCCGGCCTGCCCTTGCTCTGGCTCCGGCCAGCCCTCGCATTGGCTCCGGCCTGCTCTCGCCCTGGCTCCGAAATGCTCTCTTTCTGGCTCTGGCCTGCCCTTGCCTTGGCTGTGGCCTGCTCTCGCTCTGGCTTTGTCCTGCCCTCGCCTTGGCTCCGGCCTGCTCTTGCCCTGGCTCCGGCCTGCTCTCTCTCTGGCTCTGGCTTGCCCTTGCCCTGGCTTCGGCCTACTCTCGCTCTGGCCTCGCCCTTTCTCCGGCCTCCTCTCGCCCTGGTTCCGGCCTGCTCTTACCAAGCTTGGCTCTGGCCTTCTCTCGCTCTGGCCTGCCCTTGCCTTGGCTCTGGCCTACTCTATCTCTAGCTCCGGCCTGCCCTTGCCTTGGCTGTGGCCTACCCTTGCTTTGGCTGTGGCCTGCTCTCGCCTTGGCTCCGGCCTGCTCTCGTTCTGGCTACGGCCTGCCCTCGCCCTGACTCCGACCTGCCCTTGCTCTGGCCCCGGCCAGCTCTCGCATTGGCTCCGGCCTGCTCTCGCCCTGCCTCCGACCTTCTCTGGCTCTGGCCTGCCCTCGCCCTGGCTCCGGCCAGCTCTCTCTCTGGCTCTGGCCTGCCCATGCCTTGGCTCCGGCCTGCTCTCTCTCTGGCTCTGGCCTGCCCTTGCCTGAGCTCCGGCCTGCTCTCGCTCTGACTCTGACCTGCCCTCGCCCTGGCTCTGGCCTACCCTCACCTTGGCTCCGGCCTGCTCTCGCCTTGGCTCCAGCCTGCCCTCGTCCTGACTCCGGCCTGCCCTTGCATTGGCTCTTGCCTGCTCTCGCCCTGGCTCCGACCTACTCTCTCTCTGGCCTTGCCTTGGCTCTGGCCTGCTCTCGCTCTGGCTCTGTCCTGCCCTCGCCTTGGCTCCGGCCTGCTCTTGCCTGGCTCCGGCATGCTCTCGCTCTGGCTCTGGCCTGCCCTCTCTCTGGCTCTGGCCTGCCCTTGCCCTGGCTCCGGCCTACTCTAGCTCTGGCATCACCCTGTCTCCGGCCTCCTCTCGCCCTGGTTCCGGCCTGCCCTTGCTTTGGCTCTGGCCTTCTCTCGCTCTGGCTCTCGCCTGCCCTTGCCTTGGCTCTGGTCTACTCTCGCTCTGGCTCTGGCCAGCTCTTGCTCTGGCCTGCTCTCGCTCTGGCCTGCTCTCGCTGGGGCTCTGGCCTGCTCTCGCCTTGGCTCTGGCCTGCTCTCGCCTTGGCTCCGGCCTGCTATCGCTCTTGCTCTAGCCTGCCCGAGCTCCCTCTGGCTCTGGCTTGCCCTCGCTCTGGCTCTTGCCTGCCCTCGCCTTGACCGGCCTGCTCTGACTCTGGCTCGGGCCTGCCCTCGCCCTGGCTCCGGCCTGCTCTTGCCCTGGCTCCGGCGTGCTCTCGCCCTGGCTCTGGCCTGCCCTTGCCTTGGCTCTGCCCAACTCTCGCTCTGGCTCCAGCCTGCCCTTGCCCTGGCTCCGGCCTGCTCTCGGTCTGCCTCTGGCCTGCTCTCGCTCTGGCTCTGGCCTGCCCCTGTCTTTGCTCCGGCTTGCTTTCGCTCTGGCCTGCCCTCGACTTGGCTCCGGACTGCTCTCGCTTTGGCTCTGGCCTGCCCTCGCTCTGGCTCTGGCCTGTCCTCGCCTTGTCTCCGGCCTGATCTGACTCTGGCTCTGGCCTGCCCTCGCCCTGCTCTCGCCTTGGCTCTGGCCTGCTCTCGCCCTGGCTCTGGCCTGCTCTCGCCCTGGTTCCGGCTGCCCTTGCCTTGGCTCCGGCCTTCTTTCCCTCTGGCTCTGGCCAAATCTCGCTCTGGCCAAGGCGAAGGCAGGCAAGAGCCACAGCGAGAGCAGGCCAGAGCCTGAGCGAGAGCAGGCTGGAGCCCAGGCAAAGGCAGGCCGGAGCCAGAGCGATAGCAGGCCGTAGCCATGGCAAAGGCAGGCCGGAGCCAGGGCGAGGGCAGGCCAGAGCATGAGCAGGCCGGAGACAGGTCGAGGGCAGGCTGGAGCCAGAGCGAGAGCAGGCCAGAGCGAGGGCAGGCCGGAGCCAGGGCAAGGGCAGGCCAGAGCCAGAGCGAGAGCAGGCCGGAGCCAGGGCGAGGGCAGGCCGGAGCCAGAGCCGGAGCTGGCCGCAGCCAAGGCGAGGGCTGGCCGGAGGCAGAGCCAGGGTAGGCCACAGCAAGAGCAGGCCGGAGCCAAGGCAAGGACAGGCGAGAGCCAGAGCGAGAGCAGGCCTGAGCGAGAGCAGTCCGAAGCCAAGGTGAAGGCAGGCCGGAGCCAGAGCAGGTGCTGGCCGTATCCAAGGCGAGGGCTGGCCGGAGCCAGAGCAAGGGCAGGCCGGAGCCAGGGCGAGGGCAGGCCAGAGCCAGAGCGAGAGTAGGCCAGAGCCAGAGCAAGAGCAGGCCGGAGCCAGGGTGAGGGCAGGCCAGAGCCAGAGCAAGATCAGGCCAGAGACAGGGCGAGAGCAGGCCGGAGCCAAGGCGAGGGCTAGCCGGAGCCAGAGCAAGGGCAGGCCGGAGCCAGAACAAGGGCAGGCTGGAGCCAGAGCAAGGGCAGGCCAGAGCCAGGGCGAGGGCAGGGCAGAGCGAGAGCAGGCCGGAGCCAATGCGAGGGCAGGCCAGAGCCAGAGCAAGGGCAGGCCGGAGTCAGGGCGAGGGCATTCCGGAGCCAGAGCGAGAGCAGGCCGGAGCCAAGGCGAGAGCAGGCCGGAGCCAAGGCGAGGGTAGGCCAAAGACAAGGCAAGGGCAGGCCAGAGCCAGAGCGATAGAAGGCCAGAGCCAAGGCAAGGGCAGGCCGGAACCAGGGCGAGAGCAGGCTGGAGACAGGGCGAGGCCAGAGACAGAGCGAGAGCAGGCCAGAGCAAGAGTAGGCCAGAGCCAGGGCGAGGGCAGGCCATTGCCAGAGAGAGAGCAGGCCGGAGCCAGGGCGAGAGCACGCCAGAGCGAGAGCAGGTCGGAGCCAGGGCGAGAGCAGGCCGGAGCCAAAGGGAGGGCAGGCCGAGCCAGAGCAAGGGCAGGCAGAAGTCAGGGCGAGGGCAGGCTGGAGCCAAAGCGAGAGCAGGCCGGAGACAAGGCGAGAGCAGGCCAGAGCAAGAGTAGGTCGGAGCCAGGGCGAGGGCTGACCAGAGCAAGAGCGGGTCGGAGCCAGGGAGAGAGCAGGCCGGAGCCAATGCGAGAGCAGGCCGGAGCCAATGCGAGAGCAGGCCGGAGCCAGAGCAAGGGCAGGCCGGAGTCATGGCGTGGCAGGCCAGAGCCAGGGCTAGAGCAGGCCGGAGCCAAGGCGAGAGTAGGCCAGAGCCAAGGCAAGGGCAGGCCAGAGCAAAAGCAGGCCGGAGCCAGGGCGAGGGCAGGCCAGAGCAAGAGAAAGCCAGAGCCAGAGCAAGAGCAGGCCGGAGCCAGGGCGAGGGCAGGCCAGAGCCAGAGGAAGAGCAGGCCGGAGCCAGGGCGAGGGCAGGCCAGAGCAAGAGCAGTCCGGAGCCAAGGCAAGGGCAGGCCAGACAAAGCCAGAGCGACAGCAGGCCTACGCCAGAGCATGCCGGAGCCAAGGCGAAGGCTGGCCATAACGAGCGAGAGCAAGCCGGAGCCAAGGCGAGGGCAGGCCGGAGCCAGAGCGGTGGCAGGCCGGAGCCAGGGCGAGGGCAGTCCGGAGCTAGAGCGAGTGCAGGCCGGAGCCAGGGCGAGAGTGGGCCGGAGCCTATGCGAGGACAGGCCAGAGCCAGAGCGAGAGCAGGCCGGAGCCAAGGCGAAGGCAGGCCAGAACCAGAGCGAGAGCATGCCGGAGTCAAGATGAGGCCAGGCCAGAGCCAGAGTCAGAGAAGGCCGGAGCCAAGGCAGGCCAGAGCCAGAGCGAGAGAAAGCCAGAGCCAGAGCGAGCAAGAGCAGTCCGGAGCCAAGGCAAGGGTAGGCCAGAGAGAGCATGCCTGAGCCAGAGCGAGAGCAGGCCAGAGCCAAGGCGAAGGCAGGCCAGAACCAGAGTGAGAGCATGCCTGAGCCAGAGCGAGAGCTGGCCAGAGCCAGAGCGAAAGTAGGCCGGAGCCAGGGCTAGGGCAGGCCAGAGCCAGATAGAGAGTAGGCCGGAGCCAGGGTGAGGGCAGGCCAGAGCCAGAGCGAGAGCAGGCAGGAGCCAGGGTGAAAGCAGTCCGGAGCCAAGGCAAGGGCAGTCCGAAGCCAGTGCGAGGGCAGTACGGATGTAGAGCGAGAGCAGGCCGGAGTCAAGGTGAGATTAGCCCGGAGCCAAGGCGAGGGCAGGCCAGAGGCAGAGCCAGGGCAGGCCAGAGCCAGAGCGAGAGCGAGAGTAGGTCGGAGCCAGAGCGAGAGCAGGACGGAGGCAGAGAAAGAGCAGGCCGGAGCCAGGGCAAAGGCTGGCCGGAACAAGGGCGAGAACAGGCCAGAGCCAGAGCAAGAGCAGGCCAGAGCCAGAGCAAGAGCAGGCCGGAGCCAGGGCGAGGGCTGACCAGAGTCAGAGCAAGAGCAGGCCTGAGCCAGGGTGAGAGCAGGCCGGAGCCAAGGTGAGAGCTGGCCGGAGCCAGAGCAAGGGCAGGCCGGAACCAGGGAGAGGACAGGCCGGAGCCAAGGCGAGAGCAGGCCGGAGCCAAGGCTAGGGCAGGCTTGAGCCAGACCGAGAGCAGGCCGGAGCCAGGGCAAGAGCAGGCCGGAGCCAAGGCGAGGGCAAGCCAGAGTCAGAGCAAGAGCAGGCCGGAGCCAAGGCAAGGGCACGCCAGAGCCAGAGCAGGCCAGAACCAAAGCGAGAGCAGTCCGGAGCCAGGGCGAGGGCAAGCAAGAGCCAGAGCGAGAGTAGGCCAGAGCCAAGGCAAGGGCACTCCAGAGCCAGAGCGAGAGAAGGCTGGAGCCAAGGCAAGGGCAGGCCGGAACAAGGGCTAGAGCAGGCCCGAGACAGGGCGAGGCCAGAGCCAGAGCGAGAGCAGGCCACAGGCAGAGTGAGAGTATGCCGGAGCCAGGGCGAGGGAGGGCCAGAGCCAGAGAGAGAGCAGGCCGGAGCCAGGTCGAGGGCGGGTCAGAGCCAAAGCGAGAGAAGGCCGTAGCCAGGGCGAGAGCAGGCCGGAGCTAATGCGAGGGCAGGCCGGAGCCAGATCGATGGCAGGCTCCGGAGCCAGGGCAAGGGCAGTCAGGAATTAGAGCGAGAGCAGGCCGGAGCCAAGGTGAGAGCTGGCTGGAGCCAAGTCGAGGGCAGGCCAGAGGCAGAGCCAGGGCAGGCCAGAGTCAGAGCGAGAGCAGGCCGGAGCCAAGGCGAGGGAAGGCTAGAGCCAGAGCAAGAGCAGGTCAGAGCCAAGGCGAGGGCAGGCCAGAGCCAGAGCGAGAGCAGGCCGGAGCTAAGGCGAGGGGAGGCCAGAGCGAGAGCAGGCCAGAGCCAGAGCAAAAGCAGGCCGGAGCCAAGGCGAAAGCAGGCCAGAACAAGAGCGAGATCATGCCAGAGTCAAGACGAAGGCAGGCCAGAGCCAGTGGAAGAGCAGGCCGGAGCCAAGGCATCGGCAGGCGAGAGCCAGAGAGAGAGCAGGCCGGAGCCAGAGCGAGGGCAGGCCAGAGCGAGAGCAGGTCGGAGCCAGGGCGAGAGCAGGCCGGAGCTAATGCGAGGGCAGGCCGGAGCAAGAGCAAGGGCAGGCCAGAGCCAGAGAGAGAGCAGGCCAGAGCGAGAGTAGGCCAGAGCCAGGGCGAGGGCAGGCCAGAGCTAGAGAGAGAGCAGGCCGGAGCCAGGGCGAAGGCAGGCCATTGCCAGCGAGAGCAGGCCGGAGCCAGGGCGAGAGCAGGCCAGAGCCAGAGCGAGAGCAGGTCGGAGCCAGGACGAGAGCAGGCCGGAGCCAATGCGAGGGCAGGCCGGAGCCAGAGCAAGGGCAGGCCAGAGCGAGAGCAGGTCGGAGGCAGGGTGAGAGCAGGCCGGAGCTAATGCGAGGGCAGGCCCGAGCTAGAGGAAGGGCAGGCCAGAGCCAGAGCGAGAGCAGGCCAGAGCGAGAGTAGGCCAGAGCCAGGGCGAGGGCAGGCCAGAGCCAGAGAGAGAGCAGGCCGGAGCCAGGGCGAAGGCAGGCCATTGCCAGAGCGAGAGCAGGTCGGAGCCAGGGCGAGAGCAGGCCAGAGCCAATGCGAGGGCAGGCAGGAGCCAGAGCAAGGGCAGGCCGGAGCCAGGGCGAGGGCAGGCCGGAGCCAAGGCGAGAGCAGGCCAGAGCGAGAGCAGGCCGGAGCCAGGGCGAGGGCAGGCCAGAGCGAGAGAAGGCCAGAGCCTAGCTAGGCAAGGGCAGACTGAAACCAGGACGAGAGCAGGCCGGAGACAGGGTGAGTGAGGCCAGAGCGAGAGTAGGCCGGAGCCAGGGTGAGGGCAGGCCAGAGAGAGAGAAGGCCGGAGCCAGGCGAGGGCAGGCCAGAGCGAGAGCGAGAGCAGGCCAGAGCCAAGGCGAGGGCAGTCCAGAGCCAGAGCGAGAGCAGGCCAGAGCCAGAGCCAGAGCAGTCCGGAGCCAGAGCTAGGGCAGGCCAGAGCCAGAGCAGGCCTGAGCCAGAGCGAGAGCAGGTTAGAGTCAAGACGAGGGCAGGCCAGAGCCAGAGGAAGAGCAGGCCGGAGCCAAGGCATGGGTAGGCCGGAGCCAGAGAGAGAGCGGGTCGGAGCCAGGGCGAGGGCAGGCCGGAGCCAATGCGAGGGCAGGCCGGAGCCAGAGCAAGGGCAGGCCGGAGTCAGGGCGAGGGCAGGCCAGAGCCAGAGCGAGAGCAGGCCGGAGCCAAGGCGAGAGTAGGTCAGAGCCAAGGCAAGGGCAGGCCAAAGCCAGAGCGATACAAGGCCAGAGCCAAGGCAAGGGCAGGCCAGAGCAAGAGGAGGCCAGAGCCAGAGCAAAAGCAGGCCGGAGCCAGGGCGAGGGCAGGCCAGAGCCAGAGCAAGAACAGGCCAGAGCCAGAGCAAGAACAGGCCAGAGCCAGGGCGAGGGCAGGCCAGAGCCAGAGCAGTCCGGAGCCTTGGCCTGAGACAGCAGGCCTACGTCAGAGCGAGAGCATGCCGGAGCCAAGGAGAAGGCTGGCCATAACGAGCGAGAGCAGGCCGGAGTCAAGACGAGGGCAGGCCAGAGCAAGGGCAGGCCAGAGCAAGAGCAGGCCGGAGCCAAGGCGAGGGCTAGCCAGAGCCAGAGCAAGGGCAGGCCAGAGCCAGAGCAAGGGCAGGCCGGAGCCAGAGCAAGGGCAGGCCGGAGCCAGGGCAAGGACAGGCCAGAGCCAGAGCGAGAGTAGGCCGGAGCCAGGGCGAGAGCCGGCCGGGGCCAGGGCGAGAGCAGGCCGGAGCCAGGGCGAGAGCAGGCCGGAGCCAGGGCGAGAGCAGGCCGGAGCCAAGTCGAGGGCAGGTGAGAGCCAGAGCGAGAGCAGGCCGGAGCAAGGATGAATGAGGGCAGGCCAGAGTCAGAGCGAGAGCAGGCCGGAGCTAAGGCAAGGGCAGGCCAGAGCCAGAGAGAGAGCAGGCCGGAGGCAGGGCGAGGGAAGGCCAGAGCAAGAGCAGGTCGGAGCCAAGGCGAGAGCAGGCCGGAGCCAGAGCAAGGGCAGGCTAGAGTCAGGGCGAGGGCATGCCGGAGCCAGAGAAAGAGAGCCGGCCGGAGCTAAGGCGGGAACAGGCCGGAGCCAAGGCGAGGTTAGGCCAGAGCCAGAGTAAAAACAGGCCGGAGCCAGGACGAGGGCAGGCCAGAGCGAGAGCAGGCCGGAGCCTCGGCGAGGGCAAACCAGAGCCAGAGCGAGAGAAGGCCGGAGCCAAGGCAACGTCAGGCCGTTACCAGGGCGAGAACAGGCCAGAGGCCCAGAGCGACAGTAGGCCAGAGCCAGAGAGAGAGTAGGGTGGAGACTGGGCGAGGGCAGGCCAGAAACAGAGCGAGAACAGGTCGGAGCCAGGGCGAGAGCAGGCCGGAGCCAAAGCGAGGGCAGGCCGGAGCCAGAGCAGTGGCAGGCCGGAGCCAGGGCGAGAGCAGGCCAGAGAAAGAGCGAGAGCAGGCCGGAGCCAGGACGAGTGCAGGCCGGAGCCAGGGCGAGAGCGGGCCGGAGCCTATGCGAGGACTGGCCAGAGCCAGAGCGAGAGCAGGCCGGAGCCAAGGCTTCATTGCTTATTATGAGACACAAATCTGATAATTACACTACTGCTGTAACGTCTGGCCTGCCCTCATCTTGACTTCGGCCTGCTCTCGCTCTTGTGATGGCCTGCCTTCGCCTTGGCTCCGGCCTGCTCTCGCTCTGGCGTAGGCCTGCTGTCGCTCTGGCTCTGTCTGGCCTGCCCTTGCCTTGCCTCCGGACTGCTCTTGCTCTGGCCTGCCCTCGCCCTTGCTCCGGCCTGCTCTTGCTCTGGTCTGCCGTCGCCCTGGCTCCGGCCTGCTCTTGCACTGGCCTGCTCTCGCTCTGACCTCGCCCTGTCTCCGGCCTGCTCCCCCCCCCTGTCCGGCCTGCCCTTGCCTTGGCTCCCTCCGGCCTGCTCTCGCTCTAGATCTTGCCTGCCATCGCCCTGACTCCGGCCTGCCCCTCTGCAGGCCGCCCTGACTCCGGCCTGCCCCTCTGGCTCCGGCCTGCCCTCGCATTGGCTCCGGCCTGCTCTCTCGCCCTGACTCCGACCCGCTCTCGCTCTGGCCTGCCCTTGCCCTGGCTCTCCGGCCTGCTCTCTCTCTGGCTCTGGCCTGCCCATGCCTTGGCTCCGGCCTGCTCTTCCTCTGGCTCTGGCCTGCCCTCGTCTTGACTCTAACCTGATCTCGCTCTTTTTCTGGCCTGCCTTCGCCTTGGCTCCAGCCTGCTCTCGCCCTGGCTCAGGCCTGCTCTCGATATGGCTCTGGCCTGCCCTAGCTCTGGCTCCGGACTGCTCTCGCTCTGGCCTGCTATCGCTCTGGCTCTGGCCTGCCCTCACCTGGCTCCGGCCTGCTCTCTCTCTGGCCTGCCCTCGCCCTGACTCCGGCCTACTCTCGCTCTGGCCTCACTCACCCTGTCTCCGGCCTGATCTCGTCCTGGTTTCGGCCTGCCCTTGCCTTGACTCTGGCCTTCTCTCGCTCTGGCCTGCCCTTGCCTTGGCTCTGGCCTACTCTCGCTCTGGCGTGCCCTCGCCCTGGCTCCGGCCTGCTCTCGCTCTGTCTGGCCTGCCCTCGCCCTGGCTCCGGCCTGCTCTGGATCTGGCTCTGGCCTGCTCTCGCCCTGGCTCCGACCTGCTCTCGCCCTGGCTCCGGCCTGCTCTCGCCCTGGCTCCGGCCTGCTCTCGCCCTGGCTCCGGCCTGCCCTTGTCTTGACTCCGGCCTGATCTCGCTCTTCTTCTGGCCTGCCCTTCGCCTTGGCTCCGGCCCTTAGCGCTGGCCTACTTTCGGTCTAGCTTCGGACTGCCCTCGCCTTGGCTCTGGCCTGCCATCGCACTGACTCCGGCCTGCTCTTTGCCCTGGCCTGCCCTCGCCCTGTCCAGCCTACTCTCGCTCTGACCTGCTTTCGATCTGACCTTGCCCTGTCTCCGGCCTGCTCCCCCCCTGGTTCCGGCCTGCCCTTGCCTTGGCTCCCTCCGGCCTTCTCTCGCTGTAGCTCTTGCCTGCCATTGCTCTCGCCTACTCTCGCTCTGGCCTGTCCTCGCCCTGGCTCCGGCCTGCTCTTGCCAGAGCGAGCCTTCGCCATGGCTCCGGCCTGCTCTTTCTCTGACTCTGGCCTGCCCTCGCCTTGGCTCCGGCCTGCTCTCGCCCTGGCTCTGGCCTGCCCTCGCCTTGGCTCCAGCCTGCTCTTGCTCTGTCTCCGGCCTGCCCTCGCCCTGGCTCCGGCCTGTCCTTGCTCTGGCTCTTGCTCTGGTCTGCCCTCGTCTTGACTCCGGACTGCTCTCGCTCTGTTTCTGGCCAGCATTCGCCTTGGCTCCGGTCTGCTCTCGCTCTGGCTCAGGCCTACTCTCTCTCTGGCTCTGGCCTGCCCTGGCGGCATGCTCTCGCCGCAAGGGCCTGCTTTTGCTCTGGCCTTCCCTCGCCCTGGCTCCGGCCTGCTCTCGCTCTGGCTCTGGACTGCTCTCACTCTGGCCTGCTCTCGCTCTGGCTTGTCCTCGCCTTGGCTCTGGCCTGCTCTCGCCCTGGCTCCGGCCTGCTCTCGCTATGGCTTCAGCCTGCCCTCGCCCTGGCTCCGGCCTGCCCTTGATCTGGCTCCGGCCAGCCCTCGCCTTGGCTCCGGCCCTGCACTCGCCTTGGCGCTGGCCTACTTTCGGTCTAGCTTCGGACTGCCCTCGCCTTGGCTCTGGCCTGCCATCGCACTGACTCCGGCCTGCTCTTCGCCCTGGCCTGCCCTCGCCCTGTCCAGCCTACTCTCGCTCTGGCCTGCTTTCGCTCTGACCTCGCCCTGTCTCCGGCCTGCTCCCCCCCCTGGTTCCGGCCTGCCCTTGCCTTGGCTCCCTCCGGCCTTCTCTCGCTGTAGCTCTTGCCTGCCTTTGCTCTCGCCTACTCTCGCTCTGGCTCTGGCCTGTCCTCGCCCTGGCTCCGGCCTGCTCTTGCCAGAGCGAGCCTTCGCCATGGCTCCGGCCTGCTCTTTCTCTGACTCTGGCCTGCCTCCGGCGTGCTCTGGCTCTGGCCTGCCCTCGCCTTGGCTCCGGCCTGCTCTCGCCCTGGCTCTGGCCTGCCCTCGCCTTGGCTCCAGCCTGCTCTTGCTCTGTCTCCGGCCTGCCCTCGCCCTGGCTCCGGCCTGCCCTTGCTCTGGCTCTTGCTCTGGTCTGCCCTCGTCTTGACTCCGGCCTGCTCTCGCCAGAGTTCTGGCCAGCATTCGCCTTGGCTCCTCCGGTCTGCTCTCGCTCTGGCTCAGGCCTACTCTCTCTCTGGCTCTGGCCTGCCCTGGCGGCGTGCTCTCGCCTTGCTTTTGCTCTGGCCTTCCCTCGCCCTGGCTCCGGCCTGCTCTCGCTCTGGCTCTGGACTGCTCTCGCTCTGGCCTGCTCTCTCCCTGGCTCCGGCCTGCTCTCGCTATGGCTTCAGCCTGCTCTCACCCTGGCTCCGGCCTGCCCTTGATCTGGCTCCGGCCAGCCCTCGCCTTGGCTCCGGCCAGCTCCTGCTCTAGCTCCGGCCTCTGGCCTGCTCTTGCTCTGGCCTGGCCTTGGCCGGATCCCGCCTGCTCTCGCTCTCACTCTGGTCTGCCCTTGCCCTGGCATGCTCTCGCGCTGGCTCTGGCCTGCTCTCGCCCTGGCTCCGGCTTGCACTCGTCCTGGCTCTGGCCTGCTCTCACTCTGGCTCTGGCCTGCCTCGTCTTGGCTCCGGCCTGCTCTCGCTCTGGCTTCGGCCTTCCCTCGTCCTGGCTCCGGCCTGCCCTTGTTCTGGCTCCGGCCAGCCCTCGACCTGGCCAGCACCTGCACTTGCTCCGGCCTGCCTTCGCCTTGGCTCCTGCCGGATCTCGCTCTGGCCTGCTCTCGCACTGGCTCTGGCCTGCCTTTGCCTTGGCTCCGGACTGCTCTCGCTCTGGCTTGGGCCTGTCCTTGCCTTGGCTCCGGCCTGCTCTCGCTCTGGCCTGCTCTTGCTCTGGCCTACCCTGGCTCTGCCTCTGGCCTGCCCTTGCCTTGGCTCCGGCCTGCTCTCGCTCCGTACTGCCCTCACCCTGGCTCCGCTATGCCATAGCTTGGGCTATGGCCTGCCCTCCCTCGCCTTGGCTCCGTCCTGCTCTCGCCCTGGCTCTGGCCTGCCCTCGCCCTGCCGTCGCCCTACTCTCGCTCTGGCCTGCTCTTGCTCTAGTTCTGGCCTCGCCTTGGCTCCGGCCTGCCCTCACCCTGGCTGCTTGCTCTGGCTCTGGCCTGCTCTCGCGCTGGCTCTGGCCTGCCCTTGCCCTGGCTCCGGCCTGCCCTCGCCTTGGTTCCGGCCGGCCTACTCTCGCCCTGGCTCCAGCCTGCCCTTGCTCTGGCTCTGGCCAGCCCTCGCCTTGGATACGGCCACCTGCTCTGGCTCCGGCCTGCCTTCGCCTTGGCTTCGGACTGCTCTCGCTCTGGCCTGCTTTCGCTCTGGCCTGTCCTTGCCTTGGCCTACCCTGGCTCTGCCTCCGGCCAACCCTCGCCTTGGCTCCGTCCTGCTCTCGCCCTGGCTCTGGCCTGCCCTCGCCCAGGCACCGGCCTACTCTCTCTCTGGCTCTGGCCTGCCGTCGCCCTAGTTCCGGCCTACTCTCGCTCTGGCTCTGGCCTGCTGTTGCTCTGGTTCTTGCCTCGCCTTGGCTCCGGCCTGCTCTCGCTCTCACTCTGGTCTGCCCTCACCCTGACTGCCTGCTCTGGCTCTAGCTCTGGCCTGCTCTCGCGCTGGCTCTGGCCTGCCCTCGTCCTGGCTCCGGCCTGCCCTCGTCTTGGCTCCGGCCGGCCTGCTCTCGCCCTGGCTCCAGCCTGCTCTCGCTCTGGCTTAGGCCTTCCCTCGCCCTAGCTCCGGCCTGCCCTTGCTCTGGCTCCGGCCAGCCCTCGCCTTGGATACGGACAGCACCTTCTCTGGCTCCGGCCTGCCTTCGCCTTGGCTTCGGACTGCTCTCGCTCTGGCCTGCTCTCGCTCTGGCCTGTCCTTGCCTTGGCTCCGGCCTGCTCTTGCCCTGGCCTACCCTGGCTCTGCCTCCGGCCAGCCCTCGCCTTTGCTCCGGCCAGCTCCGGCACTGGCTCCGGCCTGCCCTCGCCTTGGCTTCGACCTGCTCTTGTGCTGGCTCCGGTCTGCCCTCGCTCTGGCTCCGGCCTGCTCTCGCTCTGGCTCCGGCCTGCTCTCGCCCTGGCTCCGGCCTGCTCTCGCTCTGGCTCCGGCCTGCCCTCGCCCTGTCTCCGGCCTGCTCTTGCTCTGGCCTGCCCTCGCCCTGGCTCCGGCATTCTCTCGCTCTGGTATCGGCCTGCCCTCGCCTTGGCTCCAGCCTGCCTTTGCCATGGCTGCGGCCTGCTATCGCTCTGGCTCCGGCCTGCTCTCGCTCAGGCTCTGGCCTGCTCTCGCTGTGGCTCTGGCCTGCCTTCGCCTTGGCCAGAACGAGTTTTTTGGCCAGAGCCAAGGCAAGCCCAGAGCCAGAGAGAAAGAAGGCCGGAGCCATGGCTAGGGCAGCCGGAACCAGGGCGAGAGCAGGCCGGAGCCAAGGCGAAAGCAGGGCGAGGGCAGGCCAGAGCCAGAGTCAGATCAGGCCGGAGACAAGGCGAGGGCAGGCCAGAGCCAGAGCGAGGGCAGGCCAGAGCCAGAGCAAGAGCAGACCGGACGGAGCCAAGTAAGGGCAGGCAAGAGCCAAAGCGAGAGCAGTCCGGAGCCAAGGCGAGGGCAGGCCAGAGCCAGAGCGGGAGCAAGCCGGAGCAAAGGCAGGGGCAGGCCAGAGCGAGAGCAGGCCAGAGGCAGAGCGAGTGCAGGCCGGAGCCAGGGCAAGGGCAGGCCGGAGCCAGAGCGAGAGTTGGCCAGAGCCAAGGCAAGGGCAGGCCGGAGCCAGAGCGAGAGAAGGCCGGAGCCAAGGCAAGGGCACGCCGGAGACAGAGCGAGAGATGGCCGGAGCCAAGGCAAGAGCAGGCCAGTACCAGGGTGAGAGCAGGCCAGAGCCAGGGCGAGAGCAGGCCGGAGCCAAGGCGAGAGGAGGCCGGATACAGAGCGAGGACATGAAGCAGCCAGGGCGAGGGCAGGCCAGAGAGAGGGCAGGCTGGAGCCAGGGTGAAGGCAGGCCGGAGCCAGAGCAAGAGCAGGCCAGATCCAGGGAAAAAGCAGGCCGGAACCCGTGCGAGGGCAGGCCGGAGCCATAGCGAGAGCAGGCCGGAGCCAAGGAGAGGGCAGGCCAGAGCCAGAGAGAGAGCAAGCCAGAGCAATGGCGAGAGAAGGCCGGAGCCAAGGCGAGAGCAGGCCAGATCCAGGGCGAGAGCAGGCCGGAGCCCGTGCGAGGGCAGGCCAGAGCCAGAACGAGAGTAGGCCAGAGCCAGAGCAATGGCAGGCCGGATCCAGAGCGAGAGCAGGCCTGAGCAAGAGCGAGAGCAGGCCAGAGTCTGGGTGAGAGCAGGCCAGAGCGAGAGCAGGCGGAGCCCGTGCGAGGGCAGGTCGGTGCCATAGCGAGAGCAGGCCAGAGCCAAGGCGAGGGCAGGCCAGAGTCAGAGAGAGAGGAAGCCGGAGCCAGGGCGAGAGTAGGCGGGAGCTAAGGCAAGGGCAGGCCAGAGCGAGAGCAGGCCAGAGCCAGGGCAAGAGCAGTTCGGAGCCAAGGCGAGGGCAGGCCAGAGACAGAGCGAGGGCAGGCCGGAGCCATGTCGAGGGCAGGCCAGAGCCAGAACGAGAGCAGGCCGGAGCCAGAACAAGAGCAGGCCGGAGCCAGGGCAAGGGCAGGCTGGAGCAGAAGCGAGAGCAGGCCGGAGCCAAGGCGAGGGCAGGCCGGAGACAGAGCGCTGGAGCCAGAGCCAGAGCAGGCAGGAGAGCCAAGGTAAGGGCAGGCTGGAACCAGAGCAAGAGCAGGCCGGAGCCAAGGCGAGAGCAGGTCGTATCCAGGGCGAGAACAGGCAGGAGCCAAGGTGAGGGCAGGCAGGAGCCATAGAGATAGCAGGCCAGAGCCAGAGCGAGAGCAGGCCGGAGCCAGGACGAGGGCAGGCCGGAGCCAGTGCGAGAGCAGGCCGGAGACAAGGAGAGGACAGGCCAGAGCCAGAGTGAGAGCAAGCAAGAGCAAGGGCGAGAGCAGGCCGGAGCCAAGGCAAGGGCAGGCCAGAGCGAGATCAGGCCGGAGCCAGGGTGAGGGCAGGCCAGAGCCAGGGCGAGAGCAGGCCGGAGCCAGGGAGAGAGCAGGCCGGATCCAGGGCGAGAGCAGGCCGGAGCCAAGGCGAGGGCAGGCCGGAGCCAGAGCAGGAGCTGGCCGGAGCCAAGGCGAGGGCAGGCCGGAGCCAGAGCAGGAGCTGGCCGGAGGGAGCCAAGGCGAGGGCTGCCCAGAGCCAGAGCAAGGGCAGGCCGGAGCCAAGGCGAGGACAGGCCGAAGCCAGAGCGAGAGCAGGCCGGAGCAAGGGCGAGAGCACGCCGGAGCCAAGGCGAGGGCAGGCCGGAGCCAGAGAGAGGGCAGGCCGGAGCCAGAGCGAGAACAGGCAGGAGCCAAGGAGAGGGCAGGCCAGATAGAGAGCAGGCATGAGCCAAGGTAAGGGCAGGCTGGAACCAGAGCGAGAGCAGGCCGGAGCCAAGGCGAGAGCAGGTCGTATCCAGGGCGAGAACAGGCAGGAGCCAAGGAGAGGGCAGGCAGGAGCCAGAGAGATAGCAGGCCGGAGCCAGGACGAGGGCAGGCCGGAGCCAGTGCGAGAGCAGGCCGGAGACAAGGAGAGGACAGGCCAGAGCCAGAGCGAGAGCAAGCAAGAGCAAGGGCGAGAGCAGGCTGGAGCCAGGGTGACGGCAGGCCAGAGCTAGAGCAAGAGCAGGCGGAGCCAGGGCGAGAGCAGGCCGGAGCCAAGGTGAGGGCTGGCTGGAATCAGAGCGAGAGCAGGCCGGAGCCAAGGCGAGAGAGAGCAGGCTGGAGCCAAGGCGAGGGCAGGCGAGAGCCAGAGCGAGAGCAGGCCGGAGCCAGGGCGAGAGCAGGCCGGAGCCAAAGCGAGGGCAGGCCAGAGCCAGATCCAGAGCAGGTCGGAACCAGGGCGAGGGCAGGCCAGAGTCAGAGCAAGAGCAGGCCGGAGCCAAGGCGAGGGCACGCCAGAGCCAGAACGAGAGCTGACAGGAGCCAGGTCGAGGGCAGGCCAGAGCTTGAGCGAGAGTAGGCCAGAGCCAAGGCAAGGGCAGGCCGGAGCCAGAGCGAGAGAAGGCCGGAGTCAAAGCAAGGGCAGGCCGGAACCAGGGCGAGAACAGGCCGGAGCCAGAGCCAGAGCGAGAGCAGGCCAGACAGAGCCAGAGTAGGCCGGAGCCAGGGCAAGGGCAGGCCAGAGCCAAAAAGAGAGCAGGCCGGAGCCAGGGCGAGGGCAGTCCGGAGCTAGAGCGAGAGCAGGCCAGAGCTAAGATGAGAGCACGGCCGGAGCCAAGGCGAGGGCATGCCGGAGCCAAGACGAGGGCGAGCCAAGACGAGGGCAGGCCAGAGGCAGAGCAGGGCAGGCTAGAGCCAGAGCGAGAGCAGGCCGGACGGAGCAAAGGCGAGGGCAGGCCAGAGCCAGAGCGAGAGCAGGTCGGAGCCAAGGCGAGGGCAGGCCAGAGCCAGAGCGAGAGCAGGCTGGAGCCAGGGTGACGGCAGGCCAGAGCTAGAGCAAGAGCAGGCGGAGCCAGGGGGAGAGCAGGCTGGAGCCCAGGCCAGGGCTGGCTGGAGCCAGAGCAAGGGCAGGCCGGAGCCAGGGCGAGGGCAGGCCGGAGCCAGAGCAAGAGCAGGCCGGAGCCAAGGAGAGAGCAGGCCGGATCCAGGGCAAGGGCAGGCTCCCGGAGCCAGGGCGAAAGATGGCCGGAGCCAAGACAAGGGCAGGTCAGTACCAGGGTGAGATCAGGCCAGAGCCAGGGCGAGAGCAGGCTGGAACCAAGGCGAGAGCAGGCCGGAGCAAAGGCGAGAGGAGGCCGGATACAGGGCGAGGACATGCCGCAGCCAGGGCGAGGGCAAGCCAGAGCCAGAGAGAGGGCAGGCAGGAGCCAGAGAGAGGGCAGGCAGGAGCCAGAGAGAGGGCAGGCAGGAGCCAGGGTGAAGGCAGGCCGGAGCAAAAGCAAGAGCAGGCCAGATCCAGGGCAAAAGCAGGCCGGAGCCCGTGCGAGGGCAGGCCGGAGCCATAGCGAGAGCAGGCTGGAGCCAAGGAGAGGGCAGGCCAGAGCCAGAGAGAGAGCAAGCCGAGCAAGGGCGAGAGCAGGCGGGAGCCAAGGCAAGGGCAGGCCAGAGCCAGAGAGAGAGCTAGCCGGAGCAATGGCGAGAGCAGGCCGGAGCCCGTGCGAGGGCAGGCCAGAGCCAGAACGAGAGTAGGCCGGAGCCAGAGCAATGGCAGGCCGGATCCAGAGCGAGAGCAGGCGAGAGCAAGAGCGAGAGCAGGCCAGAGCCTGGGCGAAAGCAGGCCAGAGCCAAGGCGAGGGCAGGCTAGAGCCAGAGAGAGAGGAAGCCGGAGCCAGGGCGAGAGCAGGCGGGAGCTAAGGCAAGGGCAGGCCAGAGCGAGAGCAGGCCGGAGCCAGGGCAAGAGCAGTTCGGAGCCAAGGCGAGGGCAGGCCAGAGAAGAGCGAGGGCAGGCCGGAGCCAGGTCGAGGGCAGGCCAGAGCAAGAGCAGGTCGGAGCCAGGGCGAGGGCAGTCTGGAGCAGAAGCGAGAGCAGGCCGGAGCCAAGGCGAGGGCAGGCCGGAGCCAGAGCGCTGGAGCCAGAGCCAGAGCAGGCCGGAGAGCCAAGGTAAGGGCAGGCTGGAACCAGAGCAAGAGCAGGCCGGAGCCAAGGCGAGAGCAGGACGCATCCAGGGCGAGAACAGGCAGGAGCCAAGGTGAGGGCAGGCAGGAGCCATAGAGATAGCAGGCCAGAGCGAGAGCAGGCCGGAGCCAGGACGAGGGCAGGCCGGAGCCAGAGCAAGAGCAGGCCAGATCCAGGGCAAAGCCGGAGCCAGAGCAAGCCGGAGCCAGAGCAAGAGCAGGCCAGATCCAGGGCAAAAGCAGGCCGGAGCCCGTGCCAGGGCACGCCGGAGCCATAGCGAGAGCAGGCCGGAGCCAAGGAGAGGGCAGGCCAGAGCCAGAGAGAGAGCAAGCCGGAGCAAGGGCGAGAGCAGGCGGAAGCCAAGGCAAGGGCAGGCTAGAGCCAGAGAGAGAGCAAGCCGGAGCAATGGCGAGAGAAGGCCGGAGCCAAGGCGAGAACAGGCCAGATCCAGGGCGAGAGCAGGCCGGAGCCCGTGCGAGGGCAGGCCAGAGCCAGAACGAGAGTAGGCCGGAGCCAGAACGAGAGTAGGCCGGAGCCAGAGCAATGGCAGGCCGGATCCAGAGCGAGAGCAGGCCAGAGCAAGAGCGAGAGCAAGCCAGGGCCTGGGCGAAAGCAGGCCAGAGCGAGAGCAGGCGGAACCCGTGTGAGGGCAGGTCGGTGCCATAGCGAGAGCAGGCCAGAGCCAAGGCGAGGGTAGGCTAGAGCCAGAGAGAGAGGAAGCCGGAGCCAGGGTGAGAGCAGGCGGGAGCTAAGGCAAGGGCAGGCCAGAGTGAGAGCAGGCCGGAGCCAGGGCAAAAGCAGTTCGGAGCCAAGGCGAGGGCAGGCCAGAGACAGAGCGAGGGCAGGCCGGAGCCAGGACGAGGGCAGGCCGGAGCCAGTGCGAATGCAGGCTGGAGACAAGGAAAGGACAGGCCAGAGCGAGAGCAAGCAAGAGCAAGGGCGAGAGCAGGAAGGAGCCAAGGCAAGGGCAGGCCAGAGCGAGAGCAGGCCGGAGCCAGAGTGACGGCAGGCCAGAGCTAGAGCAAGAGCAGGCAGAGCCAGAGCGAGAGCAGGCCGGAGCCAAGGCGAGAGAGAGCAGGCCGGAGCCAAGACGAGGGCAGGCGAGAGCCAGAGCGTGAGCAGGCCGGAGCCAGGGCGAGAGCAGGCCGGAGCCAAAGCGATGGCAGGCCAGAGCCAGATCCAGAGCAGGTCGGAGCCAGGGCGAGGGCAGGCCAGAGTCAGAGCGAGAGCAGGCCGGAGCCAAGGCGAGGGCACGCCAGAGCCAGAACCAGAGCAGGTCGGAGCCAGGTCGAAGGCAGGCCAGAGCTAGAGCGAGAGTAGGCCAGAGCCAAGGCAAGGGCAGGCCAGAGCGAGAGAAGGCCGGAGTCAAAGCAAGGGCAGGCCGGAACCAGGGCGAGAACAGGCCGGAGCCAGGGCGAGGCCAGAGCCACAGCGAAAGCAGGCCAGAGCCAGAGTAGGCCGGAGCCAGGGCAAGGGCAGGCCAGAGCCAAAAAGAGAGCAGGCCGGAGCCAGGGCGAGGGCATTGCGGAGCTAGAGCGAGAGCAGGCCGGAGCTAAGACGAGAGCAGGGCCAGAGCCAAGGCGAGGGCAGGCTAGAGGCAGAGCCAAGGTAAGGCCAGAGCCAGAGCGAGAGCAGGCCGGAGTCAAGGCGAGGGCAGGCCAGAGCCAGAGCGAGAGCAGGTCGGAGCCAAGGCAAGGGCAGGCCAGAGCCAGAGCGAGAGCAGGCTGGAGCCAGGGTGACGGCAGGCCAGAGCTAGAGCAAGAGCAGGCGGAGCCAGGGCGAGAGCAGGCCGGAGCCAAGGCGAGGGCTGGCTGGAGCCAGAGCAAGGGCAGGCCGGAGCCAGGGCGAGGGCAGGCCGGAGCCAGAGCAAGAGCAGGCCGGAGCCAAGGAGAGAGCAGGCCGGAGCCAAGGTGAGGGCAGGCCGGAGACAGAGAACTGGAGCCAGAGCATGCCGGAGAGCCAAGGTAAGGGCAGGCTGGAACCAGAGCAAGAGCAGGCCGGAGACAAGGCGAGAGCAGGTCGTATCCAGGGCGAGAACAGGCAGGAGCCATAGAGATAGCAGGCCAGAGCCAGAGCGAGAGCAGGCCGGAGCCAGGAAAAGGGCAGGCCGGAGCCAGAGCAAGAGCAGGCCGGAGCCAGAGCAAGAGCAGGCCAGATCCAGGGCAAAAGCAGGCCGGAGCCCGTGCGAGGGCAGGCCGGAGCCATAGCGAGAGCAGGCCGGAGCCAAGGAGCGGGCAGGCCAGAGCCAGAGAGAGAGCAAGCCGGAGCAAGGGCGAGAGCAGGCGGGAGCCAAGGCAAGGGCAGGCCAGAGCCAGAGAGAGAGCAAGCCGGAGCAATGGCGAGAGAAGGCCGGAGCCAAGGCGAGATCGGAGCCAAGGCGAGGGCAGGCCAGAGCCAGAGCGAGAGCATGCTGTAGCCAGGGTGACGGCAGGCCAGAGCTAGAGCAAGAGCAGGCGGAGCCAGGGCGAGAGCAGGCCGTAGCCAAGGCGAGGGCTGGCTGGAGCCAGAGCAAGGGCAGGCCGGAGCTACAGCGAGAGCAGGCTGGAGCCAGGACGAGGGCAGGCCGGAGCCAGAGCAAGAGCAGGCCAGATCCAAGGCAAAGGCAGGCCAGAGCCAGAGAGAGAGCAAGCCGGAGCAATGGCGAGAGAAGGCAGGAGCCAAGGCGAGAACAGGCCAGAGACAGGGCGAGAGCAGGCCGGAGCCCGTGCGAGGGCAGGCCAGAGCCAGAACGAGAGTAGGCCGGAGCCAGAGCAATGGCAGGCCGGATCCAGAGCGAGAGCAGGCCAGAGCAAGAGCGAGAGCAGGCCAGAGCAAGAGCGAGAGCAGGCCAGAGCCTGGGCGAAAGCAGGCCAGAGCGAGAGCAGGCGGAGCCCGTGCGAGGGCAGGTCGGTGCCATAGCGAGAGCAGGCCAGAGCCAAGGCGAGGGCAGGATAGAGCCAGAGAGAGAGAAAGCCGGAGCCAGGGCGAGAGCAGGCGGGAGCTAAGGCAAGGGCAGGCCAGAGCCAGGGCAAAAGCAGTTCGGAGCCAAGGCGAGGGCAGGCCAGAGACAGAGCGAGGGCAGGCCGGAGCCAGGTCGAGGGCAGGCAGAGCCAGAGCCAGAGCAGGCCGGAGCCAGGGCGAGGGCAGGCTGGAGCAGAAGCGAGAGCAGGCCGGAGCCAAAGCGAGGGCAGGCCGGAGCCAGAGCGCTGGAGCCAGAGCCAGAGCAGGCCGGAGAGCCAAGGTAAGGGCAGGCTGGAACCAGAGCAAGAGCAGGCCGGAGCCAAGGCGAGAGCAGGTCGTATCCAGGGCGAGAACAGGCAGGAGCCAAGGTGAGGGCAGGCAGGAGCCATAAAGATAGCAGGCCAGAGCGAGAGCAGGCCGGAGCCAGGACGAGGGCAGGCCGGAGCCAGGACGAGGGCAGGCCGGAGCCAGTGCGAGAGCAGGCCGGAGACAAGGAGAGGACAGGCCAGAGCCAGAGTGAGAGCAAGCAAGAGCAAGGGCGAGAGCAGGCCGGAGCCAAGGCAAGGGCAGGCCAGAGCGAGAGCTGGCTGGAGCCAAGGTGGGGGCAGGCCGGAGCCAGGGCGAGGGCAGGCCGGAGCCAGGGCAAGGGCAGGCCAGAGACAGAGCGAGAGCAGTTCAGAGCCAGGGAGAGAGCAGGACGTAGCCAAGGCGAGGGTAGGCCGGAGCCCGAGCTGTGGCATAGTGGAGTCAAGTCGAAGGCAGGCCAGAGCGAGAGCAGGCCAGAGCCAGAGCGAGAGCAGGCTGAAGCAAAGGCAGGCCAAAGCCAGAGTGAGTGCAGGCCGGAGCCAAGGCAAAGGCAGGCCAGAGCGAGAGCAGGCTGGAGCCAAGGTGAGGGCAGGCTGGAGCTAGAGCGAGAGCAGGCCGGATCCAAGGCGACGGCAGGCCGAAACCAGAGCGAGAGAATGCTGGAGCCAGGGCGAGAGCAGGCCAGATCGAGAGCAGGCCAGAGACAGGGCGAGGGCAGCCCGGAGCCAGAGTGAGAGCACGCCGGAGCCAGGACAGAGCTAGACAGAGAGAGAACAGGCCGGAGACAGGGCAAGGGCAGGCCGGAGCAAGAGCGACGGCAGGCCGGAGCAAGAGCGAGGGCAGGCCGGAGCCAGGGCGAGGGCAGGCCGGAGCCAGGGCGAGGGCGGGCCGGAGCCAGGGCGAGAGCAGGCCGGAGCCAAGGCGAGGGCAGGCCGGAGACAGAGTAGGAGCTGGCCGGAGCCAAGCCAAGGGCTGGCCAGAGCAAGGGCAGGCCTAAGCCAGGGCGAGGGCAGGCCGAAGACAGAGCGAGAACAGGCCGGAGCCAGGGCGAGAGGAGGCCGGAGCAAAGGCCAGAGCAGGCCGGAGCCAGGGCGAAGGCAGGCCAGAGCGAGAGTAGGCCAGAGCCAAGGCTAGGGCAGGCGCGAGCCAGAGCGAGAGCAGGCCGGAGCCAGAGCGAGAGCAGGCAGGAGCCAGGGAGAGGGCAGACCGGTGCCAAGGCGAGAGCAGGCCGGAGCCAAGGCGAGGGCAGGCCAGAGGCCTCAGAGCGAGAGCAGGCCGGAGTCAAGGCGAGGGTAGGCCAGAGCCAAGGCAAGGGCAGGCCAGAGCCAGAGATAAAGAAGGCCAGAGCCAAGGCAAGGGCAGGCCGGAACCAGGGCGAGAGCAGGCAGGAGACAGGGCGAGGCCAGAGCCAGAGCGAGAGTAGGCCGGAGCCAGGGCAAGGGCAGGCCAGAGCCAGAGAGAGAGCAGGCCGGAGCCAGGGCGAGGGCAGGACGTAGCCAAGGCGAGGGTAGGCCGGAGCCCGAGCTGTGGCATAGTGGAGACAAGTCGAGGGCAGGCCAGAGCGAGAGCAGGCCAGAGCCAGAGCGAGAGCAGGCCGAAGCAAAGGCAGGCCAAAGCCAGAGTGAGCGCAGGCCGGAGCCAAGGCAAAGGCAGGCCAGAGCGAGAGCAGGCTGGAGCCAAGGTGAGGGCAGGCCGGAGCCAGGGCGAGGGCAGGCCGGAGCCAGAGCGAGGGCAGGCCAGAGACAGAGCGAGAGCATTTCAGAGCCAGGGAGAGAGCAGGACGTAGCCAAGGCGAGGGTAGGCCGGAGCCCGAGCTGTGGCATAGTGGAGACAAGTCGAGGGCAGGCCAGAGCGAGAGCAGGCCAGAGCCAGAGCGAGAGCAGGCCGAAGCAAAGGCAGGCCAAAGCCAGAGTGAGCGCAGGCCGGAGCCAAGGCAAAGGCAGGCCAGAGCGAGAGCAGGCTGGAGCCAAGGTGAGGGCAGGCCGGAGCCAGGGCGAGGGCAGGCCAGAGACAGAGCGAGAGCAGTTCAGAGCCAGGGAGAGAGCAGGACGTAGCCAAGGCGAGGGTAGGCCGGAGCCCGAGCTGTGGCATAGTGGAGTCAAGTCGAGGGCAGGCCAGAGCGAGAGCAGGCCAGAGTCAGAGCGAGAGCAGGCCGAAGCAAAGGCAGGCCAAAGCCAGAGTGAGTGCAGGCCGGAGCCAAGGCGAGGGTAGGCCAGAGCCAAGGCAAGGGCAGGCCAGAGCCAGAGATAAAGAAGGCCAGAGCCAAGGCAAGGGCAGGCCGGAACCAGGGCGAGAGCAGGCAGGAGACAGGGCGAGGCCAGAGCCAGAGCGAGAGTAGGCCGGAGCCAGGGCAAGGGCAGGCCAGAGCCAGAGAGAGAGCAGGCCGGAGCCAGGGCGAGGGCAGGACGTAGCCAAGGCGAGGGTAGGCCGGAGCCCGAGCTGTGGCATAGTGGAGACAAGTCGAGGGCAGGCCAGAGCGAGAGCAGGCCAGAGCCAGAGCGAGAGCAGGCCGAAGCAAAGGCAGGCCAAAGCCAGAGTGAGCGCAGGCCGGAGCCAAGGCAAAGGCAGGCCAGAGCGAGAGCAGGCTGGAGCCAAGGTGAGGGCAGGCCGGAGCCAGGGCGAGGGCAGGCCGGAGCCAGAGCGAGGGCAGGCCAGAGACAGAGCGAGAGCATTTCAGAGCCAGGGAGAGAGCAGGACGTAGCCAAGGCGAGGGTAGGCCGGAGCCCGAGCTGTGGCATAGTGGAGACAAGTCGAGGGTAGGCCAGAGCGAGAGCAGGCCAGAGCCAGAGCGAGAGCAGGCCGAAGCAAAGGCAGGCCAAAGCCAGAGTGAGCGCAGGCCGGAGCCAAGGCAAAGGCAGGCCAGAGCGAGAGCAGGCTGGAGCCAAGGTGAGGGCAGGCCGGAGCCAGGGCGAGGGCAGGCCAGAGACAGAGCGAGAGCAGTTCAGAGCCAGGGAGAGAGCAGGACGTAGCCAAGGCGAGGGTAGGCCGGAGCCCGAGCTGTGGCATAGTGGAGTCAAGTCGAGGGCAGGCCAGAGCGAGAGCAGGCCAGAGTCAGAGCGAGAGCAGGCCGAAGCAAAGGCAGGCCAAAGCCAGAGTGAGTGCAGGCCGGAGCCAAGGCGAGGGTAGGCCAGAGCCAAGGCAAGGGCAGGCCAGAGCCAGAGATAAAGAAGGCCAGAGCCAAGGCAAGGGCAGGCCGGAACCAGGGCGAGAGCAGGCAGGAGACAGGGCGAGGCCAGAGCCAGAGCGAGAGTAGGCCGGAGCCAGGGCAAGGGCAGGCCAGAGCCAGAGAGAGAGCAGGCCGGAGCCAGGGCGAGGGCAGGACGTAGCCAAGGCGAGGGTAGGCCGGAGCCCGAGCTGTGGCATAGTGGAGACAAGTCGAGGGCAGGCCAGAGCGAGAGCAGGCCAGAGCCAGAGCGAGAGCAGGCCGAAGCAAAGGCAGGCCAAAGCCAGAGTGAGCGCAGGCCGGAGCCAGGGCAAAGGCAGGCCAGAGCGAGAGCAGGCTGGAGCCAAGGTGAGGGCAGGCCGGAGCCAGGGCGAGGGCAGGCCGGAGCCAGAGCGAGGGCAGGCCAGAGACAGAGCAAGAGCATTTCAGAGCCAGGGAGAGAGCAGGACGTAGCCAAGGCGAGGGTAGGCCGGAGCCCGAGCTGTGGCATAGTGGAGACAAGTCGAGGGCAGGCCAGAGCGAGAGCAGGCCAGAGCCAGAGCGAGAGCAGGCCGAAGCAAAGGCAGGCCAAAGCCAGAGTGAGCGCAGGCCGGAGCCAAGGCAAAGGCAGGCCAGAGCGAGAGCAGGCTGGAGCCAAGGTGAGGGCAGGCCGGAGCCAGGGCGAGGGCAGGCCAGAGACAGAGCGAGAGCAGTTCAGAGCCAGGGAGAGAGCAGGACGTAGCCAAGGAGAGGGTAGGCCGGAGCCCGAGCTGTGGCATAGTGGAGTCAAGTCGAGGGCAGGCCAGAGCGAGAGCAGGCCAGAGTCAGAGCGAGAGCAGGCCGAAGCAAAGGCAGGCCAAAGACAGAGTGAGTGCAGGCCGGAGCCAAGGCAAAGGCAGGCCGGAGCCAGGCCGAGGGCGGGCCGGAGCCAGGGCGAGAGCAGGCCGGAGCCAAGGCGAGGACAGGCCGGAGACAGAGTAGGAGCTGGCCGGAGCCAAGCCGAGGGCTGGCCAGAGCAAGGGCAGGCCTAAGCCAGGGCGAGGGCAGACCGAAGACAGAGCGAGAACAGGCCGGAACCAGGGCGAGAGGAGGCCGGAGCAAAGGCCAGAGCAGGCCGGAGCCAGGGCGAAGGCAGGCCAGAGCCAGAGCGAGAGTAGGCCAGAGTCAAGGCTAGGGCAGGCGCGAGCCAGAGCGAGAGCAGGCCGGAGCCAGAGCGAGAGCAGGCAGGAGCCAGGGAGAGGGCAGGCCGGAGCCAAGGCGAGGGCAGGCCAGAGGCCTCAGAGCGAGAGCAGGCCGGAGTCAAGGCGAGGGTAGGCCAGAGCCAAGGCAAGGGCAGGCCAGAGCCAGAGATAAAGAAGGCCAGAGCCAAGGCAAGGGCAGGCCGGAACCAGGGCGAGAGCAGGCCGGAGACAGGGCGAGGCCAGAGCCAGAGCGAGAGTAGGCCGGAGCCAGGGCAAGGGCAGGCCAGAGCCAGAGAGAGAGCAGGCCGGAGCCAGGGCGAGGGCAGGCCAGAGACAGAGCGAGAGCAGGCCGGAGACAGGGCGAGGCCAGAGCCAGAGCGAGAGTAGGCCGGAGCCAGGGCAAGGGCAGGCCAGAGCCAGAGAGAGAGCAGGCTGGAGCCAAGGCAAAGGCAGGCCAGAGCGAGAGCAGGCTGGAGCCAAGGTGAGGGCAGGCCGGAGCCAGGGCGAGGGCAGGCCGGAGCCAGGGCGAGGGCAGGCCGGAGCCAGGGCGAGGGCAGTTCAGAGCCAGGGAGAGAGCAGGACGTAGCCAAGGCGAGGGTAGGCCGGAGCCCGAGCTGTGGCATAGTGGAGTCAAGTTGAGGGCAGGCCAGAGCGAGAGCAGGCCAGAGCCAGAGCGAGAGCAGGCCGAAGCAAAGGCAGGCCAAAGCCAGAGTGAGTGCAGGCCGGAGCCAGGCAAAGGCAGGCCAGAGCGAGAGCAGGCTGGAGCCAAGGTGAGGGCAGGCTGGAGCCAGAGAGAGAGCAGGCCGGATCCAAGGCGACAGCAGGCCGAAACCAGAGCGAGAGAATGCTGGAGCCAGGGCGAGAGCAGGACAGATCGAGAGCAGGCCAGAGACAGGGCGAGGGCAGCCCGGAGCCAGAGTGAGAGCAGGCCGGAGCCAGGACGGAGCTAGACCGAGAGAGAACAGGCCGGAGAGAGGGCAAGGGCAGGCCGGAGCAAGAGCGAGAGCAGGCCAGAGCAAGAGCGAGAGCAGGCCAGAGCCTGGGCGAAAGCAGGCCAGAGCGAGAGCAGGCGGAGCCCGTGCGAGGGCAGGTCGGTGCCATAGCGAGAGCAGGCCAGAGCCAAGGCGAGGGCAGGATAGAGCCAGAGAGAGAGGAAGCCGGAGCCAGGGCGAGAGCAGGCGGGAGCTAAGGCAAGGGCAGGCCAGAGTGAGAGCAGGCCGGAGCCAGGGCAAACGCAGTTCGGAGCCAAGGCGAGGGCAGGCCAGAGACAGAGCGAGGGCAGGCCGGAGCCAGGTCGAGGGCAGGCCAGAGCCAGAGCGAGAGCAGGCCGGAGCCAGGGCGAGGGCAGGCTGGAGCAGAAGCGAGAGCAGGCCGGAGCCAAAGCGAGGGCAGGCCGGAGCCAGAGCGCTGGAGCCAGAGCCAGAGAAGGCCGGAGAGCCAAAGTAAGGGCAGGCTGGAACCAGAGCAAGAGCAGGCCGGAGCCAAGGTGAGAGCAGGTCGTATCCAGGGCGAGAACAGGCAGGAGCCAAGGTGAGGGCAGGCAGGAGCCATAAAGACAGCAGGCCAGAGCCAGAGCGAGAGCAGGCCGGAGCCAGAGCGAGAGCAGGCCGGAGCCAGGACGAGGGCAGGCCAGAGCCAGAGCGAGAGCAGGCCGGAGCCAGAGCGAGAGCAGGCCGGAGCCAGGACGAGGGCAGGCCGGAGCCAGTGCGAGAGCAGGACGGAGCCAGAGCAAGAGCAGGCCAGATCCAGGGCAAAAGCAGGCCGGAGCCCGTGCGAGGGCAGGCCGGAGCCATAGCGAGAGCAGGACAGAGCCAGAGCGAGAGCAGGACAGAGCCAGAGCGAGAGCAGGACAGAGCCAGGCCAGAGCGAGAGCAGGCTGGAGCCAAGGTGAGGGCAGGCCGGAGCCAGGGCGAGGGCAGGCCGGAGCCAGGGCGAGGGCAGGCCAGAGACAGAGCGAGAGCAGTTCAGAGCCAGGGAGAGAGCAGGACGTAGCCAAGGCGAGGGTAGGCCGGAGCCCGAGCTGTGGCATAGTGGAGTCAAGTCGAGGGCAGGCCAGAGCGAGAGCAGGCCAGAGCCAGAGCGAGAGCAGGCCGAAGCAAAGGCAGGCCAAAGCCAGAGTGAGTGCAGGCCGGAGCCAAGGCAAAGGCAGGCCGGAGCCAGGGCGAGGGCGGGCCGGAGCCAGGGCGAGAGCAGGCCGGAGCCAAGGCGAGGGCAGGCCGGAGACAGAGTAGGAGCTGGCCGGAGCCAAGCTGAGGGCTGGGCAGAGCAAGGGCAGGCCTAAGCCAGGGCGAGGGCAGGCCGAAGACAGAGCGAGAACAGGCCGGAGCCAGGGCGAGAGGAGGCCGGAGCAAAGGCCAGAGCAGGCCGGAGCCAGGGCGAAGGCAGGCCAGAGCCAGAGCGAGAGTAGGCCAGAGCCAAGGCTAGGGCAGGCGCGAGCCAGAGCGAGAGCAGGCCGGAGCCAGAGCGAGAGCAGGCAGGATCCAGGGAGAGGGCAGGCCGGAGCCAAGGCGAGGGCAGGCCAGAGGCCTCAGAGCGAGAGCAGGCCGGAGTCAAGGCGAGGGTAGGCCAGAGCCAAGGCAAGGGCAGGCCAGAGCCAGATATAAAGAAGGCCAGAGCCAAGGCAAGGGCAGGCCGGAACCAGGGCGAGAGCAGGCCGGAGACAGGGCGAGGCCAGAGCCAGAGCGAGAGTAGGCCGGAGCCAGGGCAAGGGCAGGCCAGAGCCAGAGAGAGAGCAGGCCGGAGCCAGGGCGAGGGCAGGCCAGAGACAGAGCGAGAGCAGGCCGGAGACAGGGCGAGGCCAGAGCAAGAGTAGGCCGGAGCCAGGGCAAGGGCAGGCCAGAGCCAGAGAGAGAGCAGGCCGGAGCCA
Source organism: Phyllobates terribilis (assembly GCF_046119375.1). Taxonomy (NCBI): domain Eukaryota; kingdom Metazoa; phylum Chordata; class Amphibia; order Anura; family Dendrobatidae; genus Phyllobates; species Phyllobates terribilis. The sequence goes on from NW_027362863.1 coordinate 4,887,645, forward strand.
AGGCAAAGGCAGGCCAGAGCGAGAGCAGGCTGGAGCCAAGGTGAGGGCAGGCCGGAGCCAGGGCGAGGGCAGGCCGGAGCCAGGGCAAGGGCAGGCCAGAGCCAGAGAGAGAGCAGGCCGGAGCCAGGGCGAGGGCAGGCCAGAGACAGAGCGAGAGCAGGCCGGAGACAGGGCGAGGCCAGAGCCAGAGCGAGAGTAGGCCGGAGCCAGGGCAAGGGCAGGCCAGAGCCAGAGAGAGAGCAGGCCGGAGCCAAGGCAAAGGCAGGCCAGAGCGAGAGCAGGCTGGAGCCAAGGTGAGGGCAGGCCGGAGCCAGGGCGAGGGCAGGCCGGAGCCAGGGCGAGGGCAGGCCGGAGCCAGGGCGAGGGCAGGCCGGAGCCAGGGCGAGGGCAGGCCGGAGCCAGGGCGAGGGCAGGCCAGAGCCAGGGCGAGGGCAGGCCAGAGACAGAGCGAGAGCAGTTCAGAGCCAGGGAGAGAGCAGGACGTAGCCAAGGCGAGGGTAGGCCGGAGCCCGAGCTGTGGCATAGTGGAGTCAAGTCGAGGGCAGGCCAGAGCGAGAGCAGGCCAGAGCCAGAGCGAGAGCAGGCCGAAGCAAAGGCAGGCCAAAGCCAGAGTGAGTGCAGGCCGGAGCCAAGGCAAAGGCAGGCCAGAGCGAGAGCAGGCTGGAGCCAAGGTGAGGGCAGGCTGGAGCCAGAGAGAGAGCAGGCCGGATCCAAGGCGACAGCAGGCCGAAACCAGAGCGAGAGAATGCTGGAGCCAGGGCGAGAGCAGGCCAGATCGAGAGCAGGCCAGAGACAGGGCGAGGGCAGCCCGGAGCCAGAGTGAGAGCAGGCCGGAGCCAGGACGGAGCTAGACCGAGAGAGAACAGGCCGGAGAGAGGGCAAGGGCAGGCCGGAGCAAAAGCGAGAGCAGGCCAGAGCAAGAGCGAGAGCAGGCCAGAGCAAGAGCGAGAGCAGGCCAGAGCCTGGGCGAAAGCAGGCCAGAGCGAGAGCAGGCGGAGCCCGTGCGAGGGCAGGTCGGTGCCATAGCGAGAGCAGGCCAGAGCCAAGGCGAGGGCAGGATAGAGCCAGAGAGAGAGGAAGCCGGAGCCAGGGCGAGAGCAGGCGGGAGCTAAGGCAAGGGCAGGCCAGAGTGAGAGCAGGCCGGAGCCAGGGCAAACGCAGTTCGGAGCCAAGGCGAGGGCAGGCCAGAGACAGAGCGAGGGCAGGCCGGAGCCAGGTCGAGGGCAGGCCAGAGCCAGAGCGAGAGCAGGCCGGAGCCAGGGCGAGGGCAGGCTGGAGCAGAAGCGAGAGCAGGCCGGAGCCAAAGCGAGGGCAGGCCGGAGCCAGAGCGCTGGAGCCAGAGCCAGAGCAGGCCGGAGAGCCAAAGTAAGGGCAGGCTGGAACCAGAGCAAGAGCAGGCCGGAGCCAAGGTGAGAGCAGGTCGTATCCAGGGCGAGAACAGGCAGGAGCCAAGGTGAGGGCAGGCAGGAGTCATAAAGACAGCAGGCCAGAGCCAGAGCGAGAGCAGGCCGGAGCCAGGACGAGGGCAGGCCGGAGCCAGTGCGAGAGCAGGCCGGAGCCAGAGCAAGAGCAGGCCAGATCCAGGGCAAAAGCAGGCCGGAGCCCGTGCGAGGGCAGGCCGGAGCCATAGCGAGAGCAGGACAGAGCCAGAGCGAGAGCAGGACAGAGCCAGAGCGAGAGCAGGACAGAGCCAGAGCGAGAGCAGGACAGAGCCAGAGCGAGAGCAGGACAGAGCCAGAGCGAGAGCAGGACAGAGCCAGAGCTAGAGCAGGACAGAGCCAGGGCAAAGGCAGGCCAGAGCCAGGATATTTGAAAGCAAGCAAACCTCTAATATGGGCCATAGAAGTATGTATAGATTTACATTTCTATAACCTTTATGCCCATATTAGAGGTCTGATAAGTCCTAGGGGGTGACAGATTCCCTTTAATGCTTGTGTCGTGGTTGGCCTCTAGCCCGGTGTCTCATGTGTTGGGTTTGCCCACTCCGGGTCCTCCTGAAGGAGGAAGTAGGATTTCTCTTTTTATTTTGTGCTTTTGGCTTCTTGCCCAGTGATAGGGGCGGATCTCATCCTCTCAGGCCTAGCCCAACCCTAACCCTAGCCCTAACCCTAACCCCAACCCCAACCCTACCACAACCCTAAGCCTAGAGTTTATATTTTACGCCGTTTAGACAACTTTATTCTTCGAGTCAGTGCGATTACAGCGATACCAGAATCATATCGGGCTGTTATGATTGACAGCTGTCACACACTAAAAGACGCATTTTTTCGTAAAATCTAGTTTTTGCATCGCCATATTTTGAGAGCTATAATTTTTCCATATTTTGGCCGACAGAGTCATGTGACGTCTTGTTTTTTGCGGGATGAGTTGACGTTTTTATTAGTGCCATTTTCAGGCACGTGACATATTTTGATCGCTCTCTATTCCGATTATTGGGAGGGAGAATAAACAAAAACCAACAATTCAGGAATTGTTTTTTTTTTTTTTTATGCTGTTCCGCGTGTGGTAAAATTGATAAGGTAGCTTTATTCTTTGGGTCAGTACGTTTAAAGTGGTACCACATTTATATCGATTTTATATGTTTTGGCGCTTTTACACAATAAAAGCTATTTTATAGAAAAAGTAATTTTTTTGCATCGCTTTATTCTGAGAGCTATAACTTTTTTATTTTTCGGCTGATGGAGCTGTATGGCGGCTTGTTTTTTGCGGGACAAGATGACGTTTTCAGTGGTATCATTATTATTTATATTCGTCTTTTGATCGTGTATTATTCCATTTTTTGTTTGGCGGTATGATGATAAAGCATTTTTTTTGCTTCATTTTTTTTTTTTTTTTTTTTTTTTTACCATGTTCACTGAAGGGGCTAACTAGTGGGACAGTTTTATAGGTCAGGTCATTCCGGACGCGGCGATACCAAATATGTGTACTGTTATTGTTTTTTTTTTCATAATAATATTTATTGATGGGTACATTATATTTTTATTTTTGGTGGATTATTTTTGATTTATTTTCTTCACTTTCTGACACTTTTTTTTACTTTTATTCTTTGTCCCACTATGGGACTTTCACTTTTTTTATTCTGATCGCCTGTATAGCATAGGGATGGAGCACCAGCCCTGTGCTATACAGGCTGTCAGCACTGCAAATGCAGAAGATACTTTGGTCATGCACTGCGCATGCCAAAATATCTTCCTGCTGTCTGGTGACCCAGATGTTGTCATGACGACATTGGGTCGTCATGGCAACATCCAGGAAGCCGCGGCAGACATCGCTGGACGCCGGCAGGAGAGGTGAGTATCCCGATCACCTCCCCTTGCCCCCGCAATGCTGCGATCGACTCAGCTGCGACAATCGGCTGAAACCCGGCGGCGATCGCGCCCGCACAGCCTGTGTGCGGGCGCGATCGCAAAAACGTACTAATACGTATCAGGCTCTTAAGTCCCATGGCGCAGATACGTATTAGTACGTCTTGAGCTTTAAAGGGGTTAAACTACAACTCCAATGTCAGCCCCTAATTCAATAGGAACCAAAGATCTGAGAACAGAGAATGATAATAAAATAATTTGTCCACATAAATGGCAAAACTACCCAAAAATGGAGCCCCATAAAGATGTCCCAACTTGACCTCCCCCACCCACCTATCGTCAGCAATTTCTCATTTAGACAAGGGGTTGTCCTGAAAATGTTTTATTACAGAGTGTTCTCGGCAATCCATGATAAATCCGGTGGATACATTATAAGTATACCAAAGCTTAAAAGTAAAGAGCTACTTACCTGGACTCGTTCTCTCTCAGCTGTCAGGTTATAGTGACACAAGATGGCAGCAGTGTAGAAATTTATACATTCTATTCCACTTGTGATGTCTATGATGTCATGTGCCTTGTGATGTCATAATAGCCATCACTGTCATTTCAAATTTACAACCGCAAGAAAAAGTTGATTTCATGGTTTAAGAAAAAATATGGTGGGTAATTGCAGCCTGTGATTATTTTACATATTGTTATTAATATTTGTCATGTCCTTCACTGCTGCCTCCTGCACTGCTTTTTATATACTGTTTATTTTAATAATGGACAATTCACAAGCCCTGCATGTAGAATATATAGTTAATGGCCTCTGTTGAATGACTATTAGAGCAATAAGATATACTCTATGTCTACAATCTTTTGGCTGAGTCTAAGGGCTCATACTCATCTGCGTTTAAATCACACGAGTGCAATCTGATAAAAAAAAATTGGATTGCACTCTGACTCCTGTTATTGAATGATTATGTGTTCATCTGTGATTTTTTTTTCCCAGCTCGGATCGAACTGAGTAAAAAAAATCACAGCATGCTGCAAGTGGCTGCATATATCAGACGAGACTCGCCAATGCAAGTCAATGTGTGCGAGAAAAAAAAGCACAGCAAACGGACCATGCTTATGCCATCCATATAGCATCCATATAATACGCATCTATGTAACACCTTTCAGTGACTGTGGCGGCATCTCAGCACACAAATCCTGTATCTCAGATCTTTGTCTGGCCTTGTCTTCTGTGTTTTGGCCATCATGCCAACAAGACAAGGGTGATTGGGGCAAGAGACATGCTGGTGAGGGGGTTGTTTGCTGCCGTGATGCTGGTAATGGAGGTGGCTGCCAAGATGCTGGCACTGGAGGTGGCTGCCGTGATGGTGCCACTGTAGTTGGTGGTGGTTGCTGTGATGCTGTGACTGGAGGTGGTGGTGATGGCTGCTGTGATGCTGGTACTGGAGGTGGTGGTGATTGTCATGATGCTGGCACTGGAGGTGGTGGATGTCGTGATGGTGGGTCTGCTGAGTGCCCTTCTTGGGGGGTCTAATGACCGGGTTTGGTTGTCCTCAGAAAGTTGCCACCTTTCAAGGAATTAAAAGATGGCTATCGGTGAATTTGGTGGCGCAGCGGCAGACGAAACAATTTGGAGGGCAGCCCCGGTCTGCAGCCTCAATAAAAAGGGAACGTGCCTGAAATAACGGGCCAGGCTTAGACAAAAACTCTCATCATCATCACTCACAGGTATTCCCATGTCACGTACGCCAGTGATGGTGGGGCGGTAGCGATGCTGGCTTATTGGTGCATGAGGGGATGTGTCGAGGGGCTGTGGTGTACTGGTGCTCTCCGCAGGCTCTTCTTCTTTCTGGCCCCCAGCTCCGGCCTCCATTTCAGATTCCTCTCTGGCTTCCAGCACCTCCGAGCTACAGGTATTTCCCTTTTTGGTCCAGTCAGATCTGTAAGGTCAGGGATGACAGAGAAAAAAGCATTTTTAATATGCAAAATAATAATCAAACCATTACAACAAATAAAACTGAAAAAGATAGCCACTTACGGGTGAAAATCTAGGACTAGGGTCAAAAACTGGAGCCGATCATAATATAGGTACAGTACAGACCAAAAGTTTGGACAAACCTTCTCATTTAAAGATTTTTCTGTATTTTCATGATTTTGAAAATTGTACATTCACACTGAAGGCATCAAAACTATGAATTAACACATGTGGAATTATATACTTAACAAAAAAGTGTGAAACAACTGAAAATATGTCTTATATTCCAGGTTCTTCAAAGTAGCCACCTTTTGCTTTGATGACTGCTTTGCACACTCTTGGCATTCTCTTGTTGAGCTTCAAGAGGTAGTCACCGGAAATGGTTTTCACTTCATAGGTGTGCCCTGTCAGGTTTAATAAGTGGGATTTCTTGCCTTATAAATGGGGTTGGGACCATCAGTTGTGTTGTGCAGAAGTCAGGTGGATACACAGCTGATAGTCCTACTGAATAGACTGTTAGAATTTGTATTATGGCAAGAAAAAAGCAGCTAAGTAAAGAAAAACGAGTGGCCATCATTACTTTAAGAAATGAAGGTCAGTCAGTCCGAAAAATTGGGCAAACTTTGAAAGTGTCCCCAAGTGCAGTTGCAAAAACCATCAAGCGCTACAAAGAAACTGGCTCACATGAGGACCGCCCCAGGAAAGGAAGACCAAGAGTCACCTCTGCTTCTGAGGATAAGTTTATCCGAGTCACCAGCCTCAGAAATCGCAGGTTAACAGCAGCTCAGATTAGAGACAAGGTCAATGCCACACAGAGTTCTATAGCAAACACAGCTCTACAACAACTGTTAATAGGAGACTTTGTGCAGCAAGCCTTCATGGTAAAATAGCTGCTAGGAAACCACTGCTAAGGACAGGCAACAAGCAAAAGAGACTTGTTTGGGCTAAAGAACACAAGGAATGGACATTAGACCAGTGGAAATCTGTGCTTTGGTCTGATGGGTCCAAATTTGAGATCTTTGGTTCCGACCACCGTGTCTTTGTGCGACGCAGAAAAGGTGAACGGATGGACTCTAGATGCCTGGTTCCCACCGTGAAGCATGGAGGAGCTGTGATGGTGTGGGGGTGCTTTGCTGGTGACATTGTTGGGGATTTATTCAAAATTGAAGGCATACTGAGTCAGCATGGCTACCACAGCATCTTGCAACGGCATGCTATTTCATCCGGTTTGCATTTAGTTGGACCATCATTTATTTTTCAACAGGACAATGACCCCAAACACACCTCCAGGCTGTGTAAGGGCTATTTGACCAAGAGCGAGAGTGATGGGGTGCTACGCCAGATGACCTGGCCTCCACAGTCACCAGACCTGAACTCAATCGAGATGGTTTGGGGTGAGCTGGACCGCAGAGTGAAGGCAAAAGGGCCAACAAGTGCTAAGCATCTCTGGGAACTCCTTCAAGATTGTTGGAAGACCATTTCCAGTGACTACCTCTTGAAGCTCATCAAGAGAATGCCAAGAGTGTGCAAAGCAGTCATCAAAGCAAAAGGTGGATACTTTGAAGAACCTAGAATATAAGACATATTTTCAGTTATTTCACACTTTTTTGTTAAGTATATAATTCCACATGTGTTACTTCATAGTTTTGATGCCTTCAGTGTGAATGTACAATTTTCATAGTCACGAAAATACAGAAAAATCTTTAAATGAGAAGGTGTGTCCAAACTTTTGGTCTGTACTGTATGGCCTTTCTTTTTAAGAGCCACATCACCACTCTTCCTACCCTGTTGTCGCTCGCGGCGGCACTGGTCCCGACAACTGCTCCATAATCTTGTCACTACACCCACTGGAAAGAAAAGTGGAAGAGATTATATACAATTTTTATAGGTAAAGGATGCTGTATGTAATAACATGTATAGTGTGTATTCTAATATCACTGCTAGCAGGGGCTGGCTGGCAAATTTTAGCCTGGGGGCAAGCACACAGCAGTGGTCCATGAGTAGCGGCCCATCCTTAAAGGTCGTTTTCCCACAAACAATAGTATATTTTAATCAATAGGTCTTGGAGTAATAATAATTTCCACAATTGGATGTGATATAATAATGTCCCTGTGCTGAGATAATCTTATAAATGTGCCCCTGCTGTGTACTGTGTAATGGCTGTGTCTGACTGTGCAGGAACATGGTCTGATCATACCACATCTCCTGGGCAGGGGGGGGGAAAGAGGATACAGGCAGGATAGCAGGGGATCACAGAGGATTCTTTTTGTGAGTAAAACATTTCAATGCCTGTTTTTAAACAATATTTTAGCTCAAAGAAAGACTCAGCTGTGATCCCCTGCTGTAATGTATATATACTCTCTTTATATATAGATGATTAGCGTGCACACAGTCTGTAGGTCAAGGTGCAGGTACACGGGATGTGGAATCCCCAGAATCGGCGTAGATTAAATCACCGCACATTCTAGTTTCATGACGCAAACTAAAGTCTATTTGAAGACATGCAATAAGACACATTTAAGGTGCAGGGAATAATGCAACAGTAAATGAACGTTTTGACCCATCGTTTGCATCTTGAAACTAGAGTGTGCAGTGATTTAATCGATGCTATATACTCTTTTGCTTCCCCCCCTGCCCAGTAGCTGTGGTATGATCAGACCATGTTCCTGCACAGTCAGACACAGCCATTACACAGTACACAGCAGGGGCACATTTATAACATTATCTCAGCACAGGGACATTTTATTTAAACACATCCAATTGTGGAAGTTATTATTATTCCAAGATCTATTGATTAAAATATACTTTTGTTCGCAGAAAACCCCTTCAACATGTTTATTACCAGCTGCTTCATAGGCTATATTCACACAAACGTATGGTCTAAGTGCTGCCCGTGGAGAAAAATGACAGCACTTGGTCCAGTTCAGGTGAGCATTTAAAACTGGTAATACATAAGCATAATATGTACAATGTCTGACCACTACAAAACGGATTTAGGTTGTTAGAGGTGTAATGCAAGTAATCCAAGGTACGCTGTGCTTTTCTACACTCCTAAACAGAGTAAGGCTAAGTGCCCACAATGCAGAAATGCTGAGAATTTTTCCAGAGCGTTTCTGCATCTCCCTGGCAGAAAAAACGCATGCGGATTCTATGAGTTTTCCTGCCAGGGACAAGCAGAAGTGAAGCGCTCTTCACATGCATTTCCGCATGCGGGTTGTCAAGAGCTTTACAAGCCATTTTAGCATCACTTGGAAAGTGCTTGACAACTTGGTCACACTATATAAATCCATGCAACCGGTATGGATTTATATAGTGTGACAGTAAAAGAATGGTAAAAAATAAATATTATACTTACCTTCTGACGGCCCCTGGTCTCCTTATCCGATGCGTCCGGTCTTCCCGGTGTCTCACGGTTGTGTAAAAGGACCTGCCATGACATCATTTAGTCATGTGACGGGTCAAGCGACCACCGACGTCAGCGGTCGCGTGACCCGTCACATGACTAAATGACGTCATGGCAGGTCCTTTTAGACCATCATGAGCTGCCAGGAAGCCAGGACGCATCGCTATGGAGACCGGGGGCCATCAGAAGGTAAGTATAATGTATATTTTTTATTTTAATTATTTTTTTTTACAGGTACTATGGTACCCGGGTCTGGAAGAGAGTCTCTTCTTCTCCAAATCCGGGTACCATCCGCACATTGAATCGCTAAATATCCGCATGTGCACATGTAGTCATGCGGATATTATGCAATTCAATGCAAGTCAATGGCGGCGAAAACGCTGCGATTACACAAAATAATTGGTAGTGCGGCGGATTTTTCCGCATGGATAATCCGCAGCGGAAATTTCCGCAGCATGTGCACAGCAGATGCGGATTATCATTGGGGAACATAGCAGACCTTCTACCAAGCGTTTTTTAAGCGTTTCTGCAGCGGAATTGCCGTTGCGGAAACGCTTAAAAAATGCATAGTGGGCACACAGCCTAAAGGTGGCCACACATAAGCACAGGTCTGCCAGATAGATACCTAGGAATTATTATTTTGTGTATTATTTCCTACATACTTGATCGAGCAAGTCATCAATGTAAAAGTCAACTCCACATTATAGTATATGATGTACGAGTCACTAATTATCATGTGTGTCCCATCTGATGTCTGTGCACACAGTGAACATATTATACCACATACAATACAATATACATAGGAGAATATATGACTGATATATAGAGATGAGCAGCTTCATTTGCAGGACCCTGATCCAATGGTCAGATGAATATTCAGTGGCTGCTGGATAGGAGCCCTGACAGCCTCCTACCTGACACCATTCTCTTTCTCTTCCTTTGATATGTAGCCAGGCACAATGTCATGTATGTGTCACGCCAAAAAGATGACATCATGCAAAGACTATAATCAAAAGAGGAGTCAGAGATGCCGGCAGGCAGGAGGAGGCTCGCGGGGCTCTGGTCTGGTGGCCACAGACTACTGACGGGACTGTTTGACCAGTGTCCTGCGAATCAATTCGCTCATCTGTACTGGAATAAAATATATTATGACTACATACATCAGATATTACATACAGAATAGCATGTGACAGTTATATACCACACTATGAGCACAGACATCAGATATTACACCAGTGACATATTATCCTCTGTATAACATTGGATGCCTGTATCAAAGTCCATCACATCCAGTATACAGCATAATATGTGATGGTAAGCGATATACTGGGATACAGACATCACATATTCATACCTCTCAACTTTTGGAGAACAGAAAGGGGGACAGAAAGGTGCTATGCGCGGCAAATTTTGGCCTCGCCCCTGGTCACACCCCAATCCACGCCCATTTACCATTATCTTTCTCACCCGGCAGGAGGAGTTGTCAGAGGGGCGCTGGTAGTGAGGGAAATTCAGCAGACGGCCGAGACTGCAAGGCCCAGACCCAAATCCAGGACTGTCCACTGTATCCAGGGCAGCTGGGACTAGAGATGAGCAGATGGATTCCGGGGCCTCCAGTCGGGGGTCCGGGTCAGTGCTACCTGGCGGCTGGACTGGAGACCATGAGTCTCTTATCTTCCGGGGCAGTGCGGCCTCATCTGTGAGTCCTGCTCATCTCTTGTTGGGACCTGAGGGTTATTTTTTGTTCCCTCATTCACAGTCGGAGCCGCCAGAACTTTCTCATCTTTATGTAGATTCATTATACGACATCTGGCTTTCTTGTGTTGGCTCTTACTGTATATTGGGGGCTATGCGAGGGCTCATACCGTAGGTAGGGGTGGTGTGTGCTAATACTGTATGTACGGGGTTGTGTGGGGGCTCATACTGTATATAGGGGGATGTCAGCATACTTAAATCTGCTCAATATTAAGTGATAATATAAATATACAAAAATATATAATTAATAAGTTAATATTAATATTGAGCTGAATTAATTTGAACCTATTGGTTCGGGCTCCACAACAGTCACGGTCTCTCACGTGGCCCCTTGGGAAAATTAATCTCCCACCCCTGCCTATTTCAAAGCGCTATGTTAAAAATCACACAGACATCATACACACAGCGGGCACAACCATCACACAGACATCATACACACAGCGGGCACAACCATCACACAGACATCATACACACAGCGGGCACAACCATCACACAGACATCATACACACAGCGGGCACAACCATCACACAGACATCATACACACAGCGGGCACAACCATCACACAGACATCATACACACAGCGGGCACAACCATCACACAGACATCATACACACAGCGGGCACAACCATCACACGGACATCATACACACAGCGGGCACAACCATCACACAGACATCATACACACAGCGGGCACAACCATCACACAGACATCATACACACAGCGGGCACAACCATCACACAGACATCATACACACAGCGGGCACAACCATCACACACACATCATACACACAGCGGGCACAACCATCACACACACATCATACACACAGCGGGCACAACCATCACACACACATCATACACACAGCGGGCACAACCATCATACACACAGCAGGCACAACCATCACATGGACATCATACACACAGCGGGCACAACCATCACACAGACATCATACACACAGCAGGCACAACCATCACACAGACATCATACACACAGCAGGCACAACCATCACACAGACATCACACACAGCGGGCACAACCATCACACAGACATCATACACATAGCGGGCACAACCATCACACAGACATCATACACACAGCGGGCACAACCATCACACAGACATCATACACACAGCGGGCACAACCATCACACAGACATCATACACACAGCGGGCACAACCATCACACAGACATCATACACACAGCGGGCACAACCATCACACGGACATCATACACACAGCGGGCACAACCATCACACGGACATCATACACACAGCGGGCACAACCATCACACAGACATCATACACACAGCGGGCACAACCATCACACAGACATCATACACACAGCGGGCACAACCATCACACAGACATCATACACACAGCGGGCACAACCATCACACAGACATCATACACACAGCGGGCACAACATGACATGTATATATTCCCTTCTTCTCCATCATGTCTCCAGTGGCAGTGGTGGGGCCTGGTGTTTGCAATCAGCAGCAGAGTATGGGCTGTACGCAGGAGAGCTGTCAGCCCTGCAGTGTCCCTAAATCCCCCTCCCATCTCCCCTAGTCCCGACTGCAGAGCTGCTGGTGACATTGCATGAGCCCCCTCCCATCCTGTAATAACAGCAGCCACAGATGGGAGAGGCTGCGGGTCTCCCCCTCACCTCAGGACCGCACCTTGTTGTCATGTCCTCCGCAGACTTGGCCCCGCCCCCTGACCCCTCACCTCCTCATGCTGTGCGGTCTCTGCACAGTAGAATTCCTCTGCCCTGATGCCGGGGCGGAGCAGAGAGCGGGAGGCGGAGCTACAAGGGGTCACACACAGCATGGAAAGCCTGCGTGTCTGGAGGAAAAGCCCAGTGCCCAGCAGCGCCCCTGCCGGGAGAAGAGCTGAGCCGGGCCGGGACTGAGCCCTCAAATCGGGACAGGCCCAGGGAATAGGGGAGGCTTGTTAGCTCTGGATATTATACCCGCCTCCTATTATCCTGTATATAATATGGGATGTCTGGGCCTATAGTATATATATTATACCACCTACAGGCTAATATGTAACTAGTGCACATTACACCTTGAGTACAGCCATTAGATATTACACCAGTCACTTCTTCTCCTCTGCACCATCTGATGTCTGTGCACAGTATATGACATCCAGTATACAGGAGAATATGTGATGGGATATAGGACATACTGTTATACAGACATCAGATGCTATATACTGGATAATAAATGATGGTATATATCAGGGGTGGGCAATTCATTTTCCAGAGGGGCCACATGAGAGAACGTAACTGTTGTGGGGGCCTGAACCAATAGGCTGAAAGGCTGAAATTAGTTCTGCTCAATATTAATATTAACTACAATTAATATAAAATAATATTTATATCACTTAATATTGAGCAGAATTAAGTATGCCAACATCCCCCTGTATACCGTAAGAGCCCCCACACAGCCCCCTGTATACCATATGAGCACACACACAGCCCCCCTATATACCATATGAGCACACACACAGCCCCCCTATATACCGTATGAGCCCACACACAGCCCCCCTATATACCATATGAGCACACACATAGCCCCCTGTATACAGTATGAGCCCACACACAGCCCCCCTATATACCATATGAGCACACAGCCCCCTGTATACAGTATGAGCCCACACACAGCCCCCCTATATACCATATGAGCACACACACAGCCCCCTGTATACAGTATGAGCCCCCACACAGCCCCCCTATATACCATATGAGCACACACACAGCCCCCTGTATACAGTATGAGCCCCCACACAGCTCCCTATTTATTTATTTATTTTACTAACCATATTTTGCAGATTATAAAATGCACCGTATCATAAGACGCACCCCAAATTTTGGTGAGAAAAATAGGAAAAAAATGTTTTTAATAAAATGGTGGTGCTTCTTATAGTCCGCTTTTACGGTAGATTACCCAGGGAAGGGGGCTGCTGTGGTGGAGCAGAGTCGCTGCTCCAGGAAGCTGGCAGCGGCAGGAGTGGGGTGATGCTGTGGACCCCAGGCTGGGAGGGGGATGTTCGACGATGAGCCGGGCTCCGTGCTTTCACAAAATGCCAGCGGATCCCCTGTACTTCCCGTGGTTTTCAATGCTGTAGACTTAGGGAAAATGGCCACCGGAGGCGGCACATGCTTAGGTTGAGACCTCGGGAGAAAAGATCTCGGTGTCACGATCTCAATCCGCACATGCGCCGCCTCTGGTGGCCTTTTTTCCCCAAGTTCACCGCATTGAAAACCATGGAAAGTGCGGGGGCTCCTCCGACATTTTGTGAAAGCACAGAGCCCGTCGCACAGCCAGACACCCACCTTCCCAGCCTGGGGCCCGCAGCATCGCCTCATTCCTGCCGTCACCAGCTTCCTGCAGCAGCGACCCTAAAATGCCGCTCCCAAATGCCCCGGTAAACTACATTCAGATTATAAGACGTACTCCCATTTTCCCAAAAATTTTTGGAGGAGAAAAGTGCATACTATAATCTGAAAAGTAGAGTATATAGTGCTATTAATTCCACAGCAGATTACAGACATTATTCCTACATACAGTATGCACCCCACATAGCCCCTATATACAGTGTAAGCCACCACATAGCCCTTATATACAGTGTGAGCCCTCATATTCCATCCTATATACAGTATTAGCCACCACATAGACCCCTATATACAATGAGACCCACATAGCCTCCTATACATATTATGAGCCGCCACATAGCCTCCTTTGTACAGTATGAGCCCGCATATAGCCTCCTATATATAGTATGAGCCCCCTATGTACAGTATGAGTCCTCATAGCCTCCTTTATACAGTATGAGCCCCCACATAGCCTTCTACTGTATACATATTATTAGCCGCCACATAGCCTCCTATGTACAGTATGAGTCCCACATAGCCTCCTTTATGCAATGTGAGTCCCCACATAGCCTCTCTATATATTGTCAGACCCCACGTGGCCTCTTATATACATTATGAGATCCGCATAGCTTCCTATATACAGTGTGAGCCCCCACATAGTCTCTCTATATACAATATGAGCCCTCAAATAGCCTCCTATATACAGTATGATTCCCTCATAGCCTTCTATATACAGTGTAAGGCCCCACATAACCTCTTATATACAGTGTGAGGCCTCACATAACCTCCAATATACAATGTGAGCCCTCACATACCCTCCTATATACTATATGAGCCCTCACATAGCCTCATATATACTATATGAGCCCTCACATAGCCTCCTATATACTATATGAGCCCTCACATAGCCTCCTATATACTATATGAGCCCTCACATAGCCTCCTATATACTATATGAGCCCTCACATAGCCTCCTATATACTATATGAGCCCTCACATAGCCTCCTATATACTATATGAGCCCTCACATAGCCTCCTATATACTATATGAGCCCTCACATAGCCTCCTATATACTATATGAGCCCTCACATAGCCTCCTATATACTATATGAGCCCTCACATAGTCTCCTATATACTATATGAGCCCTCACATAGTCTCCTATATACTATATGAGCCCTCACATAGCCTCCTATATACTATATGAGCCCTCACATAGCCTCCTATATACTATATGAGCCCTCACATAGTCTCCTATATACTATATGAGCCCTCACATAGCCTCCTATATACTATATGAGCCCTCACATAGTCTCCTATATACTATATGAGCCCTCACATAGCCTCCTATATACTATATGAGCCCTCACATAGTCTCCTATATACCATATGAGTCCTCACATAGCCTCCTATATACTATATGAGCCCTCACATAGCCTCCTATATACTACATGAGTCCTCACATAGCCTCCTATATACTATATGAGCCCTCACATAGCCTCCTATATACAGTATGAGTCCTCACATAGCCCCCTATATACAGGCACACATTCCATGCACATACGAAAAAAAAAAAGAAGACATACTCACCTCGCTCTCATTCCCCCGCAGTCTGTTCTTTTCTCCGGTGCACTGACTCTCCACACAGCAGATGTGATGTCGTGATGTCATCATGTTGGCTGTGTCAGTCACAAAAGCTGATCTGTGGAAGTAGGAGCCAGCGGCTCCGTCTTCCACCAATGTATTCACCACTCTGCAGATAGCAGTGATATTGGGATAGGGGAGAGTATGGTGAGGCCCGTGCACCACAGTTTTCAGCCCTTCGGCTGTCTCAGTACGCGGGCTGAACTTTGTAGTTACAGTATTATATATACCAGACATGGGTAGAGTTCAGATATACTATACACACATTACCTGTACATAACATCTGTTCACACAGTATACCACATGCATACAATATATATTAGAATACATGACTAGTATATAATATACTGTCACTATAGACATCTGATGTTGTATAGTAATGTGTATTTTTTTAAAACATCTGATGTGTGTATCACAGTAGATGATAGACTAATCTGTATACTAGATGTGGTATATTATGTACAGGGATATACACTGCACTGCAGCCTTGCAGCGCTGGGGTCCTGGGTTCAAATCCCACCAAGGACAACATCTGCAAGGAGTTTGTATGTTCTCCCCGTGTTTGCGTGGGTTTCCTCCGGGTTCTCCGGTTTCCTCCCACACTCCAAAGACATACTGATAGGGAATCTAGATTGTGAGCCCCGATGGGGACAGCGACGATAATGTATGTAAAGCGCTGCGGAATATGTTAGCGCTATATAAAAATAAAGATTATTATTACTGAACACACCTGGACCTGCCTACAGGACCTCACATATTATATATGGGGCCATATAGTAGAATATGAGGTGCTGTAGGTTCAGCTGTAATCAGTCGGTGCAGGGTCTTGTATTGTGATGTCTGTGGTCTCTGCTGGGACTAAGTGTGATTTATTGCACCAGACTGAACTTTTTGCACTGACAGGAGGACCCTAATCTGCATGAAAGTTCAGCCTCCTGCAATAACTCACACGGAGCCCCAGCAGCTGGCCCTCTGATTGGACAATATAGAATCCTGGGTGAATTTATGAGAAGGTGAGCACAGTCCCGCTTCCTCCTCACTGCAGACCCCCTGACCTCATACTGACTGAGACCACTGAAGTCTCCGATCCACAGGCTCCTGTCCGGCTGACTGAATCAGTTCCAGGTTCGCTGTGTGACGTCACTTCAGCAGACTCAGCCACACAGCGTGCAGGGGGTGTATCTGCATCTCTGCCATGTGGTCGGGTCGGCAGCTGAACATATTTAAAGGTACAGTGCAGTCCCCTGGCAGCCCTGAGCAGCTGCTTGGGAACTGGTCTGGGGGGGCATTTGCCCCTCTGCACCCCAACCCAGCCCGCCCTTGACTGCTAGTATGATGGTGACTTTTCTTTGTCTTTTTTTTGTGTTTATTCTGGCTTGCCAAATTTTCGCTTTTGGTGGCGATATGTTTTGGAAAAAAATTAGACACATAATGTTCTGGCTTCAATAGTTATTTGTGTTAAACCTCACCTACAAAATAACACATATTCAGACAATCCTAATATACCGTTTGTATTTGCCATACTTATATCATCTTGAACCTGCTGTGAGCCGCCTTCCAAATTAGGATATAGTTGGCAGCAAATCTAGTTCCACGGACCGGCCATACCTACCAAACCCTCCGCACCATGGTGTATTTCTACCCTTTATTCCACTTCCCTCACTTACTCATGTTGCTGATCCCCCCACATTTTTCAGCACCCAGTCCTGGCCCTGATTACAGTTCTGCACCTTATTATAATTTGTAATGTTTATTTGTTTTATTTTGCATGTTTTGGCGCATGACAGAAATATTTCTTTTTGATCATTTTTTAAATAAATTAAGTTTGTTTTTTTCTATCTGCTTGTTTTATTCTTTGCCACCTTATACAAAAAGGTAGTTAAATGTAATGTTCAAGGATACAGTGGGTACTGAAAGTATTCAGACCCCTTTACATTTTCACTCTTTGTTTCATTGCAGTCATTTGGTAAATTCTAAAAAGTTCATTTTTTTCTCACTAAAGTGCACTCTGCACCCTATCTTGACTGAAATAAACAGAAATGTAGAAATTTTTGCAAACTTATTAAAAAAGAAAAACTGAAATATCACATGGTCATAAGTATTCTGACCCTTTGCTCAGACACTCATATTTAAGTCACATGCTGTCCATTTCCTTGTGATCCTTCTTGAGATGGTTCTACTCTTTAATTGGAGTCCAGCTGTGTTTAATTAAACTGGTAGGACTTGATTTGGAAAGGCACACGCCTGTCTATATAAGACCTCACAGCTCACAGTGCATGTCAGTCCAAATGAGAATCATGAACTCGAAGGAACTGCCCAAGGAGCTCAGAGACAGAATTGTGGCAAGGCATAGATCTGGCCAAGGTTACAAAAGAAGTTCTGCATTACTCATGGTTCCTAAGAGCACAGTGGGCTCCATAATCCTTAAATGGAAGAAGTTTGGGACCACCAGAAGTCTTCCTAGACCTGGCCGTCCAGCCAAACTGAGCAATCGTGGGAGAAAAGCCTTGGTGAGAGAGGTAAAGAAGAACCCCAAGATCACTGTGGCTGAGCTCCAGAGATGCAGCAGGGAGATGGGAGAAAGTTCCACAAAGTCAACTATCACTGCAGCCGTCCACCAATCGGGCCTTTATGGCAGAGTGGCCCGACAGAAGCCTCTCCTCAGTGCAAGACATATAAAAGCCCGCATAGAGTTTGCTCAAAAACACATGAAGGACTCCCAGACTATGAGAAAAATAAGATTCTCTGGTCTGATGAGACGAAGATAGAACTTTTTGGTGATAATTCTAAGCGGTATGTGTGGAGAAAACCAGGCACTGCTCATCACCTGCCCAATACAATCCCAACAGTGAAACATGGTGGTGGCAGCATCATACTATGGGGGTGTTTTTCAGCTGCAGGGAAAGGACGATGGTTGCAATTGAAGGAAACATGAATGCGGCCAAGTACAGAGATATCCTGGATGAAAATCTCTTCCAGAGTGCTCTGGACCTCAAACTTGGCCGAATGTTCACCTTCCAAGAAGACAATGACCCTAAGCACTAAGCTAAAATAACAAAGGAGTGGCTTCAGAACAACTCTGTGACCATTCTTGACTGGCCCAGCCAGAGCCCTGACCTAAACCCAATTGAGCATCTCTGGAGAGACCTGAAAATGGCTGTCCACCAACGTTCAGCATCCAACCTGATGGAACTGGAAAGGATCAGCAAGGAAGAATGGCAGAGGATCCCCAAATCCAGGTGTGAAAAACTTGTTGCATCATTCCCAGGAAGACTCATGGCTGTACTAGCTCAAAAGGGTGCTTTTACTCAATACTGAGCAAAGGGTCTGAATACTTATGACCATGTGATATTTCAGTTTTTCTTTATTAATAAATTTGCAAAGATTTCTACATTTCTGTTTTTTTTTTCAGTCAAGATGGGGTGCAGAGTGCACTTTAATGAGAAAAAAAATGAACTTTTTAGAATTTACCAAATGGCTGCACTGAAACAAAGAGTGAAAAATGTAAGGGGTTGGAATACTTTCCTTACCCACTGTATATGATTTTCACAATAATCTTGGGGAAATTAAATTTATTAGAAAGATTTTGAGAAAGGGGGACTTCAAATACATAAGTAGGGCCATAGCAGTGATGACTTAGCCCAGGAACTTAGGACCTTATATTGTCTATTCATATATAGTTTAGTCTACATTTTGGCGTTGTTTTACATCCTTACAAATTTAGGTGTTTATTTTTGAAAAAATGGGATGGGGTCCATTTAATTTTCTTAACAGCTGAGGGAAAGCAGTGGGCAATCTGGGAAGGGGCCGCTATTCATGGATCTTCCCAGCTTATTAATAACAGCTCACAGCTGTCTGCTTAGACTTTAATGGTATTAAAAAGGTGGTATCCCCCAAAAAATTATGTGGTGTCCCACCTAGTTTTAATAACCAGCAAAGGCTAAACAGACACCTGCAGGCTGATATTAAAAGGCTGGGAAGGGACCATGGATATTGGCCTCCGCCCTGACTAATAACATGAGCCCTCAGCCACCCCAGAAATTCTGGTGCTTATTTTCGGCTCTTCCCACTTGCCCTGGTGCATTGGCAAATGGGGTAATGGTTTTGGGGTTGATGTCAGCTGTTTGATGTTTGCTGACATCAAGCCCAGGGGTTAGTAATGGAGAGGCGTGAATAAGACATCCCGATTACTAACGCCATTAGTTCAAGTAAAAAAACTCACACAGAGCAAAGACCTTTGTTTGAACAAAACACTCAATGACCCTCTTTTACACATTTCTTAAGATCCACATAAAAATAAAAAAACAAAGTAATCCTCACCTGTCCGCAGATAATCCATGCTGATGATGTCGAACAATGATCCACAGATCTGCTACATCCGATTGGTGTGTTGAGCGGTTGCATGAGTATGCAACTGCTCAGCACGCCAGCTGGAACTCACTGACAGTAGCCTGAGGACGTTCCTGCAGTGATGAGCGATGCCGTCAATAAGGTTGTAAATTGAAAACGCTTTGCTATTTTCTTATAGCCTACTCTTGCTTTGTGGGCCTCCACCATTTTCATTTTCAGAGTGCTAGGCAGCTGCTTAGAAGAACCCATGGCTGCTGTTTTTTGGCACAAGGTTAGAGGAGGCTGGGTTTTTATAAAGTTGGGAAATTTGTATCACCTGGCCTTTCCTAATGATAGTGGACAAGCCATAACCTTTAGGGTATGTGCAGATGGTCGGTGTTGGCTGCGCTTTGAACGCAGCATACTTTATGCTGCGTCCAAAGCGCTGCACGCAAGTGAATCCGCATGTGTTCAATGAACCATGCGGATTCACCACATCCTATACATTACAGTGATATAATTTCTCTTGCGGAGACATGCTGCGGTCTGTGAAGACGCACTGCATGACCGTCTCCACGGGTGAGCTGCAGGAGCACGGAGACGCATAGTGGACATGGGATTTGTATAAATCCCATCCACTATGCTGTAACATCTGGCCGCTGCAGATTGCACGCTGCGCAAGTGTGCTGCATCCAATCCGCAGTATTTACTGACCATGTGCACGCACTCTAACAGGCTAATTAAGGTCTGAAACCTTGGTCAAAGTTTTCTGAGCACACAAATCTCCAAGGGTGCCCAAACTTTTGCATCAGCCCATTTTCCTTTGTGTAATTTTTAAAATGTAAAAAATTACAAGATTTTTTCTTGCCTAAAATACAAAGGAAATGTGTCATCTTTAACTTTAGCCCTTTTATAGAGATCATTTCATCTTCAACTTGCTTTACTGTTCACAATAACAGTAATTTTTTACCAAGGGGCCTAAACTTTTACATGCCACTGTAAGAGAAACACATCGCTATTTACATTACTCATAAAACCGCATGGCACTGTACACATAAAGGGATTATTGCCTTCAAGGGTAGGAATGCTGCAGAACAGTCCATCACTCTTACATTCCCTCTTTGGACATGGTCATCCTCGACCATTCTGGAACCTGGAAGACAACACACAGCATATACAGTGGGGGCCCTTGAAAACGCACACTGCAGCCGCAATACTCGCTGCCTCTGTCAGGCCTGAGGCTGTGGTACTAACCGTGGAGGAGTCATTGCTGGACATGATCTTCCCGCTGAGGGCTGAAATATTGGATGTGACATCTGGTCATCTGGTCAATGACTTTGTGGCACCCCTGAGGGTTCAGTCGCCACAGAGGTACTGCACCTCACCCAGAAGTGTGGCATCTCCTTCTCTCAGGTAAGGAGGAAGTACTGCCAGCGGCACGGTGGCGCAGTGGTTAGCACGGCAGCCTTGCAGCGCTGGGGTCCTGGGTTCAAATCCCACCAAGGACAACATCTGCAAGGAGTTTGTATGTTCTCCCCGTGTTTGCGTGGGTTTCCTCTGGGTTCTCTGGTTTCCTCCCACACTCCAAAGACATACTGATAGGGAATCTAGATTGTGAGCCCCGATGGAGACAGCAACGATAATGTATGTAAAGCGCTGCAGAATATGTTAGCGCTATATAAAGATTATTATTATTAAAGATTATTACTGCCCGGGACCCCTACACCTGCACTCAACACTGCACTACTCCAGGCCGGCTGGAAGGGCATTATGCACTTCTTTTGCTGCCCTGTCCCTGGCTGGAGTGGGGGGAACCAAGGAGAGGGGGAACCAGTAGTGGGTGTGGATGGAGGACGTAGAACAGGGGAGCACTTAGAGAATAGATATAAAAAAGGAAGCCATCTTAGTTGGAGCAGTGCAGTTCAGCCAGTGAGTAGCAAGGAGAGGAGGGGAGCAGAGTCTCTTCAGGAGCTCTGCTCCATTGTGGGCCTAGTGAGAGAGGCCCAGGAGAGGAGTGGGAGCAAGGGAGGAATGCTCCGGGAACAGAAGGGATCCCAGGGGGTACGGTGAGTGCACGACGGCACCCATACGACCGAATCTGCCAAGAATCAGAGGGATCAGGCCGCAGGAAGGGAACTGGTCCCTGGACCAGCCGTGTTACTCCAGGTCTCGGCTGGAAAAACCGGAGGCTTCTGCGCTTCCATGGTGCAGTTGCCACAGCCTCACCCTAGTCGCCGTGAAGGGCATCAAGCAGGTCCGGGAACTCCAGGTTGCCCAGAAGGGACTTCAGAGCACCCGATCGGTACTGTGTGTGGGGAGCGCAGGGCAGGAGTGAGAAGACCCAGCGCGTGAAGTCAGTCAAGGAAGGAACATAAGAAAGGGGGTCCCGTTAAGTGCTTCTAATCTACCTGAAGGAGTGCTGAACCCCTGCCTGGCAAATGCAGTGTGACGCGGGAGTCTGACACCTGGACAGTGTACCCGAGGAACCTAAAAAGAACTGTGAGTAAACTCGGATGACTGCACTCCACTGCCTCTGTCAGTTATTTCCATCATGCTACCGCACCTGCACTATCACGCCCAGCATTACCATCTGCAACTACCCTGCACCGGGGGCCCGCTCCGCCTGTGGGGAGCAGAAACATCCCAGCTGCCATCCCATCACCCCCGGAGGTCTGCAGCAGTGCCGGTATTCATTATCGGGAACCACAGGTGGCGTCACGAGACAAACTGTTAACAAACCCCCTTTTAAAGAGCGACCCCAGAGGATGGGCCCGGGAGCCGGCTGCCGTGACATCCTACAAAGAAGGTAAAGGCCCGGGTACCAAGTTCCCCCCTATATCCCCCCTGGGCGGGTCAACTTCACCACCTCCTGGGTGCTCGAGTTGGGCCCTCACCCATTTCTCCCACTCCTTCTTACCCTCAATGACCTTCACCACCCATCTGGCCTCAACGGGGTCCAGGGCTGGTGTCTCTTCCATGTACTGCTGTGGCCAGGGGATGAGGGCTGTTTCCCAGGCTGATAACTCTCCAGAACGCTGAGGTGTACTTACCACCAGAACTGCCAGCATAGCTTTCAGTCACCCTGCCTGGTCGCAGGATCTTGGCCACGCTGACACTGCTGCCTCCGCCTTGGATTCGAGTTCTGGTTTTGGGGACTGCGGGCGAACCTTTGTCTTGAGGTCAGGCATTGGATCATGGGCCTTCCCTGGACCTTGGTTTGTGCCTCTACTGATGACAGTTCACCCGGCTGCATCTCTTGCTCCAGCTGCGTCATCTTCCTTTTCCGCATGACCTTTCCGGGCACACCGCGGAGCACAATGCCGTAGCACCGACCATCACTTTCAATAGGTAAACCGTAGCACTCTATCTTCTCTTGCCACTTTACCTCCTCACCAACAATGGTCCCAGCCCACTCTGCCGTGGGTGTGCTCTTACGTTGCTCTGCCCATTCTTGGGGGAGGCCACTTCTGGCTCACCTGCCCGTTTCCTGGGAGTCTCCACCCGTTCTCCCTTGGCTTGCTGCAATGGGCATGGTTTCTTTTTCTTCCACCGTGCCCTTCTTACGCACACGATGGGACGGGTCCTTCTCACTCTTTCGTGTCACTCACCGACATCTTGCAGTCTCTATCCATTAACCCTATCCTAAAGACTAAACCTATTATTCTCATCTTATCTCCTGTACCGTTGCTAAGCCACTTAACTATATGAACAGTACTTCGCTGTTATAAGTTTTGTCCAAATAGTGTATATACGAGTACTTATATATATCAGTTTATCATAGTGTAAAGCGTTAGAAGTTTCGCACTCCTAATTAGAAGATGTAGTGCATAGAAGGAAAATCAATAAGATCCAGAAAGAAAACCTTTGGCACTGTAGATATGACACTTGAGATGCAGAGTAAATTCATTAGTACATTTATTCGCAACCGACATATAGTTTATCATATACTTATCTTTTTTTAAATCTTTAAATATTATTAATAAAGTGTTTAATTGAAAATATAATGAATAAGGTTAATGTCAGATGAAACACATTGATGAAATGATATGTAAAATTAGACTAAGAATGGAGTGGTAATGGTGGACATTAGGACCCTGCGCTCTCATGAGCAGCATAGCTGAGCTCAACGTTCCTTCCAGACACTGGTGGACTAAACGTGCACAGATACCGTATTACGGAGATCTCCCCTCCTTTATCAGTGGCACCAGGAATTTTATGTGACAGTAACTGGAGGTGGCTATGACCACTACGCATGTAGCCTTACAAGGTTGGTTTTATCTCGTCACATCTTGCATTCAGTGACACACTCCTTCCTGCTTTATTGCTGATGTTTAGGAGTACGGGGGCGACTTGCATAGTGACATGCTTCTGTACATGACACGGATGAGATGGTGTCTTGTTCCTACAGATGGCTGTGATCTCACCCATACTATAGTGATGGAATACATCAGCCGCCCATCAGATGACAGCTGCAGTGATACAGAATGAGGGGATAGCACTTATGTTATCAGACATCAGCCACAACATGTGAGAACCGCTCATATGTTTAAAGGGAACAGACAAGTCCACCATGTACGAGGGTGTGTCTTCAATAACCAATCACAGATCCATGGGCTCCAATCAGAAGGGGTTTTACATCGCAGGCAGTAGTAAAGGGCGCAATGTCCCGCATAGCAGCATTGGTGGTGCCAGACTGCTGTCATTCAGGTGACGCACACTGAAGCCCAGGTTCCTGATCTACAAGCTGCAGGGATATAGCAGAGCACATCCCATTCATAGCATGATGCTATCTGCTGAGGGACAATAGAAGACTGCTACAGCACATCTAGCATCTCTGCTCAGCAGCGGGGGTGAGCTCCTGTGTTCTCTCCCTTCTATAGTACTGGTTCAGCACCACAGTGGTTGGCAGCTCTCCTCTGGGCACTACAGTCCTAGATTCAGCACCACAACTGTGGGCAGCTCTGATCTGGGCAGTACTGTCTAGATTCAGCACCACAGCAGTGGACAGCTTTTATATGGGAAGAACTGTCTAGATTCAGCACCACAGCAGTGGACGGCTTGTAACCAGGACGTTATAGTAACATTTGGTTCAATACCACAACGTTGGAGGGCAGTGCCATCCAGGTTCAGCACCACGCTAGTGGACAGCTCTGGTGCTTCTGGATACAACAGTTTCAGCACTTCTACCTAGGACAGCTCCAGCATCTTCACCTCTACCTTGAAGGTCCCAGTGCCCGCCAGCCTGTCTATCAGCCGTGCCCGCCTGTCAACCGGCCGTGCTCATCCGCTGTGCCTTTCAGCTTCAGCCATCAGTCCCATGGGAGTCGCCTGCTCTCACAAGGTCGGTCCCAGAGTGGCACCTGGTTCACCTTCCCGGTCCCTCCTTGGTTCACAGAGTCGACTAAGCCGCTGTGTGGCCAGGGTCGGTCCGGGTAGGCACTTAGTTACACCCCTCTGATCCCTCCTTGCATCACAGAACAGAGGTTCCACCACCCGGATTCATAACAGAATACATTTTGTTATATAATAATTTTGTGTTCAAAGATCAATACTACCTACAGAAGAAAGAGGTGGCAATGGCCGCGGCTTGGGCCCCATCTTATGCCAATCTCTCCTTGGGATTTTGGGAGTGTGAATGCATCCGATTCCAGAACATTGAACATACGTCATTGGGATCAGTGATATCTTGGATGAGATTCATAGACGATGTGTTGTTTATTTTGCAGGGCTCCCATGAGGAACTTGAAAAATTCTTAAAATATCTCAATGACAATGCATTGAATATTAAGCTAACCCATCATATTGATCAAAAGAAAATAGATTTTCTGGATTTGGATATTCATGTTGATGACCATGGACAGTTGCATACAAATATTTATCACAAGATTACTAGTGCCAATGCTTTCTTGCATGCCAAATCAGTCATCTGGCACATGTAATACAGGCAATGCCGTCCGGACAATTTATTAGGGCACATCGTATTTGTGACCAAGACAAAGCTTTTGAAGAATAGGCATGTGATATGACCAGTAGATACTTACAACGTGGTACAAAATGGAAATTATTCAACAGGCCTACTATCGGGCCAAATACGCCAATAGACAATCTCTTCTCATTACTAAAAAGAAAAAGGAATCTGATGGGCATGTTCAATTCATCACGAATTATCATTCGAGGTGGAAGGAAATTACTAATATCATCTCCAAATTTGGGCTAATTCTCCAACAGGATCAGACAATACTTCCTTTTCTATCAAATCGTCCATTGATTATGGCTAAACGTAATAAGACACTACGTGATATACTAGTACATAGTCATCATGTACCTGATACATCTTCATATACACTGCTCAAAAAAATAAAGGGAACACTCAAATAACACATCCTAGATCTGAATGAATGAAATATTCTCATTGAATACTTTGTTCTGTACAAAGTTGAGTGTGCTGACAACAAAATCACACAAAAATCATCAATGGAAATCAAATTTATTAACCAATGGAGGCCTGGATTTGGAGTCACCCCCAAAATTAAAGTGGAAAAACACACTACAGGCTGATCCAACTTTGATGTAATGTCCTTAAAACAAGTCAAAATGAGGCTCAGTATTGTGTGTGACCTCCACGTGCCTGTATGACCTCCCTACAACGCCTGGGCATGCTCCTGATGAGGTTGCAGATGGTCTCCTGTGGGATCTCCTCCCAGACCTGGACTAAAGCATCCGCCAACTCCTGGACAGTCTGTGGTGCAACGTGACATTGGTGGATGGAGCGAGACATGATGTCCCAGATGTACTCAATCGGATTCAGGTCTGGGGAACGGGCGGGCCAGTCCATAGCTTCAATGCCTTCATCTTGCAGGAGCTGCTGACACATTCCAGCCACATGAGGTCTGGCATTGTCCTGCATTAGGAGGAACCCAGGGCCAACCGCACCAGCATATGGTCTCACAAGAGGTCTGAGGATCTCATCTCGGTACCTAATGGCAGTCAGGCTACCTCTGGCAAGCACATGGAGGGCTGTGCGGCCCTCCAAAGAAATGCCACCCCACACCATTACTGGTCTACTGCCAAACCGGTCATTCTGAAGGATGTTGCAGGCAGCAGATCGCTCTCCACGGCGTCTCCAGACTCTGTCACGTCTGTCACATGTGCTCAGTGTGAACCTGCTTTCATCTGTGAAGAGCACAGGGTGCCAGTGGCGACTTTGCCAATCGTGGTGTTCTGTGGCAAATGCCAAGCATCCTGCACGGTGTTGGGCTGTGAGCACAACCCCCATCTGTGGACGTCGGGCCCTCATACCACCTTCATGGAGTCGGTTTCTAACCGTTTGTGCAGACACATGCACATTTGTGGCCTGCTGGAGGTCATTTTGCTGGGCTCTGGCAGTTCTCCTTCTGTTCCTCCTTGCACAAAGGCGGAGGTAGCAGTCCTGCTGCTGGGTTGTTGCCCTCCTACGGCTCCCTCCACATCTCCTGGTGTACTGACCTGTCTCCTGGTAGCGCCTCCAGCCTCTGGACACTACACTGACAGACACAGCAAACCTTCTTGCCACAGCTCGCATTGATGTGCCATCCTGGATGAGCTGCACTACCTGAGCAATTTCTGTGGGTTGTAGAGTCCGTCTCAAGCTACCACAAGTGTGAAAGCACAACCAACATTCAAAAGTGACCAAAACATCAGCCCAGAAAGCATTGGTACTGAGATGTGGTCTGTGGTCCCCACCTGCAGAACCACTCCTTTATTGAGGGTGTCTTGATAATTGCCAATAATTTCCATCTATTGTCTATTCCATTTGCACAACAGCATGTGAAATTGATTGTCAATCAGTGTTGCATCCTAAGTGGACAGTTTGATTTCACAGAAGTTTGATGTACTTGGAGTTATATTCTGTTGTTTAAGTGTTCCCTTTATTTTTTTGAGCAATGTATATTTGTCTCAAAGGGCCCCAAATGGGGCAAATGGAAGTGTGGCAACTGCAAAGAGTGCAGATATATTGAAAAAACGGATACCTTTCAGGATTCGATGGGTGAGTAGGCTTACAAGATTCTGTATTTCATTAATTGTAGAACATCTATGGTCATCTATCAAGCCACATGTTTCTGTGGACTCATCTATATTGGTATGACAACTCGGGAGCTTTGGAACACATCAAAAATATTAGGGCAGCGGAGAAAATCTGTCAAGATGAGGTGGGTGCTATTTCTCAACCTAAACCTTTGGCGATACAGTTTCGGAATTGCTACCCTCATCAATGTCATCTCTTATGTGTCAAAGGGATTGCCCGCCTGTATCCTGGGAATAGGAGGGAAAATCTAGCCAAAAAGCTGGCCCAGATTGAATAAATAAATAATAAATAAAAAAGTAAATGGATCACCACTCTAAGAAGTATGACCCCCAGAGGGTTAAATGAACAGTGGGGATTTTCGAGTTTTCTTTAAGTATACACTAGGATTTTTGGTATATTCTCATCTTCAGTGTCTTGTCCTTATTATAAATCGAATAATATAATCAATATATATCATAGTGCATTTGATTGAATAAACATATATACATGTATTGTTGGCTTTATTGTACAGTACATATAGAGAGTTTATAGTGTGTTTATTCACTTTTACATATACACATTATATAAGCAACAATATTGTGTATGCACGCATTAACTATATTATATATAGAACTTTTTCTATATTTCATACAATTCTATTTTGGCACGTATAATTATATTTAGACTTTGATGCTGACCCGCACTTTTTCCCTTTTCTAATATGGCTGCAGGGTCGCTGTGCGCCACACTCCGGTGTGCTCTCGTACCCGATACTGGGATGTTTTCATTGAACTGCGACCTTTGGTCGTGTTTCAGTGATGCACATTCGGTCGCAGACGGGACGGCTATCCGGACGCATGGGACAGTAGAGGCGTCCGATAATATGGCGTCCTTGATTTGTAAGTAACCACAGCTGTAATCACCCTATAAAACATCGCCTCTTCCTCCTCCACCTCACTTCCTAATGAATCGGTAGCGAAACGTGCGTTGAAGCATGTGGAAGGGGTGATGATGAGCCTCTGGATAGTACGTGTGACGGGAGCTAGTTACCCCATCCGCAGATGTCCAATCTTCTTCTGTAGGCCCCTGACATGGAAAGTCTTTTCTTACACTGGGATAAATAAAATATGACTATCGCACAGTGTCTCCAAGATGAACTTAACTTTTATTCTCACAAGCAGGTTTTATAGAGAATCACACAGGCTATTTTTAACACCCATTGTTCTCACCAGATAATACCCACAGTAGGCTCCCAGACAGCAGTTATGCAACAACCCATTATTCAGCACATTGTCTGTTTGCCACTGCTAAGTGAGCACAGGAAGGTGGGGGCCAGGAGTGCTTCGGTCACATCACAAAATGTCCAATAATATGTGATCCACAATATTCACCCCACTTTATAACGATATGTCCCATTAGCTGCATAGGCGCTACGACAACCCCCGTGTGGCAAAATCTTGGGAGTACGGGGTTGATCTGTCACAATGCTCCCCCTTCCCGGACAGGATCGGCCTACCCAGTCTGCTCCCCGACGGATCAGCTGGAGGAGGTCCACGATTTATGAGGTTGGTAGCAGGTGAGTTTGTCGGCTTAGTTCATCGGCGTTACCATTTTGCTTGCCAGGTCTATAGTGGATGGTGAAGTCTAACGGTTGTAGCACCAAACTACACCGTAGTAGTCTGGCATTGTCCCCGGAGACCCGATTAAGCCATACCAGGGGGTTATGGTCCGTTATGAGGGAAAACTGTCTTCCATACAAATATGGTTGGAGCTTCTTGGCAGCCCATTGTAGCGCCGGCGTCCCTGCCCTCTGCTAGGCAGGGACGCTGTTCCCCTCACCTCTCTGCTCCGTGCCCGGCGTCCTCCTCCCGCTCTGCTGGCAGCGCGCGCTCCTTCCCGGCCACTGTGCTTAGGGCGCGCGCGCGCTCTCCCTCCCTCTTAAAGGGGCCGCGCGCGCCGTCCTAAGGAGTCCCCGGCCAATGGCCGGAGGACTTCACCATATATAAGGCACCTCCTCCAAAATGGAGGTGCCCGAGCAATGTTGTTGCACTGTTCACTACTCTGCTTCAGCCCTCAGGTCCCGTTGCCAGTTACCTGCCAGATACCTGCCAGATTCCTGCCAGCTTGCTGTCTTATTCCTGCCTGATTATCTGCTACCTGCCTGCTAGTCTGAGGTCCGATGGTCTGCCTTACTACTCCTGTCAGTCTGTCTAAGGACCAGCCTGTCCGCTCACCTGGGAGCGCACTTCAGCCACCTACCTGCTTGCCTGAGGTCCGACGGTCTGCCTTCCAACTCCTGTCAGTCTGTCTATGGACCAGCTTGCCTGCTCACCTGGGAGCACACATCTGCTACCTGCCTGCTAGCCTACCTGGAGGCTCCGCCGTCACGTGCTGTGACCACCTGCCTGTCCAGTGACTCCTGCCCGCTCACCTGGGAGCGCTCATCTGCTGCCTGTCTGCTAGCCTACCTGGAGGCTCTGCCGTCACGTGCTGTGACCACCCGCCTGTCCAGAGACTTCTGCCCGCTCACCTGGGAGCGCTCATCTGCCGCCTGTCTGTTGGTCTTCCTGGAGGCTCCGCCGTCACATGCTGTGACCACCCGTTCATCCAGAGACTCTCGCCTGCTCACCTGGGAGCTCACGTCTATCATCAGCCGCCACAGGTCGTACCAACCCTTTACCCAGAGACTGCCCCGGTCACTTGCCGTGACCATCTGCCCGTTCATCCAGAGACTGCCCCGGTCACTTGCCGTGACCATCTGCCCGTTCATTCAGAGACTGCCCCGGTCACTTGCCGTGACCATCTGCCCGTTCATTCAGAGACTGTCCCGGTCACCTGCTGTGACTTCCTGCCCGTCTTCCCTGGTCGCCACCCGCTCCCTTACAAGGACCGCCCCCTTGTATAGTAGCTCAGAGGTTCCGCCTCCCAGACCCGTTACACCCATACTACTGCCAGGCATTCCTTTTCGACGGCTGCATAGGTGACTTCTCGAAGCAGTAATTTCCGACTCAGATAAGCTATTGGGTGTTCTTGGCCGTCCGGCCTGACTTGGCTCAGTACTGCCCCCAACCCAAACATAGATGCGTCTGTGTGAACAAGGAAACGTTTAGTTGTATCGGGTGCGGCCAATATCGGGGTATTTGTGAGAGCGTCCTTTAGCTGGCGGAATGCTTCCTCACACTCGGGGGTCCAGGTTACCTGACGGGGGAGGTTCTTATGTGTCAGATCAGTGAGGGGCTTGGCAATGCTGCTGTAATTAGGGACAAATTTCCTATAATACCCCGCTGTCCCTAGAAAGGCCATGACTTGCGTTTTAGTACGTGGGGTGGGCCACTTGGCTACCGCCTCAATCTTGGCGGGCTCCGGTCGTTGTTTTCCACCCCCAACCCAATGTCCTAAATACTGAACCTCTGCTTTGCCTACGTGACACTTGTTGGGGTTCAGGGTATTTCCGGCTTTGTGGATCCTATCCAATACTGTCTCTAGGTGATTTAGATGCTCATCCCATGTCGCGCTGTAGACGACGATGTCATCCAGGTAGGCACAAGCATAGTCCTGGAGACCATCCAGAAGCCAGTCAGCCAGCCTCTGGAAGGTCGCGGGGGCATTCTTCATCCCAAATGGCATAACCCGAAACTGGAATAAGCCAAACGGGGTGACAAATGCAGACTTGGGAATAGCATGAGGACTTAGGGGGATCTGCCAATAGCCTTTGCATAGATCGATGGTGGTGAAATACTTTGCCCCAGCCAGCCTGTCTAACAACTCGTCCACACGCGGCATGGGATACGCATCCGTCACAGTTTTCTCATTTAGCTTGCGATAGTCTACAAAAAAACATCTTTCTTAGGCACTAACACTACAGGGGACGCCCAGGGACTATCTGACTCCTCAATGACTCCTAAACGCAACATCTCCTGTATCTCTTGTCGCATCCCTTCTCGTACAGACTCCGGGACGTGGAAGGGGGGTTGTCTCAGGGGGGTCTGATCTTGTGTCTCAACCTTGTGTTGTGCAAGTCGGGTGAACCACGGTCTCTCTGAGAACATCCTCTGCCGCTGCCTCAGCAATGTCTCAGCCTGCTCTCTCTCCCGGGCCCCTAGGTTTTCTCCTAAGTGTACCTGGTCCCAGGTTTTTGACTGAGTCTTCTCACCTAAGACATCAGGCAAGGGGAGTCCGGCTAAATCCTCTGCTTCGGGAGCGCAGATGGCAGCTACTTCTTCAGGGCACTCCCGGAAGGGCATCAGCGTATTCACGTGGAACATGCGGATAACCCTGGGGTCGTCACAATCGACGACATTGTAGGTGGTGTCGGCTATTTTCCCCACTACCCGGTAAGGCCACTGCCATGCGGCCTGGAATTTGTTCTGCCTAACCGGTTCTAGTACTAGGACCTTCTGTCCTATCTCGAAGGTGCGTTCTCTAGCCCTCTGATCGTACCATACGCGCTGGCGCCGTTGTGCCGCCTGCATGTTCACACGCACAGCCTGAGTCAACTCCTGCAGGCGGTCCCGGAGTTCCAGCACGAAGGGCACGATAGGGGTTCCTGCTATGGTTTCCTCCCCTTCCCAGAGCTCTTGCACTAAGTCTAGGGGCCCCCTCACCCGCCTCCCATATAACAGTTCAAATGGGGAGAACCCCGTAGATTTTTGGGGCACCTCCCGATAGGCGAACAGGAGGTGCGGCAAGAATTTCTCCCAGTCCCTGTAGGTCCGGGTGAACGTCCCAATGAGTTGTTTTAACGTTCTGTTAAAGTGCTCACACAACCCGTTGGTTTTCGGGTGGTATGGGGCGCTTCTAATGGACTTTACTCCACACAGTCTTCACAGTTGGCTGGTCACCTCTGCCGTAAATTGGGTGCCCTGATCCGAGATAATCTCCCGGAGAAATCCAACCCGTGAGAAAACCTGGAGCAGGGCAGCCACCACCGTCTCTGCCAGTATGTTAGGTAAGGCAACCGCCTCTGGATGCCGCGTGGCGTAATCTATCACAGTCAATAAATACCTTTTCCCTGACGGACTGGGTTTGGCTAACGGCCTTATCAGATCGACCGCTACTCGGCTAAATGGCTCCTCCACAATGGGAAGGGGGTGTAATTTGGCCTTGCAGCGATCTCCCCTCTTGCCAATGCGCTGGCAACTGTCACAGGTCTGGCAGTACTGACGAACATCATGGGATGCCCCTGGCCAAAAGAAGTTTTGTGTCAGACGATGCCTGGTGCGGCTGACTCCGAGGTGCCCCGCCATGAGTATGTCATGAGAGATTCGCAGCAACTCCTGCCTATACTTTTTGGGAACTACCATCTGTAGTTTTACAGTGGGGCTCGTCCCTGAGTGAGTTTGCTCTGTAACCCTGTAGAGGAGTCCCTGATGCCATATAAACTGTTCCCCTTCCAGTACCCCTCTCCCCTCTTATACCTTCCCGCGATACCCTTGCAATGAAGGATCCTCTAGTACCTCCCTCCTAAATTCTGCTGGGGTGTCCCATGAAATGTGTCTGGCTATGGGAATACGTGAAGGGCTGTAGTGTCTTACCTGGGCCTCCTCCGAGTGTGATTCCGCCTCCCCAGCTCGAGCTTGTCTCCGGGTAGTCACAGGATATGTCTCAGCCAGGGGGGCGACCGAGAAGGAAGACAACATGGGCCCCAAGTCATTTCCCAGCAGGACATCTGCAGGCAAATCTTTCATCATGCCGACCTCGACAAGGCCATCCCCGACCCCCCAGTTCAGGTGAATCTTGGCCGTGGGCAGTCAATGTATGGCTCGCCCTGCTACACGGACCACCACTGTCCAACCCATCTTTTGGTCTTGGGCGAGATGCGACTTCACAACGGTCAGAGTAGCTCCGGAACCTCTTAATCCTTGCAGCCGTTTACCATTAATCCACACCGACTGTCGATGTTGTTGTCGATTATCCGCCTGGGCTGCCTGCACAGGGTCCACTTCATGCAGCACTCCCTCTATCTCTTCCATCCCATAATTAACCATAGCCACCGATGCCGGGTCGGCTTCGCCTTGGTAGCAGTGTACAGCGGCCCGGTTGAAGGTAGTCATTTCCGGTTTTGGCCACTGGGTGCGCTGGGTCCGGTTGGGACAGTGTCTCTGCAGGTGACCCAGCTGATGGCAGGTGTGGCATCGCACCCCAGGAGGACTCTGGTAGTCCGGGGTATTGGTGGGTCCCCCGCCAAGCTTCTGTAGTTTAGGGGCCTCCAGACCCATGGGAGGGCCCCTTGAGACAGTTTTGGACCCTGACAATTGGGCCCCCCTGGCATCATAATGTTCATCGGTCAGCCATGCAGCCTGCTCAAGAGTCGTCGGTCCCGAAGCCATTCTTGCGTCTCGGGAGTTAACCCAGTAAAGAATCGTTCTAACGCGATGAGCTGTAGGACGTCCTCCTTCGTGTCTGCTTTGCTACCTTGTACCCACTGTAGCAGTGACCGCCATAGTTTACAGGCCCATTCAGCATGGGTATCCGTTTCCCGTTTTGTGGTTTTGCGGAACTTTTGACGTTATGCCTCTTGTGTTAGTGCATACCAAGATCACTTCTTTGACTCGCTTATAGTCCATACAGTCCTTATCCGATACAGTGCGATAGGCATCCGCTGCCCGGCCTGTCAGCTTGCTGGCCAGAATCTGGACCCAATCCTCCGGCTCCACTTTATGAAGGGTACACTGCCGCTCAATGTCCTGCAGAAAGCCATCAATGTCTTCCTCTGCCTCCCCCAATGTCGGAAGGCATTGTATTGGATATTTTTGTGGCTTACCCCTGCTGGTACCGGGGAGGACGCCAGGGCTCCCCCTGCTCGCTGTATCTCCTCTCTCCGTTCTGCCATCTCCATCTTGGCTAGCTCTATCTTGGTCCGCTCTGCTATCTCCATCCTGGCTAGCTCCATCCGCTCTGCCCTCTCCATCTCCATCTTTTTATCCAGATCAGTACGCACATCAGCCATCACCTTATCTATGATCTGTACTGCCGGGTTGGGAGCATAAAGTGCCAGTCTGCTCTTTACCTCCCTCTGGAATTCAGTCTCTTCCACGTTCCCACTGGAGGTTGTTGCGTTGTCGAGCTCCATAATGGCTGCTATCAAATCCGCTTTTGTTTTGTTACTGGTGGTTAACCCTCGAGCTTCCACAAGGTCCTTCAACGTATTCCTCTTTAGCTTCTGGTAGATGTCTTCCATTCAGTCCTTGGCTCCTGAAGAAGATGGACCGCATCCCACCGCTGCCACCAGTGTCACGGGAGCTAGTTACCCCATCCACAGATGTCCAATCTTCTTCTGTAGGCCCCTGACATGGAAAGGCTTTTCTTACACTGGGATATATAAAATATGACTATCACACAGTGTCTCCAAGATGAACTTAACTTTTATTCTCACAAGCAGGTTTTATAGAGAATCACAAAGGCTATTTTTAGCACCCATTGTTCTCACCAGATAATACCCACAGTAGGCTCCCAGACAGCAGTTATGTAACAACCCATTAATCAGCACATTGTCTGTTTGCCACTGCTAAGTGAGTACAGGAAGGTGGGGGCCAGGAGTGCTTCGGTCACATCACAAAATGTCCAACAATATGTGATCCACAATATTCACCCCACTTTATAACATTATGTCCCATTAGCTGCATAGGCGCTACGACAACCCCCATGTGGTAAAATCTTGGAGTACGGGGTTGATCCATCACAGTACGTAATAATATGCACAAATTAAACTTTTTATGAACTTATTTCTGTATTCTTTTTTGCATTATGACATTTGATATTGCATGGTGATCACTTTTACTGTTCATCATATGATTTGGATAGGCATAGTTCCATACATATATAAATTTTCCTTTTTGCTTAAATAATGTAAGTACATTTGGAAATGCACATACATATATATACAGTACAGACCAAAAGTTTGGACACACCTTCTCATTTAAAGATTTTTCTGTATTTTCATGCTTATGAAAATTGCACATTCACACTGAAGGCATCAAAACTATGAATTAACACATGTGGACTTATATAGTTAACAAAAAAGTGTGAAACAACTGAAAATATGTCTTATATTCTAGGTTCTTCAAAGTAGCCACCTTTTGCTTTGATGACTGCTTTGCACACTCTTGGTATTCTCTTGATGAGCTTCAAGAGGTAGTCACCAGTAATGATTTTCACTTCACAGGTGTGCCCTGTCAGGTTTAATAAGTGGGATTTCTTGCCTTATAAATGGGTTTGGGACCATCAGTTGTGTTGTGCAGAAGTCTGGTGGATACACAGCTGATAGTCCTACTGAATAGACTGTTAGAATTTGTATTATGGCAAGAAAAAAGCAGCTAAGTAAAGAAAAACGATTGCCCATCATTACTTTAAGAAATGAAGGTCAGTCAGTGCGAAAAATTGGGAAAACTTTCAAAGTGTCCCCAAGTGCAGTTGCAGAAACCATCAAGTGCTACAAAGATACTGGCTCACATGAGGACCGCCCCAGGAAAGGAAGACCAAGAGTCACCTCTGCTTCTGACGATAAGTTTATCTGAGTCACTAGCCTCAGAAATCGCAGGTTAACAGCAGCTCAGATTAGAGACCAGGTCAATGCCACACAGAGTTCTAGCAGCAGACACATCTCTACAACAACTGTTAAGAGGAGACTTTGTGCAGCAGGCCTTCATGGTAAAATAGCTGCTAGGAAACCACTGCTAAGGACAGGCAACAAGCAGAAGAGACTTGTTTGGGCTAAAGAACACAAGGAATGGACATTAGACCAGTGGAAATCTGTGCTTTGGTCTGATGAGTCCAAATTTGAAATCTTTGGTTCCAACCACTGTGTCTTTGTGCGCAGGGCCGGCTCCAGGTTTTGCTGGGCCCCGGGCGAAAGAGTCTCAGTGGGCCCCTTTAATACATACCACGATTCATGATGCACAGATACAGCAGAGAAATATATATATAGTACAATGCAAAGATTTCACTTCTTACATTACATGACCGATATCTATTGTAAATTCTACAATAGCTCAGAAACCGGCGAATCGATCCACACAGTATACTGGCCCCCATATAATGCTCCATACAGGATACTGGCCCCCATATAACACTCCATACAGGATACTGGCCCCCATATAACGCTCCATACAGGATACTGGCCCCCATATAATGCTCCATACAGAATACTGGCCCCCATATAACGCTCCATACAGGATACTGGCCCCCATATAAGGCTCCATACGGAATACTGGCCCCCATATAAGGCTCCATACGGAATACTGGCCCCCATATAAGGCTCCATATGGAATACTGGCCCCCATATAACGCTCCATACGGAATACTGGCCCTCATATAACGCTCCATACAGGATACTGGTCCCCTTATAAAGCTCCATACAGGAAACTGGCCCCCATATAACACTCCATACAGGATACTGGCCCCCATATAACGCTCCATACAGGATACTGGTCCCCTTATAACGCTCCATACAAGATACTGGCCCCCATATAATGCTCCATGCAGGCTGCCCCCCCCTTATAATGCTCCATGCAGGCAGTTCCCCCCACATAATGCACTATGCAGGCTGTCCCCCCCCCCTTATAATGCCCCATGCAGGCTGTTCCCCCCCCTTATAATGCCCCTTGCAGGCTGTCACCACTCCTCTTTATAATGCCCCATGCAGGATGTACCTCCCTCTTTATAAGGCCCCATGCAGGATGTCACCCCCCCTCTGTATAAGGCCCCATGCAGGATGTCACCCCCCCCTTTATAATGCCCCATGCAGGATGTCACCCCCTCTCTTTATAATGCCCCATGCAGGATGTCACCCCCCTCTCTTTATAATGCCCCATGCAGGATGTCACCCCCCCTCTCTTTATAATGCCCCATGCAGGATGTCACCCCCCCATATAATGCCCCATGCAGGATGTCACCCCCCCCCATATAATGTCCCATGCAGGATGTCACACCCGCCCCCCCCCCCCCCATATAATGTCCCATGCCTCCATACATAAAAAAAAAATACTCACCTCACTCCTCCTCACCTGCTGCCTGCGGCTGCTCAGCTCCGGACTCCAGCGTCGCCGACTCGCCGGTATCTTCCCGCTCTGCGCTGCCTGTGATGGCTCAGGGGAGGGCGCGGTGTAAAGACGTCACCGCACCCTCTGACCTGAGACGTCACAGAGAGCGCAGAGCAGGAAGACAGCGGATCTGCGGAGGCACGGGGAGAGGTAAATATCCGGCTGCCGGGGCCCTGAGCAAGCGATGGAGAAGGGCGGGCGCTGGCACAGCTCTCGTCCGCCCATAGTCCGGCAGGGTGCGCGACCGCCAGTGGGCCCCTCTGCCTGCTCAGGGCCCCGGCATTTGCCCGGGTGCGCCGGGTGCTGACGCCGGCCCTGTTTGTGCGACACAGAAAAGGTGAACGGATGGACTCAACATGCCTAGTTCCCACCGTGAAGCATGGAGGAGGAGGTGTGATGGTGTGGGGGTGCTTTGCTGGTGACACTGTCGGGGATTTATTCAAAATTGAAGGCATACTGAACCAGCATGTCTACCACAGCATCTTGCAGCGGCATGCTATTCCATCCGGTTTGTCTTTAGTTGGACCATCATTTATTTTTCAACAGGGCAATGACCCCAAACACACCTCCAGGCTGTGTAAGGGCTATTTGACCAAGAAGGAGAGTGATGGGGTGCTACTCCAGATGACCTGGCCTCCACAGTCACCAGACCTGAACCCAATCGAGAAGGTTTGGGGTGAGCTGGACCGCAGAGTGAAGGCAAAAGGGCCAACAAGTGCTAAGCATCTCTGGGAACTCCTTCAAGATTGTTGGAACACCATTTCTGGTGACTACCTCTTGAAGCTCATCAAGAGAATGCCAAGAGTGTGCAAAGCAGTCATCAAAGCAAAAGGTGGCTACTTTGAAGAACCTAGAATATAAGGCTGTGTGCCCACGTAGTGTTTTCCAAGCGTTTATGCTGCAGAATTTCCGCAGCGGAAACGCTTGTGAAACGCTAGGTAATCCACACCCCTTGGTCCCCAAGGGGATTCCGCATGTTCTATGCACATGCTGCGGATTTTTCCGCAGCGTTTATGCTGCGTACAAAAATCCGCAGCATGTCATTTAATTTTGCGGAAGCGCAGCGGAACTCCCGCCATTGACTTGCATTGAGACGCATAGAAACCGCGACTGTACATTTTTACAAGCGGCTTCTATGCGTCTCTATGTGCGGATGGTACCCAGTTCTGGAGGAGAGGAGACTCTCATCCAGACCTGGGTACCATTGTACCTGTAAAAAAAGAATAAAATAACAAATAAAGTTTATACTCACCTGTCCGGCGTCTTCTCTCTGAATGCCGGCAGCGCTGAAGGACCTTCGGTGACGTCACAGTCATGTGACCGCAGGCCCTTCACCGCTCTGTCTCGCGATATGCCGGCAGCCGGGAACCAGCCAGGAAGCAGCGCTGCAGCCACGCCGGGGCCTCGGGGGTGAGTATAGCTTTATTTGTTTTAATTTTTACGGTTCACACTGTATAAATCCATGCTGTTTGCATGGATTTATACAGTGTGACCTAGTTGTCAAGCACTTTCCAAGTGATGCTATCGCCTGGAAAGTGCTTGTCAATCTGCATGCGGAAACGCATGTGAACCCGCATGTGGATCAGCATGTATTCTGCAGGAAAAACGCATGCACAATCTGCATGCATTTTTTTCTGCCAGGGAGATGCAGAAATGCTGCAGAAATTTTCTGCTTCATTTCTGCATCGTGGGCACATAGCCTAAGACATATTTTCAGTTGTTTCACACTTTGTTGTTAA
The DNA here is from genome assembly GCF_046119375.1 of Phyllobates terribilis. Taxonomy (NCBI): domain Eukaryota; kingdom Metazoa; phylum Chordata; class Amphibia; order Anura; family Dendrobatidae; genus Phyllobates; species Phyllobates terribilis. The sequence goes on from NW_027362863.1 coordinate 4,927,254, forward strand.
GTATATAATTCCACATGTGTTAATTCATAGTTTTGATGCCTTCAGTGTGAATGTACAATTTTCATAGTCATGAAAATACAGAAAAATCTTTAAATGAGAAGGTGTGTCCAAACTGTTGGTCTGTACTGTATATATATATATATATATATATATATATATATATATATATACAGTTATATGAAAAAGTTTGGGCACCCCTATTAATCTTAAGCTTAATGTTTTTTAAAAATTGGTGTTTTTGCCACAGCTATTTCAGTTTGATATATGTAATAACTGTTGGACACAGTAATGTTTCTGCCTTGAAATGAGGTTTATTGTACTAACAGAAAATGTGCAATCTGCATTCAAGCAAAATTTGACAGGTGCATAAGTATGGGCACCTCACCAGAAAAGTGACATTAATATTTAGTAGATCCTCCTTTTGCAAAAATAACAGCCTCTAGTCGCTTCCTGTAGCTTTTAATGAGTTCCTGGATACTGGATGAAGGTATTTTTGACCATTCCTCTTTACAAAACAATTCCAGTTCAGTTAAGTTTTATGGTCACTTAGCATGGACAGCCCTCTTCAAATGATCCCACAGATGTTCAATGATATTCAGGTCTGGGGACTGGGATGGCCATTTCAGAACATTGTAATTGTTCCTCTGCATGAATGCCTGAGTAGATTTGGAGCGGTGTTTTGGATCATTGTCTTGCTGAAAGATCCATCCCCTGCGTAACTTCAACTTTATCACTGATTCTTGAACATTATTGTCAAGAATCTGCTGATACTGAGTGGAATCCATGCGTCCCTCAACTTTAACAAGATTCCCGGTGCCGGCATTGGCCACACAGCCCCAAAGCATGATGGAACCTCCACCAAATTTTACTGTGGGTAGCAAGTGTTTTTCTTGGAATGCTGTGGTTTTTTGCCGCCATGCATAACGCCTTTTTGTATGACCAAACAACTCAATCTTGGTTTCATCAGTCCACAGGACCTTCTTCCAAAAAGAAATTGGCTTCTCCAAATGTGCTTTTGCATACCTCTGCTGACTCTGTTTGTGGCGTGCTTGCAGAAACGGCTTCTTTCGCATCACTCTCCCATACAGCTTCTCCTTGTGCAAAGTGCGTTGTATAGTTGACCAATGCACAGTGGAACCATCTGCAGCAAGTTGATGCTGCAGCTCTCTGGAGGTGGTCTGAGGATTGTCCTTGACTGATCTCACCATTCTTCTTCTCTGCCTTTCTGATGTTTTTCTTGGCCTGCCACTTCTGGCCTTAACAAGAACTGTCCCTGTGTTCTTCCATTTCCTTACTATGTTCCTCACAGTGGAAACTGACAGGTTAAATCTCTGAGACAGCTTTTTGTATCCTTCCCCTGAACAACTATGTTGAATAATCTTTGTTTTCAGATCATTTGACAGTTGTTTTGAGGAGCCCATGATGCCACTCTTCAGAGGAGATTCAAACAGGAGAACAACTTGCAAGTGGCCACTTTAAGTAGCTTTTCTCATGATTGCATACACCTGGCTATGAAGTTCAAAACTCAATGAGGTTACAAAACCAAAAAAAGTGCTTTAGTACGTCATTAAAAAGTAGGTAGGAGTATTTAAAACAAGAAAATGATAAGGGTGCCCATACTTATGCACCTGTCAAATTTTGTTTGAATGCAGAGTACACATTTTCTGTTAGTACAGTAAACCTCATTTCAAGGCAGAAACATTACTGTGTCCAACAGTTATTACATATATCAAACTGAAATAGCTGTTGCAAAAACACCAATTTTTTAAAAACATTAAGCTTAAGATTAATAGGGGTGCCCAAACTTTTTCATATAACTGTATATATATATATATATATATATATATATATATATATGTAACGGGACAGGTGATGAAAGAACTGTTCCACGGTGCAAGGATCGGAGGGTCGTAACTAGGTGCCTCACAGAATCCGGCCTTAGATATACGGCAGTTTAACGACTCCGTGATCCAAGGAGGGACGAGGAAGGTGAGCCAGGTGCTACTCCAGTACTGACCTCGGATGATTGGCAGCTGATTCCCAGAGACAGGAGGCAGACACAGACTGATACCACTGATGGACAGGCAAGAGGTTTCGGCCGATAGACAAGCAGGCGGGCATGGCTGATAGACAGGCAGGCGGGCACGGCTGATAGACAGGCTTGTGGGCACGGCTGATAGGCAGGCGGTCATGGCTGATAGGCAGGCAGGTGGGCACGGCTGATAGAAAGGCAGACAGGTGGGTACATGTACTGGGACCAGGAACTAAAGAGAGTGTTAACCACAAACAAACTAAGTTGCACAAGCACCTCCATATTGGAGGAGGTGCCTTAAATAGCCAGAGTCCTCCGGCCATTGGCCGGGGACACTTTAGGATGGTGCGCGCTGTCCCTTTAAGAGGAGGGGAGTGCACGCACACCTTAAGCACAGTGCCCAGGCATCTGTGCACTGTGCGCGCGTGCCGGGCTGAGTCAGCGTGGAGAGAGGGGGGCCCTCCGGCGTCTCTGCCGGGGAAAGAGGGTAGGAGGCAGAGACGCCGAAGCTACAGTACCCCCCTTTATGCCCCCTCCTTTTTTAGGCCTGCAAGAAATTTCTCCAGGAGGAGAGGGGTATGGATGTTCTCTCTGGGTTCCCAGGATCTCTTCTCAAAACCAAACCCCTTCCAATCTACAAGAGAAAAGGTCTTTACTCTTACCCTCTTGGTAGCCAGGATACTCTCTACTTCAAAAACGTCTGCAGTGCTGACAGGAGCAGGAGTAGTTCCCGAATCTTTGGAAAATGGACTAGATGTTTAAGGAGAGACACATTAATTTACGACCTATGCCGTAATAGTATGGCACAGGTCATATTCCCCTGTTTAGCGCAGGCTCTGGTGTTGAGCCCGCACTAAATCGGGCACATGTCAGCTGATCTATACAGCTGACATGTGCCGCAACAGCCACGAGTGGAATCGCACCTGCAGCTGTTAACTAGTTAAATGCCACTGTCAATCTCTGACAGCGGCATTTAACATCGCCAAGCCGGAGGCACATCACTTTCCCCGCCCATCGGTGACCCTGTCACATGACTGCGGGTCACCGATGGGTTGGCATGACAACCAGAGATTTGCAGGAGACCTCTGTGGCTCTCATGTCCAGATTGCTATGAGCGCCGCCCAGTGGTCGGGGCTCATAGCACGTGAGCAAATCTGCTACATAGAGGCGATCTGATCATCGCCTGTATGTAGCAGAGCCGATCAGGCAAGTGCTGCTTTTAGTCTCCCATGGAGACTATTGAAGCAATCAAAAAGTTAAAAAAAAATGTTTAAACATATAAAAAAAATAAAAAAATTAAAGTTTAAAACACCCCCCTTTCGCTCCAATTCAAAGTAAAACAATAAAAAAAAAAATCACACATACACATATTTGGTATCACTGTGTTCAGAATCGCCCAATCTATCAAAATAAAAAAATAATTAATCCGATCAGTAAACGGCGTAACGAGAAAAAAATTCTAAACTCCAGAACTACGTTTTTTGGTCGCCGCAACATTGCAATGATGTTGTTTAAGCTTTTACTTGTTTAGGGGATTCTTTTTTACTTGTGCGTCCATTGGTTTTTGACCCAGTCTGGTTTCGCAGTTTTTCTTATGTGTTTGTTATTTTTTAGTGTGTGCTTTAGGGAGAAGCCTGGAATACTCGGGATTGTCTCTGTGGAGCAGTGGCTCCATTTCATCTTACAGACAGAGTGCCAACCTCTGCAGTCAGGTAGGGATGTTTTTATAAGGGCTTTCACAATTATATCTTTGTATGCCATTATCCCTGTAGGAGCATACTCTTTGTTCCAGTAGCGTAGCTACCGGGGGAGCAGAGGGGGCTGTCGCCCCGGGCCCCACACTCTGAGGGGGCCCACCCGGAGCTACACTATTGTAACTGAAGCTGTGTCACCCCAGGCCTGGATGCCACAAATAATAAAGGCTGTGTCTGAGAGCAGGAGGGAGGTTCCCTGGTTAGGGACAATTAGCACACAGCACCTCCTGTCCCAGGCCAGTAGGGGGAGCTGGCTGCCCCTATAAAAGCTGGAACTGGGGGCAGTGTTAGGGAGAACTGGACGACCTAGCTCAGGAGTGAGACTAGTCCCAGAGGAGGAGGGACAGTTCAGCTGTAGCTGAGGAGGTCTGGAGGCAGTGGAGGAACTGCCAGCCAGGGACGTAAGGCGCGGAGAGCCTGTCCTGGCCGAGAGAAACCACTTAACTGGACATTGGCGTCCGAGGCTGTTAGGATTCTAAGTCCTGCAGCAGATAACCAGCCCGCAAGGGATTTTATATCCTTTGGCCTAAGAAGCCCGGAGGCTCCGCCACAGCTGAAGGGACCAGCAAGGCAAAGAGAGGCCCAAGGTAAAAAGGCACTCAAGTTGCAAGCCATGTGGGCGAGAATACACAGTACACTCAGGAACGTGGGCTATTATACCACGAAAAGGGAAATAGTCAGGAAGAGCCTAGTGAGCACGGTAGGCCTACACCCTCACCCTGACTAGAAGGGCTTCCCGCTTGTTCTCAGACGTCCAGGCCCCCTCCTAGTCGGGACAGTTGTTGGGTCACTACCATCTGTTTCAAGAAAGACCCTAAACTGTTTAAGTGGACTCTGCAGTCTGACTATTGTGACCGGAATTACAACTCCCAACATCCACCTACACTGCCCTGGGGCTACACTCCTCCCGTGGGGAGTTGTACTACTCTGTGCTGCACACCCACATCTGCCCCAGCGGTCTGCCTTGCAGCGGCGGTTATCCCTGACCGCAACCCACGGGTGGCGTAGTCGGACATTCAAAACACTGATAAATAGACCGCCGAAATTTGGTCTGACCACCCTGAGCCACATGATCGGGTTGCCACTACTACCCCCAGCATCATACAGAAGGCTCGGTTCCGGGTACCCCACGGCCCAGGGGGCGAGTCATAGCGGCGTGAGCAGGGTCGGACTGGGGTGCCTAGGGCCCACCAGGGGAACTGACTCTAGGGGCCCACACTACAGCCCACCATAAACGTTTTTATTACTTGTTATGCTTTTCTATAATGTACTATAATTACATGATTGGCCGCGCTGTGGAGCACCAAGTGGCAGTACTTTGTTCGAACAGTCATTCCGTACTGCCAGAGTCCCTTTAATGGTAACCTGTCACCTTGAAAAACACTATTTATCTGCAGATATAGGGGTAATCTGCAGGTAAATAGGGTTTAAAGCCTGGTTAGATGGCTTATTGGAAAAGCGTTGGCTACATGGAGAAAATTACATTTTATTCTCCCTGCCGCCACTCGCTTCCCGTTATTGGGTCGGTGCAAGGAGGGAGACATAACAGTCACCGCGAACTACACAGTGAGGGTGCTGTTATAATGTCCGGCACCTTGATTGTGACGCTTCCATGGAGCCCAACCTCAGGCTGTTAGAGCTTACCTAACAAACAGGCAATTCCTGCATGTGTTGCGTCTGTCTACCGCCGCAAAACATGCTACCCCGAGGACTCGAGCATATTAGCAGAGCACTACAAGATACTCGGATAACACCCGAGCATGCTGGGATCACGCCTTATCCGACCACGCTCGCTCAGCACTAGTTGCCAGGTGCTGCTGCCATGTTAGTCATTCAAAGGGCCCGCGACCACTTTTTTTTTTTAAATTCTTCTCTGCAGGGGGCCCGGGGCCCACCGGGAAATTTCCCGGTACCCCGCCATGAAAGTCTGAGCCTGGGCGTGAGCAGCACGCTGCTACAGTTACCCTCCGGGCAGAGCAGGGAGACTCGATGTCCCTGCACTGCCTGGCGGCCGCTATGGGCCCCTTGAGCAGGAGGGGTGCCCCCGATGCCAGCATCGTGCCCCCCCACCATTCACCACAACCGCGAGCTCAGTGATGGGAGAGGGAGCGACCTCTGTGTCTGAGCACCCGGCCCGCTGTGCTGAAGATGTGTACCGGCCGGGCGCTCAGAGCAGCGGGGGAACCAGAAGGAGAGAGAGGTGAGTATTGTGCTTATTTATTTATTTTTTCTTATGGGGGATTATGCTACAGACTTCCTAGGGGGTGGGGGGATTATGCTACAGACAGCCTATGGGGGGTGGGGGATTATGCTACAGAATGCCTATGGGAGGGTGGGGGGATTATGCTGCAGACTGCCTATAGGGGGGGTGGGGGGATTATTCTACAGACTGCCTATGGGGGTGGGAAGATTATGCTAAAGACTGTCTATGGGGTTTGGGGGGAATTATGCTGCAGACTGACTTTGAGGGAGTGGGAGGATTATTCTACAGACTGCCTATGGGGGATGGGGGGATTATGCTACAGACTGCCTATGGGGGGTGGGGGGAATTATGCTACAGACTGCCTATGGGGGGTAGGGGATTATGCTACAGACTGCCTGTTGGGGGTTTATGCTGCAGACTGCCTATGGGGGGTGGGGGGATTACGCTACAGACTGCCTATGGGGTGGGTGGGGGGATTATGCTACAGACCGCCTATAGGGGGTGGAGGGATTATGCTACAGACTGTCTATGTGGGGTGGGAAATTATGTTACAGACTGCCTATTTGGGGGTGGGGGGATTATGCTACAGACTGCCTATGGGGGTGTGAGGAATTTGCTAAAGACTGCCTATGGGGGGTGGGGGGATTATGCTACAGACTTCCTATGGGGGGGATTATCCTGCAAACTCTTCCTCTGGGGAGTGCACTATACTTTATTGTGGATTGTCTGGTGCATTATACTATATGGAGGTTATTTATACAGTGTGGGGATTACAGTTAGGGTCATACAGTGTGGGAGATTATTTGGGGTCTTTTCACAGTGTAGGGGCCATCATACAGTGTGGGAGATAATGTGGGGTCTTTGTATATTGAGGAGGCCATCATACAGTGTGGGAGATAGTGTGGGGTCTTTGTATAGTGTGGGGGCCTTCATACAATGTGGGAGATAATGTGGGGTCTTTGTGCAGTGTGGGTGCCATAATACAGTGTGGGAGATAATGTGGGGTCTTTACACAGTGTGAGAGCCATCATACAGTGTGGGGGATAATGTGGGGTCTTTACACAGTGTGAGAGCCATCATACAGTGTGGGGGATAATGTGGGGTCTTTTCACAGTGTGGGGGCTATCATACAGTGTGGGAGATAATGTGGGGTCTTTGCACAGTGTGGGGGCCATCATACAGTATGGGAGATAATGTGGGGTCTTTGCACAATGTGGAGTCCATCATACAGTGTTGGAGACATCAGTTTGGAGACTACTAAAGGGTCAGTATACTGTGTGTTGGGTACTATACAGTGAGGGGGCATCATACTGTGTATAGCGGAGCATCATACTGTGTATAGGAGAGCTGTGCATGGGGGGAGACTCAGGACATTATTAAATGTTAAGTGGGCACTTATCGTTATAGGGTAACTCAGGTTATTGTGACTGTCAGGGGAGCACACAGAGGGCATTATTATTTTCTAGGGGGCAAAATGTGTCACTGTTTTCTAGGGCACTTGCACACGGCATTACTATATTCTAGAGGGTTGCTTTACCATTTTGAGAGCACATAGAAGGTGCAGTAATATGGACATGTAGAGCAAAAGAGGCTCAGTATTGAGGTATCAGCAGGAAGAGGTGTTTGTGCAGGTTGGGAATAGATGGGGACAGGGCCTGAAATGTAAGAAGTCAAATGTGTCTTTGTTATGATCTCTGCAGACCTGAGACTCTGAGTCCTGGATGGAGAAGTCGTTGTGTTGGTCTGGGCCAGATGGAAAAGACGGGAAAAGTGAACAATTTAATCAGAAAGAACATCAGCTGTAAGTTACTATATATAACTGTGCTGTGATCTCTTATATGTTCTGCAGGACTGGTATCTAGCAATATGTCACCATATGGCGGTAATAGCAGTGCTGCTCTTTGTATAGAGATTATTTTCAGTAACAGCGCTGTCCTCTGCTGAGGTTCTCCTACATCCACTGTCTGGGTGCGCCACTATTTTTGTAATCAGGGTTACCTGATTAGGGGTCCACTCAGAAGTTTTGCCCCCCCCTGAACCAAAACCCTAGCTACACCTCTGATTTGATCATATATAAGCCCTGCTTACTGTCATTTAACAGTCATACATTACATACAGTTAGATCCAGAAATATTTGGACAGTGACTGAATCTTTGTGATTTGAGCTCTACATGCCACTATTTTTTATTTAAAATGAAACAACTGAGATGCAATTGAAGTGTAGACTTTCAGGTTCAATTAAAGGGTTTGAACAAAATTATCCTGTGAAATGTTTAGGAATTGCAACCATTTTTCTACATAGCCTCCTCATTTCAAGGCCACAAAAGTAGTTGGACAAATTAACTTTACCATAAATAAAATGTTCATTATTAATACTTTGTAGAGAATCCTCTGCAGGCAATGACTGCCTGAGGTCTGGAAGTTATGGACGTCACCAAATGCTGGGTTTCCTCCTATTTGATGCTTTGCCAGGCCTTTACTGCAGCTGACTTCAGGTGTAGCTTGTTTGTGGGTCTTTCTCCCTTAAATTTTGTATTAAAGGGGTTTTTCCACAAATAAAGTACATTTTAATTAATAGATCTTGGAATAAAAATAAGTTCCACAATTGGATGTGTTTAAAAAAAATGTTCCTGTGCTGAGATAATCTTATAAATGTGCCCCTGCTGTGTACTGAGTAACGGCTGTGTCTGACTGTGCAGGAACCTGGTCTAATCATACCACATCTCCTGGGCCGGCATTATGGGGGAGCACTTTGGGCGGTTGACCATGGCCCGCACTCTACCATAGGCCCCGAGCGATATTAGCAGCAGGCCACACAATCGCTATGGGGCCCGTGATTCGGAGGTGGGACCCGGTGCCAGCTGTCCACTCCTTCCCCCATCATTCTCCCTCAGCATCTGATGTCTGAGCCAGTGGGCGCAATGCCATCACTTCATCGCGCCGCATTGTGCCGGGCAGTGGAGTACTATATGTACTGTATGGAGGTCTGTTGGGTGTGCATTATAGTATATGTACTGTATGGAGGATTATGAGATGTGCGTTATACTATATGTTCTATACTGAGCACTATGGGGTGTGCATTATACTGTATGTACTGTATGGAAGACTATGGGGTGTGCATTATACTGTATAGAGGACTATGGTGGGTGCATTATACTATATGCACTGTATGAAGAACTATGGGTGTGCATTAAACTGTATGGAGGACGAAGGGGAGTGTAGTATACTGTATGGAGGACTATGGGGTGTGCATTATATTGCATGTACTGTATGGAGGACTATGGATTGTTCATTATACTGTATGGAGGACTATGGGGTGTGCATTATACTGTATGTACTTTATGGAGGACTATAGGGTGGGCATTATACTGTATGAAGGACTATGGGGGTGCATTATACTATATAGGAGGTAATATGGGGCCCATTATACTATATGGAAGGCAATGTGGGCACCATTATATTATTTGGAGGGCTATGTGGAGACCATTATAATATTTGGAGGGGCATTATAAGATTTAAAGGGCTATGTGGGGTCATTATAATATTTGAAGGGCTATTTGAGGGTCATTATACTATATGGAGGACTATGTGGGAGCCTTTATACTTTATGAAGGGCTATGTGGGAGCCTTTATACTTTATGCAAGCATTTATACAGGGTGAAGGTTTGTGTGGGGTTTATCATACTGTGTAGGGCTGTGTGAGAGCCATTATACTGTTTGTAGGTCTGTGTGGAAGCCAATTACACTGAAGGGCTGTGTGGGGTCCATTATACTATGTCTCTGTATGTAACAGCTCTGTCCATGCATGTGTTGGTATGTATGTGCTCTGTCCATGCATGTGTCAGTATGTATGTGCTCCGTACATGCATGTGTTGGTAGGTATGTGCTCCGTCCATGCATGTGTTTGTATTTATGTGTTCCATCCAAGCATGAGTCTGTATGTATGTGCTCCATATATGCATGCGTCTTTATGTAGGTGCTCTGTTTACATGTATCTGTATGTACGTACGTGCCTGTAAATATGTGCTCTGTGTATACATTTATGTGTATGTGATATGTGTATATACATGTGTGTAACATGCAGTTTGTGTATACGTGTGTGTCACATACTGTGTGTTTAGCATCCACATTTATAAATACCAGTAGCACAGACAGGAGAAAATAGGTGTAAACATCAGCAATCGCCCAGTGAACGAGCAAAATGCAACCTATTGTTTATGCCAGAACCGAAATCATTGTTCTCAGCAGCTCATCGCCTAGTGCAAACTGCAGATGTGCTGCTGATAACATTATATGTATGGGGACAGATTGATCTATTAGTGATTGTTCTGTGCCCATGATTTTTCCTCACCCAGTGTAAAGAGGCCGGGAAACAAGCACCGAAGGACTTCAGAATTGCTGATAGCACTCATTTAACGGCCTGAACTCAACCTATGTAAATGCAATGTAAATGTTTCTGTGTGATGGTACAATATGTTATCATCTGGAGCTCCACGTTGTCTAAAACCGGCCCTTCTCCTTAGCAGGGGAGGAAGTAAAAGAGTATACAGACAGGACAGCAAATGATTCTTTTTGTGAGGCAAAACATTTCACTGACTGTTATTAAGCAAAGTTTTACCTGGAAGAAAGATTCATTTGTGATACTATGCTGTAATGTCTGTATACTCTTTTGCTTCCTCCCCTGCCCAGGAGCTGTGGTATGTTCCTGTACGGTCAGACACAGCCATTACACAGTACATAGTATGGGCACATTTATAAGATTATCTCCGCACAGAAACATTTTTTTGAAACACATCCAATTGTGGAACTTCTTAGAATTCAAAGATCAATTGATTAAAATGTTGATTCAAATTAACTTTGTTTGTGGGAAAACCCCTTTAAACCGTTCACAAACTTGGACGTATCCATACATCCTGGCTGGGAAGAGTTCCCGACCTTGAATTTATGGATACGTCCTGGCGAAAATGCGGCACTGTGACCGAGTGCACTGTGATCACACAAAGGTGCCTGCTGATTCTGACAGGACACTCGTCACCACGGAGCCGCCCCCCGCAACTACAGTCACTGTGATTGACTTTTCAATTCTGAACAGCGAATCACAGCTATTTTAGAGTTTCATGCCATGAAAATTCCTGAAACATTAAAGTCCAGGTACGATCGGTGCTTTAACCACTTCGCGCCAGAGCCTGTTTTTGCCTTCGTGACCAGGACAATTTTTTCAATTCTGACCACTGTCACTTTATGAGGTAATAGCTCTGAAACGCTTCAACGGATTCCCCTAATTCTGAGACTGTTTTTTGTGACACATTGTACTTCATGATAGTGGTAAAATTTCTTCAATATCACTTGCATTTATTTGTGAAAAAATCGGAAATTTGGCCAAAATTTTGAAAATTTTGCAATTTTCAAACTTTGAATTTTCATGTCCTTAAATCAGAGGGATATGTCACACAAAATAGTTAATAAATAACATTTCCCACATGTCTACTTTACATCAACACAATTTTGGAATCTACATTTTTTTTTGTTAGGAAGTTCTAAGGGTTAAAAATTAACGAGCGATTTCACATTTTTCCAACAAAATTTACAAAACCATTTTTTTAGGGACCACATCTTATTTGAAGTGACTTTGAGGGGCCTTTATGACAGCAAATACCCAAAAGTGACACTATTCTAAAAGCTGCGCCCCTCAAGATGCTCAAAACCACATTCAAGAAGTTTATTAACCCTTCAGGTGCGCCACGGGAATTTTTGGAATGTGGAAGAAAACAATGAACATTTAACTTTTTCTCACAAAAATATTAATTTAGACCCAATTTTTTTATTTTCACAAGGGTAACAGGAAAAAATGGAATACACAATTTATAGTGCAATTTCTCATGAGTGCGCTGATACCCCATATGTGAGGGAAAACCACTGTTTGGGCGCACTGCAGGGTTCGGAAGGGAAGGAGCGTCATTAGACTTTTTGAATGTAAAATTTGTTGGAATAATTAGCGGACGCCATGTTGCGTTTGGAGAGCCCCTGATGTTCCTAACCAGTGGAAACCCCCCACAAGTGACACCATTTTGGAAACTAGACCCCTTAGGTAACTTATCTAGATGTGTGGTGAGCAGCTTGAACCCCCAGGTGATTCACAGAAGTTTATAATATTGAGCTGTAAAAATAAAATGTTTACATTTTTCCCACGCATCCCTTAATTTTGCATTATCATAAGGGTAACAGGAGAAATTGCACCATGAAATTTGTTGTGAAATTTCTCCTAAATACGCTGATACCCCATATGTGGGGGAAAACCACTGCTTTGGCGTACGGCAGGGTTCAGAAGAGAAAGGAGTGCTATGTTGGCTGGGATAGGTTGCAGACGCCATGTCACATTTGAAGAGTCGCTGACATGCCGAAATAGCAGAAACCCCCACAAGTGACCCCATTTTGTAAACTACACCTCTCAAGGAATTCATCAAGGGAAGTAGTGAGTATTTTTTAATTTTTAAATTTATACCATTGGGCAGTGAAGAAAACATAATTATATTTTTACCACAAAAAAATGTTTTACCCTCAGATTTTACATTTTCACACAGGGCAATGGGTAAAAATGGTGCCGAAATGTGTCACGCAATTTCTTCTAAACGTGGCAATACCCCATATGTGGCTGTACCGTACCGCTTAGCCATACTGCGAGATCTGGGAGGGACGGAGAGCTATGACTGACAGCTGTCGCGCACTAAAAGACGCTTTTTTTGTAAAATCTAGTTTTTGCATCGCCATATTTTGAGAGTTATACTTTTTCCATATTTCGGCCGACAGAGTCATATGAGGGCTTGATTTTTGCGGAACGAGTTGACATTTTTATTGGTACCATTTTTCGGTACGTGACATTTTTTGATCGCTTTCTATTCCATTTTTTGGGAGGTAAAATGAACAAAAACCAACAATTCAGGAATTGTTTTTTGAGGTTTTTTTTATGCCGTTCTGCGTGTGGTAAAAGTGATCAGGCAGCGTTATTCTTCGGGTCAGTACGTTTACAGCGATACTACACTTACCGTATATTTTTTTTTATGTTTTGGCGCTTTGACACAATAAAACTATTTTATAGAAAAAATATTTTTTTTACATCGCTTTATTCTGAGAGCTATAACTTTTTTATTTTTTGGCTGATGGAGCTGTGTGGTGGCTTTTTTTTTGCAGAACAAGATGACGTTTTCAGCGGTACCATTTTTATTTCCATTTTGCTTTTTGATCGCATTTTATTCCACTTTTTATTTGGCGACATGATGAAAAAGCATAGTTTTTTGCTCCGTTTTTTATTTATTTTTATTATGGTGTGCACAGAAGGAGTTAATTAGTGTGACAGTTTTATAGATCGGGTTGTTTCGGACGCGGCGATACCAAATATGTGTACTTTTTTTGTTTTTGCATAAAAATACGGATTTATTGGTTTAATATTTTATTTATTTATTTTTATTTATTTTGTGATTTTTTTTAACAGTTTGAAAACATTTTTTAGACATTTTTTTTACATTTTTACTTAGTCCCTGTATGGGACATTAATTTTTATTTTTCTAATCACTGTTCTCATGCAATGCAATAGACATGTATTGCATTGCATGAGAGCTCTGCTGACAGTGTAAAACTGTCATTATCTCCAGCTAGACTTCAGCTGCAGGCTGAGTCTAGCAGGACACCGTACATGGCAGACCCGGAAGCGGTCATCTGACCTCCAGCTGCCATGACAACGGCAGGTCCTGTCAGACATCAGGGAGCCGTCGGAGAGGTAAGTGGACGACCCCCTCTCCTCTCACTATCTTCTAAATGCCGCGATCGCTATAGATCACGGCATTTAGAAGATAGCAAAGGGTTAACATCATTGGGACCTGATCTAATCAGGTCCCGATGATGTCCCCTATCAGAGCTGTTGCTCTGCACCGCACCCGTAGCGCTTGCAGGACCCTGGGGGTCCTGAGCGCTGCGGGACCATGGACCATTTATAAACGTCGGCGCTGCACAGAGCCCAGCAAGCGCCGACGTTTATATACAGTGGGCGGTCGGGAAGCGGTTAACAGAACTGATCATAGCCAGGTGCTAGGAGACCACAGCGTCAGCAGCCACAGCACTGATTGGAACAATCAGATGATTGTACCAATCAGTGAGCAGAGACACGGTCTGATCTCACAGTGACCGCTTAGCCTCATTACAGCTTGTAGGCATTGCAGAGCAGTCACTGTGTCATTCTGTTGCTGATCTGCTGGGCCTTCTGGTACCGCAGACTTTTTAAAGCCTGTGACATCACATCCTCTGCTGCTGCTACTGCTAGAAGAAAGAAGATGATCCTGATCCGTTTCTGACCTGTACCTGTCCCCTGTTTTTTCTAACCCACCCAAATACCCTTCACCATCTTTACCCCCTCTCTCTAACCCCTTCCCCACTCCCACTTCTGCCGCCGAGCTTTGATCAGTATTTGATCGCCGATCAGTAGTTTATCTTTCTATTTTTGACAGTTTCTTTGTGCGTCCTACAGTCGCTGAGCGCTGATCAGTGACACACATCACTGATCAGAGTCTGTGCTCGCTTTTCGACAGGACTTTTTTTCCTGTTCATTTTCTCTCCTCCCCACCTTTGTACCACCTCCATGCGTGTGTCCTGCAGCCAGTGAGCCACTGATCGGTGATGCACATCACTGATCATCATCTGTGCTTGCTTTTGGCCAGGACTTTTTTTTTTCCCTGTTCATTTTTTCCCCCATTTTGCACCACATCCGTGCGTGCCTCCTACAACTTACAGGCTTCCACTGAAGGAAAACTCACCACCTCTCATGGCAGCCTGTTCTACTCTTTAATCACCCTCACTGTTGAAATGTCTTTTCTAATATGTAATCTGTACCGTCTCCCATTCTGTTTCATCCGATTGCTTGTAGCCTTTCTTTGTGCAAATGAGAATGTAGCTGAGCCCTCTACAGTGTGATAGGCCTTGAGATATTTGTAAACAGCTATTAAGTCTCCTCTTAGTCTTCTCTTTTGCAAGCTAAACATTCCCAAATCCTCTAACCGTTCCTCATACCCAGGGGCAGACACAGACTGTAGTGGGCCCCTGTGCAAGAAATTTTGGGGGGCCCCCCCTGCCCTTCATAAGGCAACAAAGTTATGTAAACATAACCCCCCATGTGCATCTCTCACCCCCCCATGTGCAGCTCTCACCCCACCCATGTGCAGCTCTCACCCCCCGTGCATCTCTCATCCCCCCCATGTGCATCTCTCATCCCCCCATGTGCATCTCTCATCCCCCCATGTGCATCTCTCACCCCCCCATGTGCATCTCTCACCCCCCATGTGCATCTCTCACCCCCCCATGTGCATCTCTCACCCCCCCATGTGCATCTCTCACCCCCCCATGTGCATCTCTCATCCCCCCCGTGCATCTCTGATTCCCCCCACTCCTAGTTAATTAATTGTATTTAAAAAAAATAAAACTTGTTATACTTACCCCCATGCAATCCCTGCAGAATCCTGGCGCTCGTCCACGTCACTGCCACCAGGTTCTCCTGACGTTCGGCCATGTGACGGCGCCACATACATAGCCATCAGCTTTTGTTTTGGCCAAAAGATTTTTAAAGCCGCCACCACGATAAGGTAGACTCTTCTGGCCGGGCCCTACTCTAACCTATTAAAATTTTCTTAAAATATCCAATACTCTTTTTAGATATATTTTTATTTAGTTTTCTTTAAGGGAATGTGTCATATACATTTTTTTTTTAAATGACCAATAATACCACATACAGGGAATACCGCCACACCATGACCAGACCACATATTACCACAACATAGTGACCGAATAATACCACACAGAAGGGAGAAAAACTGCCACACCATGACCAGACCACATATTACCACTACATTACTAATATTACCACCACATTACTAATATTACCATAAGTGTCATTATACACGGGAGCTCTATACATGGTATGTATAACGTAAGTGTCCAGGTAATCTAGTGATCACCAGTGAAATTATACACAGGAGCTCTGTATATAGTGTCAGTGTACAGGTAATACAGTGATCACCAGTGACATTATACACAGGAGCTCTGTATATAGTGTACAGGTAATACAGTGATCATCAGTGACATTATACACAGGAGCTCTGTATATAGTGTCAGTGTACAGGTAATACAGGGATCACCAGTGACATTATACACAGGAGCTCTGTATATAGTGTCAGTGTACAGGTAATACAGTGATCACCAGTGAAATTATACACAGGAGCTCTGTATATAGTGTCAGTGTACAGGTAATACAGTGATCACCAGTGACATTATACACAGGAGCTCTGTATATAGTGTCAGTGTACAGGTAATACAGTGATCACCAGTGACATTATACACAGTGTACATGTAATAGACTGACTCACCGGTGACGTCTCTAGGTGAAGTCCTTCATCTTCGCTTTTCTCCTTCATCCAGCACAGACCGCCATCACGTCTTCCAGCCAGGACTCGTCTCTGCATAAAATAACACAGTTATCTAGAGCACATTCCCCAACTTCTACATTACGCAGCTGAATACAGACGTGCATCCACCATCAATATATGGTTAGTTATTATGCAACCTACCATTCCAAATATAAATTGTAATCCACCACTGTGCCCCCATTAACTGTAAATAGGCACTTAATATATAATTTAATTAGAACCTCTACTCTTTCCGCCAATTTGTTACCAGTCACACTCCTGCATCCGCAACGCCCCCTACTCTATACTTCCTGCTCCCCGCATTCAATATTTACATGCACCCCCTGCCCCAATTCATTATATCATGTCCGTGCTCTCCCCACCCCATCATCATTTATCATTTACTCTCCCCCACCCCACATTCGTTATGTGCAGCTCATTATCCCCCTACTCCCAATTCCCCCATGTGCAGCTCTCAAACCCCCCCATGTGCAGCTCTCACCCCCCCATGTGCACATCTCTCACCCCCTCCCCCACATGTGCCCCTCTCTCATCCCCCTCCCCCACATGTGCCCCTCTCGTCCCCCTCCCCCACATGTGCCCCTCTCTCATCCCCCTCCCCCACATGTGCCCCTCTCTCATCCCCCTCCACCACATGTGCCCCTCTCGTCCCCCTCCCCCACATGTGCCCCTCTCTCATCCCCCTCCACCACATGTGCCCCTCTCTCATCCCCCTCCACCACATGTGCACCTCTCTCATCCCCCTCCACCACATGTGCACCTCTCTCACCCCCCCCACATGTGCATCTCCCATCTCCCCCCCCCACACATGTGCATCTCCCATCTCCCCCCCACCACATGTGCATCTCCCATCCCCCCCACACATGTGCATCTCCCATCTCCCCCCACACACACATGTGCATCTCCCATCCCCCCCACACACATGTGCATCTCCCATCTCCCCCCCACACACATGTGCATCTCCCATCTCCCCCCCCACACACATGTGCATCTCCCATCCCCCCCCACACACACACATGTGCATCTCCCATCTCCCCCCCCCCACACACATGTGCATCTCCCATCCCCCCCCACACACATGTGCATCTCCCATCTCCCCCCCCACACACACACATGTGCATCTCCCCTCCCTTTCCCCCCCCCCCACACACACACACACACACATGTGCATCTCCCATCTCTCCACTCCTAGTTAATTGTATTTTAAAAAAAATAAAACTTGTTATACTTACCCCCATGCGATCCCTGCAGAATCCTGGCGCTCGTCCAAATCGCTGACAGCAGGTTCTCCTGACTTCCGGCTATGTGACGGCACCGTCACATGACCGGAAGTCAGGGGAATCATGAAGGCGCTGCTGCAACAGCGCAGCTCAGCGCTGAAATGTCCCGGACCCGGCGCATAGCATGGGGCCGGGGGCCCCATGAGGAGAGAGACGCACAAGAGGGGGGCCCCCGAGGGGGCCCCTACCGGCCGGGCCCCATACTGGAGTCAGGGCAGTCATGCCCTGATGGCGGCCCTGCTGGAGGCTGGAGGGGCCCCCTCTCCCTCGGGGCCCCCGTTCAATGAACCGGCTGCACGGGCGGTAGTTCCGCCCCTGCTCATACCATTCCTCATAGTGAGGGAGAGGATGCCACCTTCCTTTATTCTCCCCCTCCTATTCCTCAAGAGATACCGAACTGCCATGTAAACTCCCCATGACCGCAAATGAGCCACCGCCCACCATTAGTGACCCTCTACGAACTTCACCCCCGAAGATTACAAAATACAGATTCCTGATTTTGTGGTGCAATTAGGAATTGAATTTGACGCTACCAGCCTCACAGAAATCAACTTTTTCAAAGTCTTTTTCTCTGAGGATTTTGTAAACCTCATGGTGCCCCAGACAAATTTATATGCCCAAAATTTTTGGCCCAAAACCCCACTTCATCATTTTCTAACTGGACTCCCATAAATGCAGTAGAAATGATGGGGCATTGTTCTTCATATGAGGATTGTGTAGAACCCAGAACTTTGGCAATATTGGAGTGTTGATGTTTCACATGGCTATGACTTGTAAACGCTTTGAGTCCATCCACAAATTTTTGCATTACAACTAGTGATGAGCGAGTATGTTCTGTTAACCCTTTCGGCGAGTATGCTCGATGTTATGTTTGAATCACTCCCGTGTGCATGATTTGCGACTGTTTGACAACTTTAATACATGTGAGGAATGTGTAAGAAATAGACATTCCTTACATGTACTAAAGCTGTCATACAGTCGCAAATCATGCACACGGGAGTGATTCAAACATAACACCGAGCAGCTGTAACTACTCGGTGCTCGGCCCGAGCATACTCGCCGAAAGGGTTAACAGAACATACTCGCTCATCACTAATTACAACGATTATGCACAGCGTCCACCCCGAGATGACCCCAACTTTGACCGACTTTTCAAAGTTCAGCCGGTCATTGATCACTTCAGCAATAAGTTTGCTGAAGTTTACATTCCCCAAAGTAACATCTGTGTGGATGAGTTCATAATACTGAAATGTAGGGGAGGCTCAAATTCCAGCAATACCTACCCAGTAAGAGGGCCAGGTACGGAATTAAACTCTACAAGCTGTGTGAGAGTACCTCAGGGTTCACCCACAGATGTAGGGTTTATGAAGGGAAGGACACCTGGATTCAATCCTCTGAATGCCCCCCTGTCCTGGGAATGGGTAGGAGCACTTGGAACCCCCAGGTGCTTCACAAATTGATTCGTAAAAAAGAAAAAGTGAAAAAAAAAACACTTTTTCATTTTTACGAATCAATTTGTGAAGCACCTGGAGGTTCCAAGTGCTCACTATGCATCTAGATAGGTGCCTTGGGGGGGTATAGTTTCCAAAATGGGGTCACTTGTGGGGGAGCTCCAATGTTTGGGCACAAAGGGGCTCTCCAAACGCAACATGGTGTCCGCTAACAATTTGAGCCGACAATTTGTTAGCGGATACCATGTTGCATTTGAAGAGTCCCTGTGTGCCCAAACATTCTAGCTCCCCCACAAGTGACCCCATTTTGGAAACTAGACCCTCCAAGTCACCTAGCTAGATGCATAGTGAGCACTTGGAACCCCCAGGTGCTTCACAAATTGATTCATAAAAATGAAAAAGTGTTGTTTTTTTCACTTTTTCATTTTTACAAATCAATTTGTGAAGCACCTGGGGGTTCCAAGTGCTCACTATGCATGTAGATAGGTGCCTTGGGGGGTCTAGTTTCCAAAATGGGGTCACTTGTGGGGGAGCTCCAATGTTTGGGCACACAGGGGCTCTCTAAACGCAACATGGTGTCCGCTAACAATTTGAGCCGACAATTTGTTAGCGGATACCATGTTGCATTTGGAGAGTCCCTGTGTGCCCAAACATTTGAGCTCCCCCACAAGTGACCCCATTTTGGAAACTAGACCCCCCAAGGCACCTATCTAGATGCATAGTGAGCACTTGGAACCCCCAGGTGCTTCACAAATTGATTCATAAAAATGAAAAAGTGTTGTTTTTTTTTCACTTTTTTATTTTTACGAATCAATTTGTGAAGCACCTGGGGGTTCTAAGTGCTCACTATGCATCTAGATAGGTGCCTTGGGGGGTCTAGTTTCCAAAATGGGGTCACTTGTGGGCGAGCTACAATGTTTGAGCACACAGGGGCTCTCCAAACGCAACATGGCGTCCGCTAATTATTCAAGCAAATTTTACAATCAAAAAGTCAAATGGCGCTCCTTCCCTTCCGAGCCCTGCCGTGCACCCAAACTGTGTTTTTTCCCCACATATGGGGTATCTGCGTGCTCAGTGGAAATTGCACAACAAATTTTGGGGTCCATTTTTTCCTGTTACCCCTGTAAAAATAAAAAAATTGGGTCTAAAATAACATTTTTGTGAAAAAGTTAAATGTTCATTTTTTTCTTCCACATCCCAAAAATTCCTGTGAAGCACCTGAAGGGTTAATAAAGTTCTTGAATGTGGTTTTGAGCACCTTGAGGGGTGCAGTTTTTAGAATGGTGTCACTTTTGGGTATTTTCTATCATAAAGACCTCTCAAAGTGACTTCAAATGTGATGTGGTCCCTAAAAAAATGGTTTTGTAAATTTTGTTGGAAAAATTAGAAATCGCTGGTCAACTTTTAACCCTTATAGCTCCCTAACAAAAAAAAATTTTGGTTCCAAAATTGTGCTGATGTAAAGTAGACATGTGGGAAATGTTATTTATTAACTCTTTTGTTTGACATATCTCTGATTTAAGGGCATAAAAATTCAAATTTTGAAAATTGCAAAATTTTCAAAATTTTCGCCAAATTTCCATTTTTTTCACAAATAAACGCAAGTGATATCAAAGAAATTTTTCCACAATCATGAAGTACAATATGTCAAGAAAAAAAATCTCAGAATCAGGGGGATCGGTTGAAGCGTTCCAGAGTAATTACCTCTTAAAGTGACAGTGGTCAGAATTGTAAAAATTGGCCTGGTCATTAACGTGCAAACCACCCTCGGGGGTTAAGGGGTTAAAGTTGAGAATTAGACAGCTATTTGACATTGATTCTCACTATAATTACACCAGTTTCATCAGATTTAAGAGACATAATTAATGAGTTTTGCAGTGCGTAATGTGAAAGTGGCTAACAGATCAACTTTTAAGGTGTACTCCCATCTTAGACATTTGTGTCTGTAGAATATGCCATGAATGTCAGATAAATGCCATTTTCACATTTGTACTTCACACCTTTTTTCAGAATGGGTGTTCCCTATACTGCTTTTACATCTATTCCGGAACTCCCATGGAAATCAATAATGAGGAGCACGAATATTCATGGCCATCTCTCTATTCATTGGAAATTGGAGTGCATCTATCAGACAGTGATGACATATCCTGTGGATAGGCAATAAACTATTTATGGTACAAATACCCTCTCCCCAGATACAGCATGAGGCCGCACGTAGCTCTCTAGATGCAGCATGAGGCCGCACAGTGCTCCCCAGATACAGCATGAGGCCGCACGGCGCTTCCCAGATACAGCATGAGGCCGAACGATTCTCCCTAGAAACAGCAGGAGGCCGCACGGCGCTCCCCAGATACAGCATGAGGCCGCACGGTGCTCCCCAGATACAGCATAAGACCGGACGTCGCTCCCCAGATACAGCATGAGGCCGCACGTAGCTCTCTAGATGCAGCATGAGGCCGCACGTAGCTCTCTAGATGCAGCATGAGGCCGCACGTAGCTCTCTAGATGCAGCATGAGGCCGCACAGTGCTCCCCAGATACAACATGAGGCCGCACGGCGCTTCCCAGATACAGCATGAGGCCGAACGATTCTCCCTAGAAACAGCAGGAGGCCGCACGGCGCTCCCCAGATACAGCATGAGGCCGCACGGTGCTCCCCAGATACAGCATAAGGCCGGACGGCGCTCCCCAGATACAGCATGAGGCCGCACGGAGCTCCCCAGATACAGCATGAGGCCACACGGCGCTCCCCAGATACAGCATGAGGCTACACGGTGCTCCCCAGATACAGCATGAGGCCGCAAGGAGCTCCCCAGATACAGCAGGAGGCCGCACGACGTTCCCCAGATACAGCATGAGGCTGTACGGCGCTCCCCAGATAAAGCAGGAGGCCGCACGGCGTTCCCCAGATACAGTATGAGGCTGCACGGCGCTCCCCAGATACAGCAGGAGGCCGCACGGCGCTCCCCAGATACAGAATGAGGCTGCACGGTGCTCCCCAGATACAGCATGAGGTCGAATGGCGCTCTGCAGACACAACATGAAGTCGCATGTCGCTCCCCAGATACAGCATGAGGCCGCACGGCGCTCCCCAGATACAGCAGGAGGCCGCACGGCGTTCCCCAGATAAAGCATGAGGCTGTACGGCGCTCCCCAGATACAGCATGAGGTCGCATGGCGCTCTGCAGACACAACATGAAGTCGCATGTCGCTCCCCAGATAAAGCAGGAGGCCGCACAGCGTTCCCCAGATACTGAATGAGGCTGCACGGCGCTCCCCAGATACAGCATGAGGTCGCATGGCGCTCTGCAAACACAACATGAAGTCGCATGTCGCTCCCCAGATACTGAATGAGGCTGCACGGCGCTCCCCAGATACAGCATGAGGCCGCACGGCGCTCCCCAGATACAGCAGGAGGCCACACGGCGTTCCCCAGATACAGCATGAGGCTGTACGGCGCTCCCCAGATAAAGCAGGAAGCCGCACGGCGTTCCCCAGATACAGTATGAGGCCGCACGGCGCTCCCCAGATACAGCAGGAGGTCGCATGGCGCTCTGCAGACACAACATGAAGTCGCATGTCGCTCCCCAGATACAGCATGAGGCCGCACGGCGCTCCCCAGATACAGCAGGAGGCCGCACGGCGTTCCCCAGATACAGCATGAGGCTGCATGGCGCTCCCCAGATACAGCAGGAAGCCGCACGGCGCTCCCCAGATACAAGGCTGCACGGCACTCCCCAGATACAGCATGAGGTCGCATGGCGCTCTGCAGACACAACATGAAGTCGCATGTCGCTCCCCAGATACAGCATGAGGCCGCACGGCGCTCCCCAGATACAGCATGAGGCTGCACGGCGCTCCCCAGATACAGCATGAGGTCGCATGGCGCTCTGCAGACACAACATGAAGTCGCATGTCGCTCCCCAGATACAGCATGAGGCCGCACGGGGCTCCCCAGATACAGCATGAGGCCGCACATAGCACCCTATATACAATATGTACACAGACAGTCACGCACACACACGGTCATTCACATGCAGATACGCACAAGCACTCACGTATACACATGCAGACTTGCACGTATATGGGTCGCAGAAATGTGCACACACACAAACATATGCAGACATATGCAAAGCACAACAAGAACAAAAAACGATCACAGGCCACAATACATATTAATGAAATTAATCTTTATTTATTAAAAAAAAAATAACAAGCCTACAACCTGCAGTAACCACCGCTCCACCATACTGCTGCACGACCAGCTCTACCCTCACCTACTGTTTCCTCACCCATTCGTCATAGATTGTGAGCCATCGCGGGCAGGATCCTCTCTCCTCCTGTACCAGTCGCTAACTTGTTTTGTTAAAATTATTGTAAGTATTTTTGCTATGTATACCCCATTTCACATGTAAAGAGCCATGGAATAAATGGTGCTATAATAATAATAAATAATAATAAAAATAATAAACAGGCAATGGAAGAAAATGTGCACAGTGCAAATGGCTATGTGAATAAAGGACGCGCAGCCGTGTAGACATAAATCTTGGTAATATCAATATAACAATACATACATATGTGTTTGCCCCCTCCATATCATGAAATCATAACCATGCTAATACACAATAATGCATCCTACAGTCGCCGAGTGCTCATCAGTGACACACATCACTGATCAGCGTCCTTGCTCACTTTTGGCCAGGACTTTTTTTCCTGTTCATTTTCTCTCCTTCCCCCCTGTGCACCACCTCCATGTGTGTGTCCTGTTGCCAGTGAACCACTGATCAGTGACGCACATCACTGATCAGCGTCTGTGCTCGCTTTTGGCCAGGACTTTTTTTCCCTGTCCATTTTTTTTCCCTGTTTTGCACCACATCCATGCGTGCGTCCTCACTGTCAAAAAGTTTTTTTTAATATCTAATCTGTATCTTCTCCCATTCAGTTTCATCCCATTGCTTCTAGTCTTTCTTTGTGCAAATGAGAATATAGCTGATCCCTCTACAATGTGAGAGGCCTTGAGATTTTCGTAGACAGCTAGTAAGTCTCCTCTCTGTTATCTCTTTTGCAAGCTAAACATTCCTAAATCCTCTAACAGTTCCTCATACCATTTCCTATAGTGAGGGAGAGGATGCCACCTTCCTTCCTTTTCCACTCTCCTATAACTCAAGTGATACCGAACTGCCACGCAGACTCCCCAGGACAGCAAATGAGCCAGCGCCCACTGTCAGTGACCCCTTATAAACCTCACCCCCGAAGATTACGAAACATAAATTCCTGATTTTGTGGCGCAATCGGGAATCCAATTTGACACTACCGGCCTCACAGAAATCAACTTTTTCAAAGTCTTTTTCTCTGAGAATTATGTAGACCTCATGGTGCCCCAGACAAATTTATATGGCCCAAAACCCCACTTCATAATTTTCTAACTGGACTCCCATAGATGCAGTAGAAATGATGGGGCCTTGTTTTTTACATGGGGATAGTGACGATCCCAGAACTTCAGAAATATTGGAGTGTTGATGTTCCACCTGTGTGACCTGTAAACGCTTTGAGTCCATCCACACATTTTTGCATTACAACGATAATAATGCACAGCGTCCACCACGAGATGACCTCAACTTTTACCGACTTTTCAAAGTTCATATGGTCATTGATCACTTCAGCAATGAGTTTGCTGAAGTGTACATTCCCCAAAGTGACATCTGTGTGGATGAGTCTCTAATACATTTCAAGGGGAGGCTCAAATTCTGGCAATACCTATCTAGGGCAAGGTACGGAATTAAACTCTACAAGCTGTGCGAGAGTACATCAGGGTACACCCACAGATTTAGGGTTTATGAAGGGAAGGACACCCGGATTCAATCCCCTGAATGCCCCCCGTCCTGGGAGTGAGTAGGGAAATTGTGTGGGATTTGGTGCACCCACTGCTGGTTCAAAGTTATCACTGCTACATAGAAAACTTTTATACCAGCATCCATCTCTAGAGCTACCACAGTATTTAGTACTGTCTGAAAAACTCAGAGAGGACTACTAAGGTCACTAATTGGGCAGCTGCTCAGAAAGGGTGAGAGCAGAGCCCAATTTAGCCACAACATGCTGGTGGGATATCCTTTTCTTGTACATGGTGATGGCAGCACCCCCACCACTGCATGAGGTACTTATACACAGGTCTGCAAACCAGACTGTGTACTGGGGTACAATAAAAATATGGGGGGAGTTGATCTGTCTGATCAAGTCCTCAACCTCTACAGTGCCATGCCGAAAGCTAGTTGTGGCCCCTGAATCCCGAGCCTGCGCCCTGCAATAGTGCGATTATACTTACCTTTTCCGCCCTTCAATGGGCATTTGCTTCATAGTTCTTCAGCACAGGCGCCTGCGAGTCACTGCTACTGAAGGGTGGAAAAGATAAACATAATCGTGCCATTGCAGGCCCACAACTACATGTCACATGGCACTGTGCTGCTGATGGGAGGGAGGTGGTATGCAAATGAACACCAGAGGCAGGAGTTTTCTTCCAGGCACCACCACAGAGTCTGGAAGAACTCATTAACATAAAGGATTAAAAGATGATTTATAAAAAACAAGACAGCAGCTATGAGGCATACAGGTAAGACTATTTTAACAATTCTGTCACTTGTATGCCCATAGTAATAGGTTTAAAACGTCCCAGGGGGTGACAGATTCCCTTCAAGAAAAGCTGTATAATGCTATGTGAAAGTTTTCCTGCCTAATTTGAAAATGATTTGTTATGAGTCTAGATCTAGCTGAAGTCATAAAATGCTCTTTTACATTTGAGAATTAGACAGCCATTTGATATTGATTTTCATGAATATTACACCAGTTTCATCAGATTTAAAAGACATAATTAATGAGTTTTGCAGTGCGTAATGTGAAAGCTGCTAACAGATCAACTTTTAAGGAGTATTTCCATCTTAGACATTTGCGTCCACAAAATATGCCATGAATGTCTGACAAATGCCATTTTCACATTTGTACTCCACACCTTTTTTCATAATGGGCGTTCCCTATCCTGCTTTTACATCTATTCCGTAACTCCCATGGAAATTAATGAAGAGGACCACAAATATTCATGGTCATCTCTCTTTTTATTGAAAATTGGAGTGCATCTATCAGACAGTGATGACATATCCTGTGGATAGACAATAACTACTTAAGGTTGAAATACTCTTTTATTAGACTGTTGAGTGTTTAAAGGGGTTTTCTATGAGTTGAAAAATTCTTAACCTGAAAAGTTTTTGTGTTGAAAATAATTTCACTGCATTTTCTCCTGCTTTGATGATTTTTTTCTGGTCCCAATATCCTGAGCACATGCCACTCATTTGCTTTCACGTTTGTGGTGTTGTTGCCAGTTCAGTTTACTGCAATTATAACTTTACACTGTAAAGGAAAAGATGAAAGGTGTCGGTAGTTCCGCGCTCCTAGGTTAGAACATATTATATAGAATCCAGGACTTGTGTTGTGGATTTATTCTTTTGACAAGCTAAAAACAGACACGTTTCGTGGACGTCCCGTCCACTTCATCAAGTTCATAGCTTAAGAGATGTTAACAGCAGAGAATGTATATACACATGGAAAGTGAAAAAAACTGACTCCAAGGCACCAGCAACCGTTTTCATTTAAAAATTAAACCTTTACATATTCCTTAAAAAAGTGTCTATTAGCGTCATTAAGAGAACAATTTTAAAAAAGTAATGAGAATTGTATAAAATTGAAATAAAAATTGAAACGTCTTCTACATAAGTTCCATGATGTAAAATTTAAATATTTTTTTGTGTATGATGATTCAAACCCGTTATCTCTTGGTACCCTATACCATATAAAGACAACATCCATGGTCAGTACCTCTAGACCGTGGAAGTATCTGATAGTTGGTGGACGTTGTTTAGCTGCCTTTTTAAGAAGGATATAATCATAAGATGGTACTAACAAGGAAGACATGATTGTAGAAAAATGTATATTTATAGTGAAAAACTGACAAGTGTATGCACATGCATCCAACATTGCCCATATCCCTATCACTGAGTCAATTGGATAGATGATATACAAACTGGACACATTGAAACCACGGGGTTTAAATGAGATTACACTGCCCAAATCCTGGCAAGCCAGCGGAAGGGTGAGTCTCTGTAATTTGCCCCATCTTGTGTAGTTGTTGAGACTGTTTTATATGTTATTGATTGTTGGTGGTTCTATAAATTATTGCCACACTGTTTACCATCACCCTGTGTTGTCTGAGTAATGTTCTACCCATGGTAAAAGAGAGTGGGCGTTCAGTGGTATGAGCCCTTGTCCATGCAATCTTTCTAAAGACCACCGGGCTAGCGGACAAGAGCACCCACTGACCCCCGTGTTTTCACACTGTCCCTGATCTGTGATATGCAGGGACTTTAATGGAGGAGACTACACTTGGGTTACAGAGCAGTAGCTGATGATGCTAGCCCTATCCTATGTACAACATGTAATTGATAATGTGGTGCATATTGGGGCAGTGACATTGGTCTGAGAAATCCATATGAAAGATGGCCATAACATCACTGTCATGATGGGAAAGAATCGGCAGTGAGATCATGTGACTCAGATTTCCGCAAAAAAAAAAATCGGATTAACTCTTAATTCCCTACTGTTTGTAACATTCACTACAACAGTCCAAAATCAAAATAATAGTGACAGCAGAATGAGCAGAATATAAAGAATACACCGACACAATGAATAGAGTTCATTAATTTTTATTCTTATCTATTATCCAATTTAGTTTTATTTAATCATCCAGTGCCATTTTTAGATTTGCTGCATAAAAAGGATGTGAACCAGAGGAAGGCAAAACAACCCCATGTGTGGGGAAAAATTCCTTCCTGACCCCACATACTGGCGATCGGCTAATCCCTGGTTCACTGCAGTGTCAGCTCTGGATGGGGCCCTGTCACACCTTTACATGGAATATTTCATACATATCTAATATATATGTTTGTCTTATTTTTATATTTAGACTATTTAAAGCGTATGTCTAAATAAGGGCGGCTTACACTGGTTGATTATTGAGAATTGGTGCTTCTTTCCTATACTTATTATTACATACCTATGCTTATCCTTTCTTACATAAACTTTTCCTTGCTTACCTATGCTCATCCATTTTTATTTTTTTAATTTAATGCTAAATATAGTTATCCTTTTTTAACAGTACTTATCCTTTTTCACCTATACTAATTCTTTCCTATCTATACTTCTCCTTTGTACCTATACTTTTTAAATTACATTTTAAATATACTTCTCCTTTCTTACCTATATTTTTCCTTTTTTAATTATACTTATCCTTTCTTACTTCTACTTACCTCTAATTATCCTTCATTACATATACTTTCATATACATAGCCTTTTTAATATATATTTATACTTTTTTACTCATACCTATCCTTATCTACCAATATTTAGCATTACTTACCTATGCTTATCCTTTTTTTACTGATTGGATGTTAGATATACTTATTATTTTTTACCAGTAATTCTCCTTACATATACTTATATTTTCTTACCTAGACTTATCCTTTCCTGCCTATATTTTTATCTTATCTAGACTGATCTTTTATTTCCTATAATTATCTTTTATTACCTATATTTAGCTACACTAATCCTTTTTACTTCTACTTATCCTTTTTATGCATACTTATCTTTTGTTACCTATGCTTATCATTTCTTTCCTGTATTTATCTATACTTATCATTTTTTCCTATATTTACCTATGCTTATTCTTTCCTAACTATATTTACTTATAATTATCCTTTTTTTGCCCTTTCTTACCTATACTTATCATTTTTACTTATACTTATCCTCTCTTACCTATATTTACCTATTCTTATAATTTCTTACCAATACTTACCTATAGTTATTCTTTCTTACCTATATTTATCTTTTTTCCTATACTTATCCTCTTGTACCTACACTTATCCTTACTTATCTATTCTTATATTTACCTATACTTTTTTACCTATACTTATCTTTTCTTATCTTTTCTTACTTATACTTATTCTTTCTTACGTGTTTTTATCTATATTTATCACTTATAGTTATCGATGCGGAGGTCCCTGATGATGTTGGACATCCGATCTTCTGCTCTTCTCTGCATGATCTTCTGGAAGCTCAGGTATGCAGCTTGCTCTGATATTATTGAGCAGGTGTCTTGTTGAGGGTTTTCTAGTTGACAAATGAAAACCCTCTGAACACGGCCTGGTCCTCTGGTGTTATAGATAATGTAGCCTCTGCCGCTTGGATCTTGTCAAGCTTAAAAGCACGGAACTTTGGTTTAGGCTTCGTTGGCTATAGAAAAGATGCAGAAAAAGTCATGGTGAAAATTGGTGACTAATTAAAATAGTCACTCAAATTGCTCAATATTAAGGAACGTTTTGAAATGTAAATGTAATATTGTAGAGACAAAGCCATCACAACAAGCATTGCAGCTCAAGTTTAGTCACTTCAGTGCGATTTATCCATTTACTTCCAGTTATTTGGGTATTTTGCTTGTCTTTGGTTTTTCTCTGTCTAGTGGCCTTATGTGAACATGCATTTACATTTTGCATGCACATCAATTTACGTTTCAGTTCAGACTCCCAGGTTTTTTCTTTGTATTTTAGTTTGCTTTAGTGCATATAAGGGTGTGGCTTCCCTTTGTCTGAGCTGAAAGGTTCATTCTGCCTCTCAGGTCTATGTTTCTACTAGGGGTTCAGTCTCTCTGCCCTTATCCATATGCATGTCACTTGACAAATGGTAAGGTTTTAAAATTAGAGTTAGGACTGTCCCATAAGGGTTACCGTGACATGGTGGGATGGCTTTTACATTAATTTGATCAAAATTATGTTAACTAAATACCCTTTATTATTTATCATTATTTTTGCACTGTGCAATTTATCCATTTACTTCCAGTTATTTGGGTATTTTGCTTGTCTTTGGTTTATCTCTGTAAATGTAATATTGTAGAGACAAAACTAGCACAACAAGCATTGCAGCTCAAGTTTAGTCACTTCAGTGAGCTGCAGTGCCACTAATTATCTCTATGGCCAATCATACTCCTGTCTCATCATATATAGGATGCAGAATTATGTGCAGGTAATAGGCAATAGCTTAAGTATGGTTAGAATGAGAAGTTTTTAAATAAGTACAATCTGTACTTATATCACTTCAATGCTGAACACTTTGATCTGTTAACAGACTCTTCCAAATTGGGACAGCTCCATCAGTTCTGTTTTTTTACAAAATTGGTTCATATTTGTTGTTTTATTTTTCTTCTGGTCAAAATCAGCAGTGGAGACTATAAAAAGGAGAATTATTGTTGAAAAATGCAAACTAATTTTCTTTAGATTCACTTCCATGTCTGTCTGAAAAATTATCAAAACATTGTGGTCCTTATGGAGAACTCATTTCAATTTTTTTTAGCCAAGGATCTTCTCTTTCTCCAGCTACAGATGCCTATGCAATTCTTTTGCCAGATTAAATGACTTGCACCTGACAGAACATATAACTAGTTCATTATTTGCGTATAGCCTGCAAAAGAGTCTGAAAGAAGTGCAATACTATAGACTAGACATGCACCATTAATAAATTACATTTTCCAGCCCGATCATTTATAATAGTAATGTAAACATTAACGTAGTCCAAATTATTTTCCAACCCTGATATTAACCCCTTTACAACCCAAGGTGGTTTGCACGTTAATGACCAGGCCAATTTTTACAATTCTGACCACTGTCACTTTATGAGGTAATTACTCTGGAACGCTTCAACGTATCCCCCTGATTATGAGAATGTTTTTTCGTGACATATTGTACTTCATGTTTGTGGTAAAATTTCTTCAATATCACTTGCGTTTATTTGTGAAAAAAACGGAAATTTAGCGAAAATTTTGCAATTTTCAAAATTTGAATTTTTATGCCCTTAAATCAGAGAGATATGTCACACAAAATAGTTAATAAATAACATTTCCCACATGCATACTTTACATCAGCACAATTTTGGAACCAACATTTTTCTTTATTGGGGAGCTATAAGGGTTAAAAGTTGACCAGTGATTTCTCATTTTTCCAATAAAATTTACAAAACCATTTTTTTAGGGACCACATCATATTTAAAGTCACTTTGAGGGGTCTTTATGACAGAAAATACCCAAAAGTGACACCATTCTAAAAACTGCACCCCTCAAGGTGCTCAAAACCACATTCAAGAACTTTATTAACCCTTCAGGTGCTTCACAGGAATTTTTGGAATGTGGAAGAAAAAAATTAACATTTAACTTATTTTACAAAAATGTTACTTTAGACCCATTTTTTTTTTCTTTTTGCAGGGGTAACAGGAAAAAATGGACCCCAAAATTTGTTGTGCAATTTCTCCTGAGTAAGCAGATACCCCATATGTGAGGAAAAAACACTGTTTGGGCGCACGGCAGGGTTCGGGGAACTTATCTAGATGTGTGGTGAGCACCTTGAACCCCCAGGTGCTTCACAGAAGTTTATAACATTGAGCCGTAAAAATAAAATTTTCACATTTTTCCGACAAAAATGTTTTTCAGCTCTCACTTTTGCATTTTCGTAAGGGCAACAGGAGAAATTGCACCATGCAGTTTGTTGTGCAATTTCTCCTGAGTAAGCAGATACCCCATATGTGGGGGAAAACCACTGTTTGGGTGCACGGCAGGGTTCGGAAGGCAAGGAGCGCCATTTGACTTTTTGAATGTAAAATTTGCTTGAATAATTAGCGGACGCCATGTTGCATTTGGGGAGCCCCTGATGTGCCTAAACAGTGCAAACCCCCCGCAAGTGACACCATTTTGGAAACTAGACCCCTCAGGGAACTTATCTAGATGTGTGGTGAGCACCTTGAACCCCCAAGTCCTTTACAGAAGTTTATAAGATGGAGCCGTGAAAATAAAAAAATCAAACTTTTTCCACAAAAATGATGTTTTAGCCCCAATTTTTTTATTTTCACAAGGGTAAGAGGATCAAATGGACACCAAAAACGTTTGTGCAATTTCTCCTGAGTACGCCAATACCCCATATGTGGGGAAAATACAGTGTTTGGGCGCACGGCAGAGTTCAGAAGGGAAGGAGCACTGTGTGACTTTTTGAACGCAAAATCGGCTGGAATCGAGAGCGGACGCCATGTTGCGTTTAGAGAGCCCCTGATGTGCCTAAATAGTTGAACCCCCCCAAGTGACCCCATTTTGGAAACTACACCCCTCAAGGATTTTATCAAGGGGTATAGTGAACATTTTGAGCCAAGAGATACGACACAGAATTTGATGACATTAGGTCATCATATTGAATAAGTTGTCACTAGTCTTGAGCGCAAGTGCTCGCTCCTTGAGTTTGTATCGGGTACTCAGGTATGCACCATGTATCACGGGTGCTCAAGTGACATGCTCGAGTCCCCGTCCTGTATGTTTCACGGTTATTAGACACCCCAAAAAAACATACGAGGATTGCTCATGCATGGCAGGCAATCCCCGTGAGGTTTTTTTGGCCGCGAAGCATATGGAGATTCGAGCACTCGCGATACTCAATGCATACCCGAGCACCCGATGCAAACTCAAGTAGCGAGCACTTGCGTTCAACACTAGTTGCCATATCGTCATCTTTTTTTTTTTTTTTACTTTTGAAAAAAAAACCAACCCTAACCCTACCCTAGCCCAGCCCTGACCCCAACCCTAACATTAGCACAACCCTAACCCCAACCCCAGCCCTAGCGTTTATTTTTTATGCCGTTCCTAGTGCGGTATAAGTGATTAGACGACCTTATTCTTTGGGTCGGTTCAACTACAGAGATACCAGAATGATATCGGGTTTTTATGATTGACAGCTGTCACACACTAAACGACTCATATTTTGTAAAATCTAGTTTTTGCATATTTTGAGAGCTATAATTTTTCTATATTTTGGCCGACAGAGTCATGTGATGGCTTGTTTTTTGCGGGATGAGTTGACGTTTTTATTGGTGCCATTTTCAGGCATGTGATATTTTTTGATCGCTTTCTATTCCAGCTTTTGGGAGGCAGAATAAACAAAAACCAACAATTCAGGAATTGTTTTTTTTTTAAATTTTTTTATTCTACTCCGCGAGTGGTAAAATTGATAAGGTAGCCTTATTCTTTGGGTCAGTACGTTTACAGCGGTACCACATTTATATCGTTTTTCTATGTTTTGGCGCTTTTACACAATAAAAGCTATTTTATAGAAAAAATAATTTTTTTGCATCGCTTTATTCTGAGAGCTATAACTTTTAGATGATGGAGCTGTATGGCAGATTGTTTTTTGCGGGACAAGATTACGTTTTCAGTGGTACCATTTTTATTTATATTCGTCTTTTTGATCACGTGTTATTCCATTTTTTGTTTGGTGGTATGATGATAAAGCATTATTTTTTGCTTCGTTTTTTATTTCTTTTTTTTACCGTGTTCACTGAAGGGGTTAACTAGTGGGACAATTTTATAGGTCAAGTCGTTCCGGACGTGGCCATACCAAATATGTGTACTATTGTTTTGTTGTTTTTTTTCATAATAATATTTATTGATGGGTACATTATATTTTTATTTTTGGTGGATTCTTTTTTTTATTTTTTTTTATATTTTTACAATTTTTTTTTAAATTATTTTCACTTTCTGAGAGTTTTTTAGTTTTTTACTTTGTCCCACTCTGGGACTTTCACTTTTTTATTCTGATCGCCTGCATAGCATAGGGATGGAGCACCATCCCTGTGCTATGCAGGCAGTCAGTGCTGCACAGAGTGAAGATTGTTTGGTCATGCACTGCGCATGACCAAAAAATCTTCCTGCTGTCTGGTGACCCGGATGTTGTCATGACGACATCGGGTCGTCATGGCAACACCCGGGAAGCCACGGCAGACAGGACTGGAGGCCGGAAGAGGAGGTGAGTATTGCGATCACCTCCCCTTAGCCACCGCAATGCTGCGATCGACTTCGGGACCGCTCCCTGCACATAGTACCGGGTGTCAGCTGTAACAATCAGCTGACACCCGGCGGCGATCGCGCCCGCACAGCCTGTGTGCACGCGCGATCGCGATGACGTACTAATACGAGTCAGGCTCTTAAGTCCCAGGGCACAGACGCGTTTTAGTACGTCATGGGCTTTAAAGGGGTTAAACATAATGTATCACAGAGCCAAAAGCGTAGAAGATTGTGGGAGAGTATCTTATTCAGATCCATGTGACAATTCTGTACATATACTTACTACATGGATGTATGGTGGGGCCATCCTAAGGGCTTCCACTGAGACCCCATCAATTCTCTGGAAGAAGGGGTGTTCTCGGATGTTACCATTGACTCCTAATCTCTGGACAGGATCTTCCTGGAGGAGCTGTTCAATGATGTCCTTGGCGCCGGAGGATGATTCATCAAAGAGTGAGGGATGGTAGTTACACTCACTGGTAAGCATTTCGTTAAAGATGACTCCAAACGAGTACCAGTCTACTCCGGCGTTATACTCCTCCTTGTCCATGATCTGCCATAGAGAAGCATTATTAGTAGTGCTACCTCTTGTATATCACCGTTCTTACATGTCACTCATATTGTTATGTGATTCTATATTAAATGACAGTAAGTCTTACTACTTAATCAAGAGACAAAAAGGATCTTTCATAATTATGCTCCATAAATGAAATTAATAAATGAAATGAAAAATCAGAATGAATGTAATATATACGATTGTGACAACGCTCAGCTCAGTGTGCTACCAGCTCAAACTTTAACCCCTTCAAAATTGGGCGATTTTCAGTTTTTCCTCCCTTCTTACAAGAGCCATAACTTTTTTATTTTTCCATCCACATAACCGTATGAGGGCTTGTTTATTGCAGGATGAGCAGTAGTTTTGAATGACGCCATTCATTTTATCATGTGATGCACTTGAAAGTGGTAAAAAAATTCCAAGCATGTTAAAATTGCAAAAAAAGTGTAATTTTACAATTTTTGTTTTATTTACCATGTTAACTATATGTTAAATCTGACCTGGCTTTATGATTATCCAGGTGAGTACAATTATGCAGATACCAAACACATGATGACATTTTTATTGATATCATTTTGAGGCAGATACAATGTTTTGATCACCTTTTATTGCATTTTATTACAATGTTGCGGCGGCCAAAAAAACTTAATTCTGGTGTTTTGATTTTTTCTTTGTTACGCCGTTTACTGATCAGATTAATTTTATATTTTGAGTGATCGGACTTTTACAAACACAGCAATACAGAGATACCAGATATGTGTATTTTTATTTTTTTTAATTGTTTTATTTTTAATGGGGTAAAAGGGGGGTGATTTGAACTTTTCTGTATTTTTTAGTTTCCTTATATTTTTAAAAACATTTTTTTAACTTTTTTTCCTATATTTATCAGTTGCCTTAGGGGAATTGAAGCTTTGACTGTCTGACTGCTGATGCACAGCTATGTATAGCTAAAATTACAATCTCCTATGAATGCCAGCTAAACGGTGGCCTTCACAGGAGTACTGTCATGACAAGCACGGAGATCTTCAGCGACCCCCGAATGCCATGGTAACCCATCAGCACCCCGTGATCATGTCAGGGGCGCACCGATGGGCATGTAGAAAAACGCGCCCCCCCGCCAGCCATGTTAAATGCCACTGTCAGAGATTGACAGCGAGATCTAACATGTTAATGGCTGCAGGCGGAGTAGTGTTACACCAGCAGCTGTTAAAGATTAAATCAACCATCATCCGCAGGAAAAGATGCGGGCTCGGCGTGCGACCTCGCATCAAAGGCAGGGACATGACATATGACCGACATGTACGCCATATGTCATGAAGGGGTTAAGGAGCGATCTGTGACATAGCTGATAATACTGAGGTGGCGGCTTGTCTTGTATTATATACACAGAGCAGCTTAG
The DNA here is from genome assembly GCF_046119375.1 of Phyllobates terribilis. Lineage (NCBI taxonomy): Eukaryota > Metazoa > Chordata > Amphibia > Anura > Dendrobatidae > Phyllobates > Phyllobates terribilis. The sequence continues at coordinate 4,963,359 of NW_027362863.1, forward strand.
TCCGATGTACTTGATATTTCAGATACTTGTTATCTAATAAATGTAATAAGTGCACATAAAATAATAGGTTTTCCTGTATCATTATTGCACATGTTATTGCCACTTTAGGACATCTCTGGTCCGGATAACTCAGCATTACACCTGGTTGGTCATAGTTCACCATCCATGTAGACATGCAGGCTAGGAGGAATAGGAGACGATGCTCCTCCCATTTGGCGATTGTGCGGCTCACAGTAGTGAAGCACTCAGAGGTCACACATTTTTTCCTGTTCTGTGGATGGGTGATATATTGAAAATACTTTCAATGGATTTCTAGTGCTCTAATATTGATAACCAGAACAGGTCATCAATATAAGATTGGTGGGGGCCAACGCCCGGCAGTCCCACTGATTAACTGTTATTTCCTCCGCCAGTGGTTGGATATAACCAATAAACAGACATCACAGCACCGGTCACTGGTTAGTGGCGGCTGCTGGTACTACAGATTAGCCCCTATGGAAAGAAACACGGGCTGATCTGCATTTCTTGGCACTGACCACTAAACAGTACAGAGGTGCGATGTTCTGCTCTGTTTCCATCAGGTTGCAGCCAGGGGTAAGAACAGCTGATCAGTGTGATCCGATCCTCAATGATTTTATATTGATGAACTCGCCGAAATAAAGCTCATCAATGTGAAAGTATCCGGAATCCTTCTAAATACAACAGATAAAAGCCTTCTATTCTCCCCTCAGGAGCCGTGTAACCCATGGTCCCAGCGAAAGTGGTGGCTGTCCGCTCTCCGTGCATGTTCTCAAGTGCAAGACCGTAATCCATGATCTTAATGTGGCCGTATCAGTCACCAGGAGGTTCTCGGGCTTCAGCTCTCTGTAAGAAAAAGAAAATGAACCTGAGTAAGTGTTCTTCTTCTATCTGTGGTGAAATGATGATATAGGAGAATAAACCTATTTTCTCTCCCTGCTGTACTTTCCTCTGAGATAACTCCTTTACTATATGCCCTGTACCACCGCAGGGATCACTGTATTCCATGTGACCGCCGCTCATCTGCAGCTTCCTGACAGTGATACCATATAGGACTACTAGACACCAGCTACAGGCATCAGTCTGCAGGTCACCAGGGTGGAGGGACTGACTGCAGCTGAGCTTTAAAGGGGTTTTCCCATCAATAAAAGGTAATTTTAATCAATAGATTTTAGAATAATAATAATTTTCACAATTGGATGTGATTAAATAAAATGTTCCTGTGCTTATCAGCAAATGATTATTTCTTTGAAGTAAAACATTGTTTAAAAAAAAAACAGGCTGAGTGTGATCTGACAAAACATCAGATATCACTGGAACCAATATTATTTAATGGGCTCGTGTACTTGTCCGATTTTTTTCCTTGGACCAATTACAGAATGCCCAAGTTGGATCCAATCAACGGATCACACTCGGCCATGCAAGTCAATGAGTCCATGGAAAACATCGGACTGCACTCGGATGACATCTGAGTGCAGGCCGATTTCCACAGACTGACAGAATGGAAAAGATGGAGACATTTTTTTTTCCATCTTCTCCACATCAGAATAAATTGGATCACACTATGATCAAATTCTTTTCAGAGTTTAATCAAAATGTGATTTGTATAATGGTCTGGATTCTCTTAGATGAGAGAATATACGCTGGTGTGACTCAGCCTCACACTGACTACATTACCTGTGGATGATGCCCTTAGAATGGAGGAACTGGATCCCACACACTAGTTCGGCGGCATAGAATCTGACAAAGAGAAAATGAATAAGTATCAGATCCCATAGATTGTAAACTTGGGAATTCATATGAGTCAATAGGAGCATTATTCTATATTATTCCCTCTATGTGACTGCCGAATCGTGATGGTGTAAACAGCGCACAATGTCAATGTTGCAGTCTCGAGAATGCACGTATGCAAATTACATACTTATGATTAGATGCCGACTATACTCCTGCACGTCTCTCAATTCTCTCCTATTTGAAGAAGCCGGGTGAGACTAGTTGGCATGTGATCACAAGTATGAAAATTGTACCCGTAATCACAGGATCGCCCACCTGAACGGGGTATACAGGGAAATCTTGACCGTGTGCACGTTGCATACTTTCACAATTTGTCAGTCTGCAGTCACATAGAGAGACTGCTGATTTTTCTTCTGAGACTGGACAACTCCTTAAACACATTACCTGGCACTGGTGATGTCAAGCGGCCCCTTCCTGTGTAGAAGTTGGTAAAAGTCCCCGCAGCTCATGTATTCCATACCAAGAAAAACATTCATCTGTAACATGGAACATTAGCATTTATTATACAGTAAAGACAAATACACATTTCACTACTTGAAGGGGTTTTCCATCCAAGAAAGTTAAATCATATTGGTAAGATATGTAGTCACTCAATACAAAAGGTGGCCTAACTGCTGTGACCCCTAAAATTCTAAACAATGATATCTAATATATAAATACATTTAGAAATTCTTGTTTCAGCCAATGTTTGGTAATTATTTTTCTTTTAATTATAGACATAGGCCCAGATTCATAATTTGAATAGTTTTAATCACTTTCCTTTTTGGTCTTGTGGTATTTGTTGCTGACTTTTGGTGCCAAATTTTTCAAAATGGCGCACACAATTCAAGAATTTGGTACAAAGTAAAAAATGCTCGTTTTCTGCCTTGAAGTGTTTTTTGCAACTTTTTGGCCCCAAAAATCACACATTTTCGAATAGGTCCAAAAATATGGCAAAAAACCTGGCATACTCAAAAAATACGCCAAAGGGGATTGAAATTAAGACTGCGTCATATTTGCAACTTAAAAAAATCACAATTGATGAATCAGGTAAAAACATCTGGAATCACTAAACTCTGCCCACAAAGTGAAAAAAAGCAGAAAAGCTGATACAAAATAGACTGCAAAAAAGGCGCAAATAGAGTAATGAATTGGGTGCAAATAAAAAAAAGGCAAAAACTCACAAAACCAGACAAAAACCAGACGTAAAGGCAATGATGAATCAAAGCCTTAATCTTATCTCTCTGCTTTGTATAGGGCTGCCATACAGTAACTGTTTTCTGTGTATCCCGCTTCCCAAAAAGTTAAATTAAAGATAGTTATAAAGTGTTGTGTACTCCCAAATAATACCAACGTAAAGCGCAAGCTATGCAAAAAAACAGCTGTTAACAACAACAATGTTATGAGTCTTGTAAAACACCAACACAAAAAAATGTTTTTTGTTTTGTTTTATTTTTTCAGTATGCTAATGTAGTAAAACATAAAAATCATATAAATCTGGTTTCACCATTATCATAAAAGTTAACATATTATGTAAGTGCCATAAAACCCTCAAAATACCAGCAAACTTGCTATTTTTTTCAATCCAACCTATAAAAAATGCATACACCTTATCCAATACAATGTGCACTCTATAACGGTGCAGATAAAAATACTACGCTTCATGCAAAATTAAATATAGACCTTCAAAGAACTACGGTGACAGAAGAATAGAAAAGTCACAGCTTTTAGACTGCGGAGATGAAAAAACAACTGAAAATGCTGCTCTCTTACAGCCTCTGCTGCTTCTTTATGGGGATAAAGGGGTTGTTCAGGTTAGGAAAAAATTGCTTTTCTTCCAGAAAAAAAGTGCTTCTGCCCATGAGCTGTGCCTGGTATTTCAGCTCAGCCACATTCAAGACTATACAGAGCCATTTTGGTCTGAACATTAATACCCCCTCTATATCACCTCTGTAGAGTTTGTCTCTGGCAGAGGTATTGGCCATTGATCAGTGAAGCTTGGTTGCATTCAGTGACATTTCTTAAAGGAGTTTTCCACTCTCATGATGTACCTAGCATTAGAATAGGTCATTAATATCAGATTGGTGGGGTCCGATCAGCTGTTACCATCTCCGCCAAAAGCCGGATGTAAACAGTGTACGGAGCTAACAAGGTTTAGTGGTCGCTCTTGGTACTGCAGGACAGCTCCTATTCAGACGAATAGGTCATCAACATCAAAGTAGTGGCAAGACCTTTCAGCACTAAAGGCCCCGTCACACTAAGCGATACAGCAGCAATCCCGACAACGATACGACCTGTCAGGGATCGTTGCTGCATCGCTAATACATCGCTGGTGAGCTGTCAAACAGGCAGGCTCACCAGCGATGAGGGGAGCAGCGATATCGTGGAAAGAATCATTCCACGATGTCCTGCTCCCGTTACTAGCCTGCTGCTTAAGCAGGAGCAGGCTGGTAACTATGGTAAATATCGGGTTACTAAGTGCGCGTGTGCCCCTAGTAACCCGCTGTTTACCATGGATACCACTCTGCTACGGTGCGCTGGAGCCTCCGCTCACTGTAACAGAGTGGTATCCATGGTAAACAGCGGGTTACTAAGTGCGCGCGTGCCCCTAGTAACCCGATATTTACCATGGTTACCAGCCAGATCATTGGTCCCGCTGGTCACACACAGCGATGTGTGCTGGCCAGCGGGAGGCCAACGACCAAAAAATGGTCCAGGACACTTTGCAACGATCAGCGACCTCACAGCAGGGGCCTGATCGTTGCAAAGTGTCACACATAGCGACATCGCTGGTGAGGTCGCTGGTGAGTCACCAAAACCGTGACACAGCAGCGATCTCGCTAGCGATATCGCTTAGTGTGACGGGGCCTTAAGCAGTCACAATTCTAACTTGGTCTGGAATCCAAAGTCCGCGTGGATGAGGAAGGGGCTTCCAGATGCCAGCTGAAGAACTCGCCTCTCCACCATCACATCCAGCCTATCACCTCCGGCTAGCAGGGCTCTTTTGCTGATGATCTTAACAGCAAATTCTTGATGGGTTATAGTCTCTTCCGCCATCAGGACCTTTCCAAAGCTTCCGAAGCCGAGCACATGGTGGAATAATAATCTCTTCTTGATGAAATGAGAGATTGTGCCGGAGCTGGATGGCCGAACACCACTGCATCCTATCAGGGGAGAAAAATGACAAATCTCACAATAAATCTAACATTTACAGGCCATTATTCAGACTGAGGAAATCTTCTGTTCTAAGTAAAGCTTGTATTTCATTTTATGACTTGTGTTAATGGATTTTATTAATACGCAACTTAGTATTCCTGTAAGCAATAAACATAGGTTTGTCTGATAGAGAGAAGTTATAAAATGATTATTTCCATTATACACTTGGCTGTGATGAGGTTGATCAACATGAACATCTAAAGGGTTTTTCCATAATGACACTTATCACTAGCGACAAATCGCATGGATTTTACCGAGACATTCGATTTAGAGTGAATTTATTCTCTGCAAATTCAATTTCCTTTATTAAGCTCTGGGATACTGAGATATGGAAAGACTCCTAAAGCATAGTAAAGGTAAGATGTCGAAAAAAAAGACCGAAAAAAACTAATATTCACCTCACTTCTCACCTTTTCCGCTCTCTGACCTTCAAGGTCCTTGGCCCTGCTCCTTACCGCCATTGTGCGCTGATGGAACCCAGTCATCTTCACACTAGGCCAGGACTTCCGGCCATAACTCGGCCTGGGATGTCCCTGCGCATGCAAAGAAATGTCCTGGTCCTACTAGCAGCTGGAATTCCTGGTCCAGAGTCATGAAGCAAGTGATGATGTTACGACATGTGCTATGACCTTACGACAAGCACTCTAGACCAGGACTTCCAGACACAGGGACTTCCAGGGTCTCGCCGTACCCCCTAGGATCCCTTCTGCAGAATGGAGCTTACTCCCTGCTCCCCTCCTGGGCCTCTGAGACTAGGCCCTGCTTGGGGAGCAGAGCTCTGACTGAGACTCTGCTCCCTGACTTTCCTCCTCTGACTGAACACACTCTCTAAGATGGTTTCTCTATTTATACCTCCTTCTACAAGTGCTTTCTCTAACTACTTCCTCCACCCACACCCACTACTGGTTCCCCCTACCTTTGGTTCCCCCCACTCCAGCCAGGGACAGGGCTCAGCAGAAAACTACATTGCGTCTTGCCCCTCCTGCTGGCCTGGAGCAGTGTAGTGTTGGATGCAGGTGTTTGGGGTTCCGTGCAGCACTCCCTCCTTACCTGAGTGAAGGGAGACACCACACCTCGGGGTGAGGTGCAGTACTGCAGTACCTCTGTGGCGACTGAACCCTAAGGGGCGCCACACTTATATCAGGGGAAAAATGTAACTAAAAATAGGAAATGTGTCTATTTTTCACTTTTTTTAAACAAAGGACAAGTAAAACATTTCAAATTGCATTCCCCTTTACATAGAAATGATTTTTAGATATTGAACGTATTTTTCTTTTCAATGGAGGCAGGGCTAGATACAGTGATTCAGACTGGCTGGGTCTCTTTTTTTAGTTTTTTCATTATTTATGCTTTTTTTTTCTATTTTATTTTTGCTTTTTTCATTTATTGTTTCATATATTTTACACACTCTGCCCACCATAAGGCCTTAAAAGACCTTACAACCCAGCAGCTCTTGTTCCTTCCCTACAGCTAGCGATCACATGTTTCCTGGATCTGGAGGAGGCAGCATGGTAATTGCTTCCTAATTTCTTGTTAATCTGTAACACAAGTGCTGGTATAGCACTGTGAATACAGCCAAACAGATGGTAAGTCTGAGCATGCTCGTTACTCGAGATTTACGAGCCTGCTGAAGATACTATGTGTTCACCCGAGATGCTCATCGAAAAGGTTAACAGAACATACTCGCTCATCACTAATGGTAAGTATGGTAATAAGCCATGTATTGCCTTATGTCTGGGTAGTCTGGCTGTGTATAGCACTCCCCCACTCACAGATTCACGATCTTGTACAAGCTGCTTACAATCCACTGACGTTTTAGAACGTCAATGCAGAGTAATGAGTGGACTGTCCAGAAATGTATAATCTATGGGTCATCCAGAAGAACTGTATATTTCATCACACCTCAGTTACATCTACACGTCCCCCTTCAATATAGAGAATTGGGTCATGTGATCTCCAGCCTGACAACTATTCCAGTACATGCACTAATGTGTTGACAGGAAGTCAGTCTCTGACGTCATGTGATCTGTACGATGACCTCATTACCTATCAAATCCCTCCTGGCGGCTCAGACTCTTCCCCGCATACCGAGCTTCAGCTTCTTTGTCGTTCTGTACGTCATCCCACGCAGATAAAGATATGTATGAAGACTTTTCTAAAATAAATCCTGTCTTTGCTGCCATAGCAGCCAATCATAGAGCAGCTTTCATTTAGTTTATATAAGTGAGCAGTGACATTGTAGGGGAGACCAGCTGAAGCTGCATCACATGAAGCATTATCAAACCTGTCTAAGGGTCTGTTCACATATTAAGTATTTGATTCAGAGATTTCTACAACATATATGCATCTTTTGTAAGGAAAAATAAAGTGGCAGAAACACGCGCTTTTGTCCAAATTTTTCCCCACTCATAAGTATGGGTGAAATCTGCAGGAAAAACATTGAAAGAATTGATATTCTGCAGATTTAACCCCTTCACAACATCCGCCGTACATGTACTGAGCAAGTTGGAAGCAAGTGTGTAAAGCGGGCTCACAGGGTGAGCCAGCCCCATACCCGGCAGGTGATGTCTGTGTATTACAGCCAGGACCTGAAGCTAACAATCGCGGGTGGAGCGCTGCTCTGACATACATAACACGCAACAGCATGCGTGCGTGTCATTCCCTCCGCCCATCGGTGTGCCTGTGATGTAATTGCGGGTCGGCGATGGGTTGTCATTATAGCCTGGTGTCAGCTGATGACCCCCGTGCCTGTCATTATGGAGCTCCTCTGAAACCCTGACTGTGGCCAGGCTTCAAAGGAGACTATGATTTCTGATATGTACATCTTTGTATCTAGCACAGGCGATTGGACAATTGCGTCTTCAAGTCCCCTAAGGGGGCTAACAATTATAGTGAAAAATAAAAAAAATAATTAAAATATAGCTTTTTTTAAACTTAATTAAAAATGTAGGGATCAATGTAGGGGTGCCCTGCATTTGGTTAGCTGCAGGGCATCTCTACATTTATCCATTTACCATAGATTTCCTGATGAACCAACATCTGGAGGAGAAACGCATCGAGATACATTGGAAGACCGTACATGTGGACTGATAAGTATCTGTAGCACCCCGAGGGTTCGGCCGCTACAGGGGTATTGCACCTCAAACCAGAGGTGTGATATTCCACTCCCGGGTAAGGATGGAGTGTGGACCAGGACTCGTTTAGCTGCATGCACCACACACACCCCATTTCCGAGGGACAGGTCAACGGTGCTCCCACTAGACAGAAGTGAAGGCACGACAGCATCTGTCCCTGGCTGGAGTGGGGCGGGGGGTGGAATACCCAGTGGTGTAGGAGCAGATAGGGGTGGGTTTCTGGGCATAGGTAGGAGCCCATTGGTTGCTAGTCACCTGGGCTCGGGTGTCAGAAGGAGGTATATAAGGTGGGCACCATCTTAGGACAGTCAGTCAGTCGGGTTCAGTTCAGTCAGGAGCTCAGCCAGAGAGGGCTGACAGGGAGCTGTGGCTCAGTCTGGGCCCAGCTCCAGAGACAGGCCTGGAGTGAGGCCAGAAACAGCAGAAAGAGAGAGGAGAAGGAACGGAAAGGAAAGTAAGAAAGGAACTGGAACAGAGGAGAAAGGAAGCAAGGAAGACAGAGAAAGGCCCAGAGACACGAGGACAGAAGGAACCCCATATGCCCAGGAGATACAGGGTGAAGGGTTGGCAGAGCAGGGTACCGGAACCCAAATTGGTGGAGGCGACTAATCCTCAGCCAAAACCGGAGGTTGTGACCACATCTTGGTGCGACCCCTCACTACATCCACCAGGAAAGCATACCACATAGGGTCAGGGAAACCGGAGAGATGTTTCACCAACAGAAGGCCCGAGGAAGCTGGACAAAGGTGGGTCACTAGTGGGGACAGCCAGAGAAGGGAAGAGAAGGGAGTTCTGTGCCACACTCTGGAATTGCCTGGGAGTTGACCGAGTCCCTCACCTGGTGGACGCAGCATGACTCGGGCGGTCCTACCTGCGCACAAGTGACCTGATAAAGAACTGTGAGTAAAGCATTGAAAACTGCAACCACACGTCTCTGTGTTTCATCGCCGCACCAGCACCATTAGCACTGGGACGCTCACACCATCACTACCACCATCATCTACTCTAGCTGCCCTGAGGCAATACTTCTCCCGTGGGGAGTTATCCCATTCTTGGCTGCGCATATAACATCAGCCTCAGCGGTCTGCAGCGCAGCGGCGGTCCCCACTGACCGCAATCCACGGGTGGCGTAGTCGGACAATTACAATACAAATAGACTGCCACTGGTTTGACCACCCTGAGCCACGGACCGGGTCACCACCACACGGAGACTACAACCCCCAGCATCCTACAACAGGCCCGGTTCCGGGTTCCCAGCACAGGCCCAGGGGGCGCGTCAACTTTTGGCGTAGTCGGCAGGATCTTTACCAACCCGCCACAAGCGGGTATTTCGTGCCTGAAGAAGATTGTACATGTACCTTGAAAAGAAGTCTCCCGCCATTTCCAGAAGTTTCCCGCCATCCGGAGTCGTTTCCCGCCATCCGGAGCCGATTCCCGCCATCAGACGCCATTTTGGACCGTTTCCCGCCATCTTCATCCGTTTTTCCCGCCCTGGCAGAGCGGATGCCATTATGTGCGCACCAAAGGACAGCAGGAAGCCGCCTCCCATCATGGGCCAGGTCCCAGAGTGGCGCCAAAGGAGGGGCCCGCCCCCAGCAACGAAGAGTGCATCAATGGAGATGTCCATCAATGTGGGGGGGCTGCCCCTAAAGGTGATTGTCAGCAGATGCCCCCAAGACCACCCCCCATGGGGGCGGATAGGAAAGAAAACTGTGGGGCCGGGCGCGGCCTGGATCAGTCTGGACCTGCTGCACCCGGAGATGGAGGGAGCAGAGAACTCCACCAGCACCCTGGCCCGCAGCCTGCTGCAAGCTGAGCCACCCTGCAGCCTGACAGAGTTGCTAGCCCAGCTGCCCAGGGACCCGGACAGTGCGCGCGCAGCGCTGGAAGACCTGAACAGGAGGATGGTCCGGGCGCAGCGGGATGTGTTTGCCGGGTGGAGAGAGGAGATGGCCCGGCAGCACGAAGGCAGCCAGCGGAGGACCCCGCCGGGACCGGGCAGCGCGCTTACTGCTGGGCGCGGAGAAGAGGGACCGGCAGCTGCAGACGACGCCGCGGAGGAGGCCACGGAGACCAAGGCAGGTAATGAGGACGCCACCACCCCAAGCCCTGGGAACACCAGCCTGCCCTCACCCTCCACTGTGGGACCCGAAGCCCCGGGGACCGTACCTGACATCATGCCTCCACCGCCGCCAGCTAGTCCTCAGGCTGCAAACGTCACCGTCACGCCCCGCCCCACGCTGTGCCCTCTGAACCCGGGCGCCGTAAAGCGGGAGACGTCACAGGCCGGGACGCAAGGCCCAGCACACCCGGGCGCCTCTGCCTCACCAGCGCCCCCTACCTTGGCGGTGCCACCCCCGGGCGCGACCAACAAGCGACCCCCGGGCGCTGACACCCGTCCGAAGCCCGCGGTGCCACCCCTGGGTGTGGACCTGTACGCCCAATATACCAGCCCAGACGGGCTGCCCTTTGAGTGGCCACCGGAGTTTGTCAACCCCCATCTCCGGAAAGAACAACCCCTGAGCGAGCCTCTGATCCCGGCCCCGGAGCCTGCCAACATCGCTCCACCCCCGCCGGAGGATGCCCAGTTTGCATGGGACCCCACCGGCGAGAATCTCATGGGGTTCACCCAGGAGACCCGGGCGGAAGCAGCCCATCGCCTGGATTGCTGCCGTCAACAGCTGGCCACCTACGAAAGGGAGCGGCGGCAGAGGCGCATCAGGGAGGAGCGACTCCAAGCCCGGAGTGCGGAACAGAAGAGGAGGGCCCGACAAGATGCCCACGCCATCCGCGGTCCCAGAGCCACCGGGACCGTAGTAAAGTTCCAGCTAGAGCATGGCTGGGGCTTCATCAGAGACCCGGAGGCTGACACCGACGTCTTCGTCACTAGAAGGGACGTCGAAAGCCACTTGCCAGAGGGACATCACGGCTGTGACCTGTACCCCGGCGACGTGGTCACCTACACCCGGCACAAGGGCGCAAAGGGACTGTACGCCCTCCATGTCAACCGTCTAACAGAGGAGGAACTGCGGTACCGCCCAGACATGGACTACCGTGAGGGTCCGGATGGACCTGAAGACTACCCGGAAGAGCAAGGAGGACACCGTTACCAGTAAACGGTAAAATGGAACTGTTCCTGTTTTTGAAAGTGTGGTCCCCATTGGGACAAATAGTGAACTGTTAAAGAACTGTTATCTGTGTGCCCCTAATCCCTAACCAGGCTGAGGACTGTGAGCAGCTATTCCCCTATTCCAACTGGCCGAGGACTGGGAACGGCCAACCCCTTGTAAATAGTTGTGCTTCTTAAAGCGCCCCCTACTGGTTTTATACAAAAACCGCAACGTCTACCTCAAGGCGGATTAAATGGACTGTTGCACCTTTACCTGTTCGCAAGTTGCACAGCGGCCAGAGTTCAAGAATCTGTTTGAAAATGTTTTACTTGAAAATGTCTTAAATGGAAAAGTTTAATATGCTGCTAAAATAATAATGCAAATGTTTTATGTGATGTTTTATATGATAAAAGAGTTCCGGTAGTTTTGACCATAGCTAGTGACAGAAGAATGTTAAAGAAAAGAAAAAGAGTACCAGTAACGTTAAAAAGAGAAGAATACCTCCCATAAAGGGATGAGTGAAAAGTTAATGTCTTATATACGAATGCATTCTAAAAATTTTGTATGTTTTAAATTGTTTTATTCTTTTCCAGCCTGAACACGTGCTGTGATTTACCAGGGGGGAATGTAGCACCCCGAGGGCTCGGCTGCTACAGGGGTATTGCACCTCAAACCAGAGGTGTGATATTCCACTCCCGGGTAAGGATGGAGTGTGGACCAGGACTCGTTTAGCTGCATGCACCACACACACCCCATTTCCGAGGGACAGGTCAACGGTGCTCCCACTAGACAGAAGTGCAGGCACGACAGCATCTGCCCCTGGCTGGAGTGGGGCGGGGGGTGGAATACCCAGTGGTGTAGGAGCAGATAGGGGTGGGTTTCTGGGCATAGGTAGGAGCCCATTGGTTGCTAGTCACCTGGGCTCGGGTGTCAGAAGGAGGTATATAAGGTGGGCACCATCTTAGGACAGTCAGTCAGTCGGGTTCAGTTCAGTCAGGAGCTCAGCCAGAGAGGGCTGACAGGGAGCTGTGGCTCAGTCTGGGCCCAGCTCCAGAGACAGGCCTGGAGTGAGGCCAGAAACAGCAGAAAGAGAGAGGAGAAGGAACGGAAAGGAAAGTAAGAAAGGAACTGGAACAGAGGAGAAAGGAAGCAAGGAAGACAGAGAAAGGCCCAGAGACACGAGGACAGAAGGAACCCCATATGCCCAGGAGATACAGGGTGAAGGGTTGGCAGAGCAGGGTACCGGAACCCAAATTGGTGGAGGCGACTAATCCTCAGCCAAAACCGGAGGTTGTGACCACATCTTGGCACTGGGACGCTCACACCATCACTACCACCACAGGCCCCAACCAGACACCGGCATTTCACCTCTTCTGCTGCCTCCGGGTTCCTGAGGCAGGGAACAGAGGGATCTGCGATCCTGATCCACCATCACCGCAACTCACAGCTGCTGCAGCACCGGCTTCATGTATCCAGGGTCCGCAGCATTCCTCCACTTCCGCCGGGCCGGTTTCCTGAAGGACCCTGCCTCCTGCTCCACCACCCCCCCAGGTAAGATACCTAATCAGACTATAAGACGGACCCCATCTTATAAAAAATATTTTTTTTCCTATTTTCCACCCAAAGTTTGGGGTACGTCTTATGGTGCGGTGCGTCTTATAGTCCGAAAAATACGGTATATATGAATCAATGGGCATATTTGTCAGATGTCATATCTTGTATATATATCCGCATTCAAGCATGTACAATATTATATTGCTGAATTGCTGCGCTTTATTCACATTTTGGACTCAAGATACTCTCCTACTCTTACATTGTATATTGTTTGCATACCCTGCAGACCTCGTTTTTATGTGGTTACAGTGGATGATTTATTTATATATATATTTCTAATCCCGTTACTATCATACTAGCCCTGTGCTCTCCCTCTCTATTGGTGTTCAGGGACTTACAGGGACTTTTAGGGATAGACGACTTGTGAGTGGGGGCGCCATTGTCGTACAAATTCTAGGGTGCCAACCCCTGCGATCAGGAATGGTCACCCTAGAGGACAATAGGAGATGACTAGTTCCTGTAGTATCATTGATATGTTATTATATTTATTCATTCCCGCTATTATCATATTACAGGTTGACGAACCTTCTGTTCCCATCCTGTATTTGCTCACCAAGGTCCATAGGAATCCTATAAGTCCCTCCGGGACAGCCCATTGTCTCAGTCAATGGGCGTCTATCTGAACCAATTTCTAGATTCTTGTATTACTATCTAAAACCGGTTGCTATGGAACTCCCACCTTTCATCAAAAACTGCGGAAATTTTACAGAGATTGGATAATATTCATGTTGGTTTAGATATGTTTCTCATTACTTGTGATGTAGAACCATTATATACTTGAATTTCACATGAATATGGATTATCCGCTACTAGGTTTTTTTCTATCAGGCTGGGGTTTGGATGAATCTCTTGTGGATTTTCTTGTGATTCTTTTTGAATATGTAGCGTCGGCGTCTCTGCCTCCTGCTGGGCAGAGACGCCGATCCCCTCACCGCCGCGGTCCCGGTCCGACGTCCTCCTGCTCCCCTCCTGCGTCAGCCCGGGGTGCATGCATCGTGCGCAGTTCCCCGGGCACTGTGCTCAGGGCGCGCATGCACTCCCTCCCTCTTAAAGGGGCCGTGCGCGCCGTCCTAAAGAGTCCCCGGCCAATGACCGGAGGACTTCCCCTATATAAGGCACCTGCTCCAAAATGGAGGTGCCTGTGCAAGATTGTTGTTTGTGTGCTTACACTCTCCACAGTCCTCAGCTCCCAGTGCCCGCCAGCCTGTCTATCAGCTGTGCCCCGGCTATCTGCTCCTCCACGTTTTGGTGGTGACCCCGCCCTATGTCGGGGCTTCATAAATCAGTGCTTGCTGCACTTTGAGGCTCTGGTGTCCACTTTTTGGGAGGGCCTTTCCGGATGGAGCAAGGATGAGCTAGCCGGTCATGACATACCTCCCTCTCTAGACGACCTGGTGTCATTAGCTACCCAAATTGACATCCGTTTTCAGGAGCGTTCTAAGGAGACGACCTGGGAGAGAAGACCCCTGCGTCTCGCACCAACCTTCCAAAGGCCAGTCTCGCAACCAGCATTCCCCCCGGTGTCCTCTCCAGAGTCTATGAAAATAGACCAAGTTAAGACGGTCAAGTCTTGCCAAGGGGAGTTGCTTCTACTGTGGCAGTATAGAGCATCAAATCCGCTCCTGTCTGGTGAGACTGGGAAACTCCAGTGTCTAGGACTGTTTGGAGAGGTCGCCCTAGGCAAAAGTTCTTCCTCTCCGCCCTTGACTCTGTCTGTCTCAGTTACCAGTGATAAGACCCGCTTCTTCGAGACTGCCTATCTGGTTTCCAGAGCTGCTGGGAATCTCATTCAACAGGCCGTTGTGGAACGTTATCAGATTCCTACCATACATCTGGATGATCCTTTATTTTTTCCTCTGAGGATGGAAAGCTTCACTCTGAGACCATCTTGTTTGTCACTGAGCTTGTAACCCTTCAGGTGAGAATGCTACATTCGGAGAAGATCTCCTTTTACGTGCTGTCCAGCCTCTCTCATCCCCTCTTGCTTGACCTGCCTTGGTTATAGAGACATGAGCTCGTCCTGAATTGGAGCTCAGGTGAGGTGCTCCGTTGGGTTCAGGAATGTCATAAGTCTTGTCTGGTTCCGGTTCGTCCTGCTCGACCTCCGTCTATCCCAGCTAACCTACCAGGCCTGCCGGCACCCTACTGGTCATATGCGGACGACTTTGATAAAAAGGGGGCAGAGACACTACCACCTCATAGGCCGTATGATTTCCCCATCGACCTAATACCTGGTACTTCACCTCCTCCGAGACCCGTGCTATGTCTGAATACATAGAGGAGAATCTTGCTAGGGGATTTATCCTGAAATCCACCTCTACGGCTGGAGCAGGATTCTTCTTCGTCAAGAAGAAAGACGGCTCTCTTCGTCCATGTATCGACTATAGGGGTCTAAACCAGATTACCATAAAAAATAAGTACCCCCTGCCTCTCATCTCGGAGCTGTTTGACCGCCTAAAAGCAGCGAAGATCTTCACTAAGCTCGATCTTCGTGGGGCGTACAATCTGGATTCGCCAGGGAGACGAGTAGAAGACGACATTCAACACTCAGGATGGTCAGTACGAGTACCGCGTAATGCCCTTCGGTCTCTGTAATGCTCCTGCCGTCTTCCAGGAGTTAGTAAACGACATCTTCCGAGATCTCCTGTATTCCTGCGTGGTGGTGTACCTGGACGATATCTTGGTGTTCTCCCCTGATCTGCCCTCTTACCGGAGGGATGTTCGTCAGGTACTACTGCGGCTTCGGAAGAATCGCCTGTATGTTAAGTACGAGAAGTGCCTCTTTGAGCAGACCTCCCTACCATTTCTGGGATATATCATCTCTGAAACCGGACTGCGGATGGATCCCGAGAAGGTGTCTGCCATCTTAAAGTGGCCCCGACCCGAGGGGTTGAAGGCTATTCAGCGGTTTCTGGGATTCACTAACTATTACCTCCTCTTCATTCCTCATTTCTCCTCCCGGACTGCTCCCATCTCTGCTCTCACCCGTAAAGGAGCAAATCCCAGGGAATGGACCTCTGAGGCCAAAAATGCCTTTGTTTCTCTTAAGCAAGCCTTCTCCTCCGCACCAGTGCTACATTGGCCTGATTGCAATAAATAGTTCTTCCTGGAGGTTGATGCCTCTTCCTCCAGAGCCGGAGCAGTGCTCACCCAGAAATCCTCGTCCGGGCGAATGGTGACCTGCGGCTTCTTCTCCAAACTCTTTTCTTCGTCCGAGCGCAATTACTCCATTGGAGATTGAGAACTGCTGGCCATCAAATTAGCGCTGGAGGAGTGGCGCTACTTGCTATAAGGGGCTCTGCACTCGGTGGTCATCTACACTGACCATAAAAACCTCGCTTACTTGCAGACCGCCCAAAGACTAAATCCGCGTCAGGCCAGATGTTCTTTGTTCTTTGCTCATTTCTGCTTCTCTCTCTATTACCGCCCAGCAGTCAAGAATATTAAAGCTGATGCTCTATCCCGCTCTTTTCTGTCTATCGACTAAGAGGAGAAGCCTCTACACATCATTGACCCCTCCATAATAATGACTGTTGCTCCATTTGACCTGTCTCATCTACCTCCTGGTAAGACCTTTGTAGCGGTTCAAGATCGCAAGAGGGTCTTACTCTCGGGTCATTTGTCCAAACTGGCTGGTCATGCCGGCCAGAGGAAGACGCTTCTGCTCATTGCCCGACATTATTGGTAGCCCACCCTGCGCAAGGATGTTGCGGATTTTGTCGCAGCTTGTTCCTCTTGTACCCGTAACAAGATACCTAGGCACCTTCCAGCTGGTCATCTTCTTCCTCTTCCCCTGCCTTCTGCTCCTTGGCAACACATTGCGATGGACTTCATCACTGATCTCTCGGTATCTTCCGGTTCTACCGTCAGTGGGTGGTCGCTGACCGCTTCTCCAAGATGGCTCACTTCATCCCTCTGCCTGGTCTTCCGTCTGCACCTGTGCTTGCTAAGGACTTCATCCTTTACATCTTTCGTCTCCACGGCTTACTCCTCCACATTGTCTCGTACCGAAGAGTTCAGTTCACTTCTCGCTTCTGGAGAGCCACATGCAAGCTGCTGGATGTCTCTTTGGACTTTTCTTCGGCCTATCATTCTCAGTCCAATGGTCAAGCGGAGCGTATTAATCAGATCCTTACCAGTTTTCTTCGGCATTTTGTAAACGCTCACCATAGCGATTGGGTAGAACGCCTGCCTTGGGCCGAGTTTTCTTATAACAACCATGTGAGTGAGTCCTCTGCTATGTCTCCTTTTTTTGTGGTTTACGGCCGACACCCCCGAATTCCTTTTCCTGTCTCCTCTTCAGTGGACAATACTTCCGCGGAGTCTCTTGTCAGTGAATTTTCGGTGATTTGGGAAGACACTAGATCTGCGCTTCTTCAGTCCTCCGAGCGGATGAAGAAGCATGCTGATAAGAGACGTCTGGAACCACCTCTATTTCGTCCGGGAGACAAGGTCTGGCTTTCCTCCAAATATGTCCGCCTCAAGATACCATCATACAAGTTGGGTCCGCGGTTTATCGATCCTTTAGCGATTCTGAGCCAAATAAATCCAGTGGCGTATTAGCTAAAACTCCCTGCCTCCTTACGGATTCCCAATTCCTTTCACGTGTCTCTCCTCAAGCCTGTTGTCCTTAATCCTTTATCTGACTATCCAGGTACCACTCCAGCTCCAATCTCCGCTCAGGAAGTCTTTGAAGTAGAGAACATTTTGGCCATCAAGAGGGTAAGAGGAAAGACTTTCTTTCTTGTGGATTGGAAGGGGTTTGGTCCTGAGGGGAGGTCTTGGGAGCCCAGGGAGAACATTCATGCCCCTCGTCTTCTAGAAAAATTTCTTGCGGGCCTAAAGAAGAGGGGCATAAAGGGGGGGTGTGCTGCCGGGCAGAGACGTCGATCCCCTCACCGCCGCGGTCCCGGTCCGGCGTCCTCCAGCTCCCCCCAGCTTCTGCCCAGGGTGCGCGCACCACATGCAGTTCCTCGGGCACTGTGCTAAGGGTGCGTGAGAGTGCACTCCCTCCCTCTTAAAGGGGCCGCGTGCGCCGTCCTAAAGAGTCCCCGGCCAATTTCCGGAGGACTACCCCTATATAAGGCACCTCCTCCAAAATGGAGGTGCCTGTGCAAGATTGTTGTTTGTGTGCTAACACTCTCCTCAGTCCTCAGGTCCCAGTGCCTGCCAGACTGTCTATCAGCCATGCCCGCCTGTCTACTGGCCC
The DNA here is from genome assembly GCF_046119375.1 of Phyllobates terribilis. NCBI lineage: Eukaryota > Metazoa > Chordata > Amphibia > Anura > Dendrobatidae > Phyllobates > Phyllobates terribilis. Next base: position 4,981,433 of record NW_027362863.1, read on the forward strand.
TGCTCATCCGCAGCTTCAGCCATCAGTCCCATGGGAGTCGCCTGCTCTCACAAGGTCAGTCCCAGAGTGGCACCTAGTTCACCTTCCCGTTTCCTCCTTAGTTCACGGAGTCGACTAAGCCGCTGTGTGGCCAGGGTCGGTCCGGGTAGGCACTTAGTTACGTCCCTCTGATCCCTCCTTGCATCACAGCACAGAGGTTCCACCACCCGGATCCGTAACAGAATACATTTTGTTACATAATAATTTTGTGTTCAAAGATCGATACTACCTACAGAAGAAAGAGGTGGCAATGGCCGCGGCTTGGGCCCCATCTTACGCCAATCTCTCCTTGGGATTTTGGGAGTGTGAATACATCCGATTCCAACACATTGAACATACGTCATTGGGATCAATGATATCTTGGATGAGATTCATAGACGATGTGTTGTTTATTTTGCAGGGCTCCCATGAGGAACTTGAAAAATTCTTAAAATATCTCAATGACAATGCATTGAATATTAAGCTAACCCATCATATTGATCAAAAGAAAATTGATTTTCTGGATTTGGATATTCATGTTGATGACCATGAACAGTTGCATACAAATATTTATCGCAAGATTACTAGTGCCAATGCTTTCTTGCATGCCAAATCAGTCATCTGGCACATGTAATACAGGCAATGCCGTCCGGACAATTTATTAGGGCACATCGTATTTGTGACCAAGACAAAGCTTTTGAAGAATAGGCATGTGATATGACCAGTAGATACTTATAACGTGGTACAAAATGGAAATTATTCAACAGGCCTACTATCGGGCCAAACACGCCAATAGACAATCTCTTCTTATTACTAAAAAGAAAAAGGAATCTGATGGGCATGTTCGATTCATCACGAATTATCATTCAAGGTGGAAGGAAATTACTAATAACTCCAAATTTGGGCTAATTCTCCAACAGGATCAGACAATACTTCCTTTTCTATCAAATCGTCCATTGATTATGGCTAAACGCAATAAGACACTACGTGATATACTAGTACATAGTCATCATGTACCTGATACATCTTCATATACACTGCTCAAATAAATAAAGGGAACACTCAAATAACACATCCTAGATCTGAATGAATGAAATATTCTCATTGAATACTTTGTTCTGTACAAAGTTGAATGTGCTGACAACAAAATCACACAAACATCAGAAATGGAAATCAAACTTATTAACCAATGGAGGCCTGGATTTGGAGTCACCCCCAAAATTAAAGTGGAAAAACACACTACAGGCTGATCCAACTTTGATGTAATGTCCTTAAAACAAGTGAAAATGAGGCTCAGTATTATGTGTGGCCTCCACGTGCCTGTATAACCTCCCTACAATGTCTGGGCATGCTCCTGATGAGGTTGCAGATGGTTTCCTGTGGGATCTCCTCCCAGACCTGGACTAAAGCATCCGCCAACTCTTGGACAGTCTGTGGTGCAACGTGACGTTGGTGGATGGAGCGAGACATGATGTCCCAGATGTACTCTATCGGATTCAGGTCTGGGCAACGGACGGGCCAGTCCATAGCTTCAATGCCTTCATCTTGCAGGAATTGCTGACACACTCCAGCCACATGAGGTCTGGCATTGTCCTGCATTAGGAGGAACCCAGGGCCAACCGCACCAGCATATGGTCTCACAAGAGGTCTGAGGATCTCATCTCGGTACCTAATGGCAGTCAGGCTACCTCTGACGAGTATATGGAGGGCTGTGCGGCCCTCCAAAGAAATGCCACCCCACACCATTACTGATCTACTGCCAAACCGGTCATGCTGAAGGATGTTGCAGGCAGCAGATCGCTCTCCACGGCGTCTCCAGACTCTGTCACGTCGGTCACATGTGCTCAGTGTGAACCTGCTTTCATCTGTGAAGAGCACAGGGCGCCAGTGGCGACTTTGCCAATTGTGGAGTTCTGTGGCAAATGCCAAGCATCCTGCACGGTGTTGGGCTGTGAGCACAACCCCCATTTGTGGACGTTCGGCCCTCATACCACCCTCATGGAGTTGGTTTCTAACCATTTGTGCAGACACATGCACATTTGTGGCCTGCTGGAGGTCATTTTGCAGGGCTCTGGCAGTGCTCCTTCTGTTCCTCCTTGCACAAAGGCGTAGGTAGCAGTCCTGCTGATGGGTTGTTGCCCTCCTACGGCCCCATCCATGTCTCCTGGTGTACTGGCTTGTCTCCTGGTAGCGTCTCCAGCCTCTGGACACTACACTGACAGACACAGCAAACCTTCTTGCCACAGCTCGCATTGATGTGCCATCCTGGATGAGCTGCACTACCTGAGCAACTTCTGTGGGTTGTAGAGTCCGTCTCATGCTACTACAAGTGTGAAAGCACAACCAACATTCAAAAGTGACGAAAACATCAGCCCAGAAAGCATTGGTACTGAGATGTGGTCTGCGGTCCCCACCTGCAGAACCACTCCTTTATTGAGGGTGTCCTTATAATTGCCAATAATTTCCATCTATTGTCTATTCCATTTGCACAACAGCATGTGAAATTGATTGTCAATCAGTGTTGCTTCCTAAGTGGACAGTTTGATTTCACAGACGTTTGATTTACTTGGAGTTATATTCTGTTGTTTAAGTGTTCCCTTTATTTTTTTGAGCAATGTATATTTGGCTCAAAGGGCCCCAAATGGGCCACATGGAAGTGTGGCAACTGCAAAGCGTGCAGATATATTGAAAAAACTGATACCTTTCAGGATTCGATGGGTGAGTAGGCTTACAAGATTCTGTATTTCATTAATTGTAGAACATCTATGGTCATGTATCAAGCCACATGTTTCTGTGGCCTCCTCTATATTGGTATGACAATTCGGGAGCTTTGGAACACATCAAAAATATTAGGGCAGCGGAGAAAATCTGTCAAGATGAGGTGGGTGCTATTTCTCAACCTTTGGCGAGACAGTTTCGGAATTGCTACTCTCATCAATGTCATCTCTTACGTGTCAAAGGGATTGCCCGCCTATATCCTGGGAATAGGAGGGAAAATCTAGCCAAAAAGCTGGCCCAGATTGAGTAAATAAATAATAAATAAAAAAGTAAATGGATCACCACTCTAAGAAGTATGACCCCCAGAGGGTTAAATGAACAGTGGGGATTTTCGAGTTTTCTTTAAGTATACACTAGGATTTTTGGTATATTCTCATCTTCAGTGTCTTGTCCTTATTATCAATCGAATCATATAATCAATATATATCATAGTGGATTTGATTGAATAAACATATATACATGTATTGTTGGCTTTATTGCATATATTAATGGTGGTTTATGAGTTAGTGGAGATATAAGTTTATGGGATAGGAGTTATTAGGGTGTGATCAATCTATATGTGCATATTAATTTGTATTATATCTTTCAGATTGGAGGACTGTTTGTATCATCATCGCCCGAACAGCCATACAGTTTCACATGTATTCCATCACTAAGTACAACATCAGATATATAGTTTTTGTATTATTCTCTCTAACATGACCACATCTCTTTTTCACATATATTTTATTATTATATTTTATGCTTTTTTATTTTTCCTATATACACATATATAACTATCACTCACATACACTTACACATTGAATTAAGGATATTAAATTATCACATGGAGATAGCTTCTAGTATATTCATTCACCTCTATATATACACAAGGTAATTAGATGTATTCATTTGTATATGACATATTTTTATGGGTTCATACAAGAACCAACATTTTAATACATACACACATAGTTTATTATGGTCGGCTTGTTTCCATCTTTGCTCTGTTTTAACCAGGTTGTGCTTTCGCTGTGTGTTATATTACGCATGCGCTGCATAGGATAATTAAGCAAACTATTCACCTATATCATATACATATAGAGAGTTTATAGTGTGTTTATTCACTTTTACATATACACATTATATAAGCAAGAATATTGTGGATATGCACACATACATATATATATATATATATATATATCATGCACAATGCACTTTTTGGATAAAATTCATTTTATAAATAGCAGATTTTTGTGCATTAACAGTGGAATTATGTTTGGATATGTACAGACATAATACCGTATTGTTTGGACTATGAGACGCACCGGACCATAAGAAGCACCTGGGTTTTAGAGGAGGAAAATAGAAAAAAAAATGTGGTCATGATGCACTGTTAAGGGGGAGAGCGTCTGCTGCTGACACTGTTATAGGGGTAATGTCCCCCAATTCTGTTAATATCACCCATCCTTGTATATATGCCCCCCCGTCCTATTATAAGTGGCCCCATACCCATCCTGGCAAGCATGGCATCCCAATCCCCCATCCTGGTATGCATATCTCCCCTTTCCCCCCTCCTGGTATGCATGGCACTCCAATTCCCCATCCTGGTATGCATGGAACCTTCAACCCCATCCTGGTATGCATGGTAGCCCTCCATCATGGTTGGCATGGCACACCTCCATCCTGGTATGCAGCTCATCAAGAGAATGCCAAGAGTGTGCAAAGCAGTCATCAAAGCAAAAGGTGGCTACTTTGAAGAACCTAGAATATAAGACATATTTTCAGTTGTTTCACACTTTTTTTTTTTTTGTATATATACATACCCCACATTCAGACTATAAGACGTACCCCCCCACTTCCTCCAAAATTTTGTCTTATAGTCTGAAAAATACGGTATATAACATGCATTATGCATATTTCTTGGATTATATCCATTGGATGAATAGTATTTTCTTTGGACATAGAAATACCGCATTTTTCGGACTATAAGACGCACCGGACTATAAGATGCACCTAGGTTTTAGAGGAGGAAAATAGAAAAAAACTGTAAGCAAAAAATGAGTTCATGATGCACTTTTAAGGGGGAGGGGGTCTTCTGCTGACACTGGTATAGGGGTAATGTCCCCCAATTCTGAAAATATCCCCCATCCTGGTATATATGCCCCCCCCCTTCCTTTTATACGTGGTTCCCATCCCCATCCTGGTATGCCTGGAATCTCTCCATCCTGGTATGCATGGCACCCCTCATCCTTATCCTGGTATGCATGGCACCCCTCATCCCTATCCTGGTATGCATGGCACCCCTCATCCCCATCCTGGTATGCATGGCACAGCAATCCCCATCCTGGTATGCATGGCAACCCTCATCCCCATCCTGGTATGCATGGCACCCCTCATCCCCGTCCTGGTATGCATGGCACCCCTCATCCATGTCCTGGTATGCATGGCACCCCTCATCCCTGTCCTGGTATGCATGGCGCCCCTAATCCTTATCCTGGTATGCATGGCGCCCCTAATCCCTATCCTGCTATGCATGGCACCCCTAATCCCTATCCTGGTATGCATGGCACCCCTCATCCTTATCCTGGCATGTATGGCCTCTCATCCTCATCCTGGTATGTATGGCCCCCTCATCTTTATCCTGTTATGTCTGCCCCCCTCAGCGTTATCCTGGTATGCATGGCACTTGTATGTATGGCCCCCTCATCCTTATCCTAGTATGCATGGTCCCCCTAATCCCCACCAGGCTGCACATAAAAAAATATAAACACTCCTACTCACCTTTCTTCTCTCCTCCAGCGCAGCGTCCTGTATGCCCTCACTGATCTCTCCATGTGAGCCGCGCATGACATCACTGCCATGCACGGTTCACAAGGAGAGAGATCAGCTGCCGGAAGTCACTGCTCCCCACACCGGGACTGTGTGCGCGGGGAGCAGTGATTTCATGCTCCTTAATATCCGCCACACAGCGTAGCCGCAGCACGGCTCCTGCTGCTGCCGGGCTATTGCGTGTGCCAGCTTATTAAAGGACATGAATATTCACCCCTCCCCACGCCCACGGGCATGGAGAGAGGTTTAATATTGATGCCCTTTTACAGCGGGCACAGGCGATTCCGGCAACAGCAGGAGCCGCGCTGCAGCTACACTGTGTGCCACTATTAAGGAGCATGAATATTCAATGCTCCCCACGCCCCATGGGGGTGAGGAGCAGTGAATATTCATTTTCTTTAGCAGCGGGGACAGTGTAGGCTGCAGCAGGCGGCTCCTTCCTCCTGTGCCCCGCTCCTCCGCTGCTGCCGCTCCTCCCACACCCCTCACCAGCCACAGTATATATACAGTACAGACCAAAAGTTTAGACATACCTTCTCATTTAAAGATTTTTCTGTATTTTCATGACTATGAAAATTGTACATTCACACTGAAGGCATCAAAACTATGAATTAACACATGTGGAATTATATACTTAACAACTGAAAATGTGTCTTATATTCTAGGTTCTTCAAAGTAGCCACCATTTGCTTTGATGACTGCTTTGCACACTCTTGGCATTTCTTGATGCGCTTCAAGTGGTAGTCACCGGAAATGGTTTTCACTTCACAGGTGTGCCCTGTCAGGTTTAATAAGAGGGATTTCTTGCCTTATAAATGGGGTTGGGACCATCAGTTATGTTGTGCAGAAGTGGATACACAGCTGATAGTCCTACTGAATAGACTGTTAGAATTTGTATTATGGCAAGAAAAAAGCAGCTAAGTAAAGAAAAACGAGTGGCCATCATTACTTTAAGAAATGAAGGTCAGTCCGAAAAATTGGGAAAACTTTGAAAGTGTCCCCAAGTGCAGTTGCAAAAACCATCAAGCGCTACAAAGAAACTGGCTCACATGAGGACTACCCCAGGAAAGGAAGACCAAGAGTCACCTCTGCTTCTGAGGCTAAGTTTATCTGAGTCACCAGCCTCAGAAATCGCAGGTTAACAGCAGCTCAGATTAGAGACCAGGTCAATGCCACACAGAGTTCTAGCAGCAGACACATCTTTACAACAACTGTTAAGAGGAGACTTTGTGCAGCAAGCCTTCATGGTAAAATAGCTGCTAGGAAACCACTGCGAAGGACAGGCAACAAGCAGAAGAGACTTGTTTGGGCTAAAGAACACAAGGAATGGACATTAGACCAGTGGAAATCTGTGCTTTGGTCTGATGAGTCCAAATTTGAGATCTTTGGTTCCAACCTTTGTGCAATGCAGAAAAGGTAAACAGATGGACTCTACATGCCTTGTTCCCACCGTGAAGCATGGAGGAGGAGGTGTGATGGTGTGGGGGTGCTTTGCTGGTGACACTGTTGGGGATTTATTCAAAATTGAAGGCATACTGAACCAGCATGGCTACCACAGCATCTTGCAGCGGCATGCTATTCCATCCGGTTTGCGTTTAGTTGGACCATCATTTATTTTTCAACAGGACAATGACCCCAAACACACCTCCAGGCTGTGTAAGGGCTATTTGACCAAGAAAGAGAGTGATGGAGTGCTATGCGAGGATGACCTTGCCTCCACAGTCACCAGATCTGAACCCATTCGAGATGGTTTGGGGTGAGCTGGACCGCAGAGTGAAGGCAAAGGGGCCAACAAGTGCTAAGCATCTCTGGGAACTCCTTCAAGATTGTTGGAAGACCATTTCCAGTGACTACCTCTTGAAGCTCATCAAGAGAATGCCAAGGGTGTGCAAAGCAGTCATCAAAGCAAAAGGTGGCTACTTTGAAGAACCTAGAATATAAGACATATTTTCAGTTGTTTCACACTTTTTTGTTAAGTATATAATTCCACATGTGTTAATTCATAGTTTTGATGCATTCAGTGTGAATGTTCAATTTTCATAGTCAAGAAAATACAGAAAAATCTATAAATGAGAAGGTGTGCCCAAACTTTTGGTCTGTATTGTATATACCCCCCCAACATTTGGACTATAAGACGCACCCCCTTTTATGCCTATAGCAGCCAGAGATGCAGATGTGTTATGTGCAGCATGAGATGGGGCATTATCATGCATGAAAATGATCTCACTGCGGAATGCACGGTTCTTCTTCTTGAACCATGGAAGGAAGTGCTGTTTGAGAAACTCAACATACATTATGGAGTTCATCTTTACCCCTTCAGGGATCCTAAAAGGGCCGACAATCTCTCTCCCCATGATTCCAGCCCAAAACATTACTCCACCTCCTCGTTAGCGCCGTAGCCGTGTTTGCTTGGGGTGTCCATCAACCAGCCATCCTCCACTCCATCCATCTAGACCATCGAGATCATTTCATGCATGATAATGCCCCGTCTCATGCTGCACATAACACATCTGCATCTCTGGCTGCTATGGGCATAAAAGGGGACAAACTTATGGTGTGGCAGCCATGCTCCCCTGACCTCAACCCCATTGAGAACCTCTGGAGCATCATCAAAAGGAGTGTCTATGATGGCAGGAGGCAGTTCACATCTAAGCAACAGCTCTGGGAGGGTATTCTGTCCTCATGCAAAACAATTAAAGCAGAAACCATCCAAAACCTGACAAATTCAATGGACGAGAGAGTTCAGAAGCTCATTTTGAACAAGGGGTCCTATGTGCAAATGTAACATCACCTAGAATAAAGTTTTGAGTTGAAAACGGTTTGATTTCAGTTTGTAATAACCTGCTAATGCTTATAATTTCAAAAATGACCATTTTTTTTGTTCTTTATTAAAATGAAAAGGTTGAAAACTCTGCTTTGCATAATAATTTGGAACATGCATTTTGAGTGCAGTTTGAGTATTTTATTTTTTTTAAAATATACTGTTATCATAGGCAGTTTGTACAAAAACCTTTCAATTGTACTCGAATAGTTATTTGACTGGGAAATTACAATAACTGCAATTCATATAGGTAATTTGGAAAAGCTGAGAAAATATTATTTGCATAATAATTTGGAACACAGTGTAAACTTGATAATGTATAATAAAATTCTATGCAATTTATCATATATTGACCTTTTTGAATTGGTATTCCCTGTATGTAGCATGGAGTGCACACTCATCTCCTTCGCCCTGTAACATAATTTTATTCCTTTCCACCCTTTTCTTTCCCCTCCACATAATTTTTTATAACACGTATAACATGTTTTGTGTTTTTAATCGATTTAATAAAGAGATACATATTTTACAATATACTCTTGTTGCCTAATTTATAGATATAATTTTCTAGGTTTATATGATCATATTAGCCCTAATCTATTGCTCACTGTTGTTTCCAGGGACTTATAGGGACTTTGAGGGATAGACGACTTGTGAGTGGGGGCGCCATTGTCGTACTATATTTAGGGTGCCAACCCCTGCAGTCAGGAATGATCATCATAGGGGACAATAGGAGCAGACTAATTCTGCACATTCATTATTTTTCACTTTGATCTTCAGATTATTTCTTTGTATGGATAATTTTAATTATCTTTAATAAAGGTTGCATCTTAAGGGTTTTTTATGCAAATTATATGGTTATACCCTTTGTTTGATATGCTGTTAGTTGGTTAAAAAAATAAAAAGTTCAAATCACCCCTTTGCCCCATTGAAAGTAAAGATATTAAAAAAAATACACATATGTGGTATCGTTTTTTTAGTCCCTGCAGTTCCACAAAAATTAGACCACAGACAAAATAAAGTATAAATGTTGAGTGCCCAAGAACAATTGTGCCAAAGAGAAATAACACGTTACAACGATATATAGATGGAATATATTTATGAATTAAAATAAATAATAATGAAAGTCAAAAAATGGGCAAAGGGTACCCAAACAAAGGTGGCACTTGGGGTAAGTATATGCATAATTGTTATTCCATTGATAGGGCAGTAGAATGAATATGCTCATTAGTGGTAAAATACCACAACTATATAATCAAACATAGGGTATGTACATAAGTAGGAATATGGGAAGTATATATCGTTTAAATAGCAGCAAAAAGTACTTTATGTACAACCCTAAAAATTTGGGGGGCCAAACTTCAGAATTTTTTCACCACTAAAATAATTAAAAACTGGAGATGTTGGGTATTGCCGTAATCGTATTGATGAGGAGAATAATATTGCAAGGTCATTTTTACTACAATATGTAAACACAATTCCCAGAAAACAATGTCATATTGCATTTTTTTTCCACAATTTCACTGCACTTGGAATTGTTTCCCTTTTTCCAGTACACTAGTGGTGAAATGAATGGTGTCATTCAAAAGTAAAACTCGTCCCGCAAAAAAATAAGCCCTCATATGTCTATGTGGACAAAAAAATTGTTATGGCTCTGGGAAGAAGGGGGTGAAAAAATAGAAAGACAAAAGCGTAAATTAGCTGTGGCGTGAAGGGGTTAAGTCTGCACCAAATCTGCAAGTCACAAATAAGCAACGTGTGAATGAGACTTCAGGATTCTCATTCACTTTGCTGGCATCTGGAAATCCTTCAGGTTTTGTGACAAATCTGCACTGAAAAAAAAAGCAGCATAAAGCATCATGTGCACACAGCCTTACAGTAGGAGTGTCTATTTACCCATAACAACCAATCAGAAATCAGCTTTCATTTTACCAAAGCAGGTTGAGAAATGAAAGCTGAGCTCTGGTTGGTTGCTATGGACAACAAAGACAATGTAATGAACAGTTTTGATAAATAATGATGCTCTGAGACTCCACATTATACATTAGGGGACAGCAGCTCCATGTCACCGATCTATCACTGCTGTCAGGAGATGGGATCAAGAACAATTGATAAGAATCTAGCAATATGGGTGATGTGCTCCGCATTACAGGAACCATATAGGAGAAGAGCTCAATATGGCGGATAACGCAGACATGGCACATCTGCTACAGCAGGTACACAAGGCAGACACAAGGATTTCTAATTGTACGGCGTACGGTGCTGAGAAGCAACTGCAATACTCATGAAATAAACCTAAAAAGAGACGGACAATCCTTTACAAGTATCACTAGGATTATTATTATTCTTTATTATTATGGCGCCATTTATTCCCTGTCGCTTTACATGTGAGAAGGTGTATACATAGTAAAGACAAGTACAATAATCATGAACAATACAAGTTAGCGACTGGTCCAGGAGGAGAGAGGACCCTACCCGCGAGGGCCACAGTCTACAAAGGGATGGGTGAGGATACAGTAGGTGAGGGTAGAGCCTGTCATGCAGCGATGTGGTGGAGCGGTGGTTACTGCAGGGTGTAGGCTTGTCGGAAGAGGTCGGTCTTCATGTTCCTTCTGAAGGTTTCCACAGTAGGCGAGAGTCTGATGTGATGAGGTAGAGCTTTCCAGAGTAGGGGGGATGCACTGGAAACATCTTGTATGCGATTGTGGGAAGAGGCAATAAGAGGGGAGTAGAGAAGGAGATTGCAACATTCTAACATTTGCACAAATTTGGCAACTTTTTGGGACCGTTTTCTGCAGAAAGTCATTTAAGGGGTTGTCCACTACATGTCAACCCCTTCTGGAATGCTACAGTGCCCCAAATAAAGTAAAAACACTTCATATTTACCTCAGTGCCAACATGGTTGGAATGGCGCTATTCCAGGAGGTATGTGTTTTTTATTTTATTTGAGGCACTGCAGCACTTAAAGGTACTATGTCACCAAGGTTTTGAAACCTAATCTGAGATATAATATATATAGAGATATAGATATATAATATACAGAGATAAATGTTTCACTCATTGGGATGCTTGCTGTAGTTTTGATAAAATCACAGTTTTATCAGCAGGAGATTATCACTACTGCTGCCAGGTAGTTATCTATATTCATGAGCTCTGTATAACCCCACCCCCACCACTGATTGGGAGTTTTCTGACTATGCACAGGGTACACACACAGAAAGCTGCCAATCAGTGTTGTTAGCTGGGTTATACAGAGCTCAGCATTCAGAGAACTGGTAAATTTGTAGCAGAGAAAACTGTGATTTTGTCAAAATTATACCATGCAATCCAATGAATAGTACATGCTTGGTAGAAGGGTCTCTGCCCCTATATCATGCTGCTCTCACACAGGGTACCATAAAACTGCTGCCAGATTCCCTTTGAAAAGGTGTCAGCATTTTCCATGTCTTGTGGTAAATTTCAGCAGAACTGAACCTGGACATTACACAATGATAAGAACATTTCACCATGATTTTGGAACAGATAACTCTGACCACTTTGTATTGGTAAACTGCCTATAACAACTATAATCATCTGCTCAAATATAAAACTGTTTTTTGTAATTTTTTATTATAAAGGTAGATTTGGAATCATTTTGGTGACTTTATCCCTGGATTACATGTGGAGGTATAAAACATGCACAATAACGTTCCCTATAATTACTAGTTACATTTCTCTTTTTACCTGAGCCTCCCACGTCTTCTTTCTTCTGGCTATTGGCCTGGATTGATGGTGTCTTTCCTTCCTCTGAACAGTCCAGGCTGATTCTTCTGTTCTTCGGTAATTTTCTCTGGACAATGATGTCTTCATCTGCTTGCGCCATCTCTGGGGTGGGAGACATCTTCCGTCCTGAGTCTGGTTTCTTCCTCTTTTTTCCCTTCCTTTGGGGCTTTTTGATAGATGGCTTCTCATCAGCCGATGAGCCCAAATGTCTTCTGTTCTTCAATCCTTCACTCTGGGCAATGACGTCCTCATCCACTCGCTCCATCTCTGGGGTGGGAGACATCTTTCGTCCCGAGTCTTTTTTTTTACCCTTTCTTCCTCTCCATTTGGATTTTTTGATTGAAGACTCCTCATCAGCCGATGAGTTCAAGTGTCTTCTTTTTCTCTCTCTCTTCTTCCCTACTATCTCCTCTTTTTCCATATCATAGATTTTCTCACAGTCCGCAGACAACTTCTTCACTATCACCAGTCAACTCCAACTGTCACTTTCCTCAACTGTCAACTGAGCGCACAGGCACCTGGATGGAACTGGTCATGTGATCAGTAACTGACCAATAAGATTCCAAGGTATATGCTACAGTATAAGTATGGGAATCTATCAGTTTGATATAAGGGTTGTAATAAAATTAAATCTGTTTTTGTTCTACTGTTTTTAGTTAGTTGAAACTTTATCTTTTCCATTTCTATCACTTCAGTATTATCTCACAGATAATTTTAGGATTTTAGGGCCCATTTTAACAATATGCTGTATTATTTATCCACATCAATGAACTACATACCTGACCATTGTACTTACTGAGAAACAGTTGAGATCTCTATATTATTTGTATCGAGTGGCTACAAACAAAGCAAACAAGATGAATTTCTCATCCACTGCTGTACTCAGCATAAGCAGCGGCTGAAATGACAAATGTTTGTTTTGTTTGCTGTCTATGCAGAGCGCAGAAGTCTATGACAAACTCATTTTGACTTCAGTGCTATGTATAAGCTGTAACGGGTCTGGGAGGCGGAACCTCTGAGCTACTATACAAGGGGGCGGTCCTTGTAAGGGAGCGGGTGGCGACCAGGGAAGACGGGCAGGCAGTCACAGCAGGTGACCGGGACAGTCTCTGAGTGAACGGGCTGGAGGTCACGGCAAGTGACCGGGGCAGTCTCTGGATGAACGGGCAGGAGATCACGGCAAGTGACCGGGGCAGTCTCTGGATGAACGGGCAGGAGGTCACGGCAAGTGACCGGGGCAGTCTCTGGGTAAAGGGAAGGTGCGACCTGTGATGGCAGAGCCTCCAGGTAGGCTAGAAGGCAGATGGTTGATGTGTGCTCCCAGGTGAGCAAGCGAGAGTCTCTGGAATGGCAGGTGGTCACAGCACGTGACGGCGGAGCCTCCGGGTAGGCTAGCAGGCAGGTAACAGGTGTGCGCTCCCAGGTGAGCGGGCAGGAGTCTCTGGAATGGCAGGTGGTCACAGCACGTGACGGCGGAGCCTCCAGGTAGGCTAGTAGGCAGGTAACAGGTGTGCGCTCCCAGGTGAGCGGGCAGGAGTCTCTGGAATGGCAGGTGGTCACAGCACGTGACGGCGGAGCCTCCAGGTAGGCTAGCAGGCAGGTAACAGGTGTGCGCTCCCAGGTGAGCGGGCAAGCTGGTCCATAGACAGACTGACAGGAGTTGGAGGGCAGACCGTCGGACCTCAGGCTAGCAGGCAGGTAAGCAGAATATCAGGCAGGAATCAGACAGCAAACTGGCAGGAATCTGGCAACGGGACCTGAGGGCTGAAGCAGAGTAGTGAACAGTGCAACAACATTGCTAGGGCACCTCCATTTTGGAGGAGGTGCCTTATATATGGTGAAGTCCTCCGGCCATTGGCCGGGGACTCCTTAGGACGGCGCGCGCGGCCCCTTTAAGAGGGAGGGAGCGCGCGCGCGCGTGCCCTAAGCACAGTGGCCGGGAAGGAGCGCGCGCTGCCAGCAGAGCGGGAGGAGGACGCCGGGCTCGGAGCAGAGGGGTGAGGGGAACAGCGTCCCTGCCTAGCAGAGGGCAGGGACGCCGGCGCTACAGTACCCCCCCCTTTAGGCCCCCCCTTTTTTAGGCCAGAGAGAAATTTAGCTAGGATGAGAGGGGCATGGATGTTCTCCCGGGGCTCCCACGTTCTCTCTTCAGGACCAAACCCCTTCCAATCTACTAGAAAAAAGGTCTTCCCTCTTACCCTTTTGGTGGCCAGAATGTTCTCTACCTCAAATTCGTTTTCAGCGGAAACCGGAGCAGGAGGCGTACCTGTAGACTTGGAAAAAGAGTTAAGTACCACAGGTTTGAGGAGAGATACATGGAAGGAGTTAGGGATCCGCAAGTTGGCCGGAAGTTTCAATTTATAGGCCACCGGGTTGATCTGACTGATGACCTCCAGAGGACCGATGAACCGAGGCCCTAACTTATAGGAAGGAATCTTGAGCCGGACATACTTGGACGAGAGCCAGACCTTATCCCCTGGACGGAATTGAGGAGGATCCAGACGTTTTTTGTCAGCATGTCTTTTCATACGCTCGGATGACAGAAGGAGTGCGGATCGGGTACTCTCCCATATGGAGGAAAATTTGTTAACAAGAGATTCCGCAGCCGGATTGTCCACCGAGGTGGAGACGGGAAATGGGATCCGAGGATGCTGACCGAAGACAACAAAAAACGGGGATTTGGAGGAAGATTCGCTCTCGTGATTGTTGTAAGAAAATTCGGCCCATGGCAGGAGATCCACCCAGTCTGAATGGTGGGCATTAACGAAGTGCCGGAGGTAACTGGTCAGGTTCTGATTGATCCGCTCCACTTGACCATTAGACTGTGGGTGGTAAGCGGAGGAGAAGTACAGGGTGACGTCTAGCAGTTTACAAGTGGCTCTCCAGAAGCGTGAAGTGAACTGTACCCCACGATCCGACACGATGTGGAGGGGCAGGCCATGAAGACGGAAGATGTGGCGGATAAAGTCTTTAGCCAGCTCGGGTGCAGACGGGAGGCCTGGCAGGGGAACGAAATGAGCCATCTTGGAAAAGCGGTCAGCGACCACCCAAATGACCGTACAACCGGCAGAGACGGGAAGATCAGTTATAAAGTCCATTGCTATATGCTGCCAGGGCGCAGCAGGTACTGGGAGCGGAAGGAGGCGACCGGCTGGCAGATGTCTCGGAACCTTGTTGCGGGCGCAGGACACACAGGCAGAAACAAAGTCTATTACGTCCTTGTGCAGGGTAGGCCACCAGTAGTGCCGGGAAATAAGCTGGAGAGTCTTTTTCTGACCGGCGTGGCCAGCTAGTTTAGACGAGTGACCCCAGTGTAGGATCTTCTCCCGATCAGGTACTGATACGAACGTCTTACCGGGAGGGAGACGATTTAGACTCACGGGAGCCACCTGCATTACTCTGGCGGGATCGATGATGTGTTTCGGTTCCTCCTCGAGATCAGACACCAGAAAGGATCGGGACAAGGCGTCCGCCTTGATGTTTTTGTCAGCCGGGCGAAAATGAAGAATAAAATCAAAGCGAGCAAAAAACAAGGACCACCGAGCTTGGCGCGGGTTAAGTCTCTGGGCATGCTGGAGGTAAGCCAAGTTCTTGTGGTCAGTGTAAATTATTACCGGGTGAAGAGCCCCTTCGAGCAGGTAACGCCACTCCTCCAATGCCAGCTTGATGGCCAATAACTCTCGATCTCCTATGGAATAGTTGCGCTCAGAAGAGGAGAACAGTTTGGAGAAGAAGCCACAAGTTACCATTCTCCCGGAAGATGATTTTTGGGTAAGTACCGCTCCGGCTCCAGAGGAGGAGGCGTCAACCTCCAGGAAGAACTGCTTGTTGCCATCTGGACGATGCAGCACCGGGGTGGAAGAGAAGGCCTGTTTTAAGGAAAGAAAGGCCTCCTCTGCTTCGGGCGGCCACTCTCTGGGATTAGTGCCCTTACGGGTGAGCGCGAAAATTGGGGCAGTCCGGGAAGAGAAGTGCGGAATGAAGAGGCGGTAGTAATTGGCGAAGCCCAGGAACCGCTGAATGGCCTTCAACCCCTCCGGTCGGGGCCATTTCTTGATGGCAGACAGTTTCTCTGGATCCATTCGAACGCCGGTCTGAGAAATAATGTAGCCCAAAAACGGAAGCGAGGTCTGCTCAAAGAGGCACTTCTCATATTTAGCGAAGAGATGATTCTGCCTGAGCCTGAGCAGGACCTGACGAACGTCTCTCCGGTGAGTCTGGAGATCCGGAGAGAAGACCAAGATGTCGTCCAGGTACACCACTACGCAGGAGTAGAGAAGGTCCCGGAAGATGTCATTGACCAACTCTTGAAAGACGGCAGGAGCGTTACAGAGACCAAAGGGCATTACCAGATATTCATAGTGGCCGTCCCGGGTGTTGAATGCAGTCTTCCATTCATCCCCTTGACGGATACGGACCAGGTTGTACGCCCCACGGAGGTCCAGTTTGGTGAAGATTCTAGCCCCCTTCAGACGATCAAATAATTCTGGAATGAGCGGAAGGGGGTACTTATTCTTCACCGTGATCTGGTTAAGGCCTCTATAGTCTATACAGGGACGGAGAGAGCCGTCCTTCTTTTTTACGAAAAAGAAGCCTGCTCCCGCCGGGGAGGTAGATTTCCGGATGAATCCCCTGGCCAAATTCTCCTCAATATATTCGGACATCGACCGGGTCTCAGCAGCGGACAATGGGTAAATACGCCCACGGGGAGGCGTAGTACCGGGTAACAGGTCGATAGGACAGTCGTATGGTCTATGAGGGGGTAATGTCTCTGCCTCCTTTTTATTAAAGACATCAGCAAATGACCAATAGGGAATCGGAAGTCCAGGTAGATTAGTTGGGGAAGGAGAAGGACGGGCGGGATGAACAGGAACCAAACAAGTCTTATGACAGTCCTGTCCCCAGCGAAGGACTTCTCCGGTCTGCCAGTCAAGCACGGGTGCATTTCTCTGGAGCCAAGGTAGACCTAGTAAGAGGGCGTGAGAGAGTCCAGGCAGAACATGAAAAGAGATGCTCTCAGAATCCAGCATTCCCACCTGCAGAGTTACGGATTCGGTGATGAGTTGGATGGGACGTGGTAAGAGGCCCCCATCCACAGCAGCGACAGATAATGGTATAGCCAGAGGTTTGGTGGGAATGTGGTATTTTTCTACCAGGGCCTGTGAAATAAGATTCCCGGCCGCTCCAGAGTCAAGTTGGGCTAGTTCGAAATAACGATTCTCCCCGCAGATAATTGAGACTGACAGCAGCAGAGATGGAGAGGATTTATTCTTGTCTAGGTCGACCTCTCTGAGTGAACCTAGACACAGGCATTTCCCGACCTCTCCGGACAGGTACGGATCCGGTGCTCCTTACTGCCACAGTAGAAGCAGCTCCCCTCGGCACGGCGTAAGTCCTGACGGGTTTTGACCATCTTAGTCTGGTCGACCTGCATAGGCTCAGGAGAGTGTACCTGGGGAGAAACGGTGGGAGTGACTGATTTCTGAAAAGTAGGAGCTAGACGTGGAAACCTCCTCTCACGGGTGACTTCTTTGGCACTCTCCTGGAACCGTAGGTCAATCCGGGTGGCAAGAGTTATTAGGTCATCGAGAGTGGTAGGAATGTCTCGACCGGCAAGTTCATCTTTAATATGGCCGGACAGACCCTCCCAGAAGACAGATACCAGAGCGTCGTTATCCCAGGCCAGCTCCGAGGCAAGGGTACGGAACCGTATGGCATAATTGGCCCACGGTGAGACTTCCCTGACGGAGGCGTAGTAGAGATGATGCGGATGAGGTCTTCCGTCCAGGTTCGTCGAAGACTTTCCGGAAAGCCGTGAGAAAGGCAGGCAAGTCGGACACCAGGGGGTCTCCTCTCTCCCATAGAGGATTTAGCCAGGCCAGGGCCTCCCCGGTGAGATGGGACATGATGAAGGCAATTTTGGCCCGGTCGGAGTTAAACTGGTGGGACAGGAGTTCAAAGTGCAGGGTGCACTGATTTATAAAGCCCCGAGCCTGAGCGGAGTCGCCTCCGAAGCGAGGAGGTGCGGAAAGCCGGGGTCCGGGGTAGGATACCATAGTATTGGTGGGCAGCGGAGCTGCCGGATTGCGAGTCATGGCTCTGGCGGTGGTTGCTGGTGGAGCAGTCAGAGTGTCCAGGCGAGTATTGACATTCCGCAGGTGACCCAGGATGGACTCCTGTTGGGACCTCTGATGGGACAGTTCATGACACAGGTCCGAGAGTGAGGGAGCTTGGGTGCCACCGGGTTCCGGTGCCCAAGCAAACTGTAACGGGTCTGGGAGGCGGAACCTCTGAGCTACTATACAAGGGGGCGGTTCTTGTAAGGGAGCGGGTGGCGACCAGGGAAGACGGGCAGGCAGTCACAGCAGGTGACCGGGACAGTCTCTGAGTGAACGGGCTGGAGGTCACGGCAAGTGACCGGGGCAGTCTCTGGATGAACGGGCAGGAGATCACGGCAAGTGACCGGGGCAGTCTCTGGATGAACGGGCAGGAGGTCACGGCAAGTGACCGGGGCAGTCTCTGGGTAAAGGGAAGGTACGACCTGTGATGGCAGAGCCTCCAGGTAGGCTAGCAGGCAGATGGTTGATGTGTGCTCCCAGGTGAGCAAGCGAGAGTCTCTGGAATGGCAGGTGGTCACAGCACGTGACGGCGGAGCCTCCGGGTAGGCTAGCAGGCAGGTAACAGGTGTGCGCTCCCAGGTGAGCGGGCAGGAGTCTCTGGAATGGCAGGTGGTCACAGCACGTGACGGCGGAGCCTCCAGGTAGGCTAGCAGGCAGGTAACAGGTGTGCGCTCCCAAGTGAGCGGGCAGGAGTCTCTGGAATGGCAGGTGGTCACAGCATGTGACGGCGGAGCCTCCAGGTAGGCTAGCAGGCAGGTAACAGGTGTGCGCTCCCAGGTGAGCGGGCAAGCTGGTCCATAGACAGACTGACAGGAGTTGGAGGGCAGACCGTCGGACCTCAGGCTAGCAGACAGGTAGCAGAGGAGCGCTCCCAGGTGAGCGGGCAAGCTGGTCCTTAGACAGACTGACAGGAGTCGGTAGGCAGACCGTCGGACCTCAGGCTAGCAGGCAGGTAAGCAGAATATCAGGCAGGAATCAGACAGCAAACTGGCAGGAATCTGGCAGGTAACTGGCAACGGGACCTGAGGGCTGAAGCAGAGTAGTGAACAGTGCAACAACATTGCTCGGGCACCTCCATTTTGGAGGAGGTGCCTTATATATGGTGAAGTCCTCCGGCCATTGGCCGGGGACTCCTTAGGACGGCGCGCGCGGCCCCTTTAAGCGGGAGGGAGCGCGCGCGCGCGCGCCCTAAGCACAGTGGCCGGGAAGGAGCGCGCGCTGCCAGCAGAGCGGGAGGAGGACGCCGGGCTCGGATCAGAGGGGTGAGGGGAACAGCGTCCCTGCCTAGCAGAGGGCAGGGACGCCGGCGCTACATAAGCAGTGACCAAGATGACAGAAAATGAGCAATAAATTATTGAAGGTAGCTCTACTCATGTGCAGTGCATATAAGCAGTGTTCATTCATTCTCTACTCATTTTCTGTTGTCCCAGTCTCTGTCTACGTAGAGGGAACCACTTGAGATGAGTTTGCCATAGGCTGTTGTGCTCTGCTTAGGCAGAGACTTATATGAGAAAGCTCACTTCATTATACTAAGCTTTGTAATTTCCATCTTTGCTTATGTAGACCAGCAGCCACTGGCAAACTCATCTCCCCTTCTGCGTTCTGCATAAATAGCATTGGGTGGGCATTCGCTTTGCTACTCAACACGGTCTTCATTTATTACATAGAGCTGCTTTTATAGTTTTACATTTTTACTAACCCGAACTAGTGTTACAAGCAGGTCAAGAGACTGGTTTAGGATTAAGCTAATGGTTAGGGCTAGGAATAGGGCTAAGGTAATAACATTGTTCTATAAAAAATGTATTAAGAAAATAGAAAGCATACAAATAAAATAATGTATTGCGTTTTATATTTTTAAAATTCGAGAGATGACTTCAGCAAAAAACAGAAAAAAAATTAAGAAATGAAATTGCAAAGTATAATTACATCAGTATTTTCCTTAAATTACAATACACGTGCAATACTGGGCTTTTGGAAAGGACTCACGGAGTGCTATTGGTTCACGGGTTAGGGGGCATATACTTGTCTTGTCCTGGGTGCTCGCAACCTGTGACAGTGTGCTATCAGCAGAGTGCACAGCAATCAGCAAGTTTTTTAATTTACTATTTTTTTCTGCATTTTTTCATCTGTAGCCTAAAAGACAACAGGTAAATATTAAATGCACTACAAACATCAGGCTTTTTTATTGTGTGATAGCTCACTGTAGGTGTGTTTTTGAACAAGCCCTAACGAGTATGAGTATGCATATGATGATATGGTATGTGTTATTGTTTTTTTTCATGTATGGTATAGTTGTATGTATATTGGGGGCTATTTGGGACTCACACTGTATATATGGAGGCTATGTGGGGTTCACACTGTATATATGGAGGCTATGTAGGGCTCACACTGTATAGATGGAGGCTATGTGGGGCTCACACTGTATATATGAAGGTTATGTGGGGCTCATACTGTATATAGGAGCCCATGTGGAGGCTCATACTGCATATAGGGGGCTATGTTGGGGCTCAATCTGTATATACAGAGGCTATGTGGGGCTCATGCTATATATAGGAAGCTATGTGGGGGCACATATTAGATTAGGAGGCTATGTGAGGGCTCATACTGAATGTAGGAGATTATGTGGGGGTTCATACTGTATGTAGGAGGCTATGTGGGGGCTTATACTGTGTACAGGAGGCTATGTGGTTCTCATGCGGTATATAGGAGGCTATGGGGGGCTTATGCTGTATATATGAGGCTATTTGGGGCTCATACTGTAAATAGGAGGCAATATATATGGGACACACTGTATATGCAGGCTATGTGGGGCTCACACTGTATATATGGAGGCTGTGTGGGGGTTCGTACTGTATATGGGAGGTTATGTGGGGGCTCATACTGAATGTGGGAGGCTATTTGGGGGCTCAGACTGAATGTAGGAGGCTATGTGGGGGTTCATACTGTAAATAGGAGGCTATATGGGGGCTCATACTGTATATAGGATGCTATGTGAGGGCTCATATTGTTTATAGAGAGGCTATATGGGGCTCATACTATATATAGGGGGCTGCTATGTTGGAGCTCATATTGTATATAGGAGATAACCGGGGCTCATACTATATAGGGTGGTCCAAAAGTAGGTGCACAGAAAGTGTAATAAGGTTATGAAGGGGGAGGTTTATCAAACATGGTGTTAAGTGAAACTGGCTCAGTTGCCCTTAGCAACCAATCAGATTCCACTTTTCATTCCTCACAGACAAAGTTTATAGTCGAAAACCAAAAAGTGTCAGTGATTTGAAAAATTACATAAGAGATGCATTTCAATAAATTAATACCCATTGCTCTGGCTCTGGCCTGCCCTCGACGTGGCTCCGGCCTGCACTCGCTCTGGCTCTGGCCTGCCCTCGCTTTGGCTCCGACCTGCTGTCGCTCTGGCCTGCCCTCGCCTTGGCTCCGGCTTGCTCTCGCTCTGGCCTGCCCTCGCCTTGGCTCCAGCCTGCTCTCGCTCTGGCCTGCCTTTGCCTTGTCTCCAGCCTGCTCTCACTCTGGCTCTGGCCTGCCTTTGCCTTTGCTCCGGCCTGCTCTCGCTCTGGCTCTGGCCTGCTCTCGCTCTGGCTCTAGCCTGCCTTCGCCTTGGCTCCGGGCTGCTCTCGCTCTGGTCTGCCCTTGCCTTGGCTCCGGCCTGCTCTCGCTCTGGCCTGCTCTTGCTCTGGCCTACCCTGGCTCTGCCTCTGGCCTGCCCTCGCCCTGGCTACGGCCTGCTCTCGCCTTGGCTCCAGCCTGTTCTCGCTCTAGCTCCGTCCTGCCCTCGCCCTGGCTCCACTATGCCACAGCTTGGGCTCCGGCCTGCCCTCGCCTTGGCTACGTCCTGCTCTCTTCCTGGTCCTGCTCTCTTCCTGGCTCTGAACTGCTCTCGCTCTGGCCTGCCCTCGCCCTGGCTCCGGGCTGCTCTCTCTCTGGCTCTGGCCTGCCCTTGCCCTGGCTCCGGCCTACTCTCGCTCTGGCTCTTGCCTCGCCCTGTCTCCGGCCTGCTCTCGCCCTGGTTCCGGCCTGCCCTTGCCTTGGCTCTGGCCTTCTCTATCTCTGGCTCCGGCCTGCCCTTCCCTTGGCTCTGGCCTACCCTTGCTCTGGCTACGGCCTGCCCTCGCCCTGACTCCGGCCTGCCCTTGCTTTGGCTCCGGCCTGCTCTCGCCCTGCCTCCGACCTGCTCTCGCTCTGGCCTGCCCTCGCCCTGGCTCCGGCCTGCTCTCTCTCTGGCTCTGGCTTGCCCAGGCTTCGGCCTACTCTCGCTCTGGCCTGCTCTCGCTCTGGCCTCGCCCTGTCTCCGGCCTCCTCTCACCCTGGTTCCGGCCTGCCCTTGCCTTGGCTCTGGCCTTCTCTTGCTCTGGCTCTGGCCTGCCCTTGCCTTGGCTCTGGCCTACTCTCGCTCTGGCCTGCCCTCGCCCTGGCTCCGGCCTGCTCTCGCTCTGGCCTGCTCTCGCTCTGGCGTGCACTCGCTTTGGCTCCGGCCTGCTCTCGCTCTGACTCTGGCCTGCCCTCGCCCTGGCTCCAGCCTGCTCTGGATCTTTCTCTGGCCTGCCCTCGCCTTGGCTCCGGCCTGCTCTCGCTCTGGCTTTGGCCTGCCCTCACCTTGGCTCCGGCCTGCTCTCGCCTTGGCTCCGGCCTGCTCTTGCTCTGGCTCCAGACTGCCCTCACTCTGGCTCCGGCCAGCCCTCGAGGGCCTTGACTCCGGCCTGCTCTTGCTTTGGCTCTGGCCTGCCCTCGCCCTGGCTCCGGACTGCTCTTGCTCTGGCCTGCCCTCGCCTTGGCTCCGGCCTGCCCTCACTCTGGCTCAAGCCTGCTCTACCTCTGGCTGTGGCCTGCCCTTTCCTTGGCTACGGACTGCTCTCGCTCTGGCCTGCTTTTGCTCTGGCTCTGGCCTGCCCTCGACTTGGCTCCGGCCTGCACTCGCTCTGGCCTGCCCTCGCTTTGGCTCCGACCTGCTCTCGCTCTGGCCTGCCCTCTCGCCTCGGCTTCAGCCTGCTCTCGTTCTGGCCTGCCCTCGCCTTGGCTCCGGCCTGCTCTCGCTCTGGCTCTGGCCTGCCTTTGCCTTGTCTCCGGCCTGCTCTCACTCTGGCTCTGGCCTGCCTTTGCCTTTGCTCCGGCCTGCTCTCGCTCTGGCTCTGGCCTGCTCTCGCTCTGGCTCTAGCCTGCCTTTGCCTTGGCTCCGGGCTGCTCTCGCTCTGACTCTGGCCTGCTCTCGCTTTGGCTCAGGCCTGCCCTCGCCCTGATTCCAGCCTGCCCTTGCTCTAGCTACGGCAAGCCCTTGCATTGGATCGGGCCTGCTCTCTCTCTGGCTCTGGCCTGCCCATGCCTTGGCTCCGGCCTGCCCTAGCCTTAGCTCCGGCCGGCTCTCGCTCTGACTCTGGCCTGCCCTCGCCTTGGCTCCGGGCCGCTCTTGCTCTGGCCTGCCCTGGCTCCGCCTCTGGCCTGCCCTCGCCTTGGCTCCGGCCAGCTCTCACCTTGGCTCCGGCCTGCTCTCGCTCTAGTTCCGGACAGCCCTTGCCCTGGCTCCGGCCTGCCATCGCTCTGGCTCCGGCCTGCCCTCGCCTTAGCTCCGGCCTGCTCTTGCCCTGGCTCCGGCCGGCTCTCGCTTTGGCTCTGGCCCGCCCTCGCCCTGCCTCCGGCCTGCTCTTTCTCTGGCCTGCCCTCACCCTGGCTCCGGCATACTCTCACTCTGGCTGTGGCCTGCCCTTGCTCTGGCCTGCCCTCGCCCTGATTCCGGCCTGCACTTGCTCTAGCTACGGCCTGCCCTTGCATTGGATCCGGCCTGCTCTCTCTCTGGCTCTGGCCTGCCCATGCCTTGGCTCTGGCCTGCCCTTGCCTTAGCTCCGGCCGGCTCTCGCTCTGACTCTGGCCTGCCCTCGCCCTGGCTCCGGCCTGCCCTCGTCCTTGCTCAGGCCTGCTCTCGCTCTGGCCTACCCTCGCCTCGGCACCGGCCTGCTCTTGCCTTGGCTCCGGCCTGCTCTCGCTCAGGCTCCGGCCTGCCCTTGCCCTGACTCCGGCCTGCCCTTGCTCAGGCCAGCCCTCGCATTAGCTCCGGCCTGCTCTAGCCCAGGCTCCGACCTGCTCTCGCTCTGGCCTGCCCTCGCTCTGGCTCCGGCCTGGGCTCTTTCTGGCTCTCGCCTGCCCATGCCTTGGCACCGGCCTGCTCTTCCTCTGGCTCTGTCCTGCCCTCGTCTTGACTCTGGCCTGATCTCGCTCTTGTTCTGGCCTGCCTTCGCCTTGGCTCCGACCTCCTCTTGCTCTGGCTCAGGCCTGCTCTCGCTCTGGCCTGCCCTCGCCTTGGCTCCGACCTGCTCTTGCTCTGGCCTGCCCTCGCCTTGGCTCCGGCCTGCTCTCGCTCTAGTTCTGGACTGCCCTTGCCCTGGCTCTGGCCTGCCATCGCTCTGGCTCCGGCCTGCCCTCGCCTTATCTCCGGCCTGCTCTCGCCCTGGCTCCGGCTTGCTCTCGCTTTGGCTCTGGCCCGCCCTCGCCCTGGCTCCGGACTGCTCTCTCTCTGGCTCTGGCCTGCCCTCGTCCTGGCTCCGGCATACTCTCACTCTGGCTGTGGCCTGCCCTTGCTCTGGCCTGCCCTCGCCCTGATTCCGGCCTGCCCTTGCTCTAGCGACGGCCAGCTCTTGCATTGGATCCGGCCTGCTCTCTCTCTGGCTCTGGCCTGCCCATGCCTTGGCTCCGGCCGGCTCTCGCTCTGACTCTGGCCTGCCCTCGCCTTGGCTCCGGGCCGCTCTTGCTCTGGCTCTGGCCTGCCCTGGCTCCGCCTCTGGCCTGCCCTCGCCTTGGCTCCGGCCAGGTCTCACCTTGGCTCCGGCCTGCTCGCGCTCTAGTTCCGGATAGCCCTTGCCCTGGCTCCGGCCTGCCATCGCTCTGGCCTGCCCTCGCCTTAGCTCCGGCCTGCTCGTGCCCTGGCTCCGGCCGGCTCTCGCTTTGGCTCTGGCCCGCCCTCGCCCTGCCTCCGGCCTGCTCTTTCTCTGGCCTGCCCTCACCCTGGCTCCGGCATACTCTCACTCTGGCTGTGGCCTGCCCTTGCTCTGGCCTGCCCTCGCCCTGAATCCGGCCTGCCCTTGCTCTAGCTACGGCCAGCCCTTGCATTGGATCCGGCCTGCTCTCTCTCTGGCTCTGGCCTGCCCATGCCTTGGCTCTGGCCTGCCCTTGCCTTAGCTCCGGCCGGCTCTCGCTCTGACTCTGGCCTGCCCTCGCCCTGGCTCCGGCCTGCCCTCGTCCTTGCTCAGGCCTGCTCTCGCTCTGGCCTACCCTCGCCTCGGCACCGGCCTGCTCTTGCCTTGGCTCCGGCCTGCTCTCGCTCAGGCTCCGGCCTGCCCTTGCCCTGACTCCGGCCTGCCCTTGCTCAGGCCAGCCCTCGCATTAGCTCCGGCCTGCTCTAGCCCAGGCTCCGACCTGCTCTCGCTCTGGCCTGCCCTCGCTCTGGCTCCGGCCTGGGCTCTTTCTGGCTCTCGCCTGCCCATGCCTTGGCACCGGCCTGCTCTTCCTCTGGCTCTGTCCTGCCCTCGTCTTGACTCTGGCCTGATCTCGCTCTTGTTCTGGCCTGCCTTCGCCTTGGCTCCGACCTGCTCTTGCTCTGGCTCAGGCCTGCTCTCGCTCTGGCTCTGGCCTGCCCTCGCCTTGGCTCCGACCTGCTCTTGCTCTGGCCTGCCCTCGCCTTGGCTCCAGCCTGCTCTCGCTCTAGTTCCGGACTGCCCTTGCCCTGGCTCCGGCCTGCCATCGCTCTGGCTCCGGCCTGCCCTCGCCTTATCTCCGGCCTGCTCTCGCCCTGGCTCCGGCTTGCTCTCGCTTTGGCTCTGGCCCGCCCTCGCCCTGGCTCCGGACTGCTCTCTCTTTGGCTCTGGCCTGCCCTCGTCCTGGCTCCGGCATACTCTCACTCTGGCTGTGGCCTGCTCTCGCTCTGGCCTCGCCCTCTCTCGGGCCTGATCTAGCCCTTGTTCCGGCCAGTCCTTGCCTTGGCTCCGGTCTTCTCTCGCTCTGGCTCTGGCCTGCCCTTGCCTTGGCTCTGGCCTACTCTCGCTCTGGCCTGCACTCGCTTTGGCTCTGGCCTGCTGTCGCCCTGGCTCCGGCCTGCTCTCGCTCTGGCACTGGCCTGCCCTCGCTCTGGCTCCGGCCTGCTCTCTCTCTGGCCTGCCCTCGCCCTGGCTCTGGCCTACTCTCGCTCTGGCCTGCTCTCGCTCTGGCCTGCCCTCGCCCTGGCTCCGGCCTGCTCTCTCTCTGGCTCTGGCCTGCCCATGCCTTGGCTCAGGCCTGCTCTTTCTCTGGCTCTGGACTGCCCTCGTCTTGACTCTAGCCTGATCTCGCTCTTGTTCTGGCCTGCCTTCACCTTGGCTCCAGCCTGCTCTCGCTTTTGTTCTGGCTCTGGCCTCGCCCTGTCTCCGGCCTGCTCGCGCCCTGGTTCCGGCCTACCCTTGACTTGACTCTGGCCTTCTATCACTCTGGCTCTGGCCTGCCCTTGCCTTGGCTCTGGCCTACCCTTGCCTTGGCTCTGGCCTGCTCTCGCCTTGGCTCTGGCCTGCTATCGCTCTGGCATGCTCTCGCTCTGGCCTCCCCTCGCCTTGGCTCCGGCCTGCTCTGGCTCTGGCCTGCCCTCGCCTTCGATACGACCTGCTCTTGCTCTGGCCTGCCCTCGCCTTGGCTCCGGCCTGCTCTCGCTCTGGCCGGCCCTTGCCTTGGCTCCGGCCAGCTCTCACCTTGGCTACGGCCTGCTCTCGCTCTAGTTCCGGACTGCCCTTGCCCTGGCTACGGCCTGCCATCGATCTGGCTCCGGCCTGCCCTCGCCTTAGCTCCGGCCTGCTCTCGCCCTAGCTCCGGCCTGCTCTCGCTTTGGCTCTGGCCCGCCCTCGCCCTGGCTTCGGCCTGCTCTCTCTCTGGCCCTGGCCTGCCCTCGCCCAGGCTCCGGCATACTCTCACTCTGGATGTGGCCTGCTCTCGCTCTGGCCTCGCCCTGTCTCGGGCCTGCTTTAGCCGTTGTTCCGGCCTGCCCTTGCCCTGGCTCTGGCCTACTCTCGCTCTGGCCCTTGCCTGCCCTTGCCCTGGCTCCGGCCTGCTGTTGCTCTGGTTCTGGCCTGCTCTGGCGTGCCCTCTCCTTGGCTACGACCTGCTCTTGCTCTGGCTCTGGCCTGCCCTTGCCTTGGCTCCGGCCTTCTCTCGCTCTGGCCTGCCCATGCCCCCTGGCCTACTCTCGCTCTGGCTTTTGCCTGCCCTCGCCCTGGCTTCAACCTGCTCTCGCCCTGGTTCCGGCCTGATCTTGCCTTGGCTCCGGCCTTCTCTCGCTCTGGCTCTGGCCTGCCCTCGCCGAGCCTCCGGCCTGCTCTCGCTCTGGCCTACCCTCGCCTTGGCTCCGGCCTGCTCTCGCCTTAGCTCCGGCTGGCTCTTGCTCTGGCTCCGGCATGCCCTCGCCCTGACTCCAGCCTGCCCTTGCTCTGGCTAAGGCCTGCCCTCGCCCTGATTCCGGCCTGCCCTTGCTCTAGCTACGGCCAGCCCTTGCATTGGATCCGGCCTGCCCTCTCTCTGGCTCTGGCCTGCCCATGCCTTGGCTCTGGCCTGCCCTCGCCTTGGCTCCGGGCTCCTCTTGCTCTGGCTCTGGCCTGCCCTGGCTCTGCCTCTGGCCTGCCCTCGCCTTAGCTCCGGCCAGCTCTCACCTTGGCTCCGGCCTGCTCTCGCTCTAGTTCCGGACAGCCCTTGCCCTGGCTCCGGCCTGCCATTGCTCTGGCTCCGGCCTGCCCTCGCCTTAGCTCCGGCCTGCTCTTGCCCTGGCTCCGGCCGGCTCTCGCTTTGGCTCTGGCCCGCCCTCGCCCTGCCTCCGGCCTGCTCTTTCTCTGGCTCTGGCCTGCCCTCACCCTGGCTCCGGCATACTCTCACTCTGGCTGTGGCCTGCCCTTGCTCTGGCTCAGGCCTGCCCTCGCCCTGATTCCGGCCTGCCTTTGCTCTAGCTACGGCCAGCCCTTGCATTGGATCCGGCCTGCTCTCTCTCTGGCTCTGGACTGCCCTTGCCTTAGCTCCGGACGGCTCTCGCTCTGACTCTGGCCTGCCCTCGCCCTGGCTCCGGCCTGCCCTCGTCCTTGCTCAGGCCTGCTTTCGCTCTGGCCTACCCTCGCCTTGGCTCCGGCCTGCTCTTGCCTTCGCTCCGGCCTGCTCTCGCTCAGGATCCGGCCTGCCCTCGCCCTGACTCCGGCCTGACCTTGCTCTGGCTCCGGCCTGCCCATGCCCTGACTCCGGCCTGCCCTTGCTCAGGCCAGCCCTCGCATTAGCTCCGGCCTGCTCTAGCCCTGGCTCCGACCTGCTCTCGCTCTGGCCTGCCCTCGCTCTGGCTCCGGCCTGGGCTCTCTCTGGCTCTCGCCTGCCCATGCCTTGGCACCGGCCTGCTCTTCCTCTGGCTCTGGCCTGCCCTCGTCTTGACTCTGGCCTGATCTCGCTCTTGTTCTGGCCTGCCTTCGCCTTGGCTCCGACATGCTCTTGCTCTGGCTCAGGCCTGCTCTCGCTCTGGCCTGCCCTCGCCTTGGCTCCGACCTGCTCTTGCTCTGGCCTGCCCTCGCCTTGGCTCCGGCCTGCTCTCGCTCTAGTTCTGGACTTCCCTTGCCCTGGCTCCGGCCTGCCATCGCTCTGGCTCCGGCCTGCCCTCGCCTCATCTCCGGTCTGCTCTCGCCCTGGCTCCGGCCTGCTCTCGCTTTGGCTCTGGCCCGCTCTCTCTCTGGCTCTGGCCTGCCCTCGTCCTGGCTCAGGCATACTCTCACTCTGGCTGTGGCCTGCTCTCGCTCTGGCCTCGCCCTCTCTCGGGCCTGATCTAGCTCTTGTTCCCTTGCCTTGGCTCCGGCCTTCTCTCGCTCTGGCTCTGGCCTGCCCTTGCCTTGGCTCTGGCCTACTCTCTCTCTGGCTCTGGCCTGCACTCGCTTTGGCTCTGGCCTGCTGTCGCCCTGGCTCCGGCCTGCTCTCGCTCTGGCACTGGCCTGCCCTCGCTCTGGCTCCGGCCTGCTCTCTCTCTGGCCTGCCCTCTCCCTGGCTCTGGCCTACTCTCGCTCTGGCCTGCTCTCGCTCTGGCCTGCCCTCGCCCTGGCTCCGGCCTGCTCTCTCTCTGGCTCTGGCCTGCCCATGCCTTGGCTCAGGCCTGCTCTTTCTCTGGCTCTGGACTGCCCTCGTCTTGACTCTAGCCTGATCTCGCTCTTGTTCTGGCCTGCCTTCACCTTGACTCCAGCCTGCTCTCGCTCTTGTTCTGGCTCTGGCCTCGCCCTGTCTCCGGCCTGCTCTCACCCTGGTTCCGGCCTACCCTTGATTTGACTCTGGCCTTCTATCACTCTGGCTCTGGCCTGCCCTTGCCTTGGCTCTGGCCTACCCTCGCCTTGGCTCCGGCCTGCTCTCGCCTTAGCTCTGGCCTGCTATCGCTCTGGCATGCGCTCGCTCTGGCCTCCCCTCGCCTCTCCGGCCTGCTCTGGCCTGCCCTCACCTTGGCTACGACCTGCTTTTGCTCTGGCCTGCCCTCGCCTTGGCTCCGGCCTGCTCTCGCTCTAGTTCCGGACTGCCCTTGCCCTGGCTACGGCCTGACATCGATCTGGCTCCGGCCTGCCCTCGCCTTAGCTCCGACCTGCTCTCGCCCTGGCTCCGGCCTGCTCTCGCTTTGGCTCTGGCCCGCCCTCGCCCTGGCTCCGGCCTGCTCTCTCTCTGGCTCTGGCCTGCCCTCGCCCAGGCTCCGGCATACTCTCACTCTGGCTGTGGCCTGCTCTCGCTCTGGCCTCGCCCTGACTCGGGCCTGCTTTAGCTGTTGTTCAGGCCTGCCCTTGCCCTGGCTCTGGCCTACTCTCGCTCTGGCCCTTGCCTGCCCTTGCCCTGGCTCCGGCCTGCTGTTGCTCTGGTTCTGGCCTGCTCTCGCTCTGGCGTGCCCTCTCCTTGGCTACGACCTGCTCTTGCTCTGGCCTGCCCTCGCCTTGGCTCCAGGCTGCTCTTGCTCTGGCTCTGGCCTGCCCTGGCTCTGCCTCTGGCCTGCCCTCGCCTTGGCTCCGGCCTGCTCTCGCTCTAGTTCCGGACAGCCGTTGCCCTGGCTCTGGCCTGCCATCGCTCTGGCTCCGGCCTGCCCTCGCCTTAGCTCCGGCCTGTTCTTGCCTTGGCTCCGGCCGGCTCTCACTTTGGCTCTTGCCCGCCCTCGCCCTGGCTCCGGCCTGCTCTTTCTCTGGCTCTGGCCTGCCCTCACCCTGGCTCCGGCATACTCTCACTCTGGCTGTGGCCTGCTCTCGCTCTGGCCTCGCCCTGTCTCGGGCCTGATCTAGCCCTTGTTCCGTCCTGCCCTTGCCTTGGCTCCGGCCTTCTCTCGCTCTGGCCTGCCCATGCCCCCTGGCCTACTCTCGCTCTGGCTTTTGCCTGCCCTCGCCCTGGCTCCAGCCTGCTCTCGCCCTGGTTCCGGCCTGATCTTGCCTTGGCTCTGGCCTTCTCTCGCTCTGGCTCTGGCCTGCCGTCGCCGAGCCTCCGGCCTGCTCTCGCTCTGGCTCTGGCCTACCCTCGCCTTGGATCCGGCCTGCTCTCGCCTTAGCTCCGGCCGGCTCTTGCTCTGGCTCCGGCATGCCCTCGCCCTGACTCCAGCCTGCCCTTGCTCTGGCTAAGGCCTGCCCTCGCCCTGATTCCGGCCTGCCCTTGCTCTAGCTACGGCCAGCCCTTGCATTGGATACGGCCTGCTCTCTCTCTGGCTCTGGCCTGCCCATGCCTTGGCTCTGGTCTGCCCTTGCCTTAGCTCCGGCCGGCTCTCGCTCTGACTCTGGCCTGCCCTCGCCTTGGCTCCGGGCTCCTCTTGCTCTGGCTCTGGCCTGCCCTGGCTCTGCCTCTGGCCTGCCCTCGCCTTGGCTCCGGCCAGCTCTCAACTTGGCTCCGGCCTGCTCTCGCTCTAGTTCCGGACAGCCCTTGCCCTGGCTCCGGCCAGCCATCGCTCTGGCTCCGGCCTGCCCTCGCCTTAGCTCCGGCCTGCTCTTGCCCTGGCTCCGGCCGGCTCTCGCTTTGGCTCTGGCCCGCCCTCGCCCTGCCTCCGGCCTGCTCTTTCTCTGGCTCTGGCCTGCCCTCACCCTGGCTCCGGCATACTCTCACTCAGGCTGTGGCCTGCCCTTGCTCTGGCTCAGGCCTGCCCTCGCCCTGATTCCGGCCTGCCCTTGCTCTAGCTACGGCCAGCCCTTGCATTGGATCCGGCCTGCTCTCTCTCTGGCCTGTCCATGCCTTGGCTCTGGCCTGCCCTTGCCTTAGCTCCGGCCGGCTCTCGCTCTGACTCTGGCCTGCCCTCGCCCTGGCTCCGGCCTGCCCTCGTCCTTGCTCAGGCCTGCTCTCGCTCTGGCCTACCCTCGCCTTGGCTCCGGCCTGCTCTTGCCTTGGCTCCGGCCTGCTCTCGCTAAGGCTCCGGCCTGCCCTCGCCCTGACTCCGGCCTGACCTTGCTCTGGCTCCGGCCTGCCCTTGCCCTGACTCCGGCCTGCCCTTGCTCAGGCCAGCCCTCGCATTAGCTCCGGCCTGCTCTAGCCCTGGCTCCGACCTGCTCTCGCTCTGGCCTGCCCTCGCTCTGGCTCCGGCCTGGGCTCTCTCTGGCTCTCGCCTGCCCATGCCTTGGCACCGGCCTGCTCTTCCTCTGGCTCTGGCCTGCCCTCGTCTTGACTCTGGCCTGATCTCGCTCTTGTTCTGGCCTGCCTTCGCCTTGGCTCCTACCTGCTCTTGCTCTGGCTCAGGCCTGCTCTCGCTCTGGCCTGCCCTCGCCTTGGCTCCGACCTGCTCTTGCTCTGGCCTGCCCTCGCTTTGGCTCCGGCCTGCTCTCGGTCTAGTTCCGGACTGCCCTTGCCCTGGCTCCGGCCTGCCATCGCTCTGGCTCCGGCCTGCCCTCGCCTTATCTCCGGCCTGCTCTCGCCCTGGCTCCGGCCTGCTCTCGCTTTGGCTCTGGCCCGCCCTCGCCCTGGCTCCAGCCTGCTCTCTCTCTGGCTCTGGCCTGCCCTCGTCCTGGCTCCGGCATACTCTCACTCTGGCTGTGGCCTGCTCTCGCTCTGGCCTCGCCCTCTCTCGGGCCTGATCTAGCCCTTGTTCCGGCCAGCCCTTGCCTTGGCTCCGGCCTTCTCTCGCTCTGGCTCTGGCCTGCCCTTGCCTTGGCTTTGGCCTACTCTCGCTCTGGCTCTGGCCTGCTCTCTCTCTGGCTCTGGCCTGCACTCGCTTTGGGTCTGGCCTGCTGTCGCCCTGGCTCCAGCCTGCTCTCGCTCTGGCACTGGCCTGCCCTTGATCTGGCTCCGGCCTGCTCTCTCTCTGGCCTGCCCTCACCCTGGCTCTGGCCTACTCTCGCTCTGGCCTGCTCTCGCCCTGTCTCCGGCCTGCTCTCGCCTTGGCTCCGACCTGCTCTCGCTCTGCCTCCGGCCTGCCCTTGCTCTGGCTCCGGCCTGCCCTTGCATAGGCTCCGGCCTGCTCTCGCCCTGGCTCCGACCTGCTCTCGCTCTGGCTCTGGCCTGCCCTCGCCCTGGCTCCGGCCTGCTCTCTCTCTGGCTCTGGCCTGCCCATGCCTTGGCTCAGGCCTGCTCTTCCTCTGGCTCTGGACTGCCCTCGTCTTGACTCTAGCCTGATCTCGCTCTTGTTCTGGCCTGCTTTCACCTTGGCTCCAGCCTGCTCTCGCTCTTGCTCTGGCCTCGCCATGTCTCCGGCCTGCTCTCGCCCTGGTTCCGGCCTCCCCTTGACTTGACTCTGGCCTTCTATCACTCTGGCTCTGGCCTGCCCTTGCCTTGGCTCTGGCCTACCCTTGCCTTGGCTCCGGCCTGCTCTCGCCTTGGTTCTGGCCTGCTATCGCTCTGGCCTGCTCTCGCTCTGGCCTCCCCTCGCCTTGGCTCCGGCCTGCTCTGGCTCTGGCCTGCCCTCGCCTTGGCTACGACCTGCTCTTGCTCTGGCTCTGGCCTGCCCTCGCCTTGGCTCCGGCCTGCTCTCGCTCTGGACTGCCCTCGCCTTGGCTCCGGCCAGCTCTCACCTTGGCTACGGCCTGCTCTCGCTCTAGTTCCGGACTGCCTTTGCCCTGGCTATGGCCTGCCATCGCTCTGGCTCCGGCCTGCCCTCGCCTTATCTCCGGCCTGCTCTCGCCCTGGCTCCGGCCTGCTCTCGCTTTGGCTCTGGCCCGCCCTCGCCCTGGCTCCGGCCTGCTCTCTCTCTGGCTCTGGCCTGCCCTCGCCCAGACTCCGGCATACTCTCACTCTGGCCTCGCCCTGTCTCGGGCCTGCTTTAGCCGTTGTTCCGGCCTGCCCTTGCCTTGGCTCTGGCCTTCTCTCGCTCTGGCCTGCCCTTGCCTTGGCTCTGGCCTACTCTCGCTCTGGCCCTTGCCTGCCCTTGCCCTGGCTCCGGCCTGCTGTTGCTCTGGTTCTGGCCTGCTCTCGCTCTAGCGTGCCCTCTCCTTGGCTCCGGCCTGCTCTCGCTCTGACTCTAGCCTTCCCTCGCCCTGACTCCGGCCTGCTCTTGCTCTGGCTCTGGCCTGCCCTCGTCTTGACACCGGCCTGTTCTCGCCCTTGTTCCGGCCTGCCCTTGCCTTGGCTCCGGCCTTCTCTCGCTCTGGCCGGCCCTTGCCTTGGCTCTGGCCTACTCTCGCTCTGGCTCTTGCCTGCCCTCGCCCTGACTCCGGCCTGCTCTCGCTCTGGCATGCCCTCGCCTTGGCTCCGGCCTGCTCTCACTCCGACTCTGGCCTGCCCTCGCCCTGACTACGGCCTGCCCTTGCTCTGGCTCCGGCCTGCCCTCGCATTGGCTCCGGCCTGCTCTCGCCCTGGCTCCGACCTGCTCTCGCTCTGGCCTGCCCTCGCCCTGGCTCTGGCCTGCTCTCTCTCTGGCTCTGGCCTGCCCATGCCTTGGCTCAGGCCTGCTCTTCCTCTGGCTCTGGACTGCCCTCGTCTTGACTCTAGCCTGATCTCACTCTTGTTCTGGCCTGCCTTCACCTTGGCTCCAGCCTGCTCTCGCTCTTGCTCTGGCCTCGCCCTGTCTCCGGCCATCTCTCGCCCTGGTTCCGGCCTCCCCTTGACTTGACTCTGGCCTTCTATCACTCTGGCTCTGGCCTGCCCTTGCCTTGGCTCTGGCCTACCATTGCCTTGGCTCCGGCCTGCTCTCGCCTTGGCTCTGGCCTGCTATCGCTCTGGCCTGCTCTCGCTCTGGCCTCCCCTCGCCTTGGCTCCGGCCTGCTCTGGCTCTGGCCTGCCCTCGCCTTGGCTACGACCTGCTCTTGCTCTGGCCTGCCCTCGCCTTGGCTCCGGCCTGCTCTCGCTCTGGCCTGCCCTCGCCTTGGCTCCGGCCAGCTCTCACCTTGGCTACGGCCTGCTCTCGCTCTAGTTCCGGACTGCCCTTGCCCTGGCTACGGCCTGCCATCGCTCTGGCTCCGGCCTGCCCTCGCCTTATCTCCGGCCTGCCCTCGCCTTATCTCCGGCCTGCTCTCGCCCTGGCTCCGGCCTGCTCTCGCTTTGGCTCTGGCCCGCCCTCGCCCTGGCTCCGGCCTGCTCTCTCTCTGGCTCTGGCCTGCCCTCGCCCAGGCTCCGGCATACTCTCACTCTGGCTCTGGCCTCGCCCTGTCTCGGGCCTGCTTTAGCCCTTGTTCCGGCCTGCCCTTGCCTTGGCTCTGGCCTTCTCTCGCTCTGGCCTGCCCTTGCCTTCCTTGGCTCTGGCCTACTCTCGCTCTGGCCCTTGCCTGCCCTTGCCCTGGCTCCGGCCTGCTGTTGCTCTGGTTCTGGCCTGCTCTCGCTCTGGCGTGCCCTCTCCTTGGCTCCGGCCTGCTCTCGCTCTGACTCTGGCCTTCCCTCGCCCTGACTCCGGCCTGCTCTTGCTCTGGCCTGCCCTCGTCTTGACTCCGGCCTGTTCTCGCCCTTGTTCCGGCCTGCCCTTGCCTTGGCTCCGGCCTTCTCTCGCTCTGGCCGGCCCTTGCCTTGGCTCTGGCCTACTCTCGCTCTGGCTCTTGCCTGCCCTCACCCTGGCTCCGGCCTGCTCTCGCTCTGGCATGCCCTCGCCTTGGCTCCGGCCTGCTCTCACTCTGACTCTGGCCTGCCCTCGCCCTGACTACGGCCTGCCCTTGCTCTGGCTCCGGCCTGCCCTTGCATTGGCTCCGGCCTGCTCTCGCCCTGGCTCCGACCTGCTCTCGCTTTGGCTCTGGCCTGCCCTCGCCCTGGCTCCGGCCTGCTCTCTCTCTGGCTCTGGCCTGCCCATGCCTTGGCTCCGGCCTGCTCTTCCTCTGGCTCTGGACTGCCATCGTCTTGACTCTAGCCTGATCTCGCTCTTGTTCTGGCCTGCCTTCACCTTGGCTCCAGCCTGCTCTCGCTCTTGTTCTGGCTCTGGCCTCACCCTGTCTCCGGCCTGCTCCTGCCCTGGTTCCGGCCTGCCCTTGCCTTGACTCTGGCCTTCTATCACTCTCGCTCTGGCCCGCTCTCGCTCTGGCCTCCCCTCGCCTTGGCTCCGGCCTGTTCTGGCTTTGGCCTGCCCTCGCCTTGGCTCCGACCTGCTCTTGCTCTGGACTGCCCTCGCCTTGGCTCTGGCCAGCTCTCACCTTGGCTACGGCCTGCCATCGCTTTGGCTCCGGCCTGCCCTCGCCTTAGCTCCGGCCTGCTCTCGCCCTGGCTCCGGCCTGCTCTCGCTTTGGCTCTGGCCAACCCCTCGCCCGGGCTCCGGCTTGCTCTCTCTCTGGCTCTGGCCTGCCCTCGCCCAGACTCCGGCATACTCTCTGTGGCCTGCTCTCGCTGTGGCCTCGCCCTGTCTCCGGCCATCTCTCGCCCTGGTTCCGGCCTCCCCTTGACTTGACTCTGGCCTTCTATCACTCTGGCTCTGGCCTGCCCTTGCCTTGGCTCTGGCCTACCATTGCCTTGGCTCCGGCCTGCTCTCGCCTTGGCTCTGGCCTGCTATCGCTCTGGCCTGCTCTCGCTCTGGCCTCCCCTCGCCTTGGCTCCGGCCTGCTCTGGCTCTGGCCTGCCCTCGCCTTGGCTACGACCTGCTCTTGCTCTGGCTCTGGCCTGCCCTCGCCTTGGCTCCGGCCTGCTCTCGCTCTGGCCTGCCCTCGCCTTGGCTCCGGCCAGCTCTCACCTTGGCTACGGCCTGCTCTCGCTCTAGTTCCGGACTGCCCTTGCCCTGGCTACGGCCTGCCATCGCTCTGGCTCCGGCCTGCCCTCGCCTTATCTCCGGCCTGCTCTCGCCCTGGCTCCGGCCTGCTCTCGCTTTGGCTCTGGCCCGCCCTCGCCCTGGCTCCGGCCTGCTCTCTCTCTGGCTCTGGCCTGCCCTCGCCCAGGCTCCGGCATACTCTCACTCTGGCTCTGGCCTCGCCCTGTCTCGGGCCTGCTTTAGCCGTTGTTCCGGCCTGCCCTTGCCTTGGCTCTGGCCTTCTCTCGCTCTGGCCTGCCCTTGCCTTCCTTGGCTCTGGCCTACTCTCGCTCTGGCCCTTGCCTGCCCTTGCCCTGGCTCCGGCCTGCTGTTGCTCTGGTTCTGGCCTGCTCTCGCTCTGGCGTGCCCTCTCCTTGGCTCCGGCCTGCTCTCGCTCTGACTCTGGCCTTCCCTCGCCCTGACTCCGGCCTGCTCTTGCTCTGGCCTGCCCTCGTCTTGACTCCGGCCTGTTCTCGCCCTTGTTCCGGCCTGCCCTTGCCTTGGCTCCGGCCTTCTCTCGCTCTGGCTCTGGCCGGCCCTTGCCTTGGCTCTGGCCTACTCTCGCTCTGGCTCTTGCCTGCCCTCACCCTGGCTCCGGCCTGCTCTCGCTCTGGCATGCCCTCGCCTTGGCTCCGGCCTGCTCTCACTCTGACTCTGGCCTGCCCTCGCCCTGACTACGGCCTGCCCTTGCTCTGGCTCCGGCCTGCCCTTGCATTGGCTCCGGCCTGCTCTCGCCCTGGCTCCGACCTGCTCTCGCTTTGGCTCTGGCCTGCCCTCGCCCTGGCTCCGGCCTTCTCTCTCTCTGGCTCTGGCCTGCCCATGCCTTGGCTCCGGCCTGCTCTTCCTCTGGCTCTGGACTGCCATCGTCTTGACTCTAGCCTGATCTCGCTCTTGTTCTGGCCTGCCTTCACCTTGGCTCCAGCCTGCTCTCGCTCTTGTTCTGGCTCTGGCCTCACCCTGTCTCCGGCCTGCTCCTGCCCTGGTTCCGGCCTGCCCTTGCCTTGACTCTGGCCTTCTATCACTCTCGCTCTGGCCTGCTCTCGCTCTGGCCTCCCCTCGCCTTGGCTCCGGCCTGTTCTGGCTTTGGCCTGCCCTCGCCTTGGCTCCGACCTGCTCTTGCTCTGGACTGCCCTCGCCTTGGCTCTGGCCAGCTCTCACCTTGGCTACGGCCTGCCATCGCTTTGGCTCCGGCCTGCCCTCGCCTTAGCTCCGGCCTGCTCTCGCCCTGGCTCCGGCCTGCTCTCGCTTTGGCTCTGGCCAACCCCTCGCCCGGGCTCCGGCTTGCTCTCTCTCTGGCTCTGGCCTGCCCTCGCCCAGACTCCGGCATACGCTCTGTGGCCTGCTCTCGCTGTGGCCTCGCCCTGTCTCGGGCCTGCTTTAGCCGTTGTTCCGGCCTGCCCTTGCCTTGGGTCTGGCCTTCTCTCGCTCTGGCTATGGCCTGCCCTTGCCTTGGCTCTGGCCTACTCTCGCTAAGGCTCTTGCCTGCCCTCGCTCTGGCTCCGGCCTGCTGTCGCTCTGTATCTGGCCTGCTCTCGCTCTGGCGTGCCCTCGCCTTGGCTCCGGCCTGCTCTTGCTCTGGCCTGCCCTTGTCTTGACTCCGGCCTGTTCTCGCCCTTGTTCCGGCCTGCCCTTGCCTTGGCTCCGGCCTTCTCTCACTCTGGCCGGCCCTTGACTTGGCTCTGGCCTACTCTCGCTCTGGCTCTTGCCTACCCTCGCCATGGCTCCGGCCTCCTCTCGCTCTGGCGTGCCTTCGCCTTGGCTCCGGCCTGCTCTCGCTCTAACTGTGGCCTGCCCTCGCACTGACTCCGGCCCGCTCTGGATCTGGCCTGCCCTCGCCTTGGCTCCGGCCTGCTCTCGCCCTGGCTCTGGCCTGCCCTCGCTTTGGCTCCGGCCTGCTCTCGCCTTGGCTCCGGCCTGCACTCGCTCTGGCCTGCTCTCGCCCTGGCTCTGGCCTACTCTCGTTCTGGCCTGCTCTCGCTCTGACCTCCCCCTGTCTCCAGCCTGCTCTCGCCCTGGTTCCGGCCTGCCCTTCCCTTGGCTCTGGCCTTCTATCGCTCTGGCCCTTGCCTGCCCTTGCCCTGGCTCCGGCCTGCTGTTGCTCTGGTTCTGGCCTGCTCTCGCTCTGGCGTGCCCTCTCCTTGACTCCGGCCTGCTCTCGCTCTGACTCTGGCCTTCCCTCGCCCTGACTCCGGCCTGCTCTTGCTCTGGCCCGCCCTCGTCTTGACTCCGGCCTGTTCTCGCCCTTGTTCCGGCCTGCCCTTGCCTTGGCTCCGGCCTTCTCTCGCTCTGGCCGGCCCTTGCCTTGGCTCTGGTCTACTCTCGCTCTGGCTCTTGCCTGCCCTCGCCCTGGCTCCGGCCTGCTCTCGCTCTGGCATGCCCTCGCCTTGGCTCCGGCTTGCTCTCACTCTGACTCTGGCCTGCCCTCGCCCTGACTACGGCCTGCCCTTGCTCTGGCCTGCCCTCGCCCAGGCTCCGGCATACTCTCACTCTGGCTGTGGCCTGCTCTCGCCCTGTCTCGGGCCTGCTTTAGCCGTTGTTCCGGCCTGCCCTTGCCTTGGGTCTGGCCTTCTCTCGCTCTGGCTATGGCCTGCCCTTGCCTTGGCTCTGGCCTACTCTCGCTATGGCTCTTGCCTGCCCTCGCTCTGGCCTTCTGTCGCGCTGGATCTGGCCTGCTCTCGCTCTGGCAATGGCGTGCCCTCGCCTTGGCTCCGGCCTGCTCTTGCTCTGACTCCGGCCTGTTCTCGCCCTTGTTCCGGCCTGCCCTTGCCTTGGCTCCGGCCTTCTCTCGCTCTGGCCGGCCCTTGCCTTGGGTCTGGCCTACTCTCGCTCTGGCTCTTGCCTACCCTTGCCATGGCTCCGGCCTGCTCTCGCTCTGGCGTGCCTTCGCCTTGGCTCCGGCCTGCTCTCGCTCTAACTCTGGCCTGCCCTCGCACTGACTCCGGCCCACTCTGGATCTGGCTCTGGCCTGCCCTCGCCTTGGCTCTGGCCTGCTCTCGCCCTGGCTCTGGCCTGCCCTCGCTTTGGCTCCGGCCTGCTCTCGCCTTGGCTCCGGCCTGCACTCGCCCTGGCTCTGGCCTACTCTCGTTCTGGCCTGCTCTCGCTCTGACCTCGCACTGTCTCCAGTCTGCTCTCGCCCTGGTTCCGGCCTGCCCTTCCCTTGGCTCTGGCATTCTATCGCTCTGGCTCTGGCATGCCCTTGCCTTGGCTCTGGCCTACCCTCGCCGTGGCTCCGGCCAGCTCTCGCTCTGGCTCCGGCCTGCCCTCGCCCTGACTCCGGCCTGCCCTTGCTCTGGCTACGGCCTGCCCTCGCATTGGCTCCAGCCTGCTCTCGCCCTGGCTCCGACCTGCTCTCGCTCTGGCGTGCCCACGCCCTGGCTCCGGCCTGCTCTTTCTCTGGCTCTTGTCTGCCCATGCCTTGGCTCCGGCCTGCTCTTCCTCTGGCCTGCCATCTAGCCTGATCTCGCTTTTGTTCTGGCCTGCCTTCGTCATGGCTCCAGCAAGCTCTCGCTCTGGCTCAGGCCTGTTCTCGCTCTGGCTCAGGCCCACCCTAGCTCTGGCTCGGGACTGCTCTAACTCTGGCTCTGGCCTGCTCTCTCTATGGCTCTGGCCAGCCCTCGCACTGGCTCCGGCATACTCTCGCTCAGGTTCTGACCTGCTCTCGCTCTGGCCTCGCCCTGTCTCCGGCCTGTTCTCGCCCATGTTCCGGCCTGCCCTTGCCTTGGCTCCGGCCTTCTCTCGTTCTGGCTCTGGCCTGCCCTTGCCTTGGCTCCTGCCTGCTCTCGCTCTGGCTCTGACCTGCTCTCGCTCTGGCGTGCCCTCGCCTTGGCTCCGGCCTGCTCTCGCCATGACTCTGGCCTGCTCTGGATCTGGCTCTGGCCTGCCCTCGCCTTGGCTATGGCCTGCTCTCGCTCTGGCTTGCCCTCGCCTTGGCTCCAGCCTGCTCTCGCCTTGGCTCCGGCCTGCTCTCGCCTTGGCTCCGGCCTGCTCTGGCTCTGGCCTGCTCTTGCCCTGGCTCTGGCCTGCCCTCGCCCTGGCTCTGGCCTGCCCTCGCTTTGGCTCCGGCCTGCTCTCGCCTTGGCTCCGGCCTGCACTCGCTCTGGCCTGCTCTCGCCCTGGCTCTGGCCTACTCTCGTTCTGGCCTGCTCTCGCTCTGACCTCGCACTGTCTCCAGTCTGCCCTTCCCTTGGCTCTGGCATTCTATCGCTCTGGCTCTGGCATGCCCTTGCCTTGGCTCTGGCCTACCCTCGCCGTGGCTCCGGCCAGCTCTCGCTCTGGCTCCGGCCTGCCCTCGCCCTGACTCCGGCCTGCCCTTGCTCTGGCTACGGCCTGCCCTCGCATTGGCTCCAGCCTGCTCTCGCCCTGGCTCCGACCTGCTCTCGCTCTGGCGTGCCCACGCCCTGGCTCCGGCCTGCTCTTTCTCTGGCTCTTGTCTGCCCATGCCTTGGCTCCGGCCTGCTCTTCCTCTGGCCTGCCATCTAGCCTGATCTCGCTCTTGTTCTGGCCTGCCTTCGTCATGGCTCCAGCAAGCTCTCGCTCTGGCTCAGGCCTGTTCTCGCTCTAGCTCAGGCCCACCCTAGCTCTGGCTCGGGACTGCTCTAACTCTGGCTCTGGCCTGCTCTCTCTATGGCTCTGGCCAGCCCTCGCACTGGCTCCGGCATACTCTCGCTCAGGTTCTGACCTGCTCTCGCTCTGGCCTCGCCCTGTCTCCGGCCTGTTCTCGCCCATGTTCCGGCCTGCCCTTGCCTTGGCTCCGGCCTTCTCTCGTTCTGGCTCTGGCCTGCCCTTGCCTTGGCTCCTGCCTGCTCTCGCTCTGGCTCTGACCTGCTCTCGCTCTGGCGTGCCCTCGCCTTGGCTCCGGCCTGCTCTCGCCATGACTCTGGCCTGCTCTGGATCTGGCTCTGGCCTGCCCTCGCCTTGGCTATGGCCTGCTCTCGCTCTGGCTTGCCCTCGCCTTGGCTCCAGCCTGCTCTCACCTTGGCTCCGGCCTGCTCTCGCCTTGGCTCCGGCCTGCTCTGGCCTGCTCTTGCCCTGGCTCTGGCCTGCCCTCGCCCTGGCTCCGGCCTGCTCTTGCTCTAGATCTGGCCGGCTCTTGCTCTGGCCTGCCCTTGTCTTGACTCCGGCCTGCTCTCACCCTGGCTCTGACCTGCTCTCGCTCTGGCCTGTCCTCGCTCTGGCTCCGGCCTGCTCTCTCTCTGGCTCTCGCCTGCCCATGCCTTGGCTCCGGCCTGCTCTTCCTCTGGCTCTGGCCTGCCCTCGTCTTTACTCTGGCCTGATCTCGCTCTTGTTCTGGCCTGCCTTCGCCTTGGCTCCGGCCTGCCCTTGCTCTGGCTCTGGCCAGCCCTCGCCTTGGCTCCGGCCAGCTCTCGCCCTGGCTCCGGCATGTTCTTGCTCTGGCTCTGGCCTGCCCTCGCCCTGGCTCCGGCCTGCTCTTGCTCTGGCCTGCTCTTGCTCTGGCCTGCCCTCGTCTTGACTCCGGCCTGTTCTCGCCCTTGTTCCGGCCTGCCCTTGCCTTGGCTCCGGCCTCCTCTCGCTCTCTGGCTCTGGCCTGCCCTTGGCTCCAGACTTCTCTAGCTCTGGCACTGGCCTGCTCTCATTCTGGCACTGGCCTGCTCTCGTTCTGGCACTGGCCTGCTCTCGCTCTGGCTCCGGCCTGCTCTCTCTCTTGCTCCAGCCTGCCCTGGCTCTGCCTATGGCCTGCCCTCGCCTTGGTTCCGACCTGCTCTCGCTCTGGTTTTGGGCTGCCTTCTCCTTGGCTCCGGCCTGCTCTTGCTCTGGCTCAGGCCTACTCTCTCTCTGGCTCTGGCCTGCCCTTGCCTTGGCTCCGGACTGCTCTCGCTCAGGCACTGGCCTGCTCTCACTCTGGCTCTGGCATGCTCTCGCTCTGGCTCTGGTCTGCCCTCGCCCTGACACCGGCCTGCTCTGGCTGTAGCTCTGGCCTGCTCTCGTGCTGGCTCTGGCCTGCTCTCGCCCTGGCTCCGGCCTGCCCTCGTCCTGGCTCCGGCCTGCTCTCGCTCTGGCTCTGGCCTGCCATCGCATTAGCTCCGGCCTGCTCTCGTCCTGGCTCCGGCCTGCTCTCGCTCTGGCCTGACCTCGCCCTGGCTCTGTCCTGCTCTCGCCTGACCTCGCCTCTGCTCCGACCTGCTCTCTCTCTGGCTCCAGCCTGCCCACGCCCTGGCTCCGGCCTGCCCTCGCCCTGGCTCCGGCCTGCCCTCGCCCCGGCTCCAGCCTGCCCTCGCCCTGGCTCCGGCCTGCTCTTGCTCTAGCCTGCCCTCGCCCTGGCTCTGGCCTGCTCTCACTCTGGCTCTGGCCTGTCCTTGCTCTGGCTCTGGCCAGCCCTCTCCTTGGCTCCAGCCTGGTCTTGCTCTGGCTCTGTCCTGCCCTCGTCTTGACTCTGGTCTGCTCTCGCTCTGGTTCTAGCCTGACCGCATTGGCTCCGGCCTGCTCTCTCT
Organism: Phyllobates terribilis; assembly: GCF_046119375.1. NCBI lineage: Eukaryota > Metazoa > Chordata > Amphibia > Anura > Dendrobatidae > Phyllobates > Phyllobates terribilis. The sequence continues at coordinate 5,024,291 of NW_027362863.1, forward strand.
CTGGCTCTGGCCTGCCCTTGCCTTGGCTCCGGACTGCTCTCGCACTGGCACTGGACTGCTCTCGCTCTGGCACTGACCTGCTCTCCTTCTGGCTCTGGCCTGCCCTCAACTTGGCTCCGGTCTGCTCTCGCTCTGGCTCTGGTCTGCCCTCGCTTTGGCTCCAGCCTGCTCTCGCTCTGGTACTGGCCTGCCCTGGCTCTGCCTCTGGCCTGCCCTCGCCTTGGCTCCGGTCTGCTCTCGCCTTGGCACCGGTCTGCCCTCGCCCTGGCTGCTGCCTGCTATTGCTCTGGCTCCGGCCTGCTCTCGCTCTGCCTCTGGCCTGCTCTCGCTCTGGATCTGGCCTACCCTCGCCTTGGCTCCGGCCAGCACTCGCTCTGGCCTGCTCTCGCCCTGGCTCTGGCCTACTCTCGTTCTGGCCTGCTCTCGCTCTGGCCTCGCCCTGTCTCCGGCCTGCTCTCGCCCTGGTTCCGGCCTGCCCTTCCCTTGGCTCTGGCCTTCTATCGCTCTGGCATGCCCTTGCCTTGCCTCTGGCCTACCTTCGCCGTGGCTCCGGCCTGCTCTCGCTCTGGCTCCGGCCGGCCCTCGCATTGGCTCCGGCCTGCTCTCGCCCTGACTCCGACCTGCTCTCGCTCTGGCCGGCTCTCGCTCTGGCCTGCCCTCGCCCTGGCTCCGGCCTGCTCTCGCTCTGGCCTGCCCTCGCCCTGGCTCCGGCCTGCTCTCGCCTGCTCTTTCTCTGGCTCTTGTCTGCCCATGCCTTGGCTCTGGCCTGCTCTTCCTCTGGCTCTGGCCAGCCCTCTAGCCTGATCTCGCTATTGTTCTGGCCTGCCTTCGTCATGGCTCCAGCCTGCTCTCGCTCAGGCTCAGGCCTGTTCTCGCTCTGGCTCAGGCCCGCCCTTGCTCTGGCTCCGGACTGCTCTTGCTCTGTCTCTGGCCTTCTCTCGTTCTGGTTCTGGCCTGCCCTTGCCTTGGCTCTGGCCTACTCTCACTCTGGCTCTGGCCTGCTATCGCTCTGGCTCTGGCCTGCCCTCGCCTTGGCTCCGGCCTGCTCTCGCCATGACTCTGGCCTGCTCTGGATCTGGCTCTGGCCTGCCCTCACCTTGGCTACGGCCTGCTCTCGCTCTGGCTCTGGCCCGCCCTCGCCTTGGCTCCGGCGTGCTCTCGCCTTGGCTCCAGCCTGCTCTCGCTCTGGCTCCGGCCAGCCCTCGCCTTGGCTTCGGCCTGCTCTCGCCTTGGCTCCGGCCTGCTCTCGCCTTGGCTCCGGCCTGCTCTCGCCTTGGCTCCGGCCTGCTCTCGCTCTGGCTCCGGCCTGCTCTTGCCCTGGCTCTGGCCTGCCCTCGCCCTGGCTCCGGCCTGCTCTCGCTCTGGATCTGGCCTGCTCTTCCTCTGGCTCTGGCCTGCCCTCGTCTTTACTCTGGCCTGATCTCGCTCTTGTTCTGGCCTGCCTTCGCCTTGGCTCCGGCCTGCTCTCGCTCTGGCTCAGGCCTGCTCTCGCTCTGGCCTGCTTTCGCTCTGGCCTGCTCTCGCTCTGGCCTCCCCTCGCCTTGGCTCCGGCCTGCTCTCGCTCTGACCTGCCCTCGCCTTGGCTCCGACCTGCTCTTGCTCTGGCCTGCCCTCGCCTTGGCTCCGGCCTGCTCTCGCCCTGGCTCCAGCCTGCCCTTGCTCTGGCTCCGGCCAGCCCTCGCCTTGGCTCCGGCCTGCTCTCGCCCTGGCTCCGGCCTGTTCTTGCTCTGGCTCTGGCCTGCCCTCGCCCTGGCTCCGGCCTGCTCTTGCTCTGGCCTGCCCTCGTCTTGACTCCGGCCTGTTCTCGCTCTGGTTCGGGCCTGCCTTTGCCTTGGCTCCGGCCTCCTCTCGCCCTGGCTCAGGCACTACTCGCTCTCTGGCTCTGGCCTGCCCTTGCCTTGGCTCCGGACTTCTCTAGCTCTGACACTGGCCTGCTCTCGTTCTGGCACTGGCCTGCTCTCGCTCTGGCACTGGCCTGCTCTCGCTCTGGCCTGCCCTCACCTTGGCTCTGGCCTGTTCTCACTCTGACTCTGGCCTGCCATCGCCTTGGCTCCGGCCTGCTCTCTCTCTTGCTCTGGCCTGCCCTGGCTCTGCCTATGGCCTGCACTTGCCTTGGCTCCGGACTGCTCTCGCTCAGGCACTGGCCTGCCCTCGCTCTGACTCTGGCCTGCCCTCGCTCTGACTCTGGCCTGCCCTCGCTCTGACTCTGGCCTGCCCTCGCTCTGACTCTGGCCTGCCCTCGCCCTGACTCTGGCCTGCCCTCGCCCTGACTCTGGCCTGCCCTCGCCCTGACTCCGGCCTGCTCTGGCTGTAGCTCTGGCGTGCTCTCGTGCTGGCTCAAGCCTGCTGTCGCCCTGGCTCCGACCTGCCCTCGTCCTGGCTCCGGCCTGCTCTCACTCTGGACTGACCTCGCCTTGGCTCTGACCTGCTCTCTCCCTGGCTCCGGCGTGCCCTCGCCCTGTCTCCGGCCTGCCCTCGCCCTGGCTCCGGCCTGCTCTTGCTCTGGCTCTAGCCTGCCCTCGCCCTGGCCTGCTCTCACTCTGGCTCTGGCCAGCCCTCTCCTTGGCTCCACTCTTGCCCTGTCCTGCCCTCGTCTTGACTCTGGTCTGCTCTCTCTGGTTCTAGCCTGACTTCGCCGTGGCTCCGGCCTGCTCTTGCTCTGGCTCAGGCCTACTCTCTCTCTGGCTCTGGCCTGCCCTTGCCTTGGCTCCGGACTGCTCTCGCTCTGGCACTGGCCGGCTCTCCTTCTGGCTCTGGCCTGCCCTCACCTTGGCTCCGGCCTGCTCTCGCTCTGGTCTGCCCTCGCTTTGGCTCCAGCCTGCTCTCGCTCTGGTACAGGCCTGCGCTGGCTCTGCCTCTGGCCTGCCCTCGCCTTGGCACCGGTCTGCCCTCGCCCTGGCTGCTGCCTCTTATTGCTCTGGCTCCGGCCTGCTCTCGCTCTGTCTCTGGCCTGCCTTTGCCTCGGCACCGGCCTGCTCTCTCTCTGGCCTGCCCTCTCCTTGGCTCCGGCCTTCTCTCGCTCTGGCTCTCGCCTGCCCTAGCCTTGGCTCTGGCTTACTCTCGCTCTGAACTGGCCTGCCCTCGCCCTGCCTCCAGCCTGCTCTCGCCTTGGCTCCGGCCTCCTCTCGTTCTGATTCAGGTCTTCCCTCGCCCTGGCTCCGGCCTGCTCTGGCCTGCTCTCGCGCTGGCTCTGGCCCGCTCTCGCCCTGGCTCCGGCCCGCCCTCACCCTGGCTCCGGCCTGCCCTCACCCTGGCTCCGGCCTGCCCTCGTCCTGGCTCCGGCCTGCTCTAGCTCTAGCCTGCCCTCACCTTGGCTCTTGCCTGCCCTCGCCTTGGCTCTGGCCTGCTCTCGCTCTGGCTCCGGTCTGCCCTCGCTCTGGCTCCGGTCTGCCCTCGCTCTGGCTCCGGTCTGCCCTCGCTCTGGCTTCGGCCTGCCCTCGCCCTGGCTCCGGCCAGCCATCGCCTTGGCTCCGGCCAGCTCCTGCAATGGTTCCGGCCTGCCCTCGCCTTCGCTCCGGCCTGCTCTCGCCCTGGATCCGGCCTGCCCTCTAACTGGCTCCGGCCTGCCCTTGCCTTGGCTCCAGCCTGCTCTTGCTCTGGCCTGCCCTCGTCTTGACTCCGGCCTGCTCTCGCTCTGGTTCGGGCCTGCCTTTGCCTTGGCTCCGGCCTCCTCTCGCTCTGGCTCAGGCCTACTCGCTCTCTGGCTCTGGCCTGCCCTTGCCTTGGCTCCGGACTTCTCTAGCTCTGGCACTGGCCTGCTCTCGTTCTGACTCCGGCCTGCTCTCGCTCTGGCACTGGCCTGCTCTCGCTCTGACCTGCTCTCGTTCTGGCTCTGGCCTGCCCTCACCTTGGCTCTGGCCTGTTCTCACTCTGGCTCTGGCCTGCCATCGCCTTGGCTCCGGCCTGCTCTCTCTCTTGCTCTGGCCTGCCCTGGCTCTGCCTATGGCCTGCCCTCGCCTTGGTTCCGACCTGCTCTCGCTCTGGTTCTGGGCTGCCTTCTCCTTGGCTACGGCCTGCTCTCGCTCTGGCTCAGGCCTACTCTCTCTCTGGCTCTGGCCTGCCCTTGCCTTGGCTCCGGACTTCTCTCGCTCAGGCACTGGCCTGCTCTCACTCTGGCCAGCTCTCGCTCTGGCCTGCCCTCACCTTGGCTCCGGCCTGCTCTTGCTCTGGCCTGCTCTGGATCTGGCACACTGTCCTCAGGGCCTTGGCTCCGGACTGCTCTCGCTCTGGCCTGCCCTCTCCTTGGCTCCGGGAGCCTGCTCTCGCCTTGGCTCCGGCCTGCTCTCGCTCTGGCTCTGGCCAGCCCTCGCCTTGGCTCCGGCCTGCTCTCGCCTTGGCTCTAGCCTGCTCTCTCCCTGGCTCCGGCCTGCCCTTGCTCTGACTCCGGCCTGCTCTCGCCCTGGTTCCGGCCAGCTGTTGCTCTGGCCTGCCCTTGACTCCAGCCTGCTCTCGCTCTTCTTCTGGCCTGCCTTCGCCTTGGCTCCGGCCAGCTTTCGCTCTGGCTATGGCCTGCCCTCCTTGGCTCTGGCCTGCTCTCGCTCTGGCCTGCCCTCGCCCTGTCTCCGGCCTGCTCTCTCTCTGGCCTGCCCTCGCTCTGGCCTCACCCTGTCTCCGGCCTACCCTCGCTCGTTATGGCCAGCCTTCGCCTTGGCTCCGACCTGCTCTCGCTATGGCTCTGGCCTGTCCTCGCATAGGCTCCAGCCCACTCTCGCCCTGGCTCCGGCCTGCACTCGTCCTGGCTCCGGCCTGCTCTCGCCCTGGCTCCGGCCTGCTCTCGCTCTAGCTCCGGACTGTCCTCTCCCTGGCTCCAGCCTGCCACCGCTCTGGCTCCGGCCTGCCCTCGCCTTGGCTCCGGCCTACTCTCGCCCTGGCTCCGACCTGTTCTCGCTCTGTTTCTGGCCTGCCCTCGCCCAGGCCCTCCTCTCTCTCTGGCCTGTTCTCGCCCTAGTTCCGGCCTGACCTTGCCTTGGCTCCGGCCTTCTCTCGCTCTGGCTGTGTTCTGCCCTCGCCGAGGCTCCGGCCTGCCCTCGTCCTGGCTCCGGCCTGTTTTCACTCTGGCTCTGGCCTACCCTCGCCTTGGCTCCGGCCTGTTCCCTTCTTAGCTCCAGCCGGCTCTCACTCTGGCATGCCCTCGCCCTGACTCTAGCCTGCCCTTGCTCTGGCTCTGGCCTGCTCTCGCCTTGGCTCCGACCTGCTGATGAGAAAAGCTCACAGTCTGCGGGAAGAGGTCATCCGGGTGCCTCATGTTCTGGTGAGAAAGCTCATTGGGAGAAATGGTCGAGCCATGCAGATGATGGTCAAGAAGTCTGGTGTGGTGAAAGTAAGCAGTCCACGTGATAGTCAGGACTGGATACCAGACGAAGACGGCATGGTGTCATTCTCCGCGGTAGGAACAGAAGAAAGCCTGGAATATGTGCACATGTTGTTGGAGTACCGAGTGACCTACCTGCGAGAGGTGGAACAGTTAAATCTTGCTAGACTGCGAGTGGATAGACAGCATCATCTGAGTAGCAGAAGATGGCAGCCGTCTAGAAATTGTGAGGCTAGACAGAGAAAGGGCCCCCTAAATAACCGAACAGCTACAGCTGAAGTCAGGGACCTTTCAAGATGTCCTGAGAGTAGTGGGCGTGGGTTTAGAGGTAGTGAGACCTCCAGTAACTCAGGTTTGAGCAGCCCATACAAACGACTCAATAGAGGACGGGACAGTACAGAGTCAAACCGGACCTTAGATACCAGGGCATGTGAGTCGCACTGCTGTATTGACCGCTGGGAGTGGGGGAGACCTGACAGGGTTTCGACTGACCGTTGGGAGCGGGGGAGACCTGACAAGGTTACGACCCGGAAATGTGACTTGACAAAGTCAGTGACAGTGACAAATGGTAGGTCCCTAAGGAATGGGCTAATGTCATTGACTAATGTTCCGGGGGCTGAGTAGCACAATTGGAAAGTACATGGTCTCGGTGTACCTCTGGCCTTCTCTCGCCCTGGATCTGGCCTGCTCTCTCTTTGGCTCTGGCCTGCCCTTGCCTTAGCTCCGGCCTGCTCTCGCTCTGACTCTGGCCTGCCCTCGCCCTGGCTACTGCCTGCCCTCATCCTTGCTCCGGCCTGCTCTCACTCTGGCTCTGACCTGCCCTCGCCTTGGCTCCGGCCTGCTCTCGCCCTGGCCTGTCCTCGCCCTGGCTCCGGCCTGCCCTTGCTCTGGCTCCGGCCTGCCCTTGCTCTGGCTAGCCCTCGCCTTGGCTCCGGCCTGCTCTCGCCCTGGCTCTGGCCTGCTCTTGCTCCCTTCCTCGGTGTTCCCTCCCCCCACTCCAGCCAGGGACAGGGACTGTCGTGCCCATCTCAGGGGCATATTGGTCGCCCTGCCCCAAGGCAATGTGGTGTAATGCATGCAGGTGTCGGGGTCCTGATCCACACTCCATCCTTACCTGGGTGAGGTGCAATACCTCTGTAGCAACGGAGCCCTCGGGGTGCTACAGTTCCATTTATCTTCAGCCTAGGTGACGTATTGCGTAAGCAGGGTATACATTATTCTTTATGCCCTCAGGAGCAGCCTGTATTGTATATTAGATTGTAAGCTCGTAGGCAGGGCCGTGATGGTCCTCTGTCTACCCCAAGATTTTTAAGTGAATAATATGGCCTGCTCTTGCTCTGGCCTGCCCTAATCTTGACTCCGGCCTGCTCTCGCTCGTTATGGCCAGCCTTTGCCTTGGCTCCGGCATGCTCTCTCTCGCTCTGGCGTAGGCCTGCTGTCGCTCTGGCTCTGTCTGGCCTGCCCTTGCCTTGGCTCCGGACTGCTCTTGGTCTGGCCCTGGCCTGCCCTCGCCCTGGCTCCGGCCTGTCTGGCCTTCTCTTCTCTGGCCTGCCCTCGCCCTGGCTCCGGCCTGCTTTTGCTCTGGCTCTGGCCTGCCCTTGCCTTGGCTCTGGCCTTCTATCGCTCTGGCTCTGGCCTGCCCTTGCCTTGGCTCTGGCCTACTCTCACCTTGGCTCCGGCCTGCTCTCGCCCTGGCTCCGGCCTGCCCTTGCTCTAGCTCCGCCCTGCCCTCGCATTGGCTCCGGTCTACTCTTGCTCTGGCCTGCTCTTGCTCTGGCCTGACCTTGGCTCCGGCCTGCTCTCGCTCTCACTTTGGTCTGCCCTCGCCCTGGCCTGCTCTCGCCCTGGCTCCGCCTGCACTCGTCCTGGCTCCGGCCTGCTCTCGCTCTGGCCAGCCCTCGTCTTGGCTCCGGCCAACACGTCCTCTTGCCCCGGCCTGCCTTCGCCTTGGCTCCTGCCTGCTCTCGCTCTGGCTCTGGCCTGCTCTCGCTCTGGCATGCCTTCGCCTTGGCTCCGGACTGCTCTCGCTCTGGCCTGCTCTCGCTCTGGCTTGGGCCTGTCCTTGCCTTGGCTCCGGCCTGCTCTCGCTCTGGCATACCCTGGCTCTGCCTCTGGCCTGCCCTTGCCTTAGCTCCGGCCTGCTCTCGCTCTAGCTCCGCACTGCCCTCACCCTGGCTCCGCTATGCCATAGCTCGGGCTCCGGCCTGCCCTCGCCTTGGCTCCGTCCCGCTCTCGCCATGGCTCTGGCCTACTCTCTCTCTGGCTCTGGCCTACCGTCGCCCTGGCTCCGGCCTACTCTCGCTCTGGCCTGCTCTTGCTCTGGCCTCGCCTTGGCTCCGGCCTGCTCTCGCTCTCACTCTGGTCTGCCCTCACCCTGGCCGCCCGCTCTGGCTCTTGCTCTGGCCTGCTCTCGCGCTGGCTCTGGCCTGCTCTCGTCCTGGCTCCGGACTGCTCTCGCTCTGGCCTGCCCTCGCTTTGGCTCCGTCCGGCCTGCTCTCGACCTGGCTCCAGCCTGCTCTCGCTCTGGCTTAGGCCTTCCCTCGCCCTAGCTCCGGCCTGCCGTTGCTCTGGCTCCGGCCAGCCCTCGCCTTGGATACGGCCAGCACCTGCTCTGGCTCCGGCCTGCCTTCTTCGCCTTGGCTTCGGACTGCTCTCGCTCAGGCCTGCTCTCGCTCTGGCCTGTCCATGCCTTGGCTCCGGCCTGCTCTTGCTCTGGCCTACCCTGGCTCTGCCTCTGGCCAGCCCTCGCCCTGGCTCCGGAGCCAGAGCGAGAGCAGGCCGGCCTGCCCTTGCCCTGGCTCCAGCCTGCCCTCGCTCTGGCTCCGGCCTGCCCTCGCCCTGGCTCCGGCATTCTCTCGCTCTGGTTTCGGCCTGCTCTCGCCTTCGATCCGTCCGGCCTGCCTTTGCCATGGCTACGGCCTGCTATCGCTCTGGCTCCGGCCTGCCTTTGCCTTGGCTCCGGCCTGCTCTCCTCCGGCCTGCTCTAGCTCAGGCTCTGGCCTGCTCTCGCTGTGGCTCTGGCCTGCCTTCGCCTTGGCCAGAGCGAGATTTGGCCAGAGCCAAGGCAAGGGCAGGCCAGAGCCAGAGAGAAAGAAGGCCGGAGCCAAGGCAAGGGCAGCCGGAACCAGGCCGAGAGCAGGCCAGAGCCAGGGCGAGAGCAGGCCGGAGCCAAGGCGAGAGCAGGGCGAGGGCAGGCCAGAGCCAGAGTCAGATCAGGCCGGAGACAAGGCGAGGGCAGGCCAGAGCCAGAGCAGGCCGGACGGAGCCAAGCAAGGGCAGGCCAGAGCCAAAGTGAGAGCAGTCCGGAGCCAAAGCGAGGGCAGGCCAGAGCCAGAGCGGGAGCAAGCCGGAGGGAGCAAAGTCAGGGGCAGGCCAGAGCCAGAGCGAGAGCAGGCCAGAGGCAGAGCGAGAACAGGCCGTACGTAGCCAGGGCAAGGGCAGGCCGGAGCCAGAGCGAGAGTTGGCCAGAGCCAAGGCAAGGGCAGGCCAGAGCAAGAGAAGGCTAGAGCCAAGGCAAGGGCACGCCGGAACCAGGGCAAGAGCAGGCCAGAGCCAGGGCAAGAGCAGGCCAGAGCGAGAGCACGCCAGAGCCAGGGCTGGCCCGAGCCAGAGTCAGAGCAGGCCGGAGTCAAGGCGAGGGCAGGCCGGAGCCAAGGCGAGAACATTCCGGAGCCAGGGCAGGCCAGAGCCAGAGCAAGAGCAGGCCGGAGCCAAAGCGAGGGCACGCCAGAGTGAGAGCAGGCCAGAGCGAGAGCAGGCCGGAGCCAGGGCGAGGGCAGGCCAGAGCCAGAGCGAGAGTAGGCCAGAGCCAAGGGAAGGGCAGGCGAGAGCCAGAGCGAGAGAAGGCCAGAGCCAAGGCAAGGGCAGGCCGGAACCAGGGCGAGAGGAGGCCGGAGACAGGGCGAGAGCAGGCAAGAGCCAATGCGAGGGCTGGCCGGAGCCAGAGCAAGGGAAGGCCGGAGTCAGGGCGAGGGCAGGCAGGAGCCAGAGCGAGGGCAGGCAGGAGCCAGAGCGAGAGCAGGCTGGAGCCAAGGCGAGAGAAGGCCGGAGCCAAGGTGAGGGTAGGCTAGAGCCAGGGCGAGGGCAGGTCAGAGTCAGAGCGAGAGCAGGCCGAAGCTAAGTCAAGGGCAGGCCACAGCCAGAGAGAGAGCAGGCCGGAGCCAAGGCATGGGCAGGCCAGAGCCAGAGAGAGAGCAGGCCGGAGCCAGGGCGAGGGCAGGCCAGAGCCAGAGCAGGTCGGAGGCAGGGCAAGAGCAGGCCGGAGCCAATGCGAGAGCTAGCCGGAGCCAGAGCCCTTAAGGGCAGGCCGGAGTCAGGGTGAGGGCAGGCCGTAGCCAGAGCGAGTGCAGGCCGGAGCCAAGGCGAGACAAGGCCGGAGTCAATGCGAGGGAAGGCCACAGCCAAGGCAAGGGGGCAGGCAGGAGCGAGAGTAGGCCAGAGCCAGAGCGAGGGCAGGCCGGAGCCAAGGAGAGGACAGGCCAGAGCCAGAGCGAGAGCAGGCCAGAGCCAGAGCGAGAGTAGGCCGGAGCCAAGGCAAGGGCAGGCCAGAGCCAGTGCGATGGCAGGCCAGAGCCAGAGCATGCCGGAGCCAGGGCAAGAGCAGGCCGGAGCCAAGGCGAGAGCAGGACAGAGCAAGAGCGAGAGCAGGCCAGAGCCAAGGCAAGGGCAGGCCAGAGCCAGAGAGAGAGCAGGCCGGAGCCAGGGCGAGGGCAGGCCAGAGCCAGAGCAGGTCGGAGGCAGGGCGAGAACAGGCCGGAGCCAATGCGAGAGCTGGCCGGAGCCAGAGCCCTTAAGGGCAGGCCGGAGTCACGAGGGCAGGCCGTAGCCAGAGCGAGTGCAGGCCGGAGCCAAGGCGAGACAAGGCCGGAGTCAAGGCGAGGGTAGGCCACAGCCAAGGCAAGGGGGAAGGCAGGAGCAGAGTAGGCCAGAGCCAGAGCGAGGGCAGGCCGGAGCCAAGGAGAGGACAGGCCAGAGCCAGAGCGAGAGCAGGCGCAGAGCCAGAGCGAGAGTAGGCCGGAGCCAAGGCAAGGGCAGGCCAGAGCCAGTGCGATGGCAGGCCAGAGCCAGAGCGAGAGCATGCCGGAGCCAGGGCAAGAGCAGGCCGGAGCCAAGGCGAGGGCAGGACAGAGCCAGAGCGAGACCAGGCCAGAGCTAAGGCAAGGGCAGGCCAGAGCCAGAGAGAGAGCAGGTCGGAGCCAGGGCGAGAGCAGGCAAGAGCCAATGAGAGGGCAGGCCGGAGCCAGAGCAAGGGCAGGCCGGAGTTAGGGCGAGGGCAGGCAGGAGCCAGAGCGAGGGCAGGCAGGAGCCAGAGCGAGAGCAGGCTGGAGCCAAGGCAAGAGCAGGCCGGAACCAAGGTGAGGGTAGGCTAGAGCCAGGGCGAGGGCAGGTCAGAGTCAGAGCGAGAGCAGGCCGAAGCTAAGTCAAGGGCAGGCCAGAGCCAGAGAGAGAGCAGGCCGGAGCCAAGGCATGGGCAGGCCAGAGCCAGAGAGAGAGCAGGCCGGAGCCAGGGCGAGGGCAGGCCAGAGCCAGAGCCAGAGAAGGTCGGATGCAGGGCGAGAGCAGGCCGTAACCAATGCGAGAGCTGGCCGGAGCCAGAGCAAGGGCAGGCCAGAGTCAGAGCGAGGGCAGGCCGTAGCCAGAGCGAGAGCAGGCCGGAGCCAAGGCGAATGCAGGCCGGAACGAGGGCAAGAACAGGTAGGAGCCAAGGTGAGGGCAGGCCGGAGCCAGAGAGATAGCAGGCCAGAGCCAAGGCGAGAGCAGGCCGGACGGAGCCAAGGCGAGAGTAGGCCGGACGGACCCAGGGCAAGAGCAGGACAGAGCGAGAGCAGGCCGGAGCCAGGACGAGGGCAGGCCGGAGCCAGTGCGAGAGCAGGCCGGAGCCAAGGAGAGGACAGGCCAGAGCCAGAGCGAGAGCAAGCAAGAGACAGGGGCGAGAGCAGGCCGGAGCCAAGGCAAGGGCAGACCAGAGCGAGAGCAGGCTGGAGCCAGGGCGAGAGGAGGCCGGAGCCATGGCGAGGGCAGGCCAGAGGCAGAGCGACGGCAGGCCGGAGCCAGGGCGAGGGCAGGCCGGAGCCAGGGTGAGGGCAGGCCAGAGCCAGAGCAGGCTGGAGCCAGGGCGAGGGCAGGCAGGGGCCAGAGCGATAGCACACTGGAGCCAAGGCCCTCGGGCAGGCCAGAGCCAGAGCGAAGGCAGGTCAGAGCCAGATCAAGAGCAGGCCGGAGTCAAGTTGAGAAGGCCGGAGCCAATGCAAGGGCAGGACAGAACAAGGGCTAGATCAGGCCCGAGACAGGGCGAGGCCAGAGCGAGAGCAGGCCACAGCCAGAGTGAGAGTATGCCGGAGCCAGGGTGAGGGCAGGCCAGAGCCAGAGAGAGAGAGGGCCGGAGCGAGGGCGGGCCAGAGCCAAAGCGAGAACCGGCCGGAGCCAGAGCAAGAGCAGGCCGGAGCTAAGGCGAGCGCAGGCCGGAGCCAGAGCGATGGCAGGCCGGAGCCAGGGCAAGGGCTGTCCGGAACTAGAGCGAGAGCAGGCCGGAGCCAAGGTGAGAGCTGGCCGGAGTAAAGGCGAGGGCAGGCCAGAGGCAGAGCCAGGGCAGGCCAGAGCCAGAGCAAGAGCAGGCCAGAGGCAGAGCCAGGGCAGGCCAGAGCCAGAGCAAGAGCAGGCCGGAGCCAAGGCGAGGGCAGGCCAGAACCAGAGCAAGAGCAGGTCGTAGCCAAGGCGAGGGCAGGCCGCATGAGCCAGACTGGAACCAGAGCGAGAGCAGGCCGGTGCCAAGGCTCTAGGTCGTATTCAGGTCGAGAACAGGCAGGAGCCAAGGCGAGGGCAGGCAGGAGCCAGAGAGATAGCATGCCAGAGCGAGAGCAGGCCGGAGCCAGGACGAGGGCAGGCCGGAGCCAGTGCGAGAGCATGCCGGAGACAAGGAAAGAACAGGCAAGAGCCAGAGCAAGCAAGAGCAAGGGCGAGAGCAGGCCGGATCCAGGATGAGGGCAGGCCAGAGCTAGAGCAAGAGCAGGCGGAGCCAGGGCGAAAGCAGGCTTGAGCCAGAGCGAGGGCTGGCTGGAGCCAGAGCAAGGGCAGGCCGGAGCCAGAGCAAGGGCAGGCCGGAGCCAGGGCGAGGGCAGGCCGGAGCCAAAGCGAGAGCAGGCCGGAGCCAAGGCGAGAGCAGACCGGAGCCAAGGCGAGAGCAGACAGGAGCCAAGGCGAGAGCAGGCCGGAGCCAAGGCGAGGGCAGGTCAGAGCCAGAGCCAGAGCAGGTCAGAGCCAGAGTGAGAGCAGGCTGGAGCCAGAGCGAGAGCAGGCCGGAGCCAAGGCGAGGGCAGGCCAGAGCCAGATCCAAAGCAGGCCGGAGCCAGGGCGAGGGCAGGCCAGAGTCAGAGCGGGAGCAGGCCGGAGCCAAGGCGAGGGCACGCCAGAGCCAGAGCGAGAGCAGGCCAGAGCAAGAACGAGAGCAGACCGGAGCCAGGTCGAGGGCAGGCCAGAGCGAGAGTGGGCCAGAGCCAAGGCAAGGGCAGGCCAGAGCCAGAGCGAGAGAAGGCCGGCCGTCGGAGTCAAGGCAAGAGCAGGCCGGAACCAGGGCGAAAACAGGTCGGAGCCAGGGCGAGGCCAGAGCCAGAGCAGGCCAGAGCCAGAGAGAGAGTAGGCCAGAGCCAGGGCGAGGGCAGGCCAGAGCCAGAGCGAGAGCAGGCCGGAGCCAGGGCAAGAGCAGACCGGAGCCAGGGCAAGAGCAGGCCGGAGCCAGGGCACGAGCAGGTCAGAGCCAAGGCGAGGGAAGGCTAGCAGGCCAGAGACAGAGTGAGAGCAGTTCGGAGCCAAGGCAAGGAAGGGCAGGCCAGAGCGAGAGAGAGCAGGCATGAGCCAGAGCTAGAGAAGGCTGGACCAGGGCGAGGGCAGACCAGAGTCAGAGCGAAAGGAGGCCGGAGCCAAGGCGAGGGTAGATCAGGCCAGAGTCAGGGTGAGGGCATGCCGGAGCCAGGGCGAGGGCAGGCCGGAGCCAGGGCGAGGGCAGGACGGAGCCAGGGCGAGAGCAGGCCGGAGCCAAGGTGAGGGCATGCCGGAGCCAGAGCAGGAGCTGGCCGGAGCCAAGGCGAGGGCTGCCCAGAGCCAGAGCAAGGGCAGGTCGGAGCCAGGGCGAGGGCAGGTAGAAGCCAGAGCGAGAGCAGGCCAGAGCCAAGGTGAGAGCAGGCCGGAGCCAAGGCGAGAGCAGACCAGAGTCAGAGCGAGAGCAGGCCGAAGCCAAGGAGAGGGCAGGCCGGAGCCAAGGAGAGGGCAGGCCAGAGGCAGAGACAGGGCAGGCCAGAGGCAGAGCCAGGGCATGCCAGAGGCAGAGCCAGGGCAGGCCAGAGCAGGCCGGAGACAAGGCGAGGGCAGGCCGAAGCCAGAGCGAGAGCAGGCCGGAGCCAGGGCGAGAGCAGGCCGGAACCAGAGCGATGGCAGGCCGGAGCCAGGGCGAGAGCAGGCCGGAACCAGAGCGATGGCAGGCCGGAGCCAGGGCGAGGGCAGTCCGGAGCTAGAGCGAGAGCAGGCCGGAGCCAAGGCGAGAGCAGGGCCGGAGCCAAGGCGAGAGCAGGGCCGGAGCCAAGGCGAGAGCAGGGCCGGAGCCAAGGCGAGGGTAGGCCAGAGGCAGACCAGGGCAGGCCAGCGCCAGAGCGAGAGCAGGCCGGAGCCAAGGCGAGGGCAGGCCAGAGCCAGAGCGAGAGCAGGTCGGAGCCAAGGCGAGGGCAGGCCAGAGCCAGAGCGAGAGCAGGCCGGAGCCAAGTCGAGGGCAGGACAGAGCCAGAGCGAAAGCAGGCCAGAGCCAAAGCGAGAGCAGTCGGGAGCCAAGGAAAGGGCAGGCCACAGCCAGAGGTAGAGCAGGCTTGAGCCAGAGCGAGGGCAGGCCGGAGCCAAGGCGAAGGCAGGCCAGAACCAGAGCAAGAGCAGCCCGGAGTCAAGAAGAGGGCAGGTCAGAGCAAGAGCAGTCAGGAGCCAGGGCGAGGGCAGGCCAGAGCCAGAGCAAGAGCAGGCCGGAGCCAAGGCGAGGGCTGGCCGGAGCCAGAGTAAGGGCAGGCTGGAGCTAGGGCGAGGGCAGGCCGGAGCCAGGGCGAGGGAAGGCCGGAGCCAAGGCGAGAGCAGGCTGGAACCAGGGCGAGAGCAGGCCGGAGCCAAGACGAGGGCAGGCCAGTACGAGAGCAGGCCGGAGCCAGGAGGAGGGCAGGCCAGAGCCAGAGCGAGAGCAGGTCAGAGCCAAGGCGAGGGCAGGCCAGAGCCAGAGCGAGAGCAGGCCGGAGCCAAGTCGAGGGCAGGACAGAGCCAGAGCGAAAGCAGGCCAGAGCCAGAGCGAGAGCAGTCGGGAGCCAAGGAAAGGGCAGGCCACAGCCAGAGGTAGAGCAGGCTTGAGCCAGAGCGAGGGCAGGCCGGAGCCAAGGAGAGGGCAGACACGAGCCAAGGAGAGGGCAGGTCAGAGGCAGAGCCAGGGCAGGCCAGAGCCAGAGCGAGAGCAGGCCGGAGACAAGGCGAGGGCAGGCCGAAGCCAGAGCGAGAGCAGGCCGGAGCCAGGGCGAGAGCAGGCCGGAACCAGAGCGATGGCAGGCCGGAGCCAGGGCGAGGGCAGTCCGGAGCTAGAGCGAGAGCAGGGCCGGAGCCAAGGCGAGGGTAGGCCAGAGGCAGACCAGGGCAGGCCAGCGCCAGAGCGAGAGCAGGCTGGAGCCAAGGCGAGGGCAGGCCAGAGCCAGAGCGAGAGCAGGTCGGAGCCAAGGCGAGGGCAGGCCAGAGCGAGAGCAGGCCGGAGCCAAGTCGAGGGCAGGACAGAGCCAGAGCGAAAGCAGGCCAGAGCCAGAGCGAGAGCAGTCGGGAGCCAAGAAAAGGGCAGGCCACAGCCAGAGGTAGAGCAGGCTTGAGCCAGAGCGAGGGCAGGCCGGAGCCAAGGCGAAGGCAGGCCAGAACCAGAGCGAGACCAGGCCAGAGTCAAGAAGAGGGCAGGCCAGAGCAAGAGCAGTCTGGAGCCAGGGCGAGGGCAGGCCAGAGCCAGAGCAAGAGCAGGCCGGAGCCAAGGCAAGGGCTGGTCGGAGCCAGAGTAAGGCAGGCTGGAGCTAGGGCGAGGGCAGGCCGGAGCCAGAGCAAGAGCAGGCCGGAGCCAAGGCGAGAGCAGGCCGGAGCCAAGGTGAGGGCAGGCCAAAGCCAGAGCGAGAGCAGGCAGGAGCCAAGGTGAGGGAAGGCCAGAGACAGATCCAGAGCAGGCCGGAGCCAGGGCGAGGGCAGGCCGGAGCCAGGGCGAGGGCAGGCCAGAGTCAGAGTGAAAGCAGGCCGGAGCCAAAGCGAGGGCATGCCAGAGCGAGAACTGGCCAGAGCGAGAGCAGGCCAGAGTGAGAGCAGGCCGGAGCCAGGGCGAAGCCAGGCCAGAGCCAGAGCGAGAGTAGGCCAGAGCCAAGGCAAGGGCAGGCCAGAGCCAGAGCGAGAGAAGGCCAGAGCCAAGGCAAGGGCAGGCCGGAACCAGGGCGAGAGGAGGCCAGAGCGAGAGCAGGCCAGAGCGAGAGTAGGCCGGAGCCAGGGCAAGGGCAGGTCAGAGCCAGAGAGAGCAGGCCAGAGCCAGTGTGAGGGAAGGTCAGAGCAAGAGCGAGAGCAGGCCAGAGCCAGGGCAAGAGCAGGCCGGAGCCAAGGCGAGGGCAGGACAGAGCCAGAGCGAGAGCAGGCCAGAGCCTTGAAGGAAAGGGCAGGCCAGAGCCAGAGAGAGAGCAGGTCGGAGCCAGGGCGAGAGCAGGCAAGAGCCAATGCGAGGGCTGGCCGGAGCCAGAGCAAGGGCAGGCCGGAGTCAGGGCGAGGGCAGGCAGGAGCCAGAGGGAGAGCAGGCCGGAGACAAGGCGACAGCAGGCCGGAGACAAGGTGAGGGTAGGCCAGAGCAAGGGCGAGGGCAGGTCAGAGTCGGAGCGAGAGCAGGCCGGAGCTAAGGCAAGGGCAGGCCAGAGCCAGAGAGAGAGCAGGCCGGAGCCAATGGGCAGGCCAGAGCCAGAGAGAGAGCAGGCCGGAACCAGGGCGAGGGCAGGCCAGAACCAGAGCGAGAGCAGGTCGGAGGCAGGGCGAGAGCAGGCCGGAGCCAATGCGAGGGCTGGCCGGAGCCAGAGCAAGGGCAGGCCGGAGTCAGGCCGAGGGCAGGCCAGAGCCAGAGCGAGAGCAGGCCGGAGCCAAGTCGAGGGCAGGACAGAGCCAGAGCGAAAGCAGGCCAGAGCCAGAGCGAGAGCAGTCGGGAGCCAAGGAAAGGGCAGGCCACAGCCAGAGGTAGAGCAGGCTTGAGCCAGAGCGAGGGCAGGCCGGAGCCAAGGAGAGGGCAGACCCGAGCCAAGGAGAGGGCAGGTCAGAGGCAGAGCCAGGGCAGGCCAGAGCCAGAGCGAGAGCAGGCCGGAGACAAGGCGAGGGCAGGCCGAAGCCAGAGCGAGAGCAGGCCGGAGCCAGGGCGAGAGCAGGCCGGAACCAGAGCGATGGCAGGCCGGAGCCAGGGCGAGGGCAGTCCGGAGCTAGAGCGAGAGCAGGGCCGGAGCCAAGGCGAGGGTAGGCCAGAGGCAGACCAGGGCAGGCCAGCGCCAGAGCGAGAGCAGGCTGGAGCCAAGGCGAGGGCAGGCCAGAGCCAGAGCGAGAGCAGGTCGGAGCCAAGGCGAGGGCAGGCCAGAGCGAGAGCAGGCCGGAGCCAAGTCGAGGGCAGGACAGAGCCAGAGCGAAAGCAGGCCAGAGCCAGAGCGAGAGCAGTCGGGAGCCAAGAAAAGGGCAGGCCACAGCCAGAGGTAGAGCAGGCTTGAGCCAGAGCGAGGGCAGGCCGGAGCCAAGGCGAAGGCAGGCCAGAACCAGAGCGAGACCAGGCCAGAGTCAAGAAGAGGGCAGGCCAGAGCAAGAGCAGTCTGGAGCCAGGGCGAGGGCAGGCCAGAGCCAGAGCAAGAGCAGGCCGGAGCCAAGGCAAGGGCTGGTCGGAGCCAGAGTAAGGCAGGCTGGAGCTAGGGCGAGGGCAGGCCGGAGCCAGAGCAAGAGCAGGCCGGAGCCAAGGCGAGAGCAGGCCGGAGCCAAGGTGAGGGCAGGCCAAAGCCAGAGCGAGAGCAGGCAGGAGCCAAGGTGAGGGAAGGCCAGAGACAGATCCAGAGCAGGCCGGAGCCAGGGCGAGGGCAGGCCGGAGCCAGGGCGAGGGCAGGCCAGAGTCAGAGTGAAAGCAGGCCGGAGCCAAAGCGAGGGCACGCCAGAGCGAGAACTGGCCAGAGCGAGAGCAGGCCAGAGCGAGAGCAGGCCGGAGCCAGGGCGAAGCCAGGCCAGAGCCAGAGCGAGAGTAGGCCAGAGCCAAGGCAAGGGCAGGCCAGAGCCAGAGCGAGAGAAGGCCAGAGCCAAGGCAAGGGCAGGCCGGAACCAGGGCGAGAGGAGGCCAGAGCGAGAGCAGGCCAGAGCGAGAGTAGGCCGGAGCCAGGGCAAGGGCAGGTCAGAGCCAGAGAGAGCAGGCCAGAGCCAGTGCGAGGGAAGGTCAGAGCAAGAGCGAGAGCAGGCCAGAGCCAGGGCAAGAGCAGGCCGGAGCCAAGGCGAGGGCAGGACAGAGCCAGAGCGAGAGCAGGCCAGAGCCTTGAAGGAAAGGGCAGGCCAGAGCCAGAGAGAGAGCAGGTCGGAGCCAGGGCGAGAGCAGGCAAGAGCCAATGCGAGGGCTGGCCGGAGCCAGAGCAAGGGCAGGCCGGAGTCAGGGCGAGGGCAGGCAGGAGCCAGAGGGAGAGCAGGCCGGAGACAAGGCGACAGCAGGCCGGAGACAAGGTGAGGGTAGGCCAGAGCAAGGGCGAGGGCAGGTCAGAGTCGGAGCGAGAGCAGGCCGGAGCTAAGGCAAGGGCAGGCCAGAGCCAGAGAGAGAGCAGGCCGGAGCCAATGGGCAGGCCAGAGCCAGAGAGAGAGCAGGCCGGAACCAGGGCGAGGGCAGGCCAGAACCAGAGCGAGAGCAGGTCGGAGGCAGGGCGAGAGCAGGCCGGAGCCAATGCGAGGGCTGGCCGGAGCCAGAGCAAGGGCAGGCCGGAGTCAGGCCGAGGGCAGGCTGTAGCCAGAGCGAGAGCAGGCCGGAGCCAAGGCGAGAGCAGGCCGGAGTCAAGGCGAGGGTCGGCCGGAGTCAAGGCGAGGCAGGCCGGAGCCCGAGATAGAGAAGGCCAGAGCGAAAGCAAGGGCAGGCCAGAGCGAGAGTAGGCCGGAGCCAGGGCAAGGGCAGGCCAGAGCCAGAGAGAGAGCAGGCCGGAGCCAGGGCGAGGGCAGTCCGGAGCTAGAGCGAGAGCAGGCCGGAGCCAAGTCGAGGGCAGGCCAGAGCCAGAGCGAAAGCAGGCCACAGCGAGAGTAGTCCGGAGCCAAGGAAAGGGCAGGCCACAGCCAGAGGTAGAGCAGGCTTGAGCCAGAGCGAGGGCAGGCCGGAGCCAGAGCGAGAGCAGGCCCAGAGCAAGAGCAGTCCGGAGCCGGGGCCCTCGAGGGCAGGCCGGAGCCAGAGCAAGAGCAGGCCGGAGCCAAGGCGAGGGCTGGCCGGAGCCTGGGCGAGGGCAGGCCAGAGCCAGAGCGAGAGTAGGCCAGAGCCAAGGCAAGGGCAGGCCAGAGCCAGAGCGAGAGAAGGCCAGAGCCAAGGCAAGGGCGGGCCGGAACCAGGGCGAGAGGAGGCCGGAGACAGGGCGAGGCCAGAGCGAGAGCAGGGCAGAGCCAGAGCGAGAGTAGGCCGAAGCCAGGGCAAGGGCAAGCCAGAGCCAGAGAGAGACCAGGCCGGAGCCAGTGCAAGGGCAGGCCAGAGCCAGAGCGAGAGCAGGCCAGAGCCAAGGCAAGGGCAGGCCAGAGCCAGAGAGAGAGCAGGTCGGAGCCAGGGCGAGAGCAGGCCGGAGCCAATGCTAGGGCAGGCTGGAGCCAGAGCAAGGGCAGGCCGGAGTCACGGCGAGGGCAGGCAGGAGCCAGAGCGAGAGTAGGCCGGAGCAAAGGCGAGAGCAGGCCGGAGCCAAGGCGAGGGTAGGTCAGAGTCAAAGCGAGAGAAGGCCGGAGCTAAGGCAAGGGCAGGCCAGAGCCAGAGAGAGAGCAGGCCGGAGCCAAGGCATGGGCAGGCCAGAGCCAGAGAAAGAGCAGGCCGGAGCCAGGGCGAGGGCATGCCAGAGCCAGAGCGAGAGCAGGTCGGAGGCAGGGCGAGAGCAGGCCGGAGCCAATGCGAGGGCTGGCTGGACCCAGAGCAAGGGCAGGCCGGAGTCAGGGCGAGGGCAGGCCGTAGCCAGAGCGAGAGCAGGTCGGAGCCAAGGCGAGACGCAGGCCGGAGTCAAGGCGAGGGTAGGCCAGAGCCAAGGCAAGGGCAGACCGGAGCCAGAGATAGAGAAGGCCAGAGCCAAGGCAAGGGCAGGCCGGAACCAGGGCGAGAGCAGGATGGAGACAGGGCGAGGTCAGAGCGAGAGTAGGCCGGAGCCAGGGCAAGGGCAGGCCAGAGCCAGAGAGAGAGCAGGACGTAGCCAAGGCGAGGGCAGGCCGGAGCCCGAGCTGTGGCATAGTGGAGCCAGGGCGAGGGCAGGACGGAACTAGAGCGAGAGCAGGCTGGAGCCAAGGCGAGAGCAGGCCGTAGCCAAGGCGAGGGCAGGCCAGAAGCAGAGCCAGAGCAAGAGCAGGCCAGAGCGAGAGCAGGCCGGAGCCCAGGCAAGGACAGACCAGAGCCAAAGCGAGAGCAGGCCAGAGCCAGAGAGAGAGCAGCCCGGAGCCAAGGCGAAGGCAGGCTAGAGCCAGAGCGAGAGCAGGCCAGAGCCAGAGCGAGAGCAGGCCGGAGCAAAGGCAAAGGCAGGCCAGAGCCAGAGTGAGAGCAGGCCGGAGCCAGGGCGAGGGCAGTCCGGAGCTAGAGCGAGAGCAGGCCGGAGCCAAGGCGAGGGCAGGCCAGAGCCAGAGCTAGAGCGGGCCGGAGCCAAGTCGAGGGCAGGACAGAGCCAGAGCGAAAGCAGGCCAGAGCCAGAGCAGTCCGGAGCCAAGGAAAGGGCAGGCCACAGCCAGAGGTAGAGCAGGCTTGAGCCAGAGCGAGGGCAGGCCGGAGCCAAGGCGAAGGCAGGCCAGAACCAGAGCGAGAGCAGGCCGGAGTCAAGACGAGGGTAGGCCAGAGCAAGAGCAGTCCGGAGCCAGGGCCCTCGAGGGCAGGCCAGAGCCAGAGCAAGAGCAGGCCGGAGCCAAGGCAAGGGCAGGCCAGAGCCAGAGCGAGAGAAAACCAGAGCCAAGGCAAGGGTAGGCCGGAACCAGGGCGAGAGGAGGCCGGAGATAGGGCGAGGCCAGAGCCAGAGCAGGCCAGAGCCAGAGCGAGAGTAGGCCGAAGCCAGGGTTAGGGCAGGCAGGAGCCAGAGCGAGAGTAGGCCGGAGCAAAGGCGAGAGCAGGCCGGAGCCAAGGCGAGGGTAGGCCAGAGCCATGGCGAGGGCAGGTCAGAGTCAGAGCGAGAGAAGGCCGCAGCTAAGGAAAGGGCAGGCCAGAGCCAGAGAGAGAGAAGGCCGGAGGCAAGGCATGGGCAGGCCAGAGCCAGAAAGAGAGCAGGTCGGAGGCAGGGCGAGAGCAGGCCGGAGCCAATGCGAGGGCTGGCCGGACCCAGAGCAAGGGCAGGCCGGAGTCAGGGCGAGGGCAGGCCGTAGCCAGAGCGAGAGCAGGCCGGAGCCAAGGAGAGATGCAGGCCGGAGTCAAGGCGAGGGTAGGCCAGAGCCAAGGCAAGGGCAGACCGGAGCAAGAGATAGAGAAGGCCAGAGCCAAGGCAAGGGCAGGCCAGAGCAAGAGCGAGAGCAGGCCGGAGCCAAGGCGAGGGTAGGCAAGAGCCAGAGCGAGAGCAGGCCGGAGACAGGGCGAGGGCAGGCAAGAGCCAGAGTGAGAGCACGGCGGAACCAGGGCGAGGGCAGGCCAGAGCGAGAGCACGCCGGAGCCAGGGCGAGGGCAGGCCGGAGCCAGGGCGAGGGCAGGACGGAGCCAGGGCGAGGGCAGGACGGAGCCAAGGTAAGGGCAGGCCAGAGCCAGAGCGAGAGCAGGCCAGAGCCAGAACGAGAGCAGGCCGGAGCCAGGGCGAGGGCAGGCCGGAGCCAAAACGAGAGCAGGCCAGATTCAGGGCGAGAGCAGGCCGAAGCCAAGGCAAGGGCAGGCCAGAGCGAGAGCAGGTTGACGCCAGAGCAGGCCAGAGCCAGGGCGAGGGCAGGCCAGAGCCAAAACGAGAGCTGGCCAGAGCCAAAACGAGAGCTGGCCAGAGCCAAAACGAGAGCTGGCCAGAGCCAAAACGAGAGCTGGCCAGACTCAGGGCGAGAGCAGGCCGAAGCCAAGGGAAGGGCAGGCCAGAGCCAGAGCGAGAGCAGGCCGGAGCCAGAGCGAGAGCAGGCCGGAGCCAAGGCGAGAATAGGCCCGGTGTCAGTTCGAGAGCAGGCCAGAGCCAGAGCGAGAGCAGGACAGAGCCAGGGCAAAGGCAGGCCAGAGCCAGAGCGAGAGCAGGCCGGAGCCAGGATATTTCAAAGCAAGCAGACCTCTAATATGGGCCATAGAAGTATGTATAGATTTACATTTCTATAACCTTTATGCCCATATTAGAGGTCTGATAATTCCTAGGGGGTGAGAGGTTCCCTTTAAAGCTTGTGTCGTGGTTGGCCTCTAGCCTGGTGTCTCATGTGTTGAGTTTGCCCACTCCGGGTCCTCCTGAAGGAGGAAGTAGGATTTCTCTTTTTATTTTGTGCTTTTGGCTTCTTGCCCAGTGATAGGGGCGGATCTCATCCTCTCAGGCCTAGCCCAACCCTAACCCTAGCCCTAACCCTAACCCCAACCCTAACCCTACCACAACCCTAACCCTAGAGGCAAGGGCAGGCCAGAGCGAGAGCAGGCCAGACCCAGGGCGAGGGCAGGCGAGAGCCAAAACGAAAGCTGGCCAGAGCCAAAACGAGAGATGGCCAGACTCAGGGCGAGAGCAGGCCGAAGCCAAGGGAAGGGCAGGCCAGAGCCAGAGCGAGAGCAGGCCGGAGCCAGAGCGAGAGCAGGCCGGAGCCAAGGCGAGAATAGGCCCGGTGCCAGTTCGAGAGCAGGCCGGAGGCAGAGCGAGAGCAGGACAGAGCCAGGGCAAAGGCAGGCCAGAGCCAGAGCGAGAGCAGGCCGGAGCCAGGATATTTCAAAGCAAGCAGACCTCTAATATGGGCCATAGAAGTATGTATAGATTTACATTTCTATAACCTTTATGCCCATATTAGAGGTCTGATAATTCCTAGGGGGTGAGAGGTTCCCTTTAAAGCTTGTGTCGTGGTTGGCCTCTAGCCTGGTGTCTCATGTGTTGAGTTTGCCCACTCCGGGTCCTCCTGAAGGAGGAAGTAGGATTTCTCTTTTTATTTTGTGCTTTTGGCTTCTTGCCCAGTGATAGGGGCGGATCTCATCCTCTCAGGCCTAGCCCAACCCTAACCCTAGCCCTAACCCCAACCCTAACCCTACCACAACCCTAACCCTAGAGTTTATATTTTACGCCGTTTAGACAACTTTATTCTTCAAGTCAGTGCGATTACAGCGATACCAGAATCATATCGGGTTTTTATGATTGACAGCTGTCACACACTAAAAGACGCATTTTTTTGTAAAATCTAGTTTTGCATCGCCATATTTTGAGAGCTATGATTTTTCCATATTTTGGTCGACAGAGTCATGTGACATCTTATTTTTTGCGGGATGAGTTGACGTTTTTATTGGTGCCATTTTCAGGCACGTGACATATTTTGATCACTCTCTATTCCGATTTTTGGGAGGCAGAATAAACAAAAACCAACAATTCAGGAATTTTTTTTTTTTTTTGATGCTGTTCCGCGTGTGGTAAAATTGATAAGGTAGCTTTATTCTTTGGGTCAGTACGTTTACAGTGGTACCACATTTATATCGATTTTCTATGTTTTGGCGCTTTTACACAATAAAAGCTATTTTATAGAAAAAATAATTTTTTTGCATCGCTTTATTCTGAGAGCTATAACTTTTTTATTTTTAGGCTGATGGAGCTGTATGGCGGCTTGATTTTTGCGGGACAAGATGGCGTTTTCAGTGGTATCATTATTATTTATATTCGTCTTTTTGATCGCGTGTTATTCCATTTTTTGTTTGGCGGTATGATGATAAAGCATTGTTTTTTGCTTCATTTTTTTTTTTTTTACCATGTTCACTGAAGGGGCTAACTAGTGGGACAATTTTATAGGTCAGGTCATTCCGGACGCGGCGATACCAAATATGTGTACTTTTATTGTTTTTTTTTTCATAATAATATTTATTGATGGGTACATTATATTTTTATTTTTGGTGGATTTTTTTTTTTTTTTTCTTCACTTTCTGACACTTTTTTTACTTTTATTCTTTGTCCCACTATGGGACTTTCACTTTTTTTATTCTGATCGCCTGTATAGCATAGGGATGGAGCACCAGCCCTGTGCTATACAGGCTGTCAGCGCTGCAAATGCAGAAGATACTTTGGTCATGCACTGCGCATGACAAAATATCTTCCTGCTGTCTGGTGACCCAGATGTTGTCATGACGACATCAGGTCGTCATGGCAACATCCAGGAAGCTGCGGCAGACATCGCTGGACGCCGGCAGGAGAGGTGAGTATCCCGATCACCTCCCCTTGCCCCCGCAATGCTGCGATCGACTCAGCTGCGACAATCGGCTGAAACCCGGCGGCGATCGAGCCCACACAGCCTGTGTGCGGGCGCGATCGCAAAGACGTACTAATACGTATCAGGCTCTTAAGTCCCATGGCGCAGATACGTATTAGTACGTCTTGAGCTTTAAAGGGGTTAAACTACAACTCCAATGTCAGCCCCTAATTCAATAGGAACCAAAGATCTGAGAACAGAGAATGATAAAATAATTTGTCCACATAAATGGCAAAACTACCCAAAAATGGAGCCCCATAAAGATGTCCCAACTTGACCTCCCCCACCCACCTATCGTCAGCAATTTCTCATTTAGACAAGGGGTTGTGCTGAAAATGTCTTATTACAGAGTGTTCCCGGCAATCCATGATAAATCCGGTGGATACATTATAAGTATACCAAAGCTTAAAAGTAAAGAGCTACTTACCTGGACTCGTTCTCTCTCAGCTGTCAGGTTATAGTGACACAAGATGGCAGCAGTGTAGAAATTTATACATTCTATTCCAATTGTGATGTCTATGATGTCATGTGCCTTGTGATGTCATAATAGCCATCACTGTCATTTCAAATTTACAACAGCAAGAAAAAGTTGATTTCATGGTTTAAGAAAAAATATGGTGGGTAATTGCAGCCTGTGATTATTTTACATATTGTTATTAATATTTGTCATGTCCTTCACTGCTGCCTCCTGCACTGCTTTTTATATACTGTTTATTTTAATATTGGACAATTCACAAGCCCTGCATGTAGAATATATAGTTAATGGCCTCTGTTGAATGACTAGATGCCTATTAGAGCAATAAGATATACTCTATGTCTACAATCTTTTGGCTGAGTCTAAGGGCTCATACTCATCTGCGTTTAAATCACACGAGTGCAATCTGATAAAAAAAAATTGGATTGCACTCTGACTCTTGTTATTGAATGATTATGTGTTCATCTGTGATTTTTTTTTTCCCAGCTCGGATCGAACTGAGAAAAAAAAATGACAGCATGCTGCAAGTGGCTGCATATATCAGACGAGACTCGCCAATGCAAGTCAATGTGTGCGAGAAAAAAAAAGCACAGCAAACGGACCATGCTTATGCCATCCATATAGCGTCCATATAATACGCATCTATGTAACACCTTTCAGTGACTGTGGCGGCATCTCAGCACACAAATCCAGTATCTCAGATCTTTGTCTGGCCTTGTCTTCTGTGTTTTGGCCATCATGCCAACAAGACAAGGGTGATTGGGGCAAGAGACATGCTGGTGAGGGGGTTGTTGGCTGCCGTGATGCTGGTAATGGAGGTGGCTGCCAAGATGCTGGCACTGGAGGTGGCTGCCGTGATGGTGCCACTGTAGTTGGTGGTGGTTGCTGTGATGCTGTGACTGGAGGTGGTGGTGATGGCTCCTGTGATGCTGGTACTGGAGGTGGTGGTGATTGCCGTGATGCTGGCACTGGAGGTGGTGGCTGCCGTGATGGTGGGTCTGCTGAGTGCCCTTCTTGGGGGGTCTAATGACCGGGTTTTGTTGTCCTCAGAAAGTTGCCACCTTTCAAGGAATTAAAAGATGGCCATCGGTGAATTTGGTGGCGCAGCGGCAGACAAAAC
Source organism: Phyllobates terribilis (assembly GCF_046119375.1). NCBI lineage: Eukaryota > Metazoa > Chordata > Amphibia > Anura > Dendrobatidae > Phyllobates > Phyllobates terribilis. The sequence continues at coordinate 5,049,794 of NW_027362863.1, forward strand.
AATTTGGAGGGCAGCCCTGGTCTGCAGCCTCAATAAAAAGGGAACGTGCCTGAAATAACGGGCCAGGCTTAGACAAAAACTCTCATCATCATCACTCACAGGTATTCCCATGTCACGTACGCCAGTGATGGTGGGGCGGTAGCGATGCTGGCTTATTGGTGCATGAGGGGAGGTGTCGAGGGGCTGTGGTGTACTGGTGCTCTCCGCAGGCTCTTCTTCTTTCTGGCCCCCAGCTCCGGCCTCCATTTCAGATTCCTCTCTGGCTTCCAGCACCTCCGGGCTACAGGTATTTCCCTTTTTGGTCCAGTCAGATCTGTAAGGTCAGGGATGACAGAGAAAAAAGCATTATTAATATGCAAAATAATAATCAACCATTACAACAAATAAAACTGAAAAAGATAGCCACTTACGGGTGAAAATCTAGGACTATGGTCAAAAACTGGAGCCGGTCATAATATAGGTATGGCCTTTCTTTTTAAGAGCCACATCACCACTCTTCCTACCCTGTTGTCGCTCGCGGCGGCACTGGTCCCGGCAACTGCTCCATAATCTTGTCACTACACCCACTGGAAAGAAAAGTGGAAGAGATTATATACAATTTTTATAGATAAAGGATGCTGTATGTAATAACATGTATAGTGTGTATTCTAATATCACTGCTAGCAGGGGCGGGCTGGCAAATTTTAGCCTGGGGGCAAGCACACAGCAGTGGTCCATGAGTAGCGGCCCATCCTTAAAGGTCGTTTTCCCACAAACAATAGTATATTTTAATCAATAGATTTTGGAGTAATAATAATTTCCACAATTGGATGTGATATAATAATGTTCCTGTGCTGAGATAATCTTATAAATGTGCCCCTGCTGTGTACTGTGTAATGGCTGTGTCTGACCGTGCAGGAACATGGTCTGATCATACCACATCTCCTGGGCAGGGGGGGAGAAAAAGAGGATACAGGCAGGATAGCAGGGGATCACAGAGGATTCTTTTTGTGAGTAAAACATTTCAATGCCTGTTTTTAAACAATATTTTAGCTCAAAGAAAGACTCAGCTGTGATCCCCTGCTGTAATGTATATATACTCTCTTTATATATAGATGATTAGCGTGCACACAGTCTGTAGGTCAAGGTGCAGGTACACGGGATGTGGAATCCCCAGAATCGGCGTAGATTAAATCACCGCACATTCTAGTTTCATGACGCAAACTAAAGTCTATTTGAAGACATGCAATAAGACACATTTAAGGTGCAGGGAATAATGCAACAGTAAATGAACGTTTTGACCCATCGTTTGCATCTTGAAACTAGAGTGTGCAGTGATTTAATAGATGCTATATACTCTTTTGCTTCCTCCCCTGCCCAGTAGCTGTGGTATGATCAGACCATGTTCCTGCACAGTCAGACACAGCCATTACACAGTACACAGCAGGGGCACATTTATAACATTATCTCAGCACAGGGACATTTTATTTAAACACATCCAATTGTGGAAGTTATTATTATTCCAAGATCTATTGATTAAAATATACTTTTGTTCGCAGAAAACCCCTTCAACATGTTTATTACCAGCTGCTTCATAGGCTATATTCACACAAACGTATTGTCTAAGTGCTGCCCGTGGAGAAAAATGACAGCACTTGGTCCAGTTCAGGTGAGCATTTAAAACTGGTAATACATAAGCATAATATGTACAATGTCTGACCACTACAACACGGATTTAGGTTGTTAGAGGTGTAATGCAAGTAATCCAAGGTACGCTGTGCTTTTCTACACTCCTAAACAGAGTAAGGCTAAGTGCCCACAATGCAGAAATGCTGAGAATTTTTCCAGAGCGTTTCTGCATCTCCCTGGCAGAAAAAACGCATGCGGATTCTATGAGTTTTCCTGCCAGGGACAAGCAGAAGTGAAGCGCTCTTCACATGCATTTCCGCATGCGGGTTGTCAAGCGCTTTGCAAGCGATTTTAGCATCACTTGGAAAGTGCTTGACAACTTGGTCACACTATATAAATCCATGCAACCGGTATGGATTTATATAGTGTGACCGTAAAAGAATGTTAAAAAATAAATATTATACTTACCTTCTGACAGCCCCTGGTCTCCTTATCCGATGCGTCCGGTCTTCCCGGTGTCTCACGGTTGTGTAAAAGGACCTGCCATGACGTCATTTAGTCATGTGACTGGTCAAGCGACCGCCGACGTCAGCGGTCGCGTGACCCGTCACATGACTAAATGACGTCATGGCAGGTCCTTTTAGACCATCATGAGCTGCCAGGAAGCCAGGACGCATCGCTATGGAGACCGGGGGCCATCAGAAGGTAAGTATAATGTATATTTTTTATTTTAATTCTTTTTTTTTTACAGGTACTATGGTACCCGGGTCTGGAAGAGAGTCTCTTCTTCTCCAAATCCGGGTACCATCCGCACATTGAATCGCTAAATATCCGCATGTGCACATGTAGTCAAGTGGATATTATGCAATTCAATGCAAGTCAATGGCGGCGAAAACGCCGCAGCATGTGCACAGCAGATGCGGATTATCATTGGGGAACATAGCAGACCTTCTACCAAGCATTTTTTAAGCGTTTCTGCAGCGGAATTGCCGTTGCGGAAACGCTTAAAAAACGCATAGTGGGCACACAGCCTAAAGGTGGCCACACATAAGCACAGGTCTGCCAGATAGATACCTAGGAATTATTATTTTGTGTATTATTTCCTACATACTTGATCGAGCAAGTCATCAATGTAAAAGTCAACTCCACATTATAGTATATGATGTACGAGTCACTAATTATCATGTGTGTCCCATCTGATGTCTGTGCACACAGTGAACATATTATACCACATACAATACAATATACATAGGAGAATATATGACTGATATATAGAGATGAGCAACTTCATTTGCAGGACCCTGATCCAATGGTCAGATGAATATTCAGTGGCTGCTGGATAGGAGCCCTGACAGCCTCCTACCTGACACCATTCTCTTTCTCTTCCTTTGATTTGTAGCCAGGCACAAGGTCATGTATGTGTCACGCCAAAAAGATGACATCATGCAAAGACTATAATCAAAAGAGGAGTCAGAGATGCCGGCAGGCAGGAGGAGGCTCGCGGGGCTCTGGTCTGGTGGCCACAGACTACTGACGGGACTGTTTGACCAGTGTCCTGCGAATCAATTCGCTCATCTGTACTGGAATAAGATATATTATGACTACATACATCAGATATTACATACAGAATAGCATGTGACAGTTATATACCACACTATGAGCACAGACATCAGATATTACACCAGTGACAGATTATCCTCTGTATAACATTGGATGCCTGTATCAAAGTCCATCACATCCAGTATACAGCATAATATGTGATGGTATGCGATATACTGGGATACAGACATCACATATTCATACCTCTCAACTTTTGAAGAACAGAAAGGGGGACAGAAAGGTGCTATGCGCGGCAAATTTTGGCCTCGCCCCTGGTCACACCCCAATCCACGCCCATTTACCATTATCTTTCTCCCCCGGCAGGAGTTGTCAGAGGGGCGCTGGTAGTGAGGGAAATTCAGCAGACGGCAAGGCCCAGACCCAAATCCAGGACTGTCCACTGTATCCAGGGCAGCTGGGACTAGAGATGAGCAGATGGATTCCGGGGCCTCCAGTCGGGGGTCCGGGTCAGTGCTACCCGGCGGCTGGACTGGAGGCCATGAGTCTCTTATCTTCCGGGGCAGTGCGGCCTCATCTGTGAGTCCTGCTCATCTCTTGTTGGGACCTGAGGATTATTTTTTGTTCCCTCATTCACAGTCGGAGCCGCCAGAACTTTCTCATCTTTATGCAGATTCATTATACGACATCTGGCTTTCTTGTGGTGGCTCTTACTGTATATTGGGGGCTATGCGAGGGCTCATACCATAGGTAGGGGTGGTGTGTGCTAATACTGTATGTAAGGGGTTGTGTGGGGGCTCATACTGTATATAGGGGGATGCCAGCATACTTAAATCTGCTCAATATTAAGTGATAATATAAATATACAAAAAATATATAATTAATATGATAATATTAATATTGAGCTGAATTAATTTGAACCTATTAGTTCGGGCTCCACAACAGTCACGGTCTCTCACGTGGCCCCTTGGGAAAATTAATCTCCCACCCCTGCCTATTTCAAAGCGCTATGTTAAAAATCACACAGACATCATACACACAGCGGGCACAACCATCACACAGACATCATACACACGGCGGGCACAACCATCACACAGACATCATACACACGGCGGGCACAACCATCACACAGACATCATACACACGGCGGGCACAACCATCACACAGACATCATACACACAGCGGGCACAACCATCACACAGACATCATACACACAGCGGGCACAACCATCACACAGACATCATACACACAGCGGGCACAACCATCACACAGACATCACACACACAGCGGGCACAACCATCACACAGACATCATACACACAGCGGGCACAACCATCCCACAGACATCATACACACAGCGGGCACAACCATCACACAGACATCATACACACAGCGGGCACAACCATCACACAGACATCATACACACAGCGGGCACAACCATCACACAGACATCATACACACAGCGGGCACAACCATCACACAGACATCATACACACAGGGGGCACAACCATCACACAGACATCATACACACAGCGGGCACAACCATCACACAGACATCATACACACAGCGGGCACAACCATCACACAGACATCATACACACAGCGGGCACAACCATCACACAGACATCATACACACAGCGGGCACAACCATCACACAGACATCATACACACAGCGGGCACAACCATCACACAGACATCATACACACAGGGGGCACAACCATCACACAGACATCATACACACAGCGGGCACAACCATCACACAGACATCATACACACAGCGGGCACAACCATCACACAGACATCAGACACACAGCGGGCACAACATGACATGTATATAGTCACTTCTTCTCCATCATGTCTCCAGTGGCAGTGGTGGGGCCTGGTGTTTGCAATCAGCAGCAGAGTATGGGCTGTACGCAGGAGAGCTGTCAGCCCTGCAGTGTCCCTAAATCCCCCTCCCATCCCCCCTAGTCCCGACTGCAGAGCTGCTGGTGACATTGCATGAGCCCCCTCCCATCCTGTAATAACAGCAGCCACAGATGGGAGAGGCTGCGGGTCTCCCCCTCACCTCAGGACCGCACCTTGTTGTCATGTCCTCCGCAGACTTGGCCCCGCCCCCTGACCCCTCACCTCCTCATGCTGTGCGGTCTCTGCACAGTAGAATTCCTCTGCCCTGATGCCGGGGAGGAGCAGAGAGCGGGAGGCGGAGCTACAAGGGGTCACACACAGCATGGAAAGCCTGCGTGTCTGGAGGAAAAGCCCAGTGCCCAGCAGCGCCCCTGCCGGGAGAAGAGCTGAGCCGGGCCGGGACTGAGCCCTCAAATCGGGACAGGCCCAGGGAATAGGGGAGGCTTGTTAGCTCTGGATATTATACCCGCCTCCTATTATCCTGTATATAATATGGGATGTCTGGGCCTATAGTATATATATTATACCACCTACAGGCTAATATGTAACTAGTGCACATTACACCTTGAGTACAGCCATTAGATATTACACCAGTCACTTCTTCTCCTCTGCACCATCTGATGTCTGTGCACAGTATATGACATCCAGTATACAGGAGAATATGTGATGGGATATAGGACATACTGTTATACAGACATCAGGTGCTATATACTGGATAATAAATGATGGTATATATCAGGGGTGGGCAATTCATTTTCCAGAGGGACCACATGAGAGAACGTAACTGTTGTGGGGGCCTGAACCAATAGGCTGAAAGGCTGAAATTAGTTCTGCTCAATATTAATATTAACTACAATTAATATAAAATAATATTTATATCACTTAATATTGAGCAGAATTAAGTATGCCAATATCCCCCTATATACCGTATGAGCACACACACAGCCCCCCTATATACCGTATGAGCCCACACATAGCCCCCTGTATACAGTATGAGCCCACACACATCCCCCTATATACCATATGAGCACACACATAGCCCCCTGTATACAGTATGAGCCCACACACAGCCCCCTATATACCATATGAGCACACACACAGCCCCCTGTATACAGTATGAGCCCACACACAGCCCCCTATATACCATATGAGCACACACACAGCCCCCTGTATACAGTATGAGCCTCCACACAGCCCCCCTATATACCATATGAGCACACACACAGCCCCCTGTATACAGTATGAGCCCCCACACAGCTCCCTATTTATTTATTTATTTTACTAACCATATTTTGCAGATTATAAAATGCACCGTATCATAAGACGCACCCCAAATTTTGGTGAGAAAAATAGGAAAAAATTGTTTTTTAATAAAATGGTGGTGCTTCTTATAGTCTGCTTTTACGGTAGATTACCCAGGGAAGGGGGCTGCTGTGGTGGAGCAGAGTCGCTGCTCCAGGAAGCTGGCAGCGGCAGGAGTGGGGTGATGCTGTGGACCCCAGGCTGGGAGGGGGATGTTCGACGATGAGCCGGGCTCTGTGCTTTCACGACCATTTTATTAAAAACATTTTTTTCCTATTTTTCTCACCAAAATTTGGGGTGCGTCTTATGATACGGTGCATTTTATAATCTGCAAAATATGGTTAGTAAAATAAATAAATAAATAGGGAGCTGTGTGGGGGCTCATACTGTATACAGGGGGCTGTGTGTGTGCTCATATGGTATATAGGGGGCTGTGTGGGGGCTCATACTGTATACAGGGGGCTGTGTGTGTGCTCATATGGTATATAGGGGGCTGTGTGTGGGCTCATACTGTATACAGGGGGCTGTGTGTGTGCTCATACGGTATATAGGGGGATATTGGCATACTTAATTCTGCTCAATATTAAGTTATATAAATATTATTTTATATTAATTGTAGTTAATATTAATATTGAGCATTTTGTGCACATGCGCCGCCTCTGGTGGCCTTTTTTCCCCAAGTTCACCGCATTGAAAACCATGGAAAGTGCGGGGGCTCCTCCGACATTTTGTGAAAGCACAGAGCCCGTCGCACAGCCAGACACCCACCTTCCCAGCCTGGGGCCCGCAGCATCGCCTCACTCCTGCCGTCACCAGCTTCCTGCAGCAGCGACCCTAAAATGCCACTCCCAAATGCCCCGGTAAACTACATTCAGATTATAAGACGTACCCCCATTTTCCCAAAAATTTTTGGAGGAGAAAAGTGCGTACTATAATCTGAAAAGTACAGTATATAGTGCTATTAATTCCACAGCAGATTACAGACATTATTCCTACATACAGTATGCACCCCACATAGCCCCTATATACAGTGTAAGCCACCACATAGCCCTTATATACAGTGTGAGCCCTCATATTCCATCCTATATACAGTATTAGCCACCACATAGCCCCCTATATACCATGAGACCCACATAGCCTCCTATACATATTATGAGCCGCCACATAGCCTCCTTTGTACAGTATGAGCCCGCATATAGCCTCCTATATATAGTATGAGCCCCCTATGTACAGTATGAGTCCTCATAGCCTCCTTTATACAGTATGAGCCCCCACATAGCCTTCTACTGTATACATATTATTAGCCGCCACATAGCCTCCTATGTACAGTATGAGTCCCACATAGCCTCCTTTATACAATGTGAGTCCCCACATAGCCTCTCTATATATTGTCAGACCCCACGTGGCCTCTTATATACATTATGAGATCCGCATAGCTTCCTATATACAGTGTGAGCCCCCACATAGTCTCTCTATATACAATATGAGCCCTCAAATAGCCTCCTATATACAGTATGATTCCCTCATAGCCTTCTATATACAGTGTAAGGCCCCACATAACCTCTTATATACAGTGTGAGGCCTCACATAACCTCCAATATACAATGTGAGCCCTCACATAGCCTCCTATATACTATATGAGCCCTCACATAGCCTCCTATATACTATATGAGCCCTCACATAGCCTCCTATATACTATATGAGCCCTCACATAGCCTCCTATATACTATATGAGCCCTCACATAGCCTCCTATATACTATATGAGCCCTCACATAGCCTCCTATATACTATATGAGCCCTCACATAGCCTCCTATATACTATATGAGCCCTCACATAGCCTCCTATATACTATATGAGCCCTCACATAGCCTCCTATATACAGTATGAGTCCTCACATTGCCCCCTATATGCAGGCACACATTCCATGCACATACGAAAAAAAAAAAGAGGACATACTCACCTCGCTCTCGTTCCCCCGCGGTCTGTTCTTTTCTCCGGTGCGCTGACTCTCCACACAGCAGATGTGATGTCATCATGTTTGCTGTGTCAGTCGCAAAAGCTGATCTGTGGAAGTAGGAGCCAGTGGCTCCGTCTTCCACCAATGTATTCACCACACTGCAGATAGCAGTGATATTGGGATAGGGGAGAGTATGGTGTGGCCCGTGCACCACAGTTTTCAGCCCTTCGGCTGTCTCAGTCCGCGGGCTGAACTTTGTAGTTACAGTATTATATATACCAGACATGGGTAGAGTTCAGATATACTATACACACATTACCTGTACATAACATCTGTTCACACAGTATACCACATGCATACAATATATATTAGAATACATGACTAGTATATAATATACTGTCACTATAGACATCTGATGTTGTATAGTAATGTGTATTTTTTTAAAACATCTGATGTGTGTATCACAGTAGATGATAGGCTAATCTGTATACTAGATGTGGTATATTATGTACAGGGATATACACTGCACTGCAGCCTTGCAGCGCTGGGGTCCTGGGTTCAAATCCCACCAAGGACAACATCTGCAAGGAGTTTGTATGTTCTCCCCGTGTTTGCGTGGGTTTCCTCTGGGTTCTCCGGTTTCCTCCCACACTCCAAAGACATACTGATAGGGAATCTAGAATGTGAGCCCCGATGGGGACAGCGACGATAATGTATGTAAAGCGCTGCGGAATATCTTAGCGCTATATAAAAATAAAGATTATTATTACTGAACACACCTGGACCTGCCTACAGGACCTCACATATTATATATGGGGTCATATAGTAGAATATGAGGTGCTGTAGGTTCAGCTGTAATCAGTCGGTGCAGGGTCTCGTATTGTGATGTCTGTGGTCTCTGCTGGGACTAAGTGTGATTTATTGCACCAGACTGAACTTTTTGCACTGACAGGAGGACCCTAATCTGCATGAAAGTTCAGCCTCCTGCAATAACTCACACGGAGCCCCAGCAGCTGGCCCTCTGATTGGACAATATAGAATCCTGGGTGGATTTATGAGAAGGTGAGCACAGTCCCGCTTCCTCCTCACTGCAGACCTCCTGACCTCATACTGACTGAGACCACTGAAGTCTCCGATCCACAGGCTCCTGTCCGGCTGACTGAATCAGTTCCAGGTTCGCTGTGTGACGTCACTTCAGCAGACTCAGCCACACAGCGTGCAGGGGGTGTATCTGCATCTCTGCCATGTGGTCGGGTCGGCAGCTGAACATATTTAAAGGTACACTGCAGTCCCCTGGCAGCCCTGAGCAGCTGCTTGGGAACTGGTCTGGGGGGGCATTTGCCCCTCTGCACCCCAGCCCAGCCCGCCCTTGACTGCTAGTATGATGGTGACTTTTCTTTGTCTTTTTTTTTTGTGTTTATTCTGGCTTGCCAAATTTTCGCTTTTGATGGCGATATGTTTTGGAAAAAAATTAGACATAATGTTCTGGCTTCAATAGTTCTTTGTGTTAAACCTCACCTACAAAATAACCCATATTCAGACAATCCTAATATACCGTTTGTATTTGCCATACTTATATCATCTTGAACCTGCTGTGAGCCGCCTTCCAAATTAGGATATAGTTGGCAGCAAATCTAGTTCCACGGACCGGCCATACCTACCAAACCCTCCGCACCATGGTGTATTTCTACCCTTTACTCCACTTCCCTCACTTACTCATGTTGCTGATCCCCCCACATTTTTCAGCACCCAGTCCTGGCCCTGATTACAGTTCTGCACCTTATTATAATTTGTAATGTTGATTTGTTTTATTTTGCATGTTTTGGCGCATGACAGAAATATTTCTTTTTGATCATTTTTTAAATAAATTAAGTTTGTTTTTTCCTATCTGCTTGTTTTATTCTTTGCCACCTTATACAAAAAGGTAGTTAAATGTAATGTTCAAGGATACAGTGGGTACTGAAAGTATTCAGACCCCTTTACATTTTCACTCTTTGTTTCATTGCAGTCATTTGGTAAATTCTAAAAAGTTAATTTTTTTTCTCACTAAAGTGCACTCTGCACCCCATCTTGACTGAAATAAACAGAAATGTAGAAATTTTTGCAAACTTATTAAAAAAGAAAAACTGAAATATCACATGGTCATAAGTATTCTGACCCTTTGCTCAGACACTCATATTTAAGTCACATGTTGTCCATTTCCTTGTGATGGTTCTACTCTTTAATTGGAGTCCAGCTGTGTTTAATTAAACTGGTAGGACTTGATTTGGAAAGGCACACACCTGTCTATATAAGACCTCACAGCTCACAGTGCATGTCAGTCCAAATGAGAATCATGAACTCGAAGGAACTGCCCAAGGAGCTCAGAGACAGAATTGTGGCAAGGCATAGATCTGGCCAAGGTTACAAAGAAGTTCTGCATTACTCATGGTTCCTAAGAGCACAGTGGGCTCCATAATCGTTAAATGGAAGAAGTTTGGGACCACCAGAAGTCTTCCTAGACCTGGCCGTCCAGCCAAACTGAGCAATCGTGGGAGAAAAGCCTTGGTGAGAGAGGTAAAGAAGAACCCCAAGATCACTGTGGCTGAGCTGCAGAGATGCAGCAGGGAGATGAGAGAAAGTTCCACAAAGTCAACTATCACTGCAGCCCTCCACCAATCGGGCCTTTATGGCACAGTGGCCCGACAGAAGCCTCTCCTCAGTGCAAGACATATAAAAGCCCGCATAGAGTTTGCTCAAAAACACATGATGGACTCCCTGACTATGAGAAAAATAAGATTCTCTGGTCTGATGAGACGAAGATAGAACTTTTTGGTGATAATTCTAAGCGGTATGTGTGGAGAAAATCAGGCACTGCTCATCACCTGCCCAATACAATTCCAACAGTGAAACATGGTGGTGGCAGCATCATACTATGGGGGTGTTTTTCAGCTGCAGGGAAAGGACGATGGTTGCAATTGAAGGAAACATGAATGCGGCCAAGTACAGAGATATCCTGGATGAAAATCTCTTCCAGAGTGCTCTGGACCTCAAACTTGGCCGAATGTTCACCTTCCAAGAAGACAATGACCCTAAGCACTAAGCTAAAATAACAAAGGAGTGGCTTCAGAACAACTCTGTGACCATTCTTGACTGGCCCAGCCAAAGCCCTGACCTAAACCCAATTGAGCTTCTCTGGAGAGACCTGCAAATGGCTGTCCACCAACGTTCGGCATCCAACTTGATGGAACTGGAGAGGATCAGCAAGGAAGAATGGCAGAGGATCCCCAAATCCAGGTGTGAAAAACTTGTTGCATCATTCCCAAGAAGACTCATAGCTGTACTAGCTCAAAAGGGTGCTTTTACTCAATACTGAGCAAAGGGTCTGAATACTTATGACTATGTGATATTTCAGTTTTTCTTTATTAACCCCTTTGCAACCTTGGGTTTTGTCGTTTTTGCTTTTTCGTTTTTTGCTCCCCTTGTTCCCAGAGCCATAGCGTCTTTATTTTTTGGGCAATATGGCCGTGTGAGGGCTTATTTTTTGCGGGACAAGTTGTACTTTTCAACGCCATTACTAGTTTTACCATATCGTGTACGGGAAAACGGGAAAAAAATTCCAAGTGCGGTAAAATTGCAAAAAAAGTGCAATACCACAGTTGTTTTTTATTTATTTTTTTTACCATGTTCACTGAATGCTAAAACTGACCTGCCATTCTTATTCTCCAGGTCATTACGAGTTTGTAAACATGTATAGGTTATTTTATATTTAAGTGGTGAAAAAAAATTCCAAAATTTGGTAAAAAAACCTAAAAAAAAATAGCGCCATTTTCTGAGACCTGTAGCGTCTCTATTTTTCAGGATCTGGGGCTGGGTGAGGGCTTATTTTTTGCGAGCCGGGCTGACGTTTTTATTGATAACATTTTGGGGTAGATCCGATGTTTTGATCGCCCGTTATTGCATTTTATTGTAATTTTGCGGCGACCAAAAAACGTAATTCTGGCGTTTAGAATTTTTTTCACGTTACACCGTTTACCGATCGGATTAATTCTTTTTTTATATTGATAGATGGGGCGATTCTGAACGCGGCGATACCAAATATGTGTATGTGGGTTTTTTTTTTATATTTTATTTTGAATGGGGCGAAAGGGGGGTGATTTAAACTTATATTTTTTTTATTTTTTTTATATTTTTAAAACATTTTTTTTTCACTTACTGCATGCTTCAATAGTCTCCATAGGAGACTAGAAGCAGCAGTTGTCTGATCGGCTCTGCTACATACAGGGGATCAGCAGATCCCCTGCATATAGCAGAAATGGTCCTGTGCTATGAGCGCCGACCACTAGGTGGCGCTCATAGCGACGAGATCATGACAACCACAAGCGTCTGCTGCAGACCCTGGGTTGTTATGCCCACTCATCGGTGACCCGCAATCACGTGACGGGGTCGCCGATGGGCGGGGCTTAGGACGCGCAACCCGGAAGCGCGCGTTAAATGCCGCTGTCGGAGATTGACAGCGGCATTTAACATGTTAACAGCCGTGGGTGAATCGCGATTCCACCCGCGGCTGTTGCGGGCACATGTCAGCTGTAAGAATCAGCTGACATGTGCTCCGTTCAGTGAGGGCTCAGCGCAGCAGCCCTCACTGAACAGGGGGTACGCAAATGTGCGTACTAAGACGTCATGGGTTGGAAAGGGGTTAATAAATTTGCAAAGATTTCTACATTTCTGTTTCTTTTTTCAGTCAAGATGGGGTGCAGAGTGCACTTTAATGAGAAAAAAATGAACTTTTTAGAATTTACCAAATGGCTGCAATGAAACAAAGAATGAAAAATTTAAAGGGGTTGGAATACTTTCCTTACCCACTGTATATGATTTTCACAATAATCTTGGGGAAATTAAATTTATTAGAAAGATTTTGAGAAAGGGGGACTTCAAATACATAAGTAGGGCCATAGCAGTGATGACTTAGCCCAGGAACTTAGGACCTTATATTGTCTATTCATATATAGTTTAGTCTACATTTTGGCGTTGTTTTACATCCTTACAAATTTAGGTGTTTATTTTTGAAAAAATGGGATGGGGTCCATTTAATTTTCTTAACAGCTGAGGGAAAGCAGTGGGCAATCTGGGAAGGGGCCGCTATTCATGGATCTTCCCAGCTTATTAATAACAGCTCACAGCTGTCTGCTTAGCCTTTAATGGTATTAAAAAGGGGGTATCCCCCAAAAAATTATGTGGTGTCCCACCTAGTTTTAATAACCAGCAAAGGCTAAACAGACACCTGCAGGCTGATAATAAAAGGCTGGGAAGGGACCATGGATATTGGCCTCCTCCCTGACTAATAACATGAGCCCTCAGCCACCCCAGAAATTCTGGTGCTTATTCTCGGCTCTCCCCACTTGCCCTGGTGCATTGGCAAGTGGGGTAATGGTTTTGGGGTTGATGTCAGCTGTTTGATGTTTGCTGACATCAAGCCCAGGGGTTAGTAATGGAGAGGCGTGAATAAGACATCCCGATTACTAACGCCATTAGTTCAAGTACAAAAACTCACACAGAGCAAAGATATTTCTTAAGATCCACATAAAAATAAAAAAACAAAGTAATCCTCACCTGTCCGCAGATAATCCATACTGATGATGTTGAACAATGATCCCCAGATCTGCTACATCGGATTGGTGTGTTGAGCGGTTGCATGAGTATGCAACTGCTCAGCACGCCAGCTGGAACTCACTGACAGTAGCCTGAGGACGTTCCTGCAGTGACGAGCGATGCCGTCAATAAGGTTGCAACTTGAAAACGCTTTGCTATTTTCTTATAGCCTACTCTTGCTTTGTGGGCCTCCACCATTTTCATTTTCAGAGTGCTAGGCAGCTGCTTAGAAGAACCCATGGCTGCTGTTTTTTGGCACAAGGTTAGAGGAGGCTGGGTTTTTATAAAGTTGGGAAATTTGTATCACCTGGCCTTTCCTAATGATAGTGAACAAGCCATAACCTTTAGGGTATGTGCAGATGGTCGGTGTTGGCTGCGCTTTGAACGCAGCATACTTTATGCTGCGTCCAAAGCGCTGCACGCAAGTGAATCCGCATGTGTTCAATGAACCATGCGGATTCACCACATCCTATACATTACAGTGATATAATTTCTCTTGCGGAGACTAGGGTCTCTGCAAGAGAAATTGACATGCTGCGGTCTGTGAAGACGCACTGCATGACTGTCTACACGGGTGAGCTGCAGGAGCACGGAGACGCATAGTGGACATAAGATTTGTATAAATCCCATCCACTATGCTGTAACATCTGGCCGCTGCAGATTGCACGCAGCGCAAGTGTGCTGCATCCAATCCGCAGTGTTTACTGACCATGTGCACGCACTCTAACAGGCTAATTAAGGTCTGAAACCTTGATCAAAGTTTTCTGAGCACACAAATCTCCAAGGGTGCCCAAACTTTTGCATCAGCCCATTTTCCTTTGTTTAATTTTTAAAATGTTTTTTTTTGCCTAAAATACAAAGGAAATATGTCATCTTTAACTTTAGCCCTTTTATAGAGATCATTTCATCTTCAACTTGCTTTACTGTTCACAATAACAGTAATTTTTTACCAAGGGGCCTAAACTTTTACATGCCACTGTAAGAGAAACACATCGCTATTTACATTACTCGTAAAACCGCATGGCACTGTACACATAAAGGGATTATTGCCTTCAAGGGTAGGAATGCTGCAGAACACTCCATCACTCTTACATTCCCTCTTTGGACATGGTCATCCTCGACCATTCTGGAACCTGGAAGACAACACACAGCATATACAGTGGGGGCCCTTGAAAACGCACACTGCAGCCGCAATACTCGCTGCCTCTGTCAGGCCTGAGGCTGTGGTACTAACCGTGGAGGAGTCATTGCTGGACATGATCTTCCCGCTGAGGGCTGAAATATTGGATGTGACATCTGGTCATCTGGTCAATGACTTTGTGGCACCCCTGAGGGTTCAGTCGCCACAGAGGTACTGCACCTCACCCAGAAGTGTGGCATCTCCTCTCAGGTAAGGAGGAAGTACTGCCGGCAGCACGGTGGCGCAGTGGTTAGCACTGCAGCCTTGCAGCGCTGGGGTCCTGGGTTCAAATCCCACCAAGGACAACATCTGCAAGGAGTTTGTATGTTCTCCCCGTGTTTGCGTGGGTTTCCTCCCACACTCCAAAGACATACTGATAGGGACTCTAGATTGTGAGCCCCCATGGGGGCAGCGACAATAATGTATGCAAAGCGCTGCGGAATATGTTAGCGCTATATAAAGATTTTTATTATTATTAAAGATTATTACTGCCCAGGACCCCAACACCTGCACTCAACACTGCACTACTCCAGGCCGGCTGGAAGGGCATTATGCACTTCTTCTGCTGCCCTGTCCCTGGCTGGAGTGGGGGGAACCAAGGAGAGGGGGAACCAGTAGTGGGTGTAGATGGAGGACGTAGAACAGGGGAGCACTTAGAGAATATATATAAAAAAAGGAAGCCATCTTAGTTGGAGCAGTGCAGTTCAGCCAGTGAGTAGCAAGGAGAGGAGGGGAGCAGAGTCTCTTCAGGAGCTCTGCTCCATTGTGGGCCTAGTGAGAGAGGCCCAGGAGAGGAGTGGGAGCAAGGGAGGAATGCTCCGGGAACAGAAGGGATCCCAGGGGGTACGGTGAGTGCAGGACGGCACCCATTCGCCCGAATCTGCCAAGAATCAGAGGGATCAGGGAAGGGAACTGGTCCCTGGACCAGCCGTGTTACTCCAGGTCTCGGCTGGAAAAACCGGAGGCTTCTGCACTTCCATGGTGCAGTTGCCACAGCCTCACCCTAGTCGCCGTGAAGGGCATCAAGTAGGTCCGGGAACTCCAGGTTGCCCAGAAGGGACTTCAGAGCACCCGATCGGGACTGTGTGTGGGGAGCGCAGGGCAGGAGTGAGAAGACCCAGCGCGTGAAGTCAGTCAAGGAAGGAACATAAGAAAGGGGGTCCCGTTAAGTGCTTCTAATCTACCTGAAGGAGTGCTGAACCCCTGTCTGGCAAACGCAGTGCAACGCGGGAGTCTGACACTTGGACAGTGTACCCGAGGAACCTAAAAAGAACTGTGAGTAAACTCGGATGACTGCACTCCACTGTCTCTGTCAGTTATTTCGTGTCACTCACCGACATCTTGCAGTCTCTATCCATTAACCCTATCCTAAAGACTAAACCTATTATTCTCATCTTATCTCCTGTACCGTTGCTAAGCCACTTAACTATATGAACAGTACTTCGCTGTTATAAGTTTTGTTCAAATAGTGTATATACGAGTACTTATATATATCAGTTTATCATAGTGTAAAGCGTTAGAAGTTTCGCACTCCTAATTAGAAGATGTAGTGCATAGAAGGAAAATCAATAAGATCCAGAAAGGAAACCTTTGGCACTGTAGATATGACACTTGAGATGCAGAGTAAATTCATTAGTACATTTATTCGCAACCGACATATAGTTTATCATATACTTATCTTTTTTTAAATCTTTAGATATTATTAATAAAGTGTTTAATTGAAAATATAATGAATAAGGTTAATGTCAGATGAAACACATTGATGAAATGATATGTAAAATTAGACTAAGAATGGAGTGGTAATGGTGGACATTAGGACCCTGCGCTCTCATGAGCAGCATAGCTGAGCTCAACGTTCCTTCCAGACACTGGTGGACTAAACGTGCACAGACACCGTATTATGGAGATCTCCCCTCCTTTATCAGTGGCACCAGGAATTTTATGTGACAGTAACTGGAGGTGGCTATGACCACTACGCATGTAGCCTTACAAGGTTGGTTTTATCTCGTCACATCTTGCATTCAGTGACACACTCCTTCCTGCTTTATTGCTGATGTTTAGGAGTACGGGGGCGACTTGCATAGTGACATGCTTCTGTACATGACACGGATGAGATGGTGTTTTGTTCCTACAGATGGCTGTGATCTCACCCGTACTATAGTGATGGAATACATCAGCCGCCCATCAGATGACAGCTGCAGTGATACAGAATGAGGGGATAGCACTTATGTTATCAGACATCAGCCACAACATGTGAAAACCGCTCATATGTTTAAAGGGAACAGACAAGTCCACCATGTACGAGGGTGTGTCTTCAATAACCAATCACAGATCCATGGGCTCCAATCAGAAGGGGTTTTACATCGCAGGCAGTAGTAAAGGGCGCAATGTCCCGCATAGCAGCATTGGTGGTGCCAGACTGCTGTCATTCAGGTGACGCACACTGAAGCCCTGATTCCTGATCTACAAGCTGCAGGGATATAGCAGAGCACATCCCATTCATAGCATGATGCTATCTGCTGAGGGACAATAGAAGACTGCTACAGCACATCTAGCATCTCTGCTCAGCAGCGGGGGTGAGCTCCTGTGTTCTCTCCCTTCTATAGTACTGGTTCAGCACCACAGTGGTTGGCAGCTCTCCTCTGGGCACTACAGTCTAGATTCAGCGCCACAACGGTGGGCAGCTCTGATCTGGGCAGTACTGTCTAGATTCAGCACCACAGCAGTGGACAGCTTTTATATGGGAAGAACTGTCTAGATTCAGCACCACAGCAGTGGACGGCTTGTAACCAGGACGTTATAGTAACATTTGGTTCAATACCACAACGTTGGAGGGCAGTGCCATCCAGGTTCAGCACCACGCTAGTGGACAGCTCTGGTGCTTCTGGATACAACAGTTTCAGCACTTCTACCTAGGACAGCTCCAGCATCTTCACCTCTACCTTGAAGGTCCCAGTGCCCGCCAGCCTGTCTATCAGCTGTGCCCGCCTGTCAACCGGCCGTGCTCATCCGCTGTGCCTTTCAGCTTCAGCCATCAGTCCCATGGGAGTCGCCTGCTCTCACAAGGTCGGTCCCCGAGTGGCACCTGGCTCACCTTCCCGGTCCCTCCTTGGTTCACAGAGTCGACTAAGCCGCTGTGTGGCCAGGGTCGGTCCAGGTAGGCACTTAGTTACACCCCTCTGATCCCTCCTTGCATCACAGCACAGAGATTCCACCACCCGGATTCATAACAGAATACATTTTGTTATATAATAATTTTGTGTTCAAAGATCAATACTACCTACAGAAGAAAGAGGTGGCAATGGCCGCGGCTTGGGCCCCATCTTACGCCAATCTCTCCTTGAGATTTTGGGAGTGTGAATACATCCGATTCCAGAACATTGAACATACGTCATTGGGATCAATGATATCTTGGATGAGATTCATAGACGATGTGTTGTTTATTTTGCAGGGCTCCCATGAGGAACTTGAAAAATTCTTAAAATATCTCAATGACAATGCATTGAATATTAAGCTAACCCATCATATTGATCAAAAGAAAATTGATTTTCCGTATTTGGATATTCATGTTGATGACCATGGACAGTTGCATACAAATATTTATCACAAGATTACTAGTGCCAATGCTTTCTTGCATGCCAAATCAGTCGTCTGGCACATGTAATACAGGCAATGCCGTCCGGACAATTTATTAGGGCACATCGTATTTGTGACCAAAACAAAGCTTTTGAAGAATAGGCATGTGATATGACCAGTAGATACTTACAACGTGGTACAAAATGGAAATTATTCAACAGGCCTACTATCGGGCCAAACACGCCAATAGACAATATCTTCTCATTACTAAAAAGAAAAAGGAATCTGATGGGCATGTTCGATTCATCACGAATTATCATTCGAGGTGGAAGGAAATTACTTATATCATCTCCAAATTTTGGCTAATTCTCCAACAGGATCAGACAATACTTCCTTTTCTATCAAATCGTCCATTGATTATGGCTAAACGTAATAAGACACTACGTGATGTACTAGTACATAGTCATCATGTACCTGATACATCTTCATATACACTGCTCAAAAAAATAAAGGGAACACTCAAATAACACATCCTAGATCTGAATGAATGAAATATTCTCATTGAATACTTTGTTCTGTGCAAAGTTGAATGTGCTGACAACAAAATCACACAAACATCATCAATGGAAATCAAACTTATTAACCAATGGAGGCCTGGATTTGGAGTCACCCCCAAAATTAAAGAGGAAAAACACACTACAGGCTGATCCAACTTTGATGTAATGTCCTTAAAACAAGTCAAAATGAGGCTCAGTATTGTGTGTGGCCTCCACGTGCCTGTATGACCTCCCTACAACGTCTGGGCATGCTCCTGATGAGGTTGCAGATAGTTTACTGTGGGATCTCCTCCCAGACCTGGACTAAAGCATCCGCCAACTCTTGGACAGTCTGTGGTGCAACGTGACGTTGGTGGATGGAGCGAGACATGATGTCCCAGATGTACTCAATCGGATTCAGGTCTGGGGAACGGACGGGCCAGTCCATAGCTTCAATGCCTTCATCTAGCTGGAGCTGCTGACACACTCCAGCCACATGAGGTCTGGCATTGTCCTGCATTAGGAGGAACTCAGGGCCAACCGCACCAGCATATGGTCTCACAAGAGGTCTGAGGATCTCATCTCGGTACCTAATGGCAGTCAGGCTATCTCTGACGTGCACATGGAGGGCTGTGCGGCCCTCCAAAGAAATGCCACCCCACACCATTACTGATCTACTGACAAACCGGTCATGCTGAAGGATGTTGCAGGCAGCAGATCGCTCTCCACGGCGTCTCCAGACTCTGTCACATCTGTCACATGTGCTCAGTGTGAACCCGCTTTCATCTGTGAAGAGCACAGGGTGCCAGTGGCGACTTTGCCAATCATGGTGTTCTGTGGCAAATGCCAAGCATCCTGCACGGTGTTGGGCTGTGAGCACAACCCCCATCTGTGGACGTCGGGCCCTCATACCACCCTCATGGAGTCAGTTTCTAACCATTTCTGCAGACACATGCACATTTGTGGCCTGCTGGAGGTCATTTTGAAGGGCTCTAGCAGTGCTCCTTCTGTTCCTCCTTGCACAAAGGCGTAGGTAGCAGTCCTGCTGCTGGGTTGTTGCCCTCCTACGGCCCCCTCCATGTCTCCTGGTGTACTGGCTTGTCCCCTGGTATCGCCTCCAGCCTCTGGACACTACACTGACAGACACAGCAAACCTTCTTGCCACAGCTCGCATTGATGTGCCATCCTGGATGAGCTGCACTACCTGAGCAACTTCTGTGGGTTGTAGAGTCCGTCTCATGCTACTACAAGTGTGAAAGCACAACCAACATTCAAAAGTGACGAAAACATCAGCCCAGAAAGCATTGGTACTGAGAAGTGGTCTGCGGTCCCCACCTGCAGAACCACTCCTTTATTGAGGGTGTCTTTATAATTGCCAATCATTTCCATCTATTGTCTATTCCATTTGCACAACAGCATGTGAAATTGATTGTCAATCAGTGTTGCTTCCTAAGTGGACAGTTTGATTTCACAGAAGTTTGATGTACTTGGAGTTATATTCTGTTGTTTAAGTGTTCCCTTTATTTTTTTGAGCAATGTATATTTGGCTCAAAGGGCCCCAAATGGGGCACATGGAAGTGTGGCAACTGCAAAGAGTGCAGATATATTGAAAAAACGGATACCTTTCAGGATTCGATGGGTGAGTAGTCTTACAAGATTTTGTATTTCATTAATTGTAGAACATCTATGGTCATCTATCAAGCCACATGTTTCTGTGGACTCCTCTATATTGGTATGACAACTCGGGAGCTTTGGAACACATCAAAAATATTAGGGCAGCGAAGAAAATCTGTCAAGATGAGGTGGGTGCTATTTCTCAACCTAAACCTTTGGCGAGACAGTTTCGGAATTGCTACCCTCATCAATGTCATCTCTTACGTGTCAAAGGGATTGCCCGCCTGTATCCTGGGAATAGGAGGGAAAATCTAGCCAAAAAGCTGGCCCAGATTGAATAAATAAATAATAAATAAAAAAGTAAATGGATCACCACTCTAAGAAGTATGACCCCCAGAGGGTTAAATGAACAGTGGGGATTTTCGAGTTTTCTTTAAGTATACACTAGGATTTTTGGTATATTCTCATCTTCAGTGTCTTGTCCTTATTATCAATCGAATCATATAATCAATATATATCATAGTGGATTTGATAGAATAAACATATATACATGTATTGTTGGCTTTATTGCATATATTAATGGTGGTTTATGAGTTAGTGGAGATATAAGTTTATGGGATAGGAGTTATTAGGGTGGGATCAATCTATATGTGCATATTAATTTTTATTATATCTTTCAGATTGGAGGACTGTTTGTATCATCATCGCCCGAACAGCCATACAGTTTCACATGTATTCCATCACTAAGTACAACATCAGATATATAGTTTTTGTATTATTCTCTCTAACATGACCATATCTCTTTTTCATATATATTTTATTATTATATTTTATGCTTTTTTATTTTTCCTATATACACATATATAACTATCACTCACATACACTTACACATTGAATTAAGGATATTAAATTATCACATGGAGATAGCTTCTAGTATATTCATTCCCCTCTATATATACACAAGGTAATTAGATGTATTCATTTGTATATGACATATTTTTATGGGTTCATACAAGGACCAACATTTTAATACATACACACATAGTTTATTATGGTCGGCTTGTTTCCATCTTTGCTCTGTTTTAACCAGGTTGTGCTTTCGCTGTGTGTTATATTACGCATGCGCTGCATAGGATAATTAAGCAAACTATTCACCTATATCATATACATATAGAGAGTTTATAGTGTGTTTATTCACTTTTACATATACACATTATATAAGCAGTAATATTGTGTATGCACGCATTAACTATATTATATATAGAACTTTTTCTATATTTCATACAATTCTATTTTGGCACGTATAATTATATTTAGACTTTGATGCTGACCCGCACTTTTGCCCTTTTCTAATATGGCTGCTGGGTCGCTGAGCGCCACACTGCGCAGGCTCCGGTGTGCTCTCGTACCCGATACTGGGATGTTTTCGTTGAACTGCGACCTTTGCTCGTGTTTCGGTGATGCACATTCGGTCGCAGACGGGACGGCTATCCGGACGCGTGGGACAGTAGAGGCGTCCGATAATATGGCGTCCTTGATTTGTAAGTAACCACAGCTGTAATCACCCTATAAAACATCACCTCTTCCTCCTCCACCTCACTTCCTAATGAATCGGTAGCGAAACGTGCGTTGAAGCATGTGGAAGGGGTGATGATGTGCCTTTGGACAGTACGTAATAATATGCACAAATGTAACTTTTTATGAACTTATTTCTGTATTCTTTTTTGCATTATGACATTTGATATTGCATGGTGATCACTTTTACTGTTCATCCTATGATTTGGATAGGCATAGTTCCATACATATATAAATTTTCCTTTTTGCTTGAATAATTTAAATCCATTTGGATATGCACACACACACATATATATATATATATATATATATATATATATATATATATATATATATATATCATGCACAATGCACTTTTTGGATAAAATTCATTTTATAAATAGCTGATTTTTGTGCATTAACAGTGGAATTATGTTTGGATATGTACAGACATAATACCGTATTGTTTGGACTATGAGACGCACCTGTCCATAGGACGCACCGGGGTTTTAGAGGAGGAAAATAGAAAAAAAAATGTGGTCATGATGCACTGTTAAGGGGGAGAGCGTCTGCTGCTGACACTGTTATAGGGGTAATGTCCCCCAATTCTGTTAATATCACCCATCCTTGTATATATGCCCCCCCCTTCCTATTATAAGTGGCCCCACACCCATCCTGGCAAGCATGGCATCCTAATCCCCCATCCTGGTATGCATATCACCCCTTTCCCCCCTCCTGGTATGCATGGCACTCCAATTCCCCATCCTGGTATGCATGGAACCTTCAACCCCATCCTGGTATGCATGGTAGCCCTCCATCATGGTTGGCATGGCACACATCCATCCTGGTATGTATGGCATCTTTCCATTTTGGTATGCATGGCACCCCTCCATCCTGGTTTGCATAGCACCCTTAATCCCCACCCTGGTATGCATGGCACCCCTGATCTCCATCATGGTATGCAAGGCACCCCTCATCCTGGTATGCATGGTACCCATCCATCCTGGTATGCATGGCATGCCTGATCTCCATCCTGGTATGCATTGCACCCCTCATCCTGGTATGCATGGCATCCCTCATCCTTATCCTGGTATGCATGGTACCCCTCATCCATATCCTGGTATGCATGGCACCCCTCAACCTGGTATGCATGGCACCCCTAATCCTTATCCTGGTATGCATGGCACCCCTCATCCCTATCCTGGTATGCATGGTATCCCTCATCCTTATCCTGGTATGCATGGCACCCCTCATCCCTATCCTGGTATGCATGGTATCCCTCTTCCTGGCATGCATAGCACTCCTCATCCCAATCCTGGTATGCATGGCACCCTTCATCCCTATCCTGGCATGCATGGCACCCCAATCACCCATCCTGGTATGCATGGCACCCCTCATCCCTATCCTGGTATACAAAGCCCCCCTCATCCCTCTTCCGGGTATGCTTGACTCCCCTCATCCCTCTTCCAGGTATGCATGGCACCCCTCATCCCTATATTGGTATGCACAAAAGAAATAAACACTTCTACTCACCTTCTGCTATGCGCCCTCACAAATAGAGATGAACTGCGGGAATAGTCACTGCTCCCACGCCGGGACTGTGTGCGTGGGGATCAGGAACTTCATTCTCCTTAATAGCCGACACATAGTGTAGCCGCAGCGCGGCTCCTGCTGCTGCCAGGCAATCGCATTTGCTCGCTATTAGAGAGCATAAAAATTCACCCCTCTCCACGGCCATGGGCAGGCACACGCGATCGCCCGGCCGCAGCAGGAGCTGTGCTGCAGCTGCACTGTGTGCCGGCTAGTAAGGAAAATTAATATTCAGTGCTCCACACGCCCATGGGCGTGGGGAGCAGTGAATATTCATTTTCTTTAGTAGCGGGCACAGTGTAGGCTACAGCAGGCGGCTCCTTCCTCCTGTGCCCCGCTCCTCCGCTGCTGCCGCTCCCCCCACACCCCTCACCAGCCACAGTATATATACAGTACAGACCAAAAGTTTGGACACACCTTCTCATTTAAACATTTTTCTGTATTTTCATTACTATGAAAATTGTACATTCACACTGAAGGCATCAAAACTATGAATTAACACATGTGGAATTATATACTTAACAAAAAAGTGTGAAACAACTGAAAATATGTCTTATATTCTAGGTTCTTCAAAGTAGCCACCTTTTGCTTTGATGACACAGCTGATAGTCCTACTGAATAGACTGTTAGAATTTGTATTATGGCATGAAAAAGCAGCTAAGTAAAGAAAAACGAGTGGCCATCATTACTTTAAGAAATGAAGGTCAGTCAGTCCGAAAAATTGGGTAAACTTTTTAAGTGTCCCCAAGTGCAGTTGCAAAAACCATCAAGCACTACAAAGAAACTGGCTCACATGAGGACCGCCCCAGGAAAGGAAGACCAAGAGTCACCTCTGCTTCTGAGGGTAAGTTTATTCGAGTCACCAGCCTCAGAAATCGCAGGTTAACAGCAGCTCAGATTAGAGACCAGGTCAATGCCACACAGAGTTCTAGCAGCAGACACATCTCTTCAACAACTGTTAAGAGGAGACTTTGTGCAGCAGGCCTTCATGGTAAAATAACTGCTAAGAAATCACTGCTAAGGACAGGCAACAAGCAGAAGCGACTTGTTTGGGCTAAAGAACACAAGGAATGGACATTAGACCAGTGGAAATCTGTGCTTTGGTCTGATGAGTCCAAATTTGAGATCTTTGGTTCCAACCACCGTGTCTTTGTGCGACGCAGAAAAGGTGAACGGATGGACTCTACATGCCTGATTCCCACCGTGAAGCATGGATGAGGAGGTGTGATGATGTGGGGGTGCTTTGCTGGTGACACTGTTGGGGATTTATTCAAAATTGAAGGCATACTGAACCAGCATGGCTACCACAGCATCTTGCAGCGGCATGCTATTTCATCCGGTTTGAGTTTAGTTGGACCATCATTTATTTTTCAACAGGACAATGACCCCAAACACACCTCCAGGCTGTGTAAGGGCTATTTGACCAATAAAGAGAGTGATGGGGTGCTACGCCAGATGACCTGGCCTCCACAGTCACCAGACCTGAACCCAATCGAGATGGTTTGGGGTGAGCTGGACCGCAGAGTAAAGGCAAAAGGGCCAACAAGTGCTAAGCATCTCTGGGAGCTCCTTCAAGATTGTTGGAAGACCATTTACGGTGACTACCTCTTGAAGCTCATCAAGAGAATGCCAAGAGTGTGCAAAGCAGTCATCAAAGCAAAAGGTGGCTACTTTGAAGAACCTAGAATATAAGACATATTTTCAGTTGTTTCACACTTTTTTTTTTTTGTATATATACATACCCCACATTCAGACTATAAGACGTACCCCCCCACTTTCCTCTAAAATTTTGTCTTATAGTCCGAAAATACGGTATATAACATGCATTATGCATATTTCTTGGATTATATCCATTGGATGAATAGTATTTATTTTGGACATAGAAATACCGCATTTTTCGGACTATAAGACGCACCGGACTATAAGATGCACCTAGGTTTTAGAGGAGGAAAATAAAAAAAAACTGTAAGCAAAAAATGTGTTCATGATGCACTTTTAAGGGGGAGGGGGTCTTCTGCTGACACTGGTATAGGGGTAATGTCCCCCAATTCTGACAATATCCCCCATCCTGGTATATATGCCCCCCCTTCTTTTTATACGTGGTCCCCATCCCCATCCTGGTATGCCTGGAATCTCTCCATCCTGGTATGCATGGCACCCCTCATCCTTATCCTGGTATGCATGGCACCCCTCATCCCTATCCTGGTATGCATGGCACCCCTCATCCCCATCCTGGTATGCATGGCACAGCAATCCCCATCCTGGTATGCCTGGCACCCCTCATCCCCATCCTGGTATGCATGGCACCCCTCATCCCTGTCCTGGTATGCATGGCACCCCTAATCCTTATCCTGGTATGCATGGCGCCCCTAATCCCTATCCTGCTATGCATGGCACTCCTAATCCCTATCCTGGTATGCATGGCACCCCTCATCCTTATCCTGGCATGTATGGCCCCTCATCCTTATCCTGGTATGTATGGCCCCCTCATCTTTATCCTGTTATGTCTGCTCCCCTCAGCGTTATCCTGGTATGCATGGCACCCCTCATCCTTACCATTGTATGTATGGCCCCCTCATCCTTATCCTAGTATGCATGGTCCCCCTAATCCCCACCAGGCTGCACATAAAAAAATAAACACTCCTACTCACCTTTCTTCTCTCCTCAAGCGCAGCGTCACTGCCATGCACGGCTCACAAGGAGAGAGATCAGCTGCCGGAAGTCACTGCTCCCCACACCGGGACTGTGTGCGCGGGGAGCAGTGACTTCATGCTCCTTAATATCCATCACACAGCGTAGCCGCAGCACGGCTCCTGCTGCTGCCGGGCTATTGCGTGTGCCAGCTTATTAAAGGACATGAATATTCACCCCTCCCCACGCCCATGGGCATGGAGAGAGGTTTAATATTCATGCCCTTTTACAGCGGGCACAGGCGATTCCGGCATCAGCAGGAGCCGCGCTGCGGCTACACTGTGTGCCACTATTAAGGAGCATGAATATTCAGTGCTCCCCACGCCCCATGCGGGTGAAGAGCAGTGAATATTAATTTTCTTTAGCAGCGGGGACAGTGTAGGCTGCAGCGGGAGGCAGCTGCCTCCTGTGCCCCGCTCCTCCGCCGCTACCACTCCCCCCGTACCCCACACAATGTATATACAGTACAGACCAAAAGTTTGGACATACCTTCTCATTTAAAGATTTTTCTGTATTTTCATGACTATGAAAATTGTACATTCACACTGAAGGCATCAAAACTATGAATTAACACATGTGGAATTATATACTTAACAAAAAAGTGTGAAACAACTGAAAATATGTCTTATATTCTAGGTTCTTCAAAGTAGCCACCTTTTGCTTTGATGACTGCTTTGAACACTCTTGGCATTCTCTTGATGCGCTTCAAGTGGTAGTCACCAGAAATGGTTTTCACTTCACAGGTGTGCCCTGTCAGGTTTAATAAGAGGGATTTTCTGCCTTATAAATGGGGTTGGGACCACCAGTTGTGTTGTGCAGAAGTCTGGTGGATACACAGCTGATAGTCCTACTGAATAGACTGTTAGAATTTGTATTATGGCAAGAAAAATGCAGCTAAGTAAAGAAAAACGAGTGGCCATCATTACTTTAAGAAATGAAGGTCAGTCAGTCCGAAAAACTGGGAAAACTTTGAAAGTGTCCCCAAGTGCAGTTGCAAAAACCATCAAGCACTACAAAGAAACTGGCTCACATGAGGACCGCCCCAGGATAGGAAGACCAAGAGTCACCTCCGCTTCTGAGGCTAAGTTTATCTGAGTCACCAGCCTCAGAAATCGCAGGTTAACAGCAGCTCAGATTAGAGACCAGGTCAATGCCACACAGAGTTCTAGCAGCAGACACATCTCTTCAACAACTGTTAAGAGGAGACTTTGTGCAGCAGGCCTTCATGGTAAAATAGCTGCTAGGAAACCACTGCGAAGGACAGGCAACAAGCAGAAGAGACTTGTTTGGGCTAAAGAACACAAGGAATGGACATTAGACCAGTGGGAATCTGTGCTTTGGTCTGATGAGTCCAAATTTGAGATCTTTGGTTCCAACCGTGTCTTTGTGCAATGCAGAAAAGGTGAACAGATGGACTCTACATGCCTGGTTCCCACCGTGAAGCATGGAGGAGGAGGTGTGATGGTGTGGGGGTGCTTTGATGGTGATACTGTTGGGGATTTATTCAAAATTGAAGGCATACTGAACCATCATGGCTACCACAGCATCTTGCAGTGGCATGCTATTCCATCCGGTTTGCGTTTATTTGGACCATCATTTATTTTTCAACAGGACAATGACCCCAAACACACCTCCAGGCTGTGTAAGGGCTATTTGACCAAGAAAGAGAGTGATGGGGTGCTATGCGAGATGACCTGGCCTCCACAGTCACCAGACCTGAACCCAATCGAGATGGTTTGGGGTGAGCTGGACCGCAGAGTGAAGGCAAAGGGGCCAACAAGTGCTAAGCATCTCTGGGAACTCCTTCAAGATTGTTGGAAGACCATTTCCAGTGACTACCTCTTGAAGCTCATCAAGAGAATGCCAAGAGTGTGCAAAGCAGTCATCAAAGCAAAAGGTGGCTACTTTGAAGAACCTAGAATATAAGACATATTTTCAGTTGTTTCACACTTTTTTGTTAAGTATATAATTCCACATGTGTTACTTCATAGTTTTGATGCCTTCAGAGTGAATGTTCAATTTTCATAGTCAAGAAAATACAGAAAAATCTATAAATGATAAGGTGTGTCCAAACTTTTGGTCTGTATTGTATATACCTCCCCAACATTTGGACTATAAGACGCACCCCCTTTTATGCCCATAGCAGCCAGAGATGCAGATGTGTTATGTGCAGCATGAGACGGGGCATTATCATGCATGAAAATGATCTTGCTGCGGAATGCACGGTTCTTCTTCTTGAACCATGGAAGGAAGTGCTGTTTGAGAAACTCAGCATACATTATGGAGTTCATCTTTACCCCTTCAGGGATCCTAAAAGGGCCGACAATCTCTCTCCCCATGATTCCAGCCCAAAACATTACTCCACCTCCTCCTTGTTAGTGCCGTAGCCGTGTTTGCATGGGGTGTCCATCAACCAGCCATCCTCCACTCCATCCATCTGGACCATCGAGATCATTTCATGCATGATAATGCCCCGTCTCATGCTGCACATAACACATCTGCATCTCTGGCTGCTATGGGCATAAAAGGGGACAAACTTATGGTGTGGCAGCCATGCTCCCCTGACCTCAACCCCATTGAGAACCTCTGGAGCATCATCAAAAGGAGTGTCTATGATGGCGGGAGGCAGTTCACATCTAAGCAACAGCTCTGGGAGGGTATTCTGTCCTCATGCAAAACAATTAAAGCAGAAACCATCCAAAACCTGACAAATTCAATGGACGAGAGAGTTCAGAAGCTCATTTCGAACAAGGGGTCCTATGTGCAAATGTAACATCACCTAGAATAAAGTTTTGAGTTGAAAACGGTTTGATTTCAGTTTGTAATAACCTGCTAATGCTTATAATTTCAAAAATGACCATTTTTTTGTTCTTTATTAAAATGAAAAGGTTGAAAACTCTGCTTTGCATAATAATTCGGAACATGCATTTGCATTTTGAGTGCATTTTGAGTATTTTATTTTTTTAAAAATATACTGTTATCATAGGCAGTTTGTACAAAAACCTTTCAATTGTACTCTAATAGTTATTTGACTGGAAAATTACAATGACTGCAATTCATATAGGTAATTTGGGAAAATCTGAGAAAATATTATTTGCATAATAATTTGGAACACAGTGTAAACTTGATTATGATGTAATGTATAATAAAATTCTATGCAATTTATCATATATTGACCTTTTTGAATTGGTATTCCCTGTATGTAGCATGGAGTGCACACTCATCTCCTTCGCCCTGTAACATAATTTTATTCCTTTCCACCCTTTTCTTTCCCCTCCACATAATTTTTTATAACACGTATAACATGTTTTGTGTTTTTAATCGATTTAATAAAGAGATACATATTTTACAATATACTCTTGTTGCCTAATTTATAGATATAATTTTCTAGGTTTATATTATCATATTAGCCCTAATCTATTGCTCACTGTTGTTTCCAGGGACTTATAGGGACTTTGAGGGATAGACGACTTGTGAGTGGGGGCGCCATTGTCGTACTATATTTAGGGTGCCAACCCCTGCAGTCAGGAATGATCATCATAGGGGACAATAGGAGCAGACTAATTCTGCACATTCATTATTTTTCACTTTGATCTTCAGATTATTTCTTTGTATGGATAATTTTAATTATCTTTAATAAAGGTTGCATCTTAAGGGTTTTTTATGCAAATTATATGGTTATACCCTTTGTTTGATATGCTGTTAGTTGGTTAAAAAATGTAAAAAAATAAAAAGTTCAAATCACCCCTCTTTGCCCCATTGAAAGTAAAGATATTAAAAAAAAATACACATATGTGGTATCGTTTTTTTAGTCCCTGCAGTTCCACAAAAATTAGACCACAGACAAAATAAAGTATAAATGTTGAGTGCCCAAGAACAATTGTGCCAAAGAGAAATAGCACGTTACAACGATATATAGATGGAATATATTTATGAATTAAAATAAATAATAATGAAAGTCAAAAAATGGGAAAGGGTACCCAAACAAAGGTGTCACTTGGGGTAAGTATATGCATAATTGTTATTCCATTGATAGGGCAGTAGAATGAATATGCTCATTAGTGGTAAAATACCACAACTATATAATCAAACATAGGGTATGTACATAAGTAGGAATATGGGAAGTATATATCGTTTAAATAGCAGCAAAAAGTACTTTATGTACAACCCTAAAAATTTGGGGGGCCAAACTTCAGAATTTTTTCACCACTAAAATAATTAAAAACTGGACATGTTGGGTATTGCCGTAATCGTATTGATGAGGAGAATAATATTGCAAGGTAATTTTTACTACAATATGTAAACACAATTCCCAAAAAACAATGTCATATTGCATTTCTTTTCCACAATTTCACTGCACTTGGAATTGTTTCCCTTTTTCCAGTAGACTAGTGGTGAAATGAATGGTGTCAGTCAAAAGTAAAACTCGTCCCGCAAAAAAATAAGCCCTCAGATGTCTATGTGGACAAAAAAATTGTTATGGCTCTGGGAAGAAGGGGGTGAAAAAATAGAAAGACAAAAGCGGAAATTAGCTGTGGAGTGAAGGGGTTAAGTCTGCCCCAAATCTGCAAGTCACAAATAAGCAACGTGTGAATGAGACTTCAGGATTCTCATTCACTTTGCTGGCATCTGGAAATCCTTCAGGTTTTGTGACAAATCTGCACTGAAAAAAAAGCAGCATAAAGCATCGTGTGCACACAGCCTTACATTAGGAGTGTCTATTTACCCATAACAACCAATCAGAAATCAGCTTTCATTTTACCAAAGCAGGTTGAGAAATGAAAGCTGAGCTCTGGTTGGTTGCTATGGACAACAAAGACAATGTAATGAACAGTTTTGATAAATAATGATGCTCTGAGACTCCACATTATACATCAGGGGACAGCAGCTCCATGTCACCGATCTATCACTGCTGTCAGGAGATGGGATCAAGAACAATTGATAAGAATCTAACAATATGGGTGATGTGCTCCGCATTACAGGAACCATATAGGAGAAGAGCTCAATATGGCGGATAACGCAGACATGGCACATCTGCTACAGCAGGTACACAAGGCAGACACAAGGATTTCTAATTGTACGGCGTACGGTGCTGAGAAGCAACTGCAATACTCATGAAATAAACCTAAAAAGAGACGGACAATCCTTTACACGTATCACTAGGATTATTATTATTCTTTATTATTATGGCGTCATTTATTCCCTGTCGCTTTACATGTGAGAAGGTGTATACATAGTAAAGACAAGTACAATAATCATGAACAATACAAGTTAGCGACTGGTCCAGGAGAGAGGACCCTACCCGCGAGGGCCACAGTCTACAAAGGGATGGGTGAGGATACAGTAGGTGAGGGTAGAGCCTGTCATGCAGCGATGTGGTGGAGCGGTGGTTACTGCAGGGTGTAGGCTTGTCGGAAGAGGTCGGTCTTCATGTTCCTTCTGAAGGTTTCCACAGTAGGCGAGAGTCTGATGTGATGAGGTAGAGCTTTCCAGAGTAGGGGGGATGCACTGGAGACATCTTGTATGCGATTGTGGGAAGAGGCAATAAGAGGGGAGTAGAGAAGGAGATTGCAACATTCTAACATTTGCACAAATTTGGCAACTTTTTGGGACCGTTTTCTGCAGAAAGTCATTTAAGGGGTTGTCCACTACATGTCAACCCCTTCTGGAATGCTACAGTGCCCCAAATAAAGTAAAAACACTTCATATTTACCTCAGTGCCAACATGGTTGGAATGGCGCTATTCCAGGAGGTATGTGTTTTTTATTTTATTTGAGGCACTGCAGCACTTAAAGGTACTATGTCACCAAGGTTTTGAAACCTAATCTGAGATATAATATATATAGAGATATAGATATATAATATACAGAGATAAATGTTTCACTCATTGGGATGCTTGCTGTAGTTTTGATAAAATCACAGTTTTATCAGCAGGAGATTATCACTACTGCTGCCAGGTAGTTATCTATATTCATGAGCTCTGTATAACCCCACCCCCACCACTGATTGGGAGTTTTCTGACTATGCACAGGGTACACACACAGAAAGCTGCCAATCAGTGTTGTTAGCTGGGTTATACAGAGCTCAGCATTCAGAGAACTGGTAAATTTATAGCAGAGAAAACTGTGATTTTGTCAAAATTATACCATGCAATCCAATGAATAGTACATGCTTGGTAGAAGGGTCTCTGCCCCTATATCATGCTGCTCTCACATAGGGTACCATAAAACTGCTGCCAGATTCCCTTTGAAAAGGTGTCAGCATTTTCCATGTCTTGTGGTAAATTTCGGCAGAACTGAACCTGGACATTACACAATGAGAAGAACATTTCACCATGATTTTGGAACAGATAACTCTGACCACTTTGGATTGGTAAACTGCCTATAACAACTATAATCATCTGCTCAAATATAAAACTGTTTTTTGTAATTTTTTATTATAAAGGTAGATTTGGAATCATTTTGGTGACTTTATCCCTGGATTACATGTGGAGGTATAAAACATGCACAATAACGTTCCCTATAATTACTAGTTACATTTCTCTTTTTACCTGAGCCTCCCACGTCTTCTTTCTTCTGGCTATTGGCCTGGATTGATGGTGTCTTTCCTTCCTCTGAACAGTCCAGGCTGATTCTTCTGTTCTTCGGTAATTTTCTCTGGACAATGATGTCTTCATCTGCTTGCGCCATCTCTGGGGTGGGAGACATCTTCCGTCCTGAGTCTGGTTTCTTCCTCTTTTTTCCCTTCCTTTGGGGCTTTTTGATAGAAGGCTTCTCATCAGCCGATGAGCCCAAATGTCTTCTGCTCTTCAATCCTTCACTCTGGGCAATGACGTCCTCATCCACTCACTCCATCTCTGGGGTGGGAGACATCTTTCGTCCCGAGTCTTTTTTTTTACCCTTTCTTCCTCTCCATTTGGATTTTTTGATTGAAGACTCCTCATCAGCCGATGAGTCCAAGTGTCTTCTTTTTCTCTCTCTCTTCTTCCCTACAATCTCCTCTTTTTCCATATCATCGATTTGCTCACAGCCCGCAGACAACTTCTTCACTATCACCAGTCAACTCCAACTGTCACTTTCCTCAACCGTCAACTGAGCGCACAGGCACCTGGATGGAACTGGTCATGTGATCAGTAACTGACCAATAAGATTCCAAGGTATATGCTACAGTATAAGTATGGGAATCTATCAGTTTGATATAAGGGTTGTAATAAAATTAAATCTGTTTTTGTTCTACTGTTTTTAGTTAGTTGAAACTTTATCTTTTCCATTTCCATCACTTCAGTATTATCTCACAGATAATTTTAGGATTTTAGGGCCCATTTTAACAATATGCTGTATTATTTATCCACATCAATGAACTACATACCTGACCATTGTACTTATTGAGAAACAGTTGAGATCTCTATATTATTTGTATCGAGTGGCTACAAACAAAGCAAACAAGATGAATTTCTCATCCACTGCTGTACTCAGCATAAGCAGCGGCTGAAATGACAAATGTTTGTTTTGATTGCTGTCTATGCAGAGCGCAGAAGTCTATGACAAACTCATTTTGACTTCAGTGCTATGTATAAGCAGTGACCAAGATGACAGAAAATGAGCAATAAATTATTGAAGGTAGCTCTACTCATGTGCAGTGCATATAAGCAGTGTTCATTCATTCTCTACTCATTTTCTGTTGTCCCAGTCTCTGTCTACGTAGAGGGAACCACTTGAGATGAGTTTGCCATAGGCTGTTGTGCTCTGCTTAGGCAGAGACTTATATGAGAAAGCTCACTTCATTATACTAAGCTTTGTAATTTCCATCTTTGCTTATGTAGACCAGCAGCCACTGGCAAACTCATCTCCCCTTCTGCGTTCTGCATAAATAGCGTTGGGTGGGCATTCGCTTTGCTACTCAACACGGTCTTCATTTATTACATAGAGCTGCTTTTATAGTTTTACATTTTTACTAACCCGAACAAGTGTTACAAGCAGGTCAAGAGACTGGTTTAGGATTAAGCTAATGGTTAGGGCTAGGAATAGGGCTAAGGTAATAACATTGTTCTATAAAAAATGTATTAAGAAAATAGAAAGCATACAAATAAAATAATGTATTGCGTTTTATATTTTTAAAATTCGAGAGATGACTTCAGCAAAAAACAGAAAAAAAATTAAGAAATGAAATTGCAAAGTATAATTACATCAGTATTTTCCTTAAATTACAATACACGTGCAATACTGGGCTTTTGGAAAGCACTCACGGAGTGCTATTGGTTCACGGGTTAGGGGGCATATACTTGTCTTGTCCTGGGTGCTCGCATCCCATGCTGTGACAGTGTGCTATCAGCAGAGTGCACAGCAACCAGCAAGTTTTTTAATTTACTTTTTTTTTCTGCATTTTTTCATCTGTAGCCTAAAAGACAACAGGTAAATATTAAATGCACTACAAACATCAGGCTTTTTTATTGTGTGATAGCTCACTGTAGGTGTGTTTTTGAACAAGCCCTAATGAGTATGAGTATGCATATGATGATATGGTGAGTATGTGTTATTGTTTTTTTCATGTATATGGTATATTTGTATGTATATTGGGGGCTATTTGGGACTCACACATGGAGGCTATGTGGGGTTCACACTGTATATATGGAGGCTATGTAGGGCTCACACTGTATAGATGGAGGCTATGTGGGGCTCACACTGTATATATGAAGGTTATGTGGGGCTCATACTGTATACAGGAGCCCATGTGGAGGCTCATACTGTATATAGGGGGCTATGTTGGGGCTCAATCTGTATATACAGAGGCTATGTGGGGCTCATGCTATATATAGGAAGCTATGTGGGGGCACATACTAGATTAGGAGGCTATGTGAGGGCTCATACTGAATGTAGGAGGTTATGTGGGGGTTCATAGTGTATGTAGGAGGCTATGTGGGGGCTTATACTGTGTATAGGAGGCTATGTGAAGGCTCATCTTGTATATAAGAGGCTCCTTGGTGCTCACACTATATACAGGGAGGCTATGTGGGGGCTCCTGCTGTATATACAGAGGCTATTTGGGGCTCATACTGTAAATAGGAGGCTATATATATGGGACACACTGTATATGCAGGCTATGTGGGGCTCACACTGTATATATGGAGGCTGTGTGGGGGTTCGTACTGTATATGGGAGGTTATGTGGGGGCTCATACTGAATGTGGGAGGCTATTTGGGGACTCAGACTGAATGTAGGAGGCTATGTGGGGGCTTATACTGTGTATAGGAGGCTATGTGAAGGCTCATCTTGTATATAAGAGGCTCCTTGGGGCTCACACTATATACAGGGAGGCTATGTGGGGGCTCCTGCTGTATATACAGAGGCTATGTGGTGCTCATGTGGTATATAGGAGGCTATTTGGGGCTCATACTGTAAATAGGAGGCTATATATATGGGACACACTGTATAT
Source organism: Phyllobates terribilis (assembly GCF_046119375.1). Classification (NCBI taxonomy): domain Eukaryota; kingdom Metazoa; phylum Chordata; class Amphibia; order Anura; family Dendrobatidae; genus Phyllobates; species Phyllobates terribilis. The sequence continues at coordinate 5,085,931 of NW_027362863.1, forward strand.
GCAGGCTATGTGGGGCTCACACTGTATATATGGAGGCTGTGTGGGGGTTTGTACTGTATATGGGAGATTATGTGGGGGCTCATACTGAATGTCGGAGGCTATTTGGGGGCTCAGACTGAATGTAGGAGGCTATGTGGGGGTTCATACTGTATATAGGAAGCTATATGGGGGCTCATACTGTATATTGGAGGCTATGTGAGGGCTCATATTGTTTATAGAGAGGCTATGTGGGGCTCATACTATATATAGGGGGCTATGCTGGAGCTCATATTGTATATAGGAGATAACCGGGGCTCATACTATATAGGGTGGTCCAAAAGTAGGTGCACAGAAAGTGTAATAAGGTTATGAAGGGGGAGGTTTATCAAACATGGTGTTAAGTGAAACTGGCTCAGTTGCCCTTAGCAACCAATCAGATTCCACTTTTCATTCCTCACAGACAAAGTTTATAGTCGAAAACCAAAAAGTGTCAGTGATTTGAAAAATTACATAAGAGATGCATTTCAAGAAATTAATACCCAAAGAGACTTGTGCAAAAAAAGTTTGTCGAAGCGTAAGAGGCCGACTTCAAAGCTGTGCAAATTGTAATGGAAAACAGTTTGAGCACCTGCTTTGATAAAATTTAAGGGGTTTTGCATTATTGTTCAGAATAAAATGTAATTGTTAATGTTATGCTTGTGTTAGTAAATATAATTTTATATATGAATCAAAATAAATGTTATTATTTTCTGTCCACCTACTTTTGGACCACCCTGTATATAGGGAGCTGTGTGTGAGCTTTTACGTTATTGAGGTGTGCAGTAGCCCTCTTTTCCTTCTGCTCCAATATGACCACAGGTAATATTTATCCATTGTGATTAGTGATGAGCGAACGCGCTCGCCACTACTCGGTACTCGCCGGAGCACCATGGTGCTCGACAAGCTCGGAGAGTATTTCCGGGTTGCTCGGGCGGGTCCCCTCCCTGCATGTTTGGCGCTCTTTAGAGAGCCAATGAACATGCAGGGATTGCCTGCCATGCACTGTAATGCCGTAGCCATGTTGGTTATGGCCATTACAGTGATTGGCTGGCTGCACAGCGTCATCAGGTCTATATCAGACCTGGCGCCGCCATGCTCGTCACAGTCACTCCGGATCAGACTGCTTCTTTGTCAGGGAGAGATTTGATCGTGTATTATGTAGTGTAGGGAGAAAAACCGTACATTACACATATCCAACTTAACAAACAGTCCTTCTGAGGACTAATCCATCTGCAGAGATATATCAGGCAGGCAGGGTGTATAGGCAGGCAGTGTATATAGCAGACTCAAGTGCATATAGCACAAGAGGCTCCATTCCAGTTATGTTGGCTGCTGCTGTTAAATATTTCTGGAAATAGGCCCAGGTCTCAGGGGCCAGGAATAATTTTTTTTGCATCTTAATCCTCATTATTTGCTTAAAAAGCAATCCAGAGAACACGGTTTTTCTGCACCATTTGCTTGTTGGCACTGCAGAATACAGCCAGGTCCTTTCCATATTACAGCGCTAAAAATCCATCTACTTAAAACTGTGTTTTCTCCGTCACACGGCTCACATATACGTTGTCAGAAAATACTGCCATTTCTGGCCTCCATGAAATTTTCTTTTCAGTGTGTCAGCAAAGTTTTTGACACTGGTTTGCTGTTCAAAACAGTTAACTACAGGCCAGGTATTTAAAACTGTGTTTTCTCCGTCACACGGATTACATATATGTTTTCACAAAATACTGCCATTTCTGTCCTCCATTAAAAAAATTTTTTAGTGTGTCAGGACAGTTATTGACACTGGTTTGCTGTTCAAAACAGTTACCTACAGGCCAGGTATTTAAAACTGTGTTTTCTCCGTCACACGGATCACATATACGTTTTCAGAAAATACTGCCATTTCTGGCCTCCATTAAAAAAAAATTTCAGTGTGTCAGCAAAGTTATTGACACTGGTTTGCTGTTCAAAACAGTTACCTACAGGCCAGGTATTTAAAACTGTGTTCTCTCGCTTTTGCTCTGGCCTGCCCTTGCCTTGGCTCTGGCCTACTCTCGCGCTGGCTCTGGCCTGCCCTCGCCCTGGCTCCGGCCTGCTCTCACCCTAGCTCTGTCCTGATCTCGCTCTGGCCTGCCCTCGCCCTGGCTCCGGCCTGCTCTTACTCTATCTTGCATGCCTTCGCCTTGGCTCCGGCCTACTCTCGCTGTGGCTCTGGCCTGCCCTCGCCCTGGCTCCGGCCTGCCTTCGCCTTGGCTCTGGCCTGCTCTCGCCCTGGCTCCGGCCTGCCCTCGCCCTGACTCCGTCCTGCCCTCACCCTAGCTCTGTCCTGATCTCGCTCTGGCCTGCCCTCGCACTGGCTCCGGCGTGCTCTCACTCTGGCCTGCCCTCGTCTTGGCTCCGGCCTGCTCTCTCTCTGGCTCTGTCCTGCCCTCGTCCTGGCGCCGGTCTGCTCTCCCTTTGGTCTGCCCTTGCCTTGGCTCCGGCCTGCTCTCACCCTGGCTCCGGCTTGCTCTCTCTCTGGCTCTGGCTTGCCCTCGCCCTGGCTCCGGCCTGCTCTCGCTATGGCTCTGGCCTGCTCTAGCTCTGTCTCTGGCCTGCCCTGGCCTTGGCTCTGGCCTGCCCTCGCCGAGGCTCCGGCCTGCTCTCGCTCTGGCCTGCCCTTGCCTTGGCTCTGGACTACTCTCGCTCTGGCTCTGGCCAGCCCTTGCCCTGGCTCCGGCCTGCTCTTGCTATAGCTCTGGCCTGCTCTCGCTCTGGAACTGACCTGCTCTCGTTCTGGCTCTGGCCTGCCCTCACCTTGGCTCCGGCCTGCTCTTGCTCTGGCCTGCCGTCGCCTTGGCTCCGGACTGCTCTCGCTCTAGCACTGGCCTGCTCTCGTTCTGGCTCTGGCCTGCCCTTACCTTGGCTCCGGCCTGCTCTCGTTCTGTCTCTGGCCTGCTCTCGTTTTGGCCTGCCCTGGCTCTGCTCAAGCCTGCCCTCGTCTTGGCTCCGGCCTGCTCTCGCCTTGGCACCGGTCTGCCCTGGCTCCTGCCTGCTCTCGCTCTAGCCTGCTCTCGCTCTGGTTCTTGCCTGCCCTTGCCTCGGCTCCGGCCTGCTCTCGCTCTGGCCTGCCCTTTCCTTGGCTCCGGACTTCTATCGCTCTGGCTCGCGCCTGACCTAGCCTTGGCTCTGGCCTACTCTCGCTCTAGCTCGGGCCTGCTCTGGCTGTGGCTCTGGCATGCTCTCGCGCTGGCTCTGGCCTGCCCTTTACTTGGCTCCGGCCTGCTCTCGCTCGGACTCTGGTCTGACCTTGCCTTGGCTCCGGCCTGCAATCGCCCTGGCTCCGGCCTGCTCTAGCTCTGGCTTCGGCCTGACCTCGTCCTGCCCTTGCTCTGGCCTGCCCTGGCCTTGGCTCCGGCCAGCTCCTGCTCTGGCTTCGGCCTGCCCTCGCATTGGCTCCGGCCTGCTCTCGCCTGGCTCTGGCCTGCTCTCGACCTGGCTCCGGCATGCCCTCGCCCTGGCTCCGGCCTGCCTTCGCCCTGGCTTCTGCTTGCTATCGCTCTGGCTAAGACCTACCCTCGCCCTGGCTCCGGCCTGCTCTCACTCTCGCTCCGGCCTGCCCTCGCCTTGGCTCGGGCCTGCTCTCGCTCTGACCTGCCCTCGCCATGTCTCCGGCCTGCTCTCGCTCTGGCCTGCCCTCGCCCTGGCTGCGGCATTCTCTCGCTCTGGTTTCGGCCTGCTGTCGCCTTGGATCCGGCCTGCTCTCGCCTTGGCTCCGGCCTGCTCTTGCTCTGGCCTGACTTTGCCTTGGCTCCGGCCTGCTCTCACTCTGGCTCTGGCCTGCCTTCACCTTGGCTCCGACCTGCTCTCGCTTTGGCTCTGGCCTGCTCTCGCTCTGGCCAGCCCTTGCCTTGGCTCCAGCCTGCTCTTGCCCTAGCCAGCTGTTGCTCAGGCCTACCCTGGTTCCGCCTCTGGCCTGCCCTTGCCTTGGCTACGGCCTGCTCTCGCCTTGGCTCCGGCCTGCTCTCGCTCTAGCTCCGTACTGCCCTCGCCCTGGCTCCGCTATGCCACAGCTCGGGCTCCGGCTTGCCCTCGCTTTAGCTCCGTCCTGCTCTTGCCCTGGCTCCGAACTGCTCTCGCTCTGGCCTGTCCTCTCTCTGGCTCTGGCCTGCACTCGCCCTGGCTCCGGCCTGCTCTCGCTCTGGCCTGCCCTCGCCCTGGCTCCGGCATTCTCTCGCTCTGGTTTCAGCCTGCTGTCACCTTGGATCCGGCCTGCTCGCGCTCTGGCTCCGGCCAGCCCTCGCCTTGGCTCCGGCCTGCTCTCGCTCTGGCCTGCCTTTGCCTTGGCTCCGGCCTGCTCTCACTCTGGCTCTGGCCTGCCTTCACCTTGGCTCTGACCTGCTCTCGCTCTGGCCAGCCCTTGCCTTGGCTCCAGCCTGCTCTCGCCCTAGCCAGCTGTTGCTCTGGCCTACCCTGGTTCTGCCTCTGGCCTGCCCTTGCCTTGGCTACGGCCTGCTCTCGCCTTGGCTCCGGCCTGCTCTCGCTCCGTACTGCCCTCGCCCTGGCTCCGCTATGCCACAGCTCGGGCTCCGACTTGCCCTCGCTTTAGCTCCGTCCTGCTCTCGCCCTGGCTCCGAACTGCTCTCGCTCTGGCTCTGGCCTGCCTTCACCTTGGCTCTGACCTGCTCTCGCTTTGGCTCTGGCCTGCTCTCGCTCTGGCCAGCCCTTGCCTTGGCTCCAGCCTGCTCTCGCCCTAGCCAGCTGTTGCTCTGGCCTACCCTGGTTCTGCCTCTGGCCTGCCCTTGCCTTGGCTACGGCCTGCTCTAGCCTTGGCTCCGGCCTGCTCTCGCTCTAGCTCCGTACTGCCCTCGCCCTGGCTCCGCTATGCCACAGCTCGGGCTCCGGCTTGCCCTCGCTTTAGCTCCGTCCTGCTCTCGCCCTGGCTCCAAACTACTCTCGCTCTGGCTCTGGCCTGCACTCGCCCTGGCTCCAGCCTGCTCTCGCTCTGGCTCTGGCCTCGCCCTGGCTCCGGCCTGCTCTCGCCCTGGTTCCGGCCTCCCCTTACCTTGGCTCCTGCTTGCTCTCGCTCTGGCATGCCCTAGCTTCGGCTCTAAACTACTCTCGCTCTGGCTCTGGCCAGCCCTCGCCCTGGCTCAGGCCTGCTCTTGTTCTGGCTCTGGCATGCCCTCGCCTTGGCTCCAGCCTCCTCTCGCTCTGACCCTGGCCTGCCCTCGCCCTGGCTCCGGCCTGCTCTGGCTCTGTCCTGCCCTCGCCTTGGCTCCGGCCTGCTCTGGCTCTGTCCTGCCCTCGCCTTGGCTCCGGCCTGCTCTCGCCCAGGCTCCGGCCTGCCCTCGCTCTGGCCTGCCCTCGCTCTGGCCTGCCCTCGTCCTGGCTCCGGCCTGCTCTCGGTCTGGCATGCCCTCGCCTTTGCTCCGGCCTCCTCTCGCTCTCACTCTGGCCCACCCTCGCCCTGGCTCCGGCCTGCTCTGGCTCTGTCCTGCCCTCGCCTTGGCTCCGGCCTGCTCTCGCCCAGGCCTCGGCCTGCCCTCGTCCTGGCTCCGGCCTGTTCTCGCTCTGGCCTGCCCTCGCTTAGGCTCCGGCCTGCTCTCGCAGTAGCTCCGGACTGCCCTCGCCCTGGCTCCGACCAGCTCTCGCTCTTGCCTGCCCTCGCCTTGGCTACGGCCTGCTCTCGCTCTGGCCTGCCCTGGCTCTGCTTCAGGCCTGCCCTCGCCTTGGCTCCGGCCTGCTCTCGCCTTGGCTCCGGCCTGCTCTCGCTGTAGCTCCGGACTGCCCTTGCCCTGGCTCCGGCCTGCCATCGCTCTGGCCTGCCCTCGCCCTGGCTCCGGATCTGCCTCTGGCCTGCCCTCGCCTTGGCTCCGGCTGTTATGATCTGCTACAGGGACTAAGGAAAGACAGGAGAACTGTCCCTACAATAGAACTAAACTAGATCCCTACGATGTAACGGGGAACCTGATCCTGCGATCAGACCCGCTAAAGTCCTCGGCTAGTCTGAACGAAGACCTATAGATGTGAGGGAGGGATCTCTACAAGAACTAGGGACTGGGATAAGTTGGACACCTTCTAGCAGAAATAGTAGCAGTCAAAGACAAACACACAACAAAAAGCATAGAGGTCAGAAGACCTAGCAAAACTAACAGAGAACGGCAACAGAGCACCAAGCTAGCTCAAGAGTAGTAAATACAATGAAGTCCAGCAAGACCAGGAGGGCGGAGCCGGATTAAATAGGCAAAAATGGTCATGTGACCAGCAAACTAAAAAAAACCTAACAGGAGAGTTCTAACACCGGCCTGCTCTCGCCCTGGCTCCGGCCTGCTCTCGCTCTGGCCTGCCCTCGCCCTGGCTCCAGCCTGCTCTCGCCCTGGCTCCGGCCTGCTCTCGCTCTGACTCTGGCATGCCCTTGCCCTGGCTCCGGCCAGCTCTGGATCTGGCCTGCCCTCGCCTTGGCTCCGGCCTGCTCTCGCCTTGGCTCCGGCCTGCTCTCACTCTAGCTTCGGCCTGCCCTCGCTGTGGCTCCGGCCTGCCCTTGCTCTGGCTCCGACCTGCCCTCGCCTTGGCTCTGGCCTGCTCTGGCTCTGGCCTGCCCTGGCTCTGCTTCTGGCCTGCCCTCGCCTTGGCTCCGGCCTGCTCTCGCCTTGGCTCCGGCCTGCTCTCGCTCTGACTCTGGCCTGCCCTCGCCCTCTCTCCGGCCTGCTCTGGATCTGCCTCTGGCTTGCCCTCGCCTTGGCTCCGGCTTGCTCTCGCCCTGGCTCCGGCCTGCTCTCGCTCTGGCCTGCCCTCGCCCTGGCTCCGGCCTGCTCTTGCCCTGGCTCCGGCCTGCTCTCGCTCTGACTCTGGCATGCTCTGGATCTGGCTCTGGCCTGCCCTCGTCTTGGCTCTGGCCAGCTCTCGCCCTGGCTCTGGCCTGCTCTCGCTCTGGCCTGCCCTCGCCTTGGCTCCGGCCTGCTCTCGCTCTGGCCTGCCCTCGCCTTGGCTCCGGCCTGCTCTTGCTCTGGCTTCGGCCTGCCCTCGCTGTGGCTCCGGCCTGCCCTTGCTCTGGCTCCGACCAGCCCTCGCCTTGCCTCCGGCCTGCTCTCGCCCTGGCTCCGGCCTGCTCTTGCTCTGGCCTTCCCTCGCCCTGGCCTTCCCTCGCCCTGGCTCCGGCCTGCTCTTGCTCTGGCCTGCCCTCATCTTGACTCCAGCCTGCTCTCGCTCTGGTTCTGTCCTGCCTTCACCTTGGCTCCGGCATCCCCTCGCTCTGGCTCAAGCCTGCTCTAGCTCTGGCCTGCCCTTGCCTTGGCTCCAGACTGCTCTCGCTCTCGCTTGCTCTCGCTTTGTCTCCGGCCTGCTTTCGCTCTTGCCTGCCCTCGTCTTGGCTCCGACCTGCTCTCGCTCTTGCTCTGGTCTGCCATCGCCTTGGCTCTGGCCTGCTCTCGCTCTACTTCTGGCCTGCCCTCGCCTTGGCTCCGGTCTGCTCTCGCCTTGGTTCTGGCCTGCTCTCGCCCTGGCTCCAGCCAACCATCGCTCTGGCTCCGGCCTGCCCTCGCCTTGGCTCCGGCCTGCTCTCACCCTGGATCCGGCCTGCTCTCGCTCTGGCCTGCCCTCGCCCTGGCTCCGGCCTGCTCTCTCTCTGGCTCTGGCCTGCCCTCGCCTTGGCTCCTGTCTGTTCTCGCCCTGGATCCAGCCTGACTTTGCTTTGGATCATGCCTGCTCTCGATCTGGCCTGACGTCAACTTAGCTCCGGCCTGCTCTCGCTCTGGCTACGGCCTGCCCTCGCCTTGGCTCCGGCCTGCTCTCGCCCTGCCTCCAGCCTGCGCTCGCCCTGGCTCCGGCCTACTCTCTCTCTGGCTCTGGCCTGCCCTCGCCCTGGTCTGCCCTCGCTCTGGCTCTGGCCTGCCCTCGCCTTGGCTCCGGCCTGCTCTCGCTCTGGCTCCGGACTGCTCTCGCCCTGGTTCCGGCCTGCCCTTGCCTTGGCTCTGGCCTGCTCTCGCTCTGGCCTGCCCTCGCTTTGGCTCTGGCCTGCTCTCGCTCTGGCTCCAGCCTGCCCTCGCCCTGGCTCCGGCCTGCCCTCGCCGTGGCTCCAGCCTGCCCTCGCCCTGGCTCCTGCCTGCCCTCGCCCTGGCTCCGGCCTGCTCTCGCCCTGGCTCCGGCCTGCTCTCGCTCTGGCCTGCCCTCGCCTTGGCTCCGGCCTGCTGTTGCTCGGCTTCGGCCTGCTCTCGCTCTGGCCTGCCCTCGCCTTGGCTCCGGCCTGCTGTTGCTCGGCTTCGGCCTGCCCTCGCTGTGGCTCCGGCCTGCCCTTGCTCTGGCTCCGACCAGCCCTCGCCTTGCCTCCGGCCTGCTCTCGCCCTGGCTCCAGCCTGCTCTTGCTCTGGCCTTCCCTCGCCCTGGCCTTCCCTCGCCCTGGCTCCGGCCTGCTCTTGCTCTGGCCTGCCCTCATCTTGACTCCAGCCTGCTCTCGCTCTGGTTCTGTCCTGCCTTCACCTTGGCTCCGGCATCCCCTCGCTCTGGCTCAAGCCTGCTCTAGCTCTGGCCTGCCCTTGCCTTGGCTCCAGACTGCTCTCGCTCTGGCTTGCTCTCGCTCTAGCCTGCCCTCGCTTTGTCTCCGGCCTGCTCTCGCTCTTGCCTGCCCTCGCCTTGGCTCCGACCTGCTCTCGCTCTTGCTCTGGTCTGCCCTCGCCTTGGCTCTGGCCTGCTCTCGCTCTACTTCTGGCCTGCCCTTGCCTTGGCTCCGGTCAGCTCTCGCCTTGGTTCCGGCCTGCTCTCGCCCTGGCTCCAGCCAACCATCGCTCTGGCTCCGGCCTGCCCTCGCCTTGGCTCCGGCCTGCTCTCGCTCTGGCCTGCCCTCGCCTTGACTCCTGCCTGTTCTCGCCCTGGATCCAGCCTGACCTTGCTTTCGATCATGCCTGCTCTCGATCTGGCCTGACGTCAACTTGGCTCCGGCCTGCTCTCGCTCTGGCTCCGGCCTGCCCTCGCTCTGGCTCCGGCCTGCCCTCGCCTTTGCTCCGGCCTGCTCTCGCCCTGCCTCCAGCCTGCGCTCGCCCTGGCTCCGGCTTACTCTCTCTCTGGCTCTGGCCTGCCCTCGCCCTGGTCTGCCCTCGCTCTGGCTCTGGCCTGCCCTCGCCTTGGCTCCGGCCTGCTCTCACTCTGGCTCCGGACTGCTCTCGCCCTGGTTCCGGCCTGCCCTTGCCTTGGCTCATGCCTGCTCTCGCTCTGGCCTGCCCTCGCTTTGGCTCTGGCCTGCTCTCGCTCTGGCACCGGCCTGCTCTCGCCTTGGCTCCGGCCTGCTCTCGCCTTGGCTCTGGCCTGCCTTCGCCCTGGCTCTGGCCTACTCTCGCTCTGGCCTGCTCTCTCTCTGGCCTCGCCCTGTCTCCGGCCTGCTGTCGCCCTGGTTACGGCCTGCCCTTGCCTTGGCTCTGGCCTTCTATCGCTCTGGCCTGCCCTTGCCTTGGCTCTGGCCTACCCTCGCCTTGGCTCCGGCCTGCTCTCGCCTTGGCTCCGGCCTCCTCTTACTCTGGCTCCGGCCTGCCCTCGCCCTGGCTCCGGCCTGCTCTCGGCCTGGCTCCGACCTGCTCTCGCTCTGGCCTGCCCATGCTTGGCTCCGGCCTGCTCTTCCTCTGGCTCTTGCCTGCCCTCGTCTTGACTCTAGCCTGATCTCGCTCTTGTTCTGGCCTGCCTTCCCTATGGCTCCAGCCTGCTCTCGCTCTGGCTCAGGCCTGCTCTTGCTCTGGCTCTGGCCTGCCCTAGCACTGGCTCCGGACAGCTCTCACTCTGGCTCTGGCCTGCCCTTTCCTTGGCTCCGGCTTTCTCTGACTCTGGCCTGACGTCGCCTTGGCTCCGGCCTGCTCTTGCTCTGGCTTCGGCATGCCCTCGCTGTGGCTCCGGCCTGCCCTTACTCTGGCTCCGACCAGCCCTCGCCCTGCCTCCGGCCTGCTCTCGCCCTGGCTCCGGCCTGCTCTTGCTCTGGCCTTCCCTCGCCCTGGCCTTCCCTCGCCCTGGCTCCGGCCTGCTCTTGCTCTGGCCTGCCCTCATCTTGACTCCAGCCTGCTCTCGCTCTGGTTCTGGCCTGCCTTCACCTTGGCTCCGGCATCCCCTCGCTCTGGCTCAAGCCTGCTCTAGCTCTGGCCTGCCCTTGCCTTGGCTCCAGACTGCTCTCGCTCTGGCTTGCTCTCGCTCTAGCCTGCCCTCGCTTTGTCTCCGGCCTGCTCTCGCTCTTGCCTGCCCTCGTCTTGGCTCCGACCTGCTCTCGCTCTTGCTCTGGTCTGCCCTCGCCTTGGCTCTGGCCTGCTCTCGCTCTACTTCTGGCCTGCCCTCGCCTTGGCTCCGGTCTGCTCTCGCCTTAGTTCCGGCCTGCTCTCGCCCTGGCTCCAGCCAACCATCGCTCTGACTCCGGCCTGCCCTCGCCTTGGCTCCGGCCTGCTCTCACCCTGGCTCCGGCCTGCTCTCTCTCTGGCCTGCCCTCGCTTTGGCTCCTGCCTGTTCTCGTCCTGGATCCAGCCTGACCTTGCTTTGGATCATGCCTGCTCTCGATCTGGCCTGACGTCAACTTGGCTCCGGCCTGCTCTCGCTCTGGCTCTGGCCTGCCCTCGCTCTGGCTCCGGCCTGCCCTCGCCTTGGCTCTGGCCTGCTCTCGCCCTGCCTCCAGCCTGCGCTCGCCCTGGCTCCGGCTTACTCTCTCTCTGGCCTGCCCTCGCTCTGGCCTGCCCTCGCCTTGGCTCCGGCCTGCTCTCCCTCTGGCTCCGGACTGCTCTCGCCCTGGTTCCGGCCTGCCCTTGCCTTGTCGCATGCCTGCTCTCGCTCTGGCCTGCCCTCGCTTTGGCTCTGGCCTGCTCTCGCTCTGGCACCGGCCTGCCCTCGCCCTGGCTCTGGCCTACTCTCGCTCTGGCTTGCTCTCTCTCTGGCCTCGCCCTGTCTCCGGCCTGCTCTCGCCCTGGTTACGGCCTGCCCTTGCCTTGGCTCTGGCCTTCTATCGTTCTGGCCTGCCCTTGCCTTGGCTCTGGCCTACCCTCGCCTTGGCTCCGGCCTGCTCTCGCCTTGGCTCCGGCCTCCTCTTACTCTGGCTCCGGCCTACCCTTGCATTGGCTCCGGCCTGCTCTCGGCCTGGCTCCAACCTGCTCTCGCTCTGGCCTGCCCATGCTTGGCTCCGGCCTGCTCTTCCTCTGGCTCTTGCCTGCCCTCGTCTTGACTCTAGCCTGATCTCGCTCTTGTTCTGGCCTGCCTTCCCCATCGCTCCAGCCTGCTCTTGCTCTGGCTCTGGCCTGCCCTAGCTCTGGCTCCGGACAGCTCTCACTCTGGCTCTGGCCTGCCCTTTCCTTGGCTCCGGCTTTCTCTGACTCTGGCCTGACGTCGCCCTGGCTCCGGCCTGCTCTCGCTTTGGCTCTGGCCTGTCCTCTCCTTGGCTCGGGCCTGCTCTCACCCTGGCTCCGGCCTGCCCTCGTCCTGGCTCCGGCCTGCTCTCGCTCTGGCCTGCCCTCGCCTTGGCTTCGGCCTGCTCTTGCCCTAGCTTCGGCCTGCTCTCGCTCTAGCTCCGGACTGCGCTCGCCCTGGCTCCAGCTTGCCATCGCTCTGGCTCTTGCCTGCTCTGCTCTCGCCCTGGTGCCGGCTTGCCCTTGTCTTGGCTCCGGCCTTCTCTCGCTCTGGCCTGCCCTTGCCTTGGCTCTGGCCAACTGTCGCTCTGACTCCGGCCTGCCCTTGCCCTGGCTCCGGCCTGCTCTCGCGCTGGCTCTGGCCTGCTCTCACTCAGGCTCTGGCCTGCCCTTGCCTTTGCTCCGGCTTACTCTCGCTCTGGCTCTGGCCTGCCCTCGCCTTGGATCCAGACTGCTCTCGATTTGGCTCTGGCCTGCCCTCGCTTGGCTCCGGCCTGCTCTCGCTCTGGCCTACCCTCGCTCTGGCTCCGGCCGGCTCTCACCCTGGCTCCGGCCTGCCCTCGTCCTGGCTCCGGCCTGCTCTCGCTCTGGCCTGCCCTCGCCTTGGCTCCGGCCTGCTCTCGCCCTAGCTCCGGCCTGCTCTCGCCCTGGCTCCAGCTTGCCATCGCTCCGTTCTGCCCTCGCCTTGGCTCCCGCCTACTCTCGTTCTGGCTCTGGCCTGCTCTCGCTATGGCTCTGGCCTCGCCCTGGCTCCGGCCTGCTCTCGCTCTAGCTCCGGACTGGCCTCGCCCTGGGTCCGGCTTGCCATCACTCTGACTCTTGCCTGCTCTCGCCCTGGTTCCGGCCTGCCCTTGTCTTGGCTCCGGCCTTCTCTCGCTCTGGCCTGCCCTTGCCTTGGCTCTGGCAAACTCTCGCTCTGGCTCCGGCCTGCCCTCATCCTGGCTCCGGCCTGCTCTCGCTCTAGCTCCGGACTGGCCTCGCCCTGGGTCCGGCTTGCCATCGCTCTGACTCTTGCCTGCTCTCACCCTGGTTCCGGCCTGCCCTTGTCTTGGCTCCGGCCTTCTCTCGCTCTGGCCTGCCCTTGCCTTGGTTCTGGCCAACTCTCGCTCTGGCTCCGGCCTGCCCTTGCCCTGGCTCCGGCCTGCTCTCGCCCTGGCTCTGGCCTGCTCTCTCTCAGGCCTGCCCTTGCCTTTGCTCCGGCTTACTCTCGCTCTGGCCTGCCCTCGCCTTGGATCCGGACTGCTCTCGATTTGGCTCTGGCCTGCCCTCGCTTGGCTCCGGCCCGCTCTCTCTCTGGCTCTGGCCTACCCTCTCTCTGGCTCTGGCCTGCCCACGCCTTGGCTCCGGCCTGCTCTTACTCTGGCTCTGGCCTGCCCTCGACCTGGCTCTGGGCTGCTCTCGCTCTGGCCTGTCCTCGCCCTGGCTCCGGCCTGCTCTCGCCCTGGCTCCGGCCTGCCCTTGCTCTGGCCTGCTGTCGCTGTGGCTCTGGTCTGTCCTCGCCTTGGCTCCGGCCTGCTCTCACCCTGGCTCCGGCCTGCCCTCGTCCTGGCTCCGGCCTGCTCTCGCTCTGGCCTGCCCTCGCCTTGGCTCCGGCCTGCTCTCGCCCTGGCTCCAGCCTGCTCTCGCCCTGGCTCCGGACTGCCTGCGCCCTGGCTCCGGTTTGCCATCACTCTGGCTCCGGCCTGCCCTCGTCCTGGCTCCGGCCTGCTTTTGCTCTGGCTCAGGCCTGCCCTTGCCTTGGCTCCGGCCTGCTCTCGCCGTGGCTCCGTCCTGCTCTCGCTCTAGCTACGGACTGCCCTTGCCCTGGATCCGGCTTGCCATCCATCGCTCTGGCTCCCAGCCTGCCCTTGCCTTGGCTCCGGCCTGGTCTCGACCTGGCTCCGACCTGCTTTCGTTCTGGCTCAGGCCTGCCCTCTCCCTGGCACGGGCCTACTCTCGCTTTGGCTCTGACCTGCTCTCGCTCTGCCTCTAGCCTCGCCCTGGCTCCGGCCTGCTCTCGCCCTGGTTCCGGCCTGCCCTTGCCTTGGCTCCGTCCTTCTCTCGCTCTGGCCTGCCCTTGCCTTGTCCCTGGCCTACTCTCGCTCTGGCCTGCCCTCGCCCTGGCTCCGGCCTGCTCTCGCTCTGGCTCTGGCCTGCTTACCATGGCTCTGGCCTTCTCTCGCTCTGGCTGTGGCCTGCACTCGCCTCGGCTCCGGCCTGTTCTCGCTGTTACTCTGGCCTGCCCTAGCCCTGGCTCCGGCCTGCTCTGGCATGCCCTCTCCTTGGCTACGGCCTCCTCTCGCCTGGCTCCGGCCTGCCCTCGTCATGGCTCCGGTCTGCTCTCGCTTTGGCCTACCCTCGCCTTGGCTCCGTCCTGCTCTCGCTCTGGCTCCGGCCTGCCCTCGCCCTGGATCCAGCCTGCCCTTGGTCTGGCTCCGGCCATCCCTCGCCTTGGCTCCGGCCTGCTCTCGCCCTAGCTCCGAACCGTTGTCGCTCTGGCCTGCCCTCGCCCTGGCTCCGGCCTGCTCTCTATCTGGCACTGGCCTGCCCTTGCCTTGGCTCCGGCCTGCTCTCTCTATGACTCTGGCCTGTCCTCGTCCTGGCTCCGGCCTGCTCTCGCTCTGGCGTACACTCGCCTTGGCTCCGGCCTGCCCTCGCTCTGGCTCCGGCCAGCCCTCGACCTGGCTCCGACGTGCCCTTGGCTCTGGCTCCGGCCAGCCCTTGCTCTGGTTCCGGCCTGCTCTCGCCCTGGCTCCGACCTACTCTCGCTCTGGCTCCGGCCCGCCCTCGCCCTAGATCCGGCCTGCCCTTGGTCTGGCTCCGGCTAGCCCTCGCCTTGGCTCCTGCCTGCTCTCGCCCTAGCTCCGTACTGCTCTGGCTCTGGCCAGCCCTCTCTCTGGCTCTGGCCTGCCCTTGCCTTGGCTCCGGCCTGCTCTCTCTATGACTCTGGCCTGCCCTTGTCCTGGCTCCGTACTGCTCTCGCTCTGGCCAGCCCTCTCTCTGGCTCTGGTGTACCCTCGCCTTGGCTCCAGCCTGCTCTCGCTCTGGCCTGCCCTCGCCCTGGCTCTAACCTGCCCTTGCTCTGGCTCCGGCCAGCCCTTGCCCTGGCTCTGGCCTGCTCTCACCCTGGGTCCGACCTACTCTCGCTCTGGCCTGCCCTGGCTCTGCCTCTAGCCTGCCCTCGCCTTGGCTTCGGTCTAATCTCGCCTTGGCTCCGGCCTGCTCTCGCTCTACATCCGGACTGCCCTCGCCCTGGCTCCGGACTGCCCTTGCCTTGGCTCCGGACTGCTCTCGCCCTGGCTCCTGCCTGCTATCGCTCTGGCTCTGGCCTGCCCTCACCCTGGTTCCAGCCTGCTCTCTCTCTGGCCTGCCTTAGCCATGGCTCCGGCCTACTTTCGCTCTGGCCTGCTCTCGCTCTGGCCTCGAACTGTCTCCAGCGTGCTCTCGTCCTGGTTCCGGCCTGCCCTTGCCTTGGCTCCGGCCTTCTCTTGCTCTGGCCTGCCCTTGCCTTGGCTCTGGCCTACTCTTGCTCTGGCTCTGGCCTGCCCCCGCCCTGGCCCCGGCCTGCTTTCGCTCTGGCGTGCCCTCGCCTTGGCTCCGTCCTGCTCTCGCTCTGACTCTGGCCTGCCCTCGCCCTGGCTCCGGCCTGCCTTCTCCTTGGCTATGGCCTGCTCTCTCGCCCTGGACTGTCCTCGCCTTGGCTTCGGCCTGCTCTCGCCTTGGCTCTGGCTTGCCCTTGCTCTGGCTCTGGCCTGCCCTCACCCTGGCTCCGGCCAGCCCTTGCTCTGACTCTGGCCAGCCCTCGCCTTGGCTCCGGCCTGCTCTCGCCCTGGCTCCGGCCTGCTCTTGCTCTGGCCTGAAATCGCCCTGGCTCCGGCCTGCCCTCGTCTTGACTCCGGCATGCTCTCGCTCTGGTTCTGGCCTGACTTCGCCTTGGCTCCGGCCTGCTCTCGCTCTGGCTCAGGCCTGCCCTCGCCCTGACTCCGGCCTGCCCTTGCTCTGGCTCCGGTCTGCCCTTGCCCTGACTCCGGCCTGCCCTTGTTGCTCTAGCTCAGGCCAGCCCTCCTCGCATTAGCTCCGGCCTGCTCTAGCCCTGGCTCCGACCTGCTCTCGCTCTGGCCTGCCCTCGCCTTGGCTCCGGCCTGCTCTTGCTCTGGCCTGCCCTGGCTCTGCCTCTGGCCTGCCCTCACCTTGGCTCCGGCCAGCTCTCACCTTGGCTCCGGCGTGCTCTCGCTCTAGTTCTGGACTGCCCTTGCCCTGGCTACGGCCTGCCATCGCTCTGGCTCCGGCCTGCCCTCGCCTTAGCTCCGGCCTGCTCTCGTCTTGGCTCCGGCCTGCTCTCGCTTTGGCTCTGGCCCGCCCTCGCCCTTGCTCCGGCCTGCCCTCGCCCTGGCTCCGGCATACTCTCACTCTGGCTGTGGCCTGCTCTCGCTCTGGCCTCGCTCTGACTCGGGCCTGATCTAGCCCTTGTTCCGGCCTGCCCTTGCCTTGGCTCCGGCCTTCTCTCGCTCTGGCTCTGGCCTGCCCTTGCCTTGGCTCTGGCCTACTCTCGCTCTTGCTTTTGCCTGCCCTCGCCCTAGCTCCGGCCTGCTCTCGCTCTGGCCAGATCTGGCCTGCTCTCGATCTGGCCTCCCCTCGCCTTGGCTCCGGCCTGCTCTCGCTCTGGCCTGCCCTCGCCTTGGCTACGACCTGCTCTTGCTCTGGCCTGCCCTCGCCTTGGCTCCGGCCTGCTCTTGCTCTGGCCTGCCCTCGCCTTGGCTACGACCTGCTCTTGCTCTGGCCTGCCCTCGCCTTGGCTCCGGCCTGCTCTTGCTCTGGCTCTGGCCTGCCCTGGCTCTGGCCTGCCCTCGCCTTGGCTCCGGCCAGCTCTCACCTTGGCTCCGGCCTGCTCTCGCTCTAGTTCCGGACTGCCCTTGCCCTGGCTCCGGCCTGCCATCGCCTTAGCTCCGGCCTGCTCTTGCCCTGGCTCCGGCCGGCTCTCGCTTTGGCTCTGGCCCGCCCTCGCCCTGGCTCCGGCCTGCTCTCTCTCTGGCTCTGGCCTGACCTAACCCTGGCTCCGGCATACTCTCACTCTGGCTGTGGCCTGCTCTCGCTCTGGCCTCGCCCAGTCTCGGGCCTGATCTAGCCCTTGTTCTGTCCTGCCATTGCCTTGGCTC
Source organism: Phyllobates terribilis (assembly GCF_046119375.1). NCBI lineage: Eukaryota > Metazoa > Chordata > Amphibia > Anura > Dendrobatidae > Phyllobates > Phyllobates terribilis. The sequence continues at coordinate 5,102,402 of NW_027362863.1, forward strand.
CGGGCTTCTCTCGCTCTGGCCTGCCCATGCCCCCTGGCCTACTCTCGCTCTGGCTTTTGCCTGCCCTCGCCCTGGCTCCAGCCTGCTCTCGCCCTGGTTCCGGCCTCATCTTGCCTTGGCTCCGGCCTTCTCTCGCTCTGGCTCTGGCCTGCCCTCGCCGAGTCTTCGGCCTGCTCTCGCTCTGGCCGGCTCTTGCTCTGGCTCTGGCCTACCCTCGCCTTGGCTCCGGCCGGCTCTTGCTCTGGCTCCGGCATGCCCTCGCCCTGACTCCAGCCTGCCCTTGCTCTGGCTCAGGCCAGCCCTCGCCCTGATTCCGGCCTGCCCTTGCTCTAGCTACGGCCAGCCATTGCATTGGATCCGGCCTGCTCTCTCTCTGGCTCTAGCCTGCCCATGCCTTGGCTCCGGCCTGCCCTTGCCTTAGCTCCGGCCGGCTCTCGCTCTGACTCTGGCCTGCCCTCGCCCTGGCTCCGGCCTGCCCTCGTCCTTGCTCAGGCCTGCTCTCGCTCTGGCCTACCCTCGCCTTGGCTCCGGCCTGCTCTTGTCTTGGCTCCGGCCTGCTCTCGCTCAGGCTCCGGCCTGCCCTCGAACTGACTCCGGCCTGCCCTTGCCCTGACTCTGGCCTGCCCTTGCTCTAGCTCAGGCCAGCCCTCGCATTAGCTCCGGCCGGCTCTAGCCCTGGCTCCGACCTGCTCTCGCTCTGGCCTGCCTTCACTCTGGCTCCAACCTGCGCTTTCTCTGGCTCTCGCCTGCCCATGCCTTGGCACTGGCCTGCTCTTCCTCTGGCTCTGGCCTGCCCTCGTCTTGACTCTGGCCTGATCTCGCTCTTGTTCTGGCCTGCCTTCGCCTTGGCTCCGACCTACTCTTTCTCTGGCTCAGGCCTGCTCTCGCTCTGGCCTCCCCTTGCCTTGGCTCCGGACTGCTCTCGCTCTGGCCTCCCCTCACTTTGGCTCCGGCCTGCTCTCGCTCAGGCTCTGACCTGCTCTTGCTCTGGCCTGCCCTCGCCTTGGCTCCGGCCTGCTCTTGCTCTGGCCTGCCCTCACCTTGGCTCCGGCCAGCTCTCACCTTGGCTCCGGCCTGCTCTCGCTCTAGTTCCGGACTGCCCTTGCACTGGCTCCGGCCTGACCTCGCCTTATCTCCGGCCAGCTCTCGCCCTGGCTCCGGTCTGCTCTCGCTCTGGCCCGCCCTCGCCCTGGCTCCAACCTGCGCTTTCTCTGGCTCTCGCCTGCCCATGCCTTGGCACTGGCCTGCTCTTCCTCTGGCTCTGGCCTGCCCTCGTCTTGACTCTGGCCTGATCTCGCTCTTGTTCTGGCCTGCCTTCGCCTTGGCTCCGACCTACTCTTTCTCTGGCTCAGGCCTGCTCTCGCTCTGGCCTCCCCTTGCCTTGGCTCCGGACTGCTCTCGCTCTGGCCTCCCCTCACTTTGGCTCCGGCCTGCTCTCGCTCAGGCTCTGACCTGCTCTTGCTCTGGCCTGCCCTCGCCTTGGCTCCGGCCTGCTCTTGCTCTGGCCTGCCCTCACCTTGGCTCCGGCCAGCTCTCACCTTGGCTCCGGCCTGCTCTCGCTCTAGTTCCGGACTGCCCTTGCACTGGCTCCGGCCTGACCTCGCCTTATCTCCGGCCAGCTCTCGCCCTGGCTCCGGTCTGCTCTCGCTTTCGCTCTGGCCCGCCCTCGCCCTGGCTCCGGCCTGCTCTCTCTCTGGCTCTGGCCTACCCTCGCCCTGGCTCTGGCATACTCTCACTCTGGCTGTGGCCTGCTCTCCCTCTGGCCTCGCCCTGTCTCGGGCCTGATCTAGCCCTTGTTCCGGCCGGCCCTTGCCTTGGCTCCGGCCTTCTCTCGCTCTGGCTCTGGCCTGCCCTTGCCATGGCTCTGGCCTACTCTCGCTCTGGCCTGCTCTGGCTCTGGCCTGCTCTCGCTCTGGCCTGCTCTCGCTTTGGCTCTGGCCTGCTGTCGCCCTGGCTCCGGCCTGCTCTCGCTCTGGCACTGGCCTGCCCTCGCTCTGGCTCCGGCCTGCTCTCTCTCTGGCCTGCCCTCGCCCTGGATCTGGCCTACTCTCGCTCTGGCCTGCTCTCGCTCTGGCCTCGCCCTGTCTACGGCCTGCTCTCGCCCTGGTTCCGGCCAGCCCTTGCCTTGGCTCTGGCCTTCTATCGCTCTGGCCTGCCCTTGCCTTGGCTCCGGCCTACCCTCGCCTTGGCTCCGGCCTGCTCTCGCCTTGGCTCCGGCCTGCCCTTGCTCTGGCTGCGGCCTGCTCTCTCTCTGGCCTGCCCATGCCTTGGCTCCGGCCTGCTCTTCCTCTGGCTCTGGACTGCCCTCTTCTTGACTCTAGCCTGATCTCGCTCTTGTTCTGGCCTGCCTTCGCCTTGGCTCCAGCCTGCTCTCGCTCTTGTTCTGGCTCTGGCCTCGCCCAGTCTCCGGCCTGCTCTCGCCCTGGTTCCGGCCAGCCCTTGCCTTGACTCTGGCCTTCTATCACTCTGGCCCTGGCCTGCCCTTGCCTTGGCCCCGGCTTTCTCTCGCTCTGGCTCTGGCCGGCCCTTGCCTTGGCTCTGGCCTACTTTCGCTCTGGTTCTTGCCTGCCCTCGCCCTGGCTCCGGCCTGCTCTCGCTCTGGCATGCCCTCGCCTTGGCTCCGGCCTGCTCTCACTCTGACGCTGGACTGCCGTCGCCCTGACTCCGGCCTGCTCTGGATCTGGCTCTGGCCTGCCCTCGACTTGGCTCCGTCCTGCTCTTGCCCTGGCTCCGGCCTCCTCTCGGTCTGGCTCTGGCCTGCCCTCGCCTTGGCTCCGGACTGCTTTCCCTCTGGCCTGCTCTCGCTCTGACTCCGGCCTGTCCTCGCCCTGCCCTTGCTCTGGCCAGCCCTCGCCTTGGCTCCGGCCAGCTCTCGCCCTGGCTCCGGCCTGCTCTCGCTCTGGCTCTTGCCTGCCCTCGCCCTGGCTCCGGCCTGCTCTAGCTCTGGCTCTCGCCTGCTCTTGCTCTGGCCTGCTCTAGCTCTGGCTCTGGCCTGCCCTAGTCTTGACTCCGGCCTGTTCTCGCTCTTGTTCTGGCCTGCCTTCGCCTTGTCTCCGGCCTGCTCTCGCTCTGGCTCAGGCTTGCTTTCGCTCTGGATCTGGCCTGCCCTTGCCTTGGCTCCGGACTGCTTTCTCTCTGGCTCTGGCCTGCTCTCGCTCTGGCCTGCACTCGCTTTGGCTCTGGTCTGCTGTCGCCCTGGCTACGGCCTGCTCTCGCTCTGGCACTGGCCTGCCCTCGCTCTGGCTCCGGACTGCTCTCTCTCTGACCTGCCCTCGCCCTGGCTCTGGCCTACTCTCGCTCTGGCCTGCGCTCGCTCTGGCTATCGCCTCGCCCTGTCTCTGGCCTGCTCTCGCCCTGGTTCCGGCCTGCCCTCGCCCTGACTCCGGCCTGCCCTTGCTCTGGCTCCGGCCTGCCCTCGCATTGGCTCCGGCCTGCTCTCGACCTGGCTCCGACCTGCTCTCGCTCTGGCCTGCCCTCGCTCTGGCCTCCCCTCGCCCTGGCTCCGGCCTGCTCTCTCTCTGGCTCTGGCCTGCCGAAGCCTTGGCTCCGGCCTGCTCTTCCTCTGGCTCTGGACTGCCCTCTTCTTGACTCTAGCCTGATCTCGCTCTTTTTCTGGCCTGCCTTCGCCTTGGCTCCAGCCTGCTCTCGCTCTTGTTCTGGCTCTGGCCTCGCCCTGTCTCCGGCCTGCTCTCGCCCTGGTTCCGGCCTGCCCTTGCCTTGACTCTGGCATTCTATTACTCTGGCTCTGGCCTGCCCTTGCCTTGGCTCTGGCCTACCCTTGCCTTGGCTCCGGCCTGCTCTCGCCTTGGCTCCGGCCTGCTCTCGCTCTGGCCTCCCCTCGCCTTGGCTCCGGCCTGCTCTGGCCTGCCTTCGCCTTGGCTCCGACCTGCTCTTGCTCTGGCCTGCCCTCGCCTTGGCTCCGGCCTGCTCTCGCTCTGGCCTGCCCTCGCCTTGGCTCCGGCCTGCTCTCGCTCTGGCCTGCCCTGGCTCTGCCTCTGGCCTGCCCTCGCCTTGGCTCCGGCCAGCTCTCACCTTGGCTACGGCCTGCTCTCGCTCTAGTTCCGGACTGCCCTTGCCCTGGCTCCGGCCTGCCATCGCTCTGGCTCCGGCCTGCCCTCGCCTTAGCTCCGGCCTGCTCTCGCCCTGGCTCCGGCCTGCTCTCGCTTTGGCTCTGGCCCGCCCTCGCCCTGGCTCTGGCCTGCTCTCTCTCTGGCACTCGCCTGCCCTCGCCCAGGCTCGGGCATACTCTCACTCTGGCTGTGGCCTGCTCTCGCTCTGGCTCCATCCTGCTCTCGCTTTGGCTCCGGCCTGCCCTCGCCCTGGCTCCGGCCTGCTGTCGCTCTGGTTCTGGCCTGCTCTCGCTCTGGCATGCCCTCGCCTTGGCTCCGGCCTGCTCTCGCTCTGACTCTGGCCTGCCCTCGCCCTGACTCCGGCCTGCTGTCGCTCTGGTTCTGGCCTGCTCTCGCTCTGGCATGCCCTCGCCTTGGCTCCGGCCTGCTCTCGCTCTGACTCTGGCCTGCCCTCGCCCTGACTCCGGCCTGCTCTTGCTCTGGCCTGCCCTCGTCTTGACTCCGGCCTGTTACCGCCCTTGTTCCGGCCTGCCCTTGCCTTGGCTCCGGCCTTCTCTCGCTCTGGCTCTGGCCTACTCTCGCTCTGGCTCTTGCCTGCCCTCGCCCTGGCTCCGGCCTGCTCTCTCTCTGGCATGCCCTCGCCTTGGCTCCGGCCTGCTCTCACTCTGACTCTGGACTGCAGTCGCCTTGACTCCGGCCTGCTCTGGATCTGGCTCTGGCCTGCCCTCGCCTTGGCTCCGTCCTGTTCTCGCCCTGGCTCCGGTCTCCTCTCGGTCTGGCTCTGGCCTGCTCTCGCTCTGGCTCCGGCCTGTCCTCGCCCTGGTTCTGGCCTGCCCTTGCTCTGGCTCCGGCCAGCCCTCGCCTTGGCTCCGGCCTGCTCTCGCCCTGGCTCCAGCCTGCTCTCGCTCTGGCTCTTGCCTGCCCTCGCCCTGGCTCCGGCCTGCTCTAGCTCGGGCTCTCGCCTGCTCTTGCTCTGGCCAGCTCTAGCTCTGGCCTGCCCTAGTCTTGACTCCGGCCTGTTCTCGCTCTTGTTCTGGCCTGCCTTCGCCTTGTCTCCGGCCTGCTCTCGCTCTGGCTCAGGCCTGCTTTCGCTCTGGCTCTGGCCTGCCCTTGCCTTGGCTCCGGACTGGCATTTCTATTTTCGGGCTGATAGACCCATCAATACCACCGCTCTCTCCCCTGATGAATCAATAAGATGAGGAAACGCGTCGGGAGGGCACTCCTTACACTGTTGGTTTGAAATTTGCTTTGCCGGATGAATGGAGTCTTGCACTCGACTGGTTAATTCCACATCCAAAGGGTTTGCCCTAAGACTGTACAGATATGAGTCATCAGCGATGATATTGACATCATAACGGTGAGATTGTTCCATGTATTAATAATTCACCAATTTTTCTATGTCACATCCAGACTCTATAATACAATTGATCTATCTTCTTTTCCTCACCCATCTCTGAGTTAATAGTATGGGTGTAGGAGAGTTCTAATGCTTAACTGTCTGTTTAAATGCTTTATAGTATATTTATGGAAACATTTATTGTATGACAGCCATTTTTTGATTTGGAATAAAACCACTTAGTGGAAATTGAAGTGGTGGTCCAGCATTATGTAACTGTAGCCCGCTATGTTCCTAAGTCTAAAGGAACTATATTAGAGGTGTAACCAGTTCCACAGATTTACTCTCTTTAGGCGGCTGAGTATCGTTTGCAAGAGTCGCCATCGCTTCTTTCTTATATTTTATATTTTATTTCTATTCATCATGATTTTAAATAGCTGAATAAAAGTTAATTTTTAATCTATATATCACAATTTGCCACTTTTTGCTCATTGGTGCTTTCTCTCTGGCTCTGGCCTGCTCTCGCTCTGGCCTGCACTCGCTTTGGCTCCGGCCTGCTGTCGCCCTGGCTCCGGCCTGCTCTCGCTCTCGCACTGGCCTGCCCTCGCTCTGCCTCCGGCCTGCTTTCTCTCTGGCCTGCCCTCGCCCTGGCTCTGGCCTACTCTCGCTTTGGCCTGCTCTCGCTCTGGTCTCGCCCTGTCTCTGGCCTGCTCTCGCCCTGGTTCCGGCCTGACCTTGCCTTGGCTCTGGCCTTCTACCGCTCTGGCTCTGGCCTGCCCTTGCCTTGGCTCTGGCCTACCCTCGCCTTGGCTCCGGCCTGCTCTCGCCTTGGCTCCAGCCTGCTCTCGCTCTAACTCTGGTCTGCCTTCGCCCTGACTCCGGCCTGCTCTCGCCCTGGCTCCGGCCTGCCCTTGCTCTGGCTCCGGCCAGCCCTCGCCTTGGCTCCGGCCTGCTCTCGCCTTGGCTCCGGCCTGCTCTCGCCCTGGCTCCGGCCTGCTCTTGCTCTGGCCTGCCCTCGCCCTGGCTCCGGCCTACTCTTGCTCTGGCCTGCTCTTGCTCTGGCTCTGGCCTGCCTCGTCTTGACTCCGGCCTGTTCTCACCCTTGTTCCAGCCTGCCCTTGCCTTGGCTCCAGCCTGCCCTTGCTCTGGCTCTGGCCTGCCCTCGTCTTGACTCCGGCTTGCTCTCGCTCTGGTTCGGGCCTGCCTTTGCCTTGGCTCTGGCCTCCTCTCTCTCTGGCTCAGGCCTACTCGCTCTCTGGCTCTGGCCAGCCCTTGCCTTGGCTCCGGACTTCTCTAGCTCTTGCACTGGCCTGCTCTCGTTCTGGCACTGACCTGCTCTCGCTCTGGCACTGGCCTGTTCTCACTCTGACTCTGGCCTGCCATTGCCTTGGCTCCGGCCTGCTCTCTCTCTTGCTGTGGCCTGCCCTGGCTCTGCCTATGGCCTGCCCTCGCCTTGGTTCCGACCTGCTCTTGCTCTGGTTCTGGGCTGCCTTCTACTTGGCTCCAGCCTGCTCTCGCTCTGGCTCAGGCCTACTCTCTCTCTGGCTCTGGCCTGCCCTTGCCTTGGCTCCGGAATGCTCTCGCTCAGGCACTGGCCTGCTCCCACTCTGGCTCTGGCCTGCTCTCGCTCTGGCCTGCCCTCACCTTGGCTCCGGCCTGCTCTCGCTCTAACTCTGGTCTGCCTTCGCCCTGACTCCGGCCTGCTCTGGCTATAGCTCTGGCCTGCTCTCGTGCTGGCTCTGGCCTGCTCTCGCCCTGGCTCCGGCCTGCCCTCGCTCTGGCCTGAACTCGTCTTAGCTCCAGCCTGCCCTCACCCTGGCTCCGGCCTGCCCTCGCCCTGGCTCCGGCCTGCCCTCGCCCTGGCTCCGGCCTGCCCTCGCCCTGGCTCCGGCCTGCCCTCGCTCTGGATCCGGCCAGCCCTCTCCTTGGCTCCAGCCTGCTCTTGCTCTGGCTCTGTCCTGCCCTCATCTTGACTCTGGTCTGCTCTCGCTCTCGTTCTAGCCTGACTTCGCCTTGGCTCCGGCCTGCTCTCGCTCTGGGTCAGGCCTACTCTCTCTCTGGCTCTGACCTGCCCTTGCCTTGGCTACGGACTGCTCTCGCTCTGGCACTGGCCTGCTCTCGCTCTGGCACTGGCCTGCTCTCGCTCTGGCACTGGCCTGCCCTCACCTTGGCTCCGGCCTGCTCTCGCTCTGGCTGTGGTCTGCCCTCGCTTTGGCTCCAGCCAGCTCTCGCTCTGGCACTGGCCTGCCCTGGCTCTGCCTCTGGCCTGCCCTCGCCTTGGCTACGTCTGCCCTCGCCTTGGCTGCTGCCTGCTATTGCTCTGGCTCCGGCCTGCTCTCGCTCTGCCTCTGGCCTGCTCTCGCTCTGGATCTGGCCTGCCCTTGCCTCGGCACCGGCCTGCTCTCTCTCTGGCCTGCCCTCTCCTTGGCTCCGGCCTTCTCTCGCTCTGGCTCTCGCCTGCCCTAGCCTTGGCTCTGGCTTACTCTCGATCTGGACTGGCCTGCCCTCGCCCTGGCTTCGGCCTGCTCTCGCCTTGGCTCCGGCCTCCTCTCATTCATTTAGGTCTTCCCTTGCCCTGGCTCCGGCCTGCTCTGGCTCTAGCTCTGGCCTGCTCTCGCGCTGGCTCCGGCCTGCTCTCGCCCTGGCTCCGGCCTGCCCTCACCCTGGCTCTGGCTCTAGCTCTGGCCTGCCCTCGCCTTGGCTCTGGCCTGCTCTCGCCCTGGCTCCGGTCTGCCCTCGCTCTGGCTCCGGCCAGCCATCGCCTTGGCTCCGGCCAGCTCCTGCAATGCTTCTGGCCGGCCCTCGCCTTGGCTCCGGCCTGCTCTCGCCCTGGATCCGGCCTGCCCTTGCCCTGGCTCCGGCCTGCCCTCTAACTGGCTCCGGCCTGCCCTCTAACTGGCATCGGCCTGCCCTTGCCTTGGCTCCAGCCTGCTCTTGCTCTGGCCTGCCCTCGTCTTGACTCCGGCCTGCTCTTGCTCTGGTTCAGGCCTGCCTTTGCCTTGGCTCCGGCCTCCTCTCGCTCTCTGGCTCTGGCCTGCCCTTGCCTTGGCTCCGGACTTCTCTAGCTCTGGCACTGGTCTGCTCTCGTTCTGGCACTGGCCTGCTCTCGCTCTGGCCTGCCCTCACCTTGGCTCTGGCCTGCCATCGCCTTGGCTCCGGCCTGCTCTCTCTCTTGCTCTGGCCAGTCTTGGCTCTGCCTATGGCCTGCCCTTGCCTTGGTTCCGACCTGCTCTCGCTCTGGTTCTGGGCTGCCTTCTCCTTTGGCTTCGGCCTGTTCTTGCTCTGGCCTACTCTATCTCTGGCTCTGGCCTGCCCTTGCCTTGGCTCCGGACTGCTCTCGCTCAGTCACTGGCCTGCTCTCACTCTGGCTCTGGCCAGCTCTCGCTCTGGCCTGCCCTCACCTTGGCTCCGGCCTGCTCTCGCTCTGACTCTGGTCTGCCCTCGCCCTGACTCCGGCCTGCTCTGGCTGTAGCTCTGGCCTACTCTTGTGCTGGCTCTGGCCTGCTCTCGCCATGGCTCCGGCCTGCCCTCGTCCTGGCTCCGGCCTGCTCTCTCTCTGGCTCGGGCCTGCCCTCGCCTTAGCTCCGGCCTGCTCTCGCCCTGGCTCCGGCCTGCCCTTGTCCTGGCTCCGGCTTGCTCTCGCTCTGGCCTGACCTCGCCCTGGCTCCGTCCTGCCCTCGCCCTGGCTCCGGCCAGTCCTCTCCTTGGCTCCAGCCTGCTATTGCTCTGGCTCTGTCCTGCCCTCGTCTTGACTCTGGTCTGTTCTCGCTCTGGTTCTAGCCTGACTTCGCCTTGGCTCCGGCCTGCTCTCGCTCTGGCTCAGGCCTACTCTCTCTCTAGCTCTGGCCTGCCCTTGCCTTGGCTACGGACTGCTCTCGCTCTGGCACTGGCCTGCTCTCGCTCTGGCACTGGCCTGCTCTCCTTCTGGCTCTGGCCTGCCCTCACCTTGGCTCCGGCCTGCTCTCGCTCTGGCTCTGGTCTGCCCTCGCTTTGGCTCCAGCCTGCTCTCGCTCTGGCACTGGCCTGCCCTGGCTCTGCCTCTGGCCTGCCCTCGCCTTGGCTCCGGTCTGCTCTCGGCCTTGGCACCGGTCTGCCCTCGCCCTGGTTGCTGCCTGCTATTGCTCTGGCTCTGGCCTGCTCTCGCTCTGCCTCTGGCCTGCTCTCGCTCTGGATCTGGCCTGCCCTTGCCTCGGCACCGGCCTGCTCTCTCTGGCCTGCCCTCTCCTTGGCTCCGGCCTTCTCTCGCTCTGGCTCTGGCCTGCTCTCGCTCTGGATCTGGCCTGCCCTTGCCTCGGCACCGGCCTGCTCTCTCTCCGGCCTGCCCTCGCCCTGGCTCCGGCCTGCCCTGGACCTGGCTCCAGCCTGCCCTCGCCCTGGCTCCAGCCTGCTCTTGCTCTGGCTCTAGCCTGCCCTCGCCCTGGTTCTGGCCTGCTCTCACTCTGGCTCTGGCCTGTCCTTGCTCTAGCTCTGGCCAGCCCTCTCCTTGGCTCCAGCCTGCTCTCGCTCTGGCTCTGTCCTGCCCTCGTCTTGACTCCGGTCTGCTCTCGCTCTGGTTCTAGCCTGACTTCGCCTTGGCTCCGGCCTCCTCTCGCTCTGGCTCAGGCCTACTCTCTCTCTGGCCTGCCCTTGCCTTGGCTCCGGACTGCTCTCGCTCTGGCAATGGCCTGCTCTCGCTCTGGCCTGCTCTCCTTCTGGCTCTGGCCTGCCCTCACCTTGGCTCCGGCCTGCTCTCGCTCTGGCTCTGGTCTGCCCTCGCTTTGGCTCCAGCCTGCTCTCGCTCTGGTACTGGCCTGCCCCGGCTCTCCCTCTGGCCTGCCCTCGCCTTGGCTCCGGTCTGCTCTCGCCTTGGCACCGGTCTGCCCTCGCCCTGGCTGCTGCCTGCTATTGCTCTGGCTCCGGCCTGCTCTCGCACTGGCTCCGGCCAGCCATCGCCTTGGCTCCAGCCAGCTCCTGCAATGGTTCCGGCCTGCCCTCGCCTTGGCTCCGGCCTGCTCTCGCCTTGGCTCCGGCCGGCCCTCGCCCTGGCTCCGGCCTGCCCTCTAACTGGCTCCGGCCTGCCCTCACTCTGGCTCCGGCCTGTCCTCGCACTGGCTCCATCCTGCTCTCGCTTTGGCTCTGGCCTGCCCTCGCCTTGGCTCTGGCCTGCTCTCACTCTGGCTCCGGCCTGCCCTCCACTTAGCTCTGGCTTGCTCTCGCTCTGGCTCCGGCCTGCTCTCGCTCTGGCCTGCCCTAGCCCTGTCTTCAGCCTGCTCTCGCTCTGGCCTGCCCTTGCCCTGGTTCCGGCATTCTCTCGCTCAGGCCTGCCCTCGCCCTGGTTCCGGCATTCTCTCGCTCTGGTTTCGGCCTGCCGTCTCCTTGGATCCGGCCTGCTCTCGCCCTGGCTCCGGCCTGCCCTCGTCCTGGCTCCGGCTTGCTCTCGCTCTGGCCTGACCTCGCCTTGGCTCCGACCTGCTCTCTCCCTGGCTCCGGCCTGCCCTCACCCTGGCTCCGGCCTGCCCTCACCCTGGCTCCGGCCTGCCCTCGACCTGGCTCCGGCCTGCCCTTGCCCTGGCTCCAGCCTCCTCTTGCTCTGGCTCTAGCCTGCCCTCGCCCTGGTTCTGGCCTGCTCTCACTCTGGCTCTGGCCTGTCCTTGCTCTGGCTCTGGCCAGCCCTCTCCTTGGCTCCAGCCTGCTCTTGCTCTGGCTCTGTCCTGCCCTCGTCTTGACTCCAGTCTGCTCTCGCTCTGGTTCTAGCCTGACTTCGCCTTGGCTCCGGCCTGCTCTCGCTCTGGCTCAGGCCTACTCTCTCTCTGGCACAGGCCTGCTCTCCTTCTGGCTCTGGCTTGCCCTCACCTTGGCTCCGGCCTGCTCTCGCTCTGGCTCTGGTCTGCCCTCGCCCTGGCTCCAGCCTGCCCTCGCTCTGGCTCCGGCCTGTCCTCGCCCTGGCTCCATCCTGCTCTCGCTTTGGCTCCGGCCTGCCCTTGCCCTGGCTTGCTCTCACTCTGGCTCCGGACTGCCCTCCTCTTGGCTCTGGCCTGCTCTCGCTCTGGCTCCGGCCTGCTCTCGCTCTGGCCTGCCCTAGCCCTGTCTTCGGCCTGCTCTCGCTCTGGCCTGCCCTCGCCCTGGTTCCGGCATTCTCTCGCTCTGGCCTGCCCTCGCCTGGTTCCGGCATTCTCTCGCTCTGGTTTCGGCCTGCAGTCTCCTTGGATCCGGCCTGCTCTCGTTCTGGCTCCGGCCTGCCCTCCCTCGCCTTGGCTCCAGCCTGCTCTCACTCTGGCTCTGGTCTGCCTTTGCCTTGGCTTCGGCCTGCTCTCGCTCTGACTCTGGCCTGCCTTTGCCTTGGCTCCTGCCTGCTCTCGCTCTGGACTGCTCTCGCTCTGGCCTGCCTTCGCCTTGGCTCCAGACTGCTCTCGCTCTGGCCTGCTCTCGCTCTGGCTTGGGCCTGTCCTTGCCTTGGCTCCGGCCTGCTCTCGCTCTGGCCTGTTCTTGCTCTGGCCTACCCTGGCTCTGCCCTGCCCTTGCCTTGGCTACGGCCTGCTCTCGCTCTAGCTCCGTACTGGTCTCACCCTGGCTCCGCAATGCCATAGCTCGGGCTCCGGCCTGCCCTCGCCTTGGCTTCGTCCTGCTCTTGCCCTGGCTCCGACCTGCTCTTGCTCTGACTCTGGCCTGCCCTCGCCCTGGCTCCGGCCTACTCTCTCTCTGGCTCTGGCCTGCCCTCACCCTGGCTCCGCTATGCCATAGCTCGGGCTCCGGCCTGCCCTCGCCTTGGCTCCATCCTGCTCTCGCCCTGGCTCCGGCCTGCCCTAGTCCTGGCTCCGGCCTGCCCTCGCCTTGGCTCTGGCCTGCTCTCGCCCTCGCTCCAGCCTGCTCTCGCTCTGGCTTAGGCCTTCCCTCGCCCTGGCTCCGACCTGCTCTGGCACCGGCCTGCCTTCGCCTTGGCTTCGTTCGGACTGCTCTCGCTCTGACCTGCTCTCGCTCTGGCTCTGGCCTGTCCTTGCCTTGGCTCCGGCCTGCTCTTGCTCTGGCCTACCCTGGCTCTGCCTCCGGCCAGCCCTCGCCCTGGCTCCGGCCTGCCATGGCTCTGGCCTACTCTCGCTCTTGCCTGCCCTCGCCCTGGCTCCGGCCTGCTATCGCTCTGGTTCTGGCCTGCTCTCGTTCTGGTGTGCCCTCGCCTTGGATCCGGCCTGCTCTCGCTCTGACTCTGGCCTGCCCTCGCCCTGACTCCAGCCTGCTCTTGCTCTGGCCTGCTCTTGCTCTGGCCTGCCCTCGTCTTGACTCCGGCCTGCCCTTGCCTTGGCTCCGGCCTTCTCTCGCTCTGGCCGGCCCTTGCCTTGGCTCTGGCCTACTCTCGCTCTGGCTCTTGTCTACCCTCGCCCTGGCTCCGGCCTGCTCTCTCTCTGGCCTGCCTCGCCTTGGCTCCGGCCTGCTCTCGCCTTGGCTCTGGTCTGCCCTCGCTTTGGCTCCGGCCTGCTCTCGCTCTGGCCTCGCCCTGTCTCCGGCCTGCTCTCGCCCTGGTTCCGGCCTGCCCTTCCCTTGGCTCTGGCCTTCTATCGCTATGGCTTTCGCATACCCTTGTCTTGGCTCTGGCCTACCCTCGCCGTGGCTCCGGCCTGCTCTCGCTCTGGCTCCGGCCTGCCCTCGCCCTGACTCCGGCCTGCCCTTGCTCTGGCTCCGGCCTGCCCTCGCATTGGCTCCGGCCTGTTCTCGCCCTGGCTCCGACCTGCTCTCGCTCTGGCTTGCCCTCGCCCTGGCTTCGGCCTGCTCTTTCTCTGGCTCTTGTCTGCCCATGCCTTGGCTCCGGCCTGCTCTTCCTCTGGCTCTGGCCTGCCCTTTAGCCTGATCTCGATCATGTTCTGACCTGCCTTCGTCATGACTCCAGCCTGCTCTCGCTCTGGCTCAGGCCTGTTCTCGCTCTGGCTCAGGCCCGCCCTAGCTCTGGCTCCGGACTGCTCTAGCTCTGGCTCTGGCCTGATCTCGCTATGGCTCTGGCCAGCCCTCGCCCTGGCTCCGGCATACTCTCGCTCAGGTTCTGACCTGCTCTCGCTCTGGCCTCGCCCTGTCTCCGGCCTGCTCTCGCCCATGTTCCGGCCTGCCCTTGCCTTGGATCCGGCCTTCTCTCCTTCTGGCTCTGGCCTGCCCTTGCCTTGGCTCTGGCCTACTCTCGCTCTGGCTCTGGCCTACTCTCACTCTGGCCTGCCCTCGCCCTGGCTCCGGCCTGCTCTCTCTCTGGCTCTGGTGTGCCCTCGCCTTGGCTCTGGCCTGCTCTCGCCATGACTCTGGCCAGCTCTGGATCTGGTTCTGGCCTGCCCTCGCCTTGGCTCCGGCCGGCTCTCGCCTTGGCTTCGGCCTGCTCTCGCCTTGGCTCCGGCCTGCTCTCGCTCTGGCTCCGGCCTGCTCTTGCCCTTGCTCTGGCCTGCCCTCGCCCTGTGCTCCGGCCGGCTCTTGCTCTGGATCTGGCCGGCTCTTGCACTGGCTCTGGCTTGCCCTTGTCTTGACTCCGGCCTGCTCTCGCCCTGGCTCTGACCTGCTCTCGCTCTGGCCTGCCCTCGCTCTGGCTCCCGCCTGCCCATGCCTTGGCTCCGGCCTGCTCTTTCTCTGGCTCTGGACTGCCCTCTAGCCTGATCTCGCTCTTGTTCTGGCCTGCCCTTGCCTTGGCTCCGGACTGCTTTCGCTCTGGCCTGCTCTCGCTCTGGCCTCCCCTCACCTTGGCTCCGGCCTGCTCTCGCTCTGGCCTGCCCTCGCCTTGGCTCCGACCTACTCTTGCTCTGGCCTGCCCTCGCCTTGGCTCCGGCCTGCTCTCGCCCTGGCTCCGGCCAGTCCTCGCCTTGGCTCCGGCCTGCTATCGCCCTGGCTCCGGTCTGCTCTTGCTCTGGCCTGCCCTCGCCATGGCTCCGGCCTGCTCTTGCTCTGGCCTGCTCTTGCTCTGGCCTGCCTCGTCTTGACTCCGGCCTGTTCTCGCCCTTGTTCCGGCCTGCCCTTGCCTTGGCTTCAGCCTGCTCTTGCTCTGACTCTGGCCTGCCCTCGTCTTGACTCCGGCTTGCTCTCGCTCTGGTTCGGGCCTGCCTTTGCCTTGGCTCCGGCCTCCTCTCGCTCTGGCTCAGGCCTACTCACTCTCTGGCTCTGGCCTGCCCTTGCATTGGCTCCGGACTTCTCTAACTCTGGCACTGGCCTGCTCTCGTTCTGGCACTGGCCTGCTCTTGCTCTGGCACTGGCCTGTTCTCACTCTGACTCTGACCTGCCATCGCCTTGGCTCCGGCCTGCTCTCTCTCTTGCTCTGGCCTGCCCTGGCTCTGCCTATGGCCTGCCCTCGCCTTGGTTCCGACCTGCTCTCGCTCTGGTTCTGGGCTGCCTTCTCCTTGGCTCCGGCCTGCTCTCGCTCTGGCTCAGGCCTACTCTCTCTCTGGCTCAGGCCTGCCCTTGCCTTGGCTCCGGACTGCTCTCGCTCAGGCACTGGCCTGCTCTCACTCTGGCTCTGGCCTGCTCTCGCTCTGGCCTGCCCTCACCTTGGCTCCGGTCTGCCCTCGCCCTGACTCCGGCCTGCTGAGTCTGTAGCTCTGGCCTGCTCTCGTGCTGGCTCTGGCCTGCTCTCGCCCTGGCTCCGGCCTGCCCTCGCATTGGCTCTGACCTGCTCTCTCCCTGGCTCCGGCCTGCCCTCGCCCTGCTCCGGCCTGCCCTCGCCCTGGCTCCGGCATACTCTCGCTCAGGTTCTGACCTGCTCTCGCTCTGGCTCTGGCCTCGCCCTGTCTCCGGCCTGCTCTCGCCCATGTTCCGGCCTGCCCTTGCCTTAGATCCGGCCTTCTCTCCTTCTGGCTCTGGCCTGCCCTTGCCTTGGCTCTGGCCTACTCTCGCTCTGGCTCTGGCCTACTCTCGCTCTGGCATGCCCTCGCCCTGGCTCCGGCCTGCTCTCGCTCTGGCTCTGACCTGCTCTCTCTCTGGCTCTGGTGTGCCCTCGCCTTGGCTCTGGCCTGCTCTCGCCATGACTCTGGCCAGCTCTGGATCTGGCTCTGGCCTGCCCTCGCCTTGGCTCCGGCCGGCTCTCGCCTTGGCTCCGGCCTGCTCTCGCCTTGGCTCCGGCCTGCTCTCGCTCTGGCTCCGGCCTGCTCTTGCCCTTGCTCTGGCCTGCCCTCGCCCTGTGCTCCGGCCGGCTCTTGCTCTGGATCTGGCCGGCTCTTGCACTGGCTCTGGCTTGCCCTTGTCTTGACTCCGGCCTGCTCTCGCCCTGGCTCTGACCTGCTCTCGCTCTGGCCTGCCCTCGCTCTGGCTCCGGCCTGCTCTCTCTCTGGCTCTCGCCTGCCCATGCCTTGGCTCCGTCCTGCTCTTCCTCTGGCTCTGGACTGCCCTCTAGTCTGATCTCGCTCTTGTTCTGGCCTGCCCTTTCCTTGGCTCCGGACTGCTTTCGCTCTGGCCTGCTCTCGCTCTGGCCTCCCCTCACCTTGGCTCCGGCCTGCTTTCGCCTTGGCTCCGACCTGCTCTTCCTCTGGCCTGCCCTCGCCTTGGCTCCGGCCTGCTCTCGCCCTGGCTCCGGCCTCCCCTTGCTCTGGCTCCGGCCAGTCCTCGCCTTGGCTCCGGCCTGCTCTCGCCCTGGCTCCGGCCTGCTCTTGCTCTGGCTCTGGCCTGCCCTCGCCATGGCTCCGGCCTGCTCTTGCTCTGGCCTGCTCTTGCTCTGGCCTGCCTCGTCTTGACTCCGGCCTGTTCTCGCCCTTGTTCCGGCCTGCCCTTGCCTTGGCTTCAGCCTGCTCTTGCTCTGACTCTGGCCTGCCCTCGTCTTGACTCCGGCTTGCTCTCACTCTGGTTCGGGCCTGCCTTTGCCTTGGCTCCGGCCTCCTCTCGCTCTGGCTCAGGCCTACTCACTCTCTGGCTCTGGCCTGCCCTTGCATTGGCTCCGGACTTCTCTATCTCTGGCACTTGCCTGCTCTCGTTCTGGCACTGCCCTGCTCTTGCTCTGGCACTGGCCTGTTCTCACTCTGACTCTGGCCTGCCATCGCCTTGGCTCCGGCCTGCTCTCTCTCTTGCTCTGGCCTGCCCTGGCTCTGCCTATGGCCTGCCCTCGCCTTGGTTCCGACCTGCTCTCGCTCTGGTTCTGGGCTGCCTTCTCCTTGGCTCCGGCCTGCTCTCGCTCTGGCTCAGGCCTACTCTCTCTCTGGCTCAGGCCTGCCCTTGCCTTGGCTCCAGACTGCTCAGGCACTGGCCTGCTCTCACTCTGGCTCTGGCCTGCTCTCGCTCTGGCCTGCCCTCACCTTGGCTCCGGCCTGCTCTCGCTCTGACTCTGGTCTGCCCTCGCCCTGACTCCGGCCTGCTCTGGCTGTAGCTCTGGCCTGCTCTCGTGCTGGCTCTGGCCTGCTCTCGCCCTGGCTCCGGCCTGCCCTCGCTCTGGCCTGACCTCGCCTTGGCTCCGACCTGCTCTCTCCCTGGCTCCGGCATGCCCTCGCCCTGCTCCGGCATGCCCTCGCCCTGGCTCCGGCCTGCCCTCGCCCTGGCTCCGGCCTGCCCTCGCTCTGGCTCCGGCCAGCCCTCTCCTTGGCTCCAGTCTGCTCTTGCTCTGGCTCTGTCCTGCCCTCCTCTTGACTCTGGTCTGCTCTCGCTCTGGTTCTAGCCTGACTTCGCCTTGGCTCCGGCCTGCTCTCGCTCTGGCTCAGGCCTACTCTCTCTCTGGCTCTGGACTGCTCTCGCTCTGGCACTGGCCTGCTCTCCTTCTGGCTCTGGCCTGCCCTCACCTTGGCTCTGGTCTGCCCTCGCTTTGGCAACAGCCTGCTCTCGCTCTGGTACTGGCCTGGCCTGGCTCTGCCTCTGGCCTGCCCTCGCCTTGGCTCCGGTCTGCTCTCGCCTTGGCACCGGTCTGCCCTCGCCCTGGCTGCTGCCTGCTATTGCTCTGGCTCCGGCCTGCTCTCGCTCTGCCTCTGGCCTGCTCTCGCTCAGGATCTGGCCTGCCCTTGCCTCGGCACCGGCCTGCTCTCTCTCTGGCCTGCCCTCTCCTTGGCTCCGGCCTTCTCTCGCTCTGGCTCTCGCCTGCCCTAGCCTTGGCTCTGGCATACACTCGCTCTGGACTGGCCTGCCCTCGCCCTGGCTCCGGCCTGCTCTCGCCTTGGCTCCGGCCTCCTCTCTTTCTGATTTAGGTCTTTCCTCGCCCTGGCTCCGGCCTGCTCTGGCTCTAGCCTGCTCTCGCCCTGGCTCCGGCCTGCCCTCGTCTTGGCTCTGGCCTGCTCTCGCCCTGGCTCCGGTCTGCCCTCGCTCTGGCCTGCCCTCGCCCTGGCTCCGGCCAGCCCTCACTCTGGCTCTGGCCAGCTCCTGCAATGGTTCCGGCCTGCCCTCGCCTTGGCTCTGGCCTGCTCACGCCCTGGATCCGGCCTGCCCTCTAACTGGCTCCGGCAAGCCTTCTAACTGGCTCCGGCCTGCCCTTTAACTGGCTCCGGCCTGCCCTTTAACTGGCTCCGGCCTGCCCTTTAACTGGCTCCGGCCTGCCCTTTAACTGGCTCCAGCCTGCTCTTGCTTTGGCCTGCCCTCGTCTTGACTCCGGTCTGCTCTCGCTCTGGTTCGGGCCTACGCGCTCTCTGGCTCTGGCCTGCCCTTGCCTTGGCTCCGGACTTCTCTAGCTCAGGCACTGGCCTGCTCTCGGTCTGGCACTGGCCTGCTCTCGCTCTGGCCTGCCCTCACCTTGGCTCTGGCCTGTTCTCACTCTGGCTCCGGCCTGCCATCACCTTGGCTCCGGCCTGCTCTCTCTCTTGCTCTGGCCTGCCCTTGCTTTGGTTCCGACCTGCTCTCGCTCTGGTTCTGGGCTGCCTTCTCCTTTGGCTCCGGCCTGCTCTTGCTCAGGCCTACTCTATCTCTGGCTCTGGCCTGCCCTTGCCTTGGCTCCGGACTGCTCTCGCTCAGGCACTGGCCTGCTCTCACTCTGGCTCTGGCCAGCCCTCGCTCTGGCCTGCCCTCACCTTGGCTTCGGCCTGCTCTCGCTCTGACTCTGGTCTGTCCTCGCCCTGACTCCGGCCTGCTCTGGCTGTAGCTCTGGCCTGCTCTCGTGCTGGCTCTGGCCTGCTCTCGCCATGGCTCCGGCCTGCCCTCGTCCTGGCTCCGGCCTGCTCTCTCTCTGGCTCTGGCCTGCCCTCGCCTTAGCTCCGGCCTGCTCTCGCCCTGGCTCCGGCCTGCCCTCGTCCTGGCTCCGGCTTGCTCTCGCTCTGGCCTGACCTCGCCTTGGCTCCGACCTGCTCTCTCCCTGGCTCCGGCCTGCCCTCACCCTGGCTCCGGCCTGCCCTCACCCTGGCTCCGGCCTGCCCTCGACCTGGCTCCAGCCTGCCCTCGCCCAGGCTCCAGCCTGCTCTTGCTCTAGCCTGCCCTCGCCCTGGCTCTGGCCTGCTCTCACTCTGGCTGTGGCCTGTCCTTGCTCTGGCTCTGGCCAGCCCTCTCCTTGGCTCCAGCCTGCTCTTGCTCTGGCCTGCCCTCACCTTGGCTCCGGTCTGCTCTCGCTCTGGTTCTAGCCTGACTTCGCCTTGGCTCCGGCCTGCTCTCGCTCTGGCTCAGGCCTACTCTCTCTCTGGCCTGCCCTTGCCTTGGCTCCGGACTGCTCTCGCTCTGGCACTGGCCTGCTCTCGCTCTGGCCTGCTCTCCTTCTGGCTCTGGCCTGCCCTCACCTTGGCTACGGCCTGCTCTCGCTCTGGTCTGCCCTCGCTTTGGCTCCAGCCTGCTCTCGCTCTGGTACTGGCCTGCCCAGGCTCTGCCTCTGGCCTGCCCTCGCCTTGGCTCCGGTCTGCTCTCGCCTTGGCACCGGTCTGCCCTCGCCCTGGCTGCTGCCTGCTATTGCGCTGGCTCCGGCCTGCTCTCGCTCTGGCTCCGGCCAGCCATCGCCTTGGCTCCGGCCAGCTCCTGCAATGGTTCCGGCCTGCTCTCGCCCTGGCTCCGGCCTGCCCTCGCCCTGGCTCCGGCTTGCCCTCGCCCTGGCTCCGGCCTGCCCTCGCTCTGGCTCCGGCCTGCCCTCGGTCTGGCTCCGGCCTGCCCTCGCCCTGGCTCCATCCTGCTCTCGCTTTGGCTCCGGCCTGCCCTCGCCCTGGCTCTGGCCTGCTCTCACTCTGGCTCCGGACTGCCCTCCTCTTGGCTCTGGCCTGCTCTCGCTCTGGCCTGCCCTAGCCCTGTCTTCGGCCTGCTCTCGCTCTGGCCTGCCCTCGCCCTGGTTCCGGCATTCTCTCGCTCTGGTTTCAGCCTGCGGTCTCCTTGGATCCGGCCTGCTCTCGTTCTGGCTCCGGCCTGCCCTCCCTCGCCTTGGCTCCAGCCTGCTCTCACTCTGGCTCTGATCTGCCTTTGCCTTGGCTTCGGCCTGCTCTCGCTCTGACTCTGGCCTGCCTTTGCCTTGGCTCCTGCCTGCTCTGGCTCTGGCCTGCCTTCGCCTTGGCTCCGGACTGCTCTCGCTCTGGCTTGGGCCTGTCCTTGCCTTGGCTCCGGCCTGCTCTCGCTCTGGCTTGCTCTTGCTCTGGCCTACCCTGGCTCTGCCTCTGGCCTGCCCTTGCCTTGGCTACGGCCTGCTCTCGCTCTAGCTCCGTACTGGTCTCGCCCTGGCTCCGCAATGCCATAGCTCGGGCTCCGGCCTGTCCTCGCCTTGGCTTCGTCCTGCTCTTGCCCTGGCTCCGACCTGCTCTTGCTCTGACTCTGGCCTGCCCTCGTCCTGGCTCCGGCCTACTCTCTCTCTGGTTCTGGCCTGCCCTCGCCCTGGCTCCGGCCTACTCTCGCTCTGACTCTGGCCTGCTCTTGCTCTGGCCTCGCCTTGGCTCCGGCCTGCTCTCGCTCTCACTCTGGTCTGTCCTCGCCCTGGCCGCCTGCTCTGGCACTAGCTCTGGCCTGCTCTCGCGCTGGCTCCGGCCTGCACTCGTCCTGGCTCCGGCCTGCTCTCGCTCTGGTTCTGGCCTGCCTTCGTCTTGGCTCCGGCCTGCTCTCGCACTGGCTCCAGCCTGCTCTCGCTCTGGCTTCGGCCTTCCCTCGCCCAGGCTCCGGCCTGCCCTTGCTCTGGCTCCGGCCAGCCCTCGCCTTGGCTCCGGCCTGCACCTGCTGTTGCTCCGGCCTGCCTTCCTTCGCCTTGGCTCCTGCCTGCTCTCGCTCTGGCTCTGGCCTGCCTTCGCCTTGGCTCCAGACTGCTCTCGCTCTGGCCTGCTCTCGCTCTGGCTTGGGCCTGTCCTTGCCTTGGCTCCGGTCTGCTCTCGGTCTGGCCTGCTCTTGCTCTGGCCTACCCTGGCTCTGCCTCTGGCCTGCCCTTGCCTTGGCTCCGGACTGCTCTAGCTCCGTACTGCCCTCACCCTGGCTCCGCTATGCCATAGCTCGGGCTCCGGCCTGCCCTCGCCTTGGCTCCATCCTGCTCTCGCCCTGGCTCCAGCCTGCCCTCGTCCTGGCTCCGGCCTGCTCTCGCTCTGGCCTGCGCTCGCCTTGGCTCCGGCCTGCTCTCGCTCTGGCCTGCCCTCGCCTTGGCTCCGGCCTGCTCTCACTCTGGCTTAGGCCTTCCCTCGCCCTGGCTCCGGCCTGCCCTAGCTCTGTCTCTGGCCAGCCTTCGCCTTGGATCGGGCCAGCACCTGCTCTCGCTCTGGCCTGTCCTTGCCTTGGCTCCGGCCTGCTCTTGCTCTGGCCTACCCTGGCTCTGCCTCCGGCCAGCCCTCGCCTTGGCTCCAGCCAGCTCCTGCTCTGGCTCCAGCCTGCCCTCGCCTTGGCTTCGGCCTGCTCTCGCCCTGGCTCCGGCCTGCCCTCGCCCTGGCTCCGGCCTGCTCTCGCCCTGGCTCCGGCCTGCCCTCGCTCTGGCTCCTGCCTGTCCTCGCCCTGGCTCCATCCTGATCTCGCTCTGGCTAGGGCCTGACCTCGCCCTGGCTCCAGCCTGACCTTGCCTTGGCTCCGGCCTGCTCTCGCTCTGGCTCCGGCCTGCCCTTGCCCTGTCTCCGGCCTGCTCTCGCTCAGGCTTGCCCTCGCCCTGGCTCAGGCATTCTCTCGCTCTGGTTTCGGCCTGCCCTCCCTCGCCTTGGCTCCGGCCTGCTCTCTCTATGACTCTGGCCTGCCCTCGTCCTGGCTCCGGCCTGTGCTCATCCTGGCTCCGGCCTGCTCTCGCTCTGGCCTGCCCATGCCTTGGCTTCGGCCTGCTCTCTCTATGACTCTAGCCTGCCCTCACCCTGGCTCCGGCCTGCTCTCGTCCTGCACTCGCTCTGGCTCCGGCCTGCCCTCGCTCTGGCTTCGGCCTGCTCTCGCCCTGGCTCCGACCTACTCTCGCTCTGGCACCGGCCTGCCCTCGCCCTGGATCCGGCCTGCCCTTGTTCTGGCTCTGGCCTGCCCTTGCCTTGGCTCCGGCCTGCTCTCTCTATGACTCTGGCCTGCCCTCGTCCTGGCTCCGGCCTGTGCTCATCCTGGCTCCGGCCTGCTCTCGCTCTGGCCTGCCCATGCCTTGGCTTCGGCCTGCTCTCTCTATGACTCTAGCCTGCCCTCGCCCTGGCTCCGGCCTGCCCTCGCTCTGGCTTCGGCCTGCTCTCGCCCTGGCTCCGACCTACTCTCGCTCTAGCACCGGCCTGCCCGCGCCCTGGATCCAGCCTGCCCTTGCCCTGGCTCCTGCCTACTCTCGCCCTAGCTCCGAACTGCTCTGGCTCTAGCCTGCCCTCGCCCTGGCTACGGCCTGCTCTCTCTCTCTGGCCTGCCTTTGCCTTGGCTCCGGCCTGCTCTCTCTATGACTCTGGACTGCCCTCGCCATGGCTCCGACCTGTCCTCGTACTGGCTCCGGCCTGCTCTCAATCTGGCTCTGGAGTACCCTCGCCTTGGCACCAGCCTGCTCTCACCTTGGCTCCGGCCTGCTCTCGCTCTAGCTCCGGCCTGCCCTCGCCCTGGCTCCGACCTGCCCTTGCTCTGGCCGGGGCCAGCCCTTGCCCTGGCTCCGGCCGGCTCTCGCCCTGGCTCTGCCTCTGGCCTGCCCTCGCCTTGGCTACGAGCTAATCTCGCCTTGGCTCCGGCCTGCTCTCGCTCTACATCCGGACAGCCCTCGCCCTGGCTCCGGACTGCCCTTGCCTTGGCTACGGACTGCTCTCGCCCTGGCTCCTGCCTGCTCTTGCTCTGGCCTGTTCTCTATCTGGCTCTGGCCTGCCCTAGCACTGGCTCCGGCCTACTTTTGCTCTGGCCTCGAACTGTCTCCGGCCTGCTCTCGCCCTGGTTCCGGCCTGCCCTTGCCTTGGCTCCGGACTGCTCTCGCTCTGGCCTGATCTCGCTCTGGCACTGGCCTGCTCTCGTTCTGGCTCTGGCCTGCCCTCACCTTGGCTCCGGCCTGCTCTCGCTCTGGCCTGCCGTCGCCTTGGCTCCGGCCAGCTCTCGCTCTGGCCTGTCGTCGCCTTGGCTCCGGTCAGCTGTCGCTCTGGCCTGCCCTGGCTCTGCTCAACCCTGCCCTCGTCTTGGCTCCGGCCTGCTCTCGCCTTGGCACCGGTCTGACCTCGCCCTGGCCCCGGCCTGCCCTTGCCTCGGCTCCCGCCTGCTCTCGCTCTGGCTCTGGCCTGTCCTCTCCTTGGCTCCGGCCGTCTCTCGCTCTGGCTCGCGCCTGCCCTAGCCTTGGCTCTGGACTACTCTCGCTCTGGCTTGGGCCTGCTCTGGCTGTGGCACTGGCATGCTCTCGCTCTGGCCTGCCCTCTCGCTCGGACTCTGGTCTGACCTTGCCTTGGCTCCGGCCTGCTCTCGCCCTGGCTCCGGTCTGCTCTAGCACTGGCTCTGGCCTGCCCTCGCCCTGGCTCCTGCCTGCTCTCACTCTGGCTCCGGCCTGCCCTCGCCTTGGCTCCGGCCTGCTCTCGCTCTGGCTCCGGCCTGCTCTCGCTCTGGCCTGCCCTCGCCCTGTCTCCGGCCTGCTCTCGCTCTGGCCTGCCCTCGCCCTGGCTCCGGCATTCTTTCGCTCTGGTTTCGGCCTGCCGTCGCCATGGATCCGGCATGCTCTCGCTCTGGCTCCAGCCAGACCTCGCCTTGGCTCCGGCCTGCTCTCGCTCTGGCCTGCCTTTGCCTTGGCTCCGGCCTGCTCTCACTCTGGCTCTGGCCTGCCTTCGCCTTGGCTCCGACCTGCTCTCTCTTTGGCTCTGGCCTGCCCTTGCCTTGGCTCCAGCCTGCTCTCGCCCTGGCCTGCTGTTGCTCTGGCCTACCCTGGTTCTGCCTCTGGCTTGCCCTCGCCTTGGCTCTGGCCTGCTCTCTCTATGACTCTGGCCTGCCCTCGTCCTGGCTCCGGCCTGTGCTCATCCTGGCTCCGGCCTGCTCTCGCTCTGGCCTGCCCATGCCTTGGCTTCGGCCTGCTCTCTCTATGACTCTAGCCTGCACTCGCCCTGGCTCCGGCCTGCCCTCGCTCTGGCTTCGGCCTGCTCTCGCCCTGGCTCCGACCTACTCTCGCTCTGGCACCGGCCTGCCCTCGCCCTGGATCCGGCCTGCCCTTGCCTTGGCTCCGGCCTGCTCTCGCCCTGGCTCCGGTCTGCTCTAGCACTGGCTCTGGCCTGCCCTCGCCCTGGCTCCTGCCTGCTCTCACTCTGGCTCCGGCCTGCCCTCGCCTTGGCTCCGGCCTGCTCTCGCTCTGGCTCCGGCCTGCTCTCGCTCTGGCCTGCCCTCGCCCTGTCTCCGGCCTGCTCTCGCTCTGGCCTGCCCTCGCCCTGGCTCCGGCATTCTTTCGCTCTGGTTTCGGCCTGCCGTCGCCATGGATCCGGCATGCTCTCGCTCTGGCTCCAGCCAGACCTCGCCTTGGCTCCGGCCTGCTCTCGCTCTGGCCTGCCTTTGCCTTGGCTCCGGCCTGCTCTCACTCTGGCTCTGGCCTGCCTTCGCCTTGGCTCCGACCTGCTCTCTCTTTGGCTCTGGCCTGCCCTTGCCTTGGCTCCAGCCTGCTCTCGCCCTGGCCTGCTGTTGCTCTGGCCTACCCTGGTTCTGCCTCTGGCTTGCCCTCGCCTTGGCTCTGGCCTGCTCTCTCTATGACTCTGGCCTGCCCTCGTACTGGCTCCGGCCTGTGCTCATCCTGGCTCCGGCCTGCTCTCGCTCTGGCCTGCCCATGCCTTGGCTTCGGCCTGCTCTCTCTATGACTCTAGCCTGCCCTCGCCCTGGCTCCGGCCTGCCCTCGCTCTGGCTTCGGCCTGCTCTCGCCCTGGCTCCGACCTACTCTCGCTCTGGCACCGGCCTGCCCTCGCCCTGGATCCGGCCTGCCCTTGCCCTGGCTCCTGCCTACTCTCGCCCTAGCTCCGAACTGCTCTGGCTCTAGCCTGCCCTCGCCCTGGCTCCGGCCTGCTCTCTCTCTCTGGCCTGCCTTTGACTTGGCTCCGGCCTGCTCTCTCTATGACTCTGGACTGCCCTCGCCATGGCTCCGGCCTGTCCTCGTACTGGCTCCGGCCTGCTCTCAATCTGGCTCTGGAGTACCCTCGCCTTGGCACCAGCCTGCTCTCACCTTGGCTCCGGCCTGCTCTCGCTCTAGCTCCGGCCTGCCCTCGCCCTGGCTCCGACCTGCCCTTGCTCTGGCCGGGGCCAGCCCTTGCCCTGGCTCCGGCCGGCTCTCGCCCTGGCTCTGCCTCTGGCCTGCCCTCGCCTTGGCTCCGGCCTGCTCTCGCTCTACATCCGGACAGCCCTCGCCCTGGCTCCGGACTGCCCTTGCCTTGGCTACGGACTGCTCTCGCCCTGGCTCCTGCCTGCTCTTGCTCTGGCTCTGGCCTGCTCTCTATCTGGCTCTGGCCTGCCCTAGCCCTGGCTCCGGCCTACTTTTGCTCTGGCCTCGAACTGTCTCCGGCTTGCTCTCGCCCTGGTTCCGGCCTGCCCTTGCCCTGGCACTGGCCTGCCCTCACCTTGGCTCCGGCCTGCTCTCGCTCTGGCCTGCCGTCGCCTTGGCTCCGGCCAGCTCTCGCTCTGGCCTGCCCTGGCTCTGCTCAACCCTGCCCTCGTCTTGGCTCCGGCCTGCTCTCGCCTTGGCACCGGTCTGCCCTCGCCCTGGCCCCGGCCTGCTCTCGCTCTGGCCTGCCCTTGCCTCAGCTCCCGCCTGCTCTCGCTCTGGCTCTGGCCTGCCCTCTCCTTGGCTCCGGCCGTCTCTCGCTCTGGCTCGCGCCTGCCCTAGCCTTGGCTCTGGACTACTCTCGCTCTGGCTTGGGCCTGCTCTGGCTGTGGCACTGGCATGCTCTCGTTCTGGCCTGCCCTCTCGCTCGGACTCTGGTCTGACCTTGCCTTGGCTCCGGCCTGCTCTCGCCCTGGCTCCGGTCTGCTCTAGCACTGGCTCTGGCCTGCCCTCGCCCTGGCTCCTGCCTGCTCTCACTCTGGCTCCGGCCTGCCCTCGCCTTGGCTCCGGCCTGCTCTCGCTCTGGCTCCGGCCTGCTCTCGCTCTGGCCTGCCCTCGCCCTGTCTCCGGCCTGCTCTCGCTCTGGCCTGCCCTCGCCCTGGCTCCGGCATTCTTTCGCTCTGGTTTCGGCCTGCCGTCGCCTTGGATCCGGCATGCTCTCGCTCTGGCTCCAGCCAGACCTCGCCTTGGCTCCGGCCTGCTCTCGCTCTGGCCTGCCTTTGCCTTGGCTCCGGCCTGCTCTCACTCTGGCTCTGGCCTGCCTTCGCCTTGGCTCCGACCTGCTCTCTCTTTGGCTCTGGCCTGCCCTTGCCTTGGCTCCAGCCTGCTCTCGCCCTGGCCTGCTGTTGCTCTGGCCTACCCTGGTTCTGCCTCTGGCTTGCCCTCGCCTTGGCTCTGGCCTGCTCTCACCTTGGCTCCGCCCTGCTCTCGCTCTGGCTCCGACCTGCCCTTGCCCTGGCTCCGGCCAGCCCTTGCCCTGGGTCCGGCCTGCTCTCGCCCTGACTCTTGCCTGCCCTGGCTCTGCCTCTGGCCTGCCCTCGCCTTGGCTCCAGGCTAATCTCGCCTTGGCTCCGGCCTGCTCTCGCTCTACATCCGGACTGCCCTCGCCCTGGCTCCGGACTGCCCTTGCCTTGGCTCCGGACTGCTCGCGCCCTGGCTCCTGCCTGCTCTCGCTCTGGCTCTGTCCTGCCTTCACCCTGGCTCCGGCCTGCTCTCTATCTGGCTCTGGCCTGCCCTAGCCCTGGCTCCGGCCTACTTTCGCTCTGTCTCCGGCCTGCTCTCGCCGAGGTTCTGGCCTGTCCTTGCCTTGGCTCCGGACTGCTCTCGCTCTGGCACTGGCCTGATCTTGCTCTGGCACTGGCCTGCTCTCGTTCTGGCTCTGGCCTGCCCTCACCTTGGCTCCGGCATGCTCTCGCTCTGGCCTGCCCTGGCTCTGCTCAAGCCTGCCCTCGTCTTGGCTCCGGCCTGCTCTCGCCTTGGCACCAGTCTGCCCTCGCCCTGGCTCCGGCCTGCTCTCGCTCTGGTTCTGGCCTGCCCTTGCCTCGGCTCCGGCCTGCTCTCGCTCTGGCCTGCCCTCTACTTGGCTCCGGCCTTCTCTCGCTCTGGCTCGCGCCTGCCCTAGCCTTAGCTCTGGACTACTCTCGCTCTGGCTCGGGCCTGCTCTGGCTGTGGCTCTGGCATGCTCTCGCTCTGGCCTGCCCTGTCCTTGGCTCCGGACTGCTCTCGCTCTGGCTTGGGCCTGTCCTTGCCTAGGCTCCGATTTGCTCTCGCTCTGGCTTGCTCTTGCTCTGGCCTACCCTGGCTCTGCCTCTGGCCTGCCCTTGCCTTGGCTACGGCCTGCTCTCGCTCTAGCTCCGTACTGGTCTCGCCCTGGCTCCGCAATGCCATAGCTCGGGCTCCGGCCTGTCCTCGCCTTGGCTTCGTCCTGCTCTTGTCCTGGCTCCGACCTGCTCTCTCTCTGGTTCTGGCCTGCCCTCGCCCTGGCTCCGGCCTACTCTCTCTCTGGTTCTGGCTTGCCCTCGCCCTGGCTCCGGCCTACTCTCGCTCTGACTCTGGCCTGCTCTTGCTCTGGCCTCGCCTTGGCTCCGGCCTGCTCTCACTCTGGTCTGTCCTCGCCCTGGCCGTCTGCTCTGGCACTAGCTCTGGCCTGCTCTCGCGCTGGCTCCGGCCTGCACTCGTCCTGGCTCCGGCCTGCTCTTGCTCTGGTTCTGGCCTGCCTTCGTCTTGGCTCCGGCCTGCTCTCGCACTGGCTCCAGCCTGCTCTCGCTCTGGCTTCGGCCTTCCCTCGCCCAGGCTCCGGCCTGCCCTTGCTCTGGCCAGCCCTCGCCTTGGCTCCGGCCAGCACCTGCTGTTGCTCCGGCCTGCCTTCCTTCGCCTTGGCTCCTGCCTGCTCTCGCTCTGGCCTGCCTTCGCCTTGGCTCCAGACTGCTCTCGCTCTGGCTCTGGCCTGCTCTCGCTCTGGCTTGGGCCTGTCCTTGCCTTGGCTCCGGTCTGCTCTCGGTCTGGCCTGCTCTTGCTCTGGCCTGCCCTTGCCTTGGCTCCGGCCTGCTCTCGCTCTAGCTCCGTACTGCCCTCACCCTGGCTCCGCTATGCCATAGCTCGGGCTCCGGCCTGCCCTCGCCTTGGCTCCATCCTGCTCTCGCCCTGGCTCCATCCTGCTCTCGCCCTGGCTCCAGCCTGCCCTCGTCCTGGCTCCGGCCTGCTCTCGCTCTGGCCTGCCCTCGCCTTGGCTCCGGCCTGCTCTCGCTCTGGCCTGCCCTCGCCTTGGCTCCGGCCTGCTCTCGCTCTGGCTTAGGCCTTCCCTCGCCCTGGCTCCGGCCTGCCCTAGCTCTGTCTCTGGCCAGCCTTCGCCCTGGCTCCGGCCTGCCCTAGCTCTGTCTCTGGCCAGCCTTCGCCTTGGATCCGGCCAGCACCTGCTCTCGCTCTGGCCTGTCCTTGCCTTGGCTCCGGCCTGCTCTTGCTCTGGCCTACCCTGGCTCTGCCTCCGGCCAGCCCTCGCCTTGCCCTCGCTCCGGCCTGCTCTCGCTCTACATCCGGACTGCCCTCGCACTGGCTCCGGACTGCTCTCACCCTGGCTCCTGCCTGCTCTTGCTCTGGCTCCGGCCTGCTCAATATCTGGCTATGGCCTGCCCTAGCCCTGGCTCCGGCCTACTTTCGCTCTGGCTCTGGCCTGCTCTCGCTCTGGCCTCGAACGGTCTCCGGCCTGATCTCGCCCTGGTTCCGGCCTGCCCTTGCCTTGGCTCCGGCCTTCTCTTGCTCTAGCTCTGGCTTGCCCTTGCCTTGGCTCTGTCCTACTGTTGCTCTGGCCTGCCCTCGCACTGCTCTCGCTCTGGCCTGCTCTCGCTCTGGCATGCCCTCGCCTTAGCTCCGTCCTGCTCTCGCAGTTACTCTGGCCAGCCCTCACCCTGGCTCCGGCCTGCTCTGGATCTGGCTCTGGCCTGCCCTCTCCTTGGCTACGGCCTGCTCTCGCCCTGGCTCCGGCCTGATCTCGCTCTGGACTGCTCTCGCCTTAGCTCCGACCTGCTCTCGCCTAGGCTCTGGCTTGCTCTTGCTATGGCTCCGGCCTGCCCTCGCATTGGCTCCGGCTTGCCCTCGCCCTGGCTCCGACCTGCTCTCGCTCTGGCCTGCTCTCGCCCTGGCTCCGGCCTGCTCTCACTCTGGCAATGGCCTGCCTTCGCCCTGGCTCCGGCCTGCTTTCTCGCTGGCTCTGGCCTGCCCTCGCCCTGGCCTACTCTCGCTCTAACTCCGGCCTGCCCTCGCATTAGCTCCGCCCTGGCTCCGACCTGCTCTCGCTCTGGCTCCGGCCTGCTCTCTCTCTGGCTCTCGCCTGCCGATGCCTTGGCTCCGGCCTGCTCTCGCCTTGGCTCCGGCCTGCTCTCGCTCTGGCGCCGGCCTGTCCTCGCCCTGGCTCCGGCCTGTCCTCGCCCTGGCTCCGGCCTGCCCTTGCTCTGGCTCCGGACAGCTCTCGCCCTGGCTCCGGCCTGCTCTTGCTCTGGCCTGCCCTCGTCTTGACTCCGGCCTGTTATTGACCTTTTTCCGGCCAGCCTTTGCCCTGGCTCCGGCCTGCTCTCGCTCCGACCTACTCTCGCTCTGGCTCTTGCCTGCCCTGGCTCTGCCTCTGGCCTGCCCTCGCCTTGGCTCCGGGCTAATCTCGCCTTGGCTCCGGACTGCTCTCACCCTGGCTCTGGCCTGTCCTAGCCCTGGCTCCGGCCTACTTTCGCTCTGGCTCTGGCCTGCTCTTGCTCTGGCCTCGAACTGTCTCCGGCCTGCTCTCGCCCTGGTTCCGGCCTGCCCTTGCCTTGGCTCCGGCTTTCTCTTGCTCTAGCTCTGGCTTGCCCTTGCCTTGGCTCTGGCCTGCACTCGCCCTGTTCTCGCTCTGGCCTGCTCTCGCTCTGGCGTGCCCTCGCCTTAGCTCCGTCCTGCTCTCGCAGTTACTCTGGCCTGCCCTCACCCTGGCTCCGGCCTGCTCTGGCCTGCCCTCTCCTTGGCTACGGCCTGCTCTCGCACAGGCTCCGGCCTGATCTCGCTCTGGACTGCCCTCGCCTTAGCTCCGGACTGCTCTCGCCTTGGCTCTGGCTTGCTCTTGCTCTGACTCCGGCCTGCCCTCTCCCTGGCTCCGGCCTGCCCTTGCTCTGACTCTGGCTAACCCTCGCTTTGGCTCTTGCTCTGACTCCGGCCTGCCCTCGCCCTGGCTCCAGCCTGCTCTTGCTCCCTCCCACCCCCCCACTCCAGCCAGGGACAGGGACTGTCGTGCCCATCTCAGGGGCATATTGGTCGCCCTGCCCCACGTCAATATGGTGTATGCAGGTGTCGGGGTCCTGAGCCACACTCCATCCTTACCTGAGAGTGAGATATCTCTGTAGCAACCGAGCCCTCGGGGTGCTACAGTTCCATTTATCTTCAGCCTAGGTGACGTATTGCGATACAGGGCCGTAATTTTGGCTATAAAGGGTCCCCTAGACCCCTACCCCAAGCTTTTTAAGAGAATAATATGGCCTGCTCTTGCTCTGGCCTGCCCTCGTCTTGACTCCGGCCTGCTCTCGCTCGTTATGGCCAGCCTTCGCCTTGGCTCCAGCATGCTCTCGCTCTGGCGTAGGCCTGCTGTCGCTCTGGCTCTGTCTGGCCTGCCCTTGACTTGGCTCCGGACTGCTCTTGCTCTGGCCTGCCCTCGCCCTGGCTCCGGCCTGCTCTTGCTCTGGCCTTCTCTTGCTCTGGCCAGCCCTCGCCCTGGCTCTGGCCTGCTTTTGCTCTGGCTCTGGCCTGCTCTTGCCTTGGCTCTGGCCTTCTATCGCTCTGGCTCTGGCCTGCCCTTGCCTTGGCTCTGGCCTACTCTCGCCTTGGCTCCGGCCTGCTCTCGCCCTGGCTCCGGCCTGCTCTCGCCCTGGCTCTGGCCTGCCCTCGCCCTGGCTCCGTCCGGCCTGCCCTTGCTCTGGCTCCGGCCTGCTCTCGCCCTGGCTCCGACCCGCTCTTGCTCTGGCCTGCCCTCGCCCTGGCCCCGGCCTGCTCTCTCTCTGGCTCTGGCCTGCCCATGCCTTGGCTCCAGCCTGCTCTTCCTCTGGCTCTGGCCTGCCCTCGTCTTGACTCTAACCTGATCTCGCTCTTGTTCTGGCCTGCCTTCGCCTTGGCTCCAGCCTGCTCTCGCTCTGGCCTGCTCTCGCTCTGGCTCAGGCCTGCTCTCGCTCTGTCTGGCCTGCCCTAGCTCTGGCTCCGTCCGGACTGCTCTCGCTCTGGCCTGCTCTCGCTCTGGCTCTGGACTGCCCTCGCCTTGGCTCTGGCCTGCTCTCGCTCTGGCCTGCTCTCTCTCTGGCCTGCCCTCGCCCTGGCTCCGGCCTACTCTCGCTCTGGCCTGCTCTCGCTGTGGCTCTGGCCTCACTCACCCTGTCTCCGGCCTGCTCTCGTTCTGGTTTCGGCCTGCCCTTGCCTTGGCTCTGGCCTACTCTCGGCCTGCCCTCGCACTGGCTCCGGCCTGCTCTCGCTCTGGCCTGCTCTCGCCTTGGCTCTGGCCTGCTCTCTCTCTGGCTCTGGCCTGCCCTCGCCCTGGCTCAGGCCTACTCTCGCTCTGGCCTGCTCTCGCTCTGGCCTCGCCCTGTCTCCAGCCTGCTCTCGCCCTGGTTCCGACCTGCACTTGCCTTGGCTCTGGTCTTCTATCGCTCTGGCTCTGGCCTGCCCTTGCCTTGGCTCTGGCCTGCTCTCGCCTTGGCTCCGGCCTGCTCTCGCTCTGGCTCCGGAATGCCCTCGCCCTGACTCCGGCCTGCCCTTGCTCTGGCTCCGGACTGCCCTCGCCTTGGATCCGGCCAGCACCTGCTCTCGCTCTGGCCTGTCCTTGCCTTGGCTCCGGCCTGCTCTTGCTCTGGCCTACCCTGGCTCTGCCTCCGGCCAGCCCTCGCCTTGGCTCCGGCCAGCTCCTGCTCTGGCTCCAGCCTGCCCTCGCCTTGGCTTCGGCCTGCTCTCGCCCTGGCTCCGGCTTGCCCTCGCCCTGGCTCCGGCCTGCTCTCGCCCTGGCTCCGGCCTGCTCTCGCCCTGGCTCCGGCCTGCCCTCGCTCTGGCTCCTGCCTGCCCTCGCCCTGGCTCCATTATGATCTCGCCTTGGCTCCGGCCTGCCCTTGTTCTGGCTCTGGCCTGCCCTTGCCTTGGCTCCGGCCTGCTCTCTCTATGACTCTGGCCTGCCCTCGTCCTGGCTCCGGCCTGTGCTCATCCTGGCTCCGGCCTGCTCTCGCTCTGGCCTGCCCATGCCTTGGCTTCGGCTTGCTCTCGCTCTGGCTCTGGCCTGCCCTGGCTCTGCTCAAGCCTGCCCTTGTCTTGGCTCCGGCCTGCTCTCGCCTTGGCACCAGTCTGCCCTCGCCCTGGCTCCGGCCTGCTCTCGCTCTGGTTCTGGCCTGCCCTTGCCTCGGCTCCGGCCTGCTCTCGCTCTGGCCTGCCCTCTACTTGGCTCCGGCCTTCTCTCGCTCTGGCTCCCGCCTGCCCTAGCCTTGGCTCTGGACTACTCTCGCTCTGGCCTGCTCTGGCTGTGGCTCTGGCATGCTCTCGCTCTGGCCTGCCCTGTCCTTGGCTCCGGACTGCTCTCGCTCGGACTCTGGTCTGACCTTGCCTTGGCTCCGGCCTGCTCTCGCCCAGGCTCCGGCCTGCTCTAGCTCTGGCTTCGGCCTGACCTCGCCCTGGCTCCGGCATGCCCTTGCTCTGGCCTGCCCTCGCCTTGGCTCCGGCCAGCTCCTGCTCTGGCTCCGGCCTGCCCTCGCCCTGGCACCGGCCTGCCTTCGCGCTGGCTTCTGCTTGCTCTCGCTCTGGCTAAGGCCTGCCCTCTCCCTGGTTCCTGCCTGCTCTCACTGTGGCTCCGGCCTGCCGGAGCCTTGGCTGCGGCCAGCTCTCGCTCTGGCTCCGGCCTGCTCTCGCTCTGGCCTGCCCTCGCCCTGTCTCCGGCCGGCTCTCGCTCTGGCCTGCCCTCGCCCTGGCTCCGGCATTCTCTCGCTCTGGTTTCGGCCTGCCGTCGCCTTGGATCCGGCCTGCTCTCGCTCTGGCTCCGGCCAGACCTCGCCTTGGCTCCAGCCTGGTCTCGCTCTGGCCTGGCTTTGCCTTGGCTCCGGCCTGCTCTCACTCTGGCTCTGGCCTGCTCTCTCTTTGGCTCTGGCCTGTTCTGGCTCTGGCCTGCCCTTGTCTTGGCTCCAGCCTGCTCTCGTCCTGGCCTGCTGTTGCTCTGGCCTACCCTGGTTCTGCCTCTGGCGTGCCCTCGCCTTGGATACGGCCTGCTCTCGCTCTAGCTCCGTACTGCCCTCGCCCTGGCTCCGCTATGCCACAGCTCGTGCTCCGGCTTGCCCTCGCTTTAGCTCCATCCTGCTCTCACCCTGGCTCTGACTGCTCTCGCCCTGGCTCTGGCCTGCCTTCGCCCTGGCTACGGCCTGCTCTCTCTCTGGCTCTGGCCTGCCCTTGCCCTGGCTCCGGCCTACTCTCGCTCTGGCCTGCTCTCGCTCTGGCCTCGCCCTGGTTCCGGCCACCCCTTAACTTGGCTACTGCTTGCTCTCGCTCTGGCATGCTCTTGCTCGGCTCTAGCCTACTCTCGCTCTGTCTCTGGGCTGCCCTCGCCCTGGCTCCAGCCTGCTCTTGTTCTGGCTCTGGCATGCCCTTGCCTTGGCTCCGGCCTCTTCTCGTCCTGGCTCCGGCTTGCTCTCGCTCTGGCATGCCCTTGCCTTGGCTCCGGCCTCTTCTCGTCCTGGCTCCGGCTTGCTCTCGCTCTGGCATGCCCTCGCCTTGGCTCCGGCCTGCTCTCGCTCTACATCCGGACTGCCCTCGCACTGGCTCCGGACTGCTCTCACCCTGGCTCCTGCCTGCTCTTGCTCTGGCTCCGGCCTGCTCAATATCTGGCTATGGCCTGCCCTAGCCCTGGCTCCGGCCTACTTTCGCTCTGGCTCTGGCCTGCTCTCGCTCTGGCCTCGAACGGTCTCCGGCCTGATCTCGCCCTGGTTCCGGCCTGCCCTTGCCTTGGCTCCGGCCTTCTCTTGCTCTAGCTCTGGCTTGCCCTTGCCTTGGCTCTGTCCTACTGTTGCTCTGGCCTGCCCTCGCACTGCTCTCGCTCTGGCCTGCTCTCGCTCTGGCATGCCCTCGCCTTAGCTCCGTCCTGCTCTCGCAGTTACTCTGGCCAGCCCTCACCCTGGCTCCGGCCTGCTCTGGATCTGGCTCTGGCCTGCCCTCTCCTTGGCTACGGCCTGCTCTCGCCCTGGCTCCGGCCTGATCTCGCTCTGGACTGCTCTCGCCTTAGCTCCGACCTGCTCTCGCCTAGGCTCTGGCTTGCTCTTGCTATGGCTCCGGCCTGCCCTTGCTCTGGCTCCGGCCTGCCCTCGCATTGGCTCCGGCTTGCCCTCGCCCTGGCTCCGACCTGCTCTCGCTCTGGCCTGCTCTCGCCCTGGCTCCGGCCTGCTCTCACTCTGGCAATGGCCTGCCTTCGCCCTGGCTCCGGCCTGCTTTCTCGCTGGCTCTGGCCTGCCCTCGCCCTGGCCTACTCTCGCTCTAACTCCGGCCTGCCCTCGCATTAACTCCGCCCTGGCTCCGACCTGCTCTCGCTCTGGCTCCGGCCTGCTCTCTCTCTGGCTCTCGCCTGCCGATGCCTTGGCTCCGGCCTGCTCTCGCCTTGGCTCCGGCCTGCTCTCGCTCTGGCGCCGGCCTGTCCTCGCCCTGGCTCCGGCCTGTCCTCGCCCTGGCTCCGGCCTGCCCTTGCTCTGGCTCCGGACAGCTCTCGCCCTGGCTCCGGCCTGCTCTTGCTCTGGCCTGCCCTCGTCTTGACTCCGGCCTGTTATTGACCTTTTTCCGGCCAGCCTTTGCCCTGGCTCCGGCCTGCTCTCGCTCCGACCTACTCTCGCTCTGGCTCTTGCCTGCCCTGGCTCTGCCTCTGGCCTGCCCTCGCCTTGGCTCCGGGCTAATCTCGCCTTGGCTCCGGACTGCTCTCACCCTGGCTCTGGCCTGTCCTAGCCCTGGCTCCGGCCTACTTTCGCTCTGGCTCTGGCCTGCTCTTGCTCTGGCCTCGAACTGTCTCCGGCCTGCTCTCGCCCTGGTTCCGGCCTGCCCTTGCCTTGGCTCCGGCTTTCTCTTGCTCTAGCTCTGGCTTGCCCTTGCCTTGGCTCTGGCCTGCACTCGCCCTGTTCTCGCTCTGGCCTGCTCTCGCTCTGGCGTGCCCTCGCCTTAGCTCCGTCCTGCTCTCGCAGTTACTCTGGCCTGCCCTCACCCTGGCTCCGGCCTGCTCTGGCCTGCCCTCTCCTTGGCTACGGCCTGCTCTCGCACAGGCTCCGGCCTGATCTCGCTCTGGACTGCCCTCGCCTTAGCTCCGGACTGCTCTCGCCTTGGCTCTGGCTTGCTCTTGCTCTGACTCCGGCCTGCCCTCTCCCTGGCTCCGGCCTGCCCTTGCTCTGACTCTGGCTAACCCTCGCTTTGGCTCTTGCTCTGACTCCGGCCTGCCCTCGCCCTGGCTCCAGCCTGCTCTTGCTCCCTCCCCCCCCCCCACTCCAGCCAGGGACAGGGACTGTCGTGCCCATCTCAGGGGCATATTGGTCGCCCTGCCCCACGTCAATATGGTGTATGCAGGTGTCGGGGTCCTGAGCCACACTCCATCCTTACCTGAGAGTGAGATATCTCTGTAGCAACCGAGCCCTCGGGGTGCTACAGTTCCATTTATCTTCAGCCTAGGTGACGTATTGCGATACAGGGCCGTAATTTTGGCTATAAAGGGTCCCCTAGACCCCTACCCCAAGCTTTTTAAGAGAATAATATGGCCTGCTCTTGCTCTGGCCTGCCCTCGTCTTGACTCCGGCCTGCTCTCGCTCGTTATGGCCAGCCTTCGCCTTGGCTCCAGCATGCTCTCGCTCTGGCGTAGGCCTGCTGTCGCTCTGGCTCTGTCTGGCCTGCCCTTGACTTGGCTCCGGACTGCTCTTGCTCTGGCCTGCCCTCGCCCTGGCTCTGGCCTGCTCTTGCTCTGGCCTTCTCTTGCTCTGGCCAGCCCTCGCCCTGGCTCTGGCCTGCTTTTGCTCTGGCTCTGGCCTGCTCTTGCCTTGGCTCTGGCCTTCTATCGCTCTGGCTCTGGCCTGCCCTTGCCTTGGCTCTGGCCTACTCTCGCCTTGGCTCCGGCCTGCTCTCGCCCTGGCTCCGGCCTGCTCTCGCCCTGGCTCTGGCCTGCCCTCGCCCTGGCTCCGTCCGGCCTGCCCTTGCTCTGGCTCCGGCCTGCCCTCGCATTGGCTCCGGCCTGCTCTCGCCCTGGCTCCGACCCGCTCTTGCTCTGGCCTGCCCTCGCCCTGGCCCCGGCCTGCTCTCTCTCTGGCTCTGGCCTGCCCATGCCTTGGCTCCAGCCTGCTCTTCCTCTGGCTCTGGCCTGCCCTCGTCTTGACTCTAACCTGATCTCGCTCTTGTTCTGGCCTGCCTTCGCCTTGGCTCCAGCCTGCTCTCGCTCTGGCCTGCTCTCGCTCTGGCTCAGGCCTGCTCTCGCTCTGTCTGGCCTGCCCTAGCTCTGGCTCCGTCCGGACTGCTCTCGCTCTGGCCTGCTCTCGCTCTGGCTCTGGACTGCCCTCGCCTTGGCTCTGGCCTGCTCTCGCTCTGGCCTGCTCTCTCTCTGGCCTGCCCTCGCCCTGGCTCCGGCCTACTCTCGCTCTGGCCTGCTCTCGCTGTTGCTCTGGCCTCACTCACCCTGTCTCCGGCCTGCTCTCGTTCTGGTTTCGGCCTGCCCTTGCCTTGGCTCTGGCCTACTCTCGGCCTGCCCTCGCACTGGCTCCGGCCTGCTCTCGCTCTGGCCTGCTCTCGCCTTGGCTCTGGCCTGCTCTCTCTCTGGCTCTGGCCTGCCCTCGCCCTGGCTCAGGCCTACTCTCGCTCTGGCCTGCTCTCGCTCTGGCCTCGCCCTGTCTCCAGCCTGCTCTCGCCCTGGTTCCGACCTGCACTTGCCTTGGCTCTGGTCTTCTATCGCTCTGGCTCTGGCCTGCCCTTGCCTTGGCTCTGGCCTGCTCTCGCCTTGGCTCCGGCCTGCTCTCGCTCTGGCTCCGGAATGCCCTCGCCCTGACTCCGGCCTGCCCTTGCTCTAGCTCCGGACTGCCCTTGCATTGGCTCCGGCCTCCTCTCGCCCTGGCTCCGACCTGCTCTCGCTCTGGCCCGCCCTCGCCCTGGCTCTGGCCTGCCCATGCCTTGGCTTCTCCGGCCTGCTCTTCCTCTGGCTCTGGCCTGCCCTCCTCATGACTCTAGCCTGATCTCCCTCTTGTTCTGCCCTGCCTTCCCCATGGCTCCAGCCGGCTTTCGCTCTGGCTCAGGCCTGCTCAAGCTCTGGTTCCAGACTGCTCTCGCTCTGGCATACTCTCGCTCTGGTTCTGACCTGCTCTGGCTCTGGCCTCGCCCTGTCTCCGGCCTGCTCTTGCCCTGGTTCCGGCCTGCCCTTGCCTTGGCTCCGGCCTTCTCTCGCTCTGGCCTGACCTTGCCTTGGCTCTGGCCTACTCAAGCTCTGGCCTGCCCACGCCCTGGCTCCGGCCTGTTCTCGCTCTGTCTCTGACCTGCTCTCGCTCTGGCGTGCCCTCGCCCTAACTCCGGCCTGCTCTGGATCTGGCTCTGGCACACTGTCCTCAGGGCCTTGGCTCCATCTCGCTCTGGCTCTGGCCTGCCCTCTCCTTGGCTCCGGGAGCCTGCTCTCGCCTTGGCTCCGGCCTGCTCTCGCTCCGGCCAGCCCTCGCCTTGGCTCCGGCCTGCTCTCGCCTTGGCTCTGGCCTGCTCTCTCCCTGGCTCCGGCCTGCCCTTGCTCTGGCTCCGGTCATCCCTCGCCTTGACTCCGGCCTGCTCTCGCCCTGGCTCCGGCCTGCTGTTGCTCTGGCCTGCCCTCGCCCTGGCCTGCCCTTGACTCCAGCCTGCTCTCGCTCTTCTTCAGGCCTGCCTTCGCCTTGGCTCCGGCCTGCTCTCGCTCTGGCGCTATGGCTTGCCCTCCTTGGTTCTGGCCTGCTCTCGCTCTGGCCTGCCCTCGCCCTGTCTCCGGCCTGCTCTCTCTCTGGCCTGCCCTCGCCATGGCTCCGGCCTACTCTCGCTCTGTGGCCTGCTCTCGCTCTGGCCTCACCCTGTCTCCGGCCTGCTCTCGTCCTGGTTCCGGACTGCCCTTGCCTTGGCTCTGGCCTACTCTCGCTCTGTCTCTGGCCTGCCCGCGCCCTGGCTCCGGCCTGCTCTGGATCTGGCTCTGACCTGCCCTCGCCTTGGCTCCGGCCTGCTCTCACCCTGGCTCCGGCCTGCTCTGGCCTGTCCTCGCCCTGGCTCCGGCCTGCCCTTGCTCTGGCCTGCCCTTGCTCTGGCTCTGGCCTGCCCTTGCTCTGGCTCCGGCTAGACCTCGCCTTGGCTCCGGCCTGCTCTCGCCCTGGCTCTGGCCTGCTCTTGCTCTGGCCTGCCTTCATCTCGACTCCATCCAGCCTGCTCTTGCTCTTGTTATGGCCTGCCTTCGCCTTGGCTCCGGCCTGCTACCGCTTTGGCGTAGGCCTGCTGTCGCTCTGGCTCTGCCTGGCCTGCCCTTGCCTTGGCTCCGGACTACTCTTGCTCTGGCCTGCCCTCGCTCTGGCTCCGGCCTGCTCTTTCTCTGGCTCTGGCCTGCTCTTGCTCTGGCCTCGCCCTGTCTCCGGCGTGATCTCGCACTGTCTCCGGCCTGCTCTCGCCCTGGCTCTGGCCTGCCCTCACACTTGCTCCGGCCTGCTCTCTCTATGGCTCTGGCCTACTCTCTCTCTGGCTCTGGCCCGCTCTCTCTCTGGCTCTGGCCTCGCCCTGTCTCCGGCCTGCCCTCCTCCTGGTTCCGTCTCTGGCCTGCCCTTGCCTTGGCTCTGGCCTACTCTCGCTCTGGCCAGCCCTCGCCCTGGCTCCGGCCTGCTCTCGCTCTGTCTGGCTCTGGCCTGCTCTCTTGCCTTGGCTCCGGCCTGCTCTCGCCACTCTGGCCTGCCCTCGCCCTGGCTCAGTCCTGCTCTGGATCTGGCACCGGCCTGCCCTTGCTCTGGCCTGCTCTTGCTCTTTTCAGTCTGCTGCTGGGCAGCCAGCAGCAGCAGGTAAGGTAAGTACTCCTGCTAAGGGCGGCCGGCCACCGCGACAAATCAGTAAAGCGGTGTTTAAATTTGGCGCCAATAATGCTGATTAGTTGCGGCTGGCAACCGCGACTAATCTGCAAAGCGGTGTTTAAATTTGGCGCCAATACTGTTGATTGGTCGTCTGGCCTACCCTCGCTCTGGCTCCGGCTGCTCTTACTTTGGCCTGCCCGCGCCCTGGCTCCGGCTGCTCTTACTCTGGCCTGTGCTCGTCTTGCTTCGCCTTGGCTCCGGCCTGCCCTCGCTCTGGCTCAAGCCTGATACATCTGGCTCCGGCCTGCCCTTTCCTTGGCTCCAGATTGCTCTCGCTGTGGCCTGCTCCCGCTGTGGCCTGCCCTCGCTCTGTCTCTGGCCTGCCCTCGCCTTGGCTCCGACCAGCTCTCGCTCTGTCTCTGGCCTGCCCTCGCCTTGGCTCTGACCAGCTCTCGCTCTGGCCTGCCCTTGCTTGGCTCCGGCCTGCTCTCGCTCTGGCCTGCCCTGGCTCTGCCTCTGGCCTGCCCTCGCCTTGGCCCCGGCCCTGCTCTCGCCTTGGCGCTGGCCTACTCTCGCTTTAGCTTCGGACTGCCCTCGCCATGGCTCCGGCTTGCCATCGCTCTGGCTCCGGCCTGCTCTCGCTCTGGCCTGCCCTCGCCCTGGCTCTGGCCTGCCCTCGCCCAGGCTCCAGCCTACTCTGGCCAGACTGGACTGCTCTCTCGCTCTGGCCTCGCCCTGCTCTCTCGCTCTGGCCTCGCCCTGTCTCCGGCCTGCTCTCGCTCTGGCGTGCCTTCGCCATGGCTCCGGCTCTGCTCTTGCTCTGGCCTGCCTCGCCCTAGCCTGCCCTCACCTTGGCTCCGGCCTGCTCTCGCCCTGGCTCTGGCCTGCCCTCGCCTTGGCTCCAGCCTGCTCTTGCACTGGCCTGCCCTCGTCTTGAATCCGGTCTGCTCTCGCTCTGGTTCTGGCCTGCCTTCGCCTTGGCTCTGGTCTGCTCTCGCTCTGGCTCAGGCCTACTCTCTCTCTGGCTCTGGCCTGCCCTCCTTACCTTGGCTCCGGACTTCTCTCGCTCTGGCCTGCTCTTGTTCTGGCACTGGCCTGCTATCGTTCTGACTCCGGCCTGGCCTGCCCTGGCTCTGGCCTTGCCTCCGGCCTGCTCTCTCCTTGGCAAGGGCCTGCTCTTGCTCTGGCTCTGGCCTGCCCTCGCCCTGGCTCCGGCCTGATCTCGCTCTGGCCTGCTTTCGCTCTGGCTCTGGACTGCCCTCGCTTTGGCTCTGGCCTGCTCTCTCCCTGGCTCCGGCCTGCTTTCGCTATGGCTTCAGCCTGCCGTTGATCTGGCTCCGGCCAGCCCTAGCTCCGGCCTGCCCTCTTGGCACCGGTCTACTCTCGCTCTGGCCTGCTCTTGCCCTGGCCTGGCCTTGGCTCCGGCCTGCTCTCGCTCTCACTCTGGTCTGCCCTCGCCCTGGCCTGCTCTCGTGCTGGCTCTGGCCTGCTCTCGCCCTGGCTCTGGCCTGCCCTCGTCTTGGCTCCGGCCTGCTCTCGCCCTGGCTCCAGCCTGCTCTCCTCTGGCCTGCCCTCGCCCTGGCTCCGGCCTGCCCTTGTTCTGGCTCCGGCCAGCCCTCGCCCTGGCTCCGGCCAACACCTCCTCTTGCCCCAGCCTGCCTTCGCCTTGACTCCTGCCTGCTCTCGCTCTGGCCTGCTCTCGCTCTGGCCTGCCTTCGCCTTGGCTCCGGACTGCTCTCGCTCTGGCCTGCTCTCGCTCTGGCTTGGGCCTGTCCTTGCCTTGGCTCCGGCCTGCTCTCGCTCTGGCCTGCTCTTGCCAGATCTGGCCTACCCTGGTTCTGCCTCTGGCCTGCCCTTGCCTTAGCTCCAGCCTGCTCTCGCTCTAGCTCCGTACTGCCCTCACCCTGGCTCCGCTATGCCATAGCTCGGGCTCCGGCCTGCCCTCGCCTTGGCTCCGTCCTACTCTCGCCATGGCTCTGGCCTACTCTCTCTCTAGCTCTGGCCTGCCGTTGCCCTGGCTCCGGCCTACTCTCGCTCTGGCTCTGGCCTGCTCTTGCTCTGGCCTCGCATTGGCTCCGGCCTGCTCTCGCTCTGGTCTGCCCTCACCCTGGCCACCTGCTCTGGCTCTTGCTCTGGCCAGCTCTCGCGCTGGCTCTGGCCTGCTCTCGCCCTGGCTCCGGCCTGCCCTCGTCCTGGCTCCGGACTGCTCTCGCTCTGGCCTGCCATCGCCTTGGCTCCGTCCGGCCTGCTCTCGCCCTGGCTCCAGCCTGCTCTCGCTCTGGCTTAGGCCTTCCCTCGCCATAGCTCCGGCCTGCCCTTGCTCTGGCTCCGGCCAGCCCTCGCCTTGGATACGGCCAGCACCTGCTCTGGCTCCGGCCTGCCTTCGCCTTGGCTTCGGACTACTCTCGCTCAGGCCTGCTCTCGCTCTGGCCTGTCCTTGCCTTGGCTCCGGCCTGCTCTTGCTCTGGCCTACCCTGGCTCTGCCTCCGGCCAACCCTCGCCTTGGCTGCGGCCAGCTCCGCCTCTGGCTCCGGCCTGCCCTCGCCCTGGCTCCAGCCTGCTCTCGCTCTGGCTCGCCCTTGCCCTGGCTCCGGCCTGCCCTAGCTCTGGCTCCGGCCTGCTCTCGCCCTGTCTCCGGCCTGCTCTCGCTCTGGCCTGCCCTCGCCCTGGCTCCAGTATTCTCTCGCTCTGGTTTTGGCCTGCCCTCGCCAAGGCTCCGGCCTGCCTTTGCCATGGCTACGGCCTGCTATCGCTCTGGCTCCGGCCTGCCTTTGCCTTGGCTCCGGCCTGCTCTCGCTCAGGCCTGCTCCAGCTCTGGCCTGCCCTCGCCTTGGGTCCGGCCTGCTCTCGCTCTGTCTCTGGCCTGCCCTCGCCTTGGCTCCGACCAGCTCTCGCTCTGTCTCTGGCCTGCCCTCGCCTTGGCTCCGACCAGCTCTCGCTCTGGCCTGCCCTTGCTTGGCTCCGGCCTGCTCTCGCTCTGGCCTGCCCTGGCTCTGCCTCTGGCCTGCCCTCGCCTTGGCGCTGGCCTACTCTCGCTTTAGCTTCGGACTGCCCTGGCTCCGGCTTGCCATCGCTCTGGCTCCGGCCTGCTCTCGCTCTGGCCTGCCCTCGCCCTGCTGCCTGCTCTCTCTCTGGCTCTGGCCTGCCCTCGCCCAGGCTCCAGTCTACTCTGGCTCTGGACTGCTCTCTCGCTCTGGCCTCGCCCTGCTCTCTCGCTCTGGCCTCGCCCTGTCTCCGGCCTGCTCTCGCTCTGGCGTGCCTTCGCCATGGCTCCGGCTCTGCTCTTGCTCTGACTCTGGCCTGCCTCGCCCTAGCTCTGGCCTGCCCTCACCTTGGCTCCGGCCTGCTCTCGCCCTGGCTCTGGCCTGCCCTCGCCTTGGCTCCAGCCTGCTCTTGCACTGGCCTGCCCTCGTCTTGAATCCGGTCTGCTCTCGCTCTGGTTCTGGCCTGCCTTCGCCTTGGCTCTGGCCTGCTCTCGCTCTGGCTCAGGCCTACTCTCTCTCTGGCTCTGGCCTGCCCTTACCTTGGCTCCGGACTTCTCTCGCTCTGGCCTGCTCTTGTTCTGGCACTGGCCTGCTATCGTTCTGACTCCGGCCTGGCCTGCCCTGACTCTGGCCTTGCCTCCGGCCTGCTCTCTCCTTGGCAAGGGCCTGCCTGCTCTTGCTCTGGCCTGTCCTCGCCCTGGCTCCGGCCTGATCTCGCTCTGGCCTGCTTTCGCTCTGGCTCTGGACTGCCCTCGCTTTGGCTCTGGCCTGCTCTCTCCCTGGCTCCGGCCTGCTTTCGCTATGGCTTCAGCCTGCCGTTGATCTGGCTCCGGCCAGCCCTAGCTCCGGCCTGCCCTCTTGGCACCGTCTACTCTCGCTCTGGCTCTGGCCTGCTCTTGCCCTGGCCTGGCCTTGGCTCCGGCCTGCTCTCGCTCTCACTCTGGTCTGCCCTCGCCCTGGCCTGCTCTCGCCCTGGCTCTGGCCTGGCCTCGTCTTGGCTCCGGCCTGGCCTCGCCCTGGCTCCGGCCTTCCCTCGCCCTGGCTCCGGCCTGCCCTTGTTCTGGCTCCGGCCAGCCCTCGCCCTGGCTCCGGCCAACACCTCCTCTTGCCCCGGCCTGCCTTCGCCTTGTCCTGCCTGCTCTCGCTCTGGCCTGCCTTTGCCTTGGCTCCGGACTGCTCTCGCTCTGGCCTGCTCTCGCTCTGGCTTGGGCCTGTCCTTGCCTTGGCTCCGGCCTGCTCTTGCTCTGGCCTGCCCTCGCCCTGGCTCCAGTATTCTCTCGCTCTGGTTTTGGCCTGCCCTCGCCTTGGCTCCGGCCTGCCTTTGCCATGGCTCACGGCCTGCTATCGCTCTGGCTCCGGCCTGCCTTTGCCTTGGCTCCGGCCTGCTCTCGCTCAGGCTCTGGCCTGCTCTCGCTGTGGCTCTGGCCTGCCTTCGCCTTGGCCAGAGCGAGATTTGGCGAGCGCCAAGGCAAGGGCAGGCCAGAGCCAGAGAGAAAGAAGGCCGGAGCCAAGGCAAGGGCAGCCGGAAGGAACCAGGGCGAGAGCAGGCCAGAGCCAGGGCGAGAGCAGGCCGGAGCCAAGGTGAGAGCAGGCCGAGGGCAGGCCAGAGCCAGAGTCAGATCAGGCCGGAGACAAGGCGAGGACAGGCCAGAGCCAGAGCAGGCCAGAGCCAGAGCAGGCCAGAGCCAGAGCAGGCCGGAAGGAGCCAAGCAAGGGCAGGCCAGAGCCAGAGCGGGAGGAAGCCGGAGCAAAGGCAGGGGCAGACCAGAGCCAGAGCGAGAGCAGGCCAGAGGCAGAGCGAGAGCAGGCCGGAGCCAGGGCAAGGGCAGGCCGGAGCCAGAGCGAGAGTTGGCCAGAGCCAAGGCAAGGGCAGGCCAGAGCCAGAGAAAGAGAAGGCCAGAGCCAAGGCAAGGGCACGCCGGAACCAGGGCAAGAGCCAGCCAGAGCCAGGACAAGAGCAGGCCAGAGCCAGAGCAAGAGAAGGCCAGAGCCAAGGCAAGGGCACGCCGGAACCAGGGCAAGAGCAGGCCAGAGCCAGGGCAAGAGCAGGCCAGAGCAAGGGCGAGAGCAGGCCGGAGCCAGGGCGAGAGCAGGCCGGAGCCAGGGCGAGAGCAGGCCGGAGCCAGGGCGAGAGCAGGCCAGAGCCAGGGCGAGGGCAGGCACGAGCCAGAGTCAGAGCAGCCCGGAGTCAAGGCGAGGGCAGGCAAGAGCCAGAGCGAGGGCAAGCCAGAGCCAGAGAGAGCTCGGGCAGGCTAGAGCCAGAGCGATAGCAGGCCGGAGCCAAGGCGAGAACATTCCGGAGCCAGGGCGAGGGCAGGCCAGAGCCAGAGCGAGAGCAGGCCAGAGCCAAAGCGAGGGCACGCCAGAGCGAGAGCAGGCCAGAGCGAGAGCAGGCCAGAGCCAGGGCGAGGGCAGGCCAGAGCCAGAGAAGGCCAGAGCCAAGGCAAGGGCAGGCCGGAGCCAGGGCGAGAGCAGGCCGGAGCCAAGGCGAGGGCAGGCCAGAGCCAGAGCGAGAGCAGGCCAGAGCCAAGGCAAGGGCAGGCCAGAGCCAGGGCGAGAGCAGGCAAGAGCATTGCAATGCGAGGGCTGGCCGGAGCCAGAGCAAGGGCAGGCCGGAGTCAGGGCAAGGGCAGGCAGGAGCCAGAGCGAGGGCAGGCAGGAGCCAGAGCGAGGGCAGGCAGGAGCCAGAGCGAGGGCAGGCAGGAGCCAGAGCGAGGGCAGGCAGGAGCCAGAGCGAGGGCAGGCAGGAGCCAGAATGAGAGCAGGCTGGAGCCAAGGCGAGAGCAGGCCGGAGCCAAGGTGAGGGAGGGTAGGCCAGAGCCAGGGCGGGCAGGTCAGAGTCAGAGCGAGAGCAGGTCGGAGCTCAGGCAAGGGCAGGCCAGAGCCAGAGAGAGAGCAGGCCGGAGC
This sequence comes from Phyllobates terribilis, assembly GCF_046119375.1. Classification (NCBI taxonomy): domain Eukaryota; kingdom Metazoa; phylum Chordata; class Amphibia; order Anura; family Dendrobatidae; genus Phyllobates; species Phyllobates terribilis. Next base: position 5,146,969 of record NW_027362863.1, read on the forward strand.
CAAGGCCTGGGAAGGCCAGAGCCAGAGAGAGAGCAGGCCGGAGCCAGGGCGAGGGAAGGCCAGAGCCAGAGAAGGCCGGAGGCAGGGCGAGAGCAGGCTGGAGCCAATGCGAGAGCAGGCCAGAGTCAATGCGAGAGCTGGCCGGAGCCAGAGCAAGGGCAGGCCGTAGCCAGAGCGAGAGCAGGCCGGAGCCAAGGCGAGAGCAGGCCGGAGTCAAGGCGAGGGGAGGCCACAGCCAAGGCAAGGGCAGGCCGGAGCCAGAGATAGAGAAGACCCAGAGCCAAGGCAAGGGCAGGCCAGAGCAACAGTAGGCCGGAGCCAGAGCGAGGGCAGGCCAGAGCCAGAGCGAGAGCAGGCCAGAGCCAAGTTGAGGTCAGGCCAGATATAGAGCAGGCATGAGCCACAGCAAGGGCAGGCCGGAACCAGAGAGAGAGCAGGCCGGAGCCAAGGCGAATGCAGGCCGGAACCAGGGCAAGAACAGGTAGGAGCCAAGGCGAAGGCAGGCGGAGCCAGAGAGATAGCAGGCCGGAGCCAAGGCGAGAGCAGGCCGGACGGAGCCAAGGCGAGAGCAGGCCGGACCCAGGGAGAGAGCAGGACAGAGCGAGAGCAGGCCGGAGCCAGTGCGAGAGCAGGCCGGAGCCAAGGAGAGGACAGGACAGAGCCAGAGCAAGAGCAAGCAAGAGACAGGGCGAGAGCAGGCCGGAGCCAAGGCAAGGGCAGGCCAGAGCGAGAGCAGGCTGGAGCCAGGGCGAGAGGAGGCCGGAGGCATGGCGAGGGCAGGCCAGAGGCAGAGCGACGGCAGGCCGGAGCCAGGGCGAGGGCAGGCCAGAGCCAGAGCAGGCCGGAGCCAGGGCGAGGGCAGGCTGGAGCCAGAGCGATAGCACACTGGAGCCAAGGCGAGGGCAGGCCGGAGCCAGAGCGAGGGCAGGTCGGAGCCAGAGCAAGAGCAGGCCGAAGTCAAGTTGAGGGCAGGCCAGATAGAGAGCAGGAACCAGAGCGAGAGCAGGCCGGTGCCAAGGCTCTAGGTCGTATCCAGGGCGAGAACAGGCAGGAGCCAAGGCGAGGGCAGGCAGGAGCCAGAGAGATAGCAGGCCAGAGCCAGAGCGAGAGCAGGCCGGAGCCAGGACGAGGGCAGGCCGGAGCCAGGACGAGGGCAGGCCGGAGCCAGGACGAGAGCAAGCCGGAGCCAAGGCGAGGGCAGGCCAGAGCCAGATCCAGAGCAGGCCGGAGCCAGGGCGAGGGCAGGCCAGAGTCAGAGCGGGAGCAGGCCGGAGCCAAGGCGAGGGCACGCCAGAGCCAGAGCGAGTGCAGGACAGAGCCAGAACGAGAGCGGACCGGAACCAGGTCGAGGGCAGGCCAGAGCGAGAGTGGGCCAGAGCCAAGGCAAGGGCAGGCCAGAGCCAGAGCGAGAGAAGGCCGGATTGAAGGCAAGGGCAGGCCGGAACCAGTGCGAAAACAGGCCGGAGCCAGAGCAGGCCAGAGCTAGAGCGAGAGTAGGCCGGAGCCAGGGAAAGGGCAGGCCAGAGCCAAAAAGAGAGCAGGCCGGAGCCAGGGCGAGGGCAGGCCAAAGCCAGAGCGAGAGCAAGCCGGAGCCAGGGCGAGGGCAGGCCAGAGCCAGAGCGAGAGCAGGCCGGAGCCAGGGCGAGAGCAGGCCGGAGCCAGGGCGAGAGCAGGCCGGAGCCAGGGCGAGAGCAGGCCGGAGCCAGGGCAAGAGCAGGCCGGAGCCATGGCAAGAGCAGGCCGGAGCCAGGGCAAGAGCAGGCCGGAGCCAGGGCAAGAGCAGGCCGGAGCCAGGGCAAGAGCAGGCCAGAGCCAGGGCACGAGCAGGCCAGAGCCAGGGCACGAGAAGGCCAGAGCCAAGGCGAGGGAAGGCCAGAGCGAGAGCAGGCCAGAGCCAGAGCGAGAGCAGTCCGGAGCCAAGGCAAGGGCAGGCCAGAGCCAGAGCGAGAGAGAGCAGGCCTGAGACAGAACTAGAGCAGGCTGGAGCCAGGGCGAGGGCAGACCAGAGTCAGAGCGAGAGGAGGCCGGAGCCAAGGCGAGTGCAGACCAGAGCCAGAGCGAGAGCAGGCCAGAGCCAGAGCGAGATCAGGCCGGAGCCAGGGTGAGGGCATACCGGAGCCAGGGCGAGGGCAGGCCGGAGCCAGGGCAAAAGCAGGCCGGAGCCAAGGTGAGGGCATGCCGGAGCCAGAGCAGGAGCTGGCCGGAGCCAAGGAGAGGGCTGCCCAGAGCCAGAGCAAGGGCAGGCCGGAGCCAGGGCGAGGGCAGGCCGAAGCCAGAGCGAGAGCAGGCCGGAGCCAAGGCGAGGGCAGACCAGAGTCAGAGCGAGAGCAGGCCGGACGGAGCCAAGGAGAGGGAAGGCCGGAGCCAAGGAGAGGGCAGGCCAGAGGCAGACCAGAGCCAGAGCGAGAGCAGGCCGGAGACAAGGAAAGGGCAGGCCGAAGCCAGAGCGAGAGCAGGCCGGAGCCAGGGCGAGTGCAGGCCGGAACCAGAGCGATGGCAGGCCAGAGACGGCGTGGGGGAAGGCAAGAGTCAGAGGAGGCCGGAGCCAGGGCGAGGGCAGGGCAGAGCCAGAGCAGGCCAGAGCCTGGGCGAGGGCAGGCCAGAGCCAGAGCAGGCCAGAGCCAGAGCGAGAGCAGGCTGGAGCCAGGGCGAGGGCAGGCCGGAGCTAGAGCGAGGGCAAGACGAGCCAGAGAGAGAGCAAGCCGGAGCCAGAGCCAGAGCAGGCCGGAGCCAGAGCTAGGGCAGGCCGGAGCCAGGGCGAGGGCAGGACGGAGCCAAGGCGAGGGCAGGCAAGAGCCAGAGCGAGAGCAGGCAAGAGCCAGAGCGAGAGCAGGCCACAGTCAGAACGAGAGCAGGCCGGAGCCAGGGCGAGGGCAGGCCAGAGCCAAAACGAGAGCAGGCCAGATTCAGGGCGAGAGCAGGCCGAAGCCAAGGCAAGGGCAGGCTAGAGCGAGAGCAGGCTGGAGCCAGAGCGAGAGCAGGCCGGAGACAGGGCGAGGGCAGGCCAGAGCCAAAACGAGAGCAGGCCAGATTCAGGGCGAGAGCAGGCCGAAGCCAAGGCAAGGGCAGGCCAGAGCGAGAGCAGGCCGGAGCCAGAGCTAGAGCAGGCCGGAGCCAAGGCGAGAGTAGGCCGGAGCCAGTGCAAGAGCAGGCCAGCGTCAGAGCGAGAGCAGGACAGAGCCAGGGCAAAGGCAGGCCAGAGCCAGAGCCAGAGCAGGCCGGAGCCAGGATATTTCAAAGCAAGCAGACCTCTAATATGGGCCATAGAAGTATGTATAGATTTACATTTCTATAACCTTTATGCCCATATTAGAGGTCTGATAAGTCCTAGGGGGTGACAGATTCCCTTTAAAGCTTGTGTCGTGGTTGGCCTCTAGCCCGGTGTCTCATGTGTTGGGTTTGCCCACTGCGGGTCCTCCTGAAGGAGGAAGGAGGATTTCTCTTTTTATTTTGTGCTTTTGGCTTCTTGCCCAGTGATAGGGGCGGATCTCATCCTCACAGGCCTAGCCCAACCCTAACCCTAACCCCAACCCTAACCCTAGAGTTTATATTTTACGCCGTTTAGACACCTTTATTCTTCGAGTCAGTGCGATTACAGCGATACCAGAATCATATCAGGTTTTTATGATTGACAGCTGTCACACACTAAAAGACGCATTTTTTTGTAAAATCTAGTTTTGCATCGCCATATTTTGAGAGCTATAATTTTTCCATATTTTGGTCGACAGAGTCATGTGACATCTTGTTTTTTGTGGGATGAGTTGACGTTTTTATTGGTGCCATTTTCAGGCACGTGACATATTTTGATCACTCTCTATTCCGATTTTTGGGAGGCAGAATAAACAAAAACCAACAATTCAGGAATTGTTGTTTTTCTTTTTTAAGCTGTTCCGCGTGTGGTAAAATTGATAAGGTAGCTTTATTCTTCGGGTCAGTACGTTTACAGTGGTACCACATTTATATCGATTTTCTATGTTTTGGCGCTTTTACACAATAAAAGCTATTTTATAGAAAAAATAATTTTTTTGCATCGCTTTATTCTGAGAGCTATAACTTTTTTATTTTTCGGCTGATGGAGCTGTGTGGCGGCTTGTTTTTTGCGGGGCTAGATGACGTTTTCAGTGGTATCATTATTATTTATATTCGTCTTTTTGATCGCGTGTTATTTCATTTTTTGTTTGGCGGTATGATGATAAAACATTGTTTTTTGCTTCATTTTTTATTTATTTTTTTACCATGTTCACTGAAGGGGCTATCTAGTGGGACAATTTTATAGCTCAGGTCATTCTAGACGCGGCGATACCAAATATGTGTACTTTTATTGTTTTTTTTTTCATAATAATATTTATTGATGGGTACATTATATTTTTATTTTTGGTGGATTATTTATTTATTTTTTTTTTTCTTCACTTTCTGACACTTTTTTTACTTTTATTCTTTGTCCCACTATGGGACTTTCACTTTTTTTATTCTGATCGCCTGTATAGCATAGGGATGGAGCACCAGCCCTGTGCTATACAGGCTGTCAGCGCTGCAAATGCAGAAGATACTTTGGTCATGCACTGCGCATGCCAAAATATCTTCCTGCTGTCTGGTGACCCAGATGTTGTCATGACGACATCGGGTCGTCATGGCAACATCCAGGAAGCCGCGGCAGACATCGCTGGATGCCGGCAGGAGAGGTGAGTATCCCGATCACCTCCCCTTGCCCCCGCAATGCTGCGATCGACTCAGCTGCGACAATCGGCTGACACCCGGCGGCGATCGCGCCCGCACAGCCTGTGTGCGGGCGCGATCACAAAGACGTACTAATACGTATCAGGCTCTTAAGTCCCATGGCGCAGATACGTATTAGTACGTCTTGAGCTTTAAAGGGGTTAAACTACAACTCCAATGTCAGCCCCTAATTCAATAGGAACCAAAGATCTGAGAACAGAGAATGATAATAAAATAATTTGTCCACATAAATGGCAAAACTACCCAAAAATGGAGCCCCATAAAGATGTCCCAACTTGACCTCCACCACCCACCTATCGTCAGCAATTTCTCATTTAGACAAGGGGTTGTCCTGAAAGTGTCTTATTACAGAGTGTTCCCGGCAATCCATGATAAATCCGGTGGATACATTATAAGTATACCAAAGCTTAAAAGTAAAGAGCGACTTACCTGGACTCGTCCTCTTCCAGCTGTCAGGTTATAGTGACACAAGATGGCAGCAGTGTAGAAATTTATACATTCTATTCCAATTGTGATGTCTATGATGTCATGTGCCTTATGATGTCATAATAGCTATCACTGTCATTTCAAATTTACAACCGCAAGAAAAAGTTGATTTCATGGTTTAAGAAAAAATATGGTGGGTAATTGCAGCCTGTGATTATTTTACATATTGTTATTAATATTTGTCATGTCCTTCACTGCTTTTTATATACTGTTTATTTTAATAATGGACAATTCACAAGCCCTGCATGTAGAATATATAGTTAATGGCCTCTGTTGAATGACTAGATGCCTATTAGAGCAATAAGATATACTCTATGTCTACAATCTTTTGGCTGAGTCTAAGGGCTCATACTCATCTGCGTTTAAATCACACGAGTGCAATCTGATAAAAAAAATTGGATTGCACTCTGACTCCTGTTATTGAATGATTATGTGTTCATCTGTGATTTTTTTTTTTCCAGCTCGGATCGAACTGAGACAAAAAAATCACAGCATGCTGCAAGTGGCTGCATATATCAGACGAGACTCGCCAATGCAAGTCAATGTGTGCGAGAAGAAAAAAGCACAGCAAACGGACCATGCTTATGCCATCCATATAGCATCCATATAATACGCATCTATGTAACACCTTTCAGTGACTGTGGCGGCATCTCAGCACACAAATCCTGTATCTCAGATCTTTGTCTGGCCTTGTCTTCTGTGTTTTGGCCATCATGCCAACAAGACAAGGGTGATTGGGGCAAGAGACATGCTGGTGAGGGGGTTGTTGGCTGCCGTGATGCTGGTAATGGAGGTGGCTGCCAAGATGCTGGCACTGAAGGTGGCTGCCGTGATGGTGCCACTGTAGTTGGTGGTGTTTGCTGTGATGCTGTGACTGGAGGTGGTGGTGATGGCTGCTGTGATGCTGGTACTGGAGGTGGTGGTGATTGCCGTGATGCTGGCACTGGAGGTGGTGGCTGCCGTGATGGTGGGTCTGCTGAGTGCCCTTCTTGGGGGGTCTAATGACCGGGTTTGGTTGTCCTCAGAAAGTTGCCACCTTTCAAGGAATTAAAAGATGGCCATCGGTGAATTTGGTGGCGCAGCGGCAGACAAAACAATTTGGAGGGCAGCCCTGGTCTGCAGCCTCAATAAAAAGGGAACGTGCCTGAAATAACGGGCCAGGCTTAGACAAAAACTCTCATCATCATCACTCACAGGTATTCCCATGTCACGTACGCCAGTGATGGTGGGGCGGTAGCGATGCTGGCTTATTGGTGCATGAGGGGAGGTGTCGAGGGGCTGTGGTGTACTGGTGCTCTCCGCAGGCTCTTCTTCTTTCTGGCCCCCAGCTCCGGCCTCCATTTCAGATTCCTCTCTGGCTTCCAGCACCTCCGGGCTACAGGTATTTCCCTTTTTGGTCCAGTCAGATCTGTAAGGTCAGAGATGACAGAGAAAAAAGCATTTTTAATATGCAAAATAATAATTAAACCATTACAACAAATAAAACTGAAAAAGATAGCCACTTACGGGTGAAAATTTAGGACTAGGGTCAAAAACTGGAGCCGGTCATAATATAGTTACAGTGCAGACGAAAAGTTTGGACACACCTTCTCATTTAAAGATTTTTCTGTATTTTCATGATTTTGAAAATTGTACATTCACACTGAAGGCATCAAAACTATGAATTAACACATGTGGAATTATATACTTAACAAAAAAGTGTGAAACAACTGAAAATATGTCTTATATTCTAGGTTCTTCAAAGTTGCCACCTTTTGCTTTGATGACTGCTTTACACAATCTTGGCATTCTCTTGATGAGCTTCAAGAGGTAGTCACCGGAAATGGTTTTCACTTCATAGGTGTGCCCTGTCAGGTTTAATAAATGGGATTTCTTGCCTTATAAATGGGGTTGGGACCATCAGTTGTGTTGTGCAGAAGTCAGGTGGATACACAGCTGATAGTCCTACTGAATAGACTGTTAGAATTTGTATTATGGCAAGAAAAAAGCAGCTAAGTAAAGAAAAACGAGTGGCCATCATTACTTTAAGAAATGAAGGTCAGTCAGTCTGAAAAATTGGGAAAACTTTGAAAGTGTCCCCAAGTGCAGGTGCAAAAACCATCAAGCGCTACAAAGAAACTGGCTCACATGAGGACCACCCCAGGAAAGGAAGACCAAGAGTCACCTCTACTTCTGAGGATAAGTTTATCCGAGTCACCAGCCTCAGAAATCGCAGGTTACCAGCAGCTCAGATTAGAGACCAGGTCAATGCCACACAGAGTTCTAGCAGCAGACACATCGCTACAACAACTGTTAAGAGGAGACTTTGTGCAGCAGGCATTCAGGGTAAAATAGCTGCTAGGAAACCACTGGTAAGGACAGGCAACAAGCAAAAGAGACTTGTTTGGGCTAAAGAACACAAGGAATGGACATTAGACCAGTGGAAATCTGTGTTTTGGTCTCATAAGTCCAAATTTGAGATCTTTGGTTCCAACCACCGTGTCTTTGTGCGACGCAGAAAAGGTGAACGGATGGACTCTACATGCCTGGTTCCCACCGTGAAGCATGGAGGAGGAGGTGTGATGGTGTGGGGGTTCTTTGCTGGTGACACTGTTGGGGATTTATTCAAAATTGAAGGCATACTGAACCAGCATGGCTACCACAGCATCTTGCAACGGCATGCTATTCCATCCGGTTTGCGTTTAGTTGGACCATCATTTATTTTTCAACAGGACAATGACCCCAAACACACCTCCAGGCTGTGTAAGGGCTATTTGACCAAGAAGGAGAGTGATAGGGTGCTACGCCAGATGACCTGGCCTCCACAGTCACCAGACCTGAACCCAATCGAGATGGTTTGGGGTGAGCTGGACCGCAGAGTGAAGGCAAAAGGGCCAACAAGTGCTAAGCATCTCTGGGAACTCCTTCAAGATTGTTGGAAGACCATTTCCAGTGACTACCTCTTGAAGCTCATCAAGAGAATGCCAAGATTGTGTAAAGCAGTCATCAAAGCAAAAGGTGGCTACTTTGAAGAACCTAGAATATAAGACATATTTTCAGTTCTTTCACACTTTTTTGTTAAGTATATAATTCCACATGTGGTAATTCATAGTTTTGATGCCTTCAGTGTGAATGTACAATTTTCACAGTCATGAAAATACAGAAAAATCTTTAAATGAGAAGGTGTGTCCAAACTTTTGGTCTGTACTGTATGGCCTTTCTTTTTAAGAGCCACATCACCACTCTTCCTACCCTGTTGTCGCTCGCGGCGGCACTGGTCCCGGCAACTGCTCCATAATCTTGTCACTACACCCACTGGAAAGAAAAGTGGAAGAGATTATATACAATTTTTATAGATAAAGGATGCTGTATGTAATAACATGTATAGTGTGTATTCTAATATCACTGCTAGCAGGGGCTGGCTGGCAAATTTTAGCCTGGGGGCAAGCACACAGCAGTGGTCCATGAGTAGCGGCCCATCCTTAAAGGTCGTTTTCCCACAAACAATAGTATATTTTAATCAATAGATCTTGGAGTAATAATAATTTCCACAATTGGATGTGATATAATAATGTTCCTGTGCTGAGATAATCTTATAAATGTGCCCCTGCTGTGTACTGTGTAATGGCTGTGTCTGACCGTGCAGGAACATGGTCTGATCATACCACATCTCCTGGGCAGGGGGGAGAAAAAGAGGATACAGGCAGGATAGCAGGGGATCACAGAGGATTCTTTTTGTGAGTAAAACATTTCAATGCCTGTTTTTAAACAATATTTTAGTTCAAAGAAAGACTCAGCTGTGATCCCCTGCTGTAATGTATATATACTCTCTTTATATATAGATGATTAGCGTGCACACAGTCTGTAGGTCAAGGTGCAGGTACACGGGATGTGGAATCCCCAGAATCGGCGTAGATTAAATCACCGCACATTCTAGTTTCATGACGCAAACTAAAGTCTATTTGAAGACATGCAATAAGACACATTTAAGGTGCAGGGAATAATGCAACAGTAAATGAACGTTTTGACCCATCGTTTGCATCTTGAAACTAGAGTGTGCAGTGATTTAATCGATGCTATATACTCTTTTTCTCCCCCCCTGCCCAGTAGTTGTGGTATGATCAGACCATGTTCCTGCACAGTCAGACACAGCCATTACACAGTACACAGCAGGGGCACATTTATAACATTATCTCAGCACAGGGACATTTTATTTAAACACATCCAATTGTGGAAGTTATTATTATTATTCCAAGATCTATTGATTAAAATATACTTTTGTTCGCAGAAAACCCCTTCAACATGTTTATTACCAGCTGCTTCATAGGCTATATTCACACAAACGTATTGTCTAAGTGCTGCCCGTGGAGAAAAATGACAGCACTTGGTCCAGTTCAGGTGAGCATTTAAAACTGGTAATACATAAGCATAATATGTACAATGTCTGACCACTACAAAACGGATTTAGGTTGTTAGAGGTGTAATGCAAGTAATCCAAGGTACGCTGTGCTTTTCTACACTCCTAAACAGAGTAAGGCTAAGTGCCCACAATGCAGAAATGCTGAGAATTTTTCCAGAGCGTTTCTGCATCTCCCTGGCAGAAAAAGCGCATGCGGATTCTATGAGTTTTCCTGCCAGGGACAAGCAGAAGTGAAGCGCTCTTCACATGCATTTCCGCATGCGGGTTGTCAAGAGCTTTGCAAGCGATTTTAGCATCACTTGGAAAGTGCTTGACAACTTGGTCACACTATATAAATCCATGCAACCGGTATGGATTTATATAGTGTGACCGTAAAAGAACGGCAAAAAATAAATATTATACTTACCTTCTGACGGCCCCTGGCCTCCTTATCCGATGCGTCCGGTCTTCCCGGTGTCTCGCGGTTGTGTAAAAGGACCTGCCATGACGTCATTTAGTCATGTGACGGGTCAAGCAACCGCCGACGTCAGCGGTCGCGTGACCTGTCACATGACTAAATGACGTCATGGCAGGTCCTTTTAGACCATCATGAGCTGCCAGGAAGCCAGGACGCATCGCTATGGAGACCGGGGGCCATCAGAAGGTAAGTATAATGTACATTTTTTATTTTAATTCTTTTTTTTTTTTACAGGTACTATGGTACCCGGGTCTGCAGGAGAGTCTCTTCTTCTCCAAATCCGGGTACCATCCGCACATTGAATCGCTAAATATCCGCATGTGCACATGTAGTCATGCGGATATTATGCAATTCAATGCAAGTCAATGGCGGCAAAAACGCTGCGATTACACAAAATAATTGGTAGTGCGGCGGATTTTTCCGCATTGATAATCCGCAGCGGAAATTTCCGCAGCATGTGCACAGCAGATGCGGATTATCATTGGGGAACATAGCAGACCTTCTACCAAGCGTTTTTTAAGCGTTTCTGAAGCGGAATTGCCGTTGCGGAAACGCTTAAAAAACGCATAGTGGGCACACAGCCTAAAGGTGGCCACACATAAGCACAGGTCTGCCAGATAGATACCTAGGAATTATTATTTTGTGTATTATTTCCTACATACTTGATCGAGCAAGTCATCAATGTAAAAGTCAACTCCACATTATAGTATATGATGTACGAGTCACTAATTATCATGTGTGTCCCATCTGATGTCTGTGCACACAGTGAACATATTATACCACATACAATACAATATACATAGGAGAATATATGACTGATATATAGAGATGAGCAACTTCATTTGCAGGACCCTGATCCAATGGTCAGATGAATATTCAGTGGCTGCTGGATAGGAGCCCTGACAGCCTCCTACCTGACACCATTCTCTTTCTCTTCCTTTGATTTGTAGCCAGGCACAAGGTCATGTATGTGTCACGCCAAAAAGATGACATCATGCAAAGACTATAATCAAAAGAGGAGTCAGAGATGCCGGCAGGCGGGAGGAGGCTCGCGGGACTCTGGTCTGGTGGCCACAGACTACTGACGGGACTGTTTGACCAGTGTCCTGCGAATCAATTCGCTCATCTGTACTGGAATAAGATATATTATGACTACATACATCAGATATTACATACAGAATAGCATGTGACAGTTATATACCACACTATGAGCACAGACATCAGATATTACACCAGTGACATATTATCCTCTGTATAACATTGGATGCCTGTATCAAAGACCATCACATCCAGTATACAGCATAATATGTGATGGTAAGCGATATACTGGGATACAGACATCACATATTCATACCTCTCAACTTTTGAAGAACAGAAAGGGGGACAGAAAGATGCTATGCGCGGCAAATTTTGGCCTCGCCCCTGGTCACACCCCAATCCACGCCCATTTACCATTATCTTTCTCGCCCGGCAGGAGGAGTTGTCAGAGGGGCGCTGGTAGTGAGGGAAATTCAGCAGACGGCCGAGACTGCAAGGCCCAGACCCAAATCCAGGACTGTCCACTGTATCCAGGGCAGCTGGGACTAGAGATGAGCAGATGGATTCCGGGGCCTCCAGTCGGGCGTCCAGGTCAGTGCTACCTGGCGGCTGGACTGGAGGCCATGAGTCTCTTATCTTCCGGGGCAGTGCGGCCTCATCTGTGAGTCCTGCTCATCTCTTGTTGGGACCTGAGGGTTATTTTTTGTTCCCTCATTCACAGTCGGAGCCGCCAGAACTTTCTCATCTTTATGTAGATTCATTATACGACATCTGGCTTTCTTGTGGTGGCTCTTACTGTATATGGGGGGCTATGCGAGGGCTCATACTGTAGGTAGGGGTGGTGTGTGCTAATACTGTATGTACGGGGTTGTGTGGGGGCTCATACTGTATATAGGGGGATGTCAGCATACTTAAAAATGCTCAATATTAAGTGATAATATAAATATACAAAAAAAATATAATTAATAAGTTAATATTAATATTGAGCTGAATTAATTTGAACCTATTGGTTCGGGCTCCACAACAGTCACGGTCTCTCACGTGGCCCCTTGGGAAAATTAATCTCCCACCCCTGCCTATTTCAAAGCGCTATGTTAAAAATCACACAGACATCATACACACAGCGGGCACAACCATCAGACAGACATCATACACACAGCGGGCACAACCATCACACAGACATCATACACACAGCGGGCACAACCATCACACAGACATCATACACACAGCGGGCACAACCATCACACAGACATCATACACACAGCGGGCACAACCATCACACAGACATCATACACACAGCAAGCACAACCATCACACAGACATCATACACACAGCGGGCACAACCATCACACAGACATCATACACACAGCGGGCACAACCATCACACACAAAGCGGGCACAACCATCACACATACATCATACACACAGCGGGCACAACCATCACACAGACATCATACACAAAACGGGCACAACCATCACACATACATCATACACAAAACGGGCACAACCATCACACATACATCATACACACAGCGGGCACAACCATCACACAGACATCACACACACAGCAGGCACAACCATCACACAGACATCACACACACAGCGGGCACAACCATCACACAGACATCACACACAGCGGGCACAACCATCACACAGACATCACACACACAGCGGGCACAACCATCACACGGACATCATACACACAGCGGGCACAACCATCACACGGACATCATACACACAGCGGGCACAACCATCACACAGACATCATACACACAGCGGGCACAACCATCACACAGACATCACACACACAGCGGGCACAACCATCACACAGACATCACACACACAGCGGGCACAACCATCACACGGACATCATACACACAGCGGGCACAACCATCACACGGACATCAGACACACAGCGGGCACAACCATCACACGGACATCAGACACACAGCGGGCACAACCATCACACGGACATCAGACACACAGCGGGCACAACCATCACACGGACATCAGACACACAGCGGGCACAACCATCACACGGACATCATACACACAGCGGGCACAACCATCACACAGACATCATACACACAGCGGGCACAACCATCACACAGACATCATACACACAGCGGGCACAACATGACATGTATATAGTCCCTTCTTCTCCATCATGTCTCCAGTGGCAGTGGTGGGGCCTGGTGTTTGCAATCAGCAGCAGAGTATGGGCTGTACGCAGGAGAGCTGTCAGCCCTGCAGTTTCCCTAAATCCCCTTCCCATCCCCCCTAGTCCCGACTGCAGAGCTGCTGGTGACATTGCATGAGCCCCCTCCCATCCTGTAATAACAGCAGCCACAGATGGGAGAGGCTGCGGGTCTCCCCCTCACCTCAGGACCGCACCTTGTTGTCATGTCCTCCGCAGACTTGGCCCCGCCCCCTGACCCCTCACCTCCTCATGCTGTGCGGTCTCTGCCCAGTAGAATTCCTCTGCCCTGATGCCGGGGAGGAGCAGAGAGCGGGAGGCGGAGCTACAAGGGGTCACACACAGTATGGAAAGCCTGCGTGTCTGGAGGAAAAGCCCAGTGCCCAGCAGCGCCCCTGCCGGGAGAAGAGCTGAGCCGGGCCGGGACTGAGCCCTCAAATCGGGACAGGCCCAGGGAATAGGGGAGGCTTGTTAGCTCTGGATATTATACCCGCCTCCTATTATCCTGTATATAATATGGGATGTCTGGGCCTATAGTATATATATTATACCACCTACAGGCTAATATGTAACTAGTGCACATTACACCTTGAGTACAGCCATTAGATATTACACCAGTCACTTCTTCTCCTCTGCACCATCTGATGTCTGTGCACAGTATATGACATCCAGTATACAGGAGAATATGTGATGGGATATAGGACATACTGTTATACAGACATCAGATGCTATATACTGGATAATAAATGATGGTATATATCAGGGGTGGGCAATTCATTTTCCAGAGGGGCCACATGAGAGAACGTAACTGTTGTGGGGGCCTGAACCAATAGGCTGAAAGGCTGAAATTAGTTCTGCTCAATATTAATATTAACTACAATTAATATAAAATAATATTTATATCACTTAATATTGAGCAGAATTAAGTATGCCAACATCCCCCTATATACCGTATGAGCCCCCACACACAGCCCCCTGTATACAGTATGAGCCCACACACATCCCCCTATATACCATATGAGCACACACACAGCCCCCTGTATACAGTATGAGCCCCCACACAGCTCCCCTATATACCATGTGAGCACACACACAGCCCCCTGTATACAGTATGAGCCCCCACACAGCCCCCCTATATACCATATGAGCACACACATAGCCCCCTGTATACAGTATGAGCCCCCACACAGCTCCCCTATATACCATATGAGCACACACACAGCCCCCTGTATACAGTATGAGCCCCCACACAGCCCCCCTATATACAGTATGAGCACACACATAGCCCCCTGTATACAGTATGAGCCCACACACAGCCCCCCTATATACCATATGAGCACACACACAGCCCCCCTATATACCATATGAGCACACACATAGCCCCCTGTATACAGTATGAGCCCACACACAGCCCCCCTGTATACAGTATGAGCCCACACACAGCCCCCCTATATACCATATGAGCACACACACAGCCCCCCTATATACCATATGAGCACACACATAGCCCCCTGTATACAGTATGAGCCCACACACAGCCCCCCTGTATACAGTATGAGCCCACACACAGCCCCCCTATATACCATATGAGCACACACACAGCCCCCCTATATACCATATGAGCACACACACAGCTCCCTATTTATTTATTTTACTAACCATATTTTGCAGATTATAAAATGCACCGTATCATAAGACGCACCCCAAATTTTGGTGAGAAAAATAGGAAAATTGTTTTTTAATAAAATGGTGGTGCTTCTTATAGTCTGCTTTTACGGTAGATTACCCAGGGAAGGGGGCTGCTGTAGTGGAGCAGAGTCGCTGCTCCAGGAAGCTGGCAGCGGCAGGAGTGGGGTGATGCTGTGGACCCCCAGGCTGGGAGGGGGATGTTCGACGATGAGCCGGGCTCCGTGCTTTCACAAAATGCCGGCGGATCCCCTGTACTTCCCGTGGTTTTCAATGCTGTAGACTTAGGGAAAATGGCCACCGGAGGCGGCACATGCTTAGGTTGAGACCTCGGGAGACAATATCTCGGTGTCACGATCTCAATCCGCACATGCGCCGCCTCTGGTGGCCTTTTTACCCCAAGTTCACCGCATTGAAAACCATGGAAAGTGCGGGGGCTCCTCCGACATTTTGTGAAAGCACAGAGCCCGTCGCACAGCCAGACACCTACCTTCCCAGCCTGGGGCCCGCAGCATCGCCTCACTCCTGCCGTCACCAGCTTCCTGCAGCAGCAACCCTAAAATGCCGTTCCCAAATGCCCCGGTAAACTACATTCAGATTATAAGACGTACCCCCATTTTCCCAAAAATTTTTGGAGGAGAAAAGTGCGTACTATAATCTGAAAAGTACAGTATATAGTGCTATTAATTCCACAGCAGATTACAGACATTATTCTTACATACAGTAAGCACCCCACATAGCCCCTATATACAGTGTAAGCCACCACATAGCCCTTATATACAGTGTGAGCCCTCATATTCCATCCTATATACAGTATTAGCCACCACATAGCCCCCTATATACCGTATGAGACCCACATAGCCTCCTATACATATTATGAGCCGCCACATAGCCTCCTTTGTACAGTATGAGCCCCCACATAGCCTTCTACTGTATACATATTATTAGCTGCCACATAGCCTCCTATGTACAGTATGAGTCCCACATAGCCTCCTTTATACAATGTGAGTCCCCACATAGCCTCTCTATATATTGTCAGACCCCACGTGGCCTCTTATATACATTATGAGATCCGCATAGCTTCCTATATACAGTGTGAGCCCCCACATAGTCTCTCTATATACAATATGAGCCCTCAAATAGCCTCCTATATACAGTATGATTCCCTCATAGCCTTCTATATACAGTGTAAGGCCCCACATAACCTCTTATATACAGTGTGAGGCCTCACATAGCCTCCAACATACAATGTGAGCTCTCACATAGCCTCCTATATACTATATGAGCCCTCACATAGCCTCCTATATACTATATGAGCCCTCACATAGCCTCCTATATACTATATGAGCCCTCACATAGCCTCCAATATACAATGTGAGCCCTCACATAGCCTCCTATATACTATATGACTTATATGAGAAAGCTCACTTCATTATACTAAGCTTTGTAATTTCCATCTTTGCTTATGTAGACCAGCAGCCACTGGCAAACTCATCTCCCCTTCTGCGTTCTGCATAAATAGCGTTGGGTGGGCATTCGCTTTGCTACTCAACACGGTCTTCATTTATTACATAGAGCTGCTTGCTTTTAGAGTTTTACATTTTTACTAACCCGAACAAGTGTTACAAGCAGGTCAAGAGACTGGTTTAGGATTAAGCTAATGGTTAGGGCTAGGAATAGGGCTAAGGTAATAACATTGTTCTATAAAAAATGTATTAAGAAAATAGAAAGCATACAAATAAAATAATGTATTGCGTTTTATATTTTTAAAATTCGAGAGATGACTTCAGCAAAAAACAGAAAAAAAATTAAGAAATGAAATTGCAAAGTATAATTACATCAGTATTTTCCTTAAATTACAATACACGTGCTATACTGGGCTTTTGGAAAGGACTCACGGAGTGCTATTGGTTCACGGGTTAGGGGGCATATACTTGTCTTGTCCTGGGTGCTCGCATCCCATGCTGTGACAGTGTGCTATCAGCATAGTGCACAGCAACCAGAAAGTTTTTTAATTTACTTTTTTTTTTCTGATTTTTTTCATCTGTAGCCTAAAAGACAACAGGTAAATATTAAATACACTACAAACATCAGGCTTTTTTATTGTGTGATAGCTCACTGTAGGTGTGTTTTTGAACAAGCCCTAATGAGTATGAGTATGCATATGATGATATGGTGAGTATGTGTTATTGTTTTTTTTTCATGTATATGGTATATTTGTATGTATATTGGGGGCTATTTGGGACTCACACTGTATATATGGAGGCTATGTGGGGTTCACACTGTATATATGGAGGCTATGTAGGGCTCACACTGCATAGATGGAGGCTATGTGGGGCTCACACTGTATATATGAAGGTTATGTGGGGCTCATACTGTATATAGGAGCCCATGTGGAGGCTCATACTGTATATAGGGGGCTATGTTGGGGCTCAATCTGTATATACAGAGGCTATGTGGGGCTCATGCTATATATAGGAAGCTATGTGGGGGCACATACTAGATTAGGAGGCTATGTGAGGGCTCATACTGAATGTAGGAGGTTATGTGGGGGTTCATACTGTATGTAGGAGGCTATGTGGGGGCTTATACTGTGTATAGGAGGCTATGTGAAGGCTCATCTTGTATATAAGAGGCTCCTTGGGGCTCACACTATATACAGGGAGGCTATGTGGGGGCTCCTGCTGTATATACAGAGGCTATGTGGTGCTCATGTGGTATATAGGAGGCTATTTGGGGCTCATACTGTAAATAGGAGGCTATATATATGGGACACACTGTATATGCAGGCTATGTGGGGCTCACACTGTATATATGGAGGCTGTGTGGGGGTTCGTACTGTATATGGGAGGTTATGTGGGGGCTCATACTGAATGTGGGAGGCTATGTGGGGGTTCATACTGTATATAGGAGGCTATATGGGGGCTCATACTGTATATAGGAGGCTATGTGAGGGCTCATATTGTTTATAGAGAGGCTATGTGGGGCTCATACTATATACAGGGGGCTATGCTGGAGCTCATATTGTATATAGGAGATAACCGGGGCTCATACTATATAGGGTGGTCCAAAAGTAGGTGCACAGAAAGTGTAATAAGGTTATGAAGGGGGAGGTTTATCAAACATGGTGTAAAGTGAAACTGGCTCAGTTGCCCTTAGCAACCAATCAGATTCCACTTTTCATTCCTCACAAAGTTTATAGTCGAAAACCAAAAAGTGTCAGTGATTTGAAAAATTACATAAGAGATGCATTTCAAGAAATTAATACCCAAAGAGACTTGTGCAAAAAAAATTTGTCGAAGCGTAAGAGGCAGACTTCAAAGCTGTGCAAATTGTAATGGAAAACAGTTTGAGCACCTGCGTTGATAAAATTTAAGGGGCTTTTGCATTATTGTTCAGAATAAAATTTAATTGTCAATGTTATGCTTGTGTTAGTAAATATAATTTTATATATAAATCAAAATAAATGTTATTATTTTCTGTCCACCTACTTTTGGACCACCCTGTATATAGGGAGCTGTGTGTGAGCTTTTACGGTATTGAGGTGTGCAGTAGCCCTCTTTTCCTTCTGCTCCAATATGACCACAGGTAATATTTATCCATTGTGATTAGTGATGAGCGAACGTGCTCGCCACTACTCGGTACTCGCCAGAGCACCATGGTGCTCGACAAGCTCGGCGAGTATTTCCGGGTTGCTCGGGCGAGAACTCGGGTCCCCTCCCTGCATGTTTGGCGCTCTTTAGAGAGCCAATGAACATGCAGGGATTGCCTGCCATGCACTGTAATGCCGTAGCCATGTTGGTTGTGGACATCACAGTGATTGGCTGGCCGCACAGCGTCATCAGGTCTATATCAGACCTGGCGCCGCCATGCTCGTCACAGTCACTCCGGATCAGACAGTGTAGGGAGAGCTGCTGCTTTCTCAGGGAGAGATTTGATCGTGTATTAGGTAGTGTAGGGAGAAAAACCGTACATTACACATATCCAACTTAACAAACAGACCTTCTGAGGACTAATCCATGTGCAGAGATATATCAGGCTGGCAGGGTGTATAGGCAGGCGGTGTATATAGCAGACTGCAGTGCATATAGTACAAGAGGCTCCATTCCAGTTCTGTCGGCTGCTGCTGTTAAATATTTCTGGAAATAGGCCCAGGTCTCAGGGGCCAGGAATAATTTTTTTTGCATCTTAATCCTCATCATTTGTTTAAAAAGCAATCCAGAGAACAAGGTTTTTCTGCACCATTTGCTTGTTGGCACTGCAGAATACAGCCAGGTCCTTTCCATATTACAGCGCTAAAAATCCATCTATTTAAAACTGTGTTTTCTCCGTCACACGGCTCACATATACGTTTTCAGAAAATACTGTCAATTCTGGCCTCCATTAAATTTTTTTTTCAGTGTGTCAGCAAAGTTTTTGACACTGGTTTGCTGTTCAAATCAGTTACCTACAGGCCAGGTATTTAAAACTGTGTTTTCTCCATCACACGGATTACATATTCGTTTTCATAAAATACTGCCATTTCTGGCCTCCATTTAAAAAAAATTTCAGTGTGTCAGCAAAGTTTTTGGCACTGGTTTGCTGTTCAAAACGGTTACCTACAGGCCAGATATTAAAAACTGTGTTTTCTCCGTCACAAGGATTACATATACGTTTTCAGAAAATACTGCCACTTCTGGCCTCCATTAAAAAAAAATTTCAGTGTGTCAGTGAAGCAATTGAAACCAGATTGCTGTTCAAAATAGTTACCTACAGGCCAGGTATTTAAAACTGTGTTTTCTCCATCACACGGATTACATATATGTTGTCAGAAAATACTGCCGTTTCTGGCCTCCATTAAAAAATGTTTTCAGGGTGTCAGTGAAGCAATTGAAACCAGATTGCTGTTCAAAATAGTTACCTACAGGCCAGGTATTTAAAACTGTGTTTTCTCCGTCACACGGCTCACATATATGTTGTCAGAAAATACTGCCATTTCTGGCCTCCATGAAAAAATTTTTCAGTGTGTCAGCAAAGTTTTTGACACTGGTTTGCTGTTCAAAACAGTTACCTACAGGCCTGGTACTAAAAACTGTGTTTAGCTTCGGCCTGCCCTCGCCTTGGCTCCGGCCTCCCCTCGCTCTGGAACCGGCCTGATCTCGCAATGGCTCTGGCCTGCCCTTGCCTTGGCTCTCGCCTGCCCTCGCTCTGGATCCGGTCTGATCTCGCAATGGCTCTGGCCTGCCCTTGCCTTGGCTCCGGCCTGCTCTTGCCCTGGCTCCAGCCTGCTCTCGCCTTGGCTCCGGCCTGCCCTCGCTCTGGCTCCGGCCTGATCTTGCTCTGGCCTGCCTTCGGCTCCGGACTGCTCTGGCTCTGGTTCTGGCCTGCCTTGGCCGTGGCTCCGGCCTGCTCTCTCTCTGGCTCTGTCCTGCCCTCGTCCTGGCTACGGCCTGCTCTCCCTCTGGTCTGCCCTTGCCTTGGCTCCGGCCTGCTCTCACCCTGGCTCCGGCTTGCTCTCTCTCTGGCCTGCCCTCGCCCTGGCTCCGGCCTGCTCTGGCTCTGGCCTTGGCTCTGGCCTGCCCTCGCCGAGGCTCCGGCCTGCTCTCGCTCTGGCTCCGCCCTGCTCTCACCCTGGCTCCGGCTTGCTCTCTCTCTGGCTCTGGCCTGCCCTCGCCCTGCTGTTTGCATGGATTTATATAGTGCGACCTAGTTGTCAAGCACTTTCCAAGTGATGCTATCGCCTGGAAAGCGCCTGTCAATCTGCATGCGGAAACGCATGTGGATCCGCATGTATTCTGCAGGAAAAACGCATGCACAATCTGCATGCGTTTTTTCTGCCAGGGAGATGCAGAAATGCTGCAGAAATTTTCTGCTTTATTTCTGCATCATTGGCGCTCTCGCTATAGCTCTGGCCAGCTCTAGCTCTGTCTCTGGCCTGCCCTGGCCTTGGCTCTGGCCTACTCTTGCTTTGTATCTGGCTTGCCCTTGCCTTTGCTCCAGCCTTCTCTCGCTCTGGCTCTTGCCTGCTGTCGCCCTGGCTCCGGCCTGCCATCGTCCTGGCTCCGGTCTGTTCTTGCTCTGGCTATGGCCTGCCCTCGCCTTGGCACCGGCCTGCTCTCTCGCTCTGGCTCTGTCCTGTCCTCGCCCTGGCTCCGGCCTGCTCTCGCTCAGGCTCTGGGCTGCCGTCACCCTGGCTCCGGCCTTCTCTCGCTCTGGCATGCCCTTGCCCTGGCTCTGGCCTGCTCCCGCTCTGGCCTGCTCTCGCCCTGGCTCAGGCCTGCCCTCGTCCTGGCTCCGGCCTTCCCTCGCCTTTGCTCCGGCCTTCTCTCACTCTGGCTCTTGCCTGCTGTCGCCCTGGCTCCGGCCTGCCATCGTCCTGGCTCCGGTCTGTTCTTGCTCTGGCTATGGCCTGCCCTCGCCTTGGCACCGGCCTGCTCTCTCGCTCTGGCTCTGTCCTGTCCTCGCCCTGGCTCCGGCCTGCTCTCGCTCAGGCTCTGGGCTGACGTCGCCCTGGCTCCGGCCTTCTCTCGCTCTGGCATGCCCTTGCCCTGGCTCTGGCCTGCTCCCGCTCTGGCCTGCTCTCGCCCTGGCTCAGGCCTGCCCTCGTCCTGGCTCCGGCCTTCCCTCGCCTTGGCTCCGGCCTGCTCTCGCTCTGGCTCGGTCCTGCCCTCGCCCTGGCTCCGGCCTGGTCTCGCTCAGGCTCTGGGCTGCCCTCGCTCTGGCTCCGGTCTGCCCTTGCCCTGCTCTGGCTCTGGCCTGCTCTTGCTTTGGCTCTGTCCTGCTCTTGCCTTTGCTCCGGCCTGCTCTAGCTCTGGTTCTGGCCCACCCTCGTCTTGGCTCCGGCTTGCTCTCGCTCTGGCTCTGGTCTGCCCTTGCCTTGGCTCTGGCCTACTCTCGCTTTGGCTCCGGCCTGCTCTCAACCCTGGCTCCGGCTTGCTCTCGCTCTAGCTCCGGACAGTGCTCGCCCTGGCTCCGGCTTGCCATCGCTCTGGCTCCGGCCTACCCTCGCCCTGGCTCCGCCCTGCCCTCGCTCTGGCTCCGGCCAGCCCTCGCCTTGGCTTCGGCCTGCCCTCGACCTGGCTCCGGCCCGCCCTCGCTCTGGCATTGGCCTGTTCTCTCCTTGGCTCCGGCCTGCTCTTGCACTGGCTCCCGGCCTGCCCTCGTCCGGGCTCTGGCCTGCTCTCGTTCTGGCTCTGTCCTGCTCTCGCCTAGGCTCCTGCCTGCTCTCGCCCTGGCTCCGGCCTGCTCTCGCACAGGCTCCGGTCTGCTATCTCTCTGGCTCCGGCCTGCCCTCGCTTTGGCTCATGCCTGCTCTGGCTCTGGCCTGCTCTCGCTCTGGATCCGGCCTGCCCTCGCTCTGGCTCCAGCCTGCTCTCGCTCTGGCTCCAGCCTGCTCTCGCTCTGTCTCTGGCCTGTCCTCTCCTTGGCTCCGGCCTGCTCTCGCAGTGGCTCCGGCCTGCCCTCGCCTTGGCTCCGGCCTGCTCTCGCCCTGGCTTCGGCCAGCTCTCACCCTGGCTAAGGCCTGCCCTCGCCTTGGCTCCTGCTTGTTCTCGCCCTGCATCCGGCCTGCTCTCGCCTTGGCTCCGGCCTGCTCTCGCCTTAGCTAAGGCCTGCACTTGCCCTGGCTCCGACCTGCTCTCACCCTGGTTCCGGCCTGCTCTCGCCCTGGTTCCGGCCTGACCTTGCCTTGGCTCATGCTTGCTCTCGCTCTGGCCAGCACTCGAGTTGGCTCCAGCCTGCTCTCGCTCTGGCTCCGGCCTGCCCTTGCCCTGGCTCCGGCCAGCCATCGCTCTGCCTACGGCCTGCCCTCGTCTTAGCTCCGGCCTGCTCTCGCCCTGGCTCCGGCCTGCTCTCGCTTTGGCTCTGGCCCGCCCTCGCCCTGGCTCCGGCCTGCTCTCTCTCTGGCTCTGGCCCGCTCTCTCTCTGGCTCTGGCCTGCCCTCGCCCTGGCTCCGGCATACTCTCATACTGGCTGTGGCCTGCTCTTGCTCTGGCCTCGCCCAGTCTCGGGCCTGATTTAGCCCTTGTTCCGGCCTGCCCTTGCCTTGGCTCCGGCCTGCTCTCGCTCTGACCTGCCCTTGCCTTGGCTCTGGCCTACTCTCGCTCTGGCTTTTGCCTGCCCTCACCCTGGCTCTGGCCTGCTCTCACTCTGGTTCTGGCCTGCTCTCGCTCTGGCGTGCCCTCGCCTTGGCTCTGGCCTACTCTCGCTCTGGCCTGCTCTCGCTCTGGCCTCGCCCTGGTTCCGGCCTGTACTCGCCTTGGCTCTGGCCTACCCTCGCTCTGGCTCCGGCCTGCCCTACACCTGAGGCTCTGGCCTTCTATCGCTCTGGCTCTGGCCTGCCCTTGCCTTGGCTCTGGCCTACCCTCGCCTTGGCTCTGGCCTGCTCTTGCCTTGGCTCCGGCCTCCTCTCGCTCTGGCTCCGGCCTGCCCTCACCCTGACTCCGGCCTGCCCTTGCTCTGGCTGCGGGCTGCCCTCGCATTGGCTCCGGCCTGCTCTCGCCCTGGCTCCGACCTGCTCTGGCTCTGGCCTGCCCTCGCCCTGGCTCCGGCCTGTTCTCTCTCTGGCTCTGGCCTGCCCATGCCTTGGCTCTGGCCTGCTCTTGCTCTGGCCTGCTCTGGATCTGGCTCTGGCCTGCCCTTGCCTTGGCTCCGGCCTTCTCTCGCTCTGGCAGGCCCTTGCCTTGGCTCTGGCCAACTCTCGCTCTGGCTCCTGCCAGCCCTCGCCCTGGCTCCGGCCTGCTCTCGCTCTGGCGTGCCCTCGCCTTGGCTTCGGCCTACTCTTGCTCTGACTCTGGACTGCCCTCGCCCTGACTCCGGCCTGCTCTGGATCTGGCTCTGGCCTGCCCTCGCCTTGGTTCCGGCCTGCTCTTGCCCTGGCTCCGGCTTGCTCTTGCCCTGGCTCCGGCCTGCTCTCGGTCTGGCTCTGGCCTGCCCTCGCTCCGGCCTGATCTTGCCCTGGCTCTGGCCTACTCTCGTTCTGGCCTGCTCTCGCTCTGGCCTCGCCCTGTCTCCGGCCTGCCCTTGCCTTGGCTCTGGCATGCCCTTGCCTTGGCTCTGGCCTACCCTCGCCGTGGCTCCGGCCTGCTTTCGCCTTGGCTCCGGCCTCCTCTCACTCTGACACCGGCCTGCCCTCGCCCTGACTCCGGCCTGCCCTCTCTCTGGCCTGCCCATGCCTTGGCTCCGGCCTGCCCTCGTATTGACTCTAGCCTGATCTCGCTCTTGTTCTGGCCTGCCTTCGCCATGGCTCCAGCCTGCTTTCGCTCTGGCTCAGGCCTGCTCTCGCTCTGGCTCAGGCCTGCTCTCGCTCTGGCTCAGGCCAGCCCTAGCTCTGGCTCCGGACTGCTCTCGCTCTGGCCTGCTCTCACTCAGTCTCTGGCCTGCCCTCGCCCTGGCTCCGGCATACTCTCGCTCTAGTTATGACCTGCTCTCGCTCTGGCCTCGCCCTGTCTCCGGCCTGCTCTCGCCCTTGTTCCGGCCGGCCCTTGCCTTGGCTCCGGACTTCTCTCGCTCTGGCCTGCCCTTGCCTTGGCTCTGGCCAACTCTCGCTCTGGCTCTGGCCTGCCCTCGCCCTGGCTCCGGCCTGCTCTCACTCTGGCTCTGACCTGCTCTCGCACTGGCTCTGGTGTGCTCTCGCCTTGGCTCCGGCCTGCTCTCGCCCTGACTCTGGCCTGCTCTGGATCTGGCTCTGGCCTGCCCTCGCCTTGGCTCCGGCCTGCTCTCGCTCTGGCCTGCCCTCGCCTTGGCTCCGGCCAGCCCTCTCCTTGGCTCCGGCCAGCCCTCGCCTTGGCTCCGGCCAGCCCTCGGCCTGATCTCGCCCTGGCTTCGGCCTGCCCTCGCTCTGGCTCCGTTGAGCCCTCGCCTTGGCTCCGGCCTGCTCTC
This sequence comes from Phyllobates terribilis, assembly GCF_046119375.1. Classification (NCBI taxonomy): domain Eukaryota; kingdom Metazoa; phylum Chordata; class Amphibia; order Anura; family Dendrobatidae; genus Phyllobates; species Phyllobates terribilis. The sequence continues at coordinate 5,171,827 of NW_027362863.1, forward strand.
GCTCTGACTCCGGCCTGCTCTTGCCCTGCCTCTGGCCTGCCCTCGCCCTGGCTCCAGCCTGCTCTTGATCTGGATCTGGCCGGCTCTTGCTCTGGCTCTGGCCTGCCCTTGTCTTGACTTCGGCCTGCTCTCGCCCTGGCTCTGACCTCCTCTCACTCTGGCCTGCACTCGCTCTGGTTCCGGCCTGCTCTCTCTATGGCTCTCGCCTGTCCATGCCTTGGCTCCGGCCTGCTCTTCCTCTGGCTCTGGCCTGCCCTCGTCTTGACTCTGGCCTGATCTCGCTGTTGTTCTGGCCTGCCTTCGCCTTGGCTCCGGCCTGCTCTTGCTCTGGCTCAGGCCAGCTCTCGCTCTGGCCTGCCGTTGCCTTGGCTCCGGACTGCTCTCGCTCTGGGTCTGGCCTGCTCTCACTCTGACCTCCCGTCGCCTTGGCTCCGGCCTGCTCTCGCTCTGGCTCTGGCCTGCCCTCGCCTTGGCTCCGACCTGCTCTTGCTCTGGCTCTGGCCAGCCCTCGCCTTGGCTCCGGCCTGCTCTTGCTCTGGCCTGCCCTGGCTCTGCCTCTGGCCTGCCCTCGCCTTGGCTCCGGCCAGCTCTCACCTTGGCTCCGGCCTGCTCTCGCTCTAGGTCCGGACTGCCCTTGCCCTGGCTCCGGCCTGCCATCGCTCTGGCTCTGGCCTGCCCTCGCCTAAGCTCCGGCCTGCTCTCGCCATGGCTCTGGCCTGCTCTCACTTTGGCTCTGGCCCGCCCTCGCCCTGGCTCCAGCCTGCTCTCTCTCTGGCTCTGGCCTGCCCTCGCCCTAGCTCCGGCATACTCTCACTCTGGCTGTGGCCTGCTCTCGCTTTGGCCTCGCACTGTCTCGGGCCTGCTCTAGCCCTTGTTCCGGCCCGCGCTTGCCTTGGCTCCGGCCTTCTATCGCTCTGGCTCTGGCCTGCCCTTGCCTTGGCTCTGTCCTACTCTCGCTCTGGCTCTTGCCTGCCCTTGCCTTGGCTCTGTACTACTCTCGCTCTGGCTCTTGCCTGCCCTCGCCTTGGCTCTGTCCTACTCTCGCTCTGGCTCTTGCCTGCCCTCGCCCTGGCTCTGGCCTGCTCTCGCTCTGGTTCTGGCCTGCTCTCGCTCTGGGTCTGGCGTGCCCTGGCTTTGGCTCCGGCCTGCTCTGGATCTGGCCCTGGCCTGTCCTCGCCCTGGCTCCGGCCTGCCCTTGCTCTGGCTCCGGCCTGCTCACGCCTTGGCTCCGGCCTGTCCTCGCCCTGGCTCCGGCTGGCCCTTGCTCTGGCTCCGGCCAGCCCTCGCCTTGGCTCCGGCCTGTCCTCGCCCTGGCTCAGGCCTGCCCTTGCTCTGGCTCCGGCCAGCCCTCGCCTTGGCTCCGGCCTGCTCTCGCCCTGGCTCCGGCCTGCCCTCGTCTGGACTCCGGCCTGTTCTCGCCCTTGTTCCGGCCTACTCTCGCTCTGGCTCTTGCCTGCCCTCGCTCTGGCTCCAGCCTGCTCTCGCTCTGGCGTGCCCTCGCCTTGGCTCCGGCCTGCTCTCGCTCTGACTCTGGCCTGCCCTCGCCCTGCTCTGGATCTGGCCTGCCCTCGCCTTGGCTCCGGCCTGCTCTCGGTCTGGCTCTGGCCTGCCCTCGTCTTGGCTCCAGCCTGCTCTCGCCTTGGCTCCGGCCTGCTCTCGCTCTGGTTCCGGCCTGCCCTCGCCCTGGCTCCGGCCTGCTCTTGCTCTGGCCTGCTCTTGCTCTGGCTCTGGCCTGCCCTCATCTTGACGCCAGCCTGTTCTCGCTCTTGTTCTGGCCTGCCTTCGCCTTGGCTCCGGGCGGCTCTCGCTCTGGCTCAGGCCTGCTTTCGCTCTGGCTCTGGCCTGCCCTTGCCTTGGCTCCGGACTGCTTTCTCTCTGGCTCTGGCCTGCTCTCGCTCTGGCCTGCTCTCGCCCTGGCTCCGGCCTGCTCTCACTCAGGCACTGGGCTGCCCTCGCCTTGGCTCTGGCCTGCTCTCTCTCTGGCTCTGGCCTGCCTTTGTCTTGACTCCGGCCTGCTGTCGCCCTGGCTCCGACCTGCTCTCGCTCTGGCCTGCCCTCGCCCTGGCTCCGGCCTGCCCATGCCTTGGCTCCGGCCTGCTCTTCCTCTGGCTCTGGCCTGCCCTCGTTTTGACTCAAGCCAGATCTCGCTCTTGTTCTGGCCTGCCTTCGCCTTGGCTCCAGCCGTCTCTCACTCTTGTTCTGGCTCTGGCCTCACCCTATCTCCGGCCTGCTCTCGCCCTGGTTCCGGCCTGCCCTTGCCTTGGCTCTGGCCTTCTATCGCTCTGGCTCTGGCCTGCTTTTGCCTTGGCTCCGGCCTCCTCTGGATCTGGCTCCGGCCTGCCCTCACCCTGACTCCGGTCTGCACTTGCATTGGCTCCGGCCAGCAATCGCCCTGCTCTCGATCTCGCTCTGGCCTGCCCTCGCCCTGGCTCCGGCCTGCTCTCTCTCTGGCTCTGGCCTGCCCTCGTCTTGACTCTAGCCTGATTTCGCTCTTGTCCTGGCCTGCCTTCGCCATGGCTCCAGCCTGCTCTCGCTCTGGCTCAGGTGTGCTCTCGCTCTGGTTCTGGCCTGCCCTAGCTCTGGCTCCGGACTGCTCTCGCTCTGGCCTCCCCTCGCCTTGGCTCCGGTATACTCTCGCTCTGGTTCTGACCTGCTCTGGCCTCGCCCTGTCTCCGGCCTGCCCTTGCCTTGGCTCCAGCCTTCTCTCGCTCTGGCTCTGGCCTGCCCTTGCCTTGGCTCTGGCCTACTCTCGCTCTGGCCTGCCCTCGCCCTGGCTCCGGCCTGCTCTCACTCTGGCTCTGACCTGCTCTGGCGTGCCCTCGCCTTGGCTCTGGCCTGCTCTCGGATCTGGCTCTGGCCTGCCCTCGCCTTGGCTCCGGCCTGCTCTCGCTCTGGCCAGCCCTCGCCTTGGCTCCGGCCTGCTCTCGCTCTGGTTCCGGCCAGCCCTCGCCTTGGATCTGGCCACTTCTCTCACCCTGGCTCCGGCCTGCCTTTGCTCTGGCTCCGGCCAGCCTCGCCTTGACTAGAGCCTGCTCTCGCCCTGGCTCCGGCCTGCTCTTGCTCTGGCCGGCCCTCGCCCTGGCTCCGGCCTGCTCTCGCTCTGGTTCTGGACTGCCTTCCTTCGCCTTGGCTCCGGCCTGCCCTCGCTCTGGCTCAATCCTGTTACATCTGGCTCTGGCCTGCCCTTTCCTTGGCTCCGGACTGCTCTCGCTCTGGCCTGCTCCTGCCTTGGCTCCGGACTGCTTTCGCTCTGGCTTGCTCTCGCTCTGGCTTGGGCCTGTCTTTGCCTTGGCTCCGGACTGCTCTCGCTCTGGCCTACTCTTGCTCTGGCATACCCTGGCTCTGCCTCTGGCCTGGCTTTGCCTTGGCTCCAGCCTGCTCTCGCTCTAGCTCCGTACTGCCCTCACCCTGGCTCCGCTATGCCATAGCTCGGGCTCCGACCTGCTCTCGCCTTGGCTCCGTCATTCTCTCTCGCCCTGGCTCCGACCGGCTCTCGCTCTGGCCTGCCCTCGCTCCGCCTACTCTCTCTGGCTCTGGCCTGCCGTCGCCCTGGCTCCGGCCTACTCTCGCTCTAGCTCTGGCCTGCTCTTGCTCTGGCCTCGAACTGTCTCCGGCCTGCTCTCGCCCTGGTTCCGGCCTGCCCTTGCCTTGGCTCCGGCCTTCTCTTGCTCTGGCTCTGGTCTGCTCTTGCCTTGGCTCTGGCCTACCATTTCTCTGGCTCTGGCCTGCCCTCGCCCTGGCCCCGGCCTCCTCTCGCTCTGGCCTGCTCTCGCTCTGGCCTGCCCTCGCCCTGGATCTGGCTCTGGCCTGCCTTCTCCTTGGCTATGGCCTGCCCTCGCCCTGGCTCCGGCCTGCTCTTGCTCTGGCCTGCCCTCGTCTTGACTTCGGCATGCTCTCGCTCTGGTTCTGGCCTGTCTTTGCCTTGGCTCCGGCCTGCAGTCGCTCTGGTTCAGGCCAACTCTCGCTCTGGCCTACCCTTGCCTTGGCTCCGAACTGCTCTCGCTCGCTCTGGCTCTGGCGTGCTCTCGCCCTGGCTCCGGCCTGCTCTCGCTCTGGTCTGCTCTCGCCCTGGTTCCGGCCTGCTCTCGCTCTAGCTCCGGACTGCCCTCGCCCTGGCTCCGGCCTGCCATCGCTCTGGCTCCAGCCTGCCCTCGCCTTGGCTCCGGCCTGCTCTCGTCCTGGCTCCGACCTGTTCTCGCTCTGTTTCTAGCCTGCCCTCGCCAAGGCTCCGCCCTGCTCTCTCTCTGGCTCTGGCCTACTCTCGCTCTGGCTCTGGCCTGTTCTCGCCCAGGTTCCAGCCTGACCTTGCCTTGGCTCCGGCATTCTCTCGCACTGGCTCTGGCCTGCCCTCGCCGAGGCTCCGGCCTTCTCTCGCTCTGGCCGGCTCTCGCTCTGGCCTGCCCTCGTCCTGGCTCCGGCCTGTTTTCACTCTGGCTCTGGCCTACCCTCGCCTTGGCTCCGGCCTACCCTCGCCTTGGCTCCGGCCTGCTCTCGCCTTAGCTCCGGCCGGCTCTCGCTCTGGCTCCGGCATGCCCTCGCCCTGATTCCGGCCTGCCCTTGCTCTAGCTCCAGCCAGCCCTTGCATTGGCTCCGGCCTGCTCTAGCCTTGACTCCGACCTGCTCTCGCCATGGCTCCGGCCTGCTCTCTCTCTGGCTCTGGCCTGTCCATGCCTTGGCTCCGGCCTGCTCTCTCTCTGGCTCTGGCCTGCCCTTGCCTTAGCTCTGGCCGGCTCTCGCTCTGACTCTGGCCTGCCCTGGCTCCGGCCTGCCCTCGTCCTTGCTCAGGCCTGCCCTCGTTCTGGTCTACCCTCGCCTTGGCTCTGGACTGCTCTTGCCTTGGCTCAGGCCTGCTCTCGCTGTGGCTCAGGCCTGCTCTCTCTCTGTCTCCGGCGTGCTCTCTCTCTGGCTCGGGCCAGCCCTTGCTCTAGCTCCGGCCGGCCCTCTCATTCACTCCGGCCTGCTCTCGCCCTGGCTCCGACCTGCTCTCGCTCTGGTCTGCCCTCTCTCTGTCTCCGGCCTGCTCTCTCTCTGGCTCTCGACTGCCGAAGCCTTGGCTCCGGCCTGCTCTTCCTCTGGCTCTGGCCTGCCCTCGTCTTGACTCTGGCCTGATCTCGCTCTTGTTCTGGCCTGCCTTCGCCTTGGCTCCGGCCTGCTCTTGCTCTGGCTCAGGCCTGCTCTCGTTCTGGCTCAGGCCTGCCCTTGCCTTGGCTCCGGACTGCTCTCGCTCTGGCCTGCTCTCGCTCTGGCAACCCCTCGCCTTGGCTCCGGCCTGCTCTCGCTCTGGCCTGCCCTGGCTCTGCCCTCGCCTTGGCTCCAATCAGCTCTCACCTTGGCTCCAGCCTGCTCTTGCTCTAGTTCCGGACTGCCTTGCCCTGGCTCCGGCCTGCTCTCGCTCTGGCCTGCCCTCGCCTTGGCTCCGACCTGCTCTTACACTGGCTCTGGCCTGCCCTCGCCCTGGCCCCGGCCTGCTCTCGCTCTGGCCTGCTCTCGCTCTGGCCTGCTCTCGCTCTGGCCTGCTCTCGCTCTGTCGTGCCCTCGCTCCGTCCTGCTCTCGCTCTGACTCTGGCCTGCCCTCGCCCTGGCTCTGGCCTGCTCTGGATCTGGCTCTGGCCTGCCTTCTCCATGGCTACGGCCTGCTCTCGCCCTGGCTCTGGCCTGCTCTGGATCTGGCTCTGGACTGCCCTCGCCTTGGCTCCGGCCTGCTCTCGCCTTGGCTCAGGCTTGCTCTTGCTCTGGCTCCGGCCTGCCCTCGCCCAGGCTCCGGCCTGCCCTCGCCCTGGCTCTGGCCAGCCCTCGTCTTGGCTCCGGCCTGCTCTCGCCCTGGATCTGGCCTGCCCTCGCCCTGGCTCCGGCCTGCTCTTGCTCTGGCTCTGGCCTGCCCTCGTCTTTACTTCGGCAAGCTCTCGCTCTGGTTCTGGCCTGTCTTCGCCTTGGCTCCGGCCTGCTCTCGCTCTGGTTCAGGCCAACTCTCGCTCTGGCCTACCTTTGCCTTGGCTCCGAACTGCTCTCGGTCGCTCTGGCGTGCTCTCGCCCTGGCTCCGGCCTGCTCTCGCTCTGGCCTGCTCTCGCCCTGGCTCCGGCCTGCTCTCGCTCTAGCTCCGGACTGCCCTCGCCCTGGCTCCGGCCTGCCATCGCTCTGGCTCCAGCCTGCCCTCGCCTTGGCTCCGGCCCGCTCTCGTCCTGGCTCCGACCTGTTCTCGCTCTGTTTCCAGCCAGCCCTCGCCAAGGCTCCTCCCTGCTCTCTCTCTGGCTCTGGCCTACTCTCGCTCTGGCCTGCCCTCGTCCTGGCTCCGGCCTGTTTTCACTCTGGCTCTGGCCTACCCTCGCCTTGGCTCCGGCCTGCTCTCGCTTTGGCTCCGACCTGCTCTCGCTCTGGCCTTCCCTAGCCCTGGCTCCGACCTCCTCTCTCTCTGGCACTGGCCTGCCCTTGCCTTAGCTCCGGCCTGCTCTCGCTCTGACTCTGGCCTGCCCTCGCCATGGCTACTGCCTGCCCTCATCCTTGCTCCGGCCTGCTCTGGCTCTGTCCAACCCTCACCTTGGCTCCGGCCTGCTCTCGCCTTGGCTCCAGCCTGCTCTCGCTCTGGCTCCGGCCTGCCCTCATCCTGACTCCTGCCTGCCCTTGCTCTGGCTCCGGCCTGCCCTCGCCCTAGCTCCAGCCAGCCCTTGCATTGGCTCCGGCCTGCTCTAGCCTTGACTCCGACCTGCTCTCGCCCTGGCTCCGGCCTGCTCTCTCTCTGGCTCTGGCCTGCCCATGCCTTGGCTCCGGCCTGCTCTCTCTCTGGCTCTGGCCTGCCTTCGCACTGGCTCCGGCCTGCCCTCGTCCTTGCTCAGGCCTGCTCTCGTTCTGGTCTACCCTCGCCTTGCCTCCGGACTGCTCTTGCCGTGGCTCAGGCCTGCTCTCGCTCTGGCTCAGGTCTGCTCTCTCTCTGCCTCCGGCGTGCTCTCTCTCTGGCTCGGGCCAGCCCTTGCTCTAGCTCCGGCCGGCCCTCTCATTCGCTCCGGCCTGCTCTCGCCCTGGCTCCGACCTGCTCTCGCTCTGGTCTGCCCTCTCTCTGTCTCCGGCCTGCTCTCTCTCTGGCTCTCGACTGCCGAAGCCTTGGCTCCGGCCTGCTCTTCCTCTGGCTCAGGCCAGCCTTTGTCTTGACTCTGGGTTGCTCTCGCTCTTGTTCAGGCCTGCCTTCGCCTTGGCTCCGGCCTGCTCTTGCTCTGGCTCAGGCCTGCTCTCGTTCTGGCTCAGGCCTGCCCTTGCCTTGGCTCCGGACTGCTCTCGCTCTGGCCTGCTATCGCTCTGGCCTCCCCTCGCCTTGGCTCTGGCCTGCTCTCGCTCTGGCCTGCCCTCACCTTGGCTCCGAGCTGGTCTTACACTGGTTCTGGCCTGCCCTCGCCTTGGCTCTGGCCTGCTCTGGCTCTGGCCTGCCCTGGCTCTGCCCTCGCCTTGGCTCCAGCCAGCTCTCGCTCTAGTTCCGGACTGCCCTTGCCCTGGCTCCGGCCTGCTCTCGCTCTGGCCTGCCCTCGCCTTGGCTCCGACCTGCTCTTACACTGGCTCTGGTCTGCCCTCGCCTTGGCTCCGGCCTTCTCTCACCTTGGCTCCGGCCTGCTCTCGCTCTAGTTTCGGACTGCCCTTGCCCTGGCTCCGGCCTGCCATCGCTCTGGCTCCGGCCTGCCATCGCTCTGGCTCTGGCCTGCCCTCGCCTTAGCTCCGGCCTGCTCTCACCCTGGCTCCGGCCTGCTCTCGCTTTGGCTCTGGCCCGCCCTCGCCCTGGCTGCGGCCTGCTCTCTCTCTGGCTCTGGCCTGCCCTCGTCCTGGCTCCGGCATACTCTCACTCAGGCTGTGGCCTACTCTCGCTCTGGCTCTAGCCTCGCCCTGTCTCAGGCCTACGCTAGCCCTTGTTCCAGCCTACCCTTGCCTTGGCTCCGGCCTTCTCTTGCTCTGGCTCGCACCTGCCCTCGTCTTGGCACCGGCCCGCTCTCACTCTGACTCTGGCCTGCCCTCACCCTGGCTCCGTCCTGCTCTGGATCTGGCTCTGGCCTGCCCTCGCCTTGGCTCCGGCCTGCTCTCGCCCTGGCTCCAGCCTGCTCTTGCTCTGGCCTGCCCTCGCTTTGGCTCCGGCCTGCTCTCGCTCTGGCTCCAGCCTGCCCTCGCTGTGGCTCCGGCCTGCCCTTGCTCTGGCTACGGCCAGCCTTCGCCTTGGCTCCGGCCTGCTCTCGCCCTGGCTCCGGCCTTCTCTTGCTCTGGCTCTGGCCTGCCCTCGTCCTGGCTCCGGCCTGCTCTTGCTCTGGCCTGCCCTCGTCTTGACTCCGGACTGCTCTCGCTCTGGTTCTGGCCTGCCTTCGCCTTGGCTCCGGCATGCCCTCGCTCTGGCTGGCTCAAGCCTGCTCTAGCTCTGGCTCTGGCCTGCCCTGGCTCCAGACTGCTCTCGCTCTGGCCTGCTCTTCCTCTGGCCCGCCCTCGCCTTGGCTCCGGCCTGCTCTCGCTCTTGCCTGCCCTCGCCTTGGCTCCGACCTGCTCTTGCTCTCGCTCTGGCCTGCCCTCGCCTTGGCTCCGGCCTGCTCTGGCTCTGGCCCGCCCTGGCTCTGCTTCTGGGCTGCCCTCGCCTTGGCTCTGGCCTGCTGTCGCTCTGGCTCCGTCCGGCCTGCCCTCGCCCTAGCTCCGGCCTGCTCTCACTCTGCCTCCGGCCTGCCCTCGCCTTGGCTCCGGCCTGCCCTCGCCCTTTCTCCGGCCTGTTCTCGCTCTGGCCTGCCCTCGTCCTGACTCCGGCATTCTCTCGCTGTTGCACAGGCCTGCTCTCGATCGGGAACTGACCTGCTCTCGCTCTGGCCTGCCCTCGCTCTGGCCTGTCCTCGCCTTGGCTCCAGACTTCTCTCGCTCTGGCTCTCGCCTGCCCTAGCCTTGGCTCTGGCCTACTTTCGCTCTCTCTGGCCTGCCCTTACCCTGGCTCCGGCCTGATCGCGCTCTGGCCTGCCCTCGCTTTGACTCTGGTCTGCCCTCGCCCTGGCTCCGGATTGCCCTCGCCTTGGCTCCGGCCTGCTCTCGCTCTGACTCTGGTCTGCCCTCGCCCAGGCTCCGGCCTGCTATGGCTCTAGCTCTGTCCTGCCCTCGCCTTGGCTACGGCCTGCTCTTGCCCTGGCTCCGGCTTGCCCTCGCCCTTTCTCCGGCCTGCTCTCGCCCTAACTCCGGCATTCTCTCGCCCTTGCACTGGCCAGCTCTCGATCTGGAACTGACCTGCTCTCGTTCTGGCTCTGGCCTGCCCTCACCTTGTCTCCGGCTTGCTCTCGCTCTGGCTCTGGCCTGTCCTCGCCTTGGCTCCGGACTTCTCTCGCTCTGGCTCTCGCCTGCCCTAGCCTTGGCTCTGGCCTCCTTTCACTCTCTCTGGCCTGCCCTTGCCCTGGCTCCGGCCTGATCTCGCTCTGGCCTGCCCTCGCCTTGGCTCCAGCCTGCTCTCGCTTTGACTCTGGTCTACCCTCGCCCAGGCTCCGGCCTGCTCTCACTCTGACTCCGGCCTGCTCTCGCCCTGGACTGCCCTTGCCTTAGCTCCGGCCTGCTCTCGCCTTGGCTCTGGCTTGCTCTTGCTCCGGCCTGCCCTCGCCCTGGTTCCGGCCTCCCATTGCTCTGACTCTGGCCAGCCCTCGCCTTGGCTCCGGCCCGCCCTCGCCCTGGCTCTGGCCTGCCCTCGCCCTGGCTCCGGCCTGCTTTTACTCTGGCTCTGGCCTGCCCTCATCTTGACTTCGGCATGCTCTCGCTCTGGTTCTGGCCTGCCCTCGCCCTGGCTCCGGCCTGCTTTTACTCTGGCTCTGGCCTGCCCTCATCTTGACTTCGGCATGCTCTCGCTCTGGTTCTGGCCTGCCCTCGCCTTGGCTCTGGACTGCTCTCGCTCGCTCTGGCTCTGGCTTGCTCTCGCTCTGGCCTGCCCTTGCCTTGGCTCCGGCCTTCTCTGACTCTGGCTCTGGCCTGCCCTCTTCTTGACTCCGGCATGCTCTCGCTCTGGTTCTGGCCTGCCTTCGCCTTGGCTCCGGCCTGCTCTCGCTCTGGCCTGTCCTGTCCTCGCATAGGCTCCGACCCGCTCTCGCCCTGGCTCCGGCCTGCTCTCGCTCTGGCCTGCCGTCGCCTTGGCTCCGGCCTGCTCTTGCCCTGGCTCCGGCCTGTTCTCGCTCTGGCCTGCCCTCGCCTTGGCTCCGGCCTGCTCTCGCTCTGACTCTGGTCTGCCCTCGCCTAGGCTCCGGCCTGCTCTGGCTCTAGCTCTGTCCTGCCCTCGCCTTGGCTCCGGCCTGCGCTCGCCTTAGCTCCGGCATGCTCTCGCCCTGGCTCCGGCCTGCCCTCTAACTGGCTCGGGCCTGCCCTCCCTCTGTCTCCAGCCTGCCCTCGCCCTGGCTCCGGCCTGCTCTTGCCTTGGCTCCGGCCTGCTCTCGCTCTGGCCTGTCCTCGCCTTGGCTCTAGCCTACTTTCGCTCTCTCTGGCCTGCCCTTGCCCTGGCTCCGGCCTGATCTCGCTCTAGCCTGCCCTCGCCTTGGCTCCAGCCTGCTCTCGCTTTCCTCGCCCTGGCTCCGGCCTGCCCTCGCTCTGACTCTGGTCTGCCCTTGCCCAGGCTCCGGCCTGCTCTGGCTTTAGCTCTGTCCTGCACTCGCCTTGGCTATGGCCTGCTCTCGACTTGGCTCCGGCTTGCTCTTGCTCTGGCCTGCCCTCTCCTTGGCTCCGGCCTGCTCTCGCCCTGGCTCCGGCCTGCTCTCGCTCTGGCTTCAGCCTGCCCTCGCCCTGCTCCGGCCTGCCCTTGCTCTGGCTCCGGCCAGCTCCTGTTCGGGCTCCGGCCAGCCCTCGCCTTGGCTCCAGCCTGCTCTTTCTTGCTCTGGCCTGCCCTCGTCTTGACTCCGGCCTGCTCTCGCTTTGGTTCTGCCCTGCCTTCGCCTTGGCTCCGGCCTGCTCTCGCTCAAGCCTATTCTCTCTCTGGCTCTGGCCTGCCCTTGCCTTGGCTCCGGACTGCTCTCGCTCTGGCACTGGCCTGATCTCGCTCTGGCACTGGCCTGCTCTCGTTCTGGCTCTGGCCTGCCGTCGCCTTGGCTCCGGCCTGCTCTTGCCCTGGCTCCGGCCTGATCTCGCTCTGGCCTGCCCTCGCCTTGGCTCCGGCCGGCTCTCGCTCTGACTCTGGTCTGCCCTCACCCAGGCTCCGGCCTGCTCTGGCTCTAGCTCTGTCCTGCCCTCGCCTTGGCTCAGGCCTGCCCTCGCCTTAGCATACCGGAGCTCTCGCCCTGGATCCGGCCTGCCCTCGGCCTGGCTCCGGCCTGCTCTCGCTCTGGCCTGCTCTCGTCCTGACTCCGGCATTCTCTCGCTCTTGCACTGGCCTGCTCTCGATCTGGAACTGACCTGCTCTCGTTCTGGCTCTGGCCTGCCCTCACCTTGTCTCCGGCTTGCTCTCGCTCTGGCCTGTCCTGGCCTTGGCTCCGGACTTCTCTCGCTCTGGCTCTCGCCTACCCTAGCCTTGGCTCTGGCCTACTTTCACTCTCTCTGGCCTGCCCTTGCTCCGGCCTGCCCTCGCTCTGGCCTGCCCTCGCCTTGGCTCCAGCCTGCTCTCGCTTTGACTCTGGTCTACCCTCGCCCAGGCTCCGGCCTGCTCTCGCTTTCCTCGCCCTGGCTCCGGCCTGCCCTCGCCTTGGCTCCGGCCTGCTCTTCCTCTGGCTCTGGCCTGCCCTCCTCTCGCTCTGACTCCGGCCTGCTCTCGCCCTGGACTGCCCTTGCCTTAGCTCCGGCCTGCTCTCGCCTTGGCTCTGGCTTGCTCTTGCTCTGGCTCCGGCCTGCCCTCGCCCTGGCTCTGGCCTCCCCTTGCTCTGACTCTGGCCAGCCCTCGCCTTGGCTCCGGCCCGCCCTCGCCCTGGCTCTGGCCTGCCCTCGCCCTGGCTCTGGCCTGCCCTCGCCCTGGCTCCGGCCTGCTTTTACTCTGACTCTGGCCTGCCCTCTTCTTGACTTCGGCATGCTCTCGCTCTGGTTCTGGCCTGCCCTCGCCTTGGCTCCGGACTGCTCTCGCTCGCACTGGCTCTGGCTTGCTCTCGCTCTGGCCTGCCCTTGCCTTGGCTCCGGCCTGCCCTCTTCTTGACTCCGGCATGCTCTCGCTCTGGTTCTGGCCTGCCTTCGCCTTGGCTCCGGCCTGCTCTCGCTCTGGCCTGTCCTGTCCTCGCATAGGCTCCGACTCGCTCTCGCCCTGGCTCCGGCCTGCTCTCGCTCTGGCCTGCCGTCGCCTTGGCTCCGGCCAGCTCTTGCCCTAGCTCCGGCCTGTTCTCGCTCTGGCCTGCCCTCGCCTTGGCTCCGGCCTGCTCTCGCTCTGACTCTGGTCTGCCCTCGCCTAGGCTCCGGCCTGCTCTGGCTCTAGCTCTGTCCTGCCCTCGCCTTGGCTCCGGCCTGCGCTCGCCTTAGCTCCGGCATGCTCTCGCCCTGGCTCCGGCCTGCCCTCTAACTGGCTCCGGCCTGCCCTCCCTCTGGCTCCAGCCTGCCCTCGCCCTGGCTCCGGCCTGCTCTTGTCTTGGCTCCGGCCTGCTCTCGCTCTGGCCTGTCCTCGCCTTGGCTCCGGACTTCTCTCACTCTGGCTCTCGCCTGCCCTAGCCTTGGCTCTGGCCTACTTTCGCTCTCTCTGGCCTGCCCTTGCCCTGGCTCCGGCCTGATCTCACTCTAGCCTGCCCTCGCCTTGGCTCCAGCCTGCTCTCGCTTTCCTCGCCCTGGCTCCGGCCTGCCCTCGCTCTGACTCTGGTCTGCCCTCGCCCAGGCTCCGGCTTGCTCTGGCTTTAGCTCTGTCCTGCACTCGCCTTGGCTATGGCCTGCTCTCGACCTGGCTCCGGCTTGCCCTCGTCCTGCCTCCGGCATGCTCTTGCTCTGGCTCTGGCCTGCCCTCTCCTTGGCGCCGGCCTGCAACGCCCTGCTCCGGCCTGCCCTTGCTCTGGCTCCGGCCAGCTCCTGTTCGGGCTCCGGCCAGCCCTCGCCTTGGCTCCAGCTTGCTCTTTCTTGCTCTGGTTCTGGCCTGCCCTCGTCTTGACTCCGGCCTGCGCTCTCTTTGGTTCTGCCCTGCCTTCGCCTTGGCTCCGGCCTGCTCTCGCTCAAGCCTATTCTCTCTATGGCTCTGGCCTGCCCTTGCCTTGGCTCCGGACTGCTCTCCCTTTGGCACTGGCCTGATCTCGCTCTGGCACTGGCCTGCTCTCGTTCTGGCTCTGGCCTGCCGTCGCCTTGGCTCCGGCCTGCTCTTCCCCTGGCTCCGGCCTGATCTCGCTCTGACTCTGGTCTGCCCTCACCCAGGCTCCGGCCTGCTCTGGCTCTAGCTCTGTCCTGCCCTCGCCTTGGCTCCGGCCTGCCCTCGCCTTAGCATGCCGGAGCTCTCGCCCTGGATCCGGCCTGCCCTCGGCCTGGCTCCGGCCTGCTCTCGCTCTGGCCTGCTCTCGCCCTGACTCCGGCATTCTCTCGGTCTTGCACTGGCCTGCTCTCGATCTGGAACTGACCTGCTCTCGTTCTGGCTCTGGCCTGCCCTCACCTTGTCTCCGGCTTGCTCTCGCTCTGGCCTGTCCTCGCCTTGGCTCCGGACTTCTCTCACTCTGGCTCTCGCCTGCCCTAGCCTTGGCTCTGGCCTACTTTCGCTCTCTCTGGCCTGCCCTTGCCCTGGCTCCGGCCTGATCTCACTCTAGCCTGCCCTCGCCTTGGCTCCAGCCTGCTCTCGCTTTCCTCGCCCTGGCTCCGGCCTGCCCTCGCTCTGACTCTGGTCTGCCCTCGCCCAGGCTCCGGCTTGCTCTGGCTTTAGCTCTGTCCTGCACTCGCCTTGGCTATGGCCTGCTCTCGACCTGGCTCCGGCTTGCCCTCGTCCTGCCTCCGGCATGCTCTTGCTCTGGCTCTGGCCTGCCCTCTCCTTGGCTCCGGCCTGCCCTCGCCCTGCTCCGGCCTGCCCTTGCTCTGGCTCCGGCCAGCTCCTGTTCGGGCTCCGGCCAGCCCTCGCCTTGGCTCCAGCTTGCTCTTTCTTGCTCTGGTTCTGGCCTGCCCTCGTCTTGACTCCGGCCTGCTCTCTCTTTGGTTCTGCCCTGCCTTCGCCTTGGCTCCGGCCTGCTCTCGCTCAAGCCTATTCTCTCTATGGCTCTGGCCTGCCCTTGCCTTGGCTCCGGACTGCTCTCCCTTTGGCACTGGCCTGATCTCGCTCTGGCACTGGCCTGCTCTCGTTCTGGCTCTGGCCTGCCGTCGCCTTGGCTCCGGCCTGCTCTTCCCCTGGCTCCGGCCTGATCTCGCTCTGACTCTGGTCTGCCCTCACCCAGGTTCCGGCCTGCTCTGGCTCTAGCTCTGTCCTGCCCTCGCCTTGGCTCCGGCCTGCCCTCGCCTTAGCATGCCGGAGCTCTCGCCCTGGATCCGGCCTGCCCTCGGCCTGGCTCCGGTCTGCTCTCGCTCTGGCCTGCTCTCGCCCTGACTCCGGCATTCTCTCGGTCTTGCACTGGCCTGCTCTCGATCTGGAACTGACCTGCTCTCGTTCTGGCTCTGGCCTGCCCTCACCTTGTCTCCGGCTTGCTCTCGCTCTGGACTGCCCTTGCCTTAGCTCCGGCCTGCTCTCGCCTTGGCTCTGGCTTGCTCTTGCTCTGGCTCCGGCCTGCCCTCGCCCTGGCTCCGGCCTCCCCTTGGCTCTGGCTCGCCCTGGCTCTGGCCTGCCCTCGCCCTGGCTCCGGCCTGCTCTCGCTTTCCTCGCCCTGGCTCCGGCCTGCCCTCGCCTTGGCTCCGGCCTGCTCTCGCCCTGGACTGCCCTTGCCTTAGCTCCGGCCTGCTCTCGCCTTGGCACTGGCCTGCTCTCGTTCTGGCTCTGGCCTGCCGTCGCCTTGGCTCCGGCCTGCTCTTCCCCTGGCTCCGGCCTGATCTCGCTCTGACTCTGGTCTGCCCTCACCCAGGCTCCGGCCTGCTCTGGCTCTAGCTCTGTCCTGCCCTCGCCTTGGCTCCGGCCTGCCCTCGCCTTAGCATGCCGGAGCTCTCGCCCTGGATCCGGCCTGCCCTCGGCCTGGCTCCGGTCTGCTCTCGCTCTGGCCTGCTCTCGCCCTGACTCCGGCATTCTCTCGGTCTTGCACTGGCCTGCTCTCGATCTGGAACTGACCTGCTCTCGTTCTGGCTCTGGCCTGCCCTCACCTTGTCTCCGGCTTGCTCTCGCTCTGGACTGCCCTTGCCTTAGCTCCGGCCTGCTCTCGCCTTGGCTCTGGCTTGCTCTTGCTCTGGCTCCGGCCTGCCCTCGCCCTGGCTCGCCCTGGCTCTGGCCTGCCCTCGCCCAGGCTCCGGCCTGCTCTCGCTTTCCTCGCCCTGGCTCCGGCCTGCCCTCGCCTTGGCTCCGGCCTGCTCTCGCCCTGGACTGCCCTTGCCTTAGCTCCGGCCTGCTCTCGCCTTGGCTCTGGCTTGCTCTTGCTCTGGCTCCGGCCTGCCCTCGCCCTGGCTCCGGCCTCCCCTTGGCTCTGGCTCGCCCTGGCTCTGGCCTGCCCTCGCCCTGGCTCCGGCCTGCTTTTACTCTGGCTCTGGCCTGCCCTCATCTTGACTTCGGCATGCTCTTGCTCTGGTTCTGGCCTGCCCTCGCTCGCTCTGGCTTGCTCTCGCTCTGGCCTGCCCTTGCCTTGGCTCCGGCCTTCTCTGACTCTGGCCTGCTCTCTTCTTGACTCCAGCATGCTCTCGCTCTGGTTCTGGCCTGCCTTCGCCTTGGCTCCGGCCTGCTCTCGCTCTGGCTCTGGCCTGTCCTCGCATAGGCTCCGACCCGCTCTCGCCCTGGCTCCGGCCTGCTCTCGCTCTGGCCTGCCGTCGCCTTGGCTCCAGCCTGCTCTTGCCGTGGCTCCGGCCTGATCTCGCTCTGGTCTGCCCTCGCCTAGGCTCCAGCCTGCTCTGGCTCTAGCTCTGTCCTGCCCTCGCCTTGGCTCCGGCATGCTCTCGCCCTGGCTCCGGCCTGCCCTCTAACTGGCTCCGGCCTGCCCTCCCTCTGGCTCCAGCCTGCCCTCGCCCTGGCTCCGGCCTGCTCTCGCCCTGGCTCCGGCCTGCTCTCGCGCTGGCCTGTCCTCGCCTTGGCTCCGGACTTCTCACTCTGGCTCTCGCCTGCCCTAGCCTTGGCTCTGGCCTACTTTCGCTCTCTCTGGCCTGCCCTTGCCCTGGCTCCGGCCTGATCTCGCTCTAGCCTGCCCTCGCCTTGGCTCCAGCCTGCTTTCGCTTTCCTCGCCCTGGCTCCGGCCTGCCCTCACTCTGACTCTGGTCTGCCCTCGCCCAGGCTCCGGCCTGCTCTGGCTTTAGCTCTGTCCTGCACTCGCCTTGGCTATGGCCTGCTCTCGACCTGGCTCCGGCTTGCCCTCGTCCTGGCTCCGGCGTGCTCTTGCTCTGGCCTGCCCTCTCCTTAGCTCCGGCCTGCTCTCGCCCTGGCTCCGGCCTGCTCTCGCTCTGGCTTCAGCCTGCCCTCGCCCTGCTCCGGCCTGCCCTTGCTCTGGCTCCGGCCAGCTCCTGTTCGGGCTCCGGCCAGCCCTCGCCTTGGCTCCAGCCTGCTCTTTCTTGCTCTGGCCTACCCTCGTCTTGACTCCGGCCTGCTCACGCTTTGGTTCTGCCCCGCCTTCGCCTTGGCTCCGGCCTGCTCTCGCTCAAGCCTATTCTCTCTCTGGCTCTGGCCTGCCCTTGCCTTGGCTCCGGACTGCTCTCGCTCTGGCACTGGCCTGATCTCGCTCTGGCACTGGCCTGCTCTCGTTCTGTCTCTGGCCTGCCGTCGCCTTGGCTCCGGCCTGCTCTTGCCCTGGCTCCAGCCTGATCTCGCTCTGGCCTGCCCTCGCCTTGGCTCCGGCCAGCTCTCGCTCTGACTCTGGTCTGCCCTTGCCCAGGCTCCGGCCTGCTCTGGCTCTAGCTCTGTCCGGCCCTCGCCTTGGCTCTGGCCTGCCCTCGCCTTAGCATGCCGGAGCTCTCGCCCTGGATCCGGCCTGCCCTCCCTCTGGCTCCAGCCTGCCCTCGCCCTGGCTCCGGCATGCTCTTGCCCTGGCTCCGGCCTGCTCTCACTCTGGCTCCAGCCTGCCCTTGCTCTGGCTTCGGCCAGCCCTCGCCTTGGCTCCAGCCTGCTCTTGTTCTGGCTCTGGCCTGCCCTCGTCTTGACTCCGGCCTGCTCTCGCTTTGGTTCTGGCCTGCCTTTGCCTAGGCTCCGGCCTGCTCTTGCTCTCGCTCGGCCGACTCTCTCTCTGGCTCTGGCCTGCCCTTGCCTTGGCTCCGGACTGCTCTCGCTCTGGCACTGGCCTGATCTCGCTCTGGCACTGGCCTGCTCTCGTTCTGGCTCTTGCCTGCCCTCACCTTGGCTCCGTCCTGCTCTCGCTCTGGCCTGCTGTCGCCTTGGCTCCAGCCTGCTCTCGCTCTAGCCTGCTGTCGCCTTGGCTCCAGCCTGCACTCGCTCTGGCCTGCTCTGGCTCTGCTCAAGCCTGCCCTCGTCTTGGCTGCAGCCTGCCCTCGCCCTGGCTCCGGCCTGCTCTCGCTCTGGCCTGCTCTCGCTCTGGTTCATGCCTGCCCTTGCCTCGGCTCGGGCCTGCTCTCGCTCTGGCTCGGGCCTGCTCTCGCTCTGGCTCGGGCCTGCCTCTCCTTGGCTCCGGCCTTCTCTCGCTCTGGCTCACGCCTGCCCTCGTCTTGGCTCCGGCCTGCTCTCGCTCTGACTCTGGCCTGCCCTCGCCCTGGCTCCGTCCTGCTCTGGATCTGGCTCTGGCCTGCCCTGGCATTGGCTCCGGCCTGCTGTTGCCCTGGCTTCAGCCTGCTCTCGCTCTGGCCTGCCCTCGCCTTGGCTCCGGCCTGCTCTCGCTCTGGCTCCAGCCTGCCCTCGCTGTGGCTCCAGCCTGCCCTTGCTCTGGCTACGGCCAGCTTACGCCTTGGCTCCGGCCTGCTCTCGCCCTGGCTCCGGCCTTCTCTTGCTCTGGATCTGGACTGCCCTCGCCCTGGCTCCGGCCTGCTCTTGCTCTGGCCTGCCCTCGTCTTGACTCCGGACTGCTCTCGCTCTGGTTCTGGCCTGCCTTCACCTTGGCCCCGGCATGCCCTCGCTCTGGCTCAAGCCTGCTCTGGCTCCAGACTGCTCTCGCTCTGGCTCTGGCCTGCACTCGCCATGGCTCCGGCCTGCTCTCACTCTTGCCTGCCCTCGCCTTGGCTCCGACCTGCTCTTGCTCTCGCTCTGGCCTGTCCTCGCCTTGGCTCGGGCCAGCTCTCGCTCTGGCCCGCCCTGGCTCTGCTTCTGGCCTGCCCTCACCTTGCCTCTGGCTTGCTCTCGCTCTGGCTCCGTCCGGCCTGCCCTCGCCCTGGCTCCGGCCTGCTCTCACTCTGCCTCCGGCCTGCCCTCGCCTTGGCTCCAGCCTGCTCTCGCTCTGGCTCCGGCCTGCTCTAGCTCTGGCTCCGGCCTGCCCTCGCCCTTTCTCCGGACTGCTCTCGCTCTGGACTGCCCTCGTCCTGACTCCG
Source organism: Phyllobates terribilis (assembly GCF_046119375.1). Classification (NCBI taxonomy): domain Eukaryota; kingdom Metazoa; phylum Chordata; class Amphibia; order Anura; family Dendrobatidae; genus Phyllobates; species Phyllobates terribilis. The sequence continues at coordinate 5,190,248 of NW_027362863.1, forward strand.
GCATTCTCTCGATGTTGCACAGGCCTACTCTCGATCTGGAACTGACCTACTCTCGCTCTGGCCTGCCCTCACCTTCTCTCCGGCTTGCTCTCGCTCTGGCCTGTCCTCGCCTTGGCTCCAGACTTCTCTCGCTCTGGCTCTCGCTTGCCCTAGCCTTGGCTCTGGCCTACTTTCGCTCTCTCTGGCCTGCCCTTGCCCTGGCTCCGGCCTGATCTTGCTCTGGCCTGCCCTCGCCTTGGCTCCAGCCTGCTCTCGCTTTGACTCTGGTCTGCCCTCTCCCTGGCTCCGGCCTGCCCTCGCCTTGGCTCCGGCCTGCTCTCGCTCTGACTCTGCTCTGCCCTCGCCCAGGCTCCGGCCTGCTATGGCTCTAGCTCTGTCCTGCCCTCGCCTTGGCTACGGCCTGCTCTCGCCCTGGCTCCGGCTTGCCCTCCTCCTGGCTCCAGCCTGCTCTCGCTCTGGCTCTGGCCTGCCCTCGACCTTTCTCCGGCCTGCTCTCGCCCTGACTCCGGCATTCTCTCGCTCTTGCACTGGCCTGCTCTCGATCTGGAACTGACCTGCTCTCGTTCTGGCTCTGGCCTGCCCTCACCTTGTCTCCGGCTTGCTCTCGCTCTGGCCTGTCCTCGCCTTGGCTCCGGACTTCTCTCGCTCTGGCTCTCGCCTGCCCTAGCCTTGGCTCTGGCCTACTTTCGCTCTCTCTAGCCTGCTCTTGCCCTGGCTCCGGCCTAATCTCGCTCTGGCCTGCCCTCGCCTTGGCTCCAGGCAGCTCTAGCTTTGACTCTGGTCTGCCCTCGCCCAGGCTCCGGCCTGCTCTCGCTTTCCTCGCCCTGGCTCCGGCCTGCCCTCGCCTTGGCTCCGGCCTGCTCTCGCTCTGACTCTGGTCTGCCCTCGCACAGGCTCCGGCCTGCTCTGGCTTTAGCTCGATTCTGCCCTCGCCTTGGCTACGGCCTGCCCTCATCCTGGCTCCGGCCTGCTCTTGCTCTGGCTCTGGCCTGCCCTCTCTTTGGCTCCGGCCTGCTCTCGCCCTGGCTCCGGCCTGCTCTCGCTCTGGCTCCGGCCTGCCCTCGCCCTGGCTCCGGCCTGCCCTCGCCCTGGCTCCGGCCAGCTCCTGTTCTGGCTCCGGCCAGCCCTCGCCTTGGCTCCAGCCTGCTCTTTCTTGCTCTGGCTCTGGCCTGCCCTCGTCTTGACTCCGGCCTGCTCTCGCTTTGGTTCTGGCCTGCCTTCGCCTTGGCTCCGGCCTGCTCTCGCTCAGGCCTATTCTCTCTCTGGCCTGCCCTTGCCTTGGCTCCGGACTGCTCTCGCTCTGGCACTGGCCTGATCTCGCTCTGGCACTGGCCTGCTCTCGTTCTGGCTCTTGCCTGCCCTCACCTTGGCTCCGGCCTGCTCTCGCTCTCGCCTGCCGTCGCCTTGGCTCCGGCCTGCTCTTGCCCTGGCTCCGGCCTGATCTCGCTCTGGCCTGCCCTCCCTCTGGCTCCAGCCTGCCCTCACCTTGGCTCCGGCCAGCTCCTGCCCTCGCCTAGGCTCCGGCCTGCCCTCGCACTGGCTCCGGCCTGCCCTCGCCCTGGCTCCGGCCTCCTCTTGCTCTGACTCTGGCCTGCCCTCGCCCTGGCTACGGCCTGCTCTGGCTCTGTCCTGCCCTCGCCTTGGCTCCGGCTCGTTCTCGCCTAGGCTCCGGCCTGCCCTCGTCCTGGCTCCAGCCTGCTCTCGTTCTTGCCTGCCCTCGCTTTGGCTCTAGCCTACTCTCGCTCTGGCCTGCCCTCGTCCTGGCCCCGGCCTGCTCTCGCTCTGGCATGCCCTCGCCTTGGCTCCGGCCTCCTCTCGCTCTGACTCTGGCCTGCCTTCGCCCTGGCTCCGGCCTGCTCTGGCTGTTCTGCCCTCGCCTTGGCTCCGGCCTGCTCTCTCCCAGGCTCCAGCCTGCCCTCGTCCTGGCTCCGGCCTGCCCTCGCTTTGGCTCCGGCTTGCTCTCGCCTTAGCTTCGGCCTGCTCTCGCCCTGGCTCCGACCTGCTCTCGCTCTGGCTCTGTCCTGCCCTCGCCCTGGCTCCGGCCTGCTCTAGCTCTGGTTCTGGCCTGCCCTTGCCTTGGCTCCGGACTGCTCTCACTCTGGTACTGGGCTGCTCTCGCTCTGGATCTGGCCAGCCCTCGCGCTGGCTCCGGCATGCCCTCACCCTGGCTCCGACCTGCTCTGGCTCTGGCCTGCCCTTGCCTTGGCTCCGGACTGCTCTCGCTCTGGCCTGCTCTCGCCTTGGCTCCGGCCTGCCATAGCTCTGGCTCCGGCCTGCTCTCGCTCTGGTTCTGGCCTGCCCTTGCCTTGGCTCCGGACAGCTCTCACTCTGGCACTGGCCTGCTCTCGGTCTGGCTCTGGCCTGCCCTCGCTCTGGCCTCCCCTGGCTCCGGCCTGCCTTCACCCTGGCTCCGACCTGCTCTCGCTCTGGCCTGCCCTAGCCTTGGCTCCGACCTGCTCTCGCTCTGGCCACTGGCCTGCCCTAGCCTTGGCTCCGACCTGCTCTCACTCTGGCTCCGGCCTGCCCTCACCTTGGCTCCGGCTTGCTCTGACTCGGCCTCTGGCCTGCCCTTGCCTTGGCTCTCGGGGGCTCTCGCTCTTACTCTGGCCTGCCCTCGCCCTGGCTCCGGCCTGCCCTCGTCCTTCCTCAGGCCTGCTCTCGTTCTGGTCTACCCTCGCCTTGGCTCCGGACTGCTCTCGCTCTGGCTCCGGCCTGCCCTTGCTCTGGCTCCGGCCTGCCCTCGCCCTGACTCCGGCCTGCCCTCGCCCTGACTCCTGTCTGCCCTTGCTCTGGCTCCGGCCTACCCTCGCCCTGATTCCGGCCTTCCCTTGCTCTAGCTCCAGCCAGCCGTTGCATTGGCTCCGGCCTGCTCTAGCCTTGACTTCGACCTGCTCTCGCCCTGGCTCCGGCCTGCTATCTCTCTGGCTCAGGCCTGCATACTATGCTTTGGCTCCGGCCTTCTCTCTCTCTGGCCTGCCCTTGCCTTAGCTCTGGCCGGCTCTCGCTCTGACTCTGGCCCACCCTCGCCTTGGCTCCGGCCTGCTCTTGCCTTGGCTCCGGTCTGCTCTCGCTCTGGCTCCGGCCTGCCCTCGCCCTGACTCCGGCCTGCCCTTGCTCTAGCTCCGGCCTGCACTCGCATTAGCTCCGGCCTGCTCTCGCCCTGGCTCCGACCTGCTCTCGCACTGGCCTGCCCTCGCTCTGGCTCCGGCCTGCTCTCTCTCTGGCTCTCGCCTGCCGATGCCTTGGCTCCGGCCTGCTCTTCCTCTGGCTCTGGCCTGCCCTCGTCTTGACTCTGGCCTGCCTTCGACTTGGCTCCGGCCTGCTCTTGCACTGGCTCAGGCCTGCTCTCGATCTGGCCTGCCCTTGCCTTGGCTCCGGGAGACTGCTCTCGCTCTGGCCTGCTCTCGCTCTGGCCTCCCCTCGCCTTGGCTCCGGCCCGCTCTCGCTCTAGCTCTGGCCTGCCTCGCCTTGGCTCTAACCTGCACTTGCTCTGGCTCTAGCCAGCCCTCGCCTTGGCTCCGGCCTGCTCTCGCTCTGCCTCTGGCCTGCCCTCGCCTTGGCTCCAGCCAGCTCTCGCTCTAGTTACGGACTGCCCTTGCCCTGGCTCCAGCCTGCCATCGTTCTGGCTCCGGCCTGCCCTCGCCTTAGCTCCGGACTGCTCTCGCCCTGGCTCCAGCCTGCTCTCGCTTTGGCTCTGGCCCGCCATCGCCCTGGCTCCGGCCTGCTCTCTCTCTGGTTCTGGCCTGCCCTCGCCCTGGCTCCGGCATACTCTCACTCTGGCTGTGGCCTGCTCTCGCTCTGGCCTCGCCCTGTCTCGGGCCTGCTCTGGCCCTTGTTCCGGCCTGCCCTTGCCTTGGCTCCAGCCTTCTCTCGCTCTGGCTCTGACCTGCCCTTGCCTTGGCTCTGGCCTACTCTCGATCTGGCTCTTGCCTGCATTCGCCCTGGCTCCGGCCTGCTCTCACTTTGGTTCTGGCCTGCTCTTGCTCTGGCTCTGGCCTCCCCTCGCCTTGGCTCCGGCCTGCTCTTGCTCTGACTCTGGCCTGCCCTCGCCCCTGACTCCGGCCTGCTTTGGATCTGGCTCTGGCCTGCCCTCGCCTTGGCTCCGGCCTGCTCTTGGTCTGGCTCTGGTCTGCCCTCGCCTTGGATCCGGCCTGCTCTCGCCTTGGCTCCGGCCTGCTCTCGCTCTGGCTCCGGCCTGTCGTCGCACTGGCTCCGGCCTGCCCTTGCTCTGGCTCCGGCCAGCTCTTGCCTTGGCTCCGGCCTTTTCTCGCCCTTCTTCCGGCCAGCCTTTGCCCTGGCTCTGGCCTACTCTCGCTCTGGCCTGCCCTGGCTCTGGCCTTCCCTCGCCTTGGCTCCGGGCTAATCTCGGCTTGGCTCCGGCCTGCTCTCGCTCTACATCCGGACTGCCCTCGCCCTGGCTCCGGACTGCCCTCGCCCTGGCTCCAGCCTGCTCTCGCCCTGGCTCTGGCCTGCCCTAGCCCTGGCTCCGGCCTACTTTCGCTCTGGCTCTGGCCTGCTCTCGCTCTGGCCTCGAACTGTCTCCGGCCTGCTCTCACCCTGGCTCCGGCCTGCCCTTGCCTTGGCTCCGGCCTTCTCTTGCTCTGGCTCTGGCCTGCCCTCGCCCTGGCCTGCTGTCGCTCTGGCCTGCTCTCGCTCTGGCGTGCCCTCGCCTTGGCTCCGTCCTGCTCTCACTGTGACTCTGGCCTGCCCTTGCTCTGGCTCCGGCCAGCTCTCGCCTTGGCTCCGGCCTGCTCTCGCCCTGGCTCCAGCCTGCTCTTGCTCTGGTCAGCCCTCGCCCTGGCTCCGGCCTACTCTTGCTCTTGCTCTGGCCTGCTCTTGCTCTGGTCTGGCCTCGTCTTGACTCCGGCCTGTTCTCGCCCTTGTTCCGGCCAGCCTTTGCCCTGGCTCCGGCCTGCTCTCGCCCTGGCTCCGACCTACTCTCGCTCTGGCTCTGGCCTGCCCTGGCTCTGCCTCTGGCCTGCCCTCGCCTTGGCTCCGGGCTAATCTCGGCTTGGCTCCGGCCTGCTCTCGCTCTACATCCGGACTGCCCTCACCCTGGCTCCGGACTGCCCTGGCCGTGGCTCCGGACTGCTCTCTATCTGGCTCTGGCCTGCCCTAGCCCTGGCTCCGGCCTACTTTCGCTCTGGCTCTGGCCTGCTCTTGCTCTGGCCTCGAACTGTCTCCGGCCTGCTCTCGCCCTGGGTCCGGCCTGCCCTTGCCTTGGCTCCGGACTTCTCTTGCTCTAGCTCTGGCCTGCCCTTGCCTTGGCTCTGGCCTACTCTTGCTCTGGCCTGCCCTCGCCCTGGCCTGCTGTCGCTCTGGCCTGCACTCGCTCTGGCGTGCCCTCGCCTTGGCTCCGTCCTGCTCTCACTGTGACTCTGGCCTGCCCTCGCCCTGGCTCCGGCTCTGGCCTGCCCTCTCCTTGGCTCCGGCCTGCTCTCGCCCTGGACTGCCCTTGCCTTAGCTCCGGCCTGCTCTCGCCTTGGCTCTGGCTTGCTCTTGCTCTGGCTCCGGCCTGCCCTCGCCCTGGCTCCGGCCTCCCCTTGCTCTGACTCTGGCCAGCCCTCGCCTTGGCTCCGGCCCGCCATCGCCCTGGCTCCGGCCTGCCCTCGCCCTGGCTCCGGCCTGCTTTTACTCTGGCTCTGGCCTGCCCTCATCTTGACTTCGGCATGCTCTCGCTCTGGTTCTGGCCTGCCCTCGCCTTGGCTCCGGACTGCTCTCGCTCGCTCTGGCTCTGGCTTGCTCTCGCTCTGGCCTGCCCTTGCCTTGGCTCCGGCCTTCTATGACTCTGGCCTGCCCTCTTCTTGACTCCGGCATGCTCTCGCTCTGGTTCTGGCCTGACTTCGCCTTGGCTCCGGCCTGCTCTCGCTCTGGCTCTGGCCTGTCCTCGCATAGGCTCCGGCCCGCTCTCGCCCTGGCTCCGGCCTGCTCTCGCTCTGGCCTGCTCTCGCCCTGGCTCCGGCCTGCTCTCGCTCTAGCTCCGGACTGCCCTCGCCCTGGCTCCGGCCTGCCACCGCTCTGGCTCCGGCCTGCCCTCGCCTTGGTTCCGGCCTGTTCTCGCTCTGTTTCTGGCCTGCCCTCGCCCAGGCTCCGCCCTGCTCTCTCTCCGGCTCTGGCCTACTGTCGCTCAGGCTCTGGCCTGTTCTCGCCCTGGTTCCGGCCTGACCTTGCCTTGGCTCCGGCCTTCTCTCGCTCTGGCCTGCCCTCGCTGAGGCTCCGGCCTGCTCTAGCTCTGGCCTGCGCTCGTCTTGGCTCCGGCCTGCCCTCGTCCTGGCTCCGGCCTGCTCTCTCTCTGGCTCTGGCCGGCCCTTGCCTTAGCTCCGGCATGCTCTCGTTCTGACTTTGGCCTGCCCTCGCCCTGGCTAGTGCCTGCCCTCATCCTTGCTCCGGCCTGCTCTCGCTCTGTCCTACCCTCACCTTGGCTCCGGCCTGCTCTCGCCTTGGCTCCAGCCTGCTTTCGCTCTGGCTCCGGCCTGCCCTCGCCCTGACTCCAGCCTGCCCTTGCTCTGGCTCCGGCCTGCCCTCGCCCTGATTCCGGCCTGCCCTTACATTGGCTCCGGCCAGCCCTAACCTTGACTCCGACCTGCTCTCGCCATGGCTCCGGCCTACTCCCTCTCTGGCTCTGGCCTGCTCGGCTCTGGCCTGCCCTTGCCTTGGCTCCGGCCTGCTCTTGCCTTGGCTCCGGCCTGCTCTCGCTCTGGCTCCGACTTGCCCTCGCCCTGACTACGGCCTGCCCTTGCTCTAGCTCCGGCCTGCCCTCGCATTAGCTCGGGTCTGCTCTCGCCCTGGCTCCGATCAGCTCTCGCTCTGGCCTGCCCTCGCTCTGGCTCTCACCTGCCGATGCCTTGGCTCCGGCCTGCTCTTCCTCTGGCTCCGGCCTGCCTTCGCCTTGGCTCCGGCCTGCTCTCGCCTTGGCTCCGACCTGTTCTCGCTCTGTTTCTGGCCTGCCCTCGCCCAGGCTCCGCCCTGCTCTCTCTCTGGCTCTGGCCTACTCTCGCTCTGGACTGTTCTCGCCCTGGTTCCGGCCGGACCTTGCCTTGGCTCCGGCCTTCTCTCGCTCTGGCTTGCCCTCGCTGAGGCTCCGGCCTGCTCTCGCTCTGGCCTGCCCTCGTCCTGGCTCCGGCCTGCTTTCACTCTGGCTCTGGCCTACCCTCGCCTTGGCTCCGGCCTGTTCCTGCCTTAGCTCCGGCCGGCTCTCGCTCTGGCTCCAGCATACCCTCGCCCTGACTCTAGCCTACCCTTGCTCTGGCTCCGGCCTGCTCTCGCCTTGGCTCCGACCTGCTCTCACTCTGGCCTTCCCTCGTCCTGGCTCCGGCCTGCTCTCGCTCTGACTCTGGCCTGCCCTCGCCCTGGCTACTGCCTGCCTTCATCCTTGCTCCGGCTTGCTCTCGCTCTGTCCTACCCTCACCTTGGCTCCGGCCTGCTCTCGCCCTGGCTCCAGCCTGCTTTCGCTCTGGCTCCGGCCTGCCCTCGCCCTGAAACAGCCTGCCCTTGCCCTGGCTCCGGCCTGCCCTCGCCCTGATTCCGGCCTGCCCTTGGCTTGGCTCCGGCCTTCTCTCGCTCTGGCCTGCCCTTGCTTTGGCTCTGGCCTACTCAAGCTCTGGCCTGCCCTCGCCCTGGCTCCGGCCTGCTCTCGCTCTGGCTCTGACCTGCTCTCGCTCTGGCGTGCCCTCACCTTGGCTCTGGCCTGCTCTCGCTCTGGCCTGCCCTCGCCATGGCTCCGGCCTGCCCTCGCCTGGCTCCGGCCTGCTCTCTCTCTGGCCTGCCCTTGCCTTGGCTCCAGCCTACTCTTGCCTTGGTTCCGGCCTGCTCTCGCTCTGGCCTCACTCACTGTAATGCACATGCCCGGGCTGAGCGGCGTGTGCGTGTGATTCCACTGGACCGTGCCGGAGAGTGAATGCCTGGAGGGGCGTAACTAGGTATTCACCCGATCCGACCAGGGTCGCACGACGTCATACGACGCCAGTGCACCAAGGAGGAACCGAGCAGAGGGACCAGGTGCTACTCCAGGACAGACCCCGGACACGGCTGTTGACCCACACAGGGGAATACAGGAACAGACTGGTTAGGCTGGCACACAGACTGGTGGGAATAGGCAGGCACGACTGGTATGCAGGCAGGCGGGTATGCAGGCAGGGGGGTACAGGCAAGCACGGCTAGAGTGCAGACAGGAAGGCACTAGCAAGTAGGAACACAGGCGGGATAGGTCCCAGTACACACTGGGACTCTGGAACAGAACCACAGATGTGGCGGACAAACACAGCAGAGTGAGGCTGCCCAGAGAGGTGAGCGAGAGCAGGGCAGGACGAGACCGCCCGGAGCGGTGAGCAAGAGCAGAGCAGGACGAGACCGCCCGGAGCGGTGAGCAAGAGCAGAGCAGGACGAGACCGCCCGGAGCGGTGAGCAAGAGCAGAGCAGGACGAGACCGCCCGGAGCGGTGAGCAAGAGCAGAGCAGGACGAGACCGCCCGGAGCGGTGAGCAAGAGCAGAGCAGGACGAGACCGCCCGGAGCGGTGAGCAAGAGCAGAGCAGGACGAGGCCGCCCGGAGCGGTGAGCAAGAGCAGAGCAGGACGAGGCCGCCCGGAGCGGTGAGCAAGAGCAGAGCAGGACGAGGCCGCCCGGAGCGGTGAGCAACAGCAGAGCAGGACGAGGCCGCCCGGAGCGGTGAGCAAGAGCAGAGCAGGATGAGACCGCCTGGAGCGGTGAGCAAGAGCAGAGCAGGACGAGACCGCCTGGAGCGGTGAGCAAGAGCAGAGCAGGACGAGACCGCCTGGAGTGGTGAGCAAGAGCAGAGCAGGACGAGACCGCCCGGAGCGGTGAGCAAGAGCAGAGCAGGACGAGACCGCCCGGAGCGGTGAGCAAGAGCAGAGCAGGACGAGACCGCCCGGAGCGGTGAGCAAGAGCAGAGCAGGACGAGGCCGCCCGGAGCGGTGAGCAAGAGCAGAGCAGGACGAGGCCGCCCGGAGCGGTGAGCAAGAGCAGAGCAGGACGAGGCCGCCCGGAGCGGTGAGCAAGAGCAGAGCAGGACGAGGCCGCCCGGAGCGGTGAGCAAGAGCAGGACGAGGCCGCCCGGAGCAGTGAGCAAGAGCAGAGCAGGACAAGGCCGCCCGGAGCGGTGAGCAAGAGCAGAGCAGGACGAGACCGCCTGGAGCGGTGAGCAAGAGCAGAGCAGGACGAGACCGCCTGGAGCGGTGAGCAAGGGCAGAGCAGGACGAGACCGCCTGGAGCGGTGAGCAAGAGTAGAGTAGGACGAGGCCGCCTGGAGCGGTGAGCAAGAGTAGAGCAGGACGAGGCCGCCTGGAGCGGTGAGCAAGAGTAGAGCAGGACGAGGCCGCCTGGAGCGGTGAGCAAGAGTAGAGCAAGACTGCCGGAGCAGTGAGCAAAAGGATAAGAGCAGAGCGAGACTGCCGGAGCAGTGAGCAAAAGGGTCAGAGCGGAGCAAGGCTGCCAGAGCAGTGAGCAAAAGGGTCAGAGCGGAGCAAGGCTGCTGGAGCAGCGAGCAAAAGGGTCAGAGCGGAGCAAGGCTGCCGGAGCAGTGAGCAAAAGGGTCAGAGCGGAGCAAGGTTGCCAGAGCAGTGAGCAAAAGGGTCAGAGCGGAGCAAGGCTGCTGGAGCAGCGAGCAAAAGGGTCAGAGCGGATCAAGGCTGCCGGAGCAGCGAGCAAAAGGGTCAGAGCGGAGCAAGACTGCCGGAGCAGTGAGCAAGGCAGAGCAGGCTAGAACCGCCGGAGCGGTGAGCAAGGCAGAGCAGGGGGGACAGGGCTCTGTTCACACGGAACAGACAGGAAGGGAAAGGCAGATCCAGATACCTACAGGGTACTTGCAGTGAAGTAGCGAGTGGACCACAAACTCACAAACGGGAGTACAGAGACAACAAGCAGGAGTTAGGTACGAGTTCAGACTCTGCAGAAAAAGGAAAGGAACGGACATAGAGAAAAAACAGGTAAAAGATAGAAGAGAGTTCAGACTGGAACTGAGTGTACGGAGGAGACCGACACTGCAGCGGAATACAGGAGCGGATCTGGGAATACGGCCCCCAGAGAGGCGGGACGAACAGGCAAGGAGCGTGTTCAGACAGGACAGACAAGATACAGGAGCGGGTCTAGGTAATCGGCCCCTAGAAGGCGGGAGGAACAGGCTAGGAGCGTGTTCAGACAGGTCTGGAAATACAGCCTCCAGGATAGGCAGACAAGAGAACACAGACCGGGACCTGGCACCTTCAGAGTGAAAGCACACACTGAATGAAACACAATGCTCAGGCATGGGTTAATTGGAGCAGCTGGTTTAAATACCAGGTGACAGACAGCAATAGGCTGAGGACGCACAAGGGGTGTGCCCACAGCAGGTACAAGAAGCAGGAAGTGATCGGGCGCCGCCCTTAAGCAGCAGCACACAGAAGCAAACAGACAGCATGGAGGGAAGCCAGAGAGACATTCTGGATTGGAGATCAAGTGCGCGCTCTTGCACAGTGGGAGATGGACCACTATGCAAGGACGCCGCCAGGTATGTTACACTCACCCTGTCTCCGGCCTGCTCTCGTCCTGGTTTCGGCCTGCCCTTGCCTTGGCTCTGGCCTTCTCTCGCTCTGACCTGCCCTTGCCTTGGCTCTGGCCTACTCTCGCTCTGGCCTGCCCTCGCCCTGGCTCCGGCCTGCTCTCGCTCTGGCCTGCTCTCGCCTTGGCTCCGGCCTGCTCTCGCATTGGCTCCAGCCTGCTCTCGCCCTGGCTCCGACCTGCTCTCGCCCTGGCCTGCTCTCGCCCTGGCTCTGGCCTACTCTCGCTCTGGCCTGCTCTCGCTCTGGCCTCGCCCTGTCTCCGGCATGCTCTCGCCCTGGTTCTGGCCTCACCTTGCCTTGGCTCTGGCCTTCTATCGCTCTGGCCTGCCCTTGCCTTGGCTCTGGCCTACCCTCGCCTTGGCTCCGACCTGCCCTCGCCCTGGCTCCGACCTGCCCTCGCCCTGGCTCCGACCTGCTCTCGCCCTGGCTCCGACCTGCTCTCGCCCTGGCTCCGGCCTGCTCTTCCTCTGGCTCTGGCCTGCCCTCCTCTTGACTCCTCTAGCCTGATCTCCCTCTTGTTCTGCCCTGCCTTCCCCATGGCTCTAGCCGGCTCTCGCTCTGGCTCAGGCATGCTCTCGCTCTGGCCTGCCCTAGCTCTGGCTCCGGACTGCTCTCGCTCTGGCTCTGGCCTGCCCTCGCCCTGGCTCCGGCATACTCTCGCTCTGGTTCTGACCTGCTCTCGCTCTGGCCTCGTCCTGTCTCCGGCATGCTCTCGCCCTTGTTCCGGCCTGCCCTTGCCTTGGCTCCGGCCTTCTCTCGCTCTGGCCTGCCCTTGCCTTGGCTCTGGCCTGCCCTCGCCCTGGCTCCGGCCCTCTCTCGCTCTGGCTCTGGCCTGCTCTTGCCTTGGCTCTGGCCTACTCAAGCTCTGGCCTGCCCTCGCCTTGGCTCCGGCCTGCTCTCGCTCTGGCCTGCCATCGCCCTGACTCCAGCCTGCTCTGGATCTGGCTCTGGCCTGCCCTCGCCTTGGCTCCGGGGCGCTCTCGCTCTGGCCTGCCCTCGCCTTGGCTCCGGCCAAATCTCACCTTGGCTCCGGCCTGCTCTCGCTTCGGCCAGCCCTCGCCTTGGCTCCGGCCTGCTCTCACCCTGGCTCCGGCCTGCCCTTGCTCTGGCCTGCCCTCGTCTTGACTCCGGCCTGATCTCGCTCTTCTTCTGGCCTGCCTTCACCATGGCTCCGGCCCTGCTCTCGCCTTGGCGCTGGCCTACTTTCGCTCTAGCTTCGGACTGCCCTCGCCTTGGCTCTGGCCTGCTCTTCGCCCTGGCCTGCCCTTGCCCTGTCCAGCCTACTCTCGCTCTGGCTCTGGCCTGCTCTCGCTCTGACCTCGCCCTGTCTCCGGCCTGCTCCACCCCCTGGTTCCGGCCTGCCCTTGCCTTGGCTCCCTCCAACCTTTTCTCGCTTTAGCTCTTGCCTGCCTTTGCCTTGGCTCTCGCCTACTCTCGCTCTGGCTCCAGCCTGTACTCGCCCTGGCTCCGGCCTGCTGTTGCTCTGGCGTGCCTTCGCCATGGCTCCGGCCTGCTCTTGCTCTGCCTCTGGCCTGCTCTGGCTCTGGCCTGCCCTCGCCTTGGCTCCGGCCTGCTCTCGTCCTGGCTCTGGCCTGCCCTCGCCTTGGCTCCAGCCTGCTCTACCCTTGTCTCCGACCTGCTCTCGCTCTGTCTCCGGCCTGCCCTCGCCCTGGCTCCGGCCTGCCCTTGCTCTGGCTCCAGCCTGCTCTTGCTCTGGTCTGCCCTCGTCTTGACTCCGGCCTGCTCTCGCTCTGGTTCTGGCCAGCCTTCGCCTTGGCTCCGGCCTGCTCTCGCTCTGGCTCAGGCCTACTCTCTCTCTGGTTCTGGCCTGCAAGTTACCTTGGCTCCGGACTTCTCTCGCTCTGGCCTGCTCTCGTTCTGGCACTGGCCTGCTATCGTTCTGGCTCCGGCCTGCCCTCACCTTGGCTCCGGCCTGGTCTCGCTCTGGCTCTGGCCTGCCCTGGCTCTGGCCTGCCCTGGCTCTGGCCTTGCCTCCGGCGTTCTATCGCCTTGGCAAGGGCCTGCTCTTGCTCTGGCTCTGGCCTGCTCTCGTTCTGGCTCTGGACTGCTCTCGCTCTGGCCTGCCCTCGCCTTGGCTCTGGCCTGCTCTCTCCCTGGCTCCGGCCTGCTCTCGCTATGGCTTCAGCCTGCCCTCGCCCTGGCTCCGGCCTGCCCTTGATCTGGCTCCGGCCAGCCCTCGCCTTGGCTCCGGCCAGCTCCTCAGGCTCTGGCCTGCTCGTGCTCTGGCCAGGCCTTGGCCGGATCCGGCCTGCTCTCGCTCTCACTCTGGTCTGCCCTCGCCCTGGCATGCTCTCGCGCTGGCTCTGGCCTGCTCTCGCCCTGGCTCCAGCCTGCTCTCGCTCTGGCCTGCTCTCGTTTTGGCTCCGGCCTGCTCTCGCCCTGGCTCCAGCCTGCTCTCGCTCTGGCTTCGGCCTTCCCTCGCCCTGGCTCCGGCCTGCCCTTTTTCTGGCTCCGGCCAGCCCTCGCCCTGGCCAGCACCTGCTCTTGCTCCGTCCGGCCTGCCTTCGCCTTGGCTCCTGCCTGATCTCGCTCTGGCCTGCCTTCGCCTTGGCTCCGGACTGCTCTCGCTCTGGCTCTGGCCTGCTCTCGCTCTGGCTTGGGCCTGTCCTTGCCTTGGCTCCGGCCTGCTCTCGCTCTGGCCTGCTCTTGCTCTGGCCTACCCTGGCTCTGCCTCTGGCCTGCCCTTGCCTTGGCTCCGGCCTGCTCTCGCTCTAGCTCCGTACTGCCCTCACCCTGGCTCCGCTATGCCATAGCTCGGGCTACGGCCTGCCCTCTCCTTGGCTCCGTCCTGCTCTCGCCCTGGCACCGGCCTACTCTCTCTCTGGCTCTGGCCTGCCGTCGCCCTAGTTCCGGCCTACTCTCGCTCTGGCTCTGGCCTGCTCTTGCTCTGGTTCTGGCCTCGCCTTGGCTCCGGCCTGCTCTCGCTCTCACTCTGGTTTGCCCTCACCCTGGCTGCCTGCTCTAGCTCTGGCCTGCTCTCGCGCTGGCTCTGGCCTGCCCTCACCCTGGCTCCGGCCTGCCCTCGCCTTGGCTCCGGCCGGCCTGCTCTCACCCTGGCTCCAGTCTGCTCTCCCTCTGGCTTAGGCCTTCCCTCGCCCTAGCTCCGGCCAGCCCTTGCTCTGGCTCCGGCCAGCCCTCGCCTTGGATACGGCCAGCACCTGCTCTGGCTCCGGCCTGCCTTCGCCTTGGCTTCGGACTGCTCTCGCTCTGGCCTGCTCTAGCTCTGGCTCTGGCCTGTCCTTGCTCTGGCCTACCCTGGCTCTGCCTCCGGCCAGCCCTCGCCTTGGCTCCGGCCTGCTCTCGCCTGCCCTCGCCCTGGCACCGGCCTACTTTCTCTCTGGCTCTGGCCTGCCGTCGCCCTAGTTCCGGCCTAATCTCGCTCTGGCTCTGGCCTGCTCTTGCTCTGGTTCTGGCCTCACCTTGGCTCTGGCCTGCTCTTGCTCTCACTCTGGTCTGCCCTCACCCTGGCTGCCTGCTCTGGCTCTAGCTCTGGCCTGCTCTCGCGCTGGCTCTGGCCTCACTCACCCTGTCTCCGGCCTGCTCTCGTCCTGGTTTCGGCCTGCCCTTGCCTTGACTCTGGCCTTCTCTCGCCAGTAACGGAAAGCATACGGATAGATATTGTAGAGCATACAGATAGATAACGGAAAGCATACGAATAGATAACGTATAGATAATGGAGAGCATCCGACGGATAGATAACGGACAGCATACGGATTATCTCCATATAAATCCCATTAGTTTCCATAGAACATGAATCAGCTGTTGTCATCCACATACAGGCCAGGAGTTCCACAGCTTTCCAGAATGTACTACGTCCCTCATCCTCCTCTCAGCTCTGGGGAACCCCCTTTGTTTTGCTAGCTCATCGTGACATCACAAAATCCTTCCAAAACCTAATGGGCGTGGTCAGCCAGGGCTGTCAACGTGGAGTCTATGGACTGACAGGTTATGGACAATGAATAACCGGAACTAAACCTTGCAAATAGTTGCACCTGTTAGGTGCCCCCCAGACCACAGAACAAAAACCCGTGGAGGTCTCTGAAGTAGATAACGGATAGATAATGGAGAGAATACGGATAGATAATGGAGAGCATACAGATAGCATACGGATATCTGGCCTGTCCTTGCCTTGGCTCTGGCCTACTCTCGCTCTGGCTCTGGCCTGCCCTCGCCCTGGCTCCGGCCTGTTCTCGCTCTGGCATGCCCTCGCCTTGGCTGCGGCCTGCTCTCGCTCTGTCTGGCCTGCCCTCGCCCTGGCTCCGGCCTGCTCTGGATCTGGCTCTGGCCTGCCCTCGCCTTGGCTCCGGCCTGCTCTCGCCCAGGCTCCGACCTGCTCTTGCCCTGGCTCCGGCCTGCTCTCACTCTGGCTCCGGCCTGTCCTCGCCTTGGCTCCGGCCTGCTCTTGCTCTGGCTTTGGCCTGCCCTCGCCCTGGCTCCTGCCTGCTCTTGCCCTGGCCTGCCTTCGCCTGGGCTCCGGCCCTGCTCTCGCCTTGTCGCTGGCCTACTTTCGCTCTAGCTTCGGACTGCCCTCGCCCTGGCTCTGGCCTACCATCGCTCTGACTCCGGCCTGCTCTTCGCCCTGGCTCTGGCCTGCTCTCCCTGCCCTCGCGCTGGCTCCAGCCTACTCTCACTCTGGCCTGCTCTCGCTCTGACCTCGCCCTGTCTCGGGCCTGCTCCCCCCCCTGGTTCCGGCCTGCCCTTCTCTCGCTCTAGTTCTTGCCTGCCTTTCTTTGCCTTGGCTCTCGCCTACTCTCGCTCTGGCTCCGGCCTGCCCTCGCCCTGACTCGGGCCTGCCCTTCTGGCTCCGGCCTGCCCTTGCATTGGCTCCGGCCTGCCCTCGCATTGGCTCCGGCCTGCTCTCGCCCTGGCTCCGACATGCTCTCGCCCTGGCTCCGACCCGCTCTCGCTCTGGCCTGCCCTTGCCCTGGCTCCGACCCGCTCTCGCTCTGGCCTGCCCTTGCCCTGGCTCCAGCCTGCTCTCTCTCTGGCTCTGGCCTGCCCTCGTCTTGACTCTAACCTGATCTCGCTCTTGTTCTGGCCTGCCTTCGCCTTGGCTTCAGCCTGCTCTCGCTCTGGCTCAGGCTTGCTCTCGCTCTGGCCAGCCCTAGCTCTGGCTCCGGACTGCTCTCGCTCTGCCTGCTATCGCTCAGGCTCTGGCCTGCCCTCGCCTTGGCTCTGGCCTGCTCTCGCTCTGGCCTGCCCTCGCCTGGCTTCGGCCTGCTCTCTCTCTGGCCTGCCCTCGCCCTGGCTCTGGCCTACTCTTGCTCTGGCCTGCTCTCGCTCTCGCTCTGGCCTCACTCACCCTGTCTCCGGCCTGCTCTCGTCCTGGTTTCGGCGTGCCCTTGCCTTGACTCTGGCCTTCTCTCGCTCTGGCCTGACCTTGCCTTGGCTCTGGCCTACTCTCGCTCTGGCCTGCCCTCGCCCTGGCTCCGGCCTACTCTCGCTCTGGCCTGCTCTCGCTCTGGCGTGCCCTCGCCTTGGCTACGGCCTGCTCTCGCTCTGTCTGGCCAGCCCTCGCCCTGGCTCCGGCCTGCTCTCGCCCTGGCTCCGACCTGCTCTCGCCCTGGCTCCGACCTGCTCTCGCCCTGGCTCCGGCCTGCTCTCGCCCTGGCTCCGGCCTGCTCTCGCCCTGGCTCCGGCCTGCTCTCGCCCTGGCTCCGGCCTGCTCTCGCCCTGGCTCCGGCCTGCTCTCGCCCTGGCTCCGGCCTGCCCTTGCTCTCGCCTGTCCTCGTCTTGACTCCGGCCTGATCTCGCTCTTCTTCTGGCATGCCTTCGCCTTGGCTCTGGCCCTGCTCTCGCCTTGGCGCTGGCCTACTTTCGCTCTAGCTTCGGACTGCCCTCGCCTTGGCTCTGGCCTGCCATCGCTCTGACTCCGGCCTGCTCTTCACCCTGGCCTGCCCTCGCCCAGTCCAGCCTACTCTCGCTCTGGCCTGCTCTCGCTCTGACCTCGCCCTGTCTCCGGCCTGCTCCCCCCCCTGGTTCCGGCCTGCCCTTGCCTTGGCTCCCTCCGGCCTTCTCTCGCTCTAGCCTGCCTTTGCCTTGGCTCTCGCCTACTATCGCTCTGGCTCTGGCCTGTCCTCGCCCTGGCTCCGGCCTGCTCTTGCTCTGGCGTGCCTTCGCCATGGCTCTGGCCTGCTCTTGCTCTGGCTCTGGCCTGCCCTCGCCTTGGCTCTGGCCTGCTCTCGCTCTGGCCTGCCCTCGCCTGGCTTCGGCCTGCTCTCACCCTGGCTCTGGCCTACTCTCGCTCTGGTCTGCTCTCGCTCTGGCCTCACTCACCGTGTCTCCGGCCTGCTCTCGTCCTGCCCTTGCCTTGACTCTGGCCTACTCTCGCTCTGGTCTGCTCTCGCTCTGGCTCTGGCCTCACTCACCGTGTCTCCGGCCTGCTCTCGTCCTGCCCTTGCCTTGGCTCTGGCCTACTCTCGCTCTGGCTCTGGCCTGCCCTCGCCCTGGCTCCGGCCTGCCCTCGCTCTGGCGTGCCCTCGCCTTGGCTACGGCCTGCTCTCGCTCTGTCTGGCCTGCCCTCGCCCTGGCTCCGGCCTGCTCTGGATCTGGCTCTGGCCTGCCCTCGCCTTGGCTCCGGCCTGCTCTCGCCCTGGCTCCGGCCTGCTCTCGCCCTGGCTCCGGCCTGCTCTCGCCCTGGCTCCGGCCTGCTCTCGCCCTGGCTTAGGCCTGCTCTCGCCCTGGCTTAGGCCTGCTCTCACCCTGGCTCCGGCCTGCCCTTGCTCTCGCCTGCCCTCGTCTTGACTCCGGCCTGATCTCGTTCTTCTTCTGGCCTGCCTTCGCCTTGGCTCCGGCCCTGCTCTCGCCTTGGCGCAGGTCTACTTTCGCTCTAGCTTCGGACTGCCCTCACCTTGGCTCTGGCCTGCCATCGCTCTGACTCCGGCCTGCTCTTCGCCCTGGCCTGCCCTCGCCCTGTCCAGTCTACTCTCGCTCTGGCCTGCTCTCGCTCTGACCTCGCCCTGTCTCCGGCCTGCTCCCCCCCCTGGTTCCGGCCTGCCCTTGCCTTGGCTCCCTCCGGCCTTCTCTCGCTCTAGCATGCCTTAGCCTTGGCTCTCGCCTAATCTCGCTCTGGCCTGTCCTCGCCCTGGCTCTGGCCTGCTCTTGCTCTGGCGTGCCTTCGCCATGGCTCCGGCCTGCTCTTGCTCTTGCTCTGACTATGGCCTGCCTCCGGCCTGCTCTGGCTCTGGCCTGCCCTCGCCTTGGCTCCGGCCTGCTCTCGCCCTGGCTATGGCCTGCCCTCGCCTTGGCTCCAGCCTCCTCTACCCTTGTCTCCGACCTGCTCTCGCTCTGTGTCCGGCCTGCCCTCGCCCTGGCTCCGGCCTGCCCTTGCTCTGGCTCTGGTCTGCCCTCGTCTTGACTCCGGCCTGCTCTCGCTCTGGTTCTGGCCAGCCTTCGCCTTGGCTCCGGCCTGCTCTCTCTCTGACTCAGGCCTGCAAGTTACCTTGGCTCCGGACTTCTCTTGCTATGGCCTACTCTCGTTCTGGCACTGGCCTGCTATCGTTCTGGCTCCGGCCTTCCCTCACCTTGGCTCCGGCCTGCTCTCGCTCTGGCCTGCCCTGGCTCTGTCCTTGCTCTCGCCTTGGCAAGGGCCTGCTCTTGCTCTGGCCTTCCCTCGCCCTGGCTCCGGCCTGCTCTCGCTCTGGCTCTGGACTGCTCTTGCTCTGGCCTGCTCTCGCTCTGGCTCTGGCCAGCCCTCGCCTTGGCTCTGGCCTGCTCTCTCCCTGGCTCCGGCCTGCTCTCGCTATGGCTTCAGCCTGTCCTCGCGCTGGCTCCGGCCTGCCCTTGATCTGGCAAAGGCCAGCCCTCGCCTTGGCTCTGGCCAGCTCCTGCTCTAGCTCCGGCCTGCTCTCGCCTTGGCTCCGGCCTGCTCTCGCCTTGGCTCCGGCCTACTCTCGCTCAGGCTCTGGCTTGCTTTTGCTCTGGCCTTGGCCGGATCCGGCCTGCTCTCGCTCTCACTCTGGTCTGCCCTCGCCCTGTAATGCTCTCGCGCTGGCTCTGGCCTGCTCTCGCCCTGGCTCCGGCCTGCACTCGTCCTGGCTCTGGCCTGCTCTCGCTCTGGCCTGCCCTCGTCTTGGCTCCAGCCTGCTCTCGCCCAGGCTCCAGCCTGCTCTCGCTCTGGCTTCGGCCTTCCCTCGCCCTGGCTCCGGCCTGCCCTAGTTCTGGCTCCGGCCAGCCCTCGCCCTGGCCAGCACCTGCTCTTGCTCCGGCCTGCCTTCGCCTTGGCTCCTGCCTGATCTCGCTCTGGCCTGCTCTCGCTCTGGCTCTGGTCTGCTCTCACTCTGGCCTGCCTTCGCCTTGGCTCCGGACTGCTCTCGCTCTGGCTCCGGCCTGCTCTCGCTCTGGCCTGCTCTTGCTCTGGCCTACCCTGGCTCTGCCTCTGGCCTGCCCTTGCCTTGGCTCCGGCCTGCTCTCGCTCTAGCTCCATACTGCCCTCACCCTGGCTCCACTATGCCATAGCTCGGGCTACGGCCTGCCTTGGCACCGTCCTCGCCTTGGCTCCGACTTGCTACACACAGTAAAATTTGGTGGAGGTTCCATCATGCTTTGGGGCTGTGTGGCCAATGCCGGCACCGGGAATCTTGTTAAAGTTGAGGGACGCATGGATTACAGCTCTCGCTGTGGCTCTGGCCTGCCTTCGTCTTGGCCAGAACGAGATTTGGCCAGAGCCAAGGCAAGCCCAGAGCCAGAGAGAAAGAAGGCCGGAGCCATGGCAAGGGAAGCCGGAACCAGGGCGAGAGCAGGCCAGAGCCAGGGCGAGAGCAGGCCGGAGCCAAGGCGAAAGCAGGGCGAGGGCAGGCCAGAGCCAGAGTCAGATCAGGCCGGAGACAAGGCGACGGCAGGCCAGAGCGAGGGCAGGCCAGAGCCAGAGCAAGAGCAGGCCGGACGGAGCCAAGCAAGGGCAGGCCAGAGCCAAAGCGAGAGCTGTCCGGAGCGAAGGCAAGGGCAGGCCAGAGCCAGAGCGGGAGGAAGCCGCAGCAAAGGCAGGGGCAGGCCAGAGCGAGAGCAGGCCAGAGGCAGAGCGAGTGTAGGCCGGAGCCAGGGCAAGGGCAGGCCGGAGCCAGGGCAAGGGTAGGCCGGAGCCAGAGCGAGAGAAGGCCGGAGCCAAGGCAAGGGCAGGCCGGAACCAGGGCAAGAGCAGGCCAGAGCCAGGGCGAGAGCAAAACTATACCTGGCCATCACTAAGATTTCATTATGACATCATCACTGATGACATCACAATACACCCTCACTACTTACACAAGTGTTTACAGCCCCGGTGTCATTGTTGTCAGTGATTAGCTAGAGATAGTGATAAACTGATCGCACTTGGATTTGATTGAAATGTCTGGAGTTCCTCCAGACAATCTTCAGGTGTTGGCACTACTTCAGGGGATTCTTACCAACTATGCCCCTGACATTGTGCTACCACTACCCGATGGCGTCCTTAGCTTTACTTACCGGCTGGTTATGGAGCTTCCAGAGCCAGGGCGAGAGCAGGCCTGAGCCAGGGCGAGAGAAGGCCAGAGCCAGGGCAAGGGCAGGCCCGAGCCAGAGTCAGAGCAGTCCGGAGTCAAGGCGAGGGCAGGCAAGAGCCAGAGCGAGGGTAAGCCAAAGCGAGCTTGGGCAGGCTAGAGTCAGAGCGATAGCAGGCCGGAGCCAAGGCGAGAACATGCCGGAGCCAGGGAGAGGGCAGGCCAGAGCCAGAGAGAGGGCAGGCCGGAGACAAGGCGAGAGCAGGCCTGAGCCAAGGCGAGGGCAAGCCAGAGCGAGAGCAGGCCGGAGCCAGAGCGAGAGCAGGCCGGAGCCAAGGCGAGGGCAGGCCAGAGCCAGATCCAGAGCAGGCCGGAGCCAGAGCGAGAGCAGGCCAGAGCCAGAACGAGAGCAGACCGGAGAGCCAAGTCGAGGACAGGCCAGAGCGAGAGTAGGCCAGAGCCAAGGCAAGGGCAGGCCAGAGCCAGAATGAGAGAAGGCCGGAGTCAAGGTAAGGGCAGGCCAGAACCAGGGGGAGAACAGGCCGGAGCCAGGGAGAGGCCAGAGTGAGAGCAGGCCAGAGCCAGAGCGAGAGTAGGCCGGAGCCAGGGCGAGGGCAGGCCAAAGCCAAAAAGAGAGCAGGCCGGAGCCAGGGCGAGGGCAGGCCAGAGCCAGAGCGAGAGCAGGCCGGAGCCAAGGCAAGGGCAGGCCAGAGCCAGAGCGAGAGAAGGCCGGAGTCAAAGCAAGGGCAGGCCAGAACCAGGGGGAGAACAGGCCGGAGCCAGGGTGAGGCCAGAGCCAGAGCGAGAGCAGGCCAGAGCCAGAGTAGGCCGGAGCCAGGGCAAGGGTAGCCAGAGCCAAAAAGAGAGCAGGCCGGAGCCAGGGCGAGGGCAGTCTGGAGCTAGAGCGAGAGCAGGCCGGAGCTAAGACGAGAGCAGGGCCAGAGCCAAGGCGAGGGCAGGCCAGAGGCAGAGCCAGGGCAGGCCAGAGCGAGAGCAGGCCGGAGCCAAGGCGAGGGCAGGCCAGAGCGAGAGCAGGCCGGAGCCAGGGTGACGGCAGGTCAGAGCTAGAGCAAGAGCAGGCGGAGCCAGGGCGAGAGCAGGCCGGAGCCAAGGTGAGGGCTGGCTGGAGCCAGAGCAAGGGCAGGCCGGAGCCAGGGCGAGGGCAGGCCGGAGCCAGAGCAAGAGCAGGCCGGAGCCAAGGAGAGAGCAGGCCGGAGCCAAGGCGAGGGCAGGCCAGAGCCAGAGCGAGAGCAGGTCGGAGCCAAGGCGAGGGCAGGCCAGAGCCAGAGCGAGAGCAGGTCGGAGCCAAGGCGAGGGCAGGCCAGAGCCAGAGACAGAGCAGGCCGGAGCTAGAGCAAGAGCAGGCGGAGCCAGGGCGAGAGTAGGCCGGAGCCAAGGTGAGGGCTGGCTGGAGCCAGATCAAGGGCAGGCCGGAGCCAGGGCGAGGGCAGGCCGGAGCCAGAGCGAGAGGAGGCCGGAGCCAGGGCGAGAGCAGGACGGAGCCAAGGCGAGGGCAGGCCAGAGCCAGATCCAGAGCAGGCCGGAGCCAGGGCGAGGGTAGATCAGAGTCAGAGCGAGAGCAGGCTGGAGCCAAGGCGAGGGCACGACAGAGCCAGAGCGAGAGCAGGCCAGAGCCAGAACGAGAGCTGACCGTAGCCAGGTCGAGGGCAGGACAGAGCTAGAGGGAGAGTAGGCCAGAGCCAAGGCAAGGGCAGGCCAGAGCCAGAGCGAGAGAAGGCCGGAGTCAAAGCAAGGGCAGGCCGGAACCAGGGCGAGAACAGGCCGGAGCCAGGGAGAGGCCAGATTGAGAGCAGGCCAGAGCCAGAGCGAGAGTAGGCCGGAGCCAGGGCGAGGGCAGGCCAGAGCCAAAAAGAGAGCAGGCCGGAGCCAGGGCGAGGGCAGTCCGGAGCTAGAGCGAGAGAAGGCCGGAGCTAAGGCGAGAGCAGGGCCGGAGCCAAGGCGAGGGCAGGCCAGAGGCTGAGCCAGGGCAGGCCAGCGCCAGAGCGAGAGCAGGCCGGAGCCAAGGCGAGGGCAGGCCAGAGCCAGAGCAGGTCGGAGCCAAGGCGAGGGCAGGCCAGAGCCAGAGCAAGGGCAGGCCGGAGCCAGGACGAGGGCAGGCAGGAGCCAGAGCAAGAGCAGGCCGGAGCCAAGGCGAGAGCAGGCCGGAGCCAAGGCGAGGGCAGGCCAGAGCCAGAGGGAGAGCAGGCCAGAGCCAGAGCGAGAGCAGGCCGGAGCCAGGGCGAGAGCAGGCCGGAGACAAGGCGAGGGCAGGCCAGAGCCAGATCCAGAGCAGGCCGGAGCAAGGGCGAGGGCAGGCCCAGAGCGAGAGCAGGCCGGAGCCAAGGCGAGGGCACGCCAGAGCCAGAGCGAGAGCAGGCCAGAGCCAGAACGAGAGCTGACCGGAGCCAGGTCGAGGGCAGGCCAGAGCTAGAGTGAGAGTAGGCCAGAGCCAAGGCAAGGGCAGGCCAGAGCCAGAGTGAGAGAAGGCCGGAGTCAAAGCAAGGGCAGGCCGGAACCAGGGCGAGAAAAGGCAGGAGCCAGGGCAAGGCCATAGCCAGAGCGAGAGCAGGCCAGAGCGAGAGTAGGCCGGAGCCAGAGCGAGGGCAGGCCAGAGCCAAAAAGAGAGCAGGCCGGAGCCAGGGCGAGGGCAGTCCGGAGCTAGAGCGAGAGCAGGCCGGAGCTAAGGCGAGAGGCAGGGCCGGAGCCAAGGCGAGGGCAGGCCAGAGGCAGAGCCAGGGCAGGCCAGAGGCAGAGCCAGGGCAGGCCAGCCCAGAGCGAGAACAGGCCGGAGCCAAGGCGACGGCAGGCCAGACCCAGAGCGAGAGCAGGTTGGAGCCAAGTCGAGGGCAGGCCAGAGCCAGAGCGAAAGCAGGCCAGAGCCAGAGCGAGAGCAGTCCGGAGCCAAGGAAAGGGAAGGCCACAGCCAGAGAGGTAGAGCAGGCTTGAGCCAGAGCGAGGGCAGGCCGGAGCCAAGGCGAAGGCAGGCCAGAACCAGAGCGAGAGCAGACCGGAGTCAAGAAGAGGGAAGGCTAGAGCAAGAGCAGGCCGGAGCCAGGGCGAGGGCAGGCCAGAACCAGAGAAAGAGCAGGCCGGAGCCAAGGTGAGGGCAGGCCAAAGCCAGAGCGAGAGCAGGCCGGAGCCAAGGCGAGGGCAGGCCAGAGACAGATCCAAAGCAGACCGGATGCATTATGTAAGGACTCTGCAGCATTATTTAAGGACTCTGCTGTGGTATTTAAGGACTCTGCTGCATTATTTAAGGACTTTGCTGCATTAATTAAGGACTCTGCTGCATTATTTAAAGACTGCAGCGGTATTTAAGGACTCTGCTGCTGCATTTAAGGACTCTGCTGCTGCATTTAAGGACTCTGCTGCTGCATTTAAGGACTCTGCTGCTGCATTTAAGGACTCTGCTGCTGCATTTAAGGACTCTGCTGCTGCATTTAAGGACTCTGCTGCTGCATTTAAGGACTCTGCTGCAGTATTTAAGGACTCTGCTGCAGTATTTAAGGACTCTGCTGCAGTATTTAAGGACTCTGCTGCAGTATTTCAGGACTCTGCTGCGGTATTTAAGGGCTCCTCTGCATTATTTAAGGACTTTGCTTCATTATTTAAGGACTCTGCTGCAGTATTTAAGGGCTCTGCTGCATTATTTAAGGACTTTGCTGCATTATTTAAGGACCCTGCTGCGGTATTTAAGGACCAGGGCGAGGGCAGGCCAGAGTCAGAGCGAGAGCAGGCCGGACGGAGCCAAAGCGAGGACACGCCAGAGCCAGAGTGAGAGCAGGCCAGAGCGAGAGCAGGCCGGAGCCAGGGCGAGGGCAGGCCAGAGCCAGAGCGAGAGTAGGCCAAGGCAAGGGCAGGCCAGAGCCAGAGGGAGAGAAGGCCAGAGCCAAGGCAAGGGCAGGCCGGAACCAGGGCGAGAGGAGACCGGAGACAGGGCGAGGCCAGAGCGAGAGCAGGCCAGAGCCAAAGCGAGAGTAGGCCGGAGCCAGGGCCAGGGCAGGCCAGAGCCAGAGAGAGAGCAGGCCGGAGCCAGTGCGAGGGCAGGCCAGAGCCAGAGCGAGAGCAGGCCGGAGCCAGAGCGAGAGCAGGCCGGAGCCAGAGCGAGAGCAGGCCGGAGCCAGGGCAAGAGCAGGCCGGAGCCAGGGCAAGAGCAGGCCGGAGCCAAGGCGAGGGCAGGACAGAGCCAGAGTGAGAGAAGGCCAGAGCCAAGGCAAGGGCAGGCCAGAGCCAGGGCGAGAGCAGGCTGGAGCCAATGCGAGGGTAGGCCGGAGCCAGGGCGAGGGCATGCAGGAGCCAGAGCGAGAGCAGGCCGGAGCCAAGGCGAGAGCAGGCCGGAGCCAAGACGAGGGTAGGCCAGAGCCACGGCGAGGGCAGGTCAGAGTCAGAGCGAGAGCAGGCCGGAGCTAAGGCAAGGGCAGGCCAGAGCCAGAGAGAGAACAGGCCGGAGCCAAGGCATGGGCAGGACAGAGCCAGAGAGAGAGCAGGCCGGAGCCAGGGCGAGGGCAGGCCAGAGCCAGAGCAGGTCGGAGGCAGAGCGAGAGCAGGTCGGAGGCAGGGCGAGAGCAGGCCGGAGCCAATGCGAGGGCTGGCCGGAGCTAGAGCAAGGGCAGGCCGTAGTCAGGGCAAGGGCAGGCCGTAGCCAGAGCGAGAGCAGGCCGGAGCCAAGGCGAGAGCAGGCCGGAGTCAAGGCGAGGGCAGGCCAGAGCCAAGGCAAGGGCAGGCCAGAGCCAGAGATAAAGAAGGCCAGAGCCAAGGCAAGGGCAGGCCGGAACCAGGGCGAGAGCAGGCCGGAGACAGGGCGAGGCCAGAGGCAGAGCGAGAGTAGGCCGGAGCCAGGGCAAGGGCAGGCCACAGCCAGAGAGAGAGCAGGCCGGAGCCAGGGCGAGGGCAGGCCAGAGACAGAGCGAGAGCAGTTCAGAGCCAGGGAGAGAGCAGGACGTAGCCAAGGCGAGGGTAGGCCGGAGCCCGAGCTGTGGCATAGTGGAGTCAAGTCGAGAGCAGGCCAGAGCCAGAGCGAGAGCAGGCCGAAGCAAAGGCAGGCCAAAGCCAGAGTGAGTGCAGGCCGGAGCCAAGGCAAAGGCAGGCCAGAGAGAGAGCAGGCTGGAGCCAAGGCGAGGGCAGGCTGGAGGCAGAGCGAGAGCAGGCCGGATCCAAGGCGACGGCAGGCCAAAACCAGAGCGAGAGAATGCCGGAGCAAGGGCGAGAGCAGGCCAGATCGAGAGCAGGCCAGAGACAGGGAGAGGGCAGGCCGGAGCCAGAGCGAGAGCAGGCCGGAGCCAGAGCGAGAGCAGGAAGGAGCCAGAGCGAGAGCAGGCCGGAGCCAGAGCGAGAGCAGGCTAGAGCCAAAACGAGTGCAGGCCAGATTCAGGGCGAGAGCAGGCCGAAGCCAAGGCAAGGGCAGGCCGGAGCCAGAGCGAGAGCAGGCCGGAGCCAGGGCGAGAGCAGGCCGGAGCCAGGGCGAGAGCAGGCTGGAGCCAGGGCGAGAGCAGGCCGGAGCAAAGGCGAGGGCAGGCCAGAGCCAGTGCGAGAGCAGGCCGGAGCCAGAGCGAGAGCAGGACAGAGCCAGAGCGAGAGCAGGACAGAGCCAGAGCGAGAGCAGGACAGAGCCAGAGCGAGAGCAGGACAGAGCCAGAGCGAGAGCAGGACAGAGCCAGGGCAAAGGCAGGCCAGAGCCAGAGCGAGAGCAGGCCGGAGCCAGGATATTTGAAAGCAAGCAAACCTCTAATATGGGCCATAGAAGTATGTATAGATTTACATTTCTATAACCTTTATGCCCATATTAGAGGTCTGATAAGTCCTAGGGGGTGACAGATTCCCTTTAATGCTTGTGTCGTGGTTGGCCTCTAGCCCGGTGTCTCATGTGTTGGGTTTGCGCACTCCGGGTCCTCCTGAAGGAGGAAGTAGGATTTCTCTTTTAATTTTGTGCTTTTGGCTTCTTGCCCAGTGATAGGGGCGGATCTCATCCTCTCAGGCCTAGCCCAACCCTAACCCTAGCCCTAACCCTAACCCCAACCCCAACCCTACCACAACCCTAAGCCTAGAGTTTATATTTTACGCCGTTTAGACAACTTTATTCTTCGAGTCAGTGCGATTACAGCGATACCAGAATCATATCGGGTTTTTATGATTGACAGCTGTCACACACTAAAAGACGCATTTTTTCGTAAAAGACGGATTTTCGTAAGACCTTACCTGTAAAATCCTTTTCAGCGAGGGAAGGAAGGGAGACACAGTCATTACTAGTGGGTAGGCGGAGCCCACATAGGATAGAACACCTCAGATTAAAAAAGAGTGTTGTCCGGCCCCTCCAGCTTGGGCTCCTCCTACTCCAGCTCTCCAGTCCGTACACAAGCTAAGGAAGAGCAAATATCACCAGCGGAGCAACATAACCCCTTCTGAAGAACTTCAGAGAAAAAACAAGAGACAGGTTATGCATATAACAGAAAAACCACACAGTCCCAGGTACTACTCACTGGACCTGACCACTGCGATGAGCTGGCAATGCTGGAACAGAGCCTTAGCGCGCCGACCTCAGCCCAGATAATCGCTATCAGAGAAGGGTCACGCTGCATCTGAAAACACAACAACACACTTCTGCCATGGGAGGGAGCTGTGTCTCCCTTCCTTCCCTCGCTGAAAAGGATTTTACAGGTAAGGTCTTACCAAAATCCGTCTTTCAGCAGCAGATGGAAGGAAGGGAGACACAGTCATTACTAGTGGGACGTTCCAAAGCAGTCCAAAAATTAAGGGTGGGAAAAAACCAACAGAGGCAGAATCCCAACAACCTAGAAAAAAGCGCAACTAGCGCTAAATACAAGTTAACGATAACTTAAACTACAGCCGCCTGCAGGACCCTACGTCCTAAGGCTGCATCAGCGGAAGCACTGACGTCCACCTTATAAAACTTTGTAAAAGTGTGGACGGAGCGCCAGGTAGCCGCCCGGCAGAGTTGAGCTACCGAGGCCCCTTGATGAAAAGCCCACGACGAACCCACAGCTCTCGTGGAGTGAGCTCGAATCTTAATTGGACAAGATTCGCCCTTGAGTCGGTAAGCCTCTAAAATGGCCGACCGAATCCATCGAGCTATAGTGTCCTTGGAAGCTCGTTGACCACGCCGACGACTTGCTGGAATCACAAACAGAGAGTCCGATTTCCGAAAACCTTGAGTAATAGACAAATAGAACTTCAAAGCCCGCACTAAATCCAATGAGTGCAAGGCCCGTTCCTTCGCATTCCTCGGTTCCGGACAGAGCGAGGGCAACACAATATCCTGGTTAACATGAAATTGTGACACCACCTTAGGTAGAAAGTCGCCCCGTGTGCGAAGCACCACGCGATCCGGGAGAAACTGCAGAAAAGGAGGTGAGCAAGAAAGAGCCGCCAGTTCAGAAACCCTTCTCAAAGAGGTGACTGCCACTAAAAAGGCAACCTTCCAAGAAAGCAAAGAAAGGCTAACGGAGTCCATAGGCTCAAAAGGCCCATGTTGAAGAGCCTCCAAGACCAGATTGAGCCGCCAAGGGGACACAAGCGCCTTCCGCGGCGGAAACTGACGGGTTACCCCGCGAAAAAAGGAACGAACGTCCCTACGCGAGGCGATAGCCTTCCGAAACAGCAAGGACAAAGCAGAAACCTGACCCCTCAGAGTGCTAACTGCCAAACCCTTGTCCAGGCCATACTGCAAAAAGGCCAACAAATTGGGAATGGAAAAAATCCTCGGGTTCCTTGAAGAACCCGAACACCTTGAAAAGAAGGCCTCCCAAGTCTTGTGATAGATCCTAGTAGTGGCAGGACCCCTGGCAGCTCGCAGAATGGCAATGACTTCGGCTGAAAAACCTTGACGAGTCAAGATTTCGGTCTCAAGAGCCACGCCGTCAAACGCAGAGACTTCAGGTCCGGATGACGAACGGGCCCTTGGGTTAACAGGTCCGGGAGAGGAAGTGGAGGCGCAGCCAGAAGCTACACCAGCGTCGAGAACCACGTCCTCCTTGGCCAGTCTGGGGCTACTAACATAGCCGGGACTCTTTCCAGTCTGATCCGACGCAACACCAGAGGAAGTAAGGATATCGGCGGGAACACATAGATTAGCTCGAATTGGTCCCACGGAGCCACCAGAGCATCCACCGCCACAGCCTTCGGGTCCTTGTACCTGGACATGAACGTCGGTAACTTGGTGTTGAACCTTGATGCCATCAAATCCACTTGAGGAGTTCCCCAACGGGAGCACAGCTGTGCAAAAATTTCTGGGTGAAGACTCCATTCTCCGGGATCCACCTTCTCGCGACTGAGGAAGTCCGCCGTGATATTCTGAACTCCCGGAATGTGAATCGCAGAGATGGCTGGCACCTTGGCCTCGGCCCATACCAGGATCCGAGACACTTCCATCATGAGCCTGGAGCTCCTCGTTCCACCTTGATGGTTGATATACGCGACCGCCGTCGCGTTGTCTGTCTGCACTCGGACTGGCAGACCGTTTAAAGGGACCGTCCAGTGTTGGAGGCAAAGGAAAATCGCCCTCAATTCCAGGATGTTGATCGGCAGGACAGACTCTTCCGACGACCATACTCCCTGAATCCAGAGATCGTTCCAGACACCCCCCCAGCCTGACAGGCTGGCATCGGTGGTTATGACCGACCACCTCGGAAGGAGAAAGGACTTCCCCAGGGATAACGCTTCCGGACGTAACCACCATTCTAGAGACTCTCGCACCCTGTGGGAGATGATGACACTGCGATCCAGCGAAGCCTGTGATCGATCCCAACGGTTCAGAATGAGCATTTGGAGAGTCCTGGAATGAAATTGGGCAAACGGAAGTGCCTCCATTGACGCCACCATCAAACCCAAAAGGCGCATACACCTTCGAAGGGACATTGCTGTCGAAGACTTCATAACCTGTACATGTCGAAGAAGACTTGCTTGCTTGTCTGGAGGCAGGGACACCACTGCTCGTACCGTGTCGAAATGCATCCCCAAAAACAGGATTGACTGCGACGGTTCCAGAGACGACTTCTTCCAATTGACCAGCCACCCGAAGTCCTCCAGGAGCTGAAGGAATAGATTGCGAGCCGTCACCGCCTCCTCCTTTGAGGACGCCACAATCAAAAGGTCGTCCAGGTAGGGAAGAAACGTAACCCCCTGTCTTCGAAGGATCGCCATGAGAGGTGGCAGAATTTTTGTAAAAACTCTGGGCGCCAAGGCCAACCCGAATGGTAGGGCCACAAACTGGAAATGGTCCTGACCTATGGCAAAACGAAGGAAGCGTTGGTGGGCCCTTCCGACGGGAACATGCAAATAAGCGTCGCGAATGTCGATTGACACCAAAAAGTCGTTCTGTGACAGGGCCGCCACAACCGAGCGAAGCGACTCCATGCGGAATTTCCGGGTGCGGACATGCCGATTCAATCTTTTGAGATCCAGAATGGGGCGAAATTTGTCCTCCTTTTTGGGGACCACAAAGAGGTTTGAATAAAACCCTCTTCCCCGGTCCTCCGGCGGAACCGGTACCACCACACCCTTCAGCAGAAGGGAAACGACCTCCTGCCGTAGAGCGGCAACTAGCTCGGGCTCTGACGGAATGCGAGATCGGCAAAACCTGTCCGGGGGTCGAGAAAGAAACTCTATGAAGTAGCCTGCTGACACAACCCGCGTCACCCAGGCGTCCGAAACGCGGGACGCCCAAGTCGATTCGAATAGGAGCAGGCGACCCCCCACTCAAGAGCCCTCCAGTGAAAACCTGGCGTCAGTCCGCCTTAGCGGGCTTTTTGTCAGCTTCCCGCTTGTCTTGACGGAAGCTCTGTTTTCAGGGAGTGCGGGATTTCTGAGAAGCCTTTTTTCCTGAAAAAGAGGGACGACCCGATCCCCAAGAGGGCTGACCGGACCGTCCCCTGGACCGAAAGGGGCCGCCGACTACTACCGGCACTAGGCCAGCTTAGGGAAGCTTTACAAGCACACATGGATCCTAGCACCGCTCTGAATCCATGACCCGCGGCCTCGTAGATGGATTTCGCCGCCATTCTGTCCAGCGGATCCTGCGGACTCGCCTTCCTTTTAACAGGCAGTAATGAGGATTTGCTAAGCTGGGATAAAGGGACACTTCAGGAGAAGGAATCCAATTATCAATCAACTCCGTGGAACACGGATACAGTGTCAAAAAACCGTGTCCCCTGAAAACGTTTATCTGGACACAGGCGTTCCTTCTCCACTGCCCCATTAAGCTCATCCAGAGATGGTAATGCCAAGCGCGACCTATGCGACTCCTGAAACATCCGGGCCGACTTACCAGGACGTCTAGTTACCTCCTCCGGAAACTGTAACGCCTCCCTCATGGCTCCAATAAAAGCCTCTGCACGGCCCAAAAAAGAGGCAGAGTGCCCCTGCCGATCCTCCTTATCCGAATCGGACATCTCCCCATCTGAGCTTGAAGGGGAACCCTCCATAACAGAGATCTCCGAGTCGCTGCGCGGGGAGGGCAGTACCGGCCTGTGGCGCTTCCTGCCATGAGAGGATCTAGCTGACACCCAATAACCTAGAAGGTCAGACAGGCCATCAATAGAACGAGTGAGGGCCTCCATTTTGACCACTGCCCCATCACCGAAACCCCCGACCGCTGCGCTTGACGCCGTCGAGGACTCCTGCGTGTCAGACACGCGAGACTGATCCTGTAGCGGACCTGGGATCTGACATGCCCTCACACAGTATATGGCAGGTTAAACCTGTCAGCAAGTAGGACAGTGTGGTTTCTTAAAAGAAAGCTGAAGGGTTAAAGTTCTTAAATAGAGAGCTACCCCAGCTGACCCCCAATTAAGGGATAACCGCCTAATAAGGGGTTAATGTCGCAGACTCCCCACAACCTCTGTGAAATGAAAAGGATGTGCGAGCCCCAGACAAAAAAAAGGAACCTCTATATGAGGTAATAGCTGCAGGACAGCACAGTCTGCCACCTTATTGTGCCTCAGAAAGGTGCCCTGCGCTGAGGGGGTGAGGGGTTAAGCTTCTGCCCTGACAGGCAGAAGCGACTCACCCAGCTGGCCGCGGTGCAGTGTTCCTTCGGTCTGTCGGGAGGAGAGGAGAGTGAGGAGCCCGATGGAAGCCGTTCAGTAATGGCCGCCGCGCTGTGAGGAGAGAGAAGCCGGAAGAGGAGGGGCAGGAGAAAACGCGCGCTCAGAGCGCTTCCTGCCCGCGAAAGACCGGGAAGGCGCGAAGCCACGCCCCCCGCCGGCTTCAAAAAAAGCGCGCGCGACTCCTCCGCTCTCCGCTCCTGCCCCGCTTCCATGTCCTGCAGGCATCCACCTGCGGACAAAAAAACACAAGTCACCACCTGAATACATGTAGCAGCGGCTGCCGCAGCAGCCGCTGAAGCACTCAAAACACATTAACATGCTGAGTACTCACCCAGCTGAGCGCCACAGGGACCCCCAGGGATTTGTGGCGCTGTGCCCAAGCTTCCCCCCAGGGCGGAGAACGCAGTGACCCCAGATGCGCGGTTTGCGTCCCCGCCAGGGAAGCATCCCTCATCCCCCGGGGCCGGCAGGGTTCTGCAGGGACCTCTCTCAAAGGGTAATGCAGATCCGCCAAGGGAGGGGTGGGGGTCCAGCAGCGCTGAGACCCCTGAGACCTCAAGACCACGGGGGTCCAAGTCTCTGTCCGATAAAAATAAAAAAATTTTCTGAGGAGCTGCTTCCAGCAGCGACCATCCTCTGTGACCTCAAATTTTAGACTGGAGAGCTGGAGTAGGAGGAGCCCAAGCTGGAGGGGCCGGACAACACTCTTTTTTAATCTGAGGTGTTCTATCCTATGTGGGCTCCGCCTACCCACTAGTAATGACTGTGTCTCCCTTCCTTCCATCTGCTGCTGAAATCTAGTTTTTGCATCGCCATATTTTGAGAGCTATAATTTTTCCATATTTTGGCCGACAGAGTCATGTGACGTCTTGTTTTTTGCGGGATGAGTTGATGTTTCTATTGGTGCCATTTTCAGGCACGTGACATATTTTGATCGCTCTCTATTCCGATTAATGGGAGGCAGAATAAACAAAAACCAACAATTCAGGAATTGTTTTTTTTTTATGCTGTTCCGCGTGTGGTAAAATTGATAAGGTAGCTTTATTCTTCGGGTCAGTAATTTTACAGTGGTACCACATTTATATCGATTTTCCATATTTTGGCGCTTTTACACAATAAAAGCTATTTTATAGAAAAAATAATTTTTTTGCATCGCTTTATTCTGAGAGCTATAACTTTTTTATTTTTAGGCTGATGGAGCTGTATGGCGGCTTGTTTTTTGCGGGACAAGATGACGTTTTCAGTGGTATCATTATTATTTATATTCGTCTTTTTGATCGCGTGTTATTCCATTTTTTGTTTGGCGGTATGATGATAAAGCATTATTTTTTGCTTTATTTTTTATTTATTTTTTTTACCATGTTCACTGAAGGGGCTAACTAGTGGGACAGTTTTATAGGTCAGGTCATTCCAGACGCGGCGATACCAAATGTGTGTACTTTTATTGTTTTTTTTTTCATAATAATATTTATTGATGGGTACATTATATTTTTATTTTTGGTGGATTTTTTTTTTTTTTTTTTCTTCACTTTCTGACACTTTTCTTACTTTTATTCTTTGTCCCACTATGGGACTTTCACTTTTTTTATTCTGATCGCCTGTATAGCATAGGGATGGAGCACCAGCCCTGTGCTATACAGGCTGTCAGCGATGCAAATGCAGAATATACTTTGGTCATGCACTGCGCATGCCAAAATATCTTACTGCTGTCTGGTGACCCAGATGTTGTCATGACGACATCGGGTCGTCATGGCAACATCCAGGAAGCCGCGGCAGACATCGCTGGACGCCGGCAGGAGAGGTGAGTATCCCGATCACCTCCCATTGCCCCCGCAATGCTGCGATTGACTCAGCTGCGACAATCGGCTGACACCCGGCGGCGATCGCGCCCGCACAGCCTGTGTGCGGGCGCGATCACAAAGACGTACTAATACGTATCAGGCTCTTAAGTCCCATGGCGCAGATACGTATTAGTACGTCTTGAGCTTTAAAGGGGTTAAACTACAACTCCAATGTCAGCCCCTAATTCAATAGGAACCAAAGATCTGAAAACAGAGAATGATAATAAAATAATTTGTCCACATAAATGGCAAAACTACCCAAAAATGGAGCCCCATAAAGATGTCCCAACTTGACCTCCCCCACCCACCTATCGTCAGCAATTTCTCATTTAGACAAGGGGTTGTGCTGAAAATGTCTTATTACAGAGTGTTCCCGGCAATCCATGATAAATCCGGTGGATACATTATAAGTATACCAAAGCTTAAAAGTAAAGAGCGACTTACCTGGACTCGTCCTCTTCCAGCTGTCAGGTTATAGTGACACAAGATGGCAGCAGTGTAGAAATTTATACATTCTATTCCAATTGTGATGTCTATGATGTCATGTGCATAGTGATGTCATAATAGCCATCACTGTCATTTCAAATTTACAACCGCAAGAAAAAGTTGATTTCATGGTTTAAGAAAAAATATGGTGGGTAATTGCAGCCTGTGATTATTTTACATATTGTTATTAATATTTGTCATGTCCTTCACTGCTGCCTCCTGCACTGCTTTTTATATACTGTTTATTTTAATAATGGACAATTCACAAGCCCTGCATGTAGAATATATAGTTAATGGCCTCTGTTGAATGACTAGATGCCTATTAGAGCAATAAGATATACTCTATGTCTACAATCTTTTGGCTGAGTCTAAGGGCTCATACTCATCTGCGTTTAAATCACACGAGTGCAATCTGATAAAAAAAAATTGGATTGCACTCTGACTCCTGTTATTGAATGATTATGTGTTCATCTGTGATTTTTTTTTTCCCAGCTCAGATCGAACTGAGAAAAAAAAATCACAGCATGCTGCAAGTGGCTGCATATATCAGACGAGACTCGCCAATGCAAGTCAATGTGTGCGAGAAGAAAAAAGCACAGCAAACGGACCATGCTTATGCCATCCATATAGCGTCCATATAATACGCATCTATGTAACACCTTTCAGTGACTGTGGCGGCATCTCAGCACACAAATCCTGTATCTCAGATCTTTGTCTGGCCTTGTCTTCTGTGTTTTGGCCATCATGCCAACAAGACAAGGGTGATTGAGGCAAGAGACATGCTGGTGAGAGGGTTGTTGGCTGCTGTGATGCTGGTAATGGAGGTGGCTGCCAAGATGCTGGCACTGAAGATGGCTGCCATGATGGTGCCACTGTAGTTGGTGGTGGTTGCTGTGATGCTGTGACTGGAGGTTGTGGTGATGGCTGCTGTGATGCTGGTACTGGAGGTGGTGGTGATTGCCGTGATGCTGGCACTGGAGGTGGTGGCTGCCGTGATGGTGGGTCTGCTGAGTGCCCTTCTTGGGGGGGTCTAATGACCGGGTTTTGTTGTCCTCAGAAAGTTGCCACCTTTCAAGGAATTAAAAGATGGCCATCGGTAAATTTGGTGGCGCAGCGGCAGACAAAACAATTTGGAGGGCAGCCCTGGTCTGGAGCCTCAATAAAAAGGGAACGTGCCTGAAATAACGGGCCAGGCTTAGACAAAAACTCTCATCATCATCACTCACAGGTATTCCCATGTCACGTACGCCAGTGATGGTGGGGCGGTAGCGATGCTGGCTTATTGGTGCATGAGGGGAGGTGTCGAGGGGCTGTGGTGTACTGGTGCTCTCCGCAGGCTCTTCTCCTTTCTGGCCCCCAGCTCCGGCCTCCATTTCAGATTCCTCTCTGGCTTCCAGCACCTCCGGGCTACAGGTATTTCCCTTTTTGGTCCAGTCAGATCTGTAAGGTCAGGGATGACAGAGAAAAAAGCATTTTTAATATGCAAAATAATAATCAAACCATTACAACAAATAAAACTGAAAAAGATAGCCACTTACGGGTGAAAATCTAGGACTAGGGTCAAAAACTGGAGCCGGTCATAATATAGGTATGGCCTTTCTTTTTAAGAGCCACATCACCACTCTTCCTACCCTGTTGTCGCTCGCGGCGGCACTGGTCCCGGCAACTGCTCCATAATCTTGTCACTACACCCACTGGAAAGAAAAGTGGAAGAGATTATATACAATTTTTATAGGTAAAGGATGCTGTATGTAATAACATGTATAGTGTGTATTCTAATATCACTGCTAGCAGGGGCTGGCTGGCAAATTTTAGCCTGGGGGCAAGCACACAGCAGTGGTCCATGAGTAGCGGCCCATCCTTAAAGGTCGTTTTCTCAAAAACAATAGTATATTTTAATCAATAGATCTTGGAGTAATAATAATTTCCACAATTGGATGTGATATAATAATGATCCTGTGCTGAGATAATCTTATAAATGTGCCCCTGCTGTGTACTGTGTAATGGCTGTGTCTGACCGTGCAGGAACATGGTCTGATCATACCACATCTCCTGGGCAGGGGGGAGAAAAAGAGGATACAGGCAGGATAGCAGGGGATCACAGAGGATTCTTTTTGTGAGTAAAACATTTCAATGCCTGTTTTTAAACAATATTTTAGCTCAAAGAAAGACTCAGCTGTGATCCCCTGCTGTAATGTATATATACTCTCTTTATATATAGATGATTAGCGTGCACACAGTCTGTAGGTCAAGGTGCAGGTACACGGGATGTGGAATCCCCAGAATCGGCGTAGATTAAATCACCGCACATTCTAGTTTCAAGATGCAAACTAAAGTCTATTTGAAGACACATTTAAGGTGCAGGGAATAATGCAACAGTAAATGAACGTTTTGACCCATCGTTTGCATCTTGAAACTAGAGTGTGCAGTGATTTAATCGATGCTATATACTCTTTTTCTCCCCCCCTGCCCAGGAGATGTGGTATGATCAGACCATGTTCCTGCACAGTCAGACACAGCCATTACACAGTACACAGCAGGGGCACATTTATAACATTATCTCAGCACAGGGACATTTTATTTAAACACATCCAATTGTGGAAGTTATTATTATTCCAAGATCTATTGATTAAAATATACTTTTGTTCGCAGAAAACCCCTTCAACATGTTTATTACCAGCTGCTTCATAGGCTATATTCACACAAACGTATTGTCTAAGTGCTGCCCGTGGAGAAAAATGACAGCACTTGGTCCAGTTCAGGTGAGCATTTAAAACTGGTAATACATAAGCATAATATGTACAATGTCTGACCACTACAACACGGATTTAGGTTGTTAGAGGTGTAATGCAAGTAATCCAAGGTACGCTGTGCTTTTCTACACTCCTAAACAGAGTAAGGCTAAGTGCCCACAATGCAGAAATGCTGAGAATTTTTCCAGAGCGTTTCTGCATCTCCCTGGCAGAAAAAGCGCATGCGGATTCTATGAGTTTTCCTGCCAGGGACAAGCAGAAGTGAAGCGCTCTTCACATGCATTTCCGCATGCGGGTTGTCAAGCGCTTTGCAAGCGATTTTAGCATCACTTGGAAAGTGCTTGACAACTTGGTCACACTATATAAATCCATGCAACCGGTATGGATTTATATAGTGTGACCGTAAAAGAATGGTAAAAAATAAATATTATACTTACCTTCTGACGGCCCCTGCTCTCCTTATCCGATGCGTCCGGTCTTCCCGATGTCTTGCGGTTGTGTAAAAGGACCTGCCATTACGTCATTTAGTCATGTGACGGGTCAAGCGACCGCCGACGTCAGCAGTCACGTGACCTGTCACATGACTAAATGACGTCATGGCAGGTCCTTTTAGACCATCATCAGCTGCCAGGAAGCCAGGACGCATCGCTATGGAGACCGGGGGCCATCAGAAGGTAAGTATAATGTATATTTTTTATTTTAATTCTTTTTTTTTTACAGGTACTATGGTACCCGGGTCTGGAGGAGAGTCTCTTCTTCTCCAAATCCGGGTACCATCCACACATTGAATCGCTAAATATCCGCATGTGCACATGTAGTCATGCGGATATTATGCAATTCAATGCAAGTCAATGGCGGCAAAAACGCTGCGATTACACAAAATAATTGGTAGCGCGGCGTATTTTTCCGCATTGATAATCCACAGCGGAAATTTCCGCAGCATGTGCACAGCAGATGCGGATTATCATTGGGGAACATAGCAGACCTTCTACCAAGCGTTTTTTAAGCGTTTCTGCAGCGGAATTGCCGTTGCGGAAACGCTTAAAAAACGCATAGTGGGCACACAGCCTAAAGGTGGCCACACATAAGCACAGGTCTGCCAGATAGATACCTAGGAATTATTATTTTGTGTATTATTTCCTACATACTTGATCGAGCAAGTCATCAATGTAAAAGTCAACTCCACATTATAGTATATGATGTACGAGTCACTAATTATCATGTGTGTCCCATCTGATGTCTGTGCACACAGTGAACATATTATACCACATACAATACAATATACATAGGAGAATATATGACTGATATATAGAGATGAGCAGCTTCATTTGCAGGACCCTGATCCAATGGTCAGATGAATATTCAGTGGCTGCTGGATAGGAGCCCTGACAGCCTCCTACCTGACACCATTCTCTTTCTCTTCCTTTGATTTGTAGCCAGGCACAAGGTCATGTATGTGTCACGCCAAAAAGATGACATCATGCAAAGACTATAATCAAAAGAGGAGTCAGAGATGCCGGCAGGCGGGAGGAGGCTCGCGGGGCTCTGGTCTGGTGGCCACAGACTACTGACGGGACTGTTTGACCAGTGTCCTGCGAATCAATTCGCTCATCTGTACTGGAATAAGATATATTATGACTACATACATCAGATATTACATACAGAATAGCATGTGACAGTTATATACCACACTATGAGCACAGACATCAGATATTACACCAGTGACATATTATCCTCTGTATAACATTGGATGCCTGTATCAAAGTCCATCACATCCAGTATACAGCATAATATGTGATGGTAAGCGATATACTGGGATACAGACATCACATATTCATACCTCTCAACTCTTGAAGAACAGAAAGGGGGACAGAAAGAGGCTATGCGCGGAAAATTTTGGCCTCGCCCCTGGTCACACCCCAATTCACGCCCATTTACCATTATCTTTCTCGCCCGGCAGGAGGAGTTGTCAGAGGGGCGCTGGTAGTGAGGGAAATTCAGCAGACGGCCGAGACTGCAAGGCCCAGACCCAAATCCAGGACTGTCCACTGTTTCCAGGGCAGTTGGGACTAGAGATGAGCAGATGGATTCCGGGGCCTCCAGTCGAGCATCCAGGTCAGTGCTACCTGGCAGCTGGACTGGAGGCCATGAGTCTCTTATCTTCCGGGCAGTGCGGCCTCATCTGTGAGTCCTGCTCATCTCTTGTTGGGACCTGAGGGTTATTTTTTGTTCCCTCATTCACAGTCGGAGCCGCCAGAACTTTCTCATCTTTATGTAGATTCATTATACGACATCTGGCTTTCTTGTGGTGGCTCTTACTGTATATTGGGGGCTATGCGAGGGCTCATACTGTAGGTAGGGGTGGTGTGTGCTAATACTGTATGTACGGGGTTGTGTGGGGGCTCATACTGTATATAGGGGGATGTCAGCATACTTAAATCTGCTCAATATTAAGTGATAATATAAATATACAAAAAAATATAATTAATATGTTAATATTAATATTGAGCTGAATTAATTTGAACCTATTGGTTCGGACTCCACAACAGTCACGGTCTCTCATGTGGCCCCTTGGGAAAATTAATCTCCCACCCTATTTCAAAGCACTATGTTAAAAATCACACAGACATCATACACACAGCGGGCACAAGCATCACACAGACATCATACACACAGCGGGCACAACCATCACACAGACATCATACACACAGCAGGCACAACCATCACACGGACATCATACACACAGCGGGCACAACCATCACACGGACATCATACACACAGCGGGCACAACCATCACACAGACATCATACACACAGCGGGCACAACCATCACACAGACATCATACACACAGCGGGCACAACCATCACAAGGACATCATACACACAGCGGGCACAACCATCACACAGACATCATACACACAGCGGGCACAACCATCACACACACATCATACACACAGCGGGCACAACCATCACACGGACATCATACACACAGCGGGCACAACCATCACACAGACATCATACACACAGCGGGCACAACCATCACACAGACATCATACACACAGCATGCACAACCATCACACGGACATCATACACACAGCGGGCACAACCATCACACGGACATCATACACACAGCGGGCACAACCATCACACGGACATCATACACACAGCGGGCACAACCATCACACGGACATCATACACACAGCGGGCACAACCATCACACGGACATCATACACACAGCGGGCACAACCATCACACAGACATCATACACACAGCGGGCACAACCATCACACAGACATCATACACACAGCGGGCACAACCTTCACACAGACATCACACACACAGCGGGCACAACCATCACACAGACATCACACACACAGCGGGCACAACCATCACACAGACATCACACACACAGCGGGCACAACCATCACACAGACATCACACACACAGCGGGCACAACCATCACACACACAGCGGGCACAACCATCACACAGACATCACACACACAGCGGACACAACCATCACACAGACATCACACACAGAGCGGGGCACAACCATCACACAGACATCACACACACAGCGGGCACAACCATCACACGGACATCACACACACAGCGGGCACAACCATCACACGGACATCATACACACAGCGGGCACAACCATCACACAGACATCATACACACAGCGGGCACAACCATCACACAGACATCATACACACAGCGGGCACAACCATCACACAGACATCATACACACAGCGGGCACAACCATCACACAGACATCATACACACAGCGGGCACAACCATCACACAGACATTATACACACAGCGGGCACAACCATCACACAGACATCACACACACAGCGGGCACAACCATCACACAGACATCATACACACAGCGGGCACAACATGACATGTATATATTCCCTTCTTCTCCATCATGTCTCCAGTGGCAGTGGTGGGGCCTGGTGTTTGCAATCAGCAGCAGAGTATGGGCTGTACGCAGGAGAGCTGTCAGCCCTGCAGTGTCCCTAAATCCCCTCCCATCCCCCCTAGTCCCGACTGCAGAGCTGCTGGTGACATTGCATGAGCCCCCTCCCATCCTGTAATAACAGCAGGCACAGATGGGAGAGGCTGCGGGTCTCCCCCTCACCTCAGGACCGCACCTTGTTGTCATGTCCTCCGCAGACTTGGCCCCGCCCCCTGACCCCTCACCTCCTCATGCTGTGCGGTCTCTGCACAGTAGAATTCCTCTGCCCTGATGCCGGGGAGGAGCAGAGAGCGGGAGGCGGAGCTACAAGGGGTCACACACAGCATGGAAAGCCTGCGTGTCTGGAGGAAAAGCCCAGTGCCCAGCAGCGCCCCTACCGGGAGAAGAGCTGAGCCGGGCCGGGACTGAGCCCTCAAATCGGGACAGGCCCAGGGAATAGGGGAGGCTTGTTAGCTCTGGATATTATACCCGCCTCCTATTATCCTGTATATAATATGGGATGTCTGGGCCTATAGTATATATATTATACCACCTACAGGCTAATATGTAACTAGTGCACATTACACCTTGAGTACAGCCATTAGATATTACACCAGTCACTTCTTCTCCTCTGCACCATCTGATGTCTGTGCACAGTATATGACATCCAGTATACAGGAGAATATGTGATGGGATATAGGACATACTGTTATACAGACATCAGATGCTATATACTGGATAATAAATGATGGTATATATCAGGGGTGGGCAATTCATTTTCCAGAGGGGCCACATGAGAGAACGTAACTGTTGTGGGGGCCTGAACCAATAGGCTGAAAGGCTGAAATTAGTTCGGCTCAATATTAATATTAACTACAATTAATATAAAATAATATTTATATCACTTAATATTGAGCAGAATTAAGTATGCCAACATCCCCCTATATACCGTATGAGCCCACACACAGCCCCCCTATATACCATATGAGCACACACACAGCCCCCTGTATACAGTATGAGCCCCCACACAGCTCCCCTATATACCATGATCACACACACAGCCCCCTGTATACAGTATGAGCCCACACACATCCCCCTATATACCATATGAGCACACACACAGCCCCCTGTATACAGTATGAGCCCCCACACAGCCCCCCTATATACCATATGAGCACACACACAGCCCCCTGTATACAGTATGAGCCCACACACATCCCCCTATATACCATATGAGCACACACACAGCCCCCTGTATACAGTATGAGCCCCCACACAGCTCCCCTATATACCATATGAGCACACACACAGCCCCCTGTATACAGTATGAGCCCCCACACAGCCCCCCTATATACCATATGAGCACACACACAGCCCCCTGTATATAGTATGAGCCCCCACACAGCTCCCCATTTATTTATTTATTTTACTAACCATATTTTGCAGATTATAAAATGCACCGTATCATAAGACGCACCCCAAATTTTGGTGAGAAAAATAGGAAAAAAATGTTTTTAATAAAATGGTGGTGCTTCTTATAGTCTGCTTTTACG
This sequence comes from Phyllobates terribilis, assembly GCF_046119375.1. Classification (NCBI taxonomy): domain Eukaryota; kingdom Metazoa; phylum Chordata; class Amphibia; order Anura; family Dendrobatidae; genus Phyllobates; species Phyllobates terribilis. The sequence goes on from NW_027362863.1 coordinate 5,231,930, forward strand.
GTAGATTACCCAGGGAAGGGGGCTGCTGTGGTGGAGCAGAGTCGCTGCTCCAGGAAGCTGGCAGCGGCAGGAGTGGGGTGATGCTGTGGACCCCAGGCTGGGAGGGGGATGTTCGACGATGAGCCGGGCTCCGTGCTTTCACAAAATGCCGGCGGATCCCCTGTACTTCCCGTGGTTTTCAATGCTGTAGACTTAGGGAAAATGGCCACCGGAGGCGGCACATGCTTAGGTTGAGACCTCGGGAGACAAGATCTCGGTGTCACGATCTCAATCTGCACATGCGCCGCCTCTGGTGGCCTTTTTTCCCCAAGTTCACCGCATTGAAAACCATGGAAAGTGCGGGGGCTCCTCCGACATTTTGTGAAAGCACAGAGCCCGTCGCACAGCCAGACACCCACCTTCCCAGCCTGGGGCCCGCAGCATCGCCTCATTCCTGCCGTCACCAGCTTCCTGCAGCAGCGACCCTAAAATGCCGCTCCCAAATGCCCCGGTAAACTACATTCAGATTATAAGACGTACCCCCATTTTCCCAAAAATTTTTGGAGGAGAAAAGTGCGTACTATAATCTGAAAAGTACAGTATATAGTGCTATTAATTCCACAGCAGATTACAGACATTATTCCTACATACAGTATGCACCCCACATAGCCCCTATATACAGTGTAAGCCACCACATAGCCCGTATATACAGTGTGAGCCCTCATATTCCATCCTATATACAGTATTAGCCACCACATAGCCCCCTATATACCGTATGAGACCCACATAGCCTCCTATACATATTATGAGCCGCCACATAGCCTCCTTTGTACAGTATGAGCCCGCATATAGCCTCCTATATATAGTATGAGCCCCCTATGTACAGTATGAGTCCTCACATAGCCTCCTTTATACAGTATGAGCCCCCACATAGCCTTCTACTGTATACATATTATTAGCCGCCACATAGCCTCCTATGTACAGTATGAGTCCCACATAGCCTCCTTTATACAATGTGAGTCCCCACATAGCCTCTCTATATATTGTCAGACCCCACGTGGCCTCTTATATACATTATGAGATCCACATAGCTTCCTATATACAGTGTGAGCCCCCACATAGTCTCTCTATATACAATATGAGCCCTCAAATAGCCTCCTATATACAGTATGATTCCCTCATAGCCTTCTATATGCAGTGTAAGGCCCCACATAACCTCTTATATACAGTGTGAGGCCTCACATAGCCTCCAATATACAATGTGAGCCCTCACATAGCCTCCTATATACTATATGAGCCCTCACATAGCCTCCTATATACTATATGAGCCCTCACATAGCCTCCTATATACTATATGAGCCCTCACATAGCCTCCTATATACTATATGAGCCCTCACATAGCCTCCTATATACTATATGAGCCCTCACATAGCCTCCTATATACAGTATGAGTCCTCACATATCCCCCTATATGCAGGCACACATTCCATGCACATCCGAAAAAAAAAAAAGAAGACATACTCACCTCGCTCTCATTCCCCCGCGGTCTGTTCTTTTCTCCGGTGCACTGACTCTCCACACAGCAGATGTGATGTCGTGATGTCATCATGTTGGCTGTGTCAGTCGCAAAAGCTGATCTGTGGAAGTAGGAGCCAGTGGCTCCGTCTTCCACCAATGTATTCACCACACTGCAGATAGCAGTGATATTGGGATAGGGGAGAGTATGGTGTGGTCCGTGCACCACAGTTTTCAGCCCTTCGGCTGTCTCAGTCCGCGGGCTGAACTTTGTAGTTACAGTATTATATATACCAGACATGGGTAGAGTTCAGATATACTATACACACATTACCTGTACATAACATCTGTTCACACAGTATACCACATGCATACAATATATATTAGAATACATGACTAGTATATAATATACTGTCACTATAGACATCTGATGTTGTATAGTAATGTGTATTTTTTTAAAACATCTGATGTGTGTATCACAGTAGATGATAGGCTAATCTGTATACTAGATGTGGTATATTATGTACAGGGATATACACTGCACTGCAGCCTTGCAGCGCTGGGGTCCTGGGTTCAAATCCCACCAAGGACAACATCTGCAAGGAGTTTGCATGTTCTCCCCGTGTTTGCGTGGGTTTCCTCCGGGTTCTCCAGTTTCCTCCCACACTCCAAAGACATACTGATAGGGAATCTAGATTGTGAGCCCCGATGGGGACAGCGACGATAATGTATGTAAAGCGCTGCGGAATATGTTAGCGCTATATAAAAATAAAGATTATTATTACTGAACACACCTGTACCTGCCTACAGGACCTCACATATTATATATGGGGCCATATAGTAGAATATGACGTGCTGTAGGTTCAGCTGTAATCAGTCGGTGCAGGGTCTCGTATTGTGATGTCTGTGGTCTCTGCTGGGACTAAGTGTGATTTATTGCACCAGACTGAACTTTTTGCACTGACAGGAGGACCCTAATCTGCATGAAAGTTCAGCCTCCTGCAATAACTCACACGGAGCCCCAGCAGCTGGCCCTCTGATTGGACAATATAGAATCCTGGGTGAATTTATGAGAAGGTGAGCACAGTCCCGCTTCCCCCTCACTGCAGACCTCCTGACCTCATACTGACTGAGACCACTGAAGTCTCCGATCCACAGGCTCCTGTCCGGCTGACTGAATCAGTTCCAGCTGCGCTGTGTGACGTCACTTCAGCAGACTCAGCCACACAGCGTGCAGGGGGTGTATCTGCATCTCTGCCATGTGGCCGGGTTGGCAGCTGAACATAGTCATTTGGTAAATTCTAAAAAGTTCATTTTTTTTCTCACTAAAGTGCACTCTGCACCCCATCTTGACTGAAATAAACAGACATGTAGAAATTTTTGCAAACTTATTAAAAAAGAAAAACTGAAATATCACATGGTCATAAGTATTCTGACCCTTTGCTCAGACACTCATATTTAAGTCACATGCTGTCCATTTCCTTGTGATCTTCCTTGAGATGGCTCTACTCTTTAATTGGAGTCCAGCTGTGTTTAATTAAACTGGTAGGACTTGATTTGGAAAGGCACACACCTGTCTATATAAGACCTCACAGCTCACAGTGCATGTCAGTCCAAATGAGAATCATGAACTCGAAGGAACTGCCCAAGGAGCTCAGAGACAGAATTGTGGCAAGGCATAGATCTGGCCAAGGTTACAAAAGAAGTTCTGCATTACTCATGGTTCCTAAGAGCACAGTGGGCTCCATAATCCTTAAATGGAAGAAGTTTGGGACCACCAGAAGTCTTCCTAGACCTGGCCGTCCAGCCAAACTGAGCAATCGTGGGAGAAAAGCCTTGGTGAGAGAGGTAAAGAAGAACCCCAAGATCACTGTGGCTGAGCTCCAGAGATGCAGCAGGGACATGAGATAAAGTTGCACAAAGTCAACTATCACTGCAGTCCTCCACCAATAGGGCCTTTATGGCAGAGTGGCCCGACAGAAGCTTCTCCTCAGTGCAAGACATATAAAAGCCCACATAGAGTTTGCTCAAAAACACATGAAGGACTCCCAGACTATGAGAAAAATAAGATTCTCTGGTCTGATGAGACGAAGATAGAACTTTTTGGTGATAATTCTAAGCTGTATGTGTGGAGAAAACCAGGCACTGTTCATCACCTGCCCAATACAATCCCAACAGTGAAACATGGTGGTGGCAGCATCATACTATGGGGGTGTTTTTCAGCTGCAGGGAAAGGACGATGGTTGCAATTGAAGGAAACATGAATGCGGCCAAGTACAGAGATATCCTGGATGAAAATCTCTTCCAGAGTGCTCTGGACCTCAAACTTGGCCGAATGTTCACCTTCCAAGAAGACAATGACCCTAAGCACTAAGCTAAAATAACAAAGGAGTGGCTTCAGAACAACTCTGTGACCATTCTTGACTGGCCCAGCCAGAGCCCTGACCTAAACCCAATTGAGAATCTCTGGAGAGACCTGCAAATGGCTGTCCACCAATGTTCGGCATCCAACCTGATGGAACTGGAGAGGATCAGCAAGGAAGAATGGCAGAGGATCCCCAAATCCAGGTGTGAAAAACTTGTTGCATCATTCCCAAGAAGACTCATGTCTGTACTAGCTCAAAAGGGTGCTTTTACTCAATACTGAGCAAAGGGTCTGAATACTTATGCCCATGTGATATTTCAGTTTTTCTTTATTAATAAATTTGCAAAGATTTCTACATTTCTGTTTTTTTTCAGTCAAGATGGGGTGCAGAGTGAACTTTAATGAGAAAAAAAATGAACTTTTTAGAATTTACCAAATGGCTGAAATGAAGCAAAGAGTGAAAAATGTAAAGGGGTCGGAATACTTTCCTTACCCACTGTATATGATTTTCACAATAATCTTGGGGAAATTAAATTTATTAGAAAGATTTTGAGAAAGGGGGACTTCAAATACATAAGTAGGGCCATAGCAGTGATGACTTAGCCCAGGAACTTAGGACCTTATATTGTCTATTCATATATAGTTTAGTCTACATTTTGGCGTTGTTTTACATCCATACAAATTTAGGGGTTTATTTTTGAAAAAATGGGATGGGGTCCATTTAATTTTCTTAACAGCTGAGGGAAAGCAGTGGGCAATCTGGGAAGGGGCCGCTATTCATGGATCTTCCCAGCTTATTAATAACAGCTCACAGCTGTCTGCTTAGCCTTTAATGGTATTAAAAAGGGGGTATCCCCCAAAAAATTATGTGGTGTCCCACCTAGTTTTAATAACCAGCAAAGGTTAAACAGACATCTGCAGGCTGATAATAAAAGGCTGGGAAGGGACCATGGATATTGGCCTCCTCCCTGACTAATAACATGAGCCCTCAGCCACCCCAGAAATTCTGGTGCTTATTCTCGGCTCTTCCCACTTGCCCTGGTGCATTGGCAAGTGGGGTAATGGTTTTGGGGTTGATGTCAGCTGTTTGATGTTTGCTGACATCAAGCCCAGGGGTTAGTAATGGAGAGGCGTGAATAAGACATCCCGATTACTAACACCATTAGTTCAAGTGAAAAAACTCACACAGAGCAAAGACCTTTGTTTGAACAAAACACTCAATGACCCTCTTTTACACATTTCTTAAGATCCACATAAAAATAAAAAAACAAAGTAATCCTCACCTGTCCGCAGATAATCCATACTGATGATGTCGAACAATGATCCCCAGATCTGCTACATCTGATTGGTGTGTTGAGCGGTTGCATGAGTATGTAACTGCTCAGCACGCCAGCTGGAACTCACTGACAGTAGCCTGAGGACGTTCCTGCAGTGACGAGCGATGCCGTCAATAAGGTTGCAACTTGAAAACGCTTTGCTATTTTCTTATAGCCTACTCTTGCTTTGTGGGCCTCCACCATTTTCATTTTCAGAGTGCTAGGCAGCTGCTTAGAAGAACCCATGGCTGCTGTTTTTTGGCACAAGGTTAGAGGAGGCTGGGTTTTTATAAAGTTGGGAAATTTGTATCACCTGGCCTTTCCTAATGATAGTGAACAAGCCATAACCTTTAGGGTATGTGCAGATGGTCGGTGTTGGCTGCTCTTTGAACGCAGCATACTTTATGCTGCGTCCAAAGCGTTGCACGCAAGTGAATCCGCATGTGTTCAATGAACCATGCGGATTCACCACATCCTATACATTACAGTGATATAATTTCTCTTGCGGAGACTAGGGTCTCTGCAAGAGAAATTGACATGCTGCGGTCTGTGAAGACGCACTGCATGACCGTCTCCACGGGTGAGCTGCAGGAGCACGAAGACGCATAGTGGACATGGGATTTGTATAAATCCCATCCACTATGCTGTAACATCTGGCCGCTGCAGATTGCACGCAGCGCAAGTGTGCTGCATCCAATCCGCAGTGTTTACTGACCATGTGCCCGCACTCTAACAGGCTAATTAAGGTCTGAAACCTTGGTCAAAGTTTTCTGAGCACACAAATCTCCAAGGGTGCCCAAACTTTTGCATCAGCCCATTTTCCTTTGTGTAATTTTTAAAATGTAAAAAATTACAAGATTTTTTCTTGCCTAAAATACAAAGGAAATGTGTCATCTTTAACTTTAGCCCTTTTATAGAGATCATTTCATCTTCAACTTGCTTTACTGTTCACAATAACAGTAATTTTTTACCAAGGGGCCTAAACTTTTACATGCCACTGTAAGAGAAACACATCGTTATTTACATTACTCGTAAAACCGCATGGCACTGTACACATAAAGGGATTATTGCCTTCAAGGGTAGGAATGCTGCAGAACAGTCCATCACTCTTACATTCCCTCTTTGGACATGGTCATCCTCGACCATTCTGGAACCTGGAAGACAACACACAGCATATACAGTGGGGGCCCTTGAAAACGCACACTGCAGCCGCAATACTCGCTGCCTCTGTCAGGCCTGAGGCTGTGGTACTAACCGTGGAGGAGTCATTGCTGGACATGAGCTTCCCGCTGAGGGCTGAAATATTGGATGTGACATCTGGTCATCTGGTCAATGACTTTGTGGCACCCCTGAGGGTTCAGTCGCCACAGAGGTACTGCACCTCACCCAGAAGTGTGGCATCTCCTTCTCTCAGGTAAGGCAGAAGTACTGCCTGTGGCACGGTGGTGCAGTGGTTAGCACTGCAGCCTTGCAGCGCTGGGGTCCTGGGTTCAAATCCCACCAAGGACAACATCTGCAAGGAGTTTGTATGTTCTCCCCGTGTTTGCGTGGGTTTCCTCCGGGTTCTCCAGTTTCCTCCCACACTCCAAAGACATACTGATAGGGAATCTAGATTGTGAGCCCCGATGGGGACAGCGACAATAATGTATGTAAAGCGCTGCGGAATAAAGATTATTATTATTAAAGATTATTACTGCCGGGGACCCCAACACCTGCACTCAACACTGCACTACTCCAGGCCGGCTGGAAGGGCATTATGCACTTCTTTTGCTGCCCTGTCCCTGGCTGGAGTGGGGGGAACCAAGGAGAGGGGGAACCAGTAGTGGGTGTGGGTGGAGGACGTAGGACAGGGGAGCGCTTAGAGAATAGATATAAAAAAGGAAGCCATCTTAGTTGGAGCAGTGCAGTTCAGCCAGTGAGTAGCAAGGAGAGAAGGGGAGCAGAGTCTCTTCAGGAACTCTGCTCCATTGTGGGCCTAGTGAGAGAGGCCCAGGAGAGGAGTGGGAGCAAGGGAGGAATGCTCCGGGAACAGAAGGGATCCCAGGGGGTACAGTGAGTGCAGGACGGCACCTATACGCCCGAATCTGCCAAGAATCAGAGGGATCAGGCCGCAGGAAGGGAACTGGTCCCTGGACCAGCCGTGTTACTCCAGGTCTCGGCTGGAAAAACCGGAGGCTTCTGCACTTCCATGGTGTAGTTGCCACAGCCTCACCCTGCCGTGAAGGGCATCAAGTAGGTCCGGGAACTCCAGGTTGCCCAGAAGGGACTTCAGAGCACCCGATCGGGACTGTGTGTGGGGAGCGCAGGGCAGGAGTGAGAAGACCCAGCGCGTGAAGTCAGTCAAGGAAGGAACATAAGAAAGGGGGTCCCGTTAAGTGCTTCTAATCTACCTGAAGGAGTGCTGAGCCCCTGCCTGGCAAACGCAGTGCGACGCGGGAGTCTGACACCTGGACAGTGTACCCGAGGAACCTTAAAAGAACTGTTAGTAAACTCGGATTACTGCACTCCACTGTCTCTGTCAGTTATTTCCATCATGCTACCGTGCCTGCACTACAATGCCCAGCATTACCATCTGCAACTACCCTGCCCCGGGGGCCCGCTCCGCCTGTGGGGAGCAGAAACATCCCAGCTGCCATCCCATCACCCCCGGAGGTCTGCAGCAGCGCCGGTATTCATTACCGGGAAACACAGGTGGCGTCACGAGACAAACTGTTAACAAACCCCCTTTTAAAGAGCGACCCCAGAGGATGGGCCCGGGAGCCGACTGCCGTGACATCCTACAAAGAAGGTAAAGGCCCGGGTACCAAGTTTCCCCCTATATCCCCCCTGGGCGGGTCAACTTCACCACCTCCTGGGTGCTCGAGTTGGGCTCTCACCCATTTCTCCCACTCCTTCTTAACCTCAATGACCTTCACCACCCATCTGGCCTTAACGGGGTCCAGAGCTCGTGTCTCTTCCATGTACTGCTGTGGCCAGGGAATGAGGGCTGGTTCCCAGGCTGATAACTCTCCAGGACGCTGAGGTGTACTTACCACCAGAGCTGCCAGCATAGCTTTCAGTCACCCTGCCTGGTCGCAGGATCTTGGTCACGCTGACACTGCTGCCTCCGCCTTGGAATCGGGTTCTGGTTTTGGGGACTGTGGGCGAACCTTTGTCTTGAGGTCAGGCATTGGATCCTGGGCCTTCCCTGGACCTTGGTTGGTGCCTCTACTGATGACAGTTCACCCAGCTGCATCTCTTGCTCCAGCTGCGTCATCTTCCTTTTCCACTTGACCTTTCCGGGCCCACCGCGGAGCACAATGCCGTGGCACCGACCATCACTTTCAATAGGTAAACCGAAGCACTCTATCTTCTCTTGCCACTTTACCTCCTCATCAACAATGGTCCCAGCCCACTCTGCCATGGGTGTGCTCTTACGTTGCTCTGCCCATTCTTGGGGGAGGCCACTTCTGGCTCACCTGCCCGTTTCCTGGGAGTCTCCACCCGTTCTCCCTTGGCTTGTTGCAATGGGCGTGGTTTCTTTTTCTTCCACCGTGCCCTTCTTACGCACACGATGGGACGGGTCCGTCTCACTCTTTCGTGTCACTCACCGACATCTTGCAGTCTCTATCCATTAACCCTATCCTAAAGACTAAACCTATTATTCTCATCTTATCTCCTGTACCGTTGCTAAGCCACTTAACTATATGAACAGTACTTCGCTGTTATAAGTTTTGTCCAAATAGTGTATATACGAGTACTTATATATATCAGTTTATCATAGTGTAAAGCGTTAGAAGTTTCGCACTCCTAATTAGAAGATGTAGTGCATAGAAGGAATATCAATAAGATCCAGAAAGGAAACCTTTGGCACTGTAGATATGACACTTGAGATGCAGAGTAAATTCATTAGTACATTTATTCGCGACCGACATATAGTTTATCATATACTTATCTTTTTTTAAATCTTTAGATATTATTAATAAAGTGTTTAATTGAAAATATAATAAATAAGGTTAATGTCAGATGAAACACATTGATGAAATGATATGTAAAATTAGACTAAGAATGGAGTGGTAATGGTGGACATTAGGACCCTGCGCTCTCATGAGCAGCATAGCTGAGCTCAACGTTCCTTCCAGACACTGGTGGACTAAACGTGCACAGACACCGTATTACGGAGATCTCCCCTCCTTTATCAGTGGCACCAGGAATTTTATGTGACAGTAACTGGAGGTGGCTATGACCACTACGCATGTAGCCTTACAAGGTTGGTTTTATCTCGTCACATCTTGCATTCAGTGACACACTCCTACCTGCTTTATTGCTGATCTTTAGGAGTACGGGGGCGACTTGCATAGTGACATGCTTCTGTACATGACACGGATGAGATGGTGTTTTGTTCCTACAGATGGCTGTGATCTCACCCGTACTATAGTGATGGAATACATCAGCCGCCCATCAGATGACAGCTGCAGTGATACAGAATGAGGGGATAGCACTTATGTTATCAGACATCAGCCACAACATGTGAGAACCGCTCATATGTTTAAAGGGAACAGACAAGTCCACCATGTACGAGGGTGTGTCTTCAATAACCAATCACAGATCCATGGGCTCCAATCAGAAGGGGTTTTACATCGCAGGCAGTAGTAAAGGGCGCAATGTCCCGCATAGCAGCATTGGTGGTGCCAGACTGCTGTCATTCAGGTGACGCACACTGAAGCCCTGGTTCCTGATCTACAAGCCGCAGGGATATAGCAGAGCACATCCCATTCATAGCATGATGCTATCTGCTGAGGGACAATAGAAGACAACTACAGCACATCTAGCATCTCTGCTCAGCAGCGGGGGTGAGCTCCTGTGTTCTCTCCCTTCTATAGTACTGGTTCAGCACCACAGTGGTTGGCAGCTCTCCTCTGGGCACTACAGTCCTAGATTCAGCACCACAACGGTGGGCAGCTCTGATCTGGGCAGTACTGTCTAGATTCAGCACCACAGCAGTGGACAGCTTTTATATGGGAAGAACTGTCTAGATTCAGCACCACAGCAGTGGACGGCTTGTAACCAGGACGTTATAGTAACATTTGCTTCAATACCACAACGTTGGAGGGCAGTGCCATCCAGGTTCAGCACCACGCTAGTGGACAGCTCTGGTGCTTCTGGATACAACAGTTTCAGCACTTCTACCTTGGACAGCTCCAGCATCTTCACCTCTACCTTGAAGGTCCCAGTGCCCGCCAGCCTGTCTATCAGCCGTGCCCGCCTGTCAACTGGCCGTGCTCATCCGCTGTGCCTTTCAGCTTCAGCCATCAGTCCCATGGGAGTCGCCTGCTCTCACAAGGTCGGTCCCAGAGTGGCACCTGGTTCACCTTCCCGGTCCCTCCTTGGTTCACAGAGTCGACTAAGCCGCTGTGTGGCCAGGGTCGGTCCGGGTAGGCACTTAGTTACGCCCCTCTGATCCCTCCTTGCATCACAGCACAGAGGTTCCACCACCCGGATTCGTAACAGAATACATTTTGTTATATAATAATTTTGTGTTCAAAGATCAATACTACCTACAGAAGAAAGAGGTGGCAATGACCGCAGCTTGGGCCCCATCTTACGCCAATCTCTCCTTGGGATTTTGGGAGTGTGAATACATCCGATTCCAGAACATTGAACATACGTCATTGGGATCAGTGATATCTTGGATGAGATTCATAGACGATGTGTTGTTTATTTTGCAGGGCTCCCATGAGGAACTTGAAAAATTCTTAAAATATCTAATTGACAATGCATTGAATATTAAGCTAACCCATCATATTGATCAAAAGAAAATTGATTTTTCGCATTTGGATATTCATGTTGATGACCATGGACAGTTGCATACAAATATTTATCACAAGATTACTAGTGCCAATGCTTTCTTGCATGCCAAATCAGTCATCTGGCACATGTAATACAGGCAATGCCATCTGGACAATTTATTAGGGCACATCGTATTTGTGACCAAAACAAAGCTTTTGAAGAATAGGCATGTGATATGACCAGTAGATACTTACAATGTGGTACAAAATGGAAATTATTCAACAGGCCTACTATCGGGCCAAACACGCCAATAGACAATATCTTCTCATTACTAAAAAGAAAAAGGAATCTGATGGGCATGTTCAATTCATCACGAATTATCATTCGAGGTGGAAGGAAATTAGTAATATCATCTCCAAATTTTGGCTAATTCTCCAACAGGATCAGACAATACTTCCTTTTCTATCAAATCGTCCATTGATTATGGCTAAACGTAATAAGACACTACGTGATATACTAGTACATAGTCATCATGTACCTGATACATCTTCATATACACTGCTCAAATAAATAAAGGGAACGCTCAAATAACACATCCTAGATCTGAATGAATGAAATATTCTCATTGAATACTTTGTTCTGTACAAAGTTGAATGTGCTGATGACAAAATCACACAAACATCATTAACCCCTTAATAACATCTGACGTACTAATACGCGTCTGTGCCCTGGGACTTAAGAGCCAGACCCGTATTAGTACGTCATCGTGATCGCGCGCGCACACAGGCTGTGCGGGCGCGATCGCCGCCGGGTGTCAGCTGATTGTCACAGCTGACACCCGGTACTATGTGCGGGGAGCGGTCCTGCACCGCTCCCAGCACATTAACCCCCGCGATGCTGCGATCGAAGTCGATCGCGGCATTGCGGGGGCAAGGGGAGGTGATCGGCGATACTCACCTCCTCTTCCGGCTTCCAGCGCAGTCTGCAAAGGCTTCCCGGGTGTTGCCATGACGACCCGATGTTGTCATGACAACATCCGGGTCACCAGAGAGCAGGAAGATTGCTTGGACATGCGCAGTGCATCTCCAAGCAATCTTCACACTGTGCACTTCTGACAGCCTTCAAGGCATAGGGATGGTGCTCCATTCCTGTGCCATGCAGGCGATCAGAAAAAAAAAAGTGAAAGTCCCAGAGTGGGACAAAGTAATAAAGTGTATAAACTGTGTGAAAGTGGAAAAAAAAAATGTGCAAAAATATTATAAAAAAATAAAAAAAATAATACACCAAAAATAAAAATATAATGTACCCATCAATAAATATTATTATAAAAAAAATAAAAAAAAAAACAATAAAAGTACACATATTTGGTATCGCCGCGTCCGGAAAAACCTGACCTATAAAACTGTCCCACTAGTTAACCCCTTCAGTGAACACGGTAAAAAACAAAAAACAAAAACGAAGCAAAAAACAATGCTTTATCACCATACCGCCAAATAAAAAGTGGAATAACACGCGATCAAAAAGACGCATATAAATAAAAATGATACCTCTGAAAACGTCATCTCGTCCCGCAAAAAACTAGCCACCATACAGCTCCATCAGCCGAAAAATAAAAAAGTTATAGCTCTCAGAATAAAGCGATACTAAAAAATATTTTTTTCTATAAAATAGCTTTTATTGTGTATAAGCGCCAAAACATAGAAAAATGATACAAATGTGGTACCGCTGTAAACGTACTGACCCGAAGAATAAAGCTGCCTTATCGATTTTACCACACGCGGAACAGAATAAAAAAAAAAAAAAAAAACAATTCCTGAATTGTTGGTTTTTGTTTATTCTGCCTCCCAAAAATCGGAATAGAAAGCGATCAAAAAATGTCACGTGCCTGAAAATGGCACCAATAACAACGTCAAGTCATCCCGCAAAAAACGAGCCGTCACATGACTGTCTGCCAAAATCTGGAAAAATTATAGCTCTCAAAATATGGCGATGCAAAAACTAGATTTTACAAAAAATGCGTCTTTTAGTGTGTGACAGCTGTCAGTCATAAAAACCCCATATGATTCTGGCATTGCTGTAATCACACCGACCCGAAGAATAAAGTCGTCTAATCACTTATACCGCACAAGGAACGGCGTCAAAAATAAACTCTTGGGTTAGGATTGGGCTAGGGTTAGGGCTGGGTTTGGGGCTAGGGTTGTGCTGGGGCTAGGGTTGTGCTGGGGCTAGGGTTGTGCTAGGGTTAGGGCTGGGGTTGGGATTTTTTTCAAAAGTAAGAAAAAAAGATGACGATATGGCGACTAGTGTTGAGAGCAAGTGCTCGCTACTTAAGTTTGCATCGGGTGCTCTGGTATGCATTGAGTATCGTGGGTATTTGAGTGACATGCTCGAGTCTCTGCCCCATATGCTTCGCGGCCAAAAAACTTTACGGGGATTGCCTGCCATGCACGAGCGATCCCCGCATGTTTTTTTTTGGGTGTCTAATAACCGTGAAACATGCGGAGCAGGGACTCAAGCATGTCACTCGAGCACACGCTGTACATGGTGCATACCTGAGTACCCGATGCAAACTCAAGTAGCGAGCACTTGCGCTCAAGAATAATGACAACTTATTCAATATGATGACCTAATGTAAACAAATTCTGTGCCGTACCTCTGGGTTCAAAATGTTCACTATACACCTTAATAAAATCCTTGAGGGGTATAGTTTCCAAAATGGGGTCACTTGTGGGGGAGCTCCAATGTTTGGGCACGCAGGGACTCTCTAAATGCAACATGATATCCGCTAACAAATTGAATGGAAAATCGGCTCAAATTGTTAGCGGACACCACATTGCGTTTGGAGAGCCCCTCTGTGCCCAAACTTTGGAGCTCCGCCACAAGTGACCCCATTTTGGAAACTAGACCCCCCAAGGCACGTTTCTAGATGCATAGTGAGCACTTGGAACCCCCAGGTGCTTCACAAATTGATTCGTAATAATGAAAAAGTGAAAAAAAAAAAAAACACTTTTTCATTTTTATGAATCAATTTGTGAAGCACCTGGGGTTCCAAGTGCTCACTATGAATCTAGATAGGTGCCTTGGGGGGTCTAGTTTCCAAAATGGGGTCACTTGTGTGGAGCTCCAAAGTTTGGGCACAGAGGGGATCTCCAAACGCAATGTGGTGTCAGCTAACAATTTGAGCCGATTTTCCATTCAATTTGTTAGCGGATACCATGTTGCATTTAGAGAGTCCCTGTGTGCCCAAACATTGGAGCTCCCCCACAAGTGACCCCATTTTGGAAACTAGACCCCCCAAGGCACCTATCTAGATGCATAGTGAGCACTTGGAACCCCTAGGTGCTTCACAAATTGATTCGTAAAAATGAAAAAGTGTTTTTTTTTTCACTTTTTCATTATTACGAATCAATTTGTGAAGCACCTGGGGGTTCCAAGTGCTCACTATGCATCTAAAAAGGTGCCTTGGGGGGTCTAGTTTCCAAAATGGGGTCACTTGTGGGGGAGCTCCAAAGTTTGGGCACAGAGGGGCTCTCCAAACGCAATGTGGTGTCCGCTAACAATTTGAGCCTTATTTTCCATTCAATTTCTTAGCGGATACCATGTTGCATTTAGAGAGTCCCTGTGTGCCCAAACATTGGAGCTCCCCCACAAGTGACCCCATTTTGGAAACTAGACCCCCCAAGGCACCTATCTAGATGCATAGTGAGCAGTTGGAACCCCTAGGTGCTTCACAAATTGATTCGTAAAAATGAAAAAGTGTTTTTTTTTTCACTTTTTCATTATTACGAATCAATTTGTGAAGCACCTGGGGGTTCCAAGTGCTCACTATGCATCTAGAAAGGTGCCTTGGGGGTCTAGTTTCCAAAATGGGGTCACTTGTGGGGGAGCTCCAAAGTTTGGGCACAGAGGGGCTCTTCAAACGCAATGTGGTGTCCGCTAACAATTTGAGTCGATTTTCCATTCAATTTGTTAGCGGATACCATGTTGCATTTAGAGAGTCCCTGTGTGCCCAAACATTGGAGCTCCCCCACAAGTGACCCCATTTCGGAAACTAGACCCCCAAAGGCACCTATCTAGATGCATAGTGAGCACTTGGAACCCCTAGGTGCTTCACAAATTGATTCGTAAAAATGAAAAAGTGTTTTTTTTTTCACTTTTTCATTTTTACGAATCAATTTGTGAAGCACCTGGGGGTTGCAACTGCTCACTATGCATCTAGATAGGTGCCTTGTGGGGTCTAGTTTCCAAAATGGGGTCACTTGTGGGGGAGCTCCAATGTTTGGGCACACAGGGGCTCTCTAAACGCAACATGGTGTCCGCTAATTATTCAAGCAAATTTTACAATCAAAAAGTCAAATGGCGCTCCTTCCCTTCCGAGCCCTACAGTGCGCCCAAACAGTGTTTTTTCCCCAAATATTGGGTATCTGCGTGCCCAGGGGAAATTGCACAACAAATTTTGCGGTCCATTTTTTCTTGTTACCCCTGTGAAAATAAAAAAAATTGGGTCTAAAGTAACATTTTTGTGAAAAAAGTTAAATGTTCATTTTTTTCTTCCACATTCAAAAAATTCCTATGAAGCACCTGAAGGGTTAATAAAGTTCTTGAATGTGGTTTTGAGCACCTTGAGGGGTGCAGTTTTTAGAATGGTGTCACTTTTGGGTATTTTCTGTCATAAAGACCTCTCAAAGTGACTTCAAATGTGATGTGGTCCCTAAAAAAATGGTTTTGTAAATTTTGTTGGAAAAATGAGAAATCGCTGGTCAACTTTTAACCCTTATAGCTCCCTAACAAAAAAAAATTTTGATTCCAAAATTGTGCTGATGTAAAGTAGACATGTGGGAAATGTTATTTATTAACTCTTTTGTGTGACATATCGCTCTGATTTCAGGGCTTAAAAATTCAAATTTTGAAAATTGCAAAATTTTCAAAATTTTCGCCAAATTTCCGTTTTTTTCACAAATAAACGCAAGTGATATCGAAGAAATTTTTCCACAATCATGAAGTACAATATGTCACGAAAAAACAATCTCAGAATCAGGGGGATCCGTTGAAGCGTTCCAGAGTAATTACCTCATAAAGTGACAGTGGTCAGAATTGTAAAAATTGGCCCGGTCATTAACGTGCAAACCACCCGCGGGGCTTAAGGGGTTAATGGAAATCAAATTTATTAACCAATGGAAGCCT
Organism: Phyllobates terribilis; assembly: GCF_046119375.1. Lineage (NCBI taxonomy): Eukaryota > Metazoa > Chordata > Amphibia > Anura > Dendrobatidae > Phyllobates > Phyllobates terribilis. The sequence continues at coordinate 5,248,058 of NW_027362863.1, forward strand.
GGATTTGGAGTCACCACCAAAATTAAAGTGGAAAAACACACTACAGGCTGATCCAACCTTGATGTAATGTCCTTAAAACAAGTCAAAATGAGGCTCAGTATTGTTTGTGGCCTCCACGTGCCTGTATGACCTCCCTACAACGCCTGGGCATGCTCCTGATGAGGCTGAGTATTGTGTGTGGCCTCCACGTGCCTGTATGACCTCATTACAACGCCTGGGCATGCTCCTGATGAGGTTGCAGATGGTCTCCTGTGGGATCTCCTCCCAGACCTGGACTAAAGCATCCACCAACTCCTGGACAGTCTGTGGTGCAACGTGACGTTGGTGGATGGAGCGAGACATGATGTCCCAGATGTACTCAATCGGATTCAGTTTGGGGAACGGGCGGGCCAGTCCGTAGCTTCAATGCGTTCATCTTGCAGGAGCTGCTGACACACTCCAGCCACATGAGGTCTGGCATTGTCCTGCATTAGGAGGAACCCAGGGCCATCCGCACCAGCATGTGGTCTCACAAGAGGTCTGAGGATCTCATCTCGGTACCTAATGGCAGTCAGGCTACCTCTGGCAAGCACATGGAGGGCTTTGCGGCCCTCCAAAGAAATGCCACCCCACACCATTACTGATCTACTGCCAAACCGGTCATACTGAATGATGTTGCAGGCAGCAGATCGCTCTCCACGGCGTCTCCAGACTCTGTCATGTCTGTCACATGTGCTCAGTGTGAACCTGCTTTCATCTGTGAAGAGCACAGGGAGCCAGTGGCAACTTTGCCAATCGTGTTCTGTGGCAAATGCCAAGCATCCTGCACGGTGTTGGGCTGTGAGCACAACCCCCTTCTGTGGACGTCGGGCCCTCATACCACCTTCATGGAGTCGGTTTATAACTGTTTGTGCAGACACATGCACATTTGTGGTCTGCTGGAGGTCATTTTGCTGGGCTCTGGCAGTGCTCCTTCTGTTCCTCCTTGTACAAAGGCGGAGGTAGCAGTCCTGCTGCTGGGTTGTTGCCCTCCTACGGCTCCCTCCACGTCTCCTGGTGTACTGACCTGTCTCCTGGTAGCGCCTCCAGCCTCTGGACACTACACTGACAGACACAGCAAACCTTCTTGCCACATCTCGCATTGATGTGCCATCCTGGATGAGCTGCACTACCTGAGCAATTTCTGTGGGTTGTAGAGTCCGTCTCAAGCTACCACAAGTGTGAAAGCACAACCAACATTCAAAAGTGACCAAAACATCAGCACAGAAAGCATTGGTACTGAGATGTGGTCTGTGGTCCCCACCTGCAGAACCACTCCTTTATTGAGGGTGTCTTGATAATTGCCAATAATTTCCATCTATTGTCTATTCCATTTGCACAACAGCATGTGAAATTGATTGTCAATCAGTGTCGCTTCCTAAGTGGACAGTTTGATTTCACAGAAGTTTGATTTACTTGGAGTTATATTCTGTTGTTTAAGTGTTCCCTTTATTTTTTTGAGCAATGTATATTTGTCTCAAAAGGCCCCAAATGGGGCACATGGAAGTGTGGCAACTGCAAAGAGTGCAGATATATTGAAAAAACAAATACCTTTCAGGATTCGATGGGTGAGTAGGCTTACAAGATTCTGTATTTCATTAATTGTAGAACATCTATGGTCATCTATCAAGCCACATGTTTCTGTGGACTCATCTATATTGGTATGACAACTCGGGAGCTTAGGAACACATCAAAAATATTAGGGCAGCGGAGAAAATCTGTCAAGGTGGGTGCTATTTCTCAACCTAAACCTTTGGCGAGACAGTTTCGGAATTGCTACCCTCATCAATGTCATCTCTTATGTGTCAAAGGGATTGCCCGTCTGTATCCTGGGAATAGGAGGGAAAATCTAGCCAAAAAGCTGGCCCAGACTGAATAAATAAATAATAAATAAAAAAGTAAATGGATCACCACTCTAAGAAGTATGACCCCCAGAGGTTTAAATGAACAGTGGGGATTTTCGAGTTTTCTTTAAGTATACACTAGGATTTTTGGCATATTCTCATCTTCAGTGTCTTGTCCTTATTATCAATCGAATAATATAATCAATATATATCATAGTGCATTTGATTGAATAAACATATATACATGTATTGTTGGCTTTATTGTACAGTACATATAGAGAGTTTATAGTGTGTTTATTCACTTTTACATATACACATTATATAAGCAATAATATTGTGTATGCACGCATTAACTATATTACATATAGAACTTTTTCTATATTTCATACAATTCTATTTTGGCACGTATAATTATATTTAGACTTTGATGCTGACCCGCACTTTTTCCCTTTTCTAATATGGCTGCAGGGTCGCTGTGCGCCACACTGCGCATGCTCCGGTGTGCTCTCGTACCCGATACTGGGATGTTTTCATTGAACTGCGACCTTTGTACATCACCGAAACACGACCATTCGGTCGCAGACGAGACGGCTATCCGGACGCGTGGGACAGTAGAGGCGTCCGATAATATGGCGTCCTTGATTTGTAAGTAACCACAGCTGTAATCACCCTATAAAACATCGCCTCTTCCTCCTCCACCTCACTTCCTAATGAATCGGTAGCGAAACGTGTGTTGAAGCATGTGGAAGGGGTGATGATGTGCCTCTGGATAGTACGTTTGACGGGAGCTAGTTACCCCATCCGCAGATGTCCAATCTTCTTCTGTAGGCCCCTGACATGGAAAGGCTTTTCTTACACTGGGGTAAATAAAATATGACTATCGCACAGTGTCTCCAAGATGAACTTAACTTTTATTCTCACAAGCAGGTTTTATAGAGAATCACACAGGCTATTTTTAACACCCATTGTTCTCACCAGATAATACCCACAGAAGGCTCCCAGACAGCAGTTATGCAACAACCCATTAATCAGCACATTGTCTGTTTGCCATTGCTAAGTGAGCACTGGAAGGTGGGGGCCAGGAGTGCTTCGGCCCGACTTGGCTCAGTACTGCCCCCAACCCAAACATAGATGCGTTTGTGTGAACAAGGAAACGTTTAGTTGAATCGGGTGCGGCCAATATCGGGGTATTTGTGAGAGCATCCTTTAGCTGGCGGAAGGCTTCCTCACACTGGGGGGTCCAGGTTACCTGGCGGGGGAGGTTCTTATGTGTCAGATCAGTGAGGGGCTTGGCAATGCTGCTGTAATTAGGGACAAATTTCCTATAATACCCCGCTGTTCCTAGAAAGGCCATGACTTGGGTTTTAGTACGTGGGGTGGGCCACTTGGCTACCGCCTCAATCTTGGCGGGTTCCGGTCGTTGTTTTCTACCCCCCACCCAATGTCCTAAATACTGAACCTCTGCTTTGCCTATGTGACACTTGTTGGGGTTCAGGGTGATTCCGGCTTTGTGGATCCTATCCAATACTGTCTCTAGGTGATTAAGATGCTCATCCCATGTCGCGCTGTAGGCGACGATGTCATCCAGGTAGGCACAAGCATAGTCCTGGAGACCATCCAGAAGCCAGTCAGCCAGCCTCTGGAAGGTCGCGGGGGCATTCTTCATCCCAAATGGCATAACCCGAAACTGGAATAAGCCAAACGGGGTGACAAATGCAGACTTGGGAATAGCATCAGGACTTAGGGGGATCTGCCAATAGCCTTTGCATAGATCGATGGTGGTCAAATACTTTGCCCCAGCCAGCCTGTCTAACAACTCGTCCACACGCGGCATGGGATACGCATCCGTCACAGTTTTCTCATTTAGCTTGCGATAGTCTACACAAAACTGGGTAGTCCCATCTTTCTTAGGCACTAACAATACAGGGGACGCCCAGGGACTATCTGACTCCTCAATGACCCCTAAAAAAAACATCTCCGTATCTCTTGTCGCATCCCTTCTCGTACAGACTCCGGGACGCGGAAGGGGGTTGTCTCAGGGGGGTCTGATCTTGTGTCTCAACCTTGTGTTGTGCAAGTCGGGTGAACCCCGGTCTCTCTGAGAACATCCTCTGCCGCTGCCTCAGCAATGTCTCAGCCTGCTCTCTCTCCCGGGCCCCTAGGTTTTCTCCTAAGTGTACCTGGTCCCAGGTTTTCGACTGAGTCTTCTCACCAAAGACATCAGGCAAGGGAAGTCCGGCTAAATCCTCTGCTTCGGGTGCGCAGATGGCAGCTACCTCTTCAGGGCACTCCCGGTAGGGCTTCAGCGTATTCACGTGGAACATGCGGATAACCCTGGGGTCGTCACAATCGGCGACATTGTAGGTGGTGTCGGCTATTTTCCCCACTACCCGGTAAGGCCCCTGCCATGCGGCCTGGAATTTGTTCTGCCTAACCGGTTCTTGTACCAGGACCTTCTGTCCTATCTCGAAGGTGCGTTCTTTAGCCCTCTGATCGTACCATACGCGCTGGCGCCGTTGGGCCGCCTGCATGTTCACACGCACAGCCTGAGTCAACTCCTGCAGGCGGTCCTGGAGTTCCAGCACGAAGGGCACGATAGGGGTTCCTGCTATGGTTTCCTCCCCTTCCCAGAGCTCTTGCACTAAGTCTAGGGGCCCCCTCACCCGCCTCCCATATAACAGTTCAAATGGGGAGAACCCCGTAGATTTTTGGGGCACCACCCGATAGGCGAACAGGAGGTGCGGCAAGAATTTCTCCCAGTCCCTGTAGGTCCGGGTGAACGTCCCAATGAGTTGTTTTAACGTTCCTTTAAAGCGCTCACACAACCCGTTGGTTTGCGGGTGGTATGGGGCGCTTCTAATGGACTTTACACCACACAGTCTCCACAGTTGGCTGGTCACCTCTGCCGTAAATTGGGTGCTCTGATCCGAGATAATCTCCCGGGGAAATCCAACCCGTGAGAAAACCTGGAGCAGGGCAGCCACCACCGTCTCTGCCAGTATGTTAGGTAAGGCAACCGCCTCTGGATGCCGCGTGGCGTAATCTATCACTGTCAATATATACCTTTTCCCTGACGGACTGGGTTTGGCTAACGGCCTTATCAGATCGACCGCTACTCGGCTAAATGGCTCCTCCACAATGGGAAGGGGGTGTAATTTGGCCTTGCAGCGATCTCCCCTCTTGCCAATGCGCTGGCAACTGTCACAGGTCTGGCAGTACTGACGAACATCATGGGATGCCCCTGGCCAAAAGAAGTTTTGTGTCAGACGATACCTGGTGCGGCTGACTCCGAGGTGCCCCGCCAAGAGTATGTCATGAGAGATTCGCAGCAACTCCTGCCTATACTTTTTGGGAACTACCAGCTGTAGTTTTACAGTGGGGCTCGTCCCTGAGTGAGTTTGCTCTGTAACCCTGTAGAGGAGTCCCTGATGCCATATAAACTGTTCACTTTCCAATACCCCTCTCCCCTCTTATGCCTTCCCGCGATACCCCTGCAATGAGGGATCCTCTAGTACCTCCCTCCTAAATTCTGCTGGGGTGTCCCATGAAATGTGTCTGGCTATGGGAATACGTGAAGGGCTGTAGTGTCTTACCTGGGCCTCCTCCGAGTGTGATTCCGCCTCCGCAGCTTGAGCTTGTCTCCGGGTAGTCACAGGATATGTGTCAGACAGGGGGGCGACCGAGAAGGAAGACAACATGGGCCCCAAGTCATTTCCCAGCAGGACATCAGCAGGCAAATCCTTCATCATGCCGACCTCGACAAGGCCATCCCCGACCCCCCAGTTCAGGTGAATCTTGGCCGTGGGCAGTCGACGCATGGCTCCCCCTGCTACACGGACCGCCACTGTCCGACCCGTCTTTTGGTCTTGGGCGAGATGCGACTTCACAAGGGTCAGAGTAGCTCCGGAATCTCTTAATCCTTGCAGCCGTTTACCATTAATCCACACCGACTGTCGATGTTGTTGTCGATTATCCGCCTGGGCTGCCTGCACAGGGTCCAGTTCATGCAGCACTCCCTCTATCTCTTCCATCCCATAATTAGCCATGCCACCGATGCCGGGTCGGCTTCACCTTGATAGCAGTGTACAGCGGCCCGGTTGAAGGTAGTCGTTTCCGGTTTTGGCCACTGGGTGGGCTGGGTCCAGTTGGGACAGTGTCTCTGCTGGTGACCCAGCTGATGGCAGGTGTGGCATCGCACCCCAGGAGGACTCTGGTAGGTCGGGGTATTGGTGGGTCCCCCGCCAAGCTTCTGTGGTTTAGGGGCCTCCAGACCCATGGGAGGGCCCCTTGAGACAGTTTTGGACCCTGACAATTGGGCCCTCCTGGCATCATAATGTTCATCGGTCAGCCATGCGGCCTCCTCAAGAGTCGTCGGTCCCGAAGCCATTCTTGCGTCTCGGGAGTTAACCCAGTAAAGAATCGTTCTAACGCGATGAGCTGTAGGACGTCCTCCTTCGTGTCTGCTTTGCTACCTTGTACCCGCTGTAGCAGTGACCGCCATAGTTTACAGGCCCATTCAGCATGAGTATCCGTTTCCCGTTTTGTGGTTTTGCGGAACTTTTGACGGTATGCCTCTGGTGTTAGTGCATACCGGGCCAAGATCACTTCTTTGACTCGCTTATAGTCCATACAGTCCTTATCCGATACAGTGCGATAAGCATCCGCTGCTCGGCCCGTCAGCTTGCTGGCCAGAATCTGGACCCAATCCTCCGGCTCCACTTTATGAAGGGTACACTGCCGCTCAATGTCCTGCAGAAAGCCATCAATGTCTTCCTCTGCCTCCCCCAATGTCGGAAGGCATTGTATTGGATCTTTTTGTGGCTTACCCCTGCGAGGAACCGGGGAGGAAGCCAGGGCTCCCCCTGCTCGCTGTATCTCCTCTCTCCGTTCTGCCATCTCCATCTTGGCTAGCTCTATCTTGGTCCGCTCTGCCATCTCCATCCTGGCTAGCTCCATCCACTCTGCCCTCTCCATCTCCATCTTTTTATCCAGATCAGTACGCACATCAGCCATCAACTTATCTATGATCTGTACTGCCGGGTTGGGAGCATAAAGTGCCAGTCTGCTCTTTACCTCCCTCTGGAATTCAGTCTCTTCCACGTTCTCACTGGAGGTTGTTGCATTGTTGAGCTCCATAATGGCTGCTATCAAATCCGCTTTTGTTTTGTTGCTGGCGGTTAACCCTCGAGCTTCCACAAGGTCCTTCAACGTATTCCTCTTTAGCTTCTGGTAGATGTCTTCCATTCAGTCCTTGGCTCCTGAAGAAGATGGACCGCATCCCACCGCTGCCACCAGTGTGACGGGAGCTAGTTACCCCATCCACAGATGTCCAGGAGTGCTTCGGTCACATCACAAAATGTCCAACAATATGTGATCCACAATATTCACCCCACTTTATAACATTATGTCCCATTAGCTGCATAGGCGCTACGACAACCCCCATGTGGCAAAATCTTGGAGTACGGGGTTGATCCATCAGAGTACGTAATAATATGTACAAATTAAACTTTTTATGAACTTATTTCTGTATTCTTTTTTGCATTATGACATTTGATATTGCATGGTGATAACTTTTACTGTTAATCCTATGATCTGGATAAGGCATAGTTCCATACACATATAAATTTTCCTTTTTGCTTAAATAATGTAAATACATTTGCATATGCACATACATATATACAGTACAGACCAAAAGTTTGGACACACCTTCTCATTTAAAGATTTTTCTGTATTTTCATGCTTATGAAAATTGTACATTCACACTGAAGGCATCAAAACTATGAATTCATGTGGAATTATATAGTTAACAAAAAAGTGTGAAACAACTGAAAATATGTCTTATATTCTAGGTTCTTCAAAGTAGCCACCTTTTGCTTAGATGACTGCTTTGCACACTCTTGGTATTCTCTTCATGAGCTTCAAGAGGTAGTCACCGAAAATGGTTTCCACTTCACAGGTGTGCCCTGTCAGGTTTAATAAGTGGGATTTCTTGCCTTATAAATGGGTTTGGGACCATCAGTTGTGTTGTGCAGAAGTCTGGTGGATACACAGCTGATAGTCCTACTGAATAGACTGTTAGAATTTGTATTATAGCAAGAAAAAAGCAGCTAAGTAAAGAAAAACGAGTGGCCATCATTACTTTAAGAAATGAAGGTCAGTCAGTTGCAAAAACCATCAAGTGCTACAAAGATACTGGCTCACATGAGGACCGCCCCAGGAAAGAAGACCAAGAGTCACCTCTGCTTCTGAGGATAAGTTTATCCGAGTCACTAACCTCAGAAATCGCAGGTTAACAGCAGCTCAGATTAGAGACCAGGTCAATGCCACACAGAGTTCTAGCAGCAGACACATCTCTACAACAACTGTTAAGAGGAGACTTTGTGCAGCAGGCCTTCATGGTAAAATAACTGCTAGGAAACCACTGCTAAGGACAGGCAACAAGCAGAAGAGACTTGTTTGGGCTAAAGAACACAAGGAATGGACATTAGACCAGTGGAAATCTGTGCTTTGGTCTGATGAGTCCAAATTTGAAATCTTTGGTTCCAACCACTGTGTCTTTGTGCGACACAGAAAAGGTGAACGGATGACTCTACATGCCTGGTTCCCACCGTGAAGCATGGAGGAGGAGGTGTGATGGTGTGGGGGTGCATTGCTGGTGACACTGTGGGGATTTATTCAAAATTGAAGGCATACTGAACCAGCATGTCTACCACAGCATCTTGCAGCTGCATGCTATTCCATCCAGTTTGTGTTTAGTTGGACCATCATTTATTTTTCAACAGGACAATGACCCCAAACACACCTCCAGGCTGTGTAAGGGCTATTTGACCAAGAAGGAGAGTGATGAGGTGCTACGCCAGATGACCTGGCCTCCACAGTCACCAGACCTGAACCCAATCGAGAAGTTTTGGGGTGAGCTGGACCGCAGAGTGAAGGCAAAAGGGCCAACAAGTGCTAAGCATCTCTGGGAACTCCTTCAAGATTGTTGGAACACCATTTCTGGTGACTACCTCTTGAAGCTTATCAAGAGAATGCCAAGAGTGTGCAAAGCAGTCATCAAAGCAAAAGGTGGCTACTTTGAAGAATCTAGAATATAAGACATATTTTCAGTTGTTTCACACTTTTTTGTTAAGTATATAATTCCACATGTGTTAATTCATAGTTTTGATGCCTTCAGTGTGAATGTACAATTTTCAAAGTCATGAAAATACAGAAAAATCTTTAAATGAGAAGGTGTGTCCAAACTGTTGGTCTGTACTGTGTGTGTGTGTGTATATATATATATATATATATATATATATATATATATATATATATATATATATATATATATATATATATGTATGTAACGGGGCAGGTGATGAAAGAACTGTTCCACGGTGCAAGGATCGGAGAGTCGTAACTAGGTGCCTCACAGAATCCGACCTTAGATATACGGCAGCTTAACGTCTCCGTGATCCAAGGAGGGACGAGGAAGGTGAACCAGGTGCTACTCCAGTACTGACCTCGGATGATTGGCAGCTGATTCCCAGAGACAGGAGGCAGACACAGACTGATACCACTGATGGACAGGCAAGAGGTTTCGGCCGATAGACAGGCAGGCGGGCACGGCTGATAGACAGGCTGGTGGGCACGGCTGATAGGCAGGCAGGTGGGCACGGCTGATAGAAAGGCAGACAGGTGGGTACATGTACTGGGACCAGGAACTAAAGAGAGTGTTAACCACAAACAAACTAAGTTGCACAAGCACCTCCATATTGGAGGAGGTGCCTTAAATAGCCAGAGTCCTCCGGCCATTGGCCGGGGACACTTTAGGATGGTGCACGCTGTCCCTTTAAGAGGAGGGGAGCGCACGCACACCTTAAGCACAGTGCCCAGGCATCTGTGCACTGTGCGCGCATGCCGGGCTGAGTCAGCGTGGAGAGAGGGGGGCCCTCCGGCGTCTCTGCCAGGGAAAGAGGGTAGGAGGCAGAGACGCCGAAGCTACAGTACCCCCCTTTATGCCCCCTCGTTTTTTAGGCCTGCAAGAAATTTCTCCAGGAGGAGAGGGGTATGGATGTTCTCTCTGGGTTCCCAGGATCTCTTCTCAAAACCAAACCCCTTCCAATCTACAAGAGAAAAGGTCTTTACTCTTACCCTCTTGGTAGCCAGGATACTCTCTACTTCAAAAACGTCTGCAGAGCTGACAGGAGCAGGAGTAGTTCCCGAATCTTTGGAAAATGGACTAGATGTTTAAGGAGAGACACATTAATTTACGACCTATGCCGTAATAGTATGGCACAGGTCATATTCCCCTGTTTAGCGCAGGCTCTGGCTTTGAGCCCGCACTAAATCGGGCACATGTCAGCTGATCTATACAGCTGACATGTGCCCGCAACAGCCACGAGTGGAATCGCAATCCACCTGCAGCTGTTAACTAGTTAAATGCCACTGTCAATCTCTGACAGCCGCATTTAACATCGCCAAGCCGGAGGCGCATCACTTTCCCTGCCCATCGGTGACCCTGTCACATGATTGCGGGTCACCGATGGGTTGGCATGACAACCAAAGATTTGCAGGAGACCTCTGTGGCTATCATGTCCAGATTGCTATGAGCGCCGCCCAGTGGTCGGGGCTTATAGCACGTGAGCAAATCTGCTACATAGAGGCGATCTGATCATCGCCTGTATGTAGCAGAGCCGATCAGGCAAGTGCTGCTTTTAGTCTCCCATGGAGACCATTGAAGCAATCAAAAAGTTTAAAAAAAATGTTTAAACATATTAAAAAAAAAAAAAAAAAAAAAAGTTTAAAACACCCCCCTTTCGCCCCAATTCAAAGTAAAACAATAAAAAAAAATCACACATACACATATTTGGTATCGCTGTGTTCAGAATCGCCCAATCTATCAAAATAAAAAAATAATTAATCCGATCAGTAAACGGCGTAATGAGAAAAAAATTCTAAACTCCAGAACTACGTTTTTTGGTCGCCGCAACATTGCAATGATGTTGTTTAAGCTTTTACTTGTTTAGGGGATTCTTTTTTACTTGGGCGTCCATAGGTTTTTGGCCCAGCCTGGTTTCGCAGTTTTTCTTATGTGTTTGTTATTTTTTAGTGTGTGCTTTAGGGAGAAGCCTGGAATACTCGGGATTGTCTCTGTGGAGCAGTGGCTCCATTTCATCTTACAGACAGAGTGCCAACCTCTGCAGTCAGGTAGGGATGTTTTTATAAGGGCTTTCACAATAATATCTTTGTATGCCATTATCCCTGTAGCAGCATACTATTTGTTCCAGTAGCGTAGCTACCGGGGGAGCAGAGGGGGCTGTCGCCCCGGGCCCCACACTCTGAGGGGGCCCACCCGGAGCTACATTATTGTAACTATAGCTGTGTCACCCCAGGCCTGGATGCCACAAATAATAAAGGCTGTGTCTGTTGTGGGCATTACACTGATTGGCTGGCCGCACAGCGTCATCAGGTCTATATCAGACCTGGTGCCGCCATGCTCGTCACAGTCACTCCGGATCAGACAGTGTAGGGAGAGCTGCTGCTTTGTCAGGGAGAGATTTGATCGTGTATTAGGTAGTGTAGGGAGAAAAACCGTACATTACACATATCCAACTTAACAAACAGTCCTTCTGAGGACTAATCCATCTGCAGAGATATATCAGGCAGGCAGGGTGTATTGGCATGCGGTGTATATAGCAGACTGCAGTGCAAATAGCACAAGAGGCTCCATTCCAGTTCTGTCGGCTGCTGCTGTTAAATATTTCTGGAAATAGGCCCAGGTCTCAGGGGCCAGGAATAATTTTTTTTGCATCTTAATCCTCATTATTTGCTTAAAAAGCAATCCAGAGAACACGTTTTTTCTGCACCATTTGTTTGTTGGCACTGCAGAATACAGCCAGGTCCTTTCCATATTACAGCGCTAAAAAGCCATCTACCTTAAACTGCGTTTTCTCCGTCACACGGGTCACATATACGTTTTCAGAAAATACTGACAATTCTGGCCTCCATTAAATTTTTTTTTCAGTGTGTCAGCAAAGTTTTTGACACTGGTTTGCTGTTCAAAACAGTTACCTACAGGCCAGATATTTAAAACTGTGTTTTCTCCGTCACACGGCTCACATATACGTTGTCAGAAAATACTGCCATTTCTGGCCTCCATTAAATTTTCTTTTCAGGGTGTCAGCAAAGTTTTTGACACTGGTTTGCTGTTCAAAACAGTTACCTACAGGCCAGGTAATTAAAACTGTGTTCTCTCGCTCTTGCTCTGGCCTGCCCTTGCTTTGGCTCTGGCCTACTCTCGCGCTGGCTCTGGCCTGCCCTCGCCCTGGCTCCGGCCTGCTCTCACTCTGTCTTGCATGCCTTCGCCTTGGCTCCGGCCTACTTTCGCTGTGGCTCTGGCCTGCCCTCGCCCTGGCTCCGGCCTGTCCTCGCCTTGGCTCTGGCCTGCTCTCGCCCTGGCTCCGGCCTGCCCTCGCTCCGGCCTGCTCACACCCTTGCTTCGGCCTGCCCTCGCTCTGGATCCGGCCTGATTTCGCAATGGCTCTGGCCTGCCCTTGCCTTGGCTCCGGCCTGCTCTTGCCCTGGCTCCGGCCTGCTCTCGCCTTGGCTCCGGCCTGCCCTCGCTCTGGCTCCGGCCTGCCCTCTCCTTGGCTCCGGCCTGCTCTTGCTCTGGCTCTGGCCTGCCTTCGCATTGGCTCCGGACTGCTCTTGCTCTGGTTCTGGCCTGCCTTGACCGTGGCTCCGGCCTGCACTCGCTCTGGCTCCAGCCTGATATCACTCTGGCTCTGGCCTGCCCTCGCCTTAGCTCCGTCCTAATCGCGCTCTGGCCTGTCCTCGCCTTGGATCCGGCCTGTTCTCGCTCTGGTTCCGTCCTGCCCTCGCCCTAGCTCTGGACTGATCTCGCTCTGGCCTGCCCTCGCCCTGGCTCCGGCCTGCCCTCGCCTTGGCTCCGGCCTGCTCTCTCTGGCTCTGTCCTGCCCTCGTCCTGGCTCCGGCCTGCTCTCCTTCTGGTCTGCCCTTGCCTTGGCTCCGGCCTGCTCTCACCCAGGCTGCGGCTTGCTCTCTCTCTGGCTCTGGCTTGCCCTCGCCCTGGCTTCGGCCTGCTCTAGCTCTGTCTCTGGCCTGCCCTGGCCTTGGCTCTGACCTGCCCTCGCTCTGGCTGCGGCCTGCTCTCGCTCTGGCTCCGGCCTGCCCTCGCCCTGGCTCTGGCCTGCCCTCGCTCTGGCTCCGGCCTGCTCTCGCCCTGGTTCCGGGCTGCCTTTACCTTGGCTCCGGCCTTCTCTCACTCTGGCTCTGGCCTGCCCTTGCCTTGGCTCTGGACTACTCTCGCTCTGGCTCTGGCCAGCCCTTGCACTGGCTCCGGCCTGCACTCGCTCTGACTCCGGCCTGATATCACTCTGGCTCTGGCCTGCCCTCGCCTTGGCTCCGTCCTAATCGCGCTCTGGCCTGCCCTCGCCTTGGATCCGGCCTGTTCTCGCTCTGGTTCCGTCCTGCCCTGCTCTCGCTCTGGCCTGCCCTCGCCTTGGCTCCGGCCTGCTCTCTCTCTGGCTCTGTCCTGCCCTCGTCCTGGCTCCGGCCTGCTCTCCCTCTGGTCTGCCCTTGCCTTGGCTCCGGCCTGCTCTCACCCTGGCTCTGGCTTGCTCTCTCTCTGGCTCTGGCTTGCCCTCGCCCTGGCTCCGGCCTGCTCTTGCTATGGCTCTGGCCTGCTCTCGCTATGGCTCTGGCCTGCTCTAGCTCTGTCTCTGGCCTGCCCTGGCCTTGGCTCTGGCCTGCCCTCGCCGAGGCTCCGGCCTGCTCTCGCTCTGGCCTGCCCTCGCTCTGGCTCCGGCCTGCTCTCGCTCTGGCTCCGGCCTGCTCTCGCCCTGGTTCCGGGCTGCCTTTGACTTGGCTCCGGCCTTCTCTCGCTCTGGCTCTGGCCTGCCCTTGCCTTGGCTCTGGACTACTCTCGCTCTGGCTCTGGCCAGCTCTTGCTATGGCTCTGGAACTGACCTGCTCTCGTTCTGGCTCTGGCCTGCCCTCACCTTGGCTCCGGCCGGCTCTTGCTCTGGCTCTGGCCTGCCGTCGCCTTGGCTCCGGCCTGCTCTTGCTCTGGCCTGCCGTCGCCTTGGCTCCGGACTGCTCTCGCTCTGGCACTGGCCTGCTCTCGTTCTGGCTCTGGCCTGCCCTCACCTTGGCTCCGGCCTGCTCTCGTTCTGGCTCTGGCCTGCCGTCGCCTTGGCTCTGGCCTGCTCTCGCTCTGGCTCTGGCCTGCCCTGGCTCTGCTCAAGCCTGCCCTCGTCTTGGCTGCGGCCTGCTCTCGCCTTGGCACCGGTCTGCCCTCGCCTTGGCTCCTGCCTGCTCTCGCTCTAGCCTGCTCTCGCTCTGGTTCTTGCCTGCCCTTGCCTCGGCTCCGGCCTGCTCTCGCTCTGGCCTGCCGTTTCCTTGGCTCCGGACATCTCTCGCTCTGGCTCGCGCCTGCACTAGCCTTGGCTCTGGCCTACTCTCGCTCTGGCTGTGGCTCTGGCATGCTCTCGCTCTGGCCTGCCCTTTCCTTGGCTCCGCCTGCTCTCGCTCCGACTCTGGTCTGACCTTGCCCTGGCTCCGGCCTGCTCTAGCTCTGGCTTCGGCCTGACCTCGCCCTGGCTCCGGCCTGCCCTTGTTCTGGCTCTGGCCTGCCCTCGCCTTGGCTCCAGCCTGCTCTCGCTCTAGCCTGCTCTCGCTCTGGTTCTTGCCTGCCCTTGCCTCGGCTCCGGCCTGCTCTTGCTCTGGCCTGCCGTTTCCTTGGCTCCGAACTTCTCTCGCTCTGGCTCGCGCCTGCCCTAGCCTTGGCTCTGGCCTACTCTCGCTCTGGCTCGGGCCTGCTCTGGCTGTGGCTCTGGCATGCTCTCGCTCTGGCCTGCCCTTTCCTTGGCTCCGGCCTGCTCTCGCTCGGACTCTGGTCTGACCTTGCCTTGGCTCCGGCCTGCAATCGCCCTGGCTCCGGCCTGCTCTAACTCTGGCTTCGGCCTGACCTCGCCCTGGCTCCGGCCAGCCCTTGCTCTGGCCTGCCCTCGCCTTGGCTCCGGCCAGCTCCTGCCTGCCCTCGCCTTGGCTCCGGCCTCCTCTCGCCCTGGCTCCGGCCTGCCCTCGACCTGGTTCCGGCATGTCCTCGCCCTGACTCCGGCCTGCCTTCGCCCTGGCTTCTTATTGCTCTCACTCTGGCTAAGGCTTGCCCTCGCCCTGGCTCCGGCCTGATCTCACTCTCGCTCCGGCCTGCCCTCGCCTTGGCTCCGGCCTGCTCTCGCTCTGACCTGCCCTCGCCCTGTCTCCGGCCTGCTCTCGCTCTGGCCTGCCCTCGCCGAGGCCCCGGCCTGCTCTGGCTCCGGCCTGCCCTCGCCCTGGCTCTAGCCTGCCCTCGCTCTGGCTCCGGCCTGCTCTCGCTCTGGCTCCGGCCTGCTCTCGCCCTGGTTCCGGGCTGCCTTTGCCTTGGCTCCGGCCTTCTCTCGCTCTGGCCTGCCCTTGCCTTGGCTCTGGACTACTCTCGCTCTGGCCAGCTCTTGCTATGGCTCCGGCCTGCTCTTGCTCTGGCTCTGGCCTGCCCTGGCTCCGGCATTCTCTCGCTCTGTTTTCGGCCTGCCGTCGCCTTGGATCCGGCCTGCTCTCGCTCTGGCTCCGGCCAGCCCTCGCCTTGGCTCCGGCCTGCTCTCGCTCTGGCCTGCTTTTGCCTTGGCTCTGGCCTGCTCTCACTCTGGCTCTGTACTGCCTTCACCTTGGCTCCGACCTGCTCTCGCTTTGGCTCTGGCCTGCCCATGCCTGGGCTCCAGCCTGCTCTCGCCCTAGCCAGCTGTTGCTCTGGCCTACCCTCGTTCTGCCTCTGGCCTGCCCTCGCCTTGGCTCCAGCCTGCTCTTGCCTTGGCTCCGGCCTGCTCTTGCTCTAGCTCCATACAGCCCTCGCCCTGGCTCCGCTATGCCACAGCTCGGGCTCCGGCTTGCCCTCGCTTTAGCTCCGTCCTGCTCTCGCCCTGGCTCCGAACTGCTCTCGCTCTGGCTCTGGCCTGCCCTCTCTCTGGCTCTGGCCTGCCCTCGCCCTGGCCTACTCTCGCTCTGGCTCTGGCCTGCTCTCGCTCTGGCCTCGCCCTGGCTCCGGCCTGCTCTCGCCCAGGTTCCGGCCTCCCCTTACCTTGGCTCCTGCCTGCTCTCGCTCTGGCATGCCCTAGCCTCGGCTCTAAACTACTCTCGCTCTGGCCTGCCCTTGCCCAGGCTCCGGCCTGCTCTTGTTCTGGCTCTGGCATGCCCTCGCCTTGCGTCCGGCCTCCTCTCGCTCTGACCCTGGCCTGCCCTCGCCCTGGCTCCGGCCTGCTCTGGCTCTGTCCTGCCCTCGCCTTGGCTCCGGCCTGCTCTCGCCCAGGCTCCGGCCTGCCCTCGTCCTGGCTCCGGCCTGCTCATGCTCTGGCCTGCCCTCGCTTTGGCTCTAGCCTACTCTCGCTCTGGCTCTGGCCTGCCCTCGTCCTGGCTCCGGCCTGCTCTCGCTCTGGCATGCCCTCGCCTTTGCTCCGGCCTCCTCTCGCTCTCACTGTGGCCTGCCCTCGCCCTGGCTCCGGCCTGCTCTGGCTCTGTCCTGCCCTCGCCTTGGCCTCGGCCTGCCTTCGTCCTGGCTCCGGCCTGTTCTCGCTCTGGCCTGCCCTCGCTTAGGCTCCGGCTTGCTCTCGCCTTGGCTCCGGCCTGCTCTCGCTGTAGCTCTGGACTGCCCTCGCCCTGGCTCCGACCAGCTCTCGCTCTTGCCTGCCCTCGCCTTGGCTCTGGCCTGCTCTCGCTCTGGCCTGCCCTGGCTGTGCTTCTGGCCTGCCCTCGCCTTGGCTCCGGCCTGCTCTTGCCTTGGCTCCGGCCTGCTCTCGCTCTGGCACTGGCCTGCTCTCGTTCTGGCTCTGGCCTGCCCTCACCTTGGCTCCGGCCTGCTCTCGTTCTGGCTCTGGCCTGCCGTCGCCTTGGCTCTGGCCTGCTCTCGCTCTGGCTCTGGCCTGCCCTCGCCCTGGCTCTAGCCTGCCCTCGCTCTGGCTCCGGCCTGCTCTCGATCTGGCTCCGGCCTGCTCTCGCCCTGGTTCCGGGCTGCCTTTGCCTTGGCTCCAGCCTTCTCTCGCTCTGGCCTGCTCTTGCCTTGGCTCTGGACTACTCTCGCTCTGGCTCTGGCCAGCTCTTGCTATGGCTCCGGCCTGCTCTTGCTCTGGCTCTGGCCTGCCCTGGCTCCGGCATTCTCTCGCTCTGTTTTCGGCCTGCCGTCGCCTTGGATCCGGCCTGCTCTCGCTCTGGCTCCGGCCAGCCCTCGCCTTGGCTCCGGCCTGCTCTCGCTCTGGCCTGTTTTTGCCTTGGCTCCGGCCTGCTCTCACTCTGGCTCTGTCCTGCCTTCACCTTGGCTCCGACCTGCTCTCGCTTTGGCTCTGGCCTGTCCTTGCCTTGGCTCCAGCCTGCTCTCGCCCTAGCCAGCTGTTGCTCTGGCCTACCCTCGTTCTGCCTCTGGCCTGCCCTCGCCTTGGCTCTAGCCTGCTCTTGCCTTGGCTCCGGCCTGCTCTTGCTCTAGCTCCGTACAGCCCTCGCCCTGGCTCCGCTATGCCACAGCTCGGGCTCCGGCTTGCCCTCGCTTTAGCTCCGTCCTGCTCTCGCCCTGGCTCCGACCTGCTCTCGCTCTGGCCTGCCCTCTCTCTGGCTCTGGCCTGCCCTTGCCCTGGCCTACTCTCGCTCTGGCTCTGGCCTGCTTTCGCTCTGGCCTCGCCCTGGCTCCGGCCTGCTCTCGCCCAGGTTCCGGCCTCCCCTTACCTTGGCTCCTGCCTGCTCTCGCTCTGGCATGCCCTAGCCTCGGCTCTAAACTACTCTCGCTCTGGCCTGCCCTTGCCCAGGCTCCGACCTCCTCTTGTTCTGGCTCTGGCATGCGCTCGCCTTGGCTCCGGCCTCCTCTCGCTCTGACCCTGGCCTGCCCTCGCCCTGGCTCCGGCCTGCTCTGGCTCTGTCCTGCCCTCGCCTTGGCTCCAGCCTGCTCTCGCCCAGGCTCCGGCCTGCCCTCGTCCTGGCTCCGGCCTGCTCATGCTCTGGCCTGCCCTCGCTTTGGCTCTAGCCTACTTTCGCTCTGGCTCTGGCCTGCCCTCGTCCTGGCTCTGGCCTGCTCTCACTCTGGCATGCCCTCGCCTTTGCTCCAGCCTCCTCTCGCTCTGACTGTGGCCTGCCCTCGCCCTGGCTCCGGCCTGCTCTGGCTCTGTCCTGCCCTCGCCTTGGCTCCGGCCTGCTCTCGCCCAGTCCTCGGCCTGCCTTCGTCCTGGCTCCGGCCTGTTCTCGCTCTGGCCTGCCCTCGCTTAGGCTCCGGCTTGCTCTCGCCTTGGCTCCGGCCTGCTCTCGCTGTAGCTCCGGACTGCCCTCGCCCTGGCTCCGACCAGCTCTCGCTCTTGCCTGCCCTGGCCTTGGCTCCGGCCTGCTCTCGCTCTGGCCTGCCCTGGCTGTGCTTCTGGCCTGCCCTCGCCTTGGCTCCGGCCTGCTCTTGCCTTGGCTCCGGCCTGCTCTCGCTCTGGCTCTGGCCTGCCCTCACCTTGGCTCCGGCCTGCTCTCGTTCTGGCTCTGGCCTGCCGTCGCCTTGGCTCTGGCCTGCTCTCGCTCTGGCCTGCCCTGGCTCTGCTCAAGCCTGCCCTCTTCTTGGCTGCGGCCTGCTCTCGCCTTGGCACCGGTCTGCCCTCGCCCTGCCTCCTGCCTGCTCTCGCTCTAGCCTGCTCTCGCTCTGGTTCTTGCCTGCCCTTGCCTCGGCTCCGGCCTGCTCTCGCTCTGGCCTGCCGTTTCCTTGGCTCCGGACATCTCTCGCTCTGGCTCGCGCCTGCACTAGCCTTGGCTCTGGCCTACTCTCGCTCTGGCTGTGGCTCTGGCATGCTCTCGCTCTGGCCTGCCCTTTCCTTGGCTCCGCCTGCTCTCGCTCCGACTCTGGTCTGACCTTGCCCTGGCTCCGGCCTGCTCTAGCTCTGGCTTCGGCCTGACCTCGCCCTGGCTCCGGCCTGCCCTTGTTCTGGCTCTGGCCTGCCCTCGCCTTGGCTCCAGCCTGCTCTCGCTCTAGCCTGCTCTCGCTCTGGTTCTTGCCTGCCCTTGCCTCGGCTCCGGCCTGCTCTTGCTCTGGCCTGCCGTTTCCTTGGCTCCGAACTTCTCTCGCTCTGGCTCGCGCCTGCCCTAGCCTTGGCTCTGGCCTACTCTCGCTCTGGCTCGGGCCTGCTCTGGCTGTGGCTCTGGCATGCTCTCGCTCTGGCCTGCCCTTTCCTTGGCTCCGGCCTGCTCTCGCTCGGACTCTGGTCTGACCTTGCCTTGGCTCCGGCCTGCAATCGCCCTGGCTCCGGCCTGCTCTAACTCTGGCTTCGGCCTGACCTCGCCCTGGCTCCGGCCAGCCCTTGCTCTGGCCTGCCCTCGCCTTGGCTCCGGCCAGCTCCTGCCTGCCCTCGCCTTGGCTCCGGCCTCCTCTCGCCCTGGCTCCGGCCTGCCCTCGACCTGGTTCCGGCATGTCCTCGCCCTGACTCCGGCCTGCCTTCGCCCTGGCTTCTTATTGCTCTCACTCTGGCTAAGGCTTGCCCTCGCCCTGGCTCCGGCCTGATCTCACTCTCGCTCCGGCCTGCCCTCGCCTTGGCTCCGGCCTGCTCTCGCTCTGACCTGCCCTCGCCCTGTCTCCGGCCTGCTCTCGCTCTGGCCTGCCCTCGCCGAGGCCCCGGCCTGCTCTGGCTCCGGCCTGCCCTCGCCCTGGCTCTAGCCTGCCCTCGCTCTGGCTCCGGCCTGCTCTCGCTCTGGCTCCGGCCTGCTCTCGCCCTGGTTCCGGGCTGCCTTTGCCTTGGCTCCGGCCTTCTCTCGCTCTGGCCTGCCCTTGCCTTGGCTCTGGACTACTCTCGCTCTGGCCAGCTCTTGCTATGGCTCCGGCCTGCTCTTGCTCTGGCTCTGGCCTGCCCTGGCTCCGGCATTCTCTCGCTCTGTTTTCGGCCTGCCGTCGCCTTGGATCCGGCCTGCTCTCGCTCTGGCTCCGGCCAGCCCTCGCCTTGGCTCCGGCCTGCTCTCGCTCTGGCCTGCTTTTGCCTTGGCTCTGGCCTGCTCTCACTCTGGCTCTGTACTGCCTTCACCTTGGCTCCGACCTGCTCTCGCTTTGGCTCTGGCCTGCCCATGCCTGGGCTCCAGCCTGCTCTCGCCCTAGCCAGCTGTTGCTCTGGCCTACCCTCGTTCTGCCTCTGGCCTGCCCTCGCCTTGGCTCCAGCCTGCTCTTGCCTTGGCTCCGGCCTGCTCTTGCTCTAGCTCCATACAGCCCTCGCCCTGGCTCCGCTATGCCACAGCTCGGGCTCCGGCTTGCCCTCGCTTTAGCTCCGTCCTGCTCTCGCCCTGGCTCCGAACTGCTCTCGCTCTGGCTCTGGCCTGCCCTCTCTCTGGCTCTGGCCTGCCCTCGCCCTGGCCTACTCTCGCTCTGGCTCTGGCCTGCTCTCGCTCTGGCCTCGCCCTGGCTCCGGCCTGCTCTCGCCCAGGTTCCGGCCTCCCCTTACCTTGGCTCCTGCCTGCTCTCGCTCTGGCATGCCCTAGCCTCGGCTCTAAACTACTCTCGCTCTGGCCTGCCCTTGCCCAGGCTCCGGCCTGCTCTTGTTCTGGCTCTGGCATGCCCTCGCCTTGCGTCCGGCCTCCTCTCGCTCTGACCCTGGCCTGCCCTCGCCCTGGCTCCGGCCTGCTCTGGCTCTGTCCTGCCCTCGCCTTGGCTCCGGCCTGCTCTCGCCCAGGCTCCGGCCTGCCCTCGTCCTGGCTCCGGCCTGCTCATGCTCTGGCCTGCCCTCGCTTTGGCTCTAGCCTACTCTCGCTCTGGCTCTGGCCTGCCCTCGTCCTGGCTCCGGCCTGCTCTCGCTCTGGCATGCCCTCGCCTTTGCTCCGGCCTCCTCTCGCTCTCACTGTGGCCTGCCCTCGCCCTGGCTCCGGCCTGCTCTGGCTCTGTCCTGCCCTCGCCTTGGCCTCGGCCTGCCTTCGTCCTGGCTCCGGCCTGTTCTCGCTCTGGCCTGCCCTCGCTTAGGCTCCGGCTTGCTCTCGCCTTGGCTCCGGCCTGCTCTCGCTGTAGCTCTGGACTGCCCTCGCCCTGGCTCCGACCAGCTCTCGCTCTTGCCTGCCCTCGCCTTGGCTCTGGCCTGCTCTCGCTCTGGCCTGCCCTGGCTGTGCTTCTGGCCTGCCCTCGCCTTGGCTCCGGCCTGCTCTTGCCTTGGCTCCGGCCTGCTCTCGCTCTGGCACTGGCCTGCTCTCGTTCTGGCTCTGGCCTGCCCTCACCTTGGCTCCGGCCTGCTCTCGTTCTGGCTCTGGCCTGCCGTCGCCTTGGCTCTGGCCTGCTCTCGCTCTGGCTCTGGCCTGCCCTCGCCCTGGCTCTAGCCTGCCCTCGCTCTGGCTCCGGCCTGCTCTCGATCTGGCTCCGGCCTGCTCTCGCCCTGGTTCCGGGCTGCCTTTGCCTTGGCTCCAGCCTTCTCTCGCTCTGGCCTGCTCTTGCCTTGGCTCTGGACTACTCTCGCTCTGGCTCTGGCCAGCTCTTGCTATGGCTCCGGCCTGCTCTTGCTCTGGCTCTGGCCTGCCCTGGCTCCGGCATTCTCTCGCTCTGTTTTCGGCCTGCCGTCGCCTTGGATCCGGCCTGCTCTCGCTCTGGCTCCGGCCAGCCCTCGCCTTGGCTCCGGCCTGCTCTCGCTCTGGCCTGTTTTTGCCTTGGCTCCGGCCTGCTCTCACTCTGGCTCTGTCCTGCCTTCACCTTGGCTCCGACCTGCTCTCGCTTTGGCTCTGGCCTGTCCTTGCCTTGGCTCCAGCCTGCTCTCGCCCTAGCCAGCTGTTGCTCTGGCCTACCCTCGTTCTGCCTCTGGCCTGCCCTCGCCTTGGATCTAGCCTGCTCTTGCCTTGGCTCCGGCCTGCTCTTGCTCTAGCTCCGTACAGCCCTCGCCCTGGCTCCGCTATGCCACAGCTCGGGCTCCGGCTTGCCCTCGCTTTAGCTCCGTCCTGCTCTCGCCCTGGCTCCGACCTGCTCTCGCTCTGGCCTGCCCTCTCTCTGGCTCTGGCCTGCCCTTGCCCTGGCCTACTCTCGCTCTGGCTCTGGCCTGCTTTCGCTCTGGCCTCGCCCTGGCTCCGGCCTGCTCTCGCCCAGGTTCCGGCCTCCCCTTACCTTGGCTCCTGCCTGCTCTCGCTCTGGCATGCCCTAGCCTCGGCTCTAAACTACTCTCGCTCTGGCCTGCCCTTGCCCAGGCTCCGACCTCCTCTTGTTCTGGCTCTGGCATGCGCTCGCCTTGGCTCCGGCCTCCTCTCGCTCTGACCCTGGCCTGCCCTCGCCCTGGCTCCGGCCTGCTCTGGCTCTGTCCTGCCCTCGCCTTGGCTCCAGCCTGCTCTCGCCCAGGCTCCGGCCTGCCCTCGTCCTGGCTCCGGCCTGCTCATGCTCTGGCCTGCCCTCGCTTTGGCTCTAGCCTACTCTCGCTCTGGCTCTGGCCTGCCCTCGTCCTGGCTCTGGCCTGCTCTCACTCTGGCATGCCCTCGCCTTTGCTCCAGCCTCCTCTCGCTCTGACTGTGGCCTGCCCTCGCCCTGGCTCCGGCCTGCTCTGGCTCTGTCCTGCCCTCGCCTTGGCTCCGGCCTGCTCTCGCCCAGTCCTCGGCCTGCCTTCGTCCTGGCTCCGGCCTGTTCTCGCTCTGGCCTGCCCTCGCTTAGGCTCCGGCTTGCTCTCGCCTTGGCTCCGGCCTGCTCTCGCTGTAGCTCCGGACTGCCCTCGCCCTGGCTCCGACCAGCTCTCGCTCTTGCCTGCCCTGGCCTTGGCTCCGGCCTGCTCTCGCTCTGGCCTGCCCTGGCTGTGCTTCTGGCCTGCCCTCGCCTTGGCTCCGGCCTGCTCTTGCCTTGGCTCCGGCCTGCTCTCGCTCTGGCTCTGGCCTGCCCTCACCTTGGCTCCGGCCTGCTCTCGTTCTGGCTCTGGCCTGCCGTCGCCTTGGCTCTGGCCTGCTCTCGCTCTGGCCTGCCCTGGCTCTGCTCAAGCCTGCCCTCTTCTTGGCTGCGGCCTGCTCTCGCCTTGGCACCGGTCTGCCCTCGCCCTGCCTCCTGCCTGCTCTCGCTCTAGCCTGCTCTCGCTCTGGTTCTTGCCTGCCCTTGCCTCGGCTCCGGCCTGCTCTCGCTCTGGCCTGCCGTTTCCTTGGCTCCGGACATCTCTCGCTCTGGCTCGCGCCTGCACTAGCCTTGGCTCTGGCCTACTCTCGCTCTGGCTCGGGCCTGATCTGGCTGTGGCTCTGGCATGCTCTCGCTCTGGCCTGCCCTTTCCTTGGCTCCGGCCTGCTCTAGCTCTGGCTTCGGCCTGACCTCGCCCTGGCTCCGGCCTGCCCTTGTTCTGGCTCTGGCTTGCCCTCGCCTTGGCTCCGGCCTGCTCTCGCTCTAGCCTGCTCTCGCTCTGGTTCTTGCCTGCCCTTGCCTCGGCTCCGGCCTGCTCTTGCTCGGACTCTGGTCTGACCTTGCCTTGGCTCCGGCCTGCAATCGCCCTGGCTCCGGCCTGCTCTAGCTCTGGCTTCGGCCTGACCTCGCCCTGGCTCCGGCCAGCCCTTGCTCTGGCCTGCCCTCGCCTTGGCTCCGGCCAGCTCCTGCTCTGGCTCCTGCCTGCCCTCGCCTTGGCTCCGGCCTGCTCTCGCCCTGGCTCCGGCCTGCCCTCGACCTGGTTCCGGCATGCCCTCGCCCTGGCTCCGGCCTGCCTTCGCCCTGGCTTCTTATTGCTCTCGGTCTGGCTAAGGCTTGCCCTCGCCCTGGCTCCGGCCTGATCTCACTCTCGCTCCGGCCTGCCCTCGCCTTGGCTCCGGCCTGCTCTCGCTCTGACCTGCCCTCGCCCTGTCTCCGGCCTGCTCTCGCTCTGGCCTGCCCTCGCCGAGGCCCCGGCCTGCTCTCGCTCTGGCCCCGGCCTGCCCTCGCCCTGGCTCTGGCCTGCCCTCGCTCTGGCTCCGGCCTGCTCTCGCTCTGGCTCCGGCCTGCTCTCGCCCTGGTTCCGGGCTGCCTTTGCCTTGGCTCCGGCCTTCTCTCGCTCAGGCCTGCACTTGCCTTGGCTCTGGACTACTCTCGCTCTGGCCAGCTCTTGCTATGACTCCGGCCTGTTCTTGCTCTATTTTCGGCCTGCCGTCGCCTTGGATCCGGCCTGCTCTCGCTCTGGCTCCGGCCAGCCCTCGCCTTGGCTCCGGCCTGCTCTCGCTCTGGCCTGCTTTTGCCTTGGCTCCGGCCTGCTCTCACTCTGGCTCTGGCCTGCCTTCACCTTGGCTCCGACCTGCTCTCGCTTTGGCTCTGGCCGGCTCTCGCTCTGGCCTGCCCTTGCCTTGGCTCCAGCCTGCTCTCGCTATGCCACGGCTCGGGCTCCGGCTTGCCCTCGCTTTAGCTCCGTCCTGCTCTCGCCCTGGCTCCGAACTGCTCTCGCTCTGGCCTGCCCTCTCTCTGGCTCTGGCCTGCCCTCGCCCTGGCCTACTCTCGCTCTGGCTCTGGCCTGCTCTTGCTCTGGCCTCGCCCTGGCTCCGGCCTGCTCTCGCCCAGGTTCCGGCCTCCCCTTACCTTGGCTCCTGCCTGCTCTCGCTCTGGCATGCCCTAGCCTCGGCTCTAAACTACTCTCGCACTGGCTCCGGCCTGCCCTTGCCCAGGCTCCGGCCTGCTCTTGTTCTGGCTCTGGCATGCCCTCGCCTTGGCTCCGGCCTCCTCTCGCTCTGACCCTGGCCTGCCCTTGCCCTGGCTCCGGCCTGCTCTGGCTCTGTCCTGCCCTCGCCTTGGCTCCGGCCTGCTCTCGCCCAGGCTCCGGCCTGCCCTCGTCCTGGCTCCGGCCTGCTCATGCTCTGGCCTGCCCTCGCTTTGGCTCTAGCCTACTCTCGCTCTGGCTCTGGCCTGCCCTCGTCCTGGCTCCGGCCTGCTCTCGCTCTGGCATGCCCTCGCCTTTGCTCCGGCCTCATCTCGCTCTGACTGTGGCCTGCCCTGGCTCCGGCCTGCTCTGGCTCTGTCCTGCCCTCGCCTTGGCTCCGGCCTTCTCTCGCCCAGGCCTCGGCCTGCCTTCGTCCTGGCTCCGGCCTGTTCTCGCTCTGGCCTGCCCTCGCTTAGGCTCCGGCTTGTTCTCTCCTTGGCTCCGGCCTGCTCTCGCTGTAGCTCCGGACTGCCCTCGCCCTGGCTCCGACCAGATCTCGCTCTCGCTCTTGCCTGCCCTCGCCTTGGCTCCGGCCTACTCTCGCTCTGGCCTGCCCTGGCTGTGCTTCTGGCCTGCCCTCGCCTTGGCTCCGGCCTGCTCTTGCCTTGGCTCCGGCCTGCTCTCGCTGTAGCTCCGGACTGCCCTTGCCCTGGCTCCAGCCTGCCATCGCTCTGGCATTGGCGTGCCCTCGCCTTGGCTCCGGCCTGCTCTCGCTCTGACTCTGGCCTGCCCTCGCCCTGGCTTCGGCCTGCTCTGGATCTGCCTCTGGCCTGCCCTCACCTTGGCTCCGGACTGCTCTCTCTCTGGCTCTGTCCTGCCCTCGTCCTGGCTCCGGCCTGCTCTCCCTCTGGTCTGCCCTTGCCTTGGCTCCAGCCTGCTCTCACCCTGGCTACGGCTTGCTCTCACTCTGGCTCTGGCTTGCCCTAGCCCTGGCTCCGGCCTGCTCTCGCTATGGCTCTGGCCTGCTCAAGCTTTGTCTCTGGCCTGCCCTGGCCTTGGCTCTGGCCTGCCCTCGCCGAGGCTCCGGCCTGCTCTCGCTCTGGCTCCAGCCTGCCCTCGCCCTGGCTCTTGCCTGCCCTCGCTCTGGCTCCGGCCTGCTCTCGCTCTGGCTCCGGCCTGCTCTCGCCCTGGTTCCGGGCTGCCTTTGCCTTGGCTCCGGCCTTCTCTCGCTCTGGCTCTGGCCTGCCCTTGCCTTG
Source organism: Phyllobates terribilis (assembly GCF_046119375.1). NCBI lineage: Eukaryota > Metazoa > Chordata > Amphibia > Anura > Dendrobatidae > Phyllobates > Phyllobates terribilis. The sequence continues at coordinate 5,273,732 of NW_027362863.1, forward strand.
GCTCTGGACTACTTTCGCTCTGGCTCTGGCCAGCTCTTGCTATGGATCTGGCCTGCTCTCGCTCTGGAACTGACCTGCTCTCGTTCTGGCTCTGGCCTGCCCTCACCTTGGCTCCGGCCTGCTCTTGCACTGGCTCTGGCCTGCCGTCGCCTTGGCTCCGGACTGCTCTCGCTCTGGCACTGGCCTGCTCTCGTTCTGGCTCTGGCCAGGCCTCACCTTGGCTCCGGCCTGCTCTCGTTCTGGCTCTGGCCTGCCGTCGCCTTGGCTCTGGCCTGCTCTCGCTCTGGCTCTGGCCTGCCCTGGCTCTGCTCAAGCCTGCCCTCGTCTTGGCTCTGGCTTGCTCTCGCCATGGCACCGGTCTGCCCTCGCCCTGGCTCCTGCCTGCTCTCACTCTAGCCTGCTCTCGCTCTGGTTCTTGCCTGCCTTTGCCTCGGTTCCGGCCTGCTCTCGCTCTGGCCTGCCCTAGCCTTGGCTCTGGCCCACTCTCGCTCTGGCTCGGGCCTGCTCTGGCTCTGGCATGCTCTCGCTCTGGCTCTGGCCTGCCCTATCCTTGGCTCCGGCCTGCTCTCGCTCGGACTCTGGTCTGACCTTGCCTTGGCTCCGGCCTGCAATCGCCCTGGCTCCAGCCTGCTCTAGCTCTGGCTTCGGCCTGACCTCGCCCTGGCTCCGGCCTGCCCTCGCCTTGGCTCCGGCCAGCTCTCGCCCTGGCTCCGGCCTGCCCTCGCCTGGCTCTGGCCTGCCCTCGACCTGGCTCCGGCATGCCCTCGCCCTGGCTCCGGCATGCCCTCGCCCTGGCTCCGGCCTGCCTTCGCCCTGGCTTCTGCTTGTTCTCGCTCTGGCTAAGGCCTGCCCTCTCCCTGGCTCCGGCCTGCTCTCACTCTCGCTCCGGCCTGCCCTCGCCTTGGCTCCGGCCTGCTCTTGCTCTGGCTTCGGCATGCTCTCGCTCTGACCTGCCCTCACCCTGTCTCCGGCCTGCTCTCGCTCTTGCCTGCCCTCGCCCTGGCTCCGGCATTCTCTCGCTCTGGTTTCGGCCTGCCGTCGCCTTGGATCCGGCCAGATCTCGCTCTGGCTCCGGCCAGCCCTCGCCTTGGCTCCGGCCTGCTCTTGCTCTGGCCGGCCTTTGCCTTGGCTCCAGCCTGCTCTCGCTCTGGCTCTGGCCTGCCCTGGCTCTGCTCAAGCCTGCCCTCGTCTTGGCTCTGGCCTGCTCTCGCCATGGCACCGGTCTGCCCTCGCCCTGGCTCCTGCCTGCTCTCGCTCTAGTCTGCTCTCGCTCTGGTTCTTGCCTGCCTTTGCCTCGGCTCTGGCCTGCTCTCGCTCTGGCCTGCCGTTTCCTTGGCTCCGGACTTCTCTCGCTCTGGCTCGCACCTGCCCTAGCCTTGGCTCTGGCCCACTCTCGCTCTGGCTCGGGCCTGCTCTGGCATGCTCTCGCTCTGGCCTGCCCTTTCCTTGGCTCCGGCCTGCTCTCGCTCGGACTCTGGTCTGACCTTGCCTTGGCTCCGGCCTGCAATCGCCCTGGCTCCGGCCTGCTCTAGCTCTGGCTTCGGCCTGACCTCGCCCTGGCTCCGGCCTGCCCTCGCCTTGGCTCCGGCCAGCTCCTGCTCTGGCCTGCCTTCGCCTTGGCTCCAGCTTGCTCTCGCCCTGGCTCCGGCCTGCTCTCGCCCTGGCTCCGGCCTGCCCTAGCCTGGCTCTGGCCTGCCCTCGACCTGGTTCCGGCATGCCCTCGCTCTGGCTCCGGCCTGCCTTCGCCCTGACTTCTGCTTCTTCTCGCTCTGGCTAAGGCCTGCCCTCGCCCTGGCTCCGGCCTGCTCTCACTCTCGCTCCGGCCTGCCCTCGCCTTGGCTCCGGCCTGCTCTCGCTCTGGCTTCGGCCTGCTCTCGCTCTGACCTGCCCTCACCCTGTCTCCGGCCTGCTCTCGCTCTAGCTTGCCCTCGGCCTGGCTCCGGCATTCTCTCGCTCTGGTTTCGGCCTGCCGTCGCCTTGGATCCGGCCTGCTCTCGCTCTGGCTAGCCCTCGCCTTGGCTCCGGCCTGCTCTCACTCTGGCTCTGGCCTGCCTTCACCTTGGCTCCGACCTGCTCTCGCTTTGGCTCTGGCCTGCTCTCACTCTGGCCTGCCCTTGCCTTGGCTGCAGCCTGCTCTCGCCCTAGCCAGCTGTTGCTCTGGCTTACCCTGGTTCTGCCTCTGGCCTGCCCTCGTCTTGGTAGCGGCCGGCTCTCGCCTAAGCTCCGGCCTGCTCTCGCTCCGTACCGCACTCGCCCTGGCTCCGCTATGCCACAGCTCGGGCTCTGGCTTGCCCTCGCTTTAGCTCCGTCCTGCTCTCGCCCTGGCTCCGAACTGCTCTCGCTCTGGCTCTGGCCTGCTCTCGCTCTGGCCTCGCCCTGGCTCCGGCCTGCTCTCGTCCAGGTTCCGGCCTCCCCTTACCTTGGCTCCTGCCTGCTCTCGCTCTGGCTCTGGCATTCCCTAGCCTCGGCTCTAAACTACTCTCGCTCTGGCTCTGGCCTGCCCTCGCCCTGGCTCCGGCCTGCTATTGTTCTGGCTCTGGCATTCCCTCGCCTTGGCTCCGGCCTCCTCTCGCTCTGACCCTGGCCTGCCCTCGCCCTGGCTCCGGCCTGCTCTGGCACTGTCCTGCCCTCGCCTTGGCTCCGGCCTGCTCTCGCCCAGGCTCCGGCCTGCCCTCGTCCTGGCTCCAGCCTGCTCTTGCTCTGGCCTGCCCTCGCTTTGGCTCTAGCCTACTCTCGCTCTGGCCTGCCCTCGTCCTGGCTCCGGCCTGCTCTTGCTCTGGCATGCCCTCGCCTTTGCTCCGGCCTCCTCTCGCTTTGACTCTGGCCTGCCCTCGCCCTGGCTCTGTCCTGCCCTCGCCTTGGCTCCGGCCTTCTCTCGCCCAGGCCTCGGCCTGCCCTCGTCCTGGCTCCGGCCTGTTCTCGCTCTGGCCTGCCCTTGCTTAGGCTCCGGCTTGCTCTCGCCTTGGCTCCGGCCTGCTCTCGCTGTAGCTCTGGACTGCCCTCGCCCTGGCTCTGACCAGCTCTCGCTCTTGCCTGCCCTCGCCTTGGCTCCGGCCTGCTCTCGCTCTGGCCAGCCCTGGCTCTGCTTCTGGCCTGCCTTCGCCTTGGCTCCGGTCTGCTCTTGCCTTGGCTCCGGCCTGCTCTCGCTGTAGCTCCGGACTGCCCTTGCCCTGGCTCCGGCCTGCCATCGCTCTGGCACTGGCGTGCCCTCGCCTTGGCTCCGGCCTGATCTTGCTCTGACTCTGGCCTGCCCTCGCCCTGGCTCCGGCCTGCTCTGGATCTGCCTCTGGCCTGCCCTCGCCTTGGCTCCGGCCTGCTCTCGCCCTGGCTCCGGCCTGCTCTCACTCTGGCTCTGGCCTGCCCTCACCCTTGCTCCGACCTGCTCTCGCTCTGACTCTGGCCTGCCCTCACCCTGGCTCCGGCCAGCTCTGGATCTGGCTCTGGCCTGCCCTCGGCTTGGCTCCGGCCTGCTCTTGCTCTGGCTTCGGCATGCTCTCGCTCTGACCTGCCCTCACCCTGTCTCCGGCCTGCTCTCGCTCTTGCCTGCCCTCGCCCTGGCTCCGGCATTCTCTCGCTCTGGTTTCGGCCTGCCGTCGCCTTGGATCCGGCCAGATCTCGCTCTGGCTCCGGCCAGCCCTCGCCTTGGCTCCGGCCTGCTCTTGCTCTGGCCGGCCTTTGCCTTGGCTCCAGCCTGCTCTCGCTCTGGCTCTGGCCTGCCCTGGCTCTGCTCAAGCCTGCCCTCGTCTTGGCTCTGGCCTGCTCTCGCCATGGCACCGGTCTGCCCTCGCCCTGGCTCCTGCCTGCTCTCGCTCTAGTCTGCTCTCGCTCTGGTTCTTGCCTGCCTTTGCCTCGGCTCTGGCCTGCTCTCGCTCTGGCCTGCCGTTTCCTTGGCTCCGGACTTCTCTCGCTCTGGCTCGCACCTGCCCTAGCCTTGGCTCTGGCCCACTCTCGCTCTGGCTCGGGCCTGCTCTGGCATGCTCTCGCTCTGGCCTGCCCTTTCCTTGGCTCCGGCCTGCTCTCGCTCGGACTCTGGTCTGACCTTGCCTTGGCTCCGGCCTGCAATCGCCCTGGCTCCGGCCTGCTCTAGCTCTGGCTTCGGCCTGACCTCGCCCTGGCTCCGGCCTGCCCTCGCCTTGGCTCCGGCCAGCTCCTGCTCTGGCCTGCCTTCGCCTTGGCTCCAGCTTGCTCTCGCCCTGGCTCCGGCCTGCTCTCGCCCTGGCTCCGGCCTGCCCTAGCCTGGCTCTGGCCTGCCCTCGACCTGGTTCCGGCATGCCCTCGCTCTGGCTCCGGCCTGCCTTCGCCCTGACTTCTGCTTCTTCTCGCTCTGGCTAAGGCCTGCCCTCGCCCTGGCTCCGGCCTGCTCTCACTCTCGCTCCGGCCTGCCCTCGCCTTGGCTCCGGCCTGCTCTCGCTCTGGCTTCGGCCTGCTCTCGCTCTGACCTGCCCTCACCCTGTCTCCGGCCTGCTCTCGCTCTAGCTTGCCCTCGGCCTGGCTCCGGCATTCTCTCGCTCTGGTTTCGGCCTGCCGTCGCCTTGGATCCGGCCTGCTCTCGCTCTGGCTAGCCCTCGCCTTGGCTCCGGCCTGCTCTCACTCTGGCTCTGGCCTGCCTTCACCTTGGCTCCGACCTGCTCCTGCTTTGGCTCTGGCCTGCTCTCACTCTGGCCTGCCCTTGCCTTGGCTGCAGCCTGCTCTCGCCCTAGCCAGCTGTTGCTCTGGCTTACCCTGGTTCTGCCTCTGGCCTGCCCTCGTCTTGGTAGCGGCCGGCTCTCGCCTAAGCTCCGGCCTGCTCTCGCTCCGTACCGCACTCGCCCTGGCTCCGCTATGCCACAGCTCGGGCTCTGGCTTGCCCTCGCTTTAGCTCCGTCCTGCTCTCGCCCTGGCTCCGAACTGCTCTCGCTCTGGCTCTGGCCTGCTCTCGCTCTGGCCTCGCCCTGGCTCCGGCCTGCTCTCGTCCAGGTTCCGGCCTCCCCTTACCTTGGCTCCTGCCTGCTCTCGCTCTGGCTCTGGCATTCCCTAGCCTCGGCTCTAAACTACTCTCGCTCTGGCTCTGGCCTGCCCTCGCCCTGGCTCCGGCCTGCTATTGTTCTGGCTCTGGCATTCCCTCGCCTTGGCTCCGGCCTCCTCTCGCTCTGACCCTGGCCTGCCCTCGCCCTGGCTCCGGCCTGCTCTGGCACTGTCCTGCCCTCGCCTTGGCTCCGGCCTGCTCTCGCCCAGGCTCCGGCCTGCCCTCGTCCTGGCTCCAGCCTGCTCTTGCTCTGGCCTGCCCTCGCTTTGGCTCTAGCCTACTCTCGCTCTGGCCTGCCCTCGTCCTGGCTCCGGCCTGCTCTTGCTCTGGCATGCCCTCGCCTTTGCTCCGGCCTCCTCTCGCTTTGACTCTGGCCTGCCCTCGCCCTGGCTCTGTCCTGCCCTCGCCTTGGCTCCGGCCTTCTCTCGCCCAGGCCTCGGCCTGCCCTCGTCCTGGCTCCGGCCTGTTCTCGCTCTGGCCTGCCCTTGCTTAGGCTCCGGCTTGCTCTCGCCTTGGCTCCGGCCTGCTCTCGCTGTAGCTCTGGACTGCCCTCGCCCTGGCTCCGACCAGCTCTCGCTCTTGCCTGCCCTCGCCTTGGCTCCGGCCTGCTCTCGCTCTGGCCAGCCCTGGCTCTGCTTCTGGCCTGCCTTCGCCTTGGCTCCGGTCTGCTCTTGCCTTGGCTCCGGCCTGCTCTCGCTGTAGCTCCGGACTGCCCTTGCCCTGGCTCCGGCCTGCCATCGCTCTGGCACTGGCGTGCCCTCGCCTTGGCTCCGGCCTGATCTTGCTCTGACTCTGGCCTGCCCTCGCCCTGGCTCCGGCCTGCTCTGGATCTGCCTCTGGCCTGCCCTCGCCTTGGCTCCGGCCTGCTCTCGCCCTGGCTCCGGCCTGCTCTCACTCTGGCTCTGGCCTGCCCTCACCCTTGCTCCGACCTGCTCTCGCTCTGACTCTGGCCTGCCCTCACCCTGGCTCCGGCCAGCTCTGGATCTGGCTCTGGCCTGCCCTCGGCTTGGCTCCGGCCTGCTCTCGACCTGGCCTGCCCTCGCCTTGGCTCCGGCCTGCTCTTGCTTTGGCTTCGGCCTGCTCTCGCTGTGGCACCAGCCTGCCTTTGCTCTGGCTCCGACCAGCCCTCGCCTTGCATCCGGCCTGCTCTTGCTCTGGCTCTGGCCTTCCCTCGCCCTGGCTCCGGCCTGCTCTCGCTCTGGCCTGCCCTCGCCTTGCCTCCGGCCTGCTCTCGCTCTTGCCTGCCCTCGCCTTGGCTCCGACCTGCTCTCGCTCTCGCTCTGGTCTGCCCTCGCCTTGGCTCTGGCCAACCATCGCTCTGGCTCCGGCCTGCCCTCGCCTTGGCTCCGGCCTGCTCTTGCCCTGGCCTGCCCTCTCCTTGGCTCCGGCCGGCTCTCGCCTTGGCTCCGGCCTCCTCTTGCTTTGGCTTCGGCCTGCCCTCGTTGTGGCTCCGGCCTGCCTTTGCTCTGGCTCCGACCAGCCCTCGCCTTGCATCCGGCCTGCTCTTGCTCTGGCTCTGGCCTTCCCTCGCCCTGGCTCCGACCTGCTCTTGCTCTGGCCTGGCCTGCCCTCGTCTTGACTCCAGCCTGCTCTCGCTCTGGTTCTTGCCTGCCTTCACCTTGGCTCCGGCATCCCCTCGCTCTGGCTCAAGCCTGCTCTAGCTCTGGCTCTGGCCTGCCCTTGCCTTGGCTCCAGACTGCTCTCGCTCTGGCTTGCTCTCGCTCTGGCCTGCCCTCGCCTTGCCTCCGGCCTGCTCTCGCTCTTGCCTGCCCTCGCCTTGGCTCCGACCTGCTCTCGCTCTCGCTCTGGTCTGCCCTCGCCTTGGCTCTGGCCCGCTCTTGCTCTACTTCTGGCCTGCCCTCGCCTTGGCTCCGGCCTGCTCTCGTCTTGACTCCAGCCTGCTCTCGCTCTGGTTCTTGCCTGCCTTCACCTTGGCTCCGGCATCACCTCGCTCTGGCTCAAGCCTGCTCTAGCTCTGGCTCTGGCCTGCCCTTGCCTTGGCTCCAGACTGCTCTCGCTCTGGCTTGCTCTCGCTCTGGCCTGCCCTCGCCTTGCCTCCGGCCTGCTCTCGCTCTTGCCTGCCCTCGCCTTGGCTCCGACCTGCTCTCGCTCTGGTCTGCCCTCGCCTTGGCTCTGGCCCGCTCTTGCTCTACTTCTGGCCTGCCCTCGCCTTGGCTCCGGCCTGCCCTCGCCTTGGCTCCGGCCTGCTCTCGCCTTGGTTCCGGCCTGCTCTCGCCCTGGCTCCAGCCAACCATCGCTCTGGCTCCGGCCTGCCCTCGCCTTGGCTCCGGCCTGCTCTCGCTCTGGCCTGCCCTCGCCCTGGCTCCGTGCTCTCTATCTGGCTCTGGCCTGCCCTCGCCTTGGCTCCTGCCTGTTCTCACCCTGGATCCAGCCTGACCTTGCTTTGGATCATGCCTGCTCTCGATCTGGCCTGACGTCAACTTGGCTCCGGCCTGCTCTCACTCTGGCTCCAGCCTGCCCTCGCCTTGGCTCCGGCCTGCTCTCGCCCTGGCTCCGGCCTACTCTCTCTCTGGCTCTGGCCTGCCCTCGCCCTGGATCCGGTCTGCCCTGACTCTGGCTCTGGCCTGCCCTCGCCTTGGCTCCGGCCTGCTCTCGCCCTGGTTCCGGCCTGCCCTTGCCTTGGCTCATGCCTGCTCTCGCTCTGGCCTGCCCTCGCCTTGGCTCCGGCCTGCTCTCACTCTGGATCAAGCCTGCCCTCGCTCTGGCTCCGGCCTGCACTCGCCTTGGCTCCGGCCTGCTCTCGCTCTGGCCTGCCCTCGCCCTGGCTCTGGCCTGCCCTCGCTCTGCCTCTGGCCTGCCCTCGCCTTGGCTCTGGCCTGCTGTCGCTCTGGCCTGCCCTCGCTCTGCCTCTAGCCTGCCCTCGCCTTAGTTCCGGCCTCCTCTCGCCCTGGCTCCAGCCTGCTCTCGCTCTGGCCTGCCCTTGTCTTGGCTACTGCCTGTCCTCGACCTGGCTCCGGCCTGCTCTCGCTCTGGCCTGCCCTCGCCCTGGCTCCGGCCTGCCCTCGCCCTGGCTCCGGCCTGCTCTCGCCCTGGCTCCGGCATTCTCTCGCTCTGACTCTGGCCTGCCCTCGCTCTGACTCTGGCATGTCCTCGCCCTGACTCCGGCTTGCTCTGGATCTGGCCTGCCCTCGCCTTGGCTCCGGCCTGCTCTCGCTCTGGCCTGCCCTCGCCTTGGCTCCGGCCTGCTCTCGCCTTGGCTCCGGCCTGCTCTCGCCTTGGCTCCGGCCTGCTCTTGCTCTGGCTTTGGCCTGCCCTCGCTGTGGCTCCGGCCTGCCCTTGCTCTGGCTCCGACCAGCCCTCGCCTTGCCTCCGGCCTGCTCTGGCCCTGGCTCCGGCCTGCTCTCGCTCTGGCCTTCCCTCGCCCTGGCTCCGGCCTGCTCTTGCTCTGGCCTGGCCTGCCCTCGTCTTGACTCCAGCCTGCTCTCGCTCTTGTTCTAGCCTGCCTTCACCTTGGCTCCGGCATCCCCTCGCTCTGGCTCAAGCCTGCTCTAGCTCTGGCTCTGGCCTGCCTTTGCCTTGGCTCCAGACTGCTCTCGCTCTGGCTTGCTCTCGCTCTGGCCTGCCCTCGCCTTGGCTCCGGCCTGCTCTCGCTCTTGCCAGCCCTCGCCTTGGCTCCAACCTGCTCTCGCTCTGGTCTGCCCTCGCCTTGGCTCTGGCCTGCTCTCGCTCTACTTCTGGCCTGCCCTCGCCTTGGCTCCGGCCTGCTCTCGCCTTGGTTCTGGCCTGCTCTCGCCCTGGCTACGGCCAACCATCCCTCTGGCTCCGGCATGCCCTCGCCTTGGCTCCGGCCTGCTCTCGCTCTGTCCTGCCCTCGCCCTGGCTCCAGCCTGCTCTCTCTCTGGCTCTGGCCTGCCCTCGCCTTGGCTCCTGCCTGTTCTCGCCCTGGATCCAGCCTGACCTTGCTTTGGATAATGCCTGCTCTCGATCTGGCCTGACGTCAACTTGGCTCCGGCCTGCTCTCACTCTGGCTTCGGCCTGCCCTCGATCTGGCTCCGGCCTGCCCTCGCCTTGGCTCCGGCCTGCTCTCGCCCTGGCTCCAGCCTGCTCTCGCCCTGGCTCCAGCCTGCGCTCACCCTGGCTCCGGCCTACTCTCTCTGTAGCTCTGGCCTGCCCTCGCCCTGGCTCCGGTCTGCCCTCGCCTTGGCTCCGGACTGCTCTCGCCCTGGCTCCGGACTGCTCTCGCCATGGTTCCGGCCTGCCCTTGCCTTGGCTCATGCCTGCTCTCGCTTTGGCCGGCCCTCAGGGTCTTGGCTCCGGCCTGCTCTAGCTCTGGATCCAGCCTGCCCTCTCTCTGGCTCCGGCCTGCCCTCGCTCTGGCCTGCCCTCGCCCTGGCTCTGGCCTGCCCTCGCCTTGGCTCCGGCCTGCTCTCGCTCTGGCCTGCCCTCGCCCTGGCTCTGGCCTGCCCTCGCCCTGGCCTGCCCTCGCTCTGCCTCTGGCCTGCCCTCGCCTTAGTTCCGGCTTCCTCTCGCCCTGGCTCCAGCCTGCTCTCGCTCTGGCCTTCCCTTGTCTTGGCTACTGCCTGCTCTCGACCTGGCTCTTGCTTGCTCTCGCTCTGGCTTTGGCCTGTACCCTCCTTGGCTCCAGCCTGCTATTGCACAGGCTCCAGCCTGCCTTCGTCTTGGCTCCGGCCTGCTCTCGCTCTGGCCTCCTCTCGCCATGGCTCCGGCCTGCTATATCTCTGGCTCCGGCCTGCGCTCGCCTTGGCTCCTGCCTGTTCTCACCCTGGATCCGGCCTGCATTCGCCATGGCTCCGGCCTGCTCTCGCTCTGGTTCCAGCCTGCCCTTGCTTTGGATCATGCCTGCTCTCGATCTGGCCTGACATCAACTTGGCTCCGGCTTGCTCTCGCTCTGGCTTCGGCCTGCCCTCGCTCTGGCTAAGTCCTGCTCTCGCTTTGGCTCCGGCATACTCTCGCTCTGGCTTCAGCCTGCCCTCGCCCTGGCTCCGGACTACTGTCGCTCTGGCCTGCCCTCGCCCTGGCTCTGGCCTGCCCTCGCCTTGGCTCCAGCCTGCTCTCGCCCTGGCTCCGGCCTGCTCTCGCTCTGGCCTGCCCTTGCCTTGCCTCCCGCTTGCTCTCGCCCTGGCTCCGGCTTGCTCTCGCTCTGGACTGCCCTCGCCTTGGCTCCGGCCTTCTCTCGCTCTGGCTCCGGCCTGCCCTCGCACGGGCTCCGGCCTGCTCTCGCAGTGGTTCTGGCCTGCCTTTGCCTTGGCTCTGGCCAACTCTGGCTTTGGCTCCGGCCTGCCCTTCCCCTGGCTCCGGCCTGCTCTCGCTCTGGCTCCGGCCTGCCCTCGCCTTGGCTAAAGCCTGCCCTCGCCATGGCTCCGCCCGCTCTCGCCCAGGCTCCGGCCTGCTCTCGCTCTAGTTCTGGCCTCCCCTCGCCTTGGCTCCGGCATACTCTCGCTCAGGTTCTGACCTGCTCTCGCTCTGGCTTCGCCCTGTCTCCGGCCTGCTCTCGCCCATGTTCCGGCCTGCCCTTGCCTTGGCTCTGGCCTACTCTCGCTCTTGCTTTTACCTGCCCTCGCCCTGGCTCCGGCCTGCTCTCGCTCTAGTTCTGGCCTCCCCTCGCCTTGGCTCCGGCATACTCTCGCTCAGGTTCTGACCTGCTCTCGCTCTGGCTTCGCCCTGTCTCCGGCCTGCTCTCGCCCATGTTCCGGCCTGCCCTTGCCTTGGCTCCGGCCTTCTCTCTTTCTGGCTCTGGCCTGCCCTTGCCTTGGCTCTGGCCTACTCTCGCTCTGGCTCTGACCTGCTCTCGCTCTGGCTCTGGCGTGCCCTCGCCTTGGCTCTGGCCTGCTCTCGCTCTGGCTCCGGCCTGCTCTTGCCCTGGCTCTGGCCTGCTCTTGCTCTGGATCTGGCCGGCTCTTGCTCTGGCCTGCCCTTGTCTTGACTCCGGCCTGCTCTTCCCCTGGCTCTGACCAGCTCTCGCTCTAGCCTGCCCTCGCTCTGGCTCCGGCCTGCTCTCTCTCTGGCTCTCGCCTGCCCATGCCTTGTCTCCGGCCTGCTCTTCCTCTGGCTCTGGCCTGCCCTCGTCTTTACTCTGGCCTGATCTCGCTCTTGTTCTGGCCTGCCCTTGCCTTGGCTCCGGACTGCTTTGGCTCCGGCCTGCTCTTGCTCAGGCCTGCTCTCGCTCTGGCTCAGGCCTGCTCTCGCTCTGGCTCTGGCCTGCCCTTGCCTTGGCTCCGGACTGCTTTCGCTCTGGCCTGCTCTCGCTCTGGCCTCCCCTCGCCTTGGCTCCGGCCTGCTCTCGCTCTGGCTCTGACATGCCCTCGCCTTGGCTCCGAACTGCTCTTGCTCTGGCTCTGGACTGCCTTCGCCTTGGCTCCGGCCTGCTCTCGCCCTGGCTCCGGCCTGCCCTTGCTCTGGCTCCGGCCAGCCCTCGCCTTGGCTCCGGCCTGCTCTCGCCCTGGCTCCGGCCTGCTCTTGCTCTGGCCTGCTCTCGTCTTGACTCCGGCCTGTTCTCGCCCTTGTACTGGCCTGCCCTTGCCTTGGCTCCAGCCTGCTCTTGCTCTGGCTCTGGCCTGCCCTCGCCTTGGCTCCGGCCTGCCCTCGTCCTGGCTCCGGCCTGCTCTCGCTCTGGCTCTGGCCAGCCCTCGCCTTGGCTCGGGCCTGCTCTCGCCCTAACTCTGGCCTACTCTCGCTCTAGCTCTGGACTGCGCTCGCCCTGGCTCCAGCTTGCCATCGCTCTGGCTCCGTTCTGCCCTTGCCTTGGCTGCGGCCTGCTCTCGCCCTGGCTCTGACCTGCTCTCGCCCAGGCCTGCCCTCGCCCAGGCTCCAGCCTGCCCTCGCCTTGGCTCCGGCCTACTCTCGCTCTGGCCTGCTCTTGCTCTGGCCTCGCCCTGGCTCCGGCCTGCCCTCGTCCTGGCTCCGGCCTGCTCTCGCTCTAGCTCCGGACTGGCCTCGCCCTGGGTCCGGCTTGCCATCGCTCTGGCTCTTGCCTGCTCTCGCCCTGGTTCCGGCCTGCCCTTCTCTTGGCTCCGGCCTTCTCTCGCTCTGGCTCTTGCCTGCCCTTGCCTTGGCTCTGGCCAACTCTCGCTCTGGCTCCGGCCTGTCCTGGCCCTGGCACCGGCCTACTCTCGCCCTGGCTCTGGACTGCTCTCGCTCTGGCTCTGGCCTGCTCTCACTCTGGCTCTGGCCTGCCCTTGCCTTTGCTCCGGCTTACTCTCGCTCTGACTTGCCCTCGCCTTGGATCCGGACTGCTCTCGATTTGGCTCTGGCCTGCCCTCGCTTGGCTCCGGCCTGCTCTCGCTCTGGCTCTGGCTTACCCTCGCTCTGGCTCCGGCCTGCCCTCGTCCTGGCTCCGGCCTGCTCTCGCTCTGGCCTGCCCTCGCCTTGGCTCCGGCCTGCTCTCGCCCTAGCTCCTGCCTGCTCTCGCTCTAGCTCCGGACTGCGCTCGCCCTAGCTCTAGCTTGCCATCGCTCTGGCTCCGTTCTGCCCTCGCCTTGGCTCCGGCCTGCTCTCGCCCTGGCTCCGACCTGCTCTCGCCGTGGTCTGCCCTCGCCCAGGCTCCAGCCTGCCCTCGCCTTGGCTCCGGCCTACTCTCGCTCTGGCCTGCTCTCGCTCTGGCTTCGCCCTGGCACCGGCCTGCCCTCGCTCTAGCTCAGGACTGGCCTCGCCCTGGGTCCAGCTTGCCATCGCTCTGGCTCTTGCCTGCTCTCGCCCTGGTTCCGGCCTGCCCTTGTCTTGGCTCCGGCCATCTCTCGCTCTGGCTCTGGCCTGCCTTTGCCTTGGCTCTGGCCAACTCTCGCTCTGGCTCCGGCCTGCCCTTGCCCTGGCTCTGGCCTGCTCTCGCTCTGGCTCTGGCCTGCTCTCACTCTGGCTCTGGCCTGCCCTTGCCTTTGCTCCGGCTTACTCTCGCTCTGGCCTGCCCTCGCATTGGATCCGGACTGCTCTCGATTTGGCTCTGGCCTGCCCTCGCTTGGCTCCGGCCTGCTCTCTCTCTGGCTCTGGCCTACCCTCGCTCTGGCCTGCCCTCGCTCTGGCTCTGGCCTGCCCACGCCTTGGCTCCGGCCTGCTCTTACTCTGGCTCTGGCCTGCCCTCGACTTGGCTCTGGGCTGCTCGCGCTCTGGCCTGTCCTCGCCCTGGCTCCGGCCTGTCCTCGCCCTGGCTCCGGCCTGCCCTTGCTCTGGCCTGCTGTCACTGTGGCTCTGGTCTGTCCTCGCCTTGGCTCCGGCCTGCTCTCACCCTGGCTCCGGCCTGCCCTCGTCCTGGCTCCGGTCTGCTCTCGCTCTGGCCTGGCCTCGCCTTGGCTCCGGCCTGCTCTCCCCCTGGCTCCGGCCTGCTCTCGCTCTAGCTCCGGACTGCCTGCGCCCTGGCTCCGGCTTGCCATCACTCTGGCTCCGGCCTGCCCTCGTCCTGGCTCCGGCCTGCCCTCGTCCTGGCTCCGGCCTGCTTTTGCTCTGGGTCTGGACTGCCCTCGCCTTGGCTCCGGCCTGCTCTCTCTATGACTCTGGCCTGTCCTCGTCCTGGCTCCGGCCTGCTTTTGCTCTGGGTCTGGACTGCCCTCGCCTTGGCTCCGGCCTGCTCTCGCCGTGGCTCCGGCCTGCTCTCTCTCTAGCTACGGACTGCCCTTGCACTGGATCCGGCTTGCCATCGCTCTGGCTCCCAGCCTGCCCTTGCCTTGGCTCCGGCCTGGTCTCGACCTGGCTCCGACCTGCTTTCGCTCTGGCTCAGGCCTGCCCTCGCCCAGGCTTCGCCCTTCTCTCTCTCTGGCTCTGGCCTGCCCACTTCCTGGCTCGGGCCTACTCTCGCTTTGGCTCTGGCATGCTCTGGCTCTGCCTCTAGCCTGGTCCTGTCTCCGGCATGCTCTCGCCCTGGTTCTGGCCTGCCCTTGCCTTGTCCCTGGCCTGCCCTTGCCTTGTCCCTGGCCTACTCTCGCTCTGGCTCTGGCCTGCCCTCGCCATGGCTCTGGCCTGCTCTCGCTCTGGCCTGCTTACCATGGCTCTGGCCTTCTCTCGCTCTGGCTGTGGCCTGCACTCGCCTCGGCTCCGGCCTGCTCTCGCTGTTACTCTGGCCTGCCCTAGCCCTGGCTCCAGCCTGCTCTGGCTCTGGCATGCCCTCTCCTTGGCTCCGGCCTCCTCTCGCCTGGCTCCGGCCTGCCTCGTCCTGGCTCCGGCCTGCTCTCGCTTTGGCCTTCCCTCGCCTTGGCTCCGTCCTGCTCTCGCCTTGGCTCCGGCCTGGTCTCGCTCTGGCTCCGACCTGCCTTCGCCCTGGATCCAACCTTCCCTTGCTCTGGCTCCGGCCATCCCTCGCCTTGGCTCCGGCCTGCCCTCGCCCTGGCTCCGGCCTGCTCTCTCTCTGGCCTGCCCTTGCCTTGGCTCCGGCCTGCTCTCTCTATGACTCTGGCCTGTCCTCGTCCTGGCTCTGGCCTGCTTTCGCTCTGGCGTACCCTCGCCTTGGCTCCGGCCTGCTCTCACCTTGGCTTCGGCCTGCCCTCGCCCTGGCTCTAACCTGCCCTTGCTCTGGCTCCGGCCAGCCCTTGCCCTGGCTCTGCTCTCGCCCTGGGTCCGACCTACTCTCGCTCTGGTTGTGGCCTGCCCTGGCTCTGCCTCTAGCCTGCCCTCGCCTTGGCTTCGGTCTAATCTCGCCTTGGCTCCGGCCTGCTCTCGTTCTCTCGCTCTACATCCGGACTGCCCTCGCCCTGGCTCCGGACTGCTCTTGCCTTGGCTCCGGACTGCTCTCACCCTGGCTCCTGCCTGCTGTCGCTCTGGCTCTGGCCTGCCCTCACCTTGGCTCCAGCCTGCTCTCTCTCTGGCTCTGGCCTGCCCTAGCCATGGCTCCGGCCTACTTTCGCTCTGGCTCTGGCCTGCTCTCGCTTTGGCTCTGGCCTCGAACTGTCTACGGCGTGCTCTCGCCCTGGTTCCGGCCTGCACTGGCCTTGGCTCCGGCCTTCTCTTGCTTTGACTCTGGCCTGCCCTTGCCTTGGCAGTGGCCTACTCTTGCTCTGGCTCTGGACTACCCTCGCCCTTGCCCCGGCCAGCTCTCACTCTGGCCTGCTCTCGCTCTGGCGTGCCCTCGCCTTGGCTCCGTCCTGCTCTCGCTCTGACTCTGGCCTGCCCTCGCCCTGGCTCCGGCCTTCTCTGGATCTGGCTCTGGCCTGCCTTCTCCTTGGCTACGACCTGCTCTCTCGCCCTGGCTCTGGCCTGCTCTCGCTCTGGACTGCCCTCGCCTTGGCTTCGGCCTGCTCTCGCCTTGGCTCTGGCTTGCTCTTGCACCGGCCTGCCCTCACCCTGGCTCCGGCCTGTCCTTGCTCTGACTCTGGCCAGCCCTTGCCTTGGCTCCGGCCTGCTCTCGCCCTGGCTCCGGCCTGCTGGCTCCGGCCTGCTCTTGCTCTGGCCTGCCCTCGTCTTGACTCCGGCATGCTCTCCCTCTGGTTCTGGCCTGACTTCGCCTTGGCTCCGGCTTGCTCTCGCCCTGACTCCGGCCTGCCCTTGCTCTGGCTCCGGCCTGCCCTTGCCCTGACTCCGGCCTGCCCTTGTTGCTCTAGCTCAGGCCAGCCCTCGCATTAGCTCCGGCCTGCTCTAGCCCTGGCTCCGACCTGCTCTCGCTCTGGCCTGCCCTCGCCTTGGCTCCGGCCTGCTCTTGCTCTGGCCTGCCCTGGCTCTGCCTCTGGCCTGCCCTCACCTTGGCTCCAGCCAGCTCTCACCTTGGCTCCGGCCGGCTCTCGCTCTAGTTCTGGACTGCCCTTGCCCTGGCTCCGGCCTGCCCTCGCCTTAGCTCCGGCCTGCTCTAGTCCTGGCTCCGGCCTACTCTCGCTCTTGCTTTTGCCTGCCCTCGCCTTGGCTCCGGCCTGCTCTCGCTCTAGTTCTGGCCTCCCCTCGCCTTGGCTCCGGCATACTCTCGCTCAGGTTCTGACCTGCTCTCGCTCTGGCTTCGCCCTGTCTCCGGCCTGCTCTCGCCCATGTTCCGGCCTGCCCTTGCCTTGGCTCCGGCCTTCTCTCTTTCTGGCTCTGGCCTGCCCTTGCCTTGGCTCTGGCCTACTCTCGCTCTGACCTGCTCTCGCTCTGGCTCTGGCGTGCCCTCGCCTTGGCTCTGGCCTGCTCTCGCCATGACTCTGGCCTGCTCTGAATCTGGCTCTGGCCTGCTCTCGCTCTGGCTCCGGCCAGCCCTCGCCTTGGCTCCGGCCTGCTCTCGCCTTGGCTCCGGCCTGCTCTCGCTCCGGCCTGCTCTTGCTCTGGATCTGGCCGGCTCTTGCTCTGGCTCTGGCCTGCCCTTGTCTTGACTCCGGCCTGCTCTTCCCCTGGCTCTGACCAGCTCTCGCTCTAGCCTGCCCTCGCTCTGCTTCCGGCCTGCTCTCTCTCTGGCTCTCGCCTGCCCATGCCTTGTCTCCGGCCTGCTCTTCCTCTGGCTCTGGCCTGCCCTCGTCTTTACTCTGGCCTGATCTCGCTCTTGTTCTGGCCTGCCCTTGCCTTGGCTCCGGACTGCTTTGGCTCCGGCCTGCTCTTGCTCGGGCCTGCTCTCGCTCTGGCTCAGGCCTGCTCTCGCTCTGGCTCTGGCCTGCCCTTGCCTTGGCTCCGGACTGCTTTCGCTCTGGCCTGCTCTCGCTCTGGCCTCCCCTCGCCTTGGCTCCGGCCTGCTCTCGCTCTGGCTCCGACCTGCCCTCGCCTTGGCTCCGACCTGCTCTTGCTCTGGCCTGCCCTCGCCTTGGCTCCGGCCTGCTCTCGCCCTGGCTCCGGCCTGCCCTTGCTCTGGCTCCGGCCAGCCCTCGCCTTGGCTCCGGCCTGCTCTCGCCCTGGCTCCGGCCTGCTCTTGCTCTGGCCTGCTCTCGTCTTGACTCCGGCCTGTTCTCGCCCTTGTACTGGCCTGCCCTTGCCTTGGCTCCAGCCTGCTCTTGCTCTGGCCTGCCCTCGCCTTGGCTCCGGCCTGCTCTCGCCCTGGCTCCGGCCTGCCCTTGCTCTGGCTCCGGCCAGCCCTCACCTTGGCTCCGGCCTGCTCTCGCCCTGGCTCCGGCCTGCTCTTGCTCTGGCTCTGGCCTGCTCTTGCTCTAGCTCTGGCCTGCTCTCGTCTTGACTCCGGCCTGTTCTCATTCTTCCCGCTCTAGCTCAGGACTGGCCTCGCCCTGGGTCCGGCTTGCCATCGCTCTGGCTCTTGCCTGCTCTCGCCCTGGTTCCGGCCTGCCCTTGCCTTGGCTCTGGCCTTCTATCGCTCTGGGTCTGGCCTGCCCTTGCCTTGGCTCTGGCCTACCCTCGCCTTGGCTCCGGCCTGCTCTCGCCTTGGCTCCGGCCTGCTCTTGCCTTGGCTTGGCCTCCTCTTACTCTGGCTCCGGCCTGCCCTCGCCCTGACTCCGGCCTACCCTTGCATTGGCTCCGGCCTGGCTCCGACCTGCTCTCGATCTCGCTCTGGCCTGCCCATGCCTTGGCTCCGGCCTGCACTTCCTCTGGCTCTTGCCTGCCCTCGTCTTGACTCTAACCTGATCTCGCTCTTGTTCTGGCCTGCCTTCGCCATGGCTCCAGCCTGTTCTCGCTCTGGCTCAGGCCTGCTCTCGCTCTGGCCTGCCCTAGCTCTGGCTCCGGACAGCTCTCGCTCTGGTTCTGGCCTGCTCTGGCTCTGGCCTGCCCTTTCCTTGGCTCCGGTCTTCTCTGACTCTGGCTCTGGCCTGCCGTCACCGTGGCTCCGGCCTGCTCTCGCTGTGGCTCTGGCCTGTCCTCTCCTTGGCTCCCCCCTGCTCTCACCCTGGCTCCGGCCTGCCCTCGTCCTGGCTCCGGCCTGCTCTCGCTCTGGCTCTGGCCAGCCCTCGCCTTGGCTCGGGCCTGCTCTCGCCCTAGCTCTGGCCTGCTCTCGCTCTAGCTCCGGACTGCGCTCGCCCTGGCTCCAGCTTGCCATCGCTCTGGCTCCGTTCTGCCCTTG
The DNA here is from genome assembly GCF_046119375.1 of Phyllobates terribilis. Lineage (NCBI taxonomy): Eukaryota > Metazoa > Chordata > Amphibia > Anura > Dendrobatidae > Phyllobates > Phyllobates terribilis. The sequence goes on from NW_027362863.1 coordinate 5,291,599, forward strand.
CCTTGGCTCCGGCCTGCTCTCGCCCTGGCTCTGACCTGCTCTCGCCCAGGCCTGCCCTCGCCCAGGCTCCAGCCTGCCCTCGCCTTGGCTCCGGCCTACTCTCGCTCTGGCCTGCTCTCGCTCTGGCCTCGCCCTGGCTCCGGCCTGCCCTCGTCCTGGCTCCGGCCTGCTCTCGCTCTAGCTCCGGACTGGCCTCGCCCTGGGTCCGGCTTGCCATCGCTCTGGTTCTTGCCTGCTCTCGCCCTGGTTCCGGCCTGCCCTTGTCTTGGCTCCGGCCTTCTCTCGCTCTGGCTCTTGCCTGCCCTTGCCTTGGCTCTGGCCAACTCTCGCTCTGGCTCCGGCCTGTCCTTGCCCTGGCACCGGCCTACTCTCGCCCTGGCTCTGGACTGCTCTCGCTCTGGCTCTGGCCTGCTCTCACTCTGGCTCTGGCCTGCCCTTGCCTTTGCTCCGGCTTACTCTCGCTCTGACTTGCCCTCGCCTTGGATCCGGACTGCTCTCGATTTGGCTCTGGCCTGCCGTCGCTTGGCTCCGGCCTGCTCTCGCTCTGGCTCTGGCTTACCCTCGCTCTGGCTCCGGCCTGCTCTCACCCTGGCTCCGGCCTGCCCTCGTCCTGGCTCCGGCCTGCTCTCGCTCTGGCCTGCCCTCGCCTTGGCTCCGGCCTGCTCTCGCCCTAGCTCCTGCCTGCTCTCGCTCTAGCTCCGGACTGCGCTCGCCCTGGCTCTAGCTTGCCATCGCTCTGGCTCCGTTCTGCCCTCGCCTTGGCTCCGGCCTGCTCTCGCCCTGACTCCGACCTGCTCTCGCCGTGGCCTGCCCTCGCCCAGGCTCCAGCCTGCCCTCGCCTTGGCTCCGGCCTACTCTCGCTCTGGCCTGCTCTCGCTCTGGCTTCGCCCTGGCACCGGCCTGCCCTCGCTCTAGCTCAGGACTGGCCTCGCCCTGGGTCCGGCTTGCCATCGCTCTAGCTCTTGCCTGCTCTCGCCCTGGTTCCGGCCTGCCCTTGTCTTGGCTCCGGCCTTCTCTCGTTCTGGCTCTGGCCTGCCTTTGCCTTGGCTCTGGCCAACTCTCGCTCTGGCTCCGGCCTGCCCTTGCCCTGGCTCTGGCCTGCTCTCGCTCAGGCTCTGGCCTACCCTCGCTCTGGCTCTGGCCTGCCCTCGCTCTGGCTCTGGCCTGCCCACGCCTTGGCTCCGGCCTTCTCTTACTCTGGCTCTGGCCTGCCCTCGACCTGGCTCTGGGCTGCTCGCGCTCTGGCCTGTCCTCGCCCTGGCTCCGGCCTGTCCTCGCCCTGGCTCCGGCCTGCCCTTGCTCTGGCCTGCTGTCACTGTGGCTCTGGTCTGTCCTCGCCTTGGCTCCGGCCTGCTCTCACCCTGGCTCCGGCCTGCCCTCGTCCTGGCTCCGGTCTGCTCTCGCTCTGGCTCTGGCCTGGCCTCGCCTTGGCTCCGGCCTGCTCTCCCCCTGGCTCCGGCCTGCTCTCGCTCTAGCTCCGGACTGCCTGCGCCCTGGCTCCGGCTTGCCATCACTCTGGCTCCGGCCTGCCCTCGTCCTGGCTCCGGCCTGCCCTCGTCCTGGCTCCGGCCTGCTTTTGCTCTGGGTCTGGACTGCCCTCGCCTTGGCTCCGGCCTGCTCTCGCCGTGGCTCCGGCCTGCTCTCGCTCTAGCTACGGACTGCCCTTGCACTGGATCCGGCTTGCCATCGCTCTGGCTCCCAGCCTGCCCTTGCCTTGGCTCCGGCCTGGTCTCGACCTGGCTCCGACCTGCTTTCGCTCTGGCTCAGGCCTGCCCTCGCCCAGGCTTCGCCCTTCTCTCTCTCTGGCTCTGGCCTGCCCACTCCCTGGCTCGGGCCTACTCTCGCTTTGGCTCTGGCCTGCTCTGGCTTTGCCTCTAGCCTGGCCCTGTCTCCGGCCTGCTCTCGCCCTGGTTCTGGCCTGCCCTTGCCTTGTCCCTGGCCTGCCCTTGCCTTGTCCCTGGCCTACTCTCGCTCTGGCTCTGGCCTGCCCTCGCCATGGCTCTGGCTCTGGCCTGCTTACCATGGCTCTGGCCTTCTCTCGCTCTGGCTGTGGCCTGCAGTCGCCTCGGCTCCGGCCTGCTCTCGCTGTTACTCTGGCCTGCCCTAGCTCTGGCTCCGGCCTGCTCTGGCTCTGGCATGCCCTCTCCTTGGCTCCGGCCTCCTCTCGCCTGGCTCCGGCCTGCCTCGTCCTGGCTCCGGCCTGCTCTCGCTTTGGCCTTCCCTCGCCTTGGCTCCGTCCTGCTCTCGCCTTGGCTCCGGCCTGGTCTCGCTCTGGCTCCGACCTGCCTTAGCCCTGGATCCAACCTTCCCTTGCTCTGGCTCCGGCCATCCCTCGCCTTGGCTCCGGCCTGCCCTCGCCCTGGCTCCGGCCTGCTCTCTCTCTGGCCTGCCCTTGCCTTGGCTCCGGCCTGCTCTCTCTATGACTCTGGCCTGTCCTCGTCCTGGCTCTGGCCTGCTCTCGCTCTGGCGTACCCTCGCCTTGGCTCCGGCCTGCTCTCACCTTGGCTTCGGCCTGCCCTCGCCCTGGCTCTAACCTGCCCTTGCTCTGGCTCCGGCCAGCCCTTGCCCTGGCTCTGCTCTCGCCCTGGGTCCGACCTACTCTCGCTCTGGTTGTGGCCTGCCCTGGCTCTGCCTCTAGCCTGCCCTCGCCTTGGCTTCGGTCTAATCTCGCCTTGGCTCCGGCCTGCTCTCGTTCTCTCGCTCTACATCCGGACTGCCCTCGCCCTGGCTCCGGACTGCTCTTGCCTTGGCTCCGGACTGCTCTCACCCTGGCTCCTGCCTGCTGTCGCTCTGGCCTGCCCTCACCTTGGCTCCAGCCTGCTCTCTCTCTGGCTCTGGCCTGCCCTAGCCATGGCTCCGGCCTACTTTCGCTCTGGCTCTGGCCTGCTCTCGCTTTGGCTCTGGCCTCGAACTGTCTACGGCGTGCTCTCGCCCTGGTTCCGGCCTGCACTGGCCTTGGCTCCGGCCTTCTCTTGCTCTGGCTCTGGCCTGCCCTTGCCTTGGCAGTGGCCTACTCTTGCTCTGGCTCTGGCCTGCCCTCGCCCTTGCCCCGGCCTGCTCTCGCTCTGGCCTGCTCTCGCTCTGGCGTGCCCTCGCCTTGGCTCCGTCCTGCTCTCGCTCTGACTCTGGCCTGCCCTCGCCCTGGCTCCGGCCTTCTCTGGATCTGGCTCTGGCCTGCCTTCTCCTTGGCTACGGCCTGCTCTCTCGCCCTGGCTCTGGCCTGCTCTCGCTCTGGACTGCCCTCGCCTTGGCTTCGGCCTGCTCTCGCCTTGGCTCTGGCTTGCTCTTGCACCGGCCTGCCCTCACCCTGGCTCCGGCCTGTCCTTGCTCTGACTCTGGCCAGCCCTTGCCTTGGCTCCGGCCTGCTCTCGCCCTGGCTCCGGCCTGCTGGCTCCGGCCTGCTCTTGCTCTGGCCTGCCCTCGTCTTGACTCCGGCATGCTCTCCCTCTGGTTCTGGCCTGACTTCGCCTTGGCTCCGGCCTGCTCTCGCCCTGACTCCGGCCTGCCCTTGCTCTGGCTCCGGTCTGCCCTTGCCCTGACTCCGGCCTGCCCTTGTTGCTCTAGCTCAGGCCAGCCCTCGCATTAGCTCCGGCCTGCTCTAGCCCTGGCTCCGACCTGCTCTCGCTCTGGCCTGCCCTCGCCTTGGCTCCGGCCTGCTCTTGCTCTGGCCTGCCCTGGCTCTGCCTCTGGCCTGCCCTCACCTTGGCTCCAGCCAGCTCTCACCTTGGCTCCGGCCGGCTCTCGCTCTAGTTCTGGACTGCCCTTGCCCTGGCTCCGGCCTGCCATCGCTCTGGCTCCGGCCTGCCCTCGCCTTAGCTCCGGCCTGCTCTAGTCCTGGCTCCGGCCTGCTCTCGCTTTGGCTCTGGTGCGCCCTCGCCCTTGCTCCGGCCTGCTCTCTCTCTGGCTCTGGCCTGCCCTCGCCCTGGCTCCGGCATACTCTCACTCAGGCTGTGGCCTGCTCTCGCTCTGGCCTCACTCTGTCTCGGGCCTGATCTAGCCCTTGTTCCGGCCTGCTCTCTCTCTCGCTCTGGCCTGCCCTTGCCTTGGCTCTGGCCTACTCTCGCTCTTGCTTTTGCCTGCCCTCGCCCTGGCTCCGGCCTGCTCTCGCTCTAGTTCTGGCCTCCCCTCGCCTTGGCTCTGGCATACTCTCGCTCAGGTTCTGACCTGCTCTCGCTCTGGCTTCGCCCTGTCTCCGGCCTGCTCTCGCCCATGTTCCGGCCTGCCCTTGCCTTGGCTCCGGCCTTCTCTCTTTCTGGCTCTGGCCTGCCCTTGCCTTGGCTCTGGCCTACTCTCGCTCTGGCTCTGACCTGCTCTCGCTCTGGCGTGCCCTCGCCTTGGCTCTGGCCTGCTCTCGCCATGACTCTGGCCTGCTCTGAATCTGGCTCTGGCCTGCCCTCGCCTTGGCTACGGCCTGCTCTCGCTCTGGCCCGCTCTCGCCTTGGCTCCGGCCTGCTCTCGCTCTGGCCAGCCCTTGCCTTGGCTCCGGCCTGCTCTCGCCTTGGCTCCGGCCTGCTCTCGCCTTGGCTCCGGCCTGCTCTTGCCCTGGCTCTGGCCTGCCCTCGCCCTGGCTCCAGCCTGCTCTTGCTCTGGATCTGGCCGGCTCTTGCTCTGGCTCTGGCCTGCCCTTGTCTTGACTCCGGCCTGCTCTTCCCCTGGCTCTGACCAGCTCTCGCTCTAGCCTGCCCTCGCTCTGGCTCCGGCCTGCTCTCTCTCCGGCTCTCGCCTGCCCATGCCTTGTCTCCGGCCTGCTCTTCCTCTGGCTCTGGCCTGCCCTCGTCTTTACTCTGGCCTGATCTCGCTCTTGTTCTGGCCTGCCCTTGCCTTGGCTCCGGACTGCTTTGGCTCCGGCCTGCTCTTGCTCAGGCCTGCTTTCGCTCTGGCTCAGGCCTGCTCTCGCTCTGGCTCTGGCCTGCCCTTGCCTTGGCTCTGGACTGCTTTCGCTCTGGCCTGCTCTCGCTCTGGCCTCCCCTCGCCTTGGCTCCGGCCTGCTCTCGCTCTGGCTCTGACCTGCCCTCGCCTTGGCTCCGACCTGCTCTTGCTCTGGCCTGCCCTCGCCTTGGCTCCGGCCTGCTCTAGCCCTGGCTCCGGCCTGCCCTTTCTCTGGCTCCGGCCAGCCCTCGCCTTGGCTCCGGCCTGCTCTCGCCCTGGCTCCGGCCTGCTCTTGCTCTGGCCTGCTCTCGTCTTGACTCCGGCCTGTTCTCGCCCTTGTACTGCCTGCCCTTGCCTTGGCTCCAGCCTGCTCTTGCTCTGGCTCTGGCCTGCCCTCGCCTTGGCTCCGGCCTGCTCTCGCCCTGGCTCCGGCCTGCCCTTGCTCTGGCTCCGGCCAGCCCTCACCTTGGCTCCGGCCTGCTCTCGCCCTGGCTCCGGCCTGCTCTTGCTCTGGCCTGCTCTTGCTCTAGCTCTGGCCTGCTCTCGTCTTGACTCCGGCCTGTTCTCGCCCTTGTACCGGCCTGCCCTTGCCTTGGCTCCAGCCTGCTCTTGCTCTGGCTCTGGCCTGCCCTCGTCTTGACTCCGGCCTGTTCTCGCTCTGGTTCGGGCCTGCCTTTGCCTTGGCTCCGGCCTCCTCTCGCTCTGGCTCAGGCCTACTCGCTTTCTGGCTCTGGCCTGCCCTTCCCTTGGCTCCGGACTTCTCTCGCTCTGGCACTGGCCTGCTCTTGCTCTGGGCTCGCTTTCTGGCTCTGGCCTGCCCTTCCCTTGGCTCCGGACTTCTCTCGCTCTGGCACTGGCCTGCTCTTGCTCTGGCCTGCCCTCACCTTGGCTCTGGCCTGTTCTCACTCTGACTCTGGCCTGCCATCGCCTTGGCTCCGGCCTGCTCTCTTCTCTCTTGCTCTGGCCTGCCCTGGCTCTGCCTATGGCCTGCCCTCGCCTTGGTTCCGACCTGCTCTCGCTCTGGTTCTGGGCTGCCTTCTCCTTGGCTCCGGCCTGCTCTCGCCCTGGCTCCGGCCTGCTCTTGCTCTGGCCTGCTCTTGCTCTGGCCTGCCCTCGTCTTGACTCCGGCATGCTCTCCCTCTGGTTCTGGCCTGACTTCGCCTTGGCTCCGGCCTGCTCTCGCCCTGACTCCGGCCTGCCCTTGCTCTGGCTCCGGCCTGCCCTTGCCCTGACTCCGGCCTGCCCTTGTTGCTCTAGCTCAGGCCAGCCCTCGCATTAGCTCCGGCCTGCTCTAGCCCTGGCTCCGACCTGCTCTCGCTCTGGCCTGCCCTCGCCTTGGCTCCGGCCTGCTCTTGCTCTGGCCTGCCCTGGCTCTGCCTCTGGCCTGCCCTCACCTTAGCTCCAGCCAGCTCTCACCTTGGCTCCGGCCGGCTCTCGCTCTAGTTCTGGACTGCCCTTGCCCTGGCTCCGGCCTGCCATCGCCTTAGCTCCGGCCTGCTCTAGTCCTGGCTCCGGCCTGCTCTCGCTTTGGCTCTGGCCCGCCCTCGCCCTTGCTCCGGCCTGCTCTCTCTCTGGCTCTGGCCTGCCCTCGCCCTGGCTCCGGCATACTCTCACTCAGGCTGTGGCCTGCTCTCGCTCTGGCCTTGCTCTGTCTCGGGCCTGATCTAGCCCTTGTTCCGGCCTGCTCTCTCTCTCGCTCTGGCCTGCCCTTGCCTTGGCTCTGGCCTACTCTCGCTCTTGCTTTTGCCTGCCCTCGCTCTAGTTCTGGCCTCCCTTCGCCTTGGCTCCGGTATACTCTCGCTCAGGTTCTGACCTGCTCTCGCTCTGGCTTCGCCCTGTCTCCGGCCTGCTCTCGCCCATGTTCCGGCCTGCCCTTGCCTTGGCTCCGGCCTTCTCTCTTTCTGGCTCTGGCCTGTCCTTGCCTTGGCTCTGGCCTACTCTCGCTCTGGCTCTGACCTGCTCTCGCTCTGGCTCTGGCGTGCCCTCGCCTTGGCTCTGGCCTGCTCTCGCCATGACTCTGGCCTGCTCTGAATCTGGCCTGCCCTCGCCTTGGCTACGGCCTGCTCTCGCTCTGGCCCGCTCTCGCCTTGGCTCCGGCCTGCTCTCGCTATGGCTCCGGCCAGCCCTCGCCTTGGCTCCGGCCTGCTCTCGCCTTGGCTCCGGCCTGCTCTAGCTCTGACTCCAGCCTGTTCTTGCCCTGGCTCTGGCCTGCCCTCGCCCTGGCTCCGGCCTGCTCTTGCTCTGGATCTGGCCGGCTCTTGCTCTGGCCTGCCCTTGTCTTGACTCCGGCCTGCTCTCGCCCTGGCTCTGACCAGCTCTCGCTCTAGCCTGCCCTCGCTCTGGCTCCGGCCTGCTCTCTCTCTGGCTCTCGTCTGCCCATGCCTTGTCTCCGGCCTGCTCTTCCTCTGGCCTGCCCTCGTCTTTACTCTGGCCTGATCTCGCTCTTGTTCTGGCCTGCCCTTGCCTTGGCTCCGGACTGCTTTGGCTCCGGCCTGCTCTTGCTCAGGCCTGCTCTCGCTCTGGCTCAGGCCTGCTCTCGCTCTGGCTCTGGCCTGCTCTCGCTCTGGCTCTGGCCTGCCCTTGCCTTGTCCCTGGCCTACTCTCGCTCTGGCTCTGGCCTGCCCTCGCCATGGCTCTGGCTCTGGCCTGCTTACCATGGCTCTGGCCTTCTCTCGCTCTGGCTGTGGCCTGCAGTCGCCTCGGCTCCGGCCTGCTCTCGCTGTTACTCTGGCCTGCCCTAGCTCTGGCTCCGGCCTGCTCTGGCTCTGGCATGCCCTCTCCTTGGCTCCGGCCTCCTCTCGCCTGGCTCCGGCCTGCCTCGTCCTGGCTCCGGCCTGCTCTCGCTTTGGCCTTCCCTCGCCTTGGCTCCGTCCTGCTCTCGCCTTGGCTCCGGCCTGGTCTCGCTCTGGCTCCGACCTGCCTTAGCCCTGGATCCAACCTTCCCTTGCTCTGGCTCCGGCCATCCCTCGCCTTGGCTCCGGCCTGCCCTCGCCCTGGCTCCGGCCTGCTCTCTCTCTGGCCTGCCCTTGCCTTGGCTCCGGCCTGCTCTCTCTATGACTCTGGCCTGTCCTCGTCCTGGCTCTGGCCTGCTCTCGCTCTGGCGTACCCTCGCCTTGGCTCCGGCCTGCTCTCACCTTGGCTTCGGCCTGCCCTCGCCCTGGCTCTAACCTGCCCTTGCTCTGGCTCCGGCCAGCCCTTGCCCTGGCTCTGCTCTCGCCCTGGGTCCGACCTACTCTCGCTCTGGTTGTGGCCTGCCCTGGCTCTGCCTCTAGCCTGCCCTCGCCTTGGCTTCGGTCTAATCTCGCCTTGGCTCCGGCCTGCTCTCGTTCTCTCGCTCTACATCCGGACTGCCCTCGCCCTGGCTCCGGACTGCTCTTGCCTTGGCTCCGGACTGCTCTCACCCTGGCTCCTGCCTGCTGTCGCTCTGGCCTGCCCTCACCTTGGCTCCAGCCTGCTCTCTCTCTGGCTCTGGCCTGCCCTAGCCATGGCTCCGGCCTACTTTCGCTCTGGCTCTGGCCTGCTCTCGCTTTGGCTCTGGCCTCGAACTGTCTACGGCGTGCTCTCGCCCTGGTTCCGGCCTGCACTGGCCTTGGCTCCGGCCTTCTCTTGCTCTGGCTCTGGCCTGCCCTTGCCTTGGCAGTGGCCTACTCTTGCTCTGGCTCTGGCCTGCCCTCACCCTTGCCCCGGCCTGCTCTCGCTCTGGCCTGCTCTCGCTCTGGCGTGCCCTCGCCTTGGCTCCGTCCTGCTCTCGCTCTGACTCTGGCCTGCCCTCGCCCTGGCTCCGGCCTTCTCTGGATCTGGCTCTGGCCTGCCTTCTCCTTGGCTACGGCCTGCTCTCTCGCCCTGGCTCTGGCCTGCTCTCGCTCTGGACTGCCCTCGCCTTGGCTTCGGCCTGCTCTCGCCTTGGCTCTGGCTTGCTCTTGCACCGGCCTGCCCTCACCCTGGCTCCGGCCTGTCCTTGCTCTGACTCTGGCCAGCCCTTGCCTTGGCTCCGGCCTGCTCTCGCCCTGGCTCCGGCCTGCTGGCTCCGGCCTGCTCTTGCTCTGGCCTGCCCTCGTCTTGACTCCGGCATGCTCTCCCTCTGGTTCTGGCCTGACTTCGCCTTGGCTCCGGCCTGCTCTCGCCCTGACTCCGGCCTGCCCTTGCTCTGGCTCCGGTCTGCCCTTGCCCTGACTCCGGCCTGCCCTTGTTGCTCTAGCTCAGGCCAGCCCTCGCATTAGCTCCGGCCTGCTCTAGCCCTGGCTCCGACCTGCTCTCGCTCTGGCCTGCCCTCGCCTTGGCTCCGGCCTGCTCTTGCTCTGGCCTGCCCTGGCTCTGCCTCTGGCCTGCCCTCACCTTGGCTCCAGCCAGCTCTCACCTTGGCTCCGGCCGGCTCTCGCTCTAGTTCTGGACTGCCCTTGCCCTGGCTCCGGCCTGCCATCGCTCTGGCTCCGGCCTGCCCTCGCCTTAGCTCCGGCCTGCTCTAGTCCTGGCTCCGGCCTGCTCTCGCTTTGGCTCTGGTGCGCCCTCGCCCTTGCTCCGGCCTGCTCTCTCTCTGGCTCTGGCCTGCCCTCGCCCTGGCTCCGGCATACTCTCACTCAGGCTGTGGCCTGCTCTCGCTCTGGCCTCGCTCTGTCTCGGGCCTGATCTAGCCCTTGTTCCGGCCTGCTCTCTCTCTCGCTCTGGCCTGCCCTTGCCTTGGCTCTGGCCTACTCTCGCTCTTGCTTTTGCCTGCCCTCGCACTGGCTCCGGCCTGCTCTCGCTCTAGTTCTGGCCTCCCCTCGCCTTGGCTCTGGCATACTCTCGCTCAGGTTCTGACCTGCTCTCGCTCTGGCTTCGCCCTGTCTCCGGCCTGCTCTCGCCCATGTTCCGGCCTGCCCTTGCCTTGGCTCCGGCCTTCTCTCTTTCTGGCTCTGGCCTGCCCTTGCCTTGGCTCTGGCCTACTCTCGCTCTGGCTCTGACCTGCTCTCGCTCTGGCGTGCCCTCGCCTTCGCTCTGGCCTGCTCTCGCCATGACTCTGGCCTGCTCTGAATCTGGCTCTGGCCTGCCCTCGCCTTGGCTACGGCCTGCTCTCGCTCTGGCCCGCTCTCGCCTTGGCTCCGGCCTGCTCTCGCTCTGGCCAGCCCTTGCCTTGGCTCCGGCCTGCTCTCGCCTTGGCTCCGGCCTGCTCTCGCTCTGGCTCCGGCCTGCTCTTGCCCTGGCTCTGGCCTGCCCTCGCCCTAGCTCCAGCCTGCTCTTGCTCTGGATCTGGCCGGCTCTTACTCTGGCTCTGGCCTGCCCTTGTCTTGACTCCGGCCTGCTCTTCCCCTGGCTCTGACCAGCTCTCGCTCTAGCCTGCCCTCGCTCTGGCTCCGGCCTGCTCTCTCTCCGGCTCTCGCCTGCCCATGCCTTGTCTCCGGCCTGCTCTTTCTCTGGCTCTGGCCTGCCCTCGTCTTTACTCTGGCCTGATCTCGCTCTTGTTCTGGCCTGCCCTTGCCTTGGCTCCGGACTGCTTTGGCTCCGGCCTGCTCTTGCTCAGGCCTGCTTTCGCTCTGGCTCAGGCCTGCTCTCGCTCTGGCTCTGGCCTGCCCTTGCCTTGGCTCCGGACTGCTTTCGCTCTGGCCTGCTCTCGCTCTGGCCTCCCCTCGCCTTGGCTCCGGCCTGCTCTCGCTCTGGCTCTGACCTGCCCTCGCCTTGGCTCCGACCTGCTCTTGCTCTGGCTCTGGCCTGCCCTCGCCTTGGCTCCGGCCTGCTCTAGCCCTGGCTCCGGCCTGCCCTTGCTCTGGCTCCGGCCAGCCCTCGCCTTGGCTCCGGCCTGCTCTCGCCCTGGCTCCGGCCTGCTCTTGCTCTGGCCTGCTCTCGTCTTGACTCCGGCCTGTTCTCGCCCTTGTACTGCCTGCCCTTGCCTTGGCTCCAGCCTGCTCTTGCTCTGGCTCTGGCCTGCCCTCGCCTTGGCTCCGGCCTGCTCTCGCCCTGGCTCCGGCCTGCCCTTGCTCTGGCTCCGGCCAGCCCTCACCTTGGCTCCGGCCTGCTCTCGCCCTGGCTCCGGCCTGCTCTTGCTCTGGCCTGCTCTTGCTCTAGCTCTGGCCTGCTCTCGTCTTGACTCCGGCCTGTTCTCGCCCTTGTACCGGCCTGCCCTTGCCTTGGCTCCAGCCTGCTCTTGCTCTGGCTCTGGCCTGCCCTCGTCTTGACTCCGGCCTGTTCTCGCTCTGGTTCGGGCCTGCCTTTGCCTTGGCTCCGGCCTCCTCTCGCTCTGGCTCAGGCCTACTCGCTTTCTGGCTCTGGCCTGCCCTTCCCTTGGCTCCGGACTTCTCTCGCTCTGGCACTGGCCTGCTCTTGCTCTGGGCTCGCTTTCTGGCTCTGGCCTGCCCTTCCCTTGGCTCCGGACTTCTCTCGCTCTGGCACTGGCCTGCTCTTGCTCTGGCCTGCCCTCACCTTGGCTCTGGCCTGTTCTCACTCTGACTCTGGCCTGCCATCGCCTTGGCTCCGGCCTGCTCTCTTCTCTCTTGCTCTGGCCTGCCCTGGCTCTGCCTATGGCCTGCCCTCGCCTTGGTTCCGACCTGCTCTCGCTCTGGTTCTGGGCTGCCTTCTCCTTGGCTCCGGCCTGCTCTCGCCCTGGCTCCGGCCTGCTCTTGCTCTGGCCTGCTCTTGCTCTGGCCTGCCCTCGTCTTGACTCCGGCATGCTCTCCCTCTGGTTCTGGCCTGACTTCGCCTTGGCTCCGGCCTGCTCTCGCCCTGACTCCGGCCTGCCCTTGCTCTGGCTCCGGCCTGCCCTTGCCCTGACTCCGGCCTGCCCTTGTTGCTCTAGCTCAGGCCAGCCCTCGCATTAGCTCCGGCCTGCTCTAGCCCTGGCTCCGACCTGCTCTCGCTCTGGCCTGCCCTCGCCTTGGCTCCGGCCTGCTCTTGCTCTGGCCTGCCCTGGCTCTGCCTCTGGCCTGCCCTCACCTTAGCTCCAGCCAGCTCTCACCTTGGCTCCGGCCGGCTCTCGCTCTAGTTCTGGACTGCCCTTGCCCTGGCTCCGGCCTGCCATCGCCTTAGCTCCGGCCTGCTCTAGTCCTGGCTCCGGCCTGCTCTCGCTTTGGCTCTGGCCCGCCCTCGCCCTTGCTCCGGCCTGCTCTCTCTCTGGCTCTGGCCTGCCCTCGCCCTGGCTCCGGCATACTCTCACTCAGGCTGTGGCCTGCTCTCGCTCTGGCCTTGCTCTGTCTCGGGCCTGATCTAGCCCTTGTTCCGGCCTGCTCTCTCTCTCGCTCTGGCCTGCCCTTGCCTTGGCTCTGGCCTACTCTCGCTCTTGCTTTTGCCTGTCCTCGCTCTAGTTCTGGCCTCCCTTCGCCTTGGCTCCGGTATACTCTCGCTCAGGTTCTGACCTGCTCTCGCTCTGGCTTCGCCCTGTCTCCGGCCTGCTCTCGCCCATGTTCCGGCCTGCCCTTGCCTTGGCTCCGGCCTTCTCTCTTTCTGGCTCTGGCCTGTCCTTGCCTTGGCTCTGGCCTACTCTCGCTCTGGCTCTGACCTGCTCTCGCTCTGGCTCTGGCGTGCCCTCGCCTTGGCTCTGGCCTGCTCTCGCCATGACTCTGGCCTGCTCTGAATCTGGCCTGCCCTCGCCTTGGCTACGGCCTGCTCTCGCTCTGGCCCGCTCTCGCCTTGGCTCCGGCCTGCTCTCGCTATGGCTCCGGCCAGCCCTCGCCTTGGCTCCGGCCTGCTCTCGCCTTGGCTCCGGCCTGCTCTAGCTCTGACTCCAGCCTGTTCTTGCCCTGGCTCTGGCCTGCCCTCGCCCTGGCTCCGGCCTGCTCTTGCTCTGGATCTGGCCGGCTCTTGCTCTGGCCTGCCCTTGTCTTGACTCCGGCCTGCTCTCGCCCTGGCTCTGACCAGCTCTCGCTCTAGCCTGCCCTCGCTCTGGCTCCGGCCTGCTCTCTCTCTGGCTCTCGTCTGCCCATGCCTTGTCTCCGGCCTGCTCTTCCTCTGGCCTGCCCTCGTCTTTACTCTGGCCTGATCTCGCTCTTGTTCTGGCCTGCCCTTGCCTTGGCTCCGGACTGCTTTGGCTCCGGCCTGCTCTTGCTCAGGCCTGCTCTCGCTCTGGCTCAGGCCTGCTCTCGCTCTGGCTCTGGCCTGCTCTCGCTCTGGCTCTGGCCTGCTCTCGCTCTGGCTCTGGCCTGCCCTTGCCTTGGCTCCGGACTGCTTTCGCTCTGGCTCTGACCTGCCCTCGCCTTGGCTCTGGCCTGCTCTCGCCATGACTCTGGCCTGCTCTCGCCTTGGCTACGGCCTGCTCTCGCTCTGGCCCGCTCTCGCCTTGGCTCCGGCCCGCTCTCGCCTTGGCTCCGGCCTGCTCTCGCCCTGGCTCCGGCCTGCTCTTGCTCTGGCCTGCTCTTGCTCTAGCTCTGGCCTGCTCTCGTCTTGACTCCGGCCTGTTCTCGCCCTTGTACTGGTCTGCCCTTGCCTTGGCTCCAGCCTGCTCTTGCTCTGGCTCTGGCCTGCCCTCGCCTTGGCTCCGGCCTGCTCTCGCCCTGGCTCCGGCCTGCCCTTGCTCTGGCTCCGGCCAGCCCTCACCTTGGCTCCGGCCTGCTCTCGCCCTGGCTCCGGCCTGCTCTTGCTCTGGCCTGCTCTCGTCTTGACTCCGGCCTGTTCTCGCCCTTGTACCGGCCTGCCCTTGCCTTGGCTCCAGCCTGCTCTTGCTCTGGCTCTGGCCTGCCCTCGTCTTGACTCCGGCCTGTTCTCGCTCTGGTTCGGGCCTGCCTTTGCCTTGGCTCCGGCCTCCTCTCGCTCTGGCTCAGGCCTACTCGCTTTCTGGCTCTGGCCTGCCCTTCCCTTGGCTCCGGACTTCTCTAGCTCTGGCACTCGCCTGCTCTCGCTCTGGCCTGCTCTCGCTCTGGCACTTGCCTGCTCTCGCTCTGGCCTTCCCTCACCTTGGCTCTGGCCTGTTCTCACTCTGACTCTGGCCTGCCATAGCCTTGGCTCCGGCCTGCTCTCTTCTCTCTTGCTCTGGCCTGGCCTGGCTCTGCCTATGGCCTGCCCTCGCCTTGGTTCCGACCTGCTCTCGCTCTGGTTCTGGGCTGCCTTCTCCTTGGCTCCGGCCTGCTCTCGCTCTGGCTCAGGTCAACTCTCTCTCTGGCTCTGGCCTGCCCTTGCCTTGGCTCCGGACTGCTCTCGCTCAGGCACTGGCCTGCTCTCACTCTGGCTCTGGCCTGCTCTCGCTCTGGCTCTGGCCTGCCCTCACCTTGGCTCCGGCCTACTCTCGCTCTGACTCTGGTCTGCCCTCGCCCTGACTCCGGCCTGCTCTCGTGCTGGCTTTGGCCTGCTCTTGCCCTGGCTCTGGCCTGCCCTCGTCCTGGCTCCGGCCTGCTCTCGCTCTGCCTTGCCATCGCCTTAGCTCCGGCCTGCTCTCGCCCTGGCTCCGGTCTGCCCTCGTCCTGGCTCCGGCCTGCTCTCGCTCTGGCCTGACCTCTCATTGGCTCTGACCTGCTCTCTCCCTGGCTCCGGCCTGCCCTCGCCCTGGCTCCGGCCTGCCCTCGCCCTGGCTCCGGCCTGCTCTTGCTCTAGCTCTGGCCTGCTCTCGTCTTGACTCCGGCCTGTTCTCGCCTTTGTTCCGGCCTGCCCTTGCCTTGGCTCCAGCCTGCTCTTGCTCTGGCTCTGGCCTGCCCTCGTCTTGACTCCGGCCTGCTCTCGCTCTGGTTAGGGCCTGCCTTTGCCTTGGCTCCGGCCTCCTCTCACTCTGGCTCAGGCCTACTCGCTCTCTGGCTCTGGCCTGCCCTTGCCTTGGCTCCGGACTTCTCTAGCTCTGGCACTGGCCTGCTCTCGTTCTGGCACTGGCCTGCTCTCGCTCTGGCACTGGCCTGCTCTCGCTCTGGCCTGCCCTCACCTTGGCTCTGGCCTGTTCTCACTCTGACTCTGGCCTGCCATCGCCTTGGCTCTGGCCTGCTCTCTCTCTTGCTCTGGCCTGCCCTGGCTCTGGCTATGGCCTGCCCTCGCCTTGGTTCCCACCTGCTCTCGCTCTGGTTCTGGGCTGCCTTCTCCTTGGCTCCGGCCTGCTCTGGCTCTGGTCTACTCTCTCTCTGGCTCTGGCCTGCGCTTGCCTTGGCTCCGGACTGGTCTCACTCTGACTCTGGTCTGCCCTCGCCCTGACTCCGGCCTGCTCTGGCTGTAGCTCTGGCCTGCACTCGTGCTGCCTTTGGCCTGCTCTCGCCCTGGCTCCGGCCTGCCCTCGTCCTGGCTCCGGCCTGCTCTCGCTCTGGCTCTGGCCTGCCATCGCCTTAGCTCCGGCCTGCTCTCGCCCTGGCTCCGGCCTGCCCTCGTCCTGGCTCCGGCCTGCTCTCGCTCTGGCCTGACCTCGCCTTGGCTCCGACCTGCTCTCTCCCTGGCTCCGGCCTGCCCTCGCCCTGGCTCCGGCCTGCCCTCGCCCTGGCTCTAGCCTGCCCTCGCCCTGGCTCTGGCCGACTCTCCCTCTGGCTCTGTCCTGTCCTTGCTCTGGCTCCGGCCAGCCCTCTCCTTGGCTCCAGCCTGCTCTCGCTCTGGTTCTAGCCTGACTTCGCCTTGGCTCCCGCCTGCTCTCGCTCTGGCACAGGCCTACTCTCTCTCTGGCTCTGGCCTGCCCTTGCCTTGGCTCCGGACTGCTCTCGCTTTGGCACTGGCCTGCTCTCGCTCTGGCACTGGCCTGCTCTCCTTCTGGCTCTGGCCAGCCCTCACCTTGGCTCCGGCCTGCTCTCGCTCTGGCTCTAGTCTGCCCTCGCTTTGGCTCCAGCCTGCTCTCGCTCTGGTACTGGCCTGCCCTGGCTCTGCCTCTGGCCTGCCCTGCCTTGGCTCCGGTCTGCTCTCGCCTTGGCACCTGTCTGCCCTCGCCCTGGCTGCTGCCTGCTATTGCTCTGGCTCCGGCCTGTTCTCGCTCTGCCTCTGGCCTGCTCTCGCTCTGGATCTGGCCTGCCCTTGCCTCGGCACCGGCCTGCTCTCTCTCTGGCCTGCCCTCTCCTTGGCTCCGGCCTTCTCTCGCTCTGGCTCTCGCTTGCCCTAGCCTTGGCTCTGGCTTACTCTCGCTCTGGACTGGCCTGCCCTTGCCCTGGCTCCAGCCTGCTCTCGCCTTGGCTCCGGCCTCCTCTCGTTCTGATTCAGGTCTTCCCTCGCCCTGGCTCCGGCCTGCTCTGCCTCTAGCTCTGGCCTGCTCTCGCGCTGGCTCTGGCCTGCTCTCGCCCTGGCTCCGGCCTGCCCTCACCCTGGCTCCGGCCTGCCCTCGTCCTAGCTCCGGCCTGTTCTGGCTCTAGCTCTGGCCTGCCCTCGCCTTGGCTCTGGCCTGCTCTCGTCCTGCCTCCGGTCTGCCCTCGCTCTGGCTTCGGCCTGCCCTCGCCCTGGCTCCGGCCAGTCCTTACTCTGGCTCCGGCCAGCCATTGCCTTGGCTTCGGCCAGCTTCTGCAATGGTTCCGGCCTGCCCTCGCCTTGGCTCCGGCCTGCTCTCGCCCTGGATCCGGCGAGCCCTCGCCCTGGCTCCGGCCTGCCCTCTAACTGGCTCCGGCCTGCCCTCTAACTGGCTCCGCCTGCCCTCTAACTGGCTCCGGCCTGCCCTTGCCTTGGCTCCAGCCTGCTCTTGCTCTGGTTCGGGCCTGTCCTTGCCTTAGCTCCGGCCTCCTCTCGATCTGGCTCAGGCCTACTCGCTCTCTGGCTCTGGTCTGCCCTTGCCTTGGCTCCGGACTTCTCTAGCTCTGGCACTGGCCTGCTCTCGTTCTGGCACTGGCCTGCTCTCGCTCTGGCACTGGCCTGCTCTCTCTCGCTCTGGCTCTGGCCTGCTCTCGCTCTGGCCTGTTCTCACTCTGGCTCTGGCCTGCCATCGCCTTGGCTCCGGCCTGCTCTCTCTCTTGCTCTGGCCTGCCCTGGCTCTGCCTATGGCCTGCCCTCGCCTTGGTTCCGACCTGCTATCGCTCTGGTTCTGGGCTGCCATCTCCTTGGCTCCGGCCTGCTCTCGCTCTGGCTCAGGCCTACTCTCTCTCTGGCTCTGGCCTGCCCTTGCCTTGGCTCCGGACTGCTCTCGCTCAGACACTGGCCTGCTCTCACTCTGGCTCTGGCCAGCTCTCGCTCTGGCTCTGGCCTGCCCTCACCTTGGCTCCGGCCTGCTCTCGCTCTCACTCTGGTCTGCCCTCGCCCTGACTCCGGCCTGCTCTGGCTGTAGCTCTGGCCTGCTCTCGTGCTGGCTCCGGCCTGCTCTCGCCCTGGCTCCGGCCTGCCCTCGTCCTGGCTCCGGCCTGCTCTCTCTCTGGCTCTGGCCTGCCCTCGCCTTAGCTCCGGCCTGCTCTCGCCCTGGCTCCGGCCTGCCCTCGTCCTGGCTCAGGCCTGCTTTCGCTCTGGCCTGACCTCTCCTTGGCTCCGACCTGCTCTCTCCCTGGCTCCGGCCTGCCCTCACCCTGGCTCCGGCCTGCTCTCTCTCTGGCTCTGGCCTGCCCTCGCCTTAGCTCCGGCCTGCTCTCGCCCTGGCTCCGGCCTACCCTCGTCCTGACTCCGGCCTGCTCTCGCTCTGGCCTGACCTCACCTTGGCTCCGACCTGCTCTCTCCCTGGCTCCGGCCTGCCCTCGCCCTGGCTCCGGCCTGCCCTCGCCCTGGCTCCGGCCTGCTCTTGCTCTGGCTCTAGCCTGCCCTAGCCCTGGCTCTGGCCTGCTCTCACTCTGGCTCTGGCCTGTCCTTGCTCTGGCTCCTGCCAGCCCTCTCCTTGGCTCCAGCCTGCTCTTGCTCTGGCTCTGTCCTGCCCTCGTCTTGACTCCGGTCTGCTCTCGCTCTGGTTCTAGCCTGACTTCGCCTTGGCTCCGGCCTGCTATCGCTCTAGTTCAGGCCTAATCACTCTCTGGCTCTGGCCTGCCCTTGCCTTGGCTCCGGACTGCTCTCGCTCTGGCACTCGCCTGCTCTCGCTCTGGCCTGCTCTCCTTCTGGCTCTGGCCTGCCCTCACCTTGGCTTCGGCCTGCTCTCGCTCTGGTCTGCCCTCGCTTTGGCTCCAGCCTGCTCTCGCTCTGGTACTGGCCTGCCCCGGCTCTGCCTCTGGCCTGCCCTGTCCTTGGCTCCGGTCTGCCCTCGCCCTGGCTGCTGCCTGCTATTGCTCTGGCTCCGGCCTGCTCTCGCTCTGCCTCTGGTCTGCTCTTGCTCTGGATCTGGCCTGCCCTTGCCTCGGCACCGGCCTGATCTCTCTCTGGCCTGCCCTCTCCTTGGCTCCGGCCTTCTCTCGCTCTGGCTCTCGCCTGCCCTAGCCTTGGATCTGGCTTACTCTCGCTCTGGACTGGCCTGCCCTCGCCCTGGCTCCGGCCTGCTCTCGCCCTGGCTCCGGCCTGCCCTCGTCCTGGCTCCGGCCTGCTCTCGCTCTGGCCTGACCTCGCATTGGCTCCGACCTGCTCTCTCCCTGGCTCCGGCCTGCCCTCGCCCTGGCTCCGGCCTGCCCTCGCCCTGGCTCCGGCCTGCTCTTGCTCTAGCTCTGGCCTGCTCTCCTCTTGACTCCGGCCTGTTCTCGCCCTTGTTCCGGCCTGCCCTTGCCTTGGCTCCAGCCTGCTCTTGCTCTGGCTCTGGCCTGCCCTCGTCTTGACTCCGGCCTGTTCTCGCTCTGGTTCGGGCCTGCCTTTGCCTTGGCTCCGGCCTCCTCTCGCTCTGGCTCCGGTCTACTCTCTATCTGGCTCTGGCCTGCCCTTGCCTTGGCTCCAGCCTGCTCTCGCCCTGGCTCCGGCCTGCCCTCGTCCTGGCTCCGGCCTGCTCTCTCTCTGGCTCTGGCCTGCCCTCGCCTTAGCTCCGGCCTGCTCTCGCCCTGGCTCCGGCCTGCCCTCGTCCTGGCTCAGGCCTGCTCTAGCTCTGGCCTGACCTCGCCTTGGCTCCGACCTGCTATCTCCCTGGCTCCGGCCTGCCCTCACCCTGGCTCCGGCCTGCTCTCTCTCTGGCTCTGGCCTGCCCTCGCCTTAGCTCCGGCCTGCTCTCGCCCTGGCTCCGGCGTGCCCTCGTCCTGACTCCGGCCTGCTCTCGCTCTGGCCTGACCTCGCCTTGGCTCCGACCTGCTCTCTCCCTGGCTCCGGCCTGCCCTCGCCCTGGCTCCGGCCTGCTCTTGCTCTAGCCTGCCCTCGCCCTGGCTCTGGCCTGCTCTCACTCTGGCTCTGGCCTGTCCTTGCTCTGGCTCCGGCCAGCCCTCTCCTTGGCTCCAGCCTGCTCTTGCTCTGGCTCTGTCCTGCCCTCGTCTTGACTCCGGTCTGCTCTCGCTCTGGTTCTAGCCTGACTTCGCCTTGGCTCCGGCCTGCTCTCGCTCTAGCTCAGGCCTACTCACTCTCTGGCTCTGGCCTGCCCTTGCCTTGGCTCCGGACTGCTCTCGCTCTGGCACTGGCCTGCTCTCGCTCTGGCACTGGCCTGCTCTCCTTCTGGCTCTGGCCTGCCCTCACCCTGGCTTCGGCCTGCTCTCGCTCTGGTCTGCCCTCGCTTTGGCTCCAGCCTGCTCTCGCTCTGGTACTGGCCTGCCCCGGCTCTGCCTCTGGCGTGCCCTGTCCTTGGCTCCGGTCTGCCCTCGCCCTGGCTGCTGCCTGCTATTACTCTGGCTCCGGCCTGCTCTCGCTCTGCCTCTGGTCTGCTCTCGCTCTGGATCTGGCCTGCCCTTGCCTCGGCACCGGCCTGATCTCTCTCTGGCCTGCCCTCTCCTTGGCTCCGGCCTTCTCTCGCTCTGGCTCTCGCCTGCCCTAGCCTTGGATCTGGCTTACTCTCGCTCTGGACTGGCCTGCCCTCGCCCTGGCTCCGGCCTGCTCTCGCCTTGGCTCCGGCCTCCTCTAGTTCTGATTCAGGTCTGCCCTCGCCCTGGCTCCGGCCTGCTCTCGCCCTGGCTCCGGTCTGCCTTCGCTCTGGTTTCGGCCTGCCCTCGCCCTGGCTCCGGCTAGCCCTTACTCTGGCTCCGGCCAGCCATCGCCTTGGCTCCGGCCAGCTCCTGCAATGGTTCCGGCCTGCCCTCGCCCTGGCTTCGGTCTGCCCTCACCCTGGCTCCGGCCTGCCCTCGCTCTGGCTCCGGCCTGTCCTCGCCCTGGCTCCATCCTGCTCTCGCTTTGGCTCCGGCCTGCCCTCGCCCTGGCTCTGGCCTGCTCTCACTCTGGCTCCGGCCTGCCCTCCTCTTGGCTCTGGCCTGCTCTCGCACTGGCTCCGGCCTGCTCTCGCTCTGGCCTGCCCTAGCCCTCTCTTCGGCCTGCTCTCGCTCTGGCCTGCCCTCGCCCTGGTTCCGGCATTCTCTCGCTCTGGTTTCGGCCTGCCGTCTCCTTGGATCCGGCCTGCTCTCGCTCTGGCTCCGGCCTGCCCTCCCTCGCCTTGGCTCCAGCCTGCTCTCACTCTGGCTCTGGCCTGCCTTTGCCTTGGCTTCGGCCTGCTCTCGCTCTGGCCTGCCTTCGCCTTGGCTCCGGACTGCTCTCGCTCTGGCTCTAGCTTGGGCCTGTCCTTGCCTTGGCTCCGGCTTGCTCTCGATCTGGCCTGCTCTTGCTCTGGCCTACCCTGGCTCTGCCTCTGGCCTGCCCTTGCCTTGGCTACGGCCTGCTCTCGCTCTAGCAACGTACTGGTCTCGCCCTGGCTCCGCAATGCCATAGCTCGGGCTCCGGCCTGCCCTCGCCTTGGCTCCGTCCTGCTCTTGCCCTGACTCCGACCTGCTCTTGCTCTGACTCTGGCCTGCCCTCGCCATGGCTCCGGCCTACTCTCTCTCTGGCCTGCCCACGCCCTGGCTCCGGCCTACTCTCGCTCTGACTCTGGCCTGCTCTTGCTCTGGCTCTGGCCATCGCCTTGGCTCCGGCCAGCTCCTGCAATGGTTCTGGCCTGCCCACGCCTTGGCTCCGGCCTGCTCTCGCCCTGGCTTCGGCCTGCCCTCGCCCTGGTTCCGGCCTGCTCTTGCCCTGGCTCCGGCCTGCCCTCGCCCTGGCTCCGGCCTGCCCTCGCTCTGGCTCCGGCCTGTCCTCGCCCTGGCTCCATCCTGCTCTCGCTTTGGCTCCGGCCTGCCCTCGCCCTGGCTCCGGCCTGCTCTCACTCTGGCTCCGGCCTGCCCTCCTCTTGGCTCTGGCCTGCTCTCGCACTGGCTCCGGCCTGCTCTCGCTCTGGCCTGCCCTAGCCCTGTCTTCGGCCTGCTCTCGCTCTGGCCTGCCCTCGCCCTGGTTCCGGCATTCTCTCGCTCTGGTTTCGGCCTGCCGTCTCCTTGGATCCGGCCTGCTCTCGCTCTGGCTCCGGCCTGCCCTCCCTCGCCTTGGCTCCAGCCTGCTCTCACTCTGGCTCTGGCCTGCCTTTGCCTTGGCTTCGGCCTGCTTTCGCTCTGGCCTGCTCTCGCTCTGGCCTGCCTTCGCCTTGGCTCCGGACTGCTCTCGCTCTGGCTCTGGCCTGCTCTCGCTCTGGCTTGGGCCTGTCCTTGCCTTGGCTCCGGCTTGCTCTCGCTCTGGCCTGCTTATGCTCTGGCCTACCCTGGCTCTGCCTCTGGCCTGCCCTTGCCTTGGCTACGGCCTGCTCTCGCTCTAGCTCCGTACTGGTCTCGCCCTGGCTCCGCAATGCCATAGCTCGGGCTCCGGCCTGCCCTCGGCTTGGCTCCGTCCTGCTCTTGCAATGACTCCGACCTGCTCTTGCTCTGACTCTGGCCTGCCCTCGCCTTGGCTCTGGCCTACTCTCTCTCTGGCCTGCCCTCGCCCTGGCTCCGGCCTACTCTCGCTCTGACTCTGGCCTGCTCTTGCTCTGGCTCTGGCCTCGCCTTGGCTCCGGCCTGATCTCTCTCTGGCCTGCCCTCTCCTTGGCTCCGGCCTTCTCTCGCTCTGGCTTTCGCCTGCCCTAGCCTTGGATCTGGCTTACTCTCGCTCTGGACTGGCCTGCCCTCGCCCTGGCTCTGGCCTGCTCTTGCCTTGGCTCCGGCCTCCTCTCGTTCTGATTCAGGTCTGCCCTCGCCCTGGCTCCGGACTGCTCTGGCTCTAGCTCTGGCCTGCTCTCGCCTTGGCTTTGGCCTGCTCTCGCCCTGGCTCCGGTCTGCCTTCGCTCTGGCTTCGGCCTGCCCTCGCCCTGGCTCCGGCTAGCCCTTACTCTGGCTCTGGCCTGCCCTTGTACTGGATCCGGCCTGCTCTCGCTCTCTGGCTCTGGCCTGCCTTTGCCTTGGCTCCGGCCTGCTCTCTCTATGACTCTGGCCTGCCCTCGTCCTGGCTCCGGCCTGCTCTCAATCTGGCTCTGGTGTACCCTCGCCTTGGCTCCGGCCTGCTCTCACCTTGGCTCCGGCCTGCTCTCGCTCTAGCTCCGGCCTGCCCTCGCCCTTACTCCGGCCTGCTCTCGCCCTGGCTCTGCCTCTGGCCTGCCCTCGCCTTGGCTCCGGGCTAATCTCGCCTTGGCTCCGGCCTTCTCTCGCTCTACATCCGGACAGCCCTCGCCCTGGCTCCGGACTGCCCTTGCCTTGGCTCCGGACTGCTCTCGCCCTGGTTCCTGCCTGCTCTTGCTCTGGCTCTGGCCTGCCCTCACCCTGGCTCCGGCCTGCTATCTATCTGGCTCTGGCCTACTTTCGCTTTGGCCTGCTCTCGCTCTGGCCTCGAACTGTCTCCGGCCTGCCATTGCCTTGGCTCCGGACTGCTCTCGCTCTGGCACTGGCCTGATCTCGCTCTGGCACTGGCCTGCTCTCGTTCTGGCTCTGGCCTGCCCTCACCTTGGTTCCGGCCTGCTCTCGCTCTGGCCTGCCGTCGCCTTGGCTCCGGCCTGCTCTCGCTCTGTCCTGCCCTGGCTCTACTCAAGCCTGCCCTCGTCTTGGCTCCGGCCTGCTCTCGCCTTGGCACCGGTCTGCTCTCGCCCTGGCTCCGGCCTGCTCTCGCTCTGGCCTGCTCTCGCTCTGGCCTGCCCTTGCCTCGGCTCCAGCCTGCTCTCGCTCTGGCTCTGTCCTGCCCTCTCCTTGGCTCCGGCTCGTGCCTGCCCTAGCCTTGGCTCTGGACTACTCTCGCTCTGGCTCGGGCTTGCTCTGGCTGTGGCTCTGGCATGCTTTCGCTCTGGCCTGCCCTCTCGCTCGGACTCTGGTCTGACCTTGCCTTGGCTCCGGCCTGCTCTCGCCCTGGCTCCGGTCTGCTTTAGCACTGGCTCTGGCCTGCCCTCGCCCCTGCCTGCTCTCACTCTGGCTCCGGCCTGCCCTCGCCTTGGCTCCGGCCTGCTTTTGCTCTGGCCAGCCCTCGCCCTGTCTCCGGCCTGCACTAGCTCTGGCCCTGGCTCCGGCATTCTTTCGCTCTGGTTTCGGCCTGCCGTCACCTTGGATCCGGCCTGCTCTCGCTCTGGCTCCAGCCAGACCTCGCCTTGGCTCCGGCCTGCTCTCGCTCTGGCCTGCCTTTGCCTTGGCTCCGGCCTGCTCTCACTCTGACTCTGGCCTGCCTTCGCCTTGGCAACGACCTGCTCTCTCTTTGGCTCTGGCCTGCTCTCGCTCTGGCCTGCCCTTGCCTTGGCTCCAGCCTGCTCTCGCACTGGCCTGCTGTTGCTCTGGCCTACCCTGGTTCTGCCTCTGGCCTGCCCTCGCCTTGGCTCTGGCATGCTCTCACCTTAGCTCTGGCCTGCTCTCGCTCTGGCTCCGGCCTGCCGTCGCCCTGGCTCCGACCTGCCCTTGCTCTGGCTCCGGCCAGCCATTGCCCTGGCTCTGGCCTGCTCTCGCCCTGACTCTTGCCTGCCCAGTCTCTGCCTCTGGTCTGCCCTCGCCTTGGCTCCGGGCTAATCTCGCCTTGGCTCCGGCCTGCTCTCGCTCTACATCTGGACTGCCCTCGCCCTGGCTCCGGACTGTCCTTGCCTTGGCTCTGGACTGCTCTCGCCCTGGCTCCTGCCTGCTCTCGCTCTGTCCTGCCCTCACCCTGGCTCCGGCCTGCTCTCTATCTGGCTGTGGCCTGCCCTAGCCCTGGCTCCGGCCTACTTTCGCTCTGGCTCTGGCCTGCTCTCGCTCTGGCCTCGAACTGTCTCCGGCCTGCTCTCGCCGTGGTTCTGGCCTGTCCTTGCCTTGGCTCCGGACTGCTCTCGCTCTGGCACTGGCCTGATCTTGCTCTGGCACTGGCCTGCTCTCGTTCTGGCTCTGGCCTGCTCTCGCTCTGGCCTGCCCTGGCTCTGCTCAAGCCTGCCCTCGTCTTGGCTCCGGCCTGCTCTCGCCTTGGCACCGGTCTGCCCTCGCCCTGGCTCTGGCCTGCTCTCGCTCTGGTTCTGGCCTGCCCTTGCCTCGGCTCCGGCCTGCTCTCGCTCTGGCCTGCCCTCTCTCGCTCTGTCTCGCGCCTGCCCTAGCCTTGGCTCTGGACTACTATCGCTCTGGCTCGGGCCTGCTCTGGCTGTGGCTCTGGCATGCTCTCGCTCTGGCCTGTCCTTGGCTCCGGACTGCTCTCGCTCGGACTCTGGTCTGACCTTGCCTTGGCTCCGGCCTGCTCTCGCCCTGACTCTTGCCTGCCCAGTCTCTGCCTCTGGCCTGCCCTCGCCTTGGCTTCGGGCTAATCTCGCCCTGGCTCCGGACTGCCCTTGCCTTGGCTCCGGACTGCTCTCGCCCTGGCTCCTGCCTGCTCTCGCTCTGGCTCCTGCCTGCTCTCGCTCTGGCTCCGGCCTGCTCTCTATCTGGCTCTGGCCTGCCCTAGCCCTGGCTCCGGCCTACTTTCGCTCTGGCCTGCTCTCGCTCTGGCCTCGAAATGTCTCCGGCCTGCTCTCGCCGTGGTACTGGCCTGTCCTTGCCTTGGCTCCGGACTGCTCTTGCTCTGGCACTGGCCTGATCTTGCTCTGGCACTGGCCTGCTCTCGTTCTGGCTCTGGCCTGCTCTCGCTCTGGCCTGCCCTGGCTCTGCTCAAGCCTGCCCTCGTCTTGGCTCCGGCCTGCTCTCGCCTTGGCACCGGTCTGCCCTCGCCCTGGCTCCGGCCTGCTCTCGCTCTGGCCTGCTCTCGCTCTGGTTCTGGCCTGCCTTTGCGTCGGCTCCGGCCTGCCCTCTCTCGCTCTGTCTCGCGCCTGCCCTAGCCTTGGCTCTGGACTACTCTCGCTCTGGCTCGGGCCTGCTCTGGCTGTGGCTCTGGCATGCTCTCGCTCTGGCCTGTCCTTGGCTCCGGACTGCTCTCGCTCGGACCCTGGTCTGACCTTGCCTTGGCTCCGGCCTGCTCTAGCTCTGGCTTCGGCCTGACCTCGCTCTGGCTCCGGCCTGACCTTGCCCTGGCTCTGGCCTGCCCTCGCCTTGGCTCCGGCCAGCTCCTGCTCTGGCTCCGGCCTGCCCTCGCCCTGGCTCCGGCCTGCCCTCACCCTGGCTCCGGCCTGCCCTCGACCTGGCTTCTGCTTGCTCTCGCTCTGGCTAAGGCCTGCTTTCTCCCAGGCTCCTGCCTGCTCTCACTGTGGCTCCGGCCTGCTCTCGCTCTGGCCTGCCCTCGCCCTGTCTCCGGCCGGCTCTCGCTCTGGCCTACCCTCGCCCTGGCTCCGGCATTCTCTCGCTCTGGTTTCGGCCTGCCGTCGCCTTGGATCCGGCCTGCTCTCACTCTGACCTGCCTTTGCCTTGGCTCCGGCCTGCTCTCACTCTGGCTCTGGACTGCCTTCGCCTTGGCTCCGACCTGCTCTCTCTTTGGCTCTGGCCTGCTCTCGCTCTGGCCTGCCCTTTGGCCCCAGCCTGCGCCCTGGCCTGCTGTTGCTCTGGCTTACCCTGGTTCTGCCTCTGGCGTGCCCTCGCCTTGGATACGGCCTGCTCTCGCCTTGGCTCCGGCCTGCTCTCGCTCTAGCTCCGTACTGCCCTCGCCCTGGCTCCGCTATGCCACAGCTCGGGCTCCGGCTTGTCCTCGCTTTAGCTCCGTCCTGCTCTCACCCTGGCTCCGACTGCTCTCGCTCTGGCAGACCTGCTCTCTCTCTGGCTCTGGCCTGCCCTTGCCCTGGCTCCGGCCTACTCTCGCTCTGGCCTGCCCTCGCTTTGGCTCCGGCTTGCTCTTGCCTTGGCTCCGGCCTGCTCTCGCCTTGGCTCCGACCTGCTCTCTCTTTGGCTCTGGCCTGCTCTCCCTCTGGCCTGCCCTTTGGCCCCAGCCTGCGCCCTGGCCTGCTGTTGCTCTGGCCTACCCTGGTTCTGCCTCTGGCGTGCCTCGCCTTGGATATGGCCTGCTCTCGCCTTGGCTCCGGC
This sequence comes from Phyllobates terribilis, assembly GCF_046119375.1. Taxonomy (NCBI): domain Eukaryota; kingdom Metazoa; phylum Chordata; class Amphibia; order Anura; family Dendrobatidae; genus Phyllobates; species Phyllobates terribilis. The sequence continues at coordinate 5,317,473 of NW_027362863.1, forward strand.
CTGCTCTCGCTCTAGCTCCGTACTGCCCTCGCCCTGGCTCCGCTATGCCACAGCTCGGGCTCCGGCTTGCCCTCGCTTTAGCTCCGTCCTGCTCTCACCCTGGCTCCGACTGCTCTCGGTCTGGCCTGCCTAGGCCCTGGCCGACCTGCTCTCTCTCTGGCTCTGGCCTGCCCTTGCCCTGGCTCCGGCCTACTCTCGCTCTGGCCTGCTCTCGCTCTGGCCTCGCCCTGGCTCCGGCCCGCTCTCGCCCTGGTTCCGGCCACCCCTTACCTTGGCTACTGCTTGCTCTCGCTCTGGCATGCCCTAGCCTCGGCTCTAGCCTACTCTCGCTCTGTCTCTGGGCTGCCCTCGCCCTGGCTCCGGCCTGCTCTTGTTCTGGCATGCCCTTGCCTTGGCTCCGGCCTCTTCTCGCTCTGACTCTGGCATGCCCTCACCCTGGCTCCGGCCTGCTCTCGCTCTGTCCTGCCCTCGCCTTGGCTCCGGCCTGCTTTCGCCCAGGCTCCCGCCTGCCCTCGTCCTGGCTCCGGCCTGCTATCGCTCTGGCCTGCCCTCGCTTTGGCTCTAGCCTACTCTCGCTCTGGCCAGCCCTCGTCCTGGCTCCGGCTTGCTCTCGCTCTGGCATGCCCTCTCCTTGGCTCCGGCCTCATCTCGCTCTGACTCTGGCCTGCCCTCGCTCCGGCCAGCTCTGGCTATGTCCTGGCCTCGCCTTGGCTCCAGCCTACTCTCGCCCAGGCTCCAGCCTGCCCTCGTCCTGGCTCCAGCCTGCTCTCGCTCTGGCCTGCCCTCGCTTTGGCTCCGGCTTGCTCTTGCCTTGGCTCCGGCCTGCTCTCGCCCTGGCTCCGGCCTGCCCTTGCTCTGACTCCGGCCTGCCCTAGCTCTGGCTCTGGCCTGCCCTCGCCTTGGCTCCGGCCTGCTCTCGCCCTGGCTCTGGCCTGCTCTTGCTCCTTTCCTCGGTGTTCCCTCCCCCCACTCAAGCCAGGGACAGGAACTGTCGTGCCCATCTCAGGGGCATATTGGTCGCCCTGCCCCACGGCAATGTGGTGTAATGCATGCAGGTGTCGGGGTCCTGATCCACACTCCATCCTTACCTGAGAGTGAGATATCACACCTCTGGGTGAGGTGCAATACCTCTGTAGCAACCGAGCCCTCGGGGTGCTACAGTTCCATTTATCTTCAGCCTATGTGACGTATTGCGATACAGGGCCGTGATTTTGGCTATAAAAGGGTCCCCTAGACCCCTTCCCCAAGCTTTTTAAGAGAATAATATGGCCTGCTCTTGCTCTGGCCTGCCCTCGTCTTGACTCCGGCCTGCTCTCGCTTGTTATGGCCAGCCTTCGCCTTGGCTCCGGCATGCTCTCGCTCCGGCGTAGGCCTGCTGTCGCTCTGGCTCTGTCTGGCCTGCCCTTGCCTTGGCTCCGGAATGCTCTGCTCTGGCCTGCCCTCGCCCTGGCTCCGGCCTGCTCTTGCTCTGGCCTTCTCTTGCTCTGGCCTGCCCTCGCCCTGGCTCCGGCCTGCTTTTGCTCTGGCCTGCTCTTGCTCTGGCCTTGGCTCTGGCCTTCTATCTCTCTGGCTCTGGCCTGCCCTTGCCTTGGCTCTGGCCTACTCTCGCCTTGGCTCCGGCCTGCTCTCGCCCTGGCTCTGGCCTGCCCTCGCCCTGACTCCGGCCTGCCCTTGCTCTGACTCCGGCCTGCCCTCGCATTGGCTCTGGCCTGCTCTCGCCCTGGCTCCGACCCGCTCTTGCTCTGGCCTGTCCTCGCCCTGTCTCTGGCCTGCTCTCTCTCTGGCACTGGCCTGCCCATGCCTTGGCTCCGGCCTACTCTTTCTCTGGCTCTGGCCTGCCCTCGTCTTGACTCTAACCTGATCTCGCTCTTGTTCTGGCCTTCCTTCGCCTTGGCTCCAGCCTGCTCTCGCTCTGGCCTGCCCTAGCTCTGGCTCCGGACTGCTCTAGCCTGCTCTCGCTCTGGCTCTGGACTGCCCTCGCCTTGGCTCTGGCCTGCTCTCGCTCTGGCCTGCCATTATACTGTATATAATAAGCAATGTAGGGCCCTGTTATTGTGACGCTCTAGCCCTCCCTGGGAAGGTGAACTTGGACGGCGGGCCTGTAGTTGTGGGGGATGTCATCATGGCCTTGGCCCGGTCCGTGCCCAGGGCTGTCACATAAAAAATTATTGGCTTCTGGATGAGTGGTTGTTCGACTACGCCACCTGCGGTTTTTGGTGAGGGTCACCAGCGCAGCAGCAGTCCTCTGAGGCCGGTGTCTCGCCTGGCTCCGGCCTGCTCTCTCTCTGGCCTGCCCTCGCCCTGGCTCCGGCCTACTCTCGCTCTGGCTCTGGCCTGCTCTCGCTGTGGCTCTGGCCTCATTCACCCTGTCTCCGGCCTGCTCTTGTCCTGGTTTCAGCCTGCCCTTGCCTTGGCTCTGGCCTTCTCTCGCTCTGGCCTGCCCTTGCCTTGGCTCTGGCCTACTCACGCTCTGGCCTGCCATTGCCCTGGCTCCGGCCTGCTCTCGCTCTGACTCGGCCTGCCCTTGCCCTGACGCCGGCCTGCCCTTGCCCTGGCTCCGGCCTGCCCTTGCTCTGGCCTGCCCTCGCACTGGCTCCGGCCTGCCCTCGCATTGGCTCCGGCCTGCTCTCGCCCTGGCTCCGACCTGCTCTCGCTCTGGCCTGCCCTCGCCGTCCTGCTCTCTCTCTGGCCTGCCCTCGCCCTGGATCTGGCCTGCTCTCGCTCTGGCCTCGCCTTGTCTCCAGCCTGCTCTCGCCCTGGTTCCGGCTTGCCCTTGCCTTGGCTCTGGCCTTCTATCGCTCTGGCTCTGGCCTGCCCTTGCCTTGGCTCTGGCCTACCCTCGCCTTGGCTCCGGCCTGCTCTCGCTCTGGCTCCGGAATGCCCTCGCCCTGACTCCGGCCTGCCCTTGCTCTGGCTCCGGACTGCTCTCGCCCTGGCTCCGACCTGCTCTCGCCCTGGCTCCGACCTGCTTTCGCTCTGGCCTGCCCTCGCCCTGGCTCTGGCCTGCCCATGCCTTGGCTTCTCCGGCCTGCTCTTCCTCTGGCTCTGGCCTGCCCTCCTCATGACTCTAGCCTGATCTCCCTCTTGTTCTGCCCTGTCTTCCCCATGACTCCAGCCGACTCTCGCTCTGGTTCAGGCCTGCTCTCGCTCTGGCTCTGGCCTGCCCTAGCTCTGGCTCCAGACTGCTCTCGCTCTGGCATACTCTCGCCCTGGTTCTGACCTGCTCTCGCTCTGGCCTCGCCCTGTCTCCGGCCTGCTCTCGCCCTTGTTCCGGCCTGCCCTTGCCTTGGCTCTGGCCTTCTCTCGCTCTGGCCTGACCTTGCCTTGGCTCTGGCCTGCCCACGCCCTGGCTCCGGCCTGCTCTCGCTCTGTCTCTGACCTGCTCTCGCTCTGGCGTGCCCTCACCTTGGCTCCGGCCTGCTCTTGCTCTGACTCTGGCCTGCCCTCGCTCTGACTCCGGCCTGCTCTGGATCTGGCTCTGGCACACTGTCCTCAGGGCCTTGGCTCCGGACTGCTCTCGCTCTGGCCTGCCCTCTCCTTCGCTCCGGGAGCCTGCTCTTGCCTTGGCTCCGGCCTGCTCTCGCTCTGGCTCCAGCCAGCCCTCGCCTTGGCTCCGGCCTGCTCTCGACTTGGCTCTGGCCTGCTCTCTCCCTGGCCCCGGCCTGCCCTTGCTCTGGCTCCGGTCAGCCCTCACCTTGACTCCGGCCTGCTCTCGCCCTGGCTCCGGCCTGCTGTTGCTCTGGCCTGCCCACGCCCTGCCTCTGGCCTGCCCTTGACTCCAGCCTGCTCTCGCTCTTCTTCTGGCCTGCCTTCGCCTTGGCTCCGGCCTGCTCTCGCTCTGGCTATGGCCTCCCCTCCTTGGCTCTGGCCTGCTCTCGCTCTGGCCTGCCCTCGCCCTGTCTCCGGCCAGCTCTCTCTCTGGCCTGCCCTCGCCCTGGCTCCGGCCTGCCCTCGCTCTGGCCTCACCCTGTCTCCGGCCTGCTCTCGTCCTGGTTCCGGGCTGCCCTTGCCTTGGCTCCGGCCTTCTCTCACCAGATCTGGCCTGCCCTTGCCTTGCTTGGCTCTGGCCTACTCTCGCTCTGGCTCTGGCCTGCCCTCGCCCTGGCTCCGGCCTGCTCTCGCTCTGGCCTCCTCTCGCTCTGGCGTTCCCTCGCCTTGGCTCCGGCCTGCTCTTGCTCTGTCTGGCCTGCCCTCGCCCTGGCTCCGGCCTGCTCTGGATCTGGCTCTGACCTGCCCTCGCCTTGGCTCCGGCCTGCTCTCGCCCTGGCTCCGGCCTGCTCTCGCTCTGGCCTGTCCTCGCCCTGGCTGCGGCCTGCCCTTGCTCTGGCTCCGGCCTGCCCTTGCTCTGGCTCCGGCTAGCCCTCGCCTTGGCTCTGGCCTGCTCTCGCCCTGGCTCCGGCCTGCTCTCGCTCTGGCCTGTCCTCGCCCTGGCTGCGGCCTGCCCTTGCTCTGGCTCCGGCCTGCCCTTGCTCTGGCTCCGGCTAGCCCTCGCCTTGGCTCTGGCCTGCTCTCGCCCTGGCTCCGGCCTGCTCTCGCTCTGGCTCCGGCCTGCCCTTGCCCTGGCTCCGGCCTGCTCTCGCTCTGGCTCCGGCCTGCCCTCGCCCTGTCTCCGGCCTGTTCTTGCTCTGGCCTGCTCTCGACCTGGATCGGGCATTCTCTCGCTCTGGTTTCGGCCTGCCCTCGCCTTGGCTCCGGCCTGACTTTGCCATGGCTACGGCCTGCTATCGCTCTGGCTCCGGCCTGCCTTTGCCTTGGCTCTGGCCTGCTCTCGCTCAGGCTCTGGCCTGCTATCGCTGTGGCTCTGGCCTGCCTTCGCCTTGGCCAGAGCGAGATTTGGCCAGAGCCAAGGCAAGGGCAGACCAGAGCCAGAGAGAAAGAAGGCCGGAGCCAAGGCAAGGGCAGCCAGAACCAGGGCGAGAGCAGGCCAGAGCCAGGGCGAGAGCAGGCTGGAGCCAAGGCGAGAGCAGGGCGAGGGCAGGCCAGAGCCAGAGTCAGATCAGGCCGAAGACAAGGCGAGGGCAGGCCAGAGCCAGAGAGAGGGCAGGCCAGAGCCAGAGCGAGAGCAGGCCGGACCTCCGGAGTCAAGCAAGGGCAGGCCAGAGTCAAAGCGAGAGCAGTCCGGAGCCAAGGCGAGGGCAGGCCAGAGCCAGAGCGAGAGCAGGCCAGAGGCAGAGCGAGAGCAGGCCAGAGGCAGAGCGAGAGCAGGCCAGAGGCAGAGCGAGAGCAGGCCAGAGGCAGAGCGAGAGCAGGCCGGAGCCAGTGCAAGGGCAGGCCGGAGCCAGGGCGAGAATTGGCCAGAGCCAAGGCAAGGGCAGGCCAGAGCCCGCTCTCTCTCTGGCCTCGCCCTGTCTCCGGCCTGCCCTCCTCCTGGTTCCGGCCTTCTCTCGCTCTGGCCTGCCCTTGCCTTGGCTCTGGCCTACTCTCGCTCTGGCGCAGTGCCCTCGCCCTGGCTCCGGCCTGCTCTCTTGCCTTGGCTCCGGCCTGCTCTCGCCACTCTGGCCTGCCCTCGCCCTGGCTCCGTCCTGGTCTGGATCTGGCACCGGCCTGCCCTTGCTCTGGCTCCGGCCTGCTCTCGCCCTGGCTCCGAGCCTGCTCTTGCTCTTTTCAGTCTAATCAGCAACACTCCTGCTAAGGGCGGCCGGCCACCGCGACAAATCAGTAAAGCGGTGTTTAAATTTGGCGCCAATAATGCTGATTAGTTGCGGCCGGAAACCGCAACCAATCAGCGAAGTGGTGTTTAAATTTGACGCCAATATCGCTTATTGGTCACGGCCGGTGGTTGCGACTAATCTGCAGAGCGGTGTTTAAATTTGGCGCCAATACTGCTGATTGGTCGTCTGGCCTACCCTCGCCCTGGCTCCGGCTGCTCTTACTCTGGCCTGCTCTCGCTCTGGTTCTGGCCTGCCTTCCTTCGCCTTGGCTCCGGCCTGCCCTCGCTCTGGCTGAAGCCTGCTACATCTGGCTACGGCATGCCCTTTCCTTGGCTCCAGACTGCTCTCGCTCTGGCCTGCTCCCGCTCTGGCTCTGGCCTGCCCTCGCCTTGGGTCCGTCCGGCCTGCTCTCGCTCTGTCTCTGGCCTGCCCTCTGGCTCCGACCAGCTCTCGCTCTGGCCTGCCCTTGCCTTGGCTCCGGCCTGCTCTCGCTCTGGCCTGCCCTGGCTCTGCCTCTGGCCTGCCCTCGCCTTGGCTCCGGCCCTCCTCTCGCCTTGGCGCCGGCCTACTCTCGCTTTAGCTTCGGACTGCCCTCGCCCTGGCTCTGGCCTGCCATCGCTCTGGCTCCGGCCTGCCCTCGCTCTGGCTCTGGCCTGCCCTCGCCCTGCTGCCTGCTCTCTCTCTGGCTCTGGCCTGCCCTCGCCCAGGCTCCAGCCTACTCTCACTCTGGCTCTGGACTGCTCTCTCGCTCTGGCCTCGCCCTGCTCTCTCGCTCTGGCCTCGCCCTGTCTCCGGTCTGCTCTCGCTCTGGCGTGCCTTCGCCACGGCTCCGGCCTGCTCTTGCTCTGATTCTGGCCTGCTCTCGCCCTGGCTCTGGCCTGCCCTCGCCTTGGCTCCAGCCTGCTCTAGCCTTGTCTCCGACCTGCTCTAGCCTTGTCTCCGACCTGCTCTCGCTCTGTCTCCGGCCTGCCCTTGCCTTGGCTCCAGCCTGCCCTCGTCCTGACTCCGGCCTGCTCTCGCTATGGTTCAGACCTGCCTTCGCCTTGGCTCCGGCCTGCTCTGGCTCTGGCTCAGGCCAGTATACTCTCTCTCTGGCCTGCCCTTACCTTGGCTCCGGACTTCTCTCGCTCTGGCCTGCTCTTGTTCTGGCACTGGCCTGCTATCGTTCTGGCTCCGGCCTGGCCTCCGGCCTGCTCTCGCCTTGGCAAGGGCCTGCTCTTGCTCTGGCTCTGGCCTGCCCTCGCCCTGGCTCCGGCCTGATCTCGCTCTGGCTCTGGCCTGCTTTCGCTCTGGCTCTGGACTGACCTCGCCTTGGCTCTGGCCTGCTCTCTCCCTGGCTCTGGCCTGCTTTCGCAATGGCTTCAGCCTGCCCTCGCCCTGGTTCCGGCCTGACGTTGATCTGGCTCCGGCCAGCCCTAGCTCCGGCCTGCCCTCGCCCTCCAGTCTACTCTCGCTCTGGCTCTGGCCTGCTCTTGCTCTGGCCTGCCCTTGGCTACGGCCTGCTCTCGCTCTCACTCTGGTCTGCCCACGCCCTGGCCTGCTCTCGCGCTGGCTCTGGCCTGCTCTCGCCCTGGCTCCGGCCTGCACTCGTCCTGGCTCCGGCCAGCTCTCGCTCTGGCTCTGGCCAGCCCTCGTCTTGGCTCCAGCCAACACCTCCTTTTGCCCCGGCCTGCCTTCGCCTTGGCTCCTGCCTGCTCTCGCTCTGGCCTGCTCTCGCTCTGGCCTGCCTTCGCCTTGGCTCCGGACTGCTCTCTCTCTTGCCTGCTCTCGCTCTGGCTTGGGCCTGTCCTTGCCTTGGTTCCGGCCTGCTCTCTCTGCCTCTGGCCTGCCCTTACCTTAGCTCCGGCCTGCTCTCGCTCTAGCTCCGTACTGCCCTCACCCTGGCTCCGCTATGCCATGGCTCGGGCTCCGGCCTGCCCTCGCCTTGGCTCCGTCCTGCTCTCGCCATGGCTCTGGCCTACTCTCTCTCTGGCTCTGGCCAGCCGTCGCCCTGGCTCCGGCCTACTCTCGCTCTGGCTCTGGCAGGCTCTTGCTCTGGCCTCGCCTTGGCTCCGGCCTGCTCTCGCTCTCACTCTGGTCTGCCCTCACCCTGGCCGACTGCTCTGGCTCTTGCTCTGGCCTGCTCTCGCGCTGGCGCTGGCCTGCTCTCGTCCTGGCTCCGGACTGCCCTCGACTTGGCTCCGTCCGGCCTGCTCTCGCCCTGGCTCCAGCCTGCTCTCGCTCTGGCTTAGGCCTTCCCTCGCCCTAGCTCCGGCCTGCCCTTGCCGGCCAGCCCTCGCCTTGGATACGGCCAGCACCTGCTCTGGCTCCGGCCTGCCTTCGCCTTGGCTTCGGACTGCTCTCGCTCTGGCCTGTCTTTGCCTTGGCTCCGGCCTGCTCTTGCTCTGGCCTACCCTGGCTCTGCATCCGGCCAGCCCTCGCCTTGGCTGCGGCCAGCTCCGGCTCTGGCCTGCCCACGCCCTGGCTCCGGCCTGCTCTCGCTCTGGCTCCGGCCTGCCCTTGCCCTGGCTCCGGCCTGCCCTCGCTCTGGCTCCGGCCTGCTCTCGCTCTGGCTCCGGCCTGCTATCGCTCTGGCTCCGGCCTGCCCTCGCCCTGTCTCCGGCCTGTTCTTGCTCTGGCCTGCTCTCGCCCTGGCTCCGGCATTCTCTCGCTCTGGTTTCGGCCTGCCCTCGCCTTGGCTCCGGCCTGACTTTGCCATGGCTACGGCCTGCTATCGCTCTGGCTCCGGCCTGCCTTTGCCTTGGCTCTGGCCTGCTCTCGCTCAGGCTCTGGCCTGCTATCGCTGTGGCTCTGGCCTGCCTTCGCCTTGGCCAGAGCGAGATTTGGCCAGAGCCAAGGCAAGGGCAGACCAGAGCCAGAGAGAAAGAAGGCCGGAGCCAAGGCAAGGGCAGCCAGAACCAGGGCGAGAGCAGGCCAGAGCCAGGGCGAGAGCAGGCTGGAGCCAAGGCGAGAGCAGGGCGAGGGCAGGCCAGAGCCAGATCAGGCCGGAGACAAGGCGAGGGCAGGCCAGAGCCAGAGCGAGGGCAGGCCAGAGCCAGAGCGAGAACAGGCCGGACCTCCGGAGCCAAGCAAGGGCAGGCCGGAGCCAGGGCGAGAATTGGCCGGAGCCAAGGCAAGGGCAGGCCAGAGCCAGAGCACGAGAAGGCCAGAGCCAAGGCAAGGGCACGCCGGAACCAGGGCAAGAGCAGGCCAGAGCCAGGGCAAGAGCAGGCCAGAGCCAGGGCGAGAGCAGGCCGGAGCCAGGGAGAGAGCAGGCCGGAGCCAGGGAGAGAGCAGGCCGGAGCCAGAGTCAGAGCAGGCCGGAGTCAAGGCCCTCGCAAGAGCGAGGGCAAACCAGAGCCAGAGAGAGCTCGGGCAGGCTAGAGCCAGAGCGATAGCAGGCCTGAGCCAAGGCGAGAACATTCCTGTGCCAGGGCGAGGGCAGGCCAGAGCCAGAGCGAGAGCAGGCCGGAGCCAAAGCGAGGGAACGCCAGAGCGAGAGTAGGCCAGAGCCAGGGCGAGGGCAGGCCAGAGCCAGAGCAAGAGTAGGCCAGAGCCAAGGCAAGGGCAGGTGAGAGCCAGAGCGAGAGAAGGCCAGAGCCAAGGCAAGGGAAGGCCAGAACCAGGGCCAGGCCAGAGCAAGAGCAGGCCAGAGCGAGAGTAGGCCGGAGCCAGGGCAAGGGCAGGCCAGAGCCAGAGAGAGAGCAGGCCAGAGCCAGTGCGAGGGCAGGCCAGAGCCAGAGCGAGAGCATGCCGGAGCCAGGGCAAGAGCAGGCCGGAGCCAAGGCGAGGGCAGGACAGAGCCAGAGCGAGAGCAGGCCAGAGCCAAGGCAAGGGCAGGTCGGAGCCAGGGCGAGAGCAGGCAAGACCCAGGGCAAGAGTAGGCAAGAGCCAATGCGAGGGCTGGCCGGAGCCAGAGCAAGGGCAGGCCGGAGTCAGGGCGAGGGCAGGCAGGAGCCAGAGTGAGGGCAGGCAGGAGCCAGAGCGAGAGCAGGCTGGAGCCAAGGCGAGAGCAAGCCGGAGCCAAGGTGAGGGTAGGCCAGAGCCAGGGCGAGGGCAGGTCAGAGTCAGAGCGAGAGCAGGCCGGAGCTCAGGCAAGGGCAGGCCAGAGCCAGAGAGAGAGCAGGCCGGAGCCGCATGGGCAGGCCAGAGCCAGAGAGAGAGCAGGCCGGAGCCAGGGCGAGGGCAGGCCAGAGCCAGAGAAGGTATGAGGCAGGGCGAGAGCAGGCCAGAGCCAATGAGAGAGCTGGCCGGAGCCAGAGCAAGGGCAGGCCGGAGTCAGGGCGAGGGCAGGCTGTAGCCAGAGCGAGAGCAGGCCGGAGCCAAGGCGACAGCAGGCCGGAGTCAAGGCGAGGGTAGGCCACAGCCAAGGCAAGGGCAAGCCGGAGCGAGAGTAGGCCGGAGCCAGAGCGAGGGCAGGCCAGGGCCAGAGCGAGAGCAGGCCAGAGCCACAGCAAGGGCAGGCCGGAACCAGAGAGAGAGCAGGTAGGAGACAAGGCGAGGGCAGGCCGGAGCCAGAGAGATAGCAGGCCGGACGGAGCAAAGGCGAGAGCAGGCCGGACCCAGGGCGAGAGCAGGACAGAGCGAGAGCAGGCCGGAACCAAGGCGAGGGCAGGCCGGAGCCAGTGCGAGAGCAGGCTGGAGCCAAGGAGAGGACAGGCCAGAGCCAGAGCGAGGGCAAGCAAGAGACAGGGCGAGAGCAGGCCGGAGCCAAGGCAAAGGCAGGCCAGAGCGAGAGCAGGCTGGAGCCAGGGCGAGAGGAGGCCGGAGCCATGGCGAGGGCTGGCCAGAGGCAGAGCGATGGCAGGCCGGAGCCAGGGCGAGGGCAGGCCAGAGCCAGAGCCAGAGTAGGCCGGAGCCAGGGCGATGGCAGGCTGGAGCCAGAGCGATATAGCACACTGGAGCCAAGGCGAGGGCAGGCCAGAGCCAAAGCGAGGGCAGGCCGGAGCCAGAGCAAGAGCAGGCCGGAGTCAAGTTGAGGGCAGGCCAGATAGAGAGCAGGCATAAGCCAAGGTAAGGGCAGGCTGGAACCAGAGCGAGAGCAGGCCGGTGCCAAGGCTCTAGGTCGTATCCAGGGCGAGAACAGGCAGGAGGTAAGGCGAGGGCAGGCAGGAGCCAGAGAGATAGCAGGCCAGAGCCAGAGCGAGAGCAGGCCGGAGCCAGGACGAGGGCAGGCCGGAGCCAGTGCGAGAGGAGGCCGGAGGCAAGGAGAGAACAAGCAAGAGCCAGAGCCAAAGCAAGCAAGAGCAAGGGCGAGAGCAGGCCGGAACCAGGATGAGGGCAGGCGAGAGCTAGAGCAAGAGCAGGCGGAGCCAGGGCGAGAGCAGGCCAGAGCCAAGGTGAGGGCTGGCTGGAGCCAGAGCAAGGGCAGGCCATAGCCAGGGCGAGGGCAGGCTGGAGCCAAAGCAAGAGCAGGCCGGAGCCAAGGCGAGAGCAGGCCGTAGCCAAGGCGAGGGCAGGTCAGAGCCAGAGCGAGAGCAGGCCGGAGCCAGAGCGAGAGCAGGCCAGAGCCAGGGCGAGAGCAGGCCGGAGCCAGGGCGAGAGCAGGCCGGAGCCAAGGAGAGGGCAGGCCAGAGCCAGATCCAAAGCAGGCCGAAGCCAGGGCGAGGGCAGGCCAGAGTCAGAGCGGGGGCAGGCCAGAGTCAGAGCGGGAGCAGGCCGGAGCCAAGGCGAGGGCACGCCAGAGCCAGAGCGAGAGCAGGCCAGAGCCAGAACGAGAGCAGACCGGAGCCAGGTCGAGGGCAGGCCAGAGCGAGAGTGGGCCAGAGCCAAGGCAAGGGCAGGCCAGTGCCAGAGCGAGAGAAGGCCAGAGTCAAGGCAAGGGCAGGCCGGAACCAGGGCGAAAACAGGCCGGACGGAGCCAGGGCGAAGCCAGAGCCAGAGCAAGAGCAGGCCAGAGCCAGAGTAGGCCGGAGCCAGGGCGAGGGCAGGCCAGAGCCAAAAAGAGAGCAGGCCGGAGCCAGGGCGAGGGCAGGCCAGAGCGAGAGCAGGACGGAGCCAGAGCGAGAGCAGGCCGGAGCCAGAGCGAGGGCAGCCAGAGCCAGAGCAGGCCAGAGCCAGATCCAAAGCAGGCCGAAGCCAGGGCGAGGGCAGGCCAGAGTCAGAGCGGGAGCAGGCCGGAGCCAAGGCGAGGGCACGCCAGAGCCAGAGCGAGAGCAGGCCAGAGCCAGAACGAGAGCAGACCGGAGCCAGGTCGAGGGCAGGCCAGAGCGAGAGTGGGCCAGAGCCAAGGCAAGGGCAGGCCAGTGCCAGAGCGAGAGAAGGCCGGAGTCAAGGCAAGGGCAGGCCGGAACCAGGGCGAAAACAGGCCGGACGGAGCCAGGGCGAAGCCAGAGCCAGAGCAAGAGCAGGCCAGAGCCAGAGTAGGCCGGAGCCAGGGCGAGGGCAGGCCAGAGCCAAAAAGAGAGCAGGCCGGAGCCAGGGCGAGGGCAGGCCAGAGCCAGAGCGAGAGCAGGACGGAGCCAGAGCGAGAGCAGGCCGGAGCCAGAGCGAGGGCAGCCAGAGCCAGAGCAGGCCGGAGCCAGGGCAAGAGCAGGCCGGAGCCAGGGCACGAGCAGGCCAGAGCCAAGGCGAGGGAAGGCCAGAGCGAAAGCAGGCCAGAGCCAAAGCGAGAGCAGTCCAGAGCCAAGGCAAGGGCAGGCCAGAGCCAGAGCGAGCAGGCCTGAGCCAGAGCTAGAGCAGGCTGGAGCCAGGGCGACGGCAGACCAGAGTCAGAGCGAGAGGAGGCCGGAGCCAAGGCGAGGGCAGACCAGAGCCAGAGCAAGAGCAGGCAAGAGCCAGAGCGAGATCAGGCCGGAGCCAGGGTAAGGGCATGCCGGACCCAGGGCGAGGGCAGGCCGGAGCCAGGGCGAGAGCAGGCCAGAGCCAAGGTGAGGGCTGGCTGGAGCCAGAGCAAGGGCAGGCCGTAGCCAGGGCGAGGGCAGGCTGGAGCCAAAGCAAGAGCAGGCCGGAGCCAAGGCGAGAGCAGGCCGTAGCCAAGGCGAGGGCAGGTCAGAGCCAGAGCGAGAGCAGGCCGGAGCCAGAGCGAGAGCAGGCCAGAGCCAGGGCGAGTGCAGGCCGGAGCCAGGGCGAGAGCAGGCCGGAGCCAAGGAGAGGGCAGGCCAGAGCCAGATCCAAAGCAGGCCGAAGCCAGGGCGAGGGCAGGCCAGAGTCAGAGCGGGAGCAGGCCGGAGCCAAGGCGAGGGCACGCCAGAGCCAGAGCGAGAGCAGGCCAGAGCCAGAACGAGAGCAGACCGGAGCCAGGTCGAGGGCAGGCCAGAGCGAGAGTGGGCCAGAGCCAAGGCAAGGGCAGGCCAGTGCCAGAGCGAGAGAAGGCCGGAGTCAAGGCAAGGGCAGGCCGGAACCAGGGCGAAAACAGGCCGGACGGAGCCAGGGCGAAGCCAGAGCCAGAGCAAGAGCAGGCCAGAGCCAGAGTAGGCCGGAGCCAGGGCGAGGGCAGGCCAGAGCCAAAAAGAGAGCAGGCCGGAGCCAGGGCGAGGGCAGGCCAGAGCCAGAGCGAGAGCAGGACGGAGCCAGAGCGAGAGCAGGCCGGAGCCAGAGCGAGGGCAGCCAGAGCCAGAGCAGGCCGGAGCCAGGGCAAGAGCAGGCCGGAGCCAGGGCACGAGCAGGCCAGAGCCAAGGCGAGGGAAGGCCAGAGCGAAAGCAGGCCAGAGCCAAAGCGAGAGCAGTCCAGAGCCAAGGCAAGGGCAGGCCAGAGCCAGAGCGAGCAGGCCTGAGCCAGAGCTAGAGCAGGCTGGAGCCAGGGCGACGGCAGACCAGAGTCAGAGCGAGAGGAGGCCGGAGCCAAGGCGAGGGCAGACCAGAGCCAGAGCAAGAGCAGGCAAGAGCCAGAGCGAGATCAGGCCGGAGCCAGGGTAAGGGCATGCCGGACCCAGGGCGAGGGCAGGCCGGAGCCAGGGCGAGAGCAGGCCGGAGCCAGGGCGAGAGCAGGCCGGAGCCAAGGTGAGGGCATGCCGGAGTTAGAGCAGGAGCTGGCCGGAGCCAAGGTGAGGGCTGGCCGGAGCCAAGGTGAGGGCTGCCCAGAGCCAGAGCAAGGGCAGGCCGGAGCCAGGGCGAGGGCAGGCCAGAGCCAGAGCGAGAGCAGGCCGGAGCCAAGGCGAGGGCAGGCCGGAGCCAAGGCGAGGGCAGGCCGGAGCCAAGGCGAGGGCAGACCAGAGTCAGAGCGAGAGCAGGCCGGAGCCAAGGAGAGGGCAGGCCGGACGGACCAAGGAGAGGGCAGGCCGGAGCCAAGGAGAGGGCAGGTCAGAGGCAGAGCCAGGGCAGGCCAGAGCCAGAGCGAGAGAAGGCCGGAGACAAGGCGAGGGCAGGCCGAAGCCAGGGCGAGAGCAGTCCGAAGCTAGAGCGAGAGCAGGCCGGAGCCAAGGCTAGAGCAGGGCCGAAGCCAAGGCGAGGGTAGGCCAGAGGCAGAGCCAGGGCAGGCCAGCGCCAGAGCGAGAGCAGGCCGGAGCCAGGGCAAGGGCAGGCCAGAGCCAGAGAGAGAGCAGGCAGGAGCCAGGGCGAGGGCAGGCCAGAGCGAGAGCAGGCCGGAGCCAAGGCGAGGGCAGGCCAGAGCGAGAACAGGCCGGAGCCAAGGCGAGGGCAGGCCAGAGCCAGAGCGAGAGCAGGTCGGAGCCAAGGCGAGGGCAGGCCAGAGCGAGAGCAGGCCGGAGCCAAGTCGAGGGCAGGCCAGAGCCAGAGCGAGGGCAGGCCAGAGCCGGGGTGGGGGAAGGCAAGAGTCAGAGCAGGCTGGAACCAGGGCGAGGGCAGGCCAGAGCCTGGGCGAGGGCAGGCCAGAGCCAGAGCAGGCCAGAGCCTGGGCGAGGGCAGGCCAGAGCCAGAGTGAGAGCAGGCCGGAGCCAGGGCGAGGGCAGGCCGGAGCCAGAGCGAGGGCAGGCCGGAGCCAGAGAGAGAGCAAGCCGGAGCCAGAGCGAGAACAGGCCGGAGCCAGGGCGAGGGCAGGCCGGAGCCAGGGCGAGGGCAGGCCGGAGCCAAGGTGAGGGCAGGCCAGAGCCAGAGCGAGAGCAGGCCAGAGCCAGAACGAGAGCAGGCCGGAGCCAGGGCGAGGGCAGGCCGGAGCCAGAGCGAGGGCAGGCCAGAGCCAAAACGAGAGCAGGCCAGGTTCAGGGCGAGAGCAGGCCGAAGCCAAGGCAAGGGCAGGCCAGAGCGAGAGCAGGCTGGAGCCAGAGCGAGAGCAGGCCGGAGCCAAGGCGAGGGCAGGCCAGAGCCAAAACGAGAGCAGGCCAGATTCAGGACGAGAGCAGGCCGAAGCCAAGGCAAGGGCAGGCCAGAGCCAGAGCGAGAGCAGGCCGGAGCCAGAGCGAGAGCAGGCCAGAGCCAAGGCGAGAGTAAGCCAGAGCCAGTACGAGAGAAGGCCAGAGTCAGAGAAAGAGCAGGACAGAGCCAGGGCAAAGGCAGGCCAGAGCCAGAGCGAGGGCAGGCCGGAGCCAGGATATTTCAAAGCAAGCAGACCTCTAATATGGGCCATAGAAGTATGTATAGATTTACATTTCTATAACCTTTATGCCCATATTAGAGGTCTGATAAGTCCTAGGGGGTGACAGATTCCCTTTAAAGCTTGTGTCGTGGTTGGCCTCTAGCCCGGTGTCTCATGTGTTGGGTTTGCCCACTCCGGGTCCTCCTGAAGGAAGAAGTAGGATTTCTCTTTTTATTTTGTGCTTTTGGCTTCTTGCCCAGTGATAGGGGCGGATCTGATCCTCTCAGGCCAAGCCCAACCCTAACCCTAACCCTACCACAACCCTAACCCTAGAGTCTATATTTTACGCCGTTTAGACAACTTTATTCTTCGAGTCAGTGTGTTTACAGCGATATCAGAATCATATCGGGTTTTTATGATTGACAGCTGTCACACACTAAAAGACGCATTTTTTGTAAAATCTAGTTTTGCATCGCTATATTTTGAGACCTATAATTTTTCCATATTTTGGTTGACAGAGTCATGTGACATCTTGTTTTTTGCGGGATGAGTTGACGTTTTTATTGGTGCCATTTTCAGGCACGTGACATATTTTGATCACTCTCTATTCCGATTTTTGGGAGGCAGAATAAACAAAAACCAACAATTCAGGAATTGTTGTTTTTTTTTTTTGATGCTGTTCCGCGTGTGGTAAAATTGATAAGGTAGCTTTACTCTTTGGGTCAGTACGTTTACATTGGTACCACATTTATATCGATTTTCTATGTTTTGGCGCTTTTACACAATAAAAGCTATTTTATAGAAAAAATAATTTTTTTGCATCGCTTTATTCTGAGAGCTATAACTTTTTTATTTTTAGGCTGATGGAGCTGTATGGTGGCTTGTTTTTTGCGGGACAAGATGACGTTTTCAGTGGTATCATTATTATTTATATTCGTCTTTTTGATTGCGTGTTATTCCATTTTTTGTTTGGCGGTATGAAGATAAAGCATTGTTTTTTGCTTCATTTTTTTTTTACCATGTTCACTGAAGGGGCTACCTAGTGGGACAATTTTATAGGTCAGGTCATTCCGGACGCGGCGATACCAAATATGTGTACTGTTATTGTTTTTTTTTCATAATAATATTTATTGATGGGTACATTATATTTTTATTTTTGGTGGATTATTTTTTTTTTCTTCACTTTCTGACACTTTTTTTACTTTTGTTCTTTGTCCCACTATGGGACTTTCACTTTTTTTATTCTGATCGCCTGTATAGCATAGGGATGGAGCACCAGCCCTGTGCTATACAGGCTGTCAGCGCTGCAAATGCAGAAGATACTTTGGTCATGCACTGCGCATGCCAAAATATCTTCTTGCTGTCTGGTGACCCAGATGTTGTCATGACGACATCGGGTCGTCATGGCAACATCCAGGAAGCCGCGGCAGACATCGCTGGACGCCGGCAGGAGAGGTGAGTATCCCGATCACCTCCCCTTGCCCCCGCAATGCTGCGATCGACTCAGCTGCGACAATCGGCTGACACCCGGCGGCGATCGCGCCCGCACAGCCTGTGTGCGGGCGCGATCGCAAAGACGTACTAATACGTATCAGGCTCTTAAGTCCCATGGCGCAGATACGTATTAGTACGTCTTGAGCTTTAAAGGGGTTAAACTACAACTCCAATGTCAGCCCCTAATTCAATAGGAACCAAAGATCTGAGAACAGAGAATGATAATAAAATAATTTGTCCACATAAATGGCAAAACTACCCAAAAATGGAGCCCCATAAAGATGTCCCAACTTGACCTCCCCCACCCACCTATCGTCAGCAATTTCTCATTTAGACAAGGGGTTGTGCTGAAAATGTCTTATTACAGAGTGTTCCCGGCAATCCATGATAAATCCGGTGGATACATTATAAGTATACCAAAGCTTAAAAGTAAAGAGCTACTTACCTGGACTCGTTCTCTCTCAGCTGTCAGGTTATAGTGACACAAGATGGCAGCAGTGTAGAAATTTATACATTCTATTCCAATTGTGATGTCTATGATGTCATGTGCCTTGTGATGTCATAATAGCCATCACTGTCATTTCAAATTTACAACCGCAAGAAAAAGTTGATTTCATGGTTTAAGAAAAAATATGGTGGGTAATTGCAGCCTGTGATTATTTTACATATTGTTATTAATATTTGTCACG
This sequence comes from Phyllobates terribilis, assembly GCF_046119375.1. Taxonomy (NCBI): domain Eukaryota; kingdom Metazoa; phylum Chordata; class Amphibia; order Anura; family Dendrobatidae; genus Phyllobates; species Phyllobates terribilis. The sequence goes on from NW_027362863.1 coordinate 5,334,698, forward strand.
TCCTTCACTGCTGCCTCCTGCACTGCTTTTTATATACTGTTTATTTTAATAATGGACAATTCACAAGCCCTGCATGTAGAATATATAGTTAATGGCCTCTGTTGAATGACTAGATGCCTATTAGAGCAATAAGATATACTCTATGTCTACAATCTTTTGGCTGAGTCTAAGGGCTCATACTCATCTGCGTTTAAATCACACGAGTGCAATCTGATAAAAAAAAATTGGATTGCACTCTGACTCTTGTTATTGAATGATTATGTGTTCATCTGTGATTTTTTTTTTCCAGCTCGGATCGAACTGAGAAAAAAAAATCACAGCATGCTGCAAGTGGCTGCATATATCAGACGAGACTCGCCAATGCAAGTCAATGTGTGCGAGAAGAAAAAAGCACAGCAAACGACCATGCTTATGCCATCCATATAGCGTCCATATAATAAGCATCTATGTAACACCTTTCAGTGACTGTGGCGGCATCTCAGCACACAAATCCTGTATCTCAGATCTTTGTCTGGCCTGGTCTTCTGTGTTTTGGCCATCATGCCAACAAGACAAGGGTGATTGGGGCAAGAGACATGCTGGTGAGGGGGTTGTTGGCTGCCGTGATGCTGGTAATGGAGGTGGCTGCCAAGATGCTGGCACTGGGGGTGGCTGCCGTGATTGTGCCACTGTAGTTGGTGGTGGTTGCTGTGATGCTGTGACTGGAGGTGGTGGTGATGGCTGCTGTGATGCTGGTACTGGAGGTGGTGGTGATTGCCGTGATGCTGGCACTGGAGGTGGTGGCTGCCGTGATGGTGGGTTTGCTGAGTGCCCTTCTTGGGGGGTCTAATGACCGGGTTTTGTTGTCCTCAGAAAGTTGCCACCTTTCAAGGAATTAAAAGATGGCCATCGGTGAATTTGGTGGCGCAGCGGCAGACGAAACAATTTGGAGGGCAGCCCTGGTCTGCAGCCTCAATAAAAAGGGAACGTGCCTGAAATAACGGGCCAGGCTTAGACAAAAACTCTCATCATCATCACTCACAGGTATTCCCATGTCACGTACGCCAGTGATGGTGGGGCGGTAGCGATGCTGGCTTATTGGTGCATGAGGGGAGGTGTCGAGGGGCTGTGGTGTACTGGTGCTCTCCGCAGGCTCTTCTTCTTTCTGGCCCCCAGCTCCGGCCTCCATTTCAGATTCCTCTCTGGCTTCCAGCACCTCCGGGCTACAGGTATTTCCCTTTTTGGTCCAGTCAGATCTGTAAGGTCAGGGATGACAGAGAAAACAGCATTTTTAATATGCAAAATAATAATCAAACCATTACAACAACGGGTGAAAATCTAGGACTAGGGTCAAAAACTGGAGCCGGTCATAATATAGGTATGGCCTTTCTTTTTAAGAGCCACATCACCACTCTTCCTACCCTGTTGTCGCTCGCGGCGGCACTGGTCCCGGCAACTGCTCCATAATCTTGTCACTACACCCACTGGAAAGAAAAGTGGAAGAGATTATATACAATTTTTATAGGTAAAGGATGCTGTATGTAATAACATGTATAGTGTGTATTCTAATATCACTGCTAGCAGGGGCTGGCTGGCAAATTTTAGCCTGGGGGCAAGCACACAGCAGTGGTCCATGAGTAGCGGCCCATCCTTAAAGGTCGTTTTCCCACAAACAATAGTATATTTTAATCAATAGGTCTTGGAGTAATAATAATTTCCACAATTGGATGTGATATAATAATGTTCCTGTGCTGAGATAATCTTATAAATGTGCCCCTGCTGTGTACTGTGTAATGGCTGTGTCTGACCGTGCAGGAACATGGTCTGATCATACCACATCTCCTGGGCAGGGGGGGAGAAAAAGAGGATACAGGCAGGATAGCAGGGGATCACAGAGGATTCTTTTTGTGAGTAAAACATTTCAATGCCTGTTTTTAAACAATATTTTAGCTCAAAGAAAGACTCAGCTGTGATCCCCTGCTGTAATGTATATATACTCTCTTTATATATAGATGATTAGCGTGCACACAGTCTGTAGGTCAAGGTGCAGGTACACGGGATGTGGAATCCCCAGAATCGGCGTAGATTAAATCACCGCACATTCTAGTTTCATGACACAAACTAAAGTCTATTTGAAGACATGCAATAAGACACATTTAAGGTGAAGGGAATAATGCAACAGTAAATGAACGTTTTGACCCATCGTTTGCATCTTGAAACTAGAGTGTGCAGTGATTTAATCGATGCTATATACTCTTTTGCTTCCCCCCTGCCCAGTAGCTGTGGTATGATCAGACCATGTTCCTGCACAGTCAGACACAGCCATTACACAGTACACAGCAGGGGCACATTTATAACATTATCTCAGCACAGGGACATTTTATTTAAACACATCCAATTGTGGAAGTTATTATTATTCCAAGATCTATTGATTAAAATATACTTTTGTTCGCAGAAAACCCCTTCAACATGTTTATTACCAGCTGCTTCATAGGCTATATTCACACAAACGTATTGTCTAAGTGCTGCCCGTGGAGAAAAATGACAGCACTTGGTCCAGTTCAGGTGAGCATTTAAAACTGGTAATACATAAGCATAATATGTACAATGTCTGACCACTACAAAACGGATTTAGGTTGTTAGAGGTGTAATGCAAGTAATCCAAGGTACGCTGTGCTTTTCTACACTCCTAAACAGAGTAAGGCTAAGTGCCCACAATGCAGAAATGCTGAGAATTTTTCCAGAGCGTTTCTGCATCTCCCTGGCAGAAAAAACGCATGCGGATTCTATGAGTTTTCCTGCCAGGGACAAGCAGAAGTGAAGCGCTCTTCACATGCATTTCCGCATGCGGGTTGTCAAGAGCTTTGCAAGCGATTTTAGCATCACTTGGAAAGTGCTTGACAACTTGGTCACACTATATAAATCCATGCAACCGGTATGGATTTATATAGTGTGACCGTAAAAGAATGGTAAAAAATAAATACTATACTTACCTTCTGACGGCCCCTGGTCTCCTTATCCGATGCGTCCGGTCTTCCCGGTGTCTCACGGTTGTGTAAAAGGACCTGCCATGACGTCATTTAGTCATGTGACGTGTCAAGCGACCGCCGACGTCAGCGGTCGCGTGACCTGTCACGTGACTAAATGACGTCATGGCAGGTCCTTTTAGACCATCATGAGCTGCCAGGAAGCCAGGACGCATCACTATGGAGACCGGGGGCCATCAGAAGGTAAGTATAATATATATTTTTTATTTTAATTATTTTTTTTTTACAGGTACTATGGTACCCGGGTCTGGAGGAGAGTCTCTTCTTCTCCAAATCCGGGTACCATCCGCACATTGAATCGCTAAATATCCGCATGTGCACATGTAGTCATGCGGATATTATGCAATTCAATGCAAGTCAATGGCGGTGAAAACGCTGCGATTACACAAAATAATTGGTAGTGCGGTGGATTTTTCCGCAATGATAATCCGCAGCGGAAATTTCCGCAGTATGTGCACAGCAGATGCGGATTATCATTGGGGAACATAGCAGACCTTCTACCAAGCGTTTTTTAAGCGTTTCTGCAGCGGAATTGCCGTTGCGGAAACGCTTAAAAAACGCATAGTGGGCACACAGCCTAAAGGTGGCCACACATAAGCACAGGTCTGCCAGATTGATACCTAGGAATTATTATTTTGTGTATTATTTCCTACATACTTGATCGAGCAAGTCATCAATGTAAAAGTCAGCTCCACATTATAGTATATGATGTACGAGTCACTAATTATCATGTGTGTCCCATCTGATGTCTGTGCACACAGTGAACATATTATACCACATACAATACAATATACATATGAGAATATATGACTGATATATAGAGATGAGCAACTTCATTTGCAGGACCCTGATCCAATGGTCAGATGAATATTCAGTGGCTGCTGGATAGGAGCCCTGACAGCCTCCTACCTGACACCATTCTCTTTCTCTGCCTTTGATTTGTAGCCAGGCACAATGTCATGTATGTGTCACGCCAAAAAGATGACATCATGCAAAGACTATAATCAAAAGAGGAGTCAGAGATGCCGGCAGGCAGGAGGAGGCTCGCGGGGCTCTGGTCTGGTGGCCACAGACTACTGACGGGACTGTTTGACCAGTGTCCTGCGAATCAATTCGCTCATCTGTACTGGAATAAGATATATTATGACTACATACATCAGATATTACATACAGAATAGCATGTGACAGTTATATACCACACTATGAGCACAGACATCAGATATTACACCAGTGACATATTATCCTCTGTATAACATTGGATGCCTGTATCAAAGTCCATCACATCCAGTATACAGCATAATATGTGATGGTAAGCGATATACTGGGATACAGACATCACATATTCATACCTCTCAACTTTTGAAGAACAGAAAGGGGGACAGAAAGAAGCTATGCGTGGCAAATTTTGGCCTCGCCCCTGGTCACACCCCAATCCACGCCCATTTACCATTATCTTTCTCGCCCGGCAGGAGGAGTTGTCAGAGGGGCTCTGGTAGTGAGGGAAATTCAGCAGACGGCCGAGACTGCAAGGCCCAGACCCAAATCCAGGACTGTCCACTGTATCCAGGGCAGCTGGGACTAGAGATGAGCAGATGGATTCCGGGGCCTCCAGTCGGGCGTCCAGGTCAGTGCTACCTGGCGGCTGGACTGGAGGCCATGAGTCTCTTATCTTCCGGGCAGTGCGGCCTCATCTGTGAGTCCTGCTCATCTCTTGTTGGGACCTGAGGGTTATTTTTTGTTCCCTCATTCACAGTCGGAGCCGCCAGAACTTTCTCATCTTTATGTAGATTCATTATACGACATCTGGCTTTCTTGTGGTGGCTCTTACTGTATATTGGGGGCTATGCGAGGGCTCATACCGTAGGTAGGGGTGGTTTGTGCTAATACTGTATGTATGGGGTTGTGTGGGGGCTCATACTGTATATAGGGGGATGTCAGCATACTTAAATCTGCTCAATATTAAGTGATAATATAAATATACAAAAAATATATAATTAATATGATAATATTAATATTGAGCTGAATTAATTTGAACCTATTGGTTCGAGCTCCACAACAGTCACGGTCTCTCACGTGGCCCCTTGGGAAAATTAATCTCCCACCCCTGCCTATTTCAAAGCGCTATGTTAAAAATCACACAGACATCATACACACAGCGGGCACAACCATCACACAGACATCATACACACAGCGGGCACAACCATCACACAGACATCACACACACAGCGGGCACAACCATCACACAGACATCATACACACAGCGGGCACAATCATCACACAGACATCACACACACAGCGGGCACAACCATCACACAGACATCATACACACAGCGGGCACAACCATCACACAGACATCATACACACAGCGGGCACAACCATCACACAGACATCATACACACAGCGGGCACAACCATCACACAGACATCATACACACAGCGGGCACAACCATCACACAGACATCATACAGACAGCGGGCACAACCATCACACAGACATCATACACACACCGGGCACAACCATCACACAGACATCATACACACAGCGTGCACAACCATCACACAGACATCATACACACAGCGGGCACAACCATCACACAGACATCATACACACAGCGGGCACAACCATCACACAGACATCATACACACAGCGGGCACAACCATCACACAGACATCACACACACAGCGGGCACAACCATCACACAGACATCATACACACAGCGGGCACAACATGACATGTATATATTCCCTTCTTCTCCATCATGTCTCCAGTGGCAGTGGTGGGGCCTGGTGTTTGCAATCAGCAGCAGAGTATGGGCTGTACGCAGGAGAGCTGTCAGCCCTGCAGTGTCCCTAAATCCCCTTCCATCCCCCCTAGTCCCGACTGCAGAGCTGCTGGTGACATTGCATGAGCCCCCTCCCATCCTGTAATAACAGCAGCCACAGATGGGAGAGGCTGCGGGTCTCCCCCTCACCTCAGGACCGCACCTTGTTGTCATGTCCTCCGCAGACTTGGCCCCGCCCCCTGACCCCTCACCTCCTCATGCTGTGCGGTCTCTGCACAGTAGAATTCCTCTGCCCTGATGCCGGGGAGGAGCAGAGAGCGGGAGGCGGAGCTACAAGGGGTCACACACAGTATGGAAAGCCTGCGTGTCTGGAGGAAAAGCCCAGTGCCCAGCAGCGCCCCTACCGGGAGAAGAGCTGAGCCGGGCCGGGACTGAGCCCTCAAATCGGGACAGGCCCAGGGAATAGGGGAGGCTTGTTAGCTCTGGATATTATACCCGCCTCCTATTATCCTGTATATAATATGGGATGTCTGGGCCTATAGTATATATATTATACCACCTACAGGCTAATATGTAACTAGTGCACATTACACCTTGAGTACAGCCATTAGATATTACACCAGTCACTTCTTCTCCTCTGCACCATCTGATGTCTGTGCACAGTATATGACATCCAGTATACAGGAGAATATGTGATGGGATATAGGACATACTGCTATACAGACACCAGATGCTATATACTGGATAATAAATGATGGTATATATCAGGGGTGGGCAATTCATTTTCCAGAGGGGCCACATGAGAGAACGTAACTGTTGTGGGGGCCTGAACCAATAGGCTGAAAGGCTGAAATTAGTTCTGCTCAATATTAATATTAACTACAATTAATATAAAATAATATTTATATCACTTAATATTGAGCAGAATTAAGTATGCCAACATCCCCCTGTATACCGTATGAGCCCCCACACAGCCCCCCTACATACCATATGAGCACACACACAGCCCCCTGTATACAGTATGAGCCCACACACATCCCCCTATATACCATATGAGCACACACACAGCCCCCTGTATACAGTATGAGCCCCCACACAGCTCCCCTATATACCATATGAGCACACACACAGCCCCCTGTATACAGTATGAGCCCACACACAGCCCCACTATATACCATATGAGCACACACATAGCCCCCTGTATACAGTATGAGCCCCCACACAGCTCCCCTATATACCATATGAGCACACACACAGCCCCCTGTATACAGTATGAGCCCCCACACAGCCCCCCTATATACCATATGAGCACACACACAGCCCCCTGTATACAGTATGAGCCCCCACACAGCCCCCCTATATACCATATGAGCACACACACAGCCCCCTGTATACAGTATGAGCCCACACACAGCCCCACTATATACCATATGAGCACACACATAGCCCCCTGTATACAGTATGAGCCCCCACACAGCCCCCCTATATACCATATGAGCACACACACAGCCCCCCTATATACCATATGAGCACACACACAGCCCCCTGTATACAGTATGAGCCCACACACAGCCCCCCTATATACCATATGAGCACACACACAGCCCCCTGTATACAGTATGAGCCCACACACATCCCCTTATATACCATATGAGCACACACACAGCCCCCTGTATACAGTATGAGCCCCCACACAGCTCCCCTATATACCATATGAGCACACACACAGCCCCCTGTATACAGTATGAGCCCACACACAGCCCCCCTATATACCATATGAGCACACACACAGCCCCCTGTATACAGTATGAGCCCACACACATCCCCCTATATACCATATGAGCACACACACAGCCCCCTGTATACAGTATGAGCCCCCACACAGCTCCCCTATATACCATATGAGCACACACACAGCCCCCTGTATACAGTATGAGCCCACACACAGCCCCCCTATATACCATATGAGCACACACACAGCCCCCTGTATACAGTATGAGCCCCCACACAGCCCCCCTATATACCGTATGAGCACACACACAGCCCCCTGTATACAGTATGAGCCCCCACACAGCTCCCCATTTATTTATTTATTTTACTAACCATATTTTGCAGATTATAAAATGCACCTCATAAGACGCACCCCAAATTTTGGTGAGAAAAATAGGAAAAAAATGTTTTTAATAAAATGGTGGTGCTTCTTATAGTCTGCTTTTACGGTAGATTACCCAGGGAAGGGGGCTGCTGTGGTGGAGTAGAGTCGCTGCTCCAGGAAGCTGGCAGCGGCAGGAGTGGGGTGATGCTGTGGACCCCAGGCTGGGAGGGGGATGTTCGACGATGAGCCGGACTCCGTGCTTTCACAAAATGCCGGCGGATCCCCTGTACTTCCCGTGGATTTCAATGCTGTAGACTTAGGGAAAATGGCCACCGGAGGCGGCACATGCTTAGGTTGAGACCTCGGGAGAAAAGATCTCGGTGTCACGATCTCAATCCGCACATGCGCCGCCTCTGGTGGCCTTTTTTCCCCAAGTTCACCGCATTGAAAACCATGGAAAGTGCGGGGGCTCCTCTGACATTTTGTGAAAGCACAGAGCCCGTCGCACAGCCAGACACCCACCTTCCCAGCCTGGGGCCCGCAGCATCGCCTCACTCCTGCCGTCACCAGCTTCCTGCTGCAGCGACCCTAAAATGCCGCTCCCAAATGCCCCGGTAAACTACATTCAGATTATAAGACATACCCCCATTTTCCCAAAAATTTTTGGAGGAGAAAAGTGCGTACTATAATCTGAAAAGTACAGTGTATAGTGCTATTAATTCCACAGCAGATTACAGACATTATTCCTACATACAGTATGCACCCCACATAGCCCCTATATACAGTGTAAGCCACCACATAGCCCTTATATACAGTGTGAGCCCTCATATTCCATCCTATATACAGTATTAGCCACCACATAGCCCCCTATATACCGTATGAGACCCACATAGCCTCCTATACATATTATGAGCCGCCACATAGCCTCTTTTGTACAGTATGAGCCCGCATATAGCCTCCTATATATAGTATGAGCCCCCTATGTACAGTATGAGTCCTCACATAGCCTCCTTTATACAGTATGAGCCCCCACATAGCCTTCTACTGTATATGACGCGCCCCTGGGCCTGCTGTGTCGCGCAGCGTCTCGCGCACGGGGGCTTACCCGGAACCGGATCAGATGAGGGTTGTAGTCTCCGAGTGGCGGGGACCCGGTCCGTGCCCAGGGAGTCAACTCAGTGTGTGGCAGTCTTGATAGATGTTATTTGAGTGTCGACTACGCCACCCGTTGATTTGCAGCTATGGAGCTGCCGCTGCAGGGCAGACCGCTGAGGCCGGTGTAGAATTGTGCAGCGTGATAGTATAACCCCCAACGGGAGGGGTATGGCATTAGGGCAGCCGACGTGGAAGATGAGGGTAGCAGGAACCACTCAGAGACGGTGCGGTGTAATTCAGGGTCTTTACTGGTAACAACGATAGACCCTCCCGGAGTACTTGCTAGCGAACGGGGCCTGGTCAGTCCTTGAGCAGATGGGATCTCCCCTGGCCAGGCGGAGTTGTAGGCCTCCCAAACTGACTGTACTCTTCTGGCTACCTTGCTAGAAGCGGATATAAGTAGCCCACGTCCCTGAGTGTACCGTGTGGTGCTCACCCGTATGGCCGGTGACTCGGGGCCTTCTAATGGCTTCTGCTCCACGATGGCGGCGCTGGTCCCACGCGTGTGACCGTGCCTTCGGGTTTCTGGGCCTGAGGACCTGAAATCCCCTGCCGGTCGGCTTCTGCTGCTGGGTAAGAGTTAGTCCCCACAGCCTCGGACGCCGGGTCCGGTAAGAAAGCTTCTCAGTCAGGGCGAGCTCTGCAGCTGCCAGCCCCTGACTTGTAGTAGTATTGCTCCCACTGAGCTTCTGCTGTTTCTTCCTGTGACTGTTTCTTGTCTCTACTCTCCTTGACTCACTAACCCTGCTTCAGCCCCGGGTTTATATAGGGGAAGGTCTTCCCCTCCCAAGACTGGGCAGGAGGTGTGGCATGCACAGGATCCCTGACCAAAGGACCTCCCACCTGCTCTCAGACATAACATTACATTACTGTGGGAAACCAGACCCCTGGGGTGCCACATATACATATGATTAGCCGCCACATAGCCTCCTATGTACAGTATGAGTCCCACATAGCCTCCTTTATACAATGTGAGTCCCCACATAGCCTCTCTATATATTGTCAGACCCCACGTGGCCTCTTATATACATTATGAGATCCGCATAGCTTCCTATATACAGTGTGAGCCCCCATATAGTCTCTCTATATACAATATGAGCCCTCAAATACCCTCCTATATACAGTATGATTCCCTCATAGCCTTCTATATACAGTGTAAGGCCCCACATAACCTCTTATATACAGTGTGAGGCCTCACATAGCCTCCAATATACAATGTGAGCCCTCACATAGCCTCCTATATACTATATGAGCCCTCACATAGCCTCCTATATACTATATGAGCCCTCACATAGCCTCCTATATACTATATGAGCCCTCACATAGCCTCCTATATACTATATGAGCCCTCACATAGCCTCCTATATACTATATGAGCCCTCACATGGCCTCCTATATACTATATGAGCCCTCACATAGCCTCCTATATACTATATGAGCCCTCACATAGCCTCCTATATACTATATGAGCCCTCACATAGCCTCCTATATACAATATGAGCCCTCACATAGCCTCCTATATACAGTATGAGTCCTCACATAGCCTCCTATATACTATATGAGCCCTCACATAGCCTCCTATATACAGTATGAGTCCTCACATAGCCCCCTATATGCAGGCACACATTCCATGCACATACGAAAAAAAAAAAAGAAGACATACTCACCTCGCTCTCGTTCCCCCACGGTCTGTTCTTTTCTCCGGTGCACTGACTCTCCACACAGCAGATGTGATGTCGTGATGTCATCATGTTGGCTGTGTCAGTCGCAAAAGCTGATCTGTGGAAGTAGGAGCCAGTGGCTCCGTCTTCCACCAATGTATTCACCACTCTGCAGATAGCAGTGATATTGGGATAGGGGAGAGTATGGTGTGGCCCGTGCACCACAGTTTTCAGCCCTTCGGCTGTCTCAGTCCGCGTGCTGAACTTTGTAGTTACAGTATTATATATACCAGACATGGGTAGAGTTCAGATATACTATACACACATTACCTGTACATAACATCTGTTCACACAGTATACCACATGCATACAATATATATTAGAATACATGACTAGTATATAATATACTGTCACTATCAGGGTCGGACTGGGGTGTCTGGGGCCCACAGGGAGAACTGACTCTAGGGGCCCACCTACAGCCATATGCAAATATCTGTTATCCGCTATCCCCGTTATAGTGGAGCATTGACTGGTGGCTCCTGCACATCTACTGTGCACCACTATAACTGGGATGTACAATTACGGTAGTTTGCATTAAAGGGCTTCTTTGGTTAAAACAAGTTATCACCGATCCATGGGATCCACAGGATCGGTGATCACTTATTGATCGTTTGGGTCCGAACATTGGAAAAGGCACCTATCAGAAGAATGGGGAAGTTTCATCCCTGACAGGACACTTATCCCCATTTTAAAATGCAGCTTCCAAAAAAGAGCAGCGCTCACAGTCACTGAGGGAATGACTGGATGAGTGGTCGCATCTCACATGCCGCTCCAGTCTAATGGGGAGAAAAGCTCCACATTCTGCCGATTGTGTCCCAGCAGTCAGACCCCCACCGATCAATATTATCACTGATCCTGTGGAGAGGTGATTACTTGTTTTCACCAGAGAACCCCTGTAAGTGCATCTCTGCCGCTCTGGTCCAAGTATTTAATCTCTAAGGCTGCGGCCCCACTATCAGTATTTGGTCAGTAATTTTTCTCAGGAGTGGGAGCCAAAACCAGGTGAGGAACAATCAGAGAAAAGGTATAATAGAAACAAGTCACCAATTCTGTATTTATCACCCACTCCTGGTTTTGGCAGCTACTCCTGAGAAAAAATACTGACCGAATACTGATGGTGGGGCTGTGGCCTAATGGAAAAAAATCTTTTCCTAGTTAATATCAGCAAGAACAAAATGACTGCCATACACAACACAGTCCACTATATCAACACCAATAATACCACATACAAAAGAGACAAATATCGCCACACCATGACTAGATCACATATTACCACCACATAGTGACCGAATAATACTACATACAAGGAACAAATACGGCCACACCATGACCAGACCACATATTACCACCCCAAAGTGACCAAATACTACAATACTGATCATGAATACAAACCACAATACTAACAACACTGTTATTACCACCAGTGACATTATACACAGGAGCTCTGTATATAGTGTCAGTGTACAGGTAATACAGGGATCACCAGTGACATTATGCACAGGAGCTCTGTATATAGTGTCAGTGTACAGGTAATACAGGGATCACCAGTGACATTATACACAGGAGCTCTGTATATAGTGTACAGTGTACAGGTAATACAGTGACCACCAGTGACATTATACACTGGAGCTCAGTATATAGTGTCAGTGTACAGGTAATACAGGGTTCACCAGTGACATTATACACAGGAGCTCTGTATAGAGTGTCAGTGTACAGGTAATACAGTGATCACCAGTGACATTATACACTGGAGCTCTGTATTCAGTGTACAGGTATTACAGTGGTCACCAGTGACATTATACACAGGAGCTCTGTATATAGTGTACAGGTAATACAGTGGTCACCAGTGACATTATACACAGGAGCTCTGTACATAGTGTATAGTGCACAGGTAATACAGTGGTCACCAGTGACATTATACACAGGAGCTCTGTATATAGTGTACAGATAATACAGTGGTCACCAGTGACATTATACACAGGAGCTCTGTATATAGTGTACAGGTAATACAGTGGTCACCAGTGACATTATACACAGGAGCTCTGTATATATTGCACAGGTAATACAGTGGTCACAAGTGACATTATACACAGAAGCTCTGTATATAGTGTATACATAATATAGTGATCACCAGTGACATACACAGGAGTTCTGTATATACTATATACACACGTGGTCAGAATTGTTGGTACCCCTCGTTTAATGAAAGAAAAACCCACAATGGTCACAGAAATAACTTGAATCTGACAAAAGTAATAATAAATTAAAAATCTATGAAAATGAACAAATGAAAGTCAGACATTGCTTTTCTGCTTCCACTGAATTTAAAAAAAAAATTAAACTCATGAAATCGGCCTGGACAGAAATGATGGTACCCCTGAAAATAATGTGACAAAAGGGACATGTTAAATAAAGTTGTGTCCACTAATTAGCATCACAGGTGTCTACAATCTTGTAATCAGTCAGTGGGCCTGTATATAGGGCTACAGATACTCACTGTGCTATATATAGGGCTGCAGATACTCACTGTGCCTGTATATAGGGCTACAGATACTCACTGTGCCTGTATATAGGGTTACAGATACTCACTGTGCCTGTATATAGGGTTACAGATACTCACTGTGCCTGTATATAGGGTTACAGATATTCACTGTGCCTGTATATAGGGTTACAGATACTCACTGTGCTTGTATATAGGGCTACAGATACTCACTGTGCTTGTATATAGGGCTACAGATACTCACTGTGTTGTTTGGTGACATGGTGTGTACCACACTCAACATGGACCAGAAGAAGCAAAGGAAAGAGCTGTCTCAGGAGATTAGAAAGAAAATTATAGAAAAGCATGTTAAAAGGTAAAGGTTATAAGACCATCTCCAAGCAGCTTGATGTTTCTGTGACTACAGGTGCACATATTATTCAGAAATTTAAGATCCATGGGACTGTAGCCAACCTCCCTGGACGTGGGTGCAGGAGGAAAATTGATGACAAATCAAAGAGACGGATAATATGAATGGTAACAAAAGAGCCCAGAATAACTTCTAAAGAGATTAAAGGTGAACTTCAAGCTCAAGGAACATCAGTGTCAGATCGTACTATCCACCGTTGTTTGATCCAAAGTGAACTTCATGTAAGACGACCAAGGAGAACACCATTGTTGAAAAAAAAAATAGTAAAAAAGCCAGACTGGAATTTGCCAAACTACATGTTGACAAGCCACAAAGCTTCTGGGAGAATGTACTATGGACAGATGAGACAAAAATTGAAGTTTTTGGCAAGGCACATCAGCTCTATGTTCACAGATGGAAAAATGAAGCATATCAAGAAAAGAACACTGTCCCTACTGTGAAACATGGTGGAGGCTCTGTTATGTTCTGGGGCTGCTTTGCTGCACCTGGCACAGGGTGTCTTGAATCTGTGCAGGGTACAATGAAATCTCAAGACTATCAAGGGATTCTAGAGAGAAATGTGCTGCCCAGTGTCAGAAAGCTTGGTCTCAGTCGCAGGTCTAGCAACAGGATAATGACCCAAAACACACACAGCTAAAAACACCCAAGAATGGCTAAGAGGAAAACATTGGACTATTCTGAAGTGGCTTCTATGAGCCCTGACCTAAATCCTATGGAGCATCTTTGGAAAGAGCTGAAACATTCTGGAAAAGGCAACCTTCAAACACGAGACAACTGGAGCAGTTTGCTCATGAGGAGTCGGCCAAAATACCTGTCGAGAGGCGCAGAAGTCTCATTGACAGTTACAGGAATCGTTTGATTGCAGTGATTGCCTCAAAAGGTTCAACAAAATATTAAGTTAAGAAGAAGAACCATCATTTCTGTCCAGGCCGATTTCATGAGGTTAATTTTTTTTTAAATTCTGTGGAAGCCGAAAATCAATGTCTGACCTTCATCTCTTCATTTTCAAAAATTTGTAATTTATCAGATTGAAGTTATTTCTGTGACCATTGTGGGTTTTTCTTTCATTAAACGAGGAGTACCAACAATTTTGACCACGTGTGTAGTGTAAGTGTACATGTAATACACTGACTCACCAGTGATGTCTCTAGGTGAAGTCCTTCATCTTCGCTTTTCTTCTTCATCTGGCACAGACAGCCATCACTTCTTCCAGCCAGGAATCATCTCTGCAGAAAATAACACACAGTTATTAATAACTGATCTCTTCTAGAGAATATTCCCACTTTCCCCCCCCCGACCTCTACACTACACCAGTTGAAGAAAAAAAGCAACATAGTGCTGTCCTGCACAGTAACAGGACCTCTCTTTTGTCCCATCCCATGGAAAACAATTTCCTAAAAAGTAAATTATATTACAGAAGTAATAATGTAATAATAATTGGAATCTAAAGTAATAATGTTCCCCACTGGTCACCATAAACTAATAAAGTATGTTCCTCAATCTGGCTCCCAAACAGTAATTAAGTCCCTTGTCTAGCCAGGCACCCCCATATGTCCCTTCTGGCCACCATTTGTCTAGTGTGACCCCTCCATATATTTATCCTAGCACATGTGTATCGAGCCTGCCCCCTCCCATATACCCATCCTAGCCCCCCCATGTGCCAGTCTGCCCCCCCACATATCCATCCTTGCCTCCATGTTTCCAGCCTGCGCCCCCATATGTCCCCCCCATATATCCTCCATGTGTCCAGCCTGCCCTCTACATATTCATCCTGGCCTCCATGTGTCCAGCCTCTCCCCTCATATATCCATACTGCCCTTACCCCCTGCATATATCCATCCTGACACCCCCCATATATCCAGCGTGCCCCTCCATATATTTATGCTAGCCCATGTGTATCGAGCCCGCCCCCCCCCACATATTCATCCTAGCCCCCCATGTGTCCAGCCTGTCCCCCCCCCATATATCCATCCTGGCCTCCATGTGTTCAGCCTGCCCCCCCTCCCCCATATATCCATCCTGGCCTCCATAAGTCCAGCTTGCCCCCCCCATATATCCATCCTGGCCTCCATATATCCATCTTGCCCCCCCCATATATCCATCCTGCCCCCCCCATATATCCATCCTGCCCCCCATATACCCATCCTGCCCACCCCCCTTTGCCTGGGTCCACCTTGGTTCCCCCTTGTGTGTCCTGCCAGGGCTCCCCCTTGTGTGTCCAGCCAGGGCTCCCCTCCCTTGCGTGTCCATCAGGGCTCCCCCCCCTTGCGTGTCCAGCCAGGGCTCCCCCCTTGCGCGTCCAGCCAAGGCTCCCCCCCTTGCGTGTCCAGCCAGGGCCCCCCCCCTTGCGTGTCCAGCCTGGGTTCCCCCCTCGTGTGTCCAGCTTGGCCCCCCCTCGTGTGTCCGTCCAGCTGGGCCCCCCCTCGTGTGTCCGTCCAGCTGGGCCCCCCCTCGTGTGTCTGTCCAGCTGGGCCCCCCCTCGTGTGTCTGTCCAGCTGGGCCCCCCCTCGTGTGTCTGTCCAGCTGGGCCCCCCCTCGTGTGTCTGTCCAGCTGGGCCCCCCCTCGTGTGTCTGTCCAGCTGGGCCCCCCCTTGTGTGTCTGTCCAGCTGGGCCCCCCCTTGTGTGTCTGTCCAGCTGGCCCCCCCTTGTGTGTCTGTCCAGCTGGGCCCCCCCTTGTGTGTCTGTCCAGCTGGGCCCCCCCTTGTGGGTCTGTCCAGCTGGGCCCCCCCTTGTGTGTCCTGCTGGCCCCCGCCTTGTGTGTCCAGACCATTACACACACACACACACACACACACACACACACACCTCTTACCTTCCTGCGATCCCGTGCGGTGTCCTCCTTCTCCTGAGTTGCGCGCCTCCTTCACAGCAGGCGCATGACGATGACGTCATAAGCCGGCCGGCGAAGGGAGACACGCAGCTTCAGCTGCTTCACTGGGACGTGCGCCGCGGTGGTTCAGGTAATGAACGCTGCGTGCGCACGTCCCTGCATACACTGTGCCTGCGCTTTTAAAGGGCCCGTGCCCCTTAAAACCGCAGGATTTTTTTTTGTTCTCTTCTCCCCCCTCTACTCTGCAGCAGGGGGCGGGGCCCACCGGGAAATTTCCCGGTATCCCGCCAGCCCAGACCGACCCTGGTCACTATAGATATCTGATGTTGTATAGTAATGTGTATTTTTTTAAAACATCTGATGTGTATATCACAGTAGATGATAGGCTAATCTGTATACTAGATGTGGTATATTATGTACAGGGATATACACTGCACTGCAGCCTTGCAGCGCTGGGGTCCTGGGTTCAAATCCCACCAAGGACAACATCTGCAAGGAGTTTGCATGTTCTCCCCGTGTTTGCGTGGGTTTCCTCCGGGTTCTCCAGTTTCCTCCCACACTCCAAAGACATACTGATAGGGAATCTAGATTGTGAGCCCCGATGGGGACAGCGACGATAATGTATGTAAAGCGCTGCGGAATATGTTAGCGTTATATAAAAATAAAGATTATTATTACTGAACACACCTGGACCTGCCTACAGGACCTCACATATTATATATGGGGCCATATAGTAGAATATGAGGTGCTGTAGGTTCAGCTGTAATCAGTCGGTGCAGGGTCTTGTATTGTGATGTCTGTGGTCTCTGCTGGGACTAAGTGTGATTTATTGCACCAGACTGAACTTTTTGCACTGACAGGAGGACCCTAATCTGCATGAAAGTTCAGCCTCCTGCAATAACTCACACGGAGCCCCAGCAGCTGGCCCTCTGATTGGACAATATAGAATCCTGGGTGAATTTATGAGAAGGTGAGCACAGTCCCGCTTCCCCCTCACTGCAGACCCCCTGACCTCATACTGACTGAGACCACTGAAGTCTCCGATCCACAGGCTCCTGTCCGGCTGACTGAATCAGTTCCAGGTTCGCTGTGTGACGTCACTTCAGCAGACTCAGCCACACAGCGTGCAGGGGGTGTATCTGCATCTCTGCCATGTGGTCGGGTCGGCAGCTGAACATATTTAAAGGTACAGTGCAGTCCCCTGGCAGCCCTGAGCAGCTGCTTGGGAACTGGTCTGGGGGGGCATTTGCCCCTCTGCACCCCAGCCCAGCCCGCCCTTGACTGCTAGTATGATGGTGACTTTTCTTTGTCTTTTTTTTGTGTTTATTCTGGCTTGCCAAATTTTCGCTTTTGGTGGCGATATGTTTTGGAAAAAAATTAGACACATAATGTTCTGGCTTCAATAGTTCTTTGTGTTAAACCTCACCTACAAAATAACCCATATTCAGACAATCCTAATATACCGTTTGTATTTGCCATACTTATATCATCTTGAACCTGCTGTGAGCCGCCTTCCAAATTAGGATATAGTTGGCAGCAAATCTAGTTCCACGGACCGGCCATACCTACCAAACCCTCCGCACCATGGTGTATTTCTACCCTTTACTCCACTTCCCTCACTTACTCATGTTGCTGATCCCCCCACATTTTTCAGCACCCAGTCCTGGCCCTGATTACAGTTCTGCACCTTATTATAATTTGTAATGTTTATTTGCTTTATTTTGCATGTTTTGGCGCATGACAGAAATATTTCTTTTTGATCATTTTTTAAATAAATTAAGTTTGTTTTTTCCTATCTGCTTGTTTTATTCTTTGCCACCTTATACAAAAAGGTAGTTAAATGTAATGTTCAAGGATACAGTGGGTACTGAAAGTATTCAGACCCCTTTACATTTTCACTCTTTGTTTCATTGCAGTCATTTGGTAAATTCTAAAAAGTTCATTTTTTTTCTCACTAAAGTGCACTCTGCACCCCATCTTGACTGAAATAAACAGAAATGTAGAAATTTTTCCAAACTTATTAAAAAAGAAAAACTGAAATATCACATGGTCAAAAGTATTCTGACCCTTTGCTCAGACACTCATATTTAAGTCACATGCTGTCCATTTCCTTGTGATCCTCCTTGAGATGGTTCTACTCTTTAATTGGAGTCCAGCTGTGTTTAATTAAACTGTTAGGACTTGATTTGGAAAGGCACACACCTGTCTATATAAGACCTCACAGCTCACAGTGCATGTCAGTCCAAATGAGAATCATGAACTCGAAGGAACTGCCCAAGGAGCTCAGAGACAGAATTGTGGCAAGGCATAGATCTGGCCAAGGTTACAAAAGAAGTTCTGCATTACTCATGGTTCCTAAGAGCACAGTGGGCTCCATAATCGTTAAATGGAAGAAGTTTGGGACCACCAGAAGTCTTCCTAGACCTGGCCGTCCAGCCAAACTGAGCAATCGTGGGAGAAAAGCCTTGGTGAGAGAGGTAAAGAAGAACCCCAAGATCACTGTGGCTGAGCTCCAGAGATGCAGCAGGGAGATGGGAGAAAGTTCCACAAAGTCAACTATCACTGCAGCCCTCCACCAATCGGGCCTTTATGGCAGAGTGGCCCGACAGAAGCCTCTCCTCAGTGCAAGACATATAAAAGCCCACATAGAGTTTGCTCAAAAACACATGAAGGACTCCCAGACTATGAGAAAAATAAGATTCTCTGGTCTGATGAGACGAAGATAGAACTTTTTGGTGATAATTCTAAGCGGTATGTGTGGAGAAAACCAGGCACTGCTCATCACCTGCCCAATACCATCCCAACAGTGAAACATGGTGGTGGCAGCATCATACTAAGGGGGTGTTTTTCAGCTGCAGGGAAAGGACGATGGTTGCAATTGAAGGAAACATGAATGCAGCCAAGTACAGAGATATCCTGGATGAAAATCTCTTCCAGAGTGCTCTGGACCTCAAACTTGGCCGAATGTTCACCTTCCAAGAAGACAATGACCCTAAGCACTAAGCTAAAATAACAAAGGAGTGGCTTCAGAACAACTCTGTGACCATTCTTGACTGGACCAGCCAGAGCCCTGACCTAAACCCAATTGAGCATCTCTGGAGAGACCTGCAAATGGCTGTCCACCAACGTTCGGCATCCAACCTGAAGGAACTGGAGAGGATCAGCAAGGAAGAATGGCAGAGGATCCCCAAATCCAGGTGTGAAAAACTTGTTGCATCATTCCCAAGAAGACTCATGGCTGTACTAGCTCAAAAGGGTGCTTTTACTCAATACTGAGCAAAGGGTCTGAATACTTATGACTATGTGATATTTCAGTTTTTCTTTATTAATAAATTTGCAAAGATTTCTACATTTCTGTTTTTTTTTTCAGTCAAGATGGGGTGCAGAGTGTACTTTAATGTGAAAAAAAATGAACTTTTTAGAATTTACCAAATGGCTGCAATGAAACAAAGAGTGAAACATTTAAAGGGGTTGGAATACTTTCCTTACCCACTGTATATGATTTTCACAATAATCTTGGGGAAATTAAATTTATTAGAAAGATTTTGAGAAAGGGGGACTTCAAATACATAAGTAGGGCCATAGCAGTGATGACTTAGCCCAGGAACTTAGGACCTTATATTGTCTATTCATATATAGTTTAGTCTACATTTTGGCGTTGTTTTACATCCTTACAAATTTAGGTGTTTATTTTTGAAAAAATGGGATGGGGTCCATTTAATTTTCTTAACAGCTGAGGGAAAGCAGTGGGCAATCTGGGAAGGGGCCGCTATTCATGGATCTTCCCAGCTTATTAATAATAGCTCACAGCTGTCTGCTTAGCCTTTAATGGTATTAAAAAGGGGGTATCCCCCAAAAAATTATGTGGTGTCCCACCTAGTTTTAATAACCAGCAAAGGCTAAACAGACACCTGCAGGCTGATATTAAAAGGCTGGGAAGGGACCATGGATATTGGCCTCCTCCCTGACTAATAACATGAGCCCTCAGCCACCCCAGAAATTCTGGTGCTTATTCTCGGCTCTTCCCACTTGCCCTGGTGCATTGGCAAGTGGGGTAATGGTTTTGGGGTTGATGTCAGCTGTTTGATGTTTGCTGACATCAAGCCCAGGGGTTAGTAATGGAGAGGCGTGAATAAGACATCCCGATTACTAACACCATTAGTTCAAGTAAAAAAACTCACACAGAGCAAAGACCTTTGTTTGAACAAAACACTCAATGACCCTCTTTTACACATTTCTT
Organism: Phyllobates terribilis; assembly: GCF_046119375.1. Lineage (NCBI taxonomy): Eukaryota > Metazoa > Chordata > Amphibia > Anura > Dendrobatidae > Phyllobates > Phyllobates terribilis. The sequence goes on from NW_027362863.1 coordinate 5,355,456, forward strand.
AAGATCCACATAAAAATTAAAATACAAAGTAATCCTCACCTGTCCGCAGATAATCCATACTGATGATGTCGAACAATGATCCCCAGATCTGCTACATCCGATTGGTGTGTTGAGCGGTTGCATGAGTATGCAACTGCTCAGCACGCCAGCTGGAACTCACTGACAGTAGCCTGAGGACGTTCCTGCAGTGACGAGCGATGCCGTCAATAAGGTTGCAACTTGAAAACGCTTTGCTATTTTCTTATAGCCTACTCTTGCTTTGTGGGCCTCCACCATTTTCATTTTCAGAGTGCTAGACAGCTGCTTAGAAGAACCCATGGCTGCTGTTTTTTGGCACAAGGTTAGAGGAGGCTGGATTTTTATAAAGTTGGGAAATTTGTAACACCTGGCCTTTCCTAATGATAGTGAACAAGCCATAACCTTTAGGGTATGTGCAGATGGTCGGTGTTGGCTGCGCTTTGAACGCAGCATACTTTATGCTGCGTCCAAAGCGCTGCACGCAAGTGAATCTTCATGTGTTCAATGAACCATGCGGATTCACCACATCCTATACATTACAGTGATATAATTTCTCTTGCGGAGACTAGGGTCTCTGCAAGAGAAATTGACATGCTGCGGTCTGTGAAGACGCACTGCATGACCGTCTCCACGGGTGAGCTGCAGGAGCACGGAGCCACATAGTAGACATGGGATTTGTATAAATCCCATCCACTATGCTGTAACATCTGGCCGCTGCAGATTGCACGCAGCGCAAGTGTGCTGCATCCAATCCGCAGTGTTTACTGACCATGTGCACGCACTCTAACAGGCTAATTAAGGTCTGAAACCTTGGTCAAAGTTTTCTGAGCACACAAATCTCCAAGGGTGCCCAAACTTTTGCATCAGCCCATTTTCCTTTGTTTAATTTTTAAAATGTTTTTTTTGCCTAAAATACAAAGGAAATGTGTCATCTTTAACTTTAGCCCTTTTATAGAGATCATTTCATCTTCAACTTGCTTTACTGTTCACAATAACAGTAATTTTTTACCAAGGGGCCTAAACTTTTACATGCCACTGTAAGAGAAACACATGGCTATTTACATTACTCGTAAAACCGCATGGCACTGTACACATAAAGGGATTATTGCCTTCAAGGGTAGGAATGCTGCAGAACAGTCCATCACTCTTACATTCTCTCTTTGGACATGGTCATCCTCGACCATTCTGGAACCTGGAAGACAACGCACAGCATATACAGTGGGGGCCCTTGAAAACGCACACTGCAGCCGCAATACTCGCTGCCTCTGTCAGGCCTGAGGCTGTGGTACTAACCGTGGAGGAGTCATTGCTGGACATGATCTTCCCGCTGAGGGCTGAAATATTGGATGTGACATCTGGTCATCTGGTCAATGACTTTGTGGCACCCCTGAGGGTTCAGTCGCCACAGAGGTACTGCACCTCACCCAGAAGTGTGGCATCTCCTTCTCTCAGGTAAGGAGGAAGTACTGACTTGCAGTGCTGGGGTCCTGGGTTCAAATCCCACCAATGACAACATCTGCAAGGAGTTTGTATGTTCTCCCCGTGTTTGTGTGGGTTTCCTCCGGGTTCTCCGGTTTCCTCCCACACTCCAAAGACATACTGATAGGGAATCTAGATTGTGAGCCCCGATGGGGACAGCGACAATAATGTATGTAAAGCACTGCGGAATATGTTTGCGCTATATAAAGATTATTATTATTATTATTAAAGATTATTTCTGCCCGGGACCCCAACACCTGCACTCAACACTGCACTACTCCAGGCCGGCTGGAAGGGCATTATGCACTTCTTTTGCTGCCCTGTCCCTGGCTGGAGTGGGGGGAACCAAGGAGAGGGGGAACCAGTAGTGGGTGTGGGTGGAGGACGTAGAACAGGGGAGCACTTAGAGAATAGATATAAAAAAGGAAGCCATCTTAGTTGGAGCAGTGCAGTTCAGCCAGTGAGTAGCAAGGAGAGGAGGGGAGCAGAGTCTCTTCAGGAGCTCTGCTCCATTGTGGGCCTAGTGAGAGAGGCCCAGGAGAGGAGTGGGAGCAAGGGAGGAATTCTCCGGGAACAGAATGGATCCCAGGGGGTACGGTGAGTGCAGGACGGCACCCATACGCCCGAATCTGCCAAGAATCAGAGGGATCAGGCTGCAGGATGGGAACTGGTCCCTGTACCAGCCGTGTTACTCCAGGTCTCGGCTGGAAAAACCGGAGGCTTCTGCACTTCCATGGTGCAGTTGCCACAGCCTCACCCTAGTCGCCGTGAAGGGCATCAAGTAGGTCCGGGAACTCCAGGTTGCCCAGAAGGGACTTCAGAGCACCCGATCGGGACTGTGTGTGGGGAGCGCAGGGCAGGAGTAAGAAGACACAGCGCGGGAAGTCAGTCAAGGAAGGAACATAAGAAAGGGGGTCCCGTTAAGTGCTTCTAATCTACCTGAAGGACTGCTGAACCCCTGCCTGGCAAACGCAGTGCGACGCAGGAGTCTGACACCTGGACAGTGTACCCGAGGAACCTAAAAAGAACTGTGAGTAAACTCGGATGACTGCACTCCACTGTCTCTGTCAGTTATTTCCATCACGCTACCGCGCCTGCACTACAACGCCCAGCATTACCATCTGCAATTACCCTTCCCCGGGGACCCGCTCCACCTGTGGGGAGCAGAAACATCCCAGCTGCCATCCCATCACCCCCGGAGGTCTGCAGCAGCGCCGGTATTCATTACTGGGAACCACAGGTGGCATCACAAGACAAACTGTTAACAAACCCCCTTTTAAAGAGCGACCCCAGAGGATGGGCCCGGGAGCCGACTGCCGTGACATCCTACAAAGAAGGTAAAGGCCCGGGTACCAAGTTTCCCCCCATTTCCCCCCTGGGCGGGTCAACTTCACCACCTCCTGGGTGCTCGAGTTGGGCCCTCACCCATTTCTCCCACTCCTTCTTACCCTCAATGACCTTCACCACCCATCTGGCCTTAACAGGGTCCAGGGCTGGTGTCTCTTCCATGTACTGCTGTGGCCGGGGGATGAGGGCTGTTTCCCAGGCTGATAACACTCCAGGACGCTGAGGTGTACTTACCACCAGGGCTGCCAGCATAGCTTTCAGTCACCCTGCCTGGTCGCAGGATCTTGGCCACGCTGATACTGCTGCCTCCGCCTTGGAATCGGGTTCTGGTTTTGGGGACTGCGGGTGAACCTTTGTCTTGAGGTCAGGCATTGGTTCCTGGGCCTTCCCTGGACCTTCGTTGGTGCCTCTACTGATGACAGTTCACCCGGCTGCATCTCTTGCTCCAGCTGCGTCATCTTCCTTTTCCACTTGACCTTTCCGGGCCCACCGCGGAGCACAATGCCGTAGCACTCCATCTTCTCTTGCCACTTTACCTCCTCACCAACAATGGTCCCAGCCCACTCTGCCGTGGGTGTGCTCTTACGTTGCTCTGCCCATTCTTGGGGGAGGCCACTTCTGGCTCACCTGCCCGTTTCCTGGGAGTCTCCACCCGTTCTCCCTTGACTTGCTGCAATGGGCATGGTTTCTTTTTCTTCCACCGTGCCCTTCTTACGCACACGATGGGACGGGTCCGTCTCACTCTTTCGTGTCACTCACCGACATCTTGCAGTCTCTATCCATTAACCCTATCCTAAAGACTAAACCTATTATTCTCATCTTATCTCCTGTACCGTTGCTAAGCCACTTAACTATATGAACAGTACTTCGCTGTTATAAGTTTTGTCCAAATAGTGTATATACGAGTACTTATATATATCAGTTTATCATAGTGTAAAGCGTTAGAAGTTTCGCATTCCTAATTAGAAGATGTAGTGCATAGAAGGAATATCAATAAGATCCAGAAAGAAAACCTTTGGCACTGTAGATATGACACTTGAGATGCAGAGTAAATTCATTAGTACATTTATTCGCAACCGACATATAGTTTATCATATACTTATCTTTTTTTAAATCTTTAGATATTATTAATAAAGTGTTTAATTGAAAATATAATGAATAAGGTTAATGTCAGATGAAACACATTGATGAAATGATATGTAAAATTAGACTAAGAATGGAGTGGTAATGGTGGACATTAGGACCCTGCGCTCTCATGAGCAGCATAGCTGAGCTCAACGTTCCTTCCAGACACTGGTGGAGTAAACGTGCACAGATACCGTATTACGGAGATCTCCCCTCCTTTATCAGTGGCACCAGGAATTTTATGTGACAGTAACTGGAGGTGGCTATGACCACTACGCATGTAGCCTTACAAGGTTGGTTTTATCTCGTCACATCTTGCATTCAGTGACACACTCCTTCCTGCTTTATTGCTGATGTTTAGGAGTACGGGGGCGACTTGCATAGTGACATGCTTCTGTACATGACACGGATGAGATGGTGTTTTGTTCCTACAGATGGCTGTGATCTCACCCGTACTATAGTGATGGAATACATCAGCCGCCCATCAGATGACAGCTGCAGTGATACAGAATGAGGGGATAGCACTTATGATATCAGACATCAGCCACAACATGTGAGAACCGCTCATATGTTTAAAGGGAACAGACAAGTCCACCATGTACGAGGGTGTGTCTTCAATAACCAATCACAGATCCATGGGCTCCAATCAGAAGGGGTTTTACACCGCAGGCAGTAGTAAAGGGCGCAATGTCCCGCATAGCAGCATTGGTGGTGCCAGACTGCTGTCATTCAGGTGAGGCACACTGAAGCCCTGATTCCTGATCTACAAGCCGCTGGGATATAGCAGAGCACATCCCATTCATAGCATGATGCTATCTGCTGAGGGACAATAGAAGACAGCTACAGCACATCTAGCATCTCTGCTCAGCAGCGGGGGTGAGCTCCTGTGTTCTCTCCCTTCTATAGTACTGGTTCAGCACCACAGTGGTTGGCAGCTCTCCTCTGGGCACTACAGTCCTAGATTCAGCACCACAACGGTGGGCAGCTCTGATCTGGGCAGTACTGTCTAGATTCAGCACCACAGCAGTGGACAGCTTTTATATGGGAAGAACTGTCTAGATTCAGCACCACAGCAGTGGACGGCTTGTAACCAGGACATTATAGTAACATTTGGTTCAATACCACAACGTTGGAGGGCAGTGCCATCCAGATTCAGCACCACGCTAGTGGACAGCTCTGGTGCTTCTGGATACAACAGTTTCAGCACTTCTGCCTAGGACAGCTCCAGCATCTTCACCTCTACCTTGAAGGTCCCAGTGCCCGCCAGCCTGTCTATCAGCCGTGCCCGCCTGTCAACCGGCCGTGCTCATCCGCTATGCCTTTCAGCTTCAGCCATCAGTCCCATGGGAGTCGCCTGCTCTCACAAGGTCGGTCCCAGAGTGGCACCTGGTTCACCTTCCCGGTCCCTCCTTGGTTCACAGAGTCGACTAAGCCGCTGTGTGGCCAGGGTCGGTCCGGGTAGGCACTTAGTTACGCCCCTCTGATCCCTCCTTGCATCACAGCACAGAGGTTCAATCACCCGGATTCGTAACAGAATACATTTTGTTATATAATAATTTTGTGTTCAAAGATCAATACTACCTACAGAAGAAAGAGGTGGCAATGGCCGCGGCTTGGGCCCCATCTTACGCCAATCTCTCCTTGGGATTTTGGGAGTGTGAATACATCCGATTCCAGAACATTGAACATACATCATTGGGATCAGTGATATCTTGGATGAGATTCATAGACGATGTGTTGTTTATTTTTCAGGGCTCCCATGAGGAACTTGAAAAATTCTTAAAATATCTCAATGACAATGCATTGATATTAAGCTAACCCATCATATTGATCAAAAGAAAATTGATTTTCCGTATTTGGATATTCATGTTGATGACCATGGACAGTTGCATACAAATATTTATCACAGGATTACTAGTGCCAATGCTTTCTTGCATGCCAAATCAGTCGTCTGGCACATGTAATACAGGCAATGCCGTCCGGACAATTTATTAGGGCACATCGTATTTGTGACCAAAACAAAGCTTTTGAAGAATAGGCATGTGATATGACCAGTAGATACTTACAACGTGGTACAAAATGGAAATTATTCAACAGGCCTACTATCAGGCCAAACACGCCAATAGACAATATCTTCTCATTACTAAAAAGAAAAAGGAATCTGATGGGCATGTTCAATTCATCACGAATTATCATTCGAGGTGGAAGGAAATTACTAATATCATCTCCAAATTTTGGCTAATTCTCCAACAGGATCAGACAATACTTCCTTTTCTATCAAATCGTCCATTGATTATGGCTAAACGTAATAAGACACTACGTGATGTACTAGTTCATAGTCATCATGTACTTGATACATCTTCATATACACTGCTCAAAAAAATAAAGGGAACACTCAAATAACACATCCTAGATCTGAATGAATGAAATATTCTCATTGAATACTTTGTTCTGTACAAAGTTGAATGTGCTGACAACAAAATCATACAAACATCATCAATGGAAATCAAATTTATTAACCAATGGAGGCCTGGATTTGGAGTCACCCCCAAAATTAAAGTGGAAAAACATACTATAGGCTGATCCAACTTTGATGTAATGTCCTTAAAACAAGTCAAAATGAGGCTCAGTATTGTTTGTGGCCTCCACGTGCCTGTATGACCTCCTTACAACGCCTGGGCATGCTCCTGATGAGGTTGCAGAAGGTCTCCTGTGGGATCTCCTCCCAGACCTGGACTAAAGCATCCGCCAACTCCTGGACAGTCTGTGGTGCAACGTGACGTTGGTGGATGGAGCGAGACATGTGTAATAGTGGGGAAGGGCGTAGCCTTCCCTTGGTACTGAGATAGTTAAAGGGAGTGTTCCTACAGTCAGACCTCTCTGAACTGTTGGTAGACCAAGCTAAGGGGTTAGCTTTACTGGTCCGGTCAGTAGAGTAAAGGGGGAACTTAATGCCCGGATCAAGCCTTGCATGATATAGAGCTTGTTCCTGGCATAATTCGTTGTGGGCTGCAGTACCTGTAAACAGCCACAAGATGCCACTGTTCTGAGTGCAGATATCAGGTTGAGTCTGCTAGCAGGGTTGCAGGCAGTGATGAGTTAATGCTGTGTGATGACAGCTCACAGGGGGTGGGCACATTGGCAAAAAGCCTCTGTTTTAGTGTCCAGAGGCCATTAAGAGACAATACGGGGAATCGTGCGGGCAGCCTGACTATAGTGGCTGCTAGGGTAGACGGGAGCTCTACACCCTCAGACAGTGGGATCACTACTGTGCAAGTCTCCTCACGCAAGAGCAAGAGTCCTGTTAGCTGGTCGGAGATACTTTTCAGAGGTAGTGAGGACCCGAGGCACTTCTAGTCTGCAGGAAGCAGAAGAATATAAATAGGACTCCAGGCTAGGACGTGGGGGAGATATTTGATCCAGGTCACTGTTAATGTTACAGAAGAGTCCCGTGGACTAGAGATAGAGTCACAGAGATGCTTCACTTAAAGAGGGAACCAGGGCTGAAGATGTTTCCAGTGACTGTGAGAGAGATGATAGCCTGTCGGACCTTATCCATTATATCTGCCTGTAAATACTGTAAATATTCCTCTTCCCCAAGTAAAGTTCAAGTTCTGGTTAAGAACCTCGTGTCCTCTGAATTTATTGCTGCCCTGGTCCCAGAAGAGAAATGCCTGGAGACAGTCGCGATCGGATGGCTTGAAGTAAGTGAAGAGCACCACATACACAGCCACACTTCAGAGGGAGGACACGTATTGTCTGTAGGGTGCCATAGCGAGTGGGGACTACAGCTCGCCCACGACTACCTCGCTGGGGCACCTTACATTTGGCGTAGTAGGCAGGATGCGAGCTCCTCGCATGAAGAAAGCGGGGAAGAGCCGACGCAGAACACTGAGGAGAAAGTGTTGGAAGGCAAGCGGCCCAAGATGGCGGCCCGAAGCATGGATTCCAAGATGGTGACGATGGCGGTAAAGTCCGGGAGAAGAACCGCCTATCGTGGGAGTGGACGGCGCTGGAGAGCGCTAAAAGATGTCCAGCCCCTATGAGTTCCGGCCCAAAGAGGGATGGGCCCGGCGGTGAAGATGCGTCCCAGGATGGGACGTCCAGAGAGGAACAGGACGCGGCGTAAAGTGAAGCCCGGCCCCGTGAGTATCAGCGCATACAGAGAGGGGGCGCGGCTGAAGGCGGAGCGGCCGAGAGTGACGTGGCAGTCGCTTCAGAAGGCCGGCCTAGGAAGAGGTGGAGCTGGACGCACCGGTAAGCGACCGGCGCCATTTTCTGTCCGACCCGTCAGGAGAAGGAGATCCGGCAGCGGACGTCCTGTAAGAATGGCAGCCTCAGAGCCTAACAGCGTGCGAGAGACCGGCGGAGAGTTGGAACCCCTGCAGATTATTACCCCAGGAGCAGCGGCTGGAAGCCGTTCGCCGGCGGGCGCTGCCCGCGAACCGTTGCCTTTACCCCCAGTGGCTGTCCAGTGGGCCACTAGGCCCAATCCGGAGATGGGCCTGCTACTTCATGTATGGAGCTGGAGCCGGATACCGGAGGAGTCGTCCCCCTCGGCTGAGGGAGGAGAACATCCCGGTGGGGCCGGAGCAATAGTTCCAGCGGAGCTAAGGGAAGGTGAGTGGTCCATGCCCCAGCGGCCGGTCACCCCTGTAAAACCTGCCCCAGCAGCCTCGGCGGCAACAGAGGCCCTCAGGCCCTCAAGAGCCGGAGCAGAAGAGAAGCCCCCTAAAAGAAAGGCCCCGCAAGAGAGCTTTTGGTCATTGGCCTTGGAGGCCCTACATTCCCCCTCCACAGAGCGGTACACCAAGCCCGGAAGTCCACAGTGGGCCACCCGCGACCCTTCGATGACATCGCGGGAGCAGCGGCGGTGGACCGACACCTTCTTAAGAGGCTGGCTAGAGGGGTCCAACGTGGCGCGGAGGGAGTCAGTGGAGGACTCCCAGACCCAGGGGCGGGTTGTGGAGTTCTGTGTCCGCGAGGGATACGGGTTCCTCAAGGAAGAGTGGACCGGGCATGAGGTGTTTGTCAGCCAGGAAGCCGTCAAACGCGAATACCTGCCCGATCGCCTCCACAACCTGCATGAAGGGGAGATTGTTTACTTTGTGAAATGCGAATGTGCAAGGGGGTGGTACGCGGCTGCGGTCACCCGCCCATATAAATGGGAGGACGTCCTGGAAAAGGACAGGCAGGTCTTCCGGCGAAGAGCTGAGAGGGAGGCTCGGCAACATCGGGCTAGGGAAGCCCCTGGAGGATTCGTGTCCCCTCCCAAGGCCGGCATCCCACAGGAAGAAGAGTCCGGACGCCAGCAGCGGGGAGATGGCGTCGAAAAAGAGGAGGATGTCCCGGGTTGTAGTAGGGCTGACTCTCCCAGTGAGGCTGTAGGCTCAACCACCAAACACCCAGAAGGGGCTGAGGCGGTTAGTCGTGGAGTCGCCGAAAGGACTCAGGCTGCTGTCAGTCAGGAGGTTCACAACTTCACCGTGACTAGCTACGGCCCCACACAAATTGGCTGTGGCAGCGCCACCTCCTCGGATGAGGACCCCGGGCGTAGCCAATACCCTGACCAGCCCTGGAGGTGGAAGAAGCCACCTTCCTCTACAGCATGGGCCGCCTTAATGAAGGAAAGGAAGGAGGCCCGAAAGAAGTGAGCTGGCTGAAAGGTCCGTTGACCTTCCACTTTCCTCTTTAGGACCCATAGATGGAGGTCCTGTCTGCAGTTTGGGACTGTTACCCAGTGGGAGTGGAGTGCCCCATGTTGATTTAAGTTGAAAAAAAAAAAAATGGAGGACTGTTCCCCTACCTCCCAGGCCAGGAAGGCCTTAAGCAGCACCCAAAAGTTGTGTGCCCAGGAGAGCTGCTCTTTTGTTTTTTACTTTTTATTTATTTTTTTTGCTGTTGCGCCTGTTGCGCCTTTTTCTGCTGGAATTTACAATGCTGAGGCACACCTTGAGGATGGATATCCTCCAAACCTAAGAGACTTGCGGCCTAGCGGGAAGAACCGGTGACCCCCGCTAGGGCCAAGAAGAAAGAGACTCACAGGGTGTTACCTGTGACTGTGTGCCTCAGAATGCAGCCCTCGAAGGAGATTGGGGGCTATTGAGGTGTTGGCCTGCCCTAAAAATATGGACATGGACATTGCGTTTCCAGGGTCCTTACCAAGAAGGACCGGTACCTCTGAAAAGTTGATAATGGACTGTCCTGAATTGCTGTTCCGGGGCCCTTAACCGAGAAGGGCCGGTCTTCCATCCAAGAAGATGACCTCAGGACCAGTCGTTTGCTAAAATGTTTTAGTAAAATTTAGTAATGTGATATAATGTCATAGCTGCTGATTTGTGTTTATTGTTTAGTGTGGTCGGGGACGATCAACATTAAATTGTCGGGTAATGTAATAGTGGGGAAGGGCGTAGCCTTCCCTTGGTACTGAGATAGTTAAAGGGAGTGTTCCTGAAGTCAGACCTCTCTGAACTGTTGGTAGACCAAGCTAAGGTGTTAGCTTTACTGGTCCGGTCAGTAGAGTAAAGGGGGAACTTAGTGCCCGGATCAAGCCTTGAGTGATATAGAGCTTGTTCCTGGCTGTAACATACCTGGCGGCGTCCTTGCATAGTGGTCCATCTCCCACTGTGCAAGAGCGCGCACTTGATCTCCAGTCCAGGGTGTCTCTCTGGCTTCCCTCCATGCTGTCTGTTTGCTTCTGTGTCTGCTGCTTATGGGCGGCGCCCGATCACTTCCTGCTTTTTGTACCTGCTGCAGGCACACCCTTTGTGCGTCCTCAGCCTATTGCTGTCTGTCACCTGGTATTTAAACCAGCTGCCCCATTAACCCATGCCTGAGCATCTTGCCCTGTCAGTTGGCTTTTGTCTCTGACATGCCAGGTCCTGTCTATGTTACCTGTCTTGCAGTATCTGTTCCCATGTCTGTACTGTGTCCTATCTGTGTACCTTAACCTGCAGTCTGTACTCGTTCCTTGCCTGTTCGTTCCGCCTTCCTGGAGGCTGCATTTCCAGGCCAGTCTGAACACGCTCCTTGCCTGTTCGTCCCGCCTCTCTGGGGGCCGTATTCCCAGACCCGCTCCTGTATCCCGCTGCAGTGTCGGTCTCCTCCGTACACTCAGTTCCAGTCTGAACTCTCTCCTATCTTTTACCTGTTTTTTCTCTATGTCCGTTCCTTTCCTTTTTCTGCAGAGTCTGAACTCGTACCTACTCCTGCTCGTTGTCACTGTACTTCCGTTTGTGAGTTTGTGGTCCACTCGCTACTTCTCTGCAAGTACCCTGTGGGTATCTGGTTCTGCCTTTCCCTTCTAGTCTGTTCCGTGTGAACAGAGCCCTGTTCCTTCCGCGTCTGCGGTTTTTGCTTTGCTCTGCTCCGTCCACCGCGTCTGCGGTTTTCGCTTTGCTCAGCTCTGTCCACCGCGTCTGCGGTTTTTGCTTTGCTCAGCTCTATCCACCGCGTCTGCGGTTTTCGCTTTGCTCAGCTCTGTCCACCGCGTCTGCGGTTTTCGCTTTGCTCAGCTCTGTCCACCGCGCCTGCGGTTTTCGCTTTGCTCAGCTCTGTCCACCGCGCCTGCGGTTTCGAATTTGTCTCCCAGTCTGTACTGGACCCTACCCAGCTTGTGCTCTAGTCTGCCTGTTCCTATATTCCCCGGTGTGGGTCAACAGCCGTGTCCGGAGTCTGACCTGGAGTAGACCCTGGTTCCTCTGCTCGGTTCCTCCCTGGTGCACTGGCGTCGTATGCCGTCGTGCGACCTTGGTCGGATCGGGCAGATACTTAGTTACGCCCCTCCAGGCACTCTCCGGTTCATGGCACAGTGGAATCACTACATAAACACGCACACGCCAGTCAGTCCGGGCGTGTGCATTACAGCATGCTCAGGCCATGGTTCCCGTTGAGCCCCACGGCCTTCACTCTCTGAGAAGTTTTCCAGCGAATACATGCATTAAAATAAATAAATAAAAAAAATTTTTTCCCTTTAGCTGAGTTCCAGGCGAATTACGCACCCGTCCAGATGGATCTATCTGCTCTCGTTCCTGCGGATCCGCTACGTTATTATGGGGATCCAAGACAAAGTCGTGCATTTGTGGAGCAATGCATGCTACACTTCAAGTTCTACCCTCTATGTTTTCCCACCGATCGGGTTAAGGTGGCATTCATTATGTCTTACCTGGCGGGTGATGCCTTGGAATGGATCAACCCCCTATATGAAACACAGGATCCGATCCTCCTGGACCTAATGGCCTTCCTGGTGGCCTTTCTAATGGTCTTTGATGATCCTAACCCGGAGGCTCCTGCTGAAGCTTCACTTCCCAATATCCCGGAGCAGCCCCAATGGGTAATGTGTGTGGGTAGCGCAATAGTCCTCCAGCCCAATGAGACTACTGCCCACCCAGAATCCTCACAGGGTGACTACGCTTTCCGGAATACTTCTCCCAACCTCAAGAGGCAGTCCAGACGTGCTAGGCGTAGAGGCAAGCCGTCACGCCAGGGTCTGTCCTCCCTGAGACCTCCTGACCCCAACCTTGAAGTCCCTACTGAAGCTTCATCTCCCTGTATCCCGGAGAAGCCCCAACGGGTAATGTGCGTGGGTAGTGCACCAGTTCTCCTGCCCGAAGAGACTTCTGCCCATCCAGACTCCACACAGGAGAACTTCCTGCACCCGGCATCAGATGCTTCACCCACTTTAACCGGTGTGCATGTCCAAGGATGCTCCAAAGCTGTGGTTACCTCAGAGTCTGTGCACCTCTACTACCTGGCGGAGGACCCCCTGTTGCCTCCTGAATCCTCCGGGATACCACTCGATGACAAATGGAGAGAGACTTCTCTACACCCAGTACTCGATACTTTGTCCTCTTCGTCCTGTGAGCCTGACAATGGGTACCCCAAAGTGGTAGATACCTCCGAGTCTCTACACCCCTCCGACCAGGCGGAGGACCTCCAGTTGTCTCCAGAACCCTTCGGGGTGCTACCTGGTAGCGAAAGGACAGAGACTCTCCTATACTCTGTACCTGATACCTCGCTCGCTTCGTCCAGTGAGTCCAACCTAGTGTACTCCGAAGCAGAGGTTACTCCCGAGTCTCTACACCCCTCCGACCAGGCGGAGGACCTCCAGTTGTATCCAGAACCCTTCGGGGTGCCACCTGGTGGTGAATGGATAGAGACTTTCCTATATCCTGGATCTGATACCTCGCTTGCTTCGTCCAGTGAGTCCGACCTAGTGTACTCTGAAGCAGAGGTTACCTATGAGTCTCTACACCCCTCTGACCAGGCGGAGGACCTCCAGTTGTCTCCAGAACCCTTCGGGGTGCCACCTGGTGGTGAATGGACAGAGACTTTCCAATACTCGGTACCCGATACCTCACCTGCTTCGTCCAGTGAGTCCGACCTAGTGTACTCTGAAGCAGATGTTTTCCCCGAGCCTCTGCACTCTTCTGACCCGGCAGAGGACCTCCAGTTGTTTCCTGACTCCTCCGGGGTACCACCAGATAACAAAGAGACAGTGACTTTTTTTCACCCTGTACCTGATAACCTGTCTATTTCTTCCTGTGAATTTGACAAGATGTACCTCGAAGCAGAAGTTATACCCGAGTCTCTACACCCCTCCGACCAGGCGGAGGACCTCCAGTTGTCTCCTGAACCCTTCGGGGTGCTACCTGATAACGAATGGACAGGTACTCTTCTATATTCGGTACCTGATACCTCGCCCGCTTCATCCAGCGAGTCCGACCTAGTGTACTCCGAAGCAGAGGTTACCCCCGAGTCTCTGCACTATTCCGACCCGGCGGAGGACTCCCAGTTGTTTTCTGAATCCTCCTGGGTACCACCAGATAACAAGGTAACAGGGACTTTTCTACACCTTGTACCTGATACCTCGCCCATTTCATCCTGTGAGTTTGACAAGATGTACCCCGAAGCAGAGGTTATCCCCGAGTCTCTGCACTCCTTCAACCCGGCGGAGGACTTCCAGTTGTCTCCTGAACCCTCTGGGGTGCTACCTGATAATAAGTGGAGAGAGACTTCCCTGTGTGCTGTTCCTGGTACTCCACCTGTTTCGTCTGTTGCTGAGGATGGCTGGATAGGAGGTAGCATCCTAGCTACCCAGATCAGACCAGTTTCTCCAGTGGACAGTGGAAGTGATCTACTTGAAGTAAAGGATTGGCCCTCGAATTCCCTGCGGAACATTCTGGCAGGCCTGAAGAAGAGGGGGCGTAAGGGGGGGGGGGGTACTGTAACATACCTGGCGGCGTCCTTGCATAGTGGTCCATCTCCCACTGTGCAAGAGCGCGCACTTGATCTCCAGTCCAGGGTGTCTCTCTGGCTTCCCTCCATGCTGTCTGTTTGCTTCTGTGTCTGCTGCTTATGGGCGGCGCCCGATCACTTCCTGCTTTTTGTACCTGCTGCAGGCACACCCTTTGTGCGTCCTCAGCCTATTGCTGTCTGTCACCTGGTATTTAAACCAGCTGCCCCATTAACCCATGCCTGAGCATCTTGCCCTGTCAGTTGGCTTTTGTCTCTGACATGCCAGGTCCTGTCTATGTTACCTGTCTTGCAGTATCTGTTCCCATGTCTGTACTGTGTCCTATCTGTGTACCTTAACCTGCAGTCTGTACTCGTTCCTTGCCTGTTCGTTCCGCCTTCCTGGAGGCTGCATTTCCAGGCCAGTCTGAACACGCTCCTTGCCTGTTCGTCCCGCCTCTCTGGGGGCCGTATTCCCAGACCCGCTCCTGTATCCCGCTGCAGTGTCGGTCTCCTCCGTACACTCAGTTCCAGTCTGAACTCTCTCCTATCTTTTACCTGTTTTTTCTCTATGTCCGTTCCTTTCCTTTTTCTGCAGAAAACCAGGCAATGTGAACTGAGGTCTAAGATGGTAGACATGCAAGAAATAGGAGCATGTTCACACTAGCAAAAAAGAAACAAAACCTACAAAAGACAAAAGACAAAAATATATCTCATACCCTACCATCATTATATATAAATGTAAAGCAAAGTTGCATAATAAATATAGGGTACTTAGTGAACTATTTTTGATCAAAAAAAGTATACAAGCCGTCCCACCAGCGGCAAGGTGACCCTAAATTGGGACGGTACCTATACTGCCTATATTAAAAACCTTACTGTATATCAAAGTTGAAGTAATGCATATAAAAGGGTAGACAAATAGGACCGGGTCCCAACTCCAGACCACCCAGGCCCGTGGTAAGCTACTTATATACCAGTCAGCTCAACAAAGGGGATGCCACACCCTTAAATTGCACAGAATGCAAACAAGACAAAAAAACAGGCAATGTGAACTGAGGTCTAAGATGGTAGACATGCAAGAAATAGGAGCATGTTCACACTAGCAAAAAAGAAACAAAACCTACAAAAGACAAAAGACAAAAATATATCTCATACCCTACCATCATTATATATAAATGTAAAGCAAAGTTGCATAATAAATATAGGGTACTTAGTGAACTATTTTTGATCAAAAAAAGTATACAAGCCGTCCCACCAGCGGCAAGGAGACCCTAAATTGGGACGGTACCTATACTGCCTATATTAAAAACCTTACTGTATATCAAAGTTGAAGTAATGCATATAAAAGGGTAGACAAATAGGACCGGGTCCCAACTCCAGACCACCCAGGCCCGTGGTAAGCTACATATATACCAGTCAGCTCAACAAAGGGGATGCCACACCCTTAAATTGCACAGAATGCAAACAAGACAAAAAACCAGGCAATGTGAACTGAGGTCTAAGATGGTAGACATGCAAGAAATAAGTACCCTATATTTATTATGCAACTTTGCTTTACATTTATATATAATGATGGTAGGGTATGAGATATATTTTTGTCTTTTGTCTTTTGTAGGTTTTGTTTCTTTTTCTGCAGAGTCTGAACTCGTACCTACTCCTGCTCGTTGTCACTGTACTTCCGTTTGTGAGTTTGTGGTCCACTCGCTACTTCTCTGCAAGTACCCTGTGGGTATCTGGTTCTGCCTTTCCCTTCTAGTCTGTTCCGTGTGAACAGAGCCCTGTTCCTTCCGCGTCTGCGGTTTTTGCTTTGCTCTGCTCCGTCCACCGCGTCTGCGGTTTTCGCTTTGCTCAGCTCTGTCCACCGCGTCTGCGGTTTTCGCCTTGCTCAGCTCTGTCCGCCGCGTTTGCGGTTTTCGCTTTGCTCAGCTCTGTCCGCCGCGTCTGCGGTTTTCGCTTTGCTCAGCTTTGTCCACCGCGTCTGCGGTTTTCGCTTTGCTCAGCTCTGTCCACCGCGTCTGCGGTTTTCGCTTTGCTCAGCTCTGTCCACCGCGTCTGCGGTTTTCGCTTTGCTCAGCTCTGTCCACCGCGTCTGCGGTTTTCGCTTTGCTCAGCTCTGTCCACCGCGTCTGCGGTTTTCGCTTTGCTCAGCTCTGTCCACCGCGTCTGCGGTTTTCGCTTTGCTCAGCTCTGTCCACCGCGTCTGCGGTTTTCGCTTTGCTCAGCTCTGTCCACCGCGTCTGCGGTTTTCGCTTTGCTCAGCTCTGTCCACCGCGTCTGCGGTTTTCGCTTTGCTCAGCTCTGTCCACCGCGTCTGCGGTTTTCGCTTTGCTCAGCTCTGTCCACCGCGTCTGCGGTTTTCGCTTTGCTCAGCTCTGTCCACCGCGTCTGCGGTTTTCGCTTTGCTCAGCTCTGTCCACCGCGTCTGCGGTTTTCGCTTTGCTCAGCTCTGTCCACCGCGTCTGCGGTTTTCGCTTTGCTCAGCTCTGTCCACCGCGCCTGCGGTTTTCGCTTTGCTCAGCTCTGTCCACCGCGCCTGCGGTTTCGAATTTGTCTCCCAGTCTGTACTGGACCCTACCCAGCTTGTGCTCTAGTCTGCCTGTTCCTGTATTCCCCGGTGTGGGTCAACAGCCGTGTCCGGAGTCTGACCTGGAGAAGACCCTGGTTCCTCTGCTCGGTTCTTCCCTGGTGCACTGGCGTCGTATGCCGTCGTGCGACCTTGGTCGGATCGGGCAGATACTTAGTTACGCCCCTCCAGGCACTCTCCGGTTCATGGCACAGTGGAATCACTACATAAACACGCACACGCCAGTCAGTCCGGGCGTGTGCATTACACTGGCATAATTCGTTGTGGGCTGCAGTACCTGTAAACAGCCACAAGATGCCACTGTTCTGAGTGCAGATGTCAGGTTGAGTCTGCTAGCAGGGTTGCAGGCAGTGATGAGTTAATGCTGTGTGATGACAGCTCACAGGGGGTGGGCACATTGGCAAAAAGCCTCTGTTTTAGTGTCCAGAGGCCATTAAGAGACAATACAGGGAATCGTGCGGGCAGCCTGACTATAGTGGCTGCTAGGGTAGACGGGAGCTCTACAACCTCAGACAGTGGGATCACTACTGTGCAAGTCTCCTCACACAAGAGCAAGAGTCCTGTTAGCTGGTCGGAGAAACTCATCAGAGGTAGTGAGGACCCGAGGCACTTCTAGTCTGCAGGAAGCAGAAGAAGATAAATAGGACTCCAGGCTAGGACGTGGGGGAGATATTTGATCCAGGTCACTGTTAACGTTACAGAAGAGTCTCGTGGACTAGAGATAGAGTCACAGAGATGCTTCACTTAAAGAGGGAACCAGGGCTGAAGATGTTGCCAGTGACTGTGAGAGAGATGATAGCCTGTCGGGCCTTATCCATTATATCTGCCTGTAAATACTGTAAATATTCCTCTTCCCCAAGTAAAGTTCAAGTTCTGGTTAAGAACCTCGTGTCCTCTGAATTTATTGCTGCCCTGGTCCCAGAAGAGAAATGCCTGGAGACAGCCACGATCGGATGGCTTGAAGTAAGTGAAGAGCACCACATACACAGCCACACTTCAGAGGGAGGAAACGTATTGTCTGTAGGGTGCCATAGCGAGTGGGGACTACAGCTCGCCCACGACTACCTCGCTGGGGCACCTTACACATGATGTCCCAGATGTACTCAATCGGATTCAGGTCTGGGGAACGAGCGGACCAGTCCGTAGCTTCAATGCCTTCATCTTGCTGGAGCTGCTGAGGCCTCATGAGGTCTGGCATTGTCCTGCATTAGGAGGAACCCAGGACCAACCGCACCAGCATATGGTCTCACAAGAGGTCTGAGGATCTCATCTCTGTACCTAATGGCAGTCAGGCTACCTCTGGCAAGCACATGGAGGGCTGTGCGGCCCTCCAAAGAAATGCCACCCCACACCATTACTGATCTACTGCTAAACCGGTCATGCTGAACGATGTTGCAGGCAGCAGATCGCTCTCCACGACGTCTCCAGACTCTGTCACGTCTGTCACATGTGCTCAGTGTGAACCTGCTTTCATCTGTGAAGCGCACAGGGTGCCAGTGGCGACTTTGCCAATCGTGGTGTTCTGTGGCAAATGCCAAGCATCCTGCATGGTGTTGGGCTGTGAGCACAACCCCCTTCTGTGGAGGTCGGGCCCTCATACCACCTTCATGGAGTCGGTTTCTAACTGTGTGTGCAGACACATGCACATTTGTGGCCTGCTGGAGGTAATTTTGCAGGGTTCTGGCAGTGCTCCTTCTGTTCCTCCTTGCACAAAGGCGGAGGTAGCAGTCCTGCTGCTGGGTTGTTGCCCTCCTACGGCTCCCTCCACGTCTCCTGTTGTACTGTCCTGTCTCCTGGTAGCGCCTCCAGCCTCTGGACACTACACTGACAGACACAGCAAACCTTCTTGCCACAGCTCGCATTGATGTGCCGTCCTGGATGAGCTGCACTACCTGAGCAACTTCTGTGGGTTGTAGAGTCCGTCTCAAGCAACCACAAGTGTGAAAGCACAACCAACATTCAAAAATGACCAAAACATCAGCCCAGAAAGCATTGGTACTAAGATGTGGTCTGTGGTACCCACCTGCAGAACCACTCCTTTATTGAGGGTGTCTTGATAATTGCCAATAATTTCCATCTATTGTCTATTCCATTTGCACAACAGCATGTGAAATTGATTGTCAATCAGTGTTGCTTCCTAAGTGGACAGTTTGATTTCACAGAAGTTTGATTTACTTGGAGTTATATTCTGTTGTTTAAGTGTTCCCTTTATTTTTTTGAGCAATGTATATTTGTCTCAAAGGGCCCCAAATGGGGCACATGGAAGTGTGGCAACTGCAAAGAGTGCAGATATATTGAAAAAATGAATACCTTTCCGGATTCGATGGGTGAGTAGGCTTACAAGATTCAGTATTTCATTAATTGTAGAACATCTATGGTCATCTATCAAGCCACATGTTTCTGTGGACTCATCTATATTGGTATGACAACTCGGGAGCTTTGGAACACATCAAAAATATTAGGGCAGCGGAGAAAATCTGTCAAGGTGGGTGCTATTTCTCAACCTAAACCTTTGGCGAGACAGTTTCGGAATTGCTACCCTCATCAATGTCATCTCTTACGTGTCAAAGGGATTGCCCGCCTGTATCCTGGGAATAGGAGGGAAAATCTAGCCAAAAAGCTGGCCCAGATTGAATAAATAAATAATAAATAAAGGCACAAGCATGGTCCTGGAGACCATCCAGAAGCCAGTCAGTCAGCCTCTGGAAGGTCGCGGGGGCATTCTTCATCCCAAATGGCATAACCCGAAACTGGAATAAGCCAAACGGGGTGACAAATGCAGACTTGGGAATTGCATCAGTACTTAGGGGGATCTGCCAATAGCCTTTGCATAGATCGATGGTGGTCAAATACTTTGCCCCAGCCAGCCGGTCTAACAACTCGTCCACACGCGGCATGGGATACGCATCCGTTACAGTTTTCTCATTTAGCTTGCGATAGTCTACACAAAACCGGGTAGTCCCATCTTTCTTAGGCACTAACACTACAGGGGACGCCCAGGGACTATCTGACTCCTCAATGACCCCTAAACGCAACATCTCCTGTTTCTCTTGTCGCATCCCTTCTCGTACAGACTCCGGGACGCGGAAGGGGGCTTGTCTCAGGGGGGTCTGATCTTGTGTCTCAACCTTGTGTTGCGCAAGTCGGGTGAACCCCAGTCTCTCTGAGAACATCCTCTGCCACTGCTTCAGCAATGTCTCAGCCTGCTCTCTCTCCCGGGCCCCTAGGTTTTCTCCTAAGTGTACCTGGTCCCAGGTTTTCGTCTGAGTCCTCTCACCTAAGACATCAGGCAAGGGGAGTCCGGCTAAATCCTCTGCTTCGGGTGCGCAGATGGCAGCTACCTCTTCAGGGCACTCCCGGTAGGGCTTCAGCATATTCACGTGGAACATGAGGATAACCTTGGGGTCGTCACAATCGGCGACATTGTAGGTGGTGTCGGCTATTTTCCCCACTACCCGGTAAGGCCCCTGCCATGCGGCCTGGAATTTGTTCAGCCTAACCGGTTCTAGTACCAGGACCTTCTGTCCTATCTCGAAGGTGCGTTCTCTAGCCCTCTGATCGTACCATATGCGCTGGCGCCGCTGGGCCGCCTGCATGTTCACACGCACAGCTTGAGTCAACTCCTGCAGGCGGTCCCGGAGTTCCAGCACGAAGGGCACGATAGGGGTTCCTGCTATGGTTTCCTCCCCTTCCCAGAGCTCTTGCACTAAGTCTAGGGGCCCCCTCACCCGCCTCCCATATAACAGTTCAAATGGGGAGAACCCCGTAGATTTTTGGGGCACCTCCCGATAGGCGAACAGGAGGTGCGGCAAGAATTTCTCCCAGTCCCTGTAGGTCCGGGTGAACGTCCCAATGAGTTGTTTTAACGTTCCGTTAAAGCGCTCACACAACCCGTTGGTTTGCGGGTGGTATGGGGCATTCTAATGGACTTTACACCACCAAGTCTCCACAGTTGGCTGGTCACCTCTGCCGTAAATTGGGTGCCCTGATCCGAGATAATCTCCCGGGGAAATCCAACCCGTGAGAAAACCTGGAGCAGGGCAGCCACCACCGTCTCTGCCAGTATGTTAGGTAAGGCAACCGCCTCTGGATGCCGCGTGGCGTAATCTATCACTGTCAATATATACCTTTTCCCTGACGGACTGGGTTTGGCTAACGGCCTTATGAGATCGACCGCTACTCGGCTAAATGGCTCCTCCACAATGGGAAGGGGGTGTAATTTGGCCTTGCAGCAATCTCCCCTCTTGCCAATGCGCTGGCAACTGTCGCAGGTCTGGCAGTACTGACGAACATCATGGGTTACCCCTGGCCAAAAGAAGTTTTGCATCAGACGATGCCTGGTGCGGCTGACTCCGAGGTGCCCCGCCAAGGGTATGTCATGAGAGATTCGCAGCAACTCCTGCCTATACTTTTTGGGAACTACCAGCTGTCGTTTTACAGTGGGGCTCGTCCCTGAGTGAGTTTGCTCTGTAGCCCTGTATAGGAGTCCCTGATGCCATATAAACTTTTCACCTTCCAGTACCCCTCTCCCCTCTTATGCCTTCCCGCGATACCCCTGCAATGAGGGATCCTCTAGTACCTCCCTCCTAAATTCTGTTGTGGTGTCCCATGAAATGAGTCTGGCTATGGGAATACGTGAAGGGCTGTAGTGTCTTACCTGGGCCTCCTCCGAGTGTGATTCCCCCTCCGCAGCTCAAGCTTGTCTCCGGGTAGTCACAGGATATGTCTGAGCCAGGGGGGCAACCGAGAAGGAAGACAACATGGGCCCCAAGTCATTTCCCAGCAGGACGTCTGCAGGCAAATCCTTCATCATGCCGACCTCGACAAGGCCATCCCCGACCCCCCAGTTCAGGTGAATCTTGGCCGTGGGCAGTCGATGTATGGCTCCCCCTGCTACACGGACCACCACTGTCCGACCCGTCTTTTGGTCTTGGGCGAGATGCGACTTCACAAGGGTCAGAGTAGCTCCGGAATCTCTTAATCCTTGCAGCCGTTTACCATTAATCCACACCGACTGTCGATGTTGTTGTCGATTATCCGCCTGGGCTGCCTGCACAGGGTCCACTTCATGCAGCACTCCCTCTATCTCTTCCATCCCATAATTAGCCATAGCCACCGATGCCGGGTCGGCTTCGCCTTGGTAGCAGTGTACAGCGGCCTGGTTGAAGGTATTCGTTTCTGGTTTTGGCCACTGGGTGCGCTGGGTCCAGTTGGGACAGTGTCTCTGCAGGTGACCCAGCTGATGGCAGGTGTGGCATCGCACCCCAGAAGGACTCTGGTAGGCCAGGGTATTGGTGGGTTCCCCGCCAAGCTTCTGTGGTTTAGGGGCATCCAGACCCATGGGAGGGACCCTTGAGACAGTTTTGGACCCTGACAATTGGACCCTCCTGGCATCATAATGTTCATCGGTCAGCCATGCGGCCTCCTCAAGAGTCGTTGGTCCCGAAGCCATTTTTGCGTCTCGGGAGTTAACCCAGTAAAGAATCGTTCTAACGCGATGAGCTGTAGGATGTCCTCCTTCGTGTCTGCTTTGCTACCTTGTACCCACTGTAGCAGTGACTGCCATAGTTTACAGGCCCATTCAGCGTGGGTATCCGTTTCCCGTTTTGTGGTTTTGCAGAATTTTTGACGGTATGCCTCTGGTGTTAGTGCATACCGGGCCAAGATCACTTCTTTGACTCGCTTATAGTCCATACAGTCCTTATCCGATACAGTGCGATAGGCATCCGCTGCCCGGCCTGTCAGCTTGCTGGCCAGAATCTGGACCCAATCATCCGGCTCCACTTTATGAAGGGTACACTGCCGCTCAATGTCCTGCAGAAAGCCATCAATGTCTTCCTCTGCCTCCCCCAATGTCGGAAGGCATTGTATTGGATCTTTTTGTGGCTTACCCCTGCTGGTACCGGGGAGGAAGCCAGGGCTCCCCCTGCTCACTGTATCTCCTCTCTCCGTTCTGCCATCTCCATCTTGGCTAGCTCTATCTTGGTCCGCTCTGCCATCTCCATCCTGGCTAGCTCCATCCGCTCTGCCCTCTCCATCTCTATCTTTTTATCCAGATCAGTACACACATCAGCCATCACCTTATCTATGATCTGTACTGCCGGGTTGGGAGCATAAAGTGCCAGTCTGCTCTTTACCTCCCTCTGGAATTCAGTCTCTTCCACGTTCCCACTGGAGGTTGTTGCGTTGTCGAGCTCCATAATGGCTGCTATCAAATCCGCTTTTGTTTTGTTGCTGGCGGATAACCCTCGAGCTTCCACAAGGTCCTTCAACGTATTCCTCTTTAGCTTCTGGTAGATGTCTTCCATTCAGTCCTTGGCTCCTGAAGAAGATGGACCGCATCCCACCGCTGCCACCAGTGTGACGGGAGCTAGTTACACCATCCACAGATGTCCAATCTTCTTCTGTAGGCCCCTGACATGGAAAGGCTTTTCTTACACTGGGATATATAAAATATGACTATCGCACAGTGTCTCCAAGATGAACTTAACTTTTATTCTCACAAGCAGGTTTTATAGAGAATCACAAAGGCTATTTTTAGCACCCATTGTTCTCACCAGATAATACCCACAGTAGGCTCCCAGACAGCAGTTATGCAACAACCCATTAATCAGCACATTGTCTGTTTGCCACTGCTAAGTGAGCACAGGAAGGTGGGGGCCAGGAGTGCTTCAGTCACATCACAAAATGTCCAACAATATGTGATCCACAATATTCACCCCACTTTATAACATTATGTCCATTTGCTGCATAGGCGCTACGACAACCCCCATGTGGCAAAATCTTGGAGTACGGGGTTGATCCATCACAGTACGTAATAATATGTACAAATTAAACTTTTTATGAACTTATTTCTGTATTCTTTTTTGCATTATGACATTTGATATTGCATGGTGAGCACTTTTACTGTTCATCCTATGATTTGGATAGGCATAGTTCCATACATATATAAATTTTCCTTTTTGCTTAAATAATGTAAATACATTTGGATATGCACATACATATATACAGTACAGACCAAAAGTTTGGACACACCTTCTCATTTAAAGATTTTTCTGTATTTTCATGCTTATGAAAATTGTACATTCACACTGAAGGCATCAAAACTATGAATTAACACATGTGGAATTATATAGTTAACAAAAAAGTGTGAAACAACTGAAAATATGTCTTATATTCTAGGTTCTTCAAAGTAGCCACCTTTTGCTTTGATGACTGCTTTTCACACTCTTGGCATTTTCTTGATGAGCTTCAAGAGGTAGTCACCAGAAATGGTGTTCCAACAATCTTGAAGGAGTTCCCAGAGATGCTTAGCACTTGTTGGCCCTTTTGCCTTCACTCTGCGGTCCAGCTCACCCCAAACCTTCTCGATTGTTTTAGTATCGCCATATTTTGAGAGCTATACTTTTTCCATATTTCGGCCGACAGAATCATGTGAGGGCTTGTTTTTTGCGGGATGAGTTGACATTTTTATTGGTACCATTTTTGGGTACGTGACATTTTTTGATCGCTTTCTATTCCGTTTTTTGGGAGGTAAAATGAACAAAAACCAACAATTCAGGAATTGTTTTTTGAGTTTTTTTTTATGCCGTTCTGCGTGTGGTAAAATTGATAAGACAGCGTTATTCTTCGGGTCAGTACGTTTACAGCGATACTACACTTACCGTATATCTTTTTTTATGTTTTGGCGCTTTGACACAATAAAACTATTTTATAGAAAAAATATTTTTTTTACATCGCTTTATTCTGAGAGCTATAACTTTTTTATTTTTTGGCTGATGGAGCTGTATGGTGGCTTTTTTTTGCGGAACAAGATGACGTTTTTTATTTCCATTTTGCTTTTTGATTGCATTTTATTCCACTTTTTATTTGGCAACATGATGAAAAAGCATAGTTTTTTGCTCCGCTTTTTATATATTTTTATTATGGTGTGCACAGAAGGAGTTAATTAGTGTGACAGTTTTATAGATCGGGTTGTTTCAGACGCGGCAATACCAAATATGTGTACTTTTTTTGTTTTTGCATAAAAATACGAATTTATTGGTTTAATATTTTATTTATTTATTTTTATTTATTTTGTGATTTTTTTTAACAGTTTGAAAACATTTTTTAGACTTTTTTTTTACATTTTTACTTAGTCCCTGTATGGGACATTAATTTTTATTTTTCTAATCACTGTTCTCATGCAATGCAATAAACATGTATTGCATTGCATGAGAGCTCTGCTGACAGTTTAAAACTGTCATTATCTCCTGCTAGACTTCAGCTGCAGGCTGAGTCTAGCAGGACACCGTACATGGCAGACCCGGA
Organism: Phyllobates terribilis; assembly: GCF_046119375.1. Classification (NCBI taxonomy): domain Eukaryota; kingdom Metazoa; phylum Chordata; class Amphibia; order Anura; family Dendrobatidae; genus Phyllobates; species Phyllobates terribilis. The sequence continues at coordinate 5,380,555 of NW_027362863.1, forward strand.
GGCGGTCATCTGACCTCCGGCTGCCATGACAACGGCAGGTCCTGTCAGACATCAGGGGGCCGTCGGAGAGGTAAGTGGACGACCCCCTCTCCTCTCACTATCTTCTAAATGCCGCGATCGCTATAGATCGCGGCATTTAGAAGATAGCAAAGGGTTAACATCATTGGGACCTGATCTAATCATTGGGACACGATGGCTGATGTATAGAACTCAGATTTAAGAAAAATGATTAGCGATTATTAATTAACATTCCAAATGAATTTCCATAATTAACCATTTAACATTTCCCCCTTTTTTGAGGATGACAGAGTTCAACTGAAAATCCTCAAAAGAAGATAGGTTCATCATTAGGATAACAATCATTTTTCCTTCTTCCCTGGCAATATCATTAAATTTCCATAATAATAATAATAATAATAATTATAATAATAATAATATCGGATTATTGTTATATAATGATGTGAATTCATGTTATGGTAAGCCGTGACTAATATTCATTTAACATGTATAATTATACTTCCCTATATCTAAATTGAAGCAATCGCGGGTCCAATCGTCATCATCTGATGTCATCGGGTCGTCGTCTCGTCTTCTTCTTGGTTCTTTTATAACACAGTCTTTAGATGAAAACTCCTTTGAAATAAATTATAGCGTGTAGATATTGTACAGTCCATAATTGTGTTCATTATTGTGCAGTCCATAAACTGTACTCTTTATTAGAAAGATCATGTGTCAACTGATAAGAAAACGAAGTCCATGGATGAAATGTAGCTTTAATATCTGTGCGATGTCACCTGGGCTTACGTTGTCTTTGGATAGTTCTGGAATCCACTGTGTCGTCCGCACTGGTCTCGTGTCACTTTTGGAACAGATGTGACGTCTTTGGTCAGTAAAGCAAGGGTTAACTTGACACTTCCCTGCTTTATATAGCACCATAACCAGTACTCAATCCTTTATATACAGGACACATATGCCAGGTATTACCTGTTCACCAGCTTTCATTGAAGCGTTGCAGGTGATGAGAAACCACTGGAACGTGATGAAACTTGAGCACAACACAGTACATATAGGATCATCGTCCTCTGCCGTCCTGGGGGTCAGTGGTGTGAATTGTATTGTATGTAATGGACACAGTCTATTATCACTCAGCATTCACACCTGTTACCTTCTGAGACGTCCGGATATCAGTTGCTTCTTCTTGTAACTTTTGGGAATCTCTTTGATTTATAAATATGAAAAGTCTTTATTAAGATAGAATTCATAATTGCGATGTCTTGATTGAAGTCTTCATTCCCTAATCTGATACCAAATCTGGCAGTTTTTCCTAACCTATAATATCACAGCGTACCATAGCAATCAATAATATCCATCTAATTATCATCAAAACGTTAAAATAAATTATGTTTGGAATAATAAACAATAATAGATAATAATTCAATGAAGTTCTCCATGTGATAAAACATTTTTATGCCATAGGTGTAATTACCTTTTCCAACCCATAGGTGTCAGTGTGTTTTGAAACAACAAGTGTTTATATCTTTATTAAACCAATAATATCAAAGAATGTATACTCCTGAACCAAAATGAATAAATATATGAATGTATGAATGAATGAATGAATAAATGAATGAATGAATTGTTGTGTTTACTCAGAAAATGTAAACATTTTTTTCCTTAACAATATATATTTAATGAAGCAATACTCTTGTATTAGACATTACTTTATTAAATATTAATGTGTTTTCTCAGTTAAAATATTGAACTGAATTAAAATCAAAAATTGAGAATTAAAAATGAAAAATGGAAAAATAAGAAAATAAGTAAGAATAAAATTTTAAAAATGAAAAATAAAATTAAGAAGAAAAATAAGAATAAAAATAAAAATAAGGCCTTTAAATTTTAATGACAAATGCAGAGTAATTATATTCTCCATAAAAAAATACCCTTATATCTCCATTATCTGGATGATTTCATATTTGTCATAACCTTGTATCACCAAAAAATATTAAATTATTAAACTATGCAACTTTGCATGTAACACCCTTCTTAATTATATCATTGTACCTTATTATTGTTTCTTCTTTATTAAAATGTGTAAAAAATAAGTATTGATCAAAAGTGATTATGTAATCAGGATCAAAAACACATTTTCCCCCTTAATACCAAAAAATATTATTTTATAAAATTTATGTATATATCAGAACCAAATTAAAAATAATTATTCTTCTAGAAATATTGTGCATAAATTTCATATCGATGAGTAGCATAGATTTGTCTAAAGAGAGGTGTGTACCTATTTAGGTAACCATTAAAAATAATATCATAGTTACTCAAGAATATTATCATGTGGAAAATTATTCTAAATATAAATTTGCTTTGTAAACCATTTTGATGTGTGGTTGCCCTTATCCACTATTAGTTAAATCAAGAAATAATAATTATTAAAGAAATATAGAAGTATATATATTATGTAGATAATACCTAATTATGTATTATAATTTTTCTCAGAATTAAATATATTTTTGTACCTTCACATAAAGAAACATTTTTTTTTCCAAACATACAAACGTACGAGGCCTCTGTCACATCAATCACACTTAGCAGCTGCTGATTTACTCATCTGTCACCTTCACAGATCTGTTCAACTCAAACATTCCACATAAGAAGTTTTATATATATATATATATTTAACCCAAAATTGTTGTATCCCAATTTATTAATGCGCATTGTCATATCAATATTTCTTTGAATATTCCCCAAATACATATTATATAATATGAGAGTAAGTATTTGAAATTTCAAACACTTGAAAAAAAAACTTTTGTCTTGCAAAAAAATAGAAATGTCCTTAGGTTCCTTTTTTTTTTTACTCACTGGCTGTCCGGTCTTAAGTTACATCAGCTGAAAATAGAATGAATGGGATCTATACTATTAGCTCAAAGTTCAAAGGCCGCAGCTGTCACACGTCATGCTGTAAAGGCTACTGGTTAAAACGAACACTTCATGCACAGAAAATATTAATTCATAAGTGCTACACATAATAATCCAACTAGTTATATTGTTATTATTTTAAAATGTTATATTCATAAAATCATGCAATTTTTTCCACTTCCTGTGTGACTAAAGAAATAAATCCATTTTAGAGTTGTTTGATCAAATCCTGCTTTGGAATGAAAACTCTAAGGAAATATAAGAAAACAAAATTAAATATCAAATTCATACAGAAACAGAATTATTTAAATATCTTATACATATATTGGTTGGTTCTAATGTAATTCAAAATATTGTTACTTAAATTTATATATGAAGTTCTAATTTATTAATTAATATATATATATTTTATAAACATATATATAAATACAATTATACACAATCTCTACTTAGACAAGTGTATATATATATATATACATACATGAACTACTAGAAACTATGTAACTACAATTTTACTGCATAAGATTATAAATAAATATTGAGACATTGTATAACATTTTGATACAACATTATAATTACAGTTTTTCCTTAGCCATTCCCTAAACCAAATCTTCTGTCTCTCTCAAATATCTCCAGGAACGCCCTATTTAGGAAAGACATTTTTCTATCCTTCAAAACCTCAGAGAACTGTCTGTTCTTCTGTCCACATTCCATGACGTCACTGTGAGCCGGTCGTCTCACCTGTCTCTGTTCATCAGTTTCAGCCATTTTCCTTTTTAGAGAATCACAGTTCTGACTGAGAAATAACTCATTCTGTGAAGAGATTGATTTTTCAATCATTTTATATGGCTTATAACATATATGAAATCTTCTGCGTATTTGATAGAGTTCACTATGGGGATGACTCAGTCTAGGAGAGTTTGATATTGGCTTTTGGTAAGATTTTACCTTTTCTGGTTTTATAAAATTAACTTGATTTATTTTCTTTGCACGATTCTCATGTTTTCTAACAGAATCCAGCAACTGCACACATTTGAATAGGGATTCTTTTTGTGACGCTATAACTCTAGATACTGGATCTAGGAATTTGAATTTTTGTACAAAAGTTTTTATCATATGTTGTACTTTTCCATTTTTGATAAGAGCTTTGTACAACCGTTCAAATATGGACATGAATGTATATGTACATTCCTTCCTACCAATCCTTAGTTTCTGCAGATCTTCTATGTTGGGAAAATCCTTTGTGACACAATAAATCAAATATCTTAATCTGTCCGAATCATTTTCCCATCCATTAGGAGAGTCATTTTCACAGGGCATTAAATGTAAACGTCTGGACAATGTCACAGGAATCCATATTTTAAATAATTGATTCCTCTCCTCATTGGATAAATCAAACTTATCAGAGAAGCTCTCAAATATCTCTGAATTTCTACAGGCATGGATTTTGACATCAGATTTTGGCATGATTTTGTATAGTTTTAGTAAATTTTTCCTCATTTTAATTTGTAGTTGAGCCTGGGTAATTCCTGAATTCTCTGATATTTTTAGTGGCTCTTGTACGTCCGTTCCTCCTACGTCACTCACGTCTCCTCCCACATCACCTAATATGTCGGTTTCTCGTATGTCAGTCATGTCTCCTCCCATGTCAGGTTTCTGTATGTCCGTCTCTTGGTCAGACCCAAGGTCACCTTCAGTTACAGACACGTGTCTTACTTCTTGTTCATTTTCAACATTACAGTCAGAATCATTGTCACTATCTGACACTATTTCTACACAATTTTCCTGCTTAGAACTTTCAAGTACAAAATTATGAAATACTTGTACAAGATGTAGAATATTCCGCAATTTGTGTTTCTCTCTATTTACCAATTTAGAAGTTAACTGTAAATTCTGCAATTCACATTCTTTGTATAAACTGAGCCACAAAACTTCTATGTCATCTCCTACATTAACTTTGAAATTAATATTACTTTGTTTAGCAAAAGAAGAAATTATATCCATATTTTGCTTACCTTAAGATTCCTTAACTTTTCTTTATCAGCACGTCCTGTCTTCAGTTCGTCTGATTCTGTTCCTTGTTAGTACCTCTGCTTCCCGTTAGTCCTCAGTCTGTAGGCTTCTTTCTGCTTCTCGTGACAAATTAGTGAATTTACTGACACGTGAACAACAGCTGTTCAGCTCGTCCGGACTTCCCCCCGTGTTCACGGAAGAAATTCACTTACTTAATTAAAAAAAACGAAAAACAGGACTGGCTGGCTCACCATTGTAAAATAATACTCTTTTCTGTATTATTTTTCCTACTGAGGACTTCGCAAAGTATCAATATCACGATATTCTTATAAAAAAATGTATCGATTTATTCTTGGATTGTCCATTAAAAAGAATCAGATTGCAGCAGGTACATACAATAATTAGTTATAAAGTAATTGTCCATTTGTCCATAATTAGCTTAATTGTTGAGATTCACCCATCTTTCCTTGGATCCTGGCTGGTAAATCATGTCTTTGTCCAGCACGTGTCCAGGCCTACATGTCAGATACTTCTCAGCATGAAGATTCTTCTTCTGTGTCTTGTGGGATGGGCAGAGCAAGAGAGCCCCCCCTTTCTGTACCATGGTCTTTTATAGCCAGTCGTATGGCACACCTGTTCTACATATGGTAGTGAACCAAAAATACACACACAAATAGCGCATGTCAAGTAGACACGATGGCTGAGGCATAGAACTCAGATTTAAGAAAAATGATTATCGATTATTAATTAACATTCCAAATGAATTTCCATAATTAACCATTTAACACCCTTCACCATCTTTACCCCCTCTCTCCAACCCCTTCCCCACTCCCACCTCTGCCGCCGAGCTTTGATCAGTATTTGATCGCCGATCAGTAGCTGATCTTTCTATTTTTGGCAGTTTCTTTGTGCGTCCTACAGTCGCTGAGCGCTGATCAGTGACACACATCACTGATCAGAGTTCGTGCTCGCTTTTGGCCAGGACTTTTTTTCCTGTTCATTTACTCTCCTCCCCCCCTTTGTACCACCTCCATGCGTGTGTCCTGCAGCCAGTGAGCCACTGATCGGTGATGCACATCACTGATCATCATCTGTGCTTGCTTTTGGCCAGGACTTTTTTTTTCCCTGTTCATTTTTTCCCCCATTTTGCACCACATCCGTGCGTGCCTCCTACAACTTACAGGCTTCCACTGAAGGAAAACTCACCACCTCTCATGGCAGCCTGTTCTACTCGTTAATCACCCTCATTGTTGAAACGTTTTTTCTAAAATGTAATCTGTACCGTCTCCCATTCTGTTTCATCCGATTGCTTGTAGCCTTTCTTTGTGCAAATGAGAATGTAGCTGAGCCCTCTACAGTGTGATAGGCCTTGAGATATTTGTAAACAGCTATTAAGTCTCCTCTTAGTCTTCTTTTTTGCAAGCTAAACATTCCCAAATCCTCTAACCGTTCCTCATACCATTCCTCATAGTGAGGGAGAGGATGCCACCTTCCTTTATTCTCCCCCTCCTATTCCTCAAGAGATACCGAACTGCCATACAAACTCCCCATGACCGCAAATGAGCCACCGCCCACCGTTAGTGACCCCCTACGAACTTCACCCCCGAAGATTACAAAATACAGATTCCTGATTTTGTGGTGCAATTAGGAATTGAATTTGACGCTACCAGCCTCACAGAAATCAACTTTTTCAAAGTCTTTTTCTCTGAGGATTTTGTAAACCTCGTGGTGCCCCAGACAAATTTATATGCCCAAAATTTTTGGCCCAAAACCCCACTTCATCATTTTCTAACTGGACTCCCATAAATGCAGTAGAAATGATGGGGCATTGTTCTTCATATGAGGATTGTGTAGAACCCAGAACTTCGGCAATATTGGAGTGTTGATGTTTCACATGGCTATGACTTGTAAACGCTTTGAGCCCATCCACAAATTTTTGCATTACAACTAGTGATGAGCGAGTATGTTCTGTTAACCTTTTTGGCGAGTATGCTCGGTGTTATGTTTGAATTACTCCCGTGTGCATGATTTGCGACTGTTTGACAACTTTAATACATGTGAGGAATGTGTAAGAAATAGACATTCCTTACATGTACTAAAGCTGTCAAACAGTCGCAAATCATGCACACGGGAGTGATTCAAACATAACACCGAGCAGCTGTAACTACTCGGTGCTCGGCCCGAGCATACTCGCCGAAAGGGTTAACAGAACATACTCGCTCATCACTAATTACAGCGATTATGCACAGCGTCCACCCCGAGATGACCCCAACTTTGACCGACTTTTCAAAGTTCAGCCGGTCATTGATCACTTCAGCAATAAGTTTGCTGAAGTTTACATTCCCCAAAGTGACATCTGTGTGGATGAGTTCATAATACTGAAATGTAGGGGAGGCTCAAATTCCAGCAATACCTACCCAGTAAGAGGGCCAGGTACGGAATTAAACTCTACAAGCTGTGTGAGAGTACCTCAGGGTTCACCCACAGATGTAGGGTTTATGAAGGGAAGGACACCTGGATTCAATCCTCTGAATGCCCCCCTGTCCTGGGAATGGGTAGGAGAATTGTGTGGGCTTTGGTTCATCCACTGCGGGATCAAAGTTATCACCTCTACATAGATAACTTTTATACCAGCATCCCTCTCTTCATATTCCTGTCTGCCAGAGCTACCGCAGTATTTGGTACTTTCCGCAAAATTCAGAGAGGACTCCCTAAGTCACTAATTGGGCAGCTGCTCAGAAAAGGTGAGAGCAGAGCCCACAGTAACGACAACATGCTGGTGGGATATCCTTTTCTTGACCACCGTACATGGTGATGGCTGCACCCCCACAGCTGTACAAGGTACTTATACACAGGTCCGCAAACCAGACTGTGTACTGAACAATAAAAATGTGGGGGAAGTTGATCTGTAAGACTATTTTAACAATTCTGTCACCTGCATGCCCATAGTAATAGGTTTAAAATATCCCAGGGGGTGACAGATTCCCTTCAAGAAAGGCTGTATAATGCTATATGTTTTATTTCTTTATTTTACTAATTTATATAGCGCCATTAATTCCACAGCACTTTACAGACATTATGGGCACTGTCCCCATTGGGGCTCACAATCTAGATTCCCTATCAGTATGTCCTTGGAGTGTGGGAGGAAACTGGTGCTCACAATGCATCTAGATAGGTGCCTTGGGGTGTCTAGTTTCCAAAATGGGGTCACTTGTGGGGGAGCTCCAATGTTTTGGCACACAGGGGCTTTCCAAACGCAACATGGTGTCCGCTAACAATTTGAGACGATTTTCCATTCAATTTGTTAGCGGATACCATGTTGCATTTGGAGAGTCCCTGTGTGCCCAAACATTGGAGCTCCCCCACAAGTGACCCCATTTTGGAAACTAGAACCCCCAAGGCACCTATCTAGATTCATAATGAGCACTTGGAACCCCTAGGTGCTTCACAAATTGATTCGTAAAAATGAAAAAGTGAAAAAAAAAAACACTTTTTCATTTTTACGAATCAATTTGTGAAGCACCTGGGGGTTCCAAGTGCTCACTATGCATCTAGATAGGTGCCTTGGGGGGTCTAGTTTCCAAAATGGGGTCACTTGTGGGGGAGCTCCAATGTTTGGGCACACAGGGGCTCTCCAAACGCAACATGGCGTCCGCTAATTATTCAAGCAAATTTTACAATCAAAAAGTCAAATGGCGCTCCTTCCCTTCCGATCCCTGCCGTGCGCCCAAACAGTGTTTTTACCCCACATATGGGGTATCTGCGTGCCCAGGGGAAATTGCACAACAAATTTTGGGGTCCATTTTTCTTGTTACCCCTGTGAAAATAAAAAAAATTGTGTCTAAAGTAACATTTTTGTGAAAAAAGTTAAATGTTCATTTTTTTCTTCCACATTCCAAAAATTCCTGTGAAGCACCTGAAGGGTTAATAAAGTTCTTGAATGTGGTTTTGAGCACCTTGAGGGGTGCAGTTTTTAGAATGGTGTCACTTTTTGGTATTTTCTGTCATAAAGACCTCTCAAAGTGACTTCAAATGTGATGTGGTCCCTAAAAAAATGGTTTTGTAAATTTTGTTGGAAAAATGAGAAATCGCTGGTCAAATTTTAACCCTTATAGTTCCCTAACAAAAAAAAATTTTGGTTCCAAAATTGTGCTGATGCAAAGTAGACATGTGGGAAATGTTATTTATTAACTCTTTTGTGTGACATATCTCTCTGATTTAAGGGCATAAAAATTCAAATTTTGAAAATTGCAAAATTTTCAAAATTTTCGCCAAATTTCTGTTTTTTTCACAAATAAACGCAAGTGATATCGAAGAAATTTTACCACAATCATGAAGTACAATATGTCACGAAAAAAAAATCTCAGAATCAGGGGGCTCCGTTGAAGCGTTCCAGAGTAATTACCTCATAAAGTGACAGTGGTCAGAATTGTAAAAATTGTCCTGGTCATTAACGTGCAAACCACCCTCGGGGGTTAAGGGGTTAAAGTTGAGAATTAGACAGCTATTTGACATTGATTCTCACGATAATTACACCAGTTTCATCAGATTTAAGAGACATAATTAATGAGTTTTGCAGTGCGTAATGTGAAAGTGGCTAACAGATCAACTTTTAAGGTGTACTCCCATCTTAGACATTTGTGTCTGTAGAATATGCCATGAATGTCAGATAAATACCATTTTCACATTTGTACTTCACACCTTTTTTCAGAATGGGTGTTCCCTATACTGCTTTTACATCTATTCCGGAACTCCCATGGAAATCAATAATGAGGAGCACGAATATTCATGGCCATCTCTCTATTCATTGGAAATTGGAGTGCATCTATCAGACAGTGATGACATATCCTGTGGATAGGCAATAAACTATTTATGGTACAAATACCCTTTCCCCAGATACAGCATGAAGCCGCACGTAGGTCTCTAGATGCAGCATGAGGCCGCACAGTGCTCCCCAGATACAGCATGAGACCGAACGATGCTCCCTAGAAACAGCAGGAGGCCGCACAGGGCTCCCGAGATACAGCATGAGGCCGCACGGTGCTCCCCAGATACAGCATAAGGCCGGACGGCGCTCCCCAGATACAGCATGAGGCCGCACGGAGCTCCCCAGATACAGCATGAGGCCGCACGGCGCTCCCCAGATACAGCATGAGGATACATGGTGCTCCGCAGATACAGCATGAGGCCGCAAGGAGCTCCCCAGATACAGCAGGAGGCCACACGGCGTTCCCCAGATACAGCATGAGGCTGTACGGCGCTCCCCAGATAAAGCAGGAGGCCGCACGGCGTTCCCCAGATGCAGAATGAGGCTGCACGGTGCTCCCCAGATACAGCATGAGGTCGCATGGCGCTCTGCAGACACAACATGAAGTCGCATGTCGCTCCCCAGATACAGCATGAGGCCGCACGGCGTTCCCCAGATACAGTAGGAGGCCGCACGGCGTACCCCAGATACAGCAGGAGGCTGTACGGCGCTCCCCAGATAAAGCAGGAGGCCGCACGGCGTTCCCCAGATACAGAATGAGGCTGCACGGCGCTCCCCAGATACAGCATGAGGTCGCATGGCGCTCTGCAGACACAACATGAAGTCGCATGTCGCTCCCCAGATACAGCATGAGGCCGCACGGCGTTCCCCAGATACAGCATGAGGCCGCACGGTGCTCCCCAGATACAGCATAAGGCCGGACGGCGCTCCCCAGATACAGCATGAGGCCGCACGGAGCTCCCCAGATACAGCATGAGGCCGCACGGCGCTCCCCAGATACAGCATGAGGCTACACGGTGCTCCGCAGATACAGCATGAGGCCGCAAGGAGCTCCCCAGATACAGCAGGAGGCCGCACGGCGTTCCCCAGATACAGCATGAGGCTGTACGGAGCTCCCCAGATAAAGCAGGAGGCCGCACGGCGTTCCCCAGATACAGTATGAGGCTGCACGGCGCTCCCCAGATACAGCAGGAGGCCGCACGGTGCTCCCCAGATACCGAATGAGGCTGCACGGTGCTCCCCAGATACAGCATGAGGTCGCATGGCGCTCTGCAGACACAACATGAAGTCGCATGTCGCTCCCCAGATACAGCATGATGCCGCATGGCGCTCCCCAGATACAGCAGGAGGACTCACAGCGTTCCCCAGATACAGCATGAGGCTGTACGGCGCTCCCCAGATAAATCAGGAGGCCGCTCGGCGTTCCCCAGATACAGAATGAGGCTGCACGGCGCTCCCCAGATACAGCATGAGGTCGCATGGCGCTCTGCAGACACAACATGAAGTCGCATGTCGCTCCCCAGATACAGCATGAGGCCGCACGGTGCTCCCCAGATAAAGCAGGAGGCTGCACGGCGTTCCCCAGATACAGAATGAGGCTGCACGGCGCTCCCCAGATACAGCATGAGGTCGCATGGCGCTCTGCAGACACAACATGAAGTCGTATGTCGCTCCCCAGATACAGCATGAGGCCGCATGGCGCTCTGCAGACACAACATGAAGTCGCATGTCGCTCCCCAGATACAGCATGAGGCCGCACGGCGCTCCCCAGATACAGCAGGAGGCCGCACGGCGTTTCCCAGATACAGCATGAGGCTGTACGGCGCTCCCCAGATAAAGCAGGAGGTCGCATGACGCTCTGCAGACACAACATGAAGTCGCATGTCGCTCCCCAGATACAGCATGAGGCCGCACGGTGCTCCCCAGATACAGCAGGAGGCCGCACGGCGTTCCCCAGATACAGCATGAGGCTGTACGGCGCTCCCCAGATAAAGCAGGAGGCTGCACGGCGTTCCCCAGATACAGTATGAGGCTGCACGGCGCTCCCCAGATACAGCAGGAGGCCGCACGGCGTTCCCCAGATACAGTATGAGACTGCACGGCGCTCCCCAGATACAGCAGGAGGCCGCACAGTGCTCTCCAGATACAGAATGAGGCTGCACGGCGCTCCCCAGATACAGCATGAGGTCGCATGGCGCTCTGCAGACATAACATGAAGTCGCATGTCGCTCCCCAGATGCAGCATGAGGCCGCACGGCGCTCCCCAGATACAGCAGGAGGCCGCACATAGCACCCTATATACAATATGTACACAGACAGTCACGCACACACACGGTCATTCACATGCAGATACGCACAAGCACTCACGTATACACATGCAGACTTGCACGTATAAGGGTCGCAGAAATGTGCACACACACAAACATATGCAGACATATGCAAAGCACAAAAAGAACAAAAAACGATCACAGGCCACAATATATATTAATGAAATTAATCTTTATTTATTAAAAAAAAATAACAAGCCTACAACCTGCAGTAACCACCGCTCCACCATACTGCTGCACGACCAGCTCTACCCTCACCTACTGTTTCCTCACCCATTCGTCGTAGATTGTGAGCCCTCGCGGGCAGGATCCTCTCTCCTCCTGTACCAGTCGCTAACTTGTTTTGTTAAAATTATTGTGTTTTTGCTATGTATACCCCATTTCACATGTAAAGAGCCATGGAATAAATGGCGCTATAATAATAATAAATAATAATAAAAATAATAAACAGGCAATGGAAGAAAATGTGCACAGTGCAAATGGCTATGTGAATAAAGGACGCGCAGCCGTGGAGACATAATTCTTGGTAAAATCAATATAACAATACATACATATTGTTTGCCTCCTCCATATCAAGAAATCATAAGCATGCTAATACACAATAATGCATCCTACAGTCGCCGAGTGCTCATCAGTGACACACATCACTGATCAGCGTCCTTGCTCACTTTTGGCCTGGACTTTTCTTCCTGTTCATTTTCTCTCCTTCCCCCCTTTGCACCACCTCCATGCGTGTGTCCTGCAGCCAGTGAACCACTGATCAGTGACGCACATCACTGATCAGCGTCCTTGCTCACTTTTGGCCTGGACTTTTTTTCCTGTTCATTTTCTCTCCTTCCCCCCTTTGCACCACCTCCATGCGTGTGTCCTGCAGCCAGTGAACCACTGATCAGTGACGCACATCACTGATCAGCGTCTGTGCTCACTTTTGGCCAGGACTTTTTTTCCCTGTCCATTTTTTTTCCCTGTTTTGCACCACATCCATGCGTGCGTCCTCACTGTCAAAAAGTTTTTTTTAATATCTAATCTGTAACTTCTCCCATTCAGTTTCATCCCATTGCTTCTAGTCTTTCTTTGTGCAAATGAGAATATACCTGATCCCTCTACAATGTGAGAGGCCTTGAGATTTTCGTAGACAGCTAGTAAGTCTCCTCTCAGTTATCTCTTTTGCAAGCTAAACATTCCTAAATCCTCTAACAGTTCCTCATACCATTTCCTATAGTGAGGGAGAGGATGCCACCTTCCTTCCTTTTCCACCCTCCTATAACTCAAGTGATACCGAACTGCCACGCAGACTCCCCAGGACAGCAAATGAGCCAGCGCCCACTGTCAGTGACCCCTTATAAACCTCACCCCTGAAGATTACGAAACATAAATTCCTGATTTTGTGGCGCAATCGGGAATCCAATTTGACACTACCAGCCTCACAGAAATCAACTTTTTCAAAGTCTTTTTCTCTGAGAATTTTGTAAACCTCATGGTGCCCCAGACAAATTTATATGGCCCAAAACCCCACTTCATCATTTTCTAACTGGACTCCCATAGATGCAGTAGAAATGATGGGGCCTTGTTTTTTACATGGGGATAGTGACGATCCCAGAACTTCAGCAATATTGGAGTGTTGATGTTCCACCTGTGTGACCTGTAAACGCTTTGAGTCCATCCACAAATTTTTGCATTACAACGATAATAATGCACAGCGTCCACCCCGAGATGACCTCAACTTTTACCGACTTTTCAAAGTTCAGCCGGTCATTGATCACTTCAGCAATGAGTTTGCTGAAGTGTACATTCCCCAAAATGACATCTGTGTGGATGAGTCTCTAATACATTTCAAGGGGAGGCTCAAATTCTGGCAATACCTATCTAGGGCAAGGTACGGAATTAAACTCTACAAGCTGTGCGAGAGTACATCAGGGTACACCCACAGATTTAGGGTTTATGAAGGGAAGGACACCCGGATTCAATCCCCTGAATGCCCCCCGTCCTGGGAGTGAGTAGGGAAATTGTGTGGGATTTGGTGCACCCCCTGCTGGTTCAAAGTTATCACTGCTACATAGAAAACTTTTATACCAGCATCCATCTCTTCATATTCCTTTCTGATAGAGCTACCACAGTATTTAGTACTGTCTGAAAAACTCAGAGTGGACTACTAAGGTCACTATTTGGGCAGCTGCTGAGAAAGGGTGAGAGCAGAGCCCAATTTAGCAACAACATGCTGGTGGGATATCCTTTTCTTGTACATGGTGATGGCAGCACCCCCACCACTGTATGAGGTACTTATACACAGGTCCGCAAACCAGACTGTGTACTGGGGTACAATAAAAATATGGGGGGAGTTGATCTGTCTGATCAAGTCCTCAACCTCTACAGTGCCATGCCGAAAGCTAGTTGTGGCCCCTGAATCCCGAGCCTGCGCCCTGCAATAGTGCGATTATACTTACCTTTTCCGCCCTTCAATGGGCATTTGCTTCATAGTTCTTCTGCACAGGCGCCTGCGAGTCACTGCTACTGAAGGGTGGAAAAGGTAAACATAATCGTGCCATTGCAGGCCCACAACTACATGTCACATGGCACTGTGCTGTTGATGGGAGGAAGGTGGTATGCAAATGAACACCAGAGGCAGGAGTTTTCTTCCAGGCACCACCACAGAGTCTGGAAGAACTCATTAACATAAAGGATTAAAAGATGATTTATAAAAAACAAGACAGCAGCTATGAGGCATACAGGTAAGACTATTTTAACAATTCTGTCACTTGTATGCCCATAGTAATAGGTTTAAAACGTCCCAGGGGGTGACAGATTCCCTTCAAGAAAATCTGTATAATGCTATGTGAAAGTTTTCCTGCCTAATTTGAAAATGATTTGTTATGAGTCTAGATCTAGCTGAAGTCATAAAATGCTCTTTTACATTTGAGAATTAGACAGCCATTTGATATTGATTTTCATGAATATTACACCAGTTTCATCAGATTTAAAAGACATAATTAATGAGTTTTGCAGTGTGTAATGTGAAAGCTGCTGACAGATCAACTTTTAAGGAGTATTTCCATCTTAGACATTTGCGTCCACAGAATATACCATGAATGTCTGACAAATGCCATTTTCACATTTGTACTCCACACCTTTTTTCATAATGGGCGTTCCCTATCCTGCTTTTACATCTATTCCGTAACTCCCATGGAAATTAATGAAGAGGACCACAAATATTCATGGCCATCTCTCTTTTTATTGGAAATTGGAGTGCATCTATCAGACAGTGATGACATATCCTGTGGATAGGCAATAACTACTTAAGGTTGAAATACTCTTTTATTAGACTGTTGAGTGTTTAAAGGGGTTTTCTATGAGTTGAAAAATTCTTAACCTGAAAAGTTTTTGTGTTGAAAATAATTTCACTGCATTTTCTCTTGCTTTGATGATTTTTTTCTGGTCCCAAAATCCTGGGCACATGCCACTCATTTGCTTTCACGTTTGTGGTGTTGTTGCCAGTTCAGTTTACTGCAATTACAACTTTACACTGTAAAGGAAAAGATGAAAGGTGTCGGTAGTTCCGCGCTCCTAGGTTAGAACATATTATATAGAATCCAGGACTTGTGTTGTGGATTTATTCTTTTGACAAGCTAAAAACAGACACGTTTCGTGGACGTCCTGTCCACTTCATCAAGTGCATAGCTTAAGAGATGTTAACAGCAGAGAACGTATATACACATGGAAAGTGAAAAAAACTGGCTCCAAGGCACCAGCAACCATTTTCATTTAAAAATTAAACCTTTACATATTCCTTAAAAAAGTGTCTATTAGCGTCATTAAGAGAACAATTTTAAAAAAGTAATGAGAATTGTATAAAATTGAAATAAAAATTGAAACGTCTTCTACATAAGTTCCATGATGTAAAAATAAAATATTTTTTTGTGTATGATGATTCAAACCCGTTATCTCTTGGCACCCTATACCATATAAAGACAACATCCATGGTCAGTACCTCTAGACCGTGGAAGTATCTGATAGTTGGTGGACGTTGTTTAGCTGCCTTTTTAAGAAGGATATAATCATAAGATGGTCCTAACAAGGAAGACATGATTGTAGAAAAATGTATATTTATAGTGAAAAACTGACAAGTGTATGCACATGCATCCAACATTGCCCATATCCCTATCACTGAGTCAATTGGATAGATGATATACAAACTGGACACATTGAAACCACGGGGTTTAAATGAGGTTACACTGCCCAAATCCTGGCAAGCCAGCGGAAGGGTGAGTCTCTGTAATTTGCCCCATCTTGTGTAGTTGTTGAGACTGTTTTATATGTTATTGATTGTTGGTGGTTCAATAAATTATTGCCACACTGTTTACCATCACCCTGTGTTGTCTGAGTAATGTTCTACCAATGGTAAAAGAGAGTGGGCGTTCAGTGGTATGAGCCCTTGTCCATGCAATCTTTCTAAAGACCACTGGGCTAGCGGACAAGAGCACCCACTGACCCCTGTGTTATCACACTGTCCCTGATCTGTGATATGCAGGGACTTTAATGGAGGAGACTACACTTGGGTTACAGAGCAATAGCTGATGATGCTAGCCCTATCCTATGTACAACATGTAATTGATAATGTGGTGCATATTGGGGCAGTGACATTGGTCTGAGAAATCCATATGAAAGATGGCCATAACATCACTGTCATGATGGGAAAGAATCAGCAGCGAGATTATGTGACTCAGATTCCCGCAAAAAAAAAATCGGATTAACTCTTAATTCCCTACTGCTTGTAACATTCACTACAACAGTCCAAAATCAAAATAATAGTGACAGCAGAATGAGCAGAATATAAAGAATACACCGACACAATGAATAGAGTTCATTAATTTTTATTCTTATCTATTATCCAATTTAGTTTTATTTAATCATCCAGTGCCATCTTTAGATTTGCTGCATAAAAAGGATGTGAACCAGAGGAAGGCAAAACAACCCCATGTGTGGGGAAAAATTCCTTCCTGACCCACATACTGGCGATCGGCTAATCCCTGGTTCACTGCAGTGTCAGCTCTGGATGGGGCCCTGTCACACCTTTACATGGAATATTTCATACATATCTAATATATATGTTTGTCTTATTTTTATATTTAGACTATTTAAAGCGTATGTCTAACTAAGGGCGGCTTACACTGGTTGATTATTGAGAATTGGTGCTTCTTTCCTATACTTATTATTACATACTTATGCTTATCCTTTCTTACATAAACTTTTCCTTACTTACCTATGCTCATCCATTTTTATTTTTTTAACTGAATGCTAAATATAGTTATCCTTTTTTAACAGTACTTATCCTTTTTTACCTATACTAATTCTTTCCTATCTATACTTCTCCTTTTTACCTATACTTTTTTAATTACATTTTAAATATGCTTCTCCTTTCTTACCTATATTTTTCCTTTTTTAATTATACTTATCCTTTCTTACTTCTACTTACCTCTAATTATCCTTCATTACATATACTTTCATATACATAACCTTTTTACATATATTTATACTTTTTTACTCATACCTATCCTTGTCTACCAATATTTATCATTACTTACCTATGCTTATCCTTTTTTTATTGATCGAATGTTAAATATACTTATTCTTTTTTACCAGTAATTATCCTTACATATACTTATATTTTCTTACCTAGACTTATCCTTTCCTGCCAATATTTTTATCTTAACTAGACTGATCTTTTTTTCCTATAATTATCTTTTCTTACCTATATTTAGCTACACTTATCCTTTTTACTTCTACTTATCCTTTTTTATGCATACTTATTTTTTGTTACCTATGCTTACCATTTCTTTCCTGTATTTATCTATACTTATCATTTTTCCTATATTTACCTATACTTATTCTTTCCTACCTATATTTACTTATAATTATCCTTTTTTGCCCTTTCTTACCTGTACTTATCATTTTTACTTATACTTATCCTCTCTTACCTATATTTACCTATTCTTATATTTTCTTACCAATACTTACATATAGTTATTCTTTCTTACCTATATTTATCTTTTTTTCCTATACTTATCCTCTTGTACCTACACTTATCCTTACTTATCTATTCTTATATTTACCTATACTTTTTTACCTATACTTATCTTTTCTTATCTTTTCTTACTTATACTTATTCTTTCTTACGTATTTTTATCTATATTTATCACTTATAGTTATCGATGGGGAGGTCCCTGATGATGTTGGACATCCGATCTTCTTCTCTTCTCTGCATGATCTTCTGGAAGCTCAGGTATGCAGCTTGCTCTGATATTATTGAGCAGGTGTCTTGTTGAGGGTTTTCTAGTTGACAAATGAAAACCCTCTGAACACGGCCTGGTCCTCTGGTGTTATAGATAATGTAGCCTCTGCCGCTTGGATCTTGTCAAGCTTAAAAGCACGGAACTTTGGTTTAGGCTTAGTTGGCTATAGAAAAGATGCAGAAAAAGTCATGGTGAAAATTGGTGACTAATTAAAATAGTCTTGACTTGAAGTATAGAAAAAAAATTGCTCAATATTAAGGAACGTTTTGAAATGTAAATGTAATATTGTAGAGACAAAACCATCACAACAAGCATTGCAGCTCAAGTTTAGTCACTTCAGTGCGATGTATCCATTTACTTCCAGTTATTTGGGTATTTTGCTTGTCTTTGGTTTTTCTCTGTCTAGTGGCCTTATGTGAACATGCATTTACATTTTGCATGCACATTAATTTACGCTTCAGTTCAGATTCCCAGGTTTTTTCTTTGTAGTTTAGTGTGCTTTAGTGCATATAAAGGTGTGGCCGCCCTTTGTCTGAGCTGAAAGCTTCATTCTGCCTCTCAGGTCTATGTTTCTACTAGGGGTTCAGTCTCTCTGCCCTTATCCATATGTATGTCACTTGACAAATGGTAAGGTTTTAATATTAGAGTTAGGACTGTCCCATAAGGGTTACTGTGACATGTTGGGATGGCTTTTACATTATTTTGATCAAAATTATGTTAACTAAATACCCTTTATTATTTATCATTATTTTTGCATTGTGTGATTTATCCATTTACTTCCAGTTATTTGGGTATTTTGCTTGTCTTTGGTTTTTCTCTGTCTAGTGGCCTTATGTGAACATGCATTTACATTTTGCATGCACATCAATTTACGTTTCAGTTCAGACTCCCAGGTTTTTTCTTTGTATTTTAGTTTGCTTTAGTGCATATAAGGGTGTGGCTGCCCTTTGTCTGAGCTGAAAGGTTCATTCTGCCTCTCAGGTCTATGTTTCTACTAGGGGTTCAGTCTCTCTGCCCTTATCCATATGCATGTCACTTGACAAATGTTAAGGTTTTAATATTAGAGTTAGGACTGTCCCATAAGGGTTACCGTGACATGGTAGGATGGCTTTTACATTACTTTGATCAAAATTATGTTAACTAAATACCCTTTATTATTTATCATTATTTTTGCACTGTGCAATTTATCCATTTACTTCCAGTTATTTGGGTATTTTGCTTGTCTTTGGCTTATCTCTGTAAATGTAATATTGTAGAGACAAAACCAGCACAAGCATTGCAGCTCAAGTTTAGTCACTTCAGTGAGCTGCAGTGCCACTAATTATCTCTATGGCCAATCATACTCCTGTCTCATCATATATAGGATGCAGAATTATGTGCAGGTAATAGGCAATAGCTTAAGTATGGTTAGAATGAGAAGTTTTTAAATAAGTACAATCTGTACTTATATCACTTCAACGCTGAACACTTTGATCTGTTAACAGACTCTTCCAAATTGGGACAGCTCCATCAGTTCTGTTTTTTGACAAAATTGGTTCATATTTGTTGTTTTATTTTTCTTCTGGTCAAAATCAGCAGTGGAGACTATAAAAAGGAGAATTATTGTTGATAAATGCAAACTAATTTTCTTTAGATTCACTTCCATGTCTGCCTGAAAAATGATCAAAACATTGTGGTCCTTATGGAGAACTCATTTCAATTTTTTTTAGCCAAGGATCTTCTCTTTCTCCAGCTACAGATGCCTATGCAATTCTTTTGCCAGATTAAATGACTTGCACCTGACAGAACATATAACTAGTTAATTATTTGCGTATAGCCTGCAAGAGTCTGAAAGAAGTGCAATACTATAGACTAGACATGCACCATTAATAAATTACATTTTCCAGCCCGATCATTTATAATAGTAATGTAAACATTAACGTAGTCCAAATTATTTTCCAACCCTGATATTAACCCCTTTACAATCCAAGGTGGTTTGCACGTTAATGACCAGGCCAATTTTTACAATTCTGACCACTGTCACTTTATGAGGTAATTACTCTGGAACGCTTCAACGGATCCCCCTGATTATGAGAATGTTTTTTCGTGACATATTGTACTTCATGTTTGTGGTAAAATTTCTTCAATATCACTTGCGTTTATTTGTGAAAAAAATGGAAATTTAGCGAAAATTTTGCAATTTTCAAAATTTGAATTTTTATGCCCTTAAATCAGAGAGATGTCACACAAAATAGTTAATAAATAACATTTCCCACATGCATACTTTACATCAGCACAATTTTGGAACCAACATTTTTTTTATTGGGGAGCTATAAGGGTTAAAAGTTGACCAGTGATTTCTCATTTTTCCAATAAAATTTACAAAACCATTTTTTTAGGGACCACATCATATTTAAAGTCACTTTGAGGGGTCTTTATGACAGAAAATACCCAAAAGTGACACCATTCTAAAAACTGCACCCCTCAAGGTGCTCAAAACAACATTCAAGAACTTTATTAACCCTTCAGGTGCTTCACAGGAATTTTTGGAATGTGGAAGAAAAAAATTAACATTTAACTTATTTTACAAAAATGTTACTTTAGACCCATTTTTTTTTTCTTTTTGCAGGGGTAACAGGAAAAAATGGACCCCAAAATTTGTTGTGCAATTTCTCCTGAGTAAGCAGATACCCCATATGTGAGGAAAAACCACTGTTTGGGCGCACGGCAGGGTTCGGAGAACTTATCTAGATGTGTGGTGAGCACCTTGAACCCCCAGGTGCTTCACAGAAGTTTATAACATTGAGCCGTAAAAATAAAATTTTCACATTTTTCCCACAAAAATGTTTTTCAGCCCCCAATTTTGCATTTTCATAAGGGCAACAGGAGAAATTGCACCATGCAGTTTGTTGTGCAATTTCTCCTGAGTAAGCAGATACCCCATATGTGGGGGAAAACCACTGTTTGGGTGCACAGCAGGGTTCGGAAGGGATGGAGCGCCATTTGACTTTTTGAATGTAAAATTTGCTTGAATAATTAGCGGACGCCATGTTGCATTTGGGGAGCCCCTGATGTGCCTAAACAGTGGAAACCCCCCACAAGTGACACCATTTTGGAAACTAGACCCCTCAGGGAACTTATCTAGATGTGTGGTGAGCACTTTGAACCCCCAAGTCCTTTACAGAAGTTTATAAGATGGAGCCGTGAAAATAAAAAAATCAAACTTTTTCCACAAAAATGATGTTTTAGCCCCAATTTTTTTATTTTCACAAGGGTAAGAGGAGAAAATGGACCCCAAAAACGTTTGTGCAATTTCTCCTGAGTACGCCAATACCCCATATGTGGTGGAAAATACAGTGTTTGGGCGCACGGCAGAGTTCAGAAGGGAAGGAGCACTGTTTGACTTTTTGAACGCAAAATCGGCTGGAATCGAGAGCGGACGCCATGTCGCGTTTGGAGAGCCCCTGATGTGCCTAAATAGTTGAAACCCCCCACAAGTGACCCCATTTTGGAAACTACACCCCTCAAGGATTTTATCAAGGGGTATAGTGAACATTTTGAGCCAAGAGATACGACACAGAATTTGATGACATTAGGTCATCATATTGAATAAGTTGTCACTAGTCTTGAGCGCAAGTGCTCGCTACTTGAGTTTGCATCGGGTACTCAGGTATGCACCATGTATCATGGGTGCTCAAGTGACATGCTCGAGTCCCCGTCCTGTATGTTTCATGGTTATTAGACACCCCAAAAAAACATACGGGGATTGCTCATGCATGGCAGGCAATCCCCGCGAGTTTTTTTTGGCCGCGAAGCATATGGAGCGGAGACTCAAGCACTCGCGATACTCAATGCATACCCGAGCACCTGATGCAAACTCAAGTAGCGAGCACTTGCGTTCAACACTAGTTGCCATATCGTCATCTTTTTTTTTTTTTTTTTTACTTTTGAGAAAAAAAACATCCCTAACCCTACCCTAGCCCAGCCCTGACCCCAACCCTAACATTAGCACAACCCTAACCCCAACCCCAGCCCTAGCGTTTATTTTTTACGCCGTTCCTAGTGCGGTATAAGTGATTAGACGACCTTATTCTTTGGGTTGGTTCGACTACAGAGATACCAGAATGATATCGGGTTTTTATGATTGACAGCTGTCACACACTAAAAGACTCATATTTTGTAAAATCTAGTTTTTGCATATTTTGAGAGCTATAATTTTTCTATATTTTGGCCGAAAGAGTTATGCGATGGCTTGTTTTTTGCGGGATGAGTTGACGTTTTTATTGGTGCCATTTTCAGGCATGTGATATTTTTTGATCGCTTTCTATTCCTGCTTTTGGGAGGCAGAATAAACAAAAACCAACAATTCAGGAATTGTTTTTTTTTTTTACATTTTTTATTCTACTCCGCGAGTGGTAAAATTGATAAGGTAGCTTTATTCTTCTGGTCAGTACGTTTACAGTGGTACCACATTTATACAGTTTTTCTATGTTTTGGCGCTTTTACACAATAAAAGCTATTTTATAGAAAAAATTGTTTTTTTGCATCGCTTTATTCTGAGAGCTATAACTTTTTGATTTTTCAGATGATGGAGCTGTATTGCGGCTTGTTTTTTGCAGGACAAGATGACGTTTTCAGTGGTACCATTTTTATTTATATTCGTCTTTTTGATTACGTGTTATTCCATTTTTTGTTTGGCGGTATGATGATAAAGCATTATTTTTTGCTTCGTTTTTTATTTCTTTTTTTTACCATGTTCACTGAAGGGGTTAACTAGTGGGACAATTTTATAGGTCAAGATGTTCTGGACGCGGCCATACCAAATATGTGTACTATTGTTTTGTTTGTTTTTTTTCATAATAATATTTATTGATGGGTACATTATATTTTTATTTTTGGTGGATTATTTTTTTAATTTTGTTTAATATTTTTACAATTTTTTTTTAAATTATTTTCACTTTCTGAGAGTTTTTTTAGTTTTTTACTTTGTCCCAGTCTGGGACTTTTACTTTTTTTATTCTGATCGCCTGCATAGCATAGGGATGGAGCACCATCCCTGTGCTATGCAGGCAGTCAGTGCTGCACAGAGAGAAGATTGTTTGGTCATGCACTGTGCATGACCAAAAAATCTTCCTGCTGTCTGGTGACCCGGATGTTGTCATGAAGACATCGGGTCGTCATGGCAACACCCGGGAAGCCATGGCAGACAGCACTGGAGGCCGGAAGAGGAGGTGAGTATTGCGATCACCTCCCCTTAGCCACCGCAATGCTGCGATTGACTTCGGGACCGCTCCCTGCACATAGTATCGGGTGTCAGCTGTAACAATCAGCTGACACCCGGCGGCGATCGCGCCCGCGCAGCCTGTGTGCGCACGCGATCGCGATGACGTACTAATACGGGTCAGGCTCTTAAGTCCCAGGGCACAGATGCGTATTAGTACGTCATGGGATTTAAAGGGGTTAAACATAATGTATCACAGAGCCAAAAGCGTAGAAGATTGTGGGAGAGTATCTTATTCAGATCCATGTGACAATTCTGTACATATACTTACTACATGGATGTATGGTGGGGCCATCCTAAGGGCTTCCACTGAGACCAGGGTCGGTCTGGCCTGGCGGGAAATCGGGAAATTTCCCGGTGGGCCCCGATATTAGAGTGAGAAAATTGGTGGCGGGGGCCCTTTAAAAACGCGGCTGAATCAAATGTAGTGTCGCGCGCACGGCACATTCATTGGTGACAGCGGGCCTGCAGTGACGTGCATGCAGCATACTTACCACGTGAGTCTCTGACACTGAGAGGACGGATTCTTTCTGGGAGGTGACACGCACCGCGCTCTGCTTTCCCGCTGGCTGGCAGACTGTGGTGTCAGGTGACACTGACGCCGCTCTCTTCTGGCCTCTGATACGCGCGCCCGCGCTCTGCAGTGCTCTCTCTCTGCTCCAGGGCCGGCCTCTGAGACGCCGGCGCCACCGAAGCCGACGTCTCGCTCTGCTCTCCCTGCTCCCGGGCTTCTGATACGTCCTATCCCGGCTCCATATCTGCCCTGGCCTGCTCCCCTGTAGTAATACTGGCTCCCGGGTGGTGGCACCGCCCCCTTCTCTCCTGCTCTGACTCTGGTTTTTTTTATACCGGTTCCGGGGCTGGATATGTGGACGGTGACCTGCAGCACTCTACAGTTCAACTCTCCAACCAGGCCTGGCCTGGAATTGGAAACAAGACTGCAGGCCTACAGCTGTCACTGCTTCAATTTCATATCAAGAGCACCGTGCCAAATATTCAATAACGTTTTATGGGTGAGTCATATGCCTGTGTGTGTGTTACTTTGTATATGCCTGCTGGTGCGTGTATATGCCTGCAGTTCATGTGTGTATATGCCTGCGTGTGTGTGTACAGTGTGTGTGAAAATGCCTGTGTGTGTACAGTGTGTGTGTATATACCTGCGAAGCGTGTGTATATATGCTTGCGTGTGTGTGTGTATATGCCTGCCTGTGTGTATATGCATGTGTGTACAGTTTGTGTATATGGCTGTGTGTGTACAGTGTGTGTGTATATGCCTGCCTGCATGTGCGTGTATATGCCTGCATGCATGTGTGTGTGTGTGTGTATTTGAGTGCCTGCATGTCTACATGTGTATATGTGTCTTCACACATGTATGCATGCTTCCCTGCGTGTCTGAATTTTTGTATGTGATTGGTTGAGTGTGTCTGAGCATGACTGCGTGTGCATTTCTGTGAGTGCTTGCCTGCGTGTGTACGTGTCCCCATTTCTGTGAGTATGTGTATCTGCGTGTGTATATTAGGGCTCTTTCACATGTCCTGATATTTACGGGACTGGAGATATCCGTGTCCACCTGTGTGTCATCCGTGTGACACATACCAGCGCTTGGGAATCAATGTACAGTTAGCGCTGTTCCCAAGAGCTGGGTGCTGCCCTCATCATAGATCCCTGCCTGCTGCGATCAGCAGCAGCAGGGTCAATGATGAGAGTAGTAGTCTACTCCCGCCGTGTCCAACTGTAAAAATAGGAATAAAATAAAAACATCCTTATACTCACCTCTCCTAAGTGTCACCCGCTGTAATCCGTGCGAGCACTCACGCCGAGGAGAACAACTTCTGCAGCGAGCGGACCCCAGAGCTGTGCTCAGTGATTGACAGGGCACCCCTTGTTGAGCGCAGCTCCGGGGCCCGCTCGCTGCAGGAGTCATTCTCCTCGGCGTGAACGCTCGCACGGATTACAGCGGGTGACACTTAGGAGAGGTGAGTATAAGGATTTTTTTTATTTTATTCCTATTTTTACAGTTGGACACGGCGGGAGTAGACTACTACTCTCATCATTGACCCTGCTGTTGCTGATTGCAGCGCCGGCAGGGATCTATGATGAGAGCAGCGTTCAGCACCCGGTGCTTGGGAAGAGCGCTGTCATCAGTGTGTGGGACGTTTTGCGGGAGGTGCAGCAGGTAAAAACATTCATTTGAATGGGTCTACGTGTACCAATGTCTCTGGTACTTGTGGAAACTGTCATCGCATGTACTGACGTGTGAAAGAGCCCTTAGTATGTGTGTGTGTAAGCACGCTTCTGCATGTCTGTGTGGTCTTCCGAAGATTTATTATATTTGGAGAGAGATGGGAGAGAAATTTTAGGAGACAGAATGGGGAGATGTGTGAAATAACTAGGGGAGGTGTGGGAATGGGTGCGGGAACAGAAGGGGGATGTATGAGGAAACAGTACGGAGAGTGGGGGAATAGTGTGAGGAGACAGTATGGAGGGAGAAAAGTGTGAGGTGACACAGCACAGAGACTAGGTAGTGTGGGGGAAGGTATGGAGATGCGGCAGTATGGGGGAAACAGTGTGAGGGCACAGAAAGGGGGGAACAGTATGCTGAGGAGGGGGAGTGTGATGAAGGGGCACAGTATAGAGACTGGGCAGTATAGGGGGGACACAGTGTGAGAGGACAGTGTGAAGAGGGGGCCCAGTATGGTAAGGAGAGGACAGTGTGGAGAGCAGGTACCATAAGAGGGGTAGAGTGTATGTCATGTTTTGTGCAGGGAGCATTGTAAGAGTTAGGTTTATTCAGGGGCTCAGTGTAGATATTTTTATTCAGGAGCATTATAATGACTCTATCTTTAAGGGCATCGTGTGGGAATGAGCTGCAGAAGACCGGAGAAGATGGAAGTCTGCAGAGACGAGCTGTGGATGAGAAAAGTCCTCAAGGGGTCTGGACAAGATGGAGGCGAAAAGAAGGAGAACGACTCTAATCAGAGAAGACGTTCTCAGGTAAGATACCTGGATGTAAATGTTCATTTGTGATCCTGCCTGTGTCTCGCCAGTACTGTGGTTCCTGTATGGTCCGCAGTCTGATGATGACTGATAACTCCCAGTATCTCTATTGTTAATTACATACTGGGAGTTGTAGGTTTATGCGATACAAAGATATATGGGTCTGACCTGATATTACAAATGATGGTGGTTCAGATGATGTATTCATGTACTGATGTGTTTGTGCGCGTCTGTGTGTTTGTGCGCATCTGCGTGTTTGTGCACGTCTGCGTGTTTGTGCGTGTCTGCATGTTTGTATGTGTCTGCGTATCTGGAATAATATGTATTTTTGTAAGATGCGTGTATGTAACTGTGCATTGTGGTGTGTAATAACATTCATATGCTTGAGGCACCTTTACTACATCTATTAGGTCTCTTTCACATGTGTTTGTGCGCGTCTGCATGTTTGTATGTGTTTACGTATCTGGAATAATATGCATTTTTGTAAGATGCGTGTATGTAAGAGTCCATTGTGGTGTGTAGTAACATTCATATGCTTGGGGCACCTTTACTAAATCTATTAGGACTTGCTCACATGTGTTAGGGAATTCCATTTGTCTTTCCATATTTAGGAACAGACAAGTGAAATTTGCTAACCTTGTCATAACTGTCACCATTGGGATGTGCTTGTATGGAGCGGGTTCAGGAGCTGAGCCTGCTCCATACCGGGCAGATGTCGGCTGTGTTACATAGCCGGCGTCTGCCTGTAACAGCAGTGATCAGAGCTCGCCTTGATTGCTGCTGTTTTGAGTATTTAAGTGCCCTTTTTAATCACTGACAGCGGCATTTAGATAGCACAATGGCCGGTGCATGCAGTCTCCTGTTCCCTTCTGCCCCCTGTGACGCAGTTGCAGGTTGCTGTTCGGTTGCCAGTAGTGCTGAGTGAGCGTGGTCGGATAAGAGACATTACAGTCACCGCGAACTACAAAGTGAGCGTGCTGCAATAACGTCCGGCACCTTGATTGTGACACTTCCATGGAGCCCAACCTCAGGCTGAGCTTCATTGAATGACTAACATGGCAGCCGTACCTGGCAACTAGTGGTGAGTGAGTTTGGTCGGATAAGGTGTGATCCCAGCATG
This sequence comes from Phyllobates terribilis, assembly GCF_046119375.1. Classification (NCBI taxonomy): domain Eukaryota; kingdom Metazoa; phylum Chordata; class Amphibia; order Anura; family Dendrobatidae; genus Phyllobates; species Phyllobates terribilis. Next base: position 5,408,258 of record NW_027362863.1, read on the forward strand.
CTCGGGTGTAATCCGAGTATCTTGTAGTGCTCTGCTAATATGCTCGAGTCCCCGGGGTAGCATGTTTTGCGGTGATAGACAGAAGCAACACATGCAGGGATTACCTAAGAAACCGGCAATTCCTGTATGTGTTGCGTCTGTCTACCTCCGTAAAACATGCTACCCCGAGGACTCGAGCATAGTAGCAGAGCACTACAAGATACTTGGATAACACCCGAGCATGCTGGGATCACACCTTATCCAACCACGTTCGCTCAGCACTAGTTGCCAGGTGCTGCTGCCATGTTAGTCATTCAATGAAGCTCAGCCTGAGGTTGGCCTCCATGGAAGATGTCACAATCAAGGTGCCGGACGTTATTGCAGCACCCTCACCGACCCTATGACAGGAAGCGAGTGGCGGCAGGGAGAATAAAATGTAATTTTCTCTGTGTAGCCAATGCTTTTCCAATAAGCCGTCTAACCAGGCTTTACACCCTATTTACCTGCAGATTACCCCTATATCTGCAGATAAATAGCATTTTTCAAGGTGACAAGTTACCATTAAAGGGACTCTGGCAGTACGGAATGACTGTTCGAAGAAAGTCCTGCCGCTTGGTGCTCCACAGCGCGGCCAAACATGTAATTATAGTACATTATAGAAAAACATAACAAGTAATAAAACCGTTTAGGTGGGCTGTAGTGTGGGCCCCTAGAGTCAGTTCCCCTGGTGGGCCCTAGGCACCCCAGTCCGACCCTGACTGAGACCCCATCAATTCTCTGGAAGAAGGGGTGTTCTCGGATGTTACCATTGACTCCTAATCTCTGGACAGGATCTTCCTGGAGGAGCTGTTCAATGATGTCCTTGGCGCCGGAGGATGATTCATCAAAGAGTGAGGGATGGTAGTTACACTCACTGGTAAGCATTTCATTTAAGATGACTCCAAACGAGTACCAGTCTACTCCGGCGTTATACTCCTCCTTGTCCATGATCTGCCATAGAGAAGCATTATTAGTAGTGCTACCTCTTGTATATCACCGTTCTTACATGTCACTCATATTGTTATGTGATTCTATATTAAATGACAGTAAGTCTTACTACTTAATCAAGAGACAAAAAGGATCTTTCATAATTATGCTCCATAAATGAAATTAATAAATGATATGAAAAATCAGAATGAATGTAATATATACGATTGTGACAACGCTCAGCTCAGTGTGCTACCAGCTCAAACTTTAACCCCTTCAAAATTGGGCGATTTTCAGTTTTTCCTCCCTTCTTACAAGAGCCATAACTTTTTTATTTTTCCATCCACATAACCGTATGATGGCTTGTTTATTGCAGGATGAGCAGTAGTTTTGAATGACGCCATTCATTTTATCATGTGATGCACTTGAAAGTGGTAAAAAAATTCCAAGCATGTTAAAATTGCAAAAAAAGTGTAATTTTACAATTTTTGTTTTATTTACCATGTTAACTATATGTTAAATCTGACCTGGCTTTATGATTATCCAGGTGAGTACAATTACGCAGATACCAAACACATGATGACATTTTTATTGATATCATTTTGAGGCAGATACAATGTTTTGATCACCTTTTATTGCATTTTATTACAATGTTGCGGCGGCCAAAAAAACTTAATTCTGGTGTTTTGATTTTTTCTTTACTGATCAGATTAATTTTATATTTTGAGTGATCGGACTTTTACAAACACAGCAATACAGAGATACCAGATATGTGTATTTTTATTTTTTTTTAATTGTTTTATTTTTAATGGGGCAAAAGGGGGGTGATTTGAACTTTTCTGTATTTTTTAGTTTCCTTATATTTTTAAAAACATTTTTTTAACTTTTTTTCCTATATTTATCAGTTCCCTTAGGGGAATTGAAGCTTTGACTGTCTGACTGCTGATGCACAGCTATGTATAGCTAAAATTACAATCTCCTATGAATGCCAGCTAAACGGTGGCCTTCACAGGAGTACTGTCATGACAAGCACGGAGATCTTCAGCGACCCCCGAATGCCATGGTAACCCATCAGCACCCCGTGATCATGTCAGGGGCGCACCGATGGGCATGTAGAAAAACGCGCCCCCCCGCCAGCCATGTTAAATGCCACTGTCAGAGATTGACAGCGAGATCTAACATGTTAATGGCTGCAGGCGGAGTAGTGTTACACCAGCAGCTGTTAAAGATTAAATCAACCATCATCCGCAGGAAAAGATGCGGGCTCGGCGTGCGACCTCGCATCAAAGGCAGGGACATGACATATGACCGACATGTACGCCATATGTCATGAAGGGGTTAAGGAGCGATCTGGGACATAGCTGATAATACTGAGGTGGCGGCTTGTCTTGTATTATATACACAGAGCAGCTTAGTCCGATGTACTTGATATTTCAGATACTTGTTATCTAATAAATGTAATAAGTGCACATAAAATAATAGGTTTTCCTGTATCATTATTGCACATGTTATTGCCACTTTAGGACATCTCTGGTCCGGATAACTCAGCATTACACCTGGTTGGTCATAGTTCACCATCCATGTAGACATGCAGGCTAGGAGGAATAGGAGACGATGCTCCTCCCATTTGGCGATTGTGCGGCTCACAGTAGTGAAGCACTCAGAGGTCACACATTTTTTCCTGTTCTGTGGATGGGTGATATATTGAAAATACTTTCAATGGATTTCTAGTGCTCTAATATTGATAACCAGAACAGGTCATCAATATAAGATTGGTGGGGTCAACGCCCGGCAGTCCCACTGATTAACTGTTATTTCCTCCGCCAGTGGTTGGATATAACCAATAAACAGACATCACAGCACCGGTCACTGGTTAGTGGCGGCTGCTGGTACTACAGATTAGCCCCTATGGAAAGAAACACGGGCTGATCTGCATTTCTTGGCACTGACCACTAAACAGTACAGAGGTGCGATGTTCTGCTCTGTTTCCATCAGGTTGCAGCCAGGGGTAAGAACAGCTGATCAGTGTGATCCGATCCTCAATGATTTTATATTGATGAACTCGCCGAAATAAAGCTCATCAATGTGAAAGTATCCGGAATCCTTCTAAATACAACAGATAAAAGCCTTCTATTCTCCCCTCAGGAGCCGTGTAACCCATGGTCCCAGCGAAAGTGGTGGCTGTCCGCTCTCCGTGCATGTTCTCAAGTGCAAGACCGTAATCCATGATCTTAATGTGGCCGTATCAGTCACCAGGAGGTTCTCGGGCTTCAGGTCTCTGTAAGAAAAAGAAAATGAACCTGAGTAAGTGTTCTTCTTCTATCTGTGGTGAAATGATGATATAGGAGAATAAACCTATTTTCTCTCCCTGCTGTACTTTCCTCTGAGATAACTCCTTTACTATATGCCCTGTACCACCGCAGGGATCACTGTATTCCATGTGACCGCCGCTCATCTGCAGCTTCCTGACAGTGATACCATATAGGACTACTAGACACCAGCTACAGGCATCAGTCTGCAGGTCACCAGGGTGGAGGGACTGACTGCAGCTGAGCTTTAAAGGGGTTTTCCCATCAATTAAAGGTAATTTTAATCAATAGATTATAGAATAATAATAATTTTCACAATTGGATGTGATTAAATAAAATGTTCCTGTGCTTATCAGCAAATGATTATTTCTTTGAAGTAAAACATTGTTTAAAAAAAAAACAGGCTGAGTGTGATCTGACAAAACATCGGATATCACTGGAACCAATATTATTTAATGGGCTCGTGTACTTGTCCGATTTTTTTCCTTGGACCAATTGCAGAATGCCCAAGTTGGATCCAATCAACGGATCACACTCGGCCATGCAAGTCTATGAGTCCATGGAAAACATCGGACTGCACTCGGATGACATCTGAGTGCAGGCCGATTTCCACAGACTGACAGAATGGAAAAGATGGAGACATTTTTTTTTCCATCTTCTCCACATCAGAATAAATTGGATCACACTATGATCAAATTCTTTTCAGAGTTTAATCAAAATGTGATTTGTATAATGGTCTGGATTCTCTTAGATGAGAGAATATACGCTGGTGTGACTCAGCCTCACACTGGCTACATTACCTGTGGATGACGCCCTTAGAATGGAGGAACTGGATCCCACACACTAGTTCGGCGGCATAGAATCTGACAAAGAGAAAATGAATAAGTATCAGATCCCACAGATTGTAAACTTGGGAATTCATATGAGTCAATAGGAGCATTATTCTATATTATTCCCTCTATGTGACTGCCGAATCGTGATGGTGTAAACAGCGCACAATGTCAATATTGCAGTCTCGAGAATGCACGTATGCAAATTACATACTTATGATTAGATGCCGACTATACTCCTGCACGTCTCTCAATTCTCTCCTATTTGAAGAAGCCGGGTGAGACTAGTTGGCATGTGATCACAAGTATGAAAATTGTACCCGTAATCACAGGATCGCCCACCTGAACGGGGTATGCAGGGAAATCTTGACTGTGTGCACGTTGCATACTTTCACAATTTGTCAGTCTGCAGTCACATAGAGAGACTGCTGATTTTTCTTCTGAGACTGGACAACTCCTTAAACACATTACCTGGCACTGGTGATGTCAAGCGGCCCCTTCCTGTGTAGAAGTTGGTAAAAGTCCCCGCAGCTCATGTATTCCATACCAAGAAAAACATTCATCTGTAACATGGAACATTAGCATTTATTATACAGTAAAGACAAATACACATTTCACTACTTGAAGGGGTTTTCCATCCAAGAAAGTTAAAGCATATTGGTAAGATATGTAGTCACTCAATACAAAAGGTGGCCTAACTGCTGTGACCACTAAAATTCTAAACAATGATATCTAATATATAAATACATGTAGAAATTCTTGTTTCAGCCAATGTTTGGTAATTATTTTTCTTTTAATTATAGACATAGGCCCAGATTCATAATTTGAATAGTTTTAATCACTTTCCTTTTTGGTCTTGTGGTATTTGTTGCTGACTTTTGGTGCCAAATTCTTCAAAATGGCGCACACAATTCAAGAATTTGGTACAAAGTAAAAAATGCTCGTTTTCTGCCTTGAAGTGTTTTTTGCAACTTTTTGGCCCCAAAAATCACACATTTTCGAATAGGTCCAAAAATATGGCAAAAAACCTGGCATACTCAAAAAATACGCCAAAGGGGATTGAAATTAAGACTGCGTCATATTTGCAACTTAAAAAAATCACAATTGATGAATCAGGTAAAAACATCTGGAATCACTAAACTCTGCCCACAAAGTGAAAAAAGCAGAAAAGCTGATATAAAATAGACTGCAAAAAAGGCGCAAATAGAGTAATGAATTGAGTGCAAATAAAAAAAAGGCAAAAACACACAAAACCAGACAAAAACCAGACGTAAAGGCAATGATGAATCAAAGCCTTAATCTTATCTCTCTGCTTTGTATAGGGCTGCCATACAGTAACTGTTTTCTGTGTATCCCGCTTCCCAAAAAGTGGAATTAAAGATAGTTATAAAGTGTTGTGTACTCCCAAATAATACCAACGTAAAGCGCAAGCTGTGCAAAAAAACAGCTGTTAACAACAACAATGTTATGAGTCTTGTAAAACACCAACACAAAAAAATGTTTTTGTTTTGTTTTATTTTTTCAGTATGCTAATGTAGCAAAACATAAAAATCATATAAATCTGGTTTCACCATTATCATAAAAGTTATCATATTATGTAAGTGCCATAAAACCCTCAAAATACCAGCAAACTTGCTATTTTTTTCAATCCAACCTATAAAAAATGCAGACACCTTATCCAATACAATGTGCACTCTATAACGGTGCAGTTAAAAATACTACGCTTCATGCAAAATTAAATATAGACCTTCAAAGAACTACGGTGACAGAAGAATAGAAAAGTCACAGCTTTTAGACTGCGGAGATGAAAAAACAACTGAAAATGCTGCTCTCTTACAGCCTCTGCTGCTTCTTTATGGGGATAAAGGGGTTGTTCAGGTTAGGAAAAAATTGCTTTTCTTCCAGAAAAAAAGTGCTTCTGCCCATGAGCTGTGCCTGGTATTTCAGCTCAGCCAAATTCAAGACTATACAGAGCCATTTTGGTCTGAACATTAATACCCCCTCTATATCACCTCTGTAGAGTTTGTCTCTGGCAGAGGTATTGGCCATTGATCAGTGAAGCTTGGTTGCATTCAGTGACATTTCTTAAAGGAGTTTTCCACTCTCATGATGTACCTAGCATTAGAATAGGTCATTAATATCAGATTGGTGGGGTCCGATCAGCTGTTACCATCTCCGCCAAAAGCCGGATGTAAACAGTGTACGGAGCAAACAAGGTTTAGTGGTCGCTCTTGGTACTGCAGGACAGCTCCTATTCAGACGAATAGGTCATCAACATCAAAGTAGTGGCAAGACCTTTCAGCACTAAGCAGTCACAATTCTACCTTGGTCTGGAATCCAAAGTCCGCGTGGACGAGGAAGGGGCTTCCAGATGCCAGCTGAAGAACTCGCCTCTCCACCATCACATCCAGCCTATCACCTCCGGCTAGCAGGGCTCTTTTGCTGATGATCTTAACAGCAAATTCTTGATGGGTTATAGTATCTTCCGCCATCAGGACCTTTCCAAAGCTTCCGAAGCCGAGCACATGGTGGAATAATAATCTCTTCTTGATGGAATGAGAGATTGTGCCGGAGCTGGATGGCCGAACACCACTGCATCCTATCAGGGGAGAAAAATGACAAATATCACAATAAATCTAACATTTACAGGCCATTATTCAGACTGAGGAAATCTTCTGTTCTAAGTAAAGCTTGTATTTCATTTTATGACTTGTGTTAATGGATTTTATTAATACGCAACTTAGTATTCCTGTAAGCAATCTACATAGGTTTGTCTGATAGAGAGAAGTTATAAAATGATTATTTCCATTATACACTTGGCTGTGATGAGGTTGATCAATATGAACATTTAAAGGGTTTTTCCATAATGACACTTATCACTAGCGACAAATCGCATGGATTTTACCGAGACATTCGATTTAGAGTGAATTTATTCTCTGCAAATTCAATTTCCTTTATTAAGCTCTGGGATACTGGGGTATGGGAAGACTCCTAAAGCATAGTAAAGGTAAGATGTAAAAAAAAAAGACCGAAAAAACTAATATTCACCTCACTTCTCACCTTTTCCACTCTCTGACCTTCAAGGTTCTTGGCCCTGCTCCTTACCGCCATTGTGCGCTGAAGGAACCCGGTCATCTTCACACTAGGCCAGGACTTCCGGCCATAACTCGGCCTGGGATGTCCCTGCGCATGCAAAGAAATGTCCTGGGCCTACTAGCAGCTGGAATTCCTGGTCCAGAGTCATGAAGCAAGTGATGATGTTACGACATGTGCCATGACCTTACGACAAGCACTCTAGACCAGGACTTCCAGACACAGGGACTTCCAGGGTCTACTCACAACCTAGCGGGAAGATGTGTCAGTGCACGGTCATGGTAAGTAAAGGAGTTGAGGACCGTACTGGGGACCACGAGCAGCAGAGACATTCGTTTTTTAACCTTTTGTATAGTTCAACAAGATGGTGGCGACCATTTTGCTGAATTCCTACAGAGCAAACTACAAAAAATATGTAAAAGAATACAGATTTTTTGTAAAAGTCAACTTCACTTGAATAAATTCTCCCAACTCTAATTATCACCTATATTATTCTGGGACCCTTATGATCACTAGAACAGGACATCTGCAGGTGACCTGCGTGTGTGTGGTGGGGGGGGGGGGTTGATAGGGTGATGGTGAAACATGCATATTGTTATTTTCAACTCAATATTTATGGGACTGACGGAAACAGCAAAGTGCTACAGTATTCTGCTGGCAACTGTAGATGGGAGATCTGAAAAGATGTTTCACCATTTTGTACCTCTCTGTAGGGCTCTATCAGCAGTTTACTGTTAACAGTGCTAACAAATGCTTTCTGGGAGTTCCCTAAGACTAGGCATATGGACGGGCATGTGGATGGGCATCAGGAAGGATGCTACAACTGTCTCTCCAGAGCAGAGATGTGGTAAAGCACTTACTGCAGAATGCCAAGAGCATTTCAGAGTCACAGAATTCCCAAAAATCGGAAGCATTATACCCCAGATTAAAGCTACATTTTCTCAGTCACAATGCTGCTAAAAACTTTAATTTGTAGACCGACCTGCTGATAGTCTTCTTTTTAGAAAATCACTCTAGCAATTTTTTTTCCATATACAAAGATTACTTGCCATCAGTATTCTAGCTGTTTAACCAGTTTACAACCAGTCTGTTTCCCCCCCATTCCTGTCATACATGCACATTTAAGGGCCCTAAAAAGAATGTTCTCGCTTAGATATTTAAAAGTTTTGCCTTTCTTTTTTGCAATACATGGGGCTTAATTTTCAATGCATTTTGATATAAATTTTTTCTTTGCTTATGACGCGCCCCCAGGGCCGTGGGGTACTCGGCAGCCGGGCCTCTTGTCGCTGCTGGCGGGGGATATCATGGTGGCTGGCCCGGTCCATGACCCACAGCGGTCAGTGCAAAAAGGGGATATAATTGTTAGGGACAGTTCGTGACGCCACCTGTGGTGCCTGGTGAGGATCACCAGCGCTGCAGCAGTCCTCTGAGGCAGGTGCTAGGGCAGCTTGAGATGGAACGGCTCCCCACAGGTGGAGCAGGCCTCAGGGCAGTGAAATGAGAGCGTGGGTTGCGCTGGGCGTTGTAGTGCAGGGATCGGAATGGCGCCGGTGAAAGAAGGGACGGAGGCAGTACAGTGCAGTCATCCAAGATTTTTACTCACAGTTCTTTAGACGGTCCACAGGTGCACTGTACAGGTGCAAGCCTCCCACGTCGCACTGCGTTCACCGGGCAGGGGTTCAGTCCTTCCTCAGGCAGCTTGGGAGTACCTGGCAGAACCCCACTTTCTTGTGTGCCTTTCTAGACCGACTTCACGCTGGGTCTTTCTCCCTCCTGCCCTGAGCTTCCCCACTCTGTATCCTATTCGGGTACTCTGAAGCCCCTCCTGTCCGTCGGAGTTGCACAGACCTGCTTGACCTTACTTGGATTGGAATGGGGGTTTTGACTACTGGCTATAGAAGCCAGAAGCCTCCGGTTTTTCCAGCCGAGGCTTGAAGCTGCACGACTGGGCCAGGGACCGGCCCCCTTCTTGCGGCCTAGATCCTCCTGACACTTGGCAGGTTTGGGGTGTACGGGTGCCGCCTGCACTCGCCGTACCCCCTAGGATCCCTTCTGCAGAATGGAGCTTACTCCCTGCTCCCCTCCTGGGCCTCTGAGACTAGGCCCTGCTTGGGGAGCAGAGCTCTGACTGAGACTCTGCTCCCTGACAGTCGTCCTCTGACTGAACACACTCTCTAAGATGGCTTCTCTATTTATACCTCCTTCTACAAGTGCTTCCTCTAACTACTTCCTCCACCCACACCCACTACTGGTTTCCCCTACCTTTGGTTCCCCCCACTCCAGCCAGGGACAGGGCTCAGCAGAAAACTACATTGCGTCTTGCCCCTCCTGCTGGCCTGGAGCAGTGTAGTGTTGGATGCAGGTGTTTGGGGTTCCGTGCAGCACTCCCTCCTTACCTGAGTGAAGGGAGACACCACACCTCGGGGTGAGGTGCAGTACTGCAGTACCTTTGTGGCAACTGAACCCTAAGGGGTGCCACACTTATATCAGGGGAAAAATGTAACTAAAAATAGGAAATGTGTCTATTTTTCACTTTATTTAAACAAAGGACAAGTAAAACATTTCAAATTGCATTCCCCTTTACATAGAAATGATTTTTAGATATTGAACGTATTTTTCTTTTCAATGGAGGCAGGGCTAGATACAGTGATTCAGACTGGCTGGGTCTCTTTTTTTACTTTTTTCATTATTTATGCTTTTTTTTCTATTTTATTTTTGCTTTTTTCATTTATTGTTTCATATATTTTACACACTCTGCCCCCCTTAAGGCCTTAAAAGACCTTACAACCCAGCAGCTCTTGTTCCTTCCCTACAGCTAGCGATCACATGTTTCCTGGATCTGGCGGAGGCAGCATGGTAATTGCTTCCTAATTTCTTGTTAATCTGTAACACAAGTGCTGGTATAGCACTGTGAATACAGCCAAACAGATGGTAAGTCTGAGCATGCTCGTTACTCGAGATTTACGAGCCTGCTGAAGATACTATGTGTTCACCCGAGATGCTCATCGAAAAGGTTAACAGAACATACTCGCTCATCACTAATGGTAAGTATGGTAATAAGCCATGTATTGCCTTATGTCTGGGAAGTCTGGCTGTGTACAGCACTCCCCCACTCACAGATTCACGATCTTGTACAAGCTGCTTACAATCCACTGACGTTTTAGAACGTCAATGCAGAGTAATGAGTGGACTGTCCAGAAATGTATAATCTATGGGTCATCCAGAAGTACAGTGCAGACCAAAAGTTTGGACACACTTTCTCATTTAAAGATTTTTCTGTATTTTCATGACTTTGAAAATTGTACATTCACACTGAAGGCATCAAAACTATGAATTAACACATGTGGAATTATATACTTAACAAAAAAGTGTGAAACAACTGAAAATATGTCTTATATTCTAGGTTCTTCAAAGTAGCCACCTTTTGCTTTGATGACTGCTTTGCACACTCTTGGCATTCTCTTGATGAGCTTCAAGAAGTAGTCACCGGAAATGGTTTTCACTTCACAGGTGTGCCCTGTCAGGTTTAATAAGTGGGATTTCTTGCCTTATAAATGGGGTTGGGACCATCAGTTTTGTTGTGCAGAAGTCAGGTGGATACACAGCTGATTGTCCTACTGAATAAACTGTTAGAATTTGTATTATGGCAAGAAAAAAGCAGCTAAGTAAAGAAAAACGAGTGGTCATCATTACTTTAAGAAATGAAGGTCAGTCAGTCCGAAAAATTGGGCAAACTTTGAATGTGTCCCCAAGTGCAGTTGCAAAAACCATCAAGCGCTACAAAGAAACTGGCTCACATGAGGACCACCCCAGGAAAGGAAGACCAAGAGTCACCTCTGCTTCTGAGGATAAGTTTATCCGAGTCACTAGCCTCAGAAATCGCAGGTTAACAGCAGTTCAGATTAGAGACCAGGTCAATGCCACACAGAGTTCTAGCAGCAGACACATCTCTACAACAACTGTTAAGAGGAGACTTTGTGCAGCAGGCCTTCATGGTAAAATAGCTGCTAGGAAACCACTGCTAAGGACAGGCAACAAGCCGAAGAGACTTGTTTGGGCTAAAGAACACAAGCAATGGACATTAGACCAGTGGAAATCTGTGCTTTGGTCTGATGAGTCCAAATTTGAGATCTTTGGTTCCAACCACCATATCTTTGTGCGATGCAGAAAAGGTGAACGTATGGACTCTACATGCCTGGTTCCCACCGTGAAGCATGGAGGAGGAGGTGTGATGGTGTGGGGGTTCTTTGCTGGTGACACTGTTGGGGATTTAAAAATTGAAGGCATACTGAACCAGCATGGCTACCGCAGCATCTTGCAGCAGCATGCTATTCCATCCGGTTTGCGTTTAGTTGGACCATCATTTATTTTTCAACAGGACAATGACCCCAAACACACCTCCAGGCTGTGTAAGGGCTATTTGACCAAGAAGGAGAGTGATGGGATCCTACGCCAGATGACCTGGCCTCCACAGTCACCAGACCTGAACCCAATCGAGATGGTTTGGGGTGAGCTGGACCGCAGAGTGAAAGCAAAAGGGCCAACAAGTGCTAAGCATCCCTGGGAACTCCTTCAAGATTGTTGGAAGACCATTTCCAGTGACTACCTCTTGAAGCTCATCAAGAGAATGCCAAGAGTGTGCAAAGCAGTCATCAAAGCAAAAGGTGGCTACTTTGAAGAACCTAGAATATAAGACATATTTTCAGTTTTTTCACACTTTTTTGTTAAGTATATAATTCCACATGTGTTAATTCATAGTTTTGATGCCTTCAGTGTGAATGTACAATTTTCATAGTCATGAAAATACAGAAAAATCTTTAAATGAGAAGGTGTGTCCAAACTTTTGGTCTGTACTGTATATTTCATCACACCTCAGTTACATCTACACATCCCCCTTCAATATAGGGAAATGGGTCATGTGATCTCCAGCCTGACAACTATTCCAGTACATGCACTAATGTGTTGACAGGAAGTCAGTCTCTGACGTCATGTGATCTGTACGATGACCTCATTACCTATCAAATCCCTCCTGGTGGCTCAGACTCTTCCCCGCATACCGAGCTTCAGCTTCTTTGTCGTTCTGTACGTCATCCCATGCAGATAAAGATATGCATGAAGACTTTTCTAAAATAAATCCTGTCTTTGCTGCCATAGCAGCCGATCATAGAGCAGCTTTCATTTAGTTTATATAAGTGAGCAGTGACATTGTAGGGGAGACCAGCTGAAGCTGCATCACATGAAGCATTATCAAACCTGTCTAAGGGTCTGTTCACATATTAAGTATTTGATTCAGAGATTTCTACACCATATCTGCATCTTTTGTAAGGAAAAATAAAGTGGCAAAAACACGCGCTTTTGTCCAAATTTTTCCCCACTCATAAGTATGGGTGAAATCTGCAGGAAAACATTGAAAGAATTGATATTCTGCAGATTTAACCCCTTCACAACATCCGCCGTACATGTACTGAGCAAGTTGGAAGCAAGTGTGTAAAGCGGGCTCACAGGGTGAGCCAGCCCCATACCCGGCAGGTGATGTCTGTGTATTACAGCCAGGACCTGCAGCTAACAATCGCGGGTGGAGCGCTGCTCTGACATACATAACACGCAACAGCATGCGTGCGTGTCATTCCCTCCGCCCATCGGTGAGCCTGTGATGTAATTGCGGGTCGGCGATGGGTTGTCATTATAGCCTGGTGTCAGCTGATGACCCCCGTGCCTGTCATTATGGAGCTCCTTTGAAACCCTGACTGTGGCCATGCTTCAAAGGAGACTATGATTTCTGATATATACATCTTTGTATCTAGCACAGGCGATTGGACAATTACGTCTTCAAGTCCCCTAAGGGGGCTAACAATTATAGTGAAAAATAAAAAAAATGTTTTGAAAAAAAAAATTAAAATATAGCTTTTATTAAACTTAATTAAAAATGTAGGGATCAATGTAGGGATGCCCTGCATTTGGTTAGCTGCAGGGCATCTCTACATTTATCCATTTACCATAGATTTCCTGATGAACCAACATCTGGTGGAGAAATGCGTCGAGATACATTGGAAGACCGTACATGTGGACTGATAAGTATCATGGCCCATGAAATCTATACGTTGTTCAGTCTATAACTGTGCTTTTTTTTAACACTAATGTTTACAGTGCCTACAAGTAGTATTCAACCCCCTGCAGATTTAGCTGGTTGACACATGCGGAATTAACTTGTTATTGTGACATTTGTACTGTAGATCAGCCTGGAAGTGGGAAATGCACTGCAGCAAATATTGTTTTTTTTTTTTTTCTTTTTTTTAAAACGTTAAAAGTTAGTTCAGAGTGTCATTTGTTATTCAACCCCTCAAACCACAAGAATTCTGTTTGGTCCCCCTAAAGTATTAAGAAGTAGTTCAGGCACCAAGAATAATGAGCTTCACATGTGTGGATTAAAGATCTCTTTTGCCAGCCTTTTCTGACTATTTAAGACCCTCCCCAAACTTGTGAACAGCACTCAGACATGGTCAACATGGGAAAGATAAAGGAGCATTCCAAGGCCATCAGAGACAAGATCGTGGAGGGTCACAAGGCTGGCAAGGGGTACAAAACCCTTTCCAAGGAGTTGGGCCTACCTGTCTCCACTGTTGGGAGCATCATCCGTAAGTGGAAGGCTTATGGAACTACTGTTAGCCTTCCACGGCCTGGACAGCCTTTGAAAATGTCCTCCCGTGCCGAGGCCAGGCTTGTCCGAAGAGTCAAGGCTAACCCAAGGACAACAAGGAAGGAGCTCCGGGAAGATCTCATGGCAGTGGGGACATTGGTTTCAGTCAATACCATAAGTAACGTACTCCACCGCAATGGTCTCCGTTCCAGACGTAAGGTACCTTTACTTTCAAAGCGTCATGTCAAGGCTCGTCTACAGTTTGCTCATGATCACTTGGAGGACTCTGAGACAGACTGGTTCAAGGTTCTATGGTCTGATGAGACCAAGATCGAGATCTTTGGTGCCAACCACACACGTGACGTTTGGAGACTGGATGGCACTGCATATGACCCCAAGAATACCATCCCTACAGTCAAGCATGGTGGTGGCAGCATCATGCTGTGGGGCTGTTTCTCAGCCAAGGGGCCTGGCCATCTGGTCCGCAGCCATGGGAAGATGGATAGCACGGCCTACCTGGAGATTTTGGCCAAGAACCTCCGCTCCTCCATCAAGGATCTTAAGATGGGTCGTAATTTCATCTTCCAACAAGACAACGACCCAAAGCACACAGCCAAGAAAACCAAGGCCTGGTTCAAGAGGGAAAAAGTCAAGGTGTTGGAGTGGCCTAGTCAGTCTCCTGACCTTAACCCAATTGAAAACTTGTGGAAGGAGCTCAAGAATAAAGTCCACATGAGACACCCAAAGAACCTAGATAACTTGGAGAAGATCTGCATGGAGGAGTGGGCCAAGATAACTCCATAGACCTGTGCCGGCCTGATCAGGTCTTATAAAAGACGATTATTAGCTGTAATTGCAAACAAGGGTTATTCCACAAAATATTAAACATAGGGGTTGTATAATAATTGACCCACACTTTTATGTTTAAAATTTAATAAAATTCAACTGAGCAACATTACTTTTTGGTTTGTAAGATTTATGCTTCTGTTCATGAATCCTACTCTCGTTTGCAGTTTGAAGGCTCTAACTTATTTGCATCTTATCAAATCAGCTAAATCTGCAGGGGGTTGAATACTACTTGTAGGCACTGTATATTTGTGCTCACCATTCCATTATGAATTATTTGGATCTATTATTGTGACTGCTATCTAAGATCAGGATAGCTTCTCGCTTGAGGTCAAGCTGAAGGGCTAAGGATTTACCGTATTTTTCGGACCATAAGGCGCACTTTTTTTCCCCAAAATTTGGAAGGAAAATTGGGGTGCATGTTATGGTCCGAACGTTACTTTACCGGTGGCGGTGGAGCGGGGATCGCAGGGTCCTCCGGCGGCGGCAGAGGTGAGATGCTGCTGAAGCCGGGGCCTGTACCTGTGCTGGTGTCGGGTGGTGAAGCAGAGGAGCCGGGGCCTGTGCCGGGCTGTGAGTGGTGTCCGGCGGTGAGGCAGAGGAGCCGGGGCCTCTGTCGGGCTGTGAGCGGTGTCCGACGGTGTGGTAGAGCAGCGTGTGCTGCTTCCGGAGCTCCGGCGGCCATTTTCCTGTAGATCTCTGCCTCACCGCCGGACCCATTCACAGGTCCAGGCCTCAGGCAAGTTCACAGGCCCCAGGCCCGTCCACAGGCCCTAGGCAAGTCCACAGGCCCCAGTCAAGTCTACAGGCCCCAGGCCAGTCCACAGGCCCCAGCCGGTCCACAGGCCCCAACCAGACACTGGCATTTCACCTCTTCTGCTGCCTCCGGGTTCCTGAGGCAAGGAACAGAGGGATCTGCGATCCTGATCCACCATCACCGCAACTCACAGCTGCTGCAGCACCGGCTTCATGTATCCAGGGTCCGCAGCATTCCTCCACTTCCGCCGGGCCGGTTTCCTGAAGGATCCTGCCTCCTGCTCCACCACCCCCCCAGGTAGGATACCTAATCAGACTATAAGACGGACCCCATCTTATAAAAAATATTTTTTTTCCTATTTTCCACCCCAAAATTTGGGGTGCGTCTTATGGTCCGGTGCGTCTTATAGTCCGAAAAATACGGTATATATGAATCAATGGGCATATTTGTCAGATGTCATATCTTGTATATATATCCGCATTCAAGAATGTACAATATTATATTGCTGCCTTGCTGCGCTTTATTTACATTTTGGACTCGAGATACTCTCCTACTCTTACATTGTATATTGTTTGCATACCCTGCCGACCTCGTTTTTATGTAGTTACAGTGGATGATTTATTTATATATATATATATATTTCTAATCCCGTTACTATCATACTAGCCCTGTGCTCTCCCTCTCTATTAGTGTTCAGGGACTTACAGGGACTTTTAGGGATAGACAACTTGTGAGTGGGGGCGCCACTGTCGTACAAATTCTAGGGTGCCAACCCCTGCGGTCAGCAATGGTCACCCTAGAGGACAATAGGAGATGACTAGTTCCTGTAGTATCATAGATATGTTATTATATTTATTTATTCCCGCTATTATCATATTACAGGTTCACGAACCTTCTGTTCCCATCCTGTACTTGCTCACAAAGGTCCATAGAAGTCTATAAGACCCTCCGGGACAGCCCATTGTCTCAGTCAATGGGCGTCTATCTGAACCAATTTCTAGATTCTTGTATTACTATCTAAAACCGGTTGCTATGGAACTTCCACCTTTCATCAAAAACTGCGGAAATTTTACAGAGATTGGATAATATTCATGTTGGTTTAGATATGTTTCTCATTACATGTGATGTAGAACCATTATATACTTCTGTGGCGCCCCTGAGGGTTCGGTCGCCACAAGGGGGATACTGCAGCCTGTCAGCAGGTGTAGTGTTTCCTCACCCAGGTAAGGAAGGTGTACTAATCAGGACCCTGTCTTGCATCCAACACTACACACTCCTGACCTATGGGAGGCAAGTATGCACCATAGTGCTGCCTCAGCAGGATCACGAGTGGGGGGAACCAAAAGTTAGGGGAACCATGTAGTGGGTGGAGGGTGTAGAACACACTTTTAGTTTGCACACATAGCTTCATATATAATGGTCAACCATCTTAGAACAATGTTCTTTGATTGTGGCCTTCACAGCTGACAGTGGCCTTGTGTAGGAGCCTGCAGGGTGCTGAAGATGCACGGTCCTCGTGCTCTGACCTCGACATGAGGAGCGGGGACGAGTTAACAGAGTCTCTACCCCGGTCAAGTTCCCTTGCTTAAGAAGGTCAGGAGCTATAGTGGAGCTCCATAGCAAAAGGATCCCAGGGAGCACGGACGGAGCGGCGTACGCCACCTGTACTCTTATTTCTGGCCAGCCAGAGGGACTCCTGCTGCAAGAGGGGTACCGGCCCCCGATATCTGACTTTGCCACTTTAAGTCTCTGTCAGTGGATCCCGTCGCGGGACGGACGCAGCAGCAATTGCCGCCATGCCCCAAATCTGTGGATAGTCCAGAGGGATACCCAGCCTTACTCTACACACGGACAGGAGAGGACTCAAAAGGGGAGAGTTAGGAACACTCTGAGGGTCCTGATCTAAGCACCTGAAGCACTTGGGTGCGCTGAGCCCTCATCCCTGGTGGCCGAAGTCATCCGTGAGGAACAGGGAGAAGCCTTGCGGCTGTGCTTGAAAACTGTGAGTAAAAGACCTGGAAGACTATCCCTATGGCCTCCGGACTCTATTTCCACACTGCACCACACAGCATCTGAGTGACTCTAGACTACTCTCCCCATCCTCCTATCACATCTGCCCTGAGGCCCAGCTCCGCCTGTGGGGAGTTATAACACCTCAAGCTGCCTTAACATCCAGCCTCAGAGGTCTGCTAGCAGCGCTGGTGGCGCATCACCAGGCACCGCAGGTGGCGTAGTCATAATAACACCACTTGTTACACCAACACCGAATGCCCTTCATTTTTAATGTGACGGCCCTGGGCACGGAACGGGTCCGGTCCACGACTACATCCCCCTAACATCTGACCCTGCTCCGAGTACCCCCACCATCTTCCCAGGGCAGGGCTGTGAGCGTCACACTTGAATTTCACATGAATATGGATTATCCGCTACTAGGTTTTTTTCTATCAGGCTGGGGTTTGGATGAATCTCTTGTGGATTTTCTTATGATTCTTTTTGAATATGTAGCGTCGGCATCTCTACCTCCTGCTGGGCAGAGACGCCGATCCCCTCACCGCCGCGGTCCTGGTCCGACGTCCTCCTGCTCCCCTCCTACGTCAGCCCGGGGTGCGCGCACCGTGCGCAGTTCCCCGGGCACTGTGCTCAGGGCGCGCATGCACTCCCTCCCTCTTAAAGGGGCCGTGCGCGCCGCCCTAAAGAGTCCCCGGCCAAAGGCCGGAGGACTTCCCCTATATAAGGCACCTCCTCCAAAATGGAGGTGCCTGTGCAAGATTGTTGTTTGTGTGCTTACACTCTCCTCAGTCCTCAGGTCCCAGTGCCCGCCAGCCTGTCTATCAGCTGTGCCCGCCTGTCTGTCTACTGGCTGTGCTCATCTGCTGTGCCTGTTAGCTTCAGCCATCAGTCCCGTGGGAGTCGCCTGCTCTCACAATGTCGGTCTCAGAGTGGCACCTGGTTCACCTTCACGATCCCTCCTTGGTTCACGAAGTCGACTAAGCCACCATGTGGCCAGGGTCGGTCCGGGTATGCACTTAGTTACGCCCCTCTCATCCCTCCTTGCATCACAGCACAGAGGTTCCACCACCTGGATCCGTAACAGTTTGCACAGGCCATGGAATCCGGTGGCTCCCAGGCTCCTTTGCTCTCAGACCTGTACCAAGAGGTCTCTCGCCAGAGATCCCAACAGGATACTATCATGTCCTATCTGCGGACAGTCAACTCCAGCCTGGACGTGCTGTCCACCCCGACTGTGTCCGCCTCTAACCAAGCAACCCAGTGGCACTGTGGCACCCAGCTTAGGACCCCGGCTATCTGCTCCTCCACGTTTCGGTGGTGACCCCGCCCTATGTCGGGGCTTCATAAATCAGTGCTTTCTGCACTTTGAGGCTCTGGTGTCCACTTTTTGGGAGGGCCTTTCCGGATGGAGCAAGGATGAGCTAGCCGGTCATGACATACCTCCCTCTCTAGACGACCTGGTGTCATTAGCTACCCAAATTGACATCCGTTTTCAGGAGCGTTCTAAGGAGACGACCAGGGAGAAAAGACCCCTGCGTCTCGCACCAACCTTCCAAAGGCCAGTCTCGCAACCAGCATTCCCCCCGATGTCCTCTCCAGAGTCTATGCAAATAGACCAAGTTAAGACGGTCAAGTCTCGCCAGGAGATCCGCCTCGCCGAGGGGAGTTGCTTCTACTGTGGCAGTATAGAGCATCAAATCCGCTCCTGTCTGGGACCGTTTGGAGAGGTCGCCCTAGGCAAAAGTTCTTCCTCTCAGTCCTTGACTCTGTCTGTCTCAGTTACCAGTGATAAGACCCGCTTCTTTGAGACTGCCTATCTGGATTCCAGAGCCGCTGGGAATCTCATTCAACAGGCCGTTGTGGAGCGTTATCAGATTCCTACCATACGTCTGGATGATCCTTTATTTTTTCCTCTGAGGATGGAAAGCTTCTCTCTGAGACCATCTTGTTTGTCACTGAGCCTGTAACCCTTCAGGTGAGAATGCTACATTCGGAGAAGATCTCCTTTTACGTGCTGTCCGGCCTCTCTCATCCCCTCTTGCTTGGCCTGCCTTGGTTATAGAGACATGAGCTCGTCCTGAATTGGAGCTCGGGTGAGGTGCTCCGTTGGCTTCAGGAATGCCATAAGTCTTGTCTGGTTCCGGTTTGTCCTGCTCGACCTCCGTCTATCCCAGCTAACCTACCTGGCCTGCCGGCACCCTACTGGTCATATGCGGACGACTTTGATAAAAAGGAGGCAGAGACACTACCACCTCATAGGCTGTATGATTTCCCCATAGACCTAATACCTGGTGCTTCACCTCCTTGCGGGCGAATCTACCCCTTGTCGCTGGCCGAGACCCGTGCTATGTCTGAATACATAGAGGAGAATCTTGCTAGGGGATTTATCCTGAAATCCACCTCTACGGCTGGAGCAGGATTCTTCTTCGTCAAGAAGAAAGACGGCTCTCTTCGTCCATGTATCGACTATAGGGGTCTAAACCAGATTACCATAAAAAATAAGTACCCCCTGCCTCTCATCTCGGAGCTGTTTGACCGCCTAAAAGGCGCGAAGATCTTCACTAAGCTCGATCTTCGTGGGGCGTACAATCTGGTCCAGATTCGCCAGGGAGACGAGTAGAAGACGACATTCAACACTCGGGATGGTCAGTATGAGTACCGCGTAATGCACTTCGGTCTCTGTAATGCTCCAGCCATCTTCCAGGAGTTAGTAAACGACATCTTCCGAGATCTCCTGTATTCCTGCGTGGTGGTGTACCTGGACGATATCTTGGTGTTCTCCCCTGATCTGCCCTCTCACCGGAGGGATGTTCGTCAGGTACAAATGCGGCTTCGGAAGAATCGCCTGTATGTTAAGTACGAGAAGTGCCTCTTTGAGAAGACCTCCCTACCATTTCTTGGATATATCATCTCTGAGACCAGACTGCAGATGAATCCCGAGAAGGTGTCTGCCATCTTAAAGTGGCCCCAACCCGAGGGGTTGAAGGCTATTCAGCGGTTTCTGGGATTCACTAACTATTACCTCCTCTTCATTCCTCATTTCTCCTCCCGGACTGCTCCCATCTCTGCTCTCACCCGTAAAGGAGCAAATCCCAGGGAATGGACTTCTGAGGCAGAAAATGCCTTTGTTTCTCTTAAGCAAGCCTTCTCCTCCGCACCAGTGCTACATCGTCCTGATTGCAATAAACAGTTCTTCCTGGAGGTTGATGATTCTTCCTCCAGAGTCGGAGCAGTACTCACCCAGAAATCCTCGTCCGGGCGAATGGTGACCTGCGGCTTCTTCTCCAAACTCTTTTCTTCGTCCGAGCGCAATTACTCCATTGGAGATCGAGAACTGCTGGCCATCAAATTAGCGCTGGAGGAGTGGCGCTACTTGCTATAAGGGGCTCTGCACTCGGTGGTCATCTACACTGACCATAAAAACCTCGCTTACTTGCAGACCGCCCAAAGACTAAATCCGCGTCAGGCCAGATGTTCTTTGTTCTTTGCTCGTTTCTGCTTCTCTCTCTATTACCGCCCAGCAGTCAAGAATATTAAAGCTGACGCTCTATCCCGCTCTTTTCTGTCTACCGACTAAGAGGAGGAGCCTCTACACATCATTGACCCCTCCATAATAATGACTGTTGCTCCGTTTGACCTGTCTCATCTACCTCCTGGTAAGACCTTTGTAGCGGCTCAAGATCGCAAGAGGGTCTTACTCTCGGGTCATTCGTCCAAACTGGCTGGTCATGCCGGCCAGAGGAAGATGCTTCTGCTCATTGCCCGACATTATTGGTAGCCCACCCTGTGCAAGGATGTTGCGGATTTTGTCGCGGCTTGTTCCTCTTGTGCCTGTAACAAGATACCTAGGCACCTTCCAGCTGGTCGTCTTCTTCCTCTTCCCGTGCCTTCTGCTCCTTGGCAACACATTGCGATGGACTTCATCACTGATCTCCCGGTATCTTCCGGTTCTACCGTCAGTTGGGTGGTCGCTGACCGCTTCTCCACGATTGCTCACTTCATCCCTCTGCCTGGTCTTCCGTCTGCACCTGTGCTTGCTAAGGACTTCATCCATCACATCTTTCATCTCCACGGCTTACCCCTCCACATTGTCTCGTACCGAAGAGTTCAGTTCACTTCTCGCTTCTGGAGAGCCACGTGCAAGCTGCTGGATCTATCTTTGGACTTTTCTTCGGCCTATCATTCTCAGTCCAATGGTCAAGCGGAGCGTATTAATCAGATCCTTACCAGTTTTCTTCGGCATTTTGTCAACGCTCACCATAGCGATTGGGTAGAACTCCTGCCTTGGGCCGAGTTTTCTTATAACAACCATGTGAGTGAGTCCTCTGCTATGTCTCCTTTATTTGTTGTTTACGGCCGACACCCCAGAATTCCTTTTCCTGTCTCCTCTTCAGTGGACAATACTTCCGCGGAGTCTCTTGTCAGTGAATTTTCGTGATTTGGGAAGACACTAGATCTGCGCTTCTTAAGTCCTCCGAGTGGATGAAGAAGCATGCTGATAAGAGACGTCTGGAACTGCCTCTATTTCGTCCGGGAGACAAGGTCTGGCTTTCCTCCAAATATGTCCGCCTCAAGATACCATCATACAAGTTGGGTCCGCGGTTTATCGATCCTTTAGCGATTCTGAGCCAAATAAATCCAGTGGCGTATTAGCTAAAACTCCCTGCCTCCTTACGGATTCCCAATTCCTTTCACATGTCTCTCCTCAAGCCTGTTGTCCTTAATCCTTTATCTGACTATCCAGGTACCACTCCAGCTCCAATCTCCGCTGAGGACGTCTTTGAAGTAGAGAACATTTTGGCCATCAAGAGGGTAAGAGGAAAGACTTTCTTTCTTGTGGATTGGAAGGGGTTTGGTCCTGAGGAGAGGTCTTGGGAGCCCAGGGAGAACATTCATGCCCCTCGTCTTCTAGAAAAATTTCTTGCGGGCCTAAAGAGGGGCATAAAGGGGGGGGGTACTGCCGGGCAGAGACGTCGATCCCCTCACCGCCGCGGTAACGGTCCGGCGTCCTCCAGCTCCACCCAGCTTCTGCCCGGGGTGTGCGCACCGCACGCAGTTCCTCGGGCACTGTGCTAAGAGTGCGCGAGAGTGCACTCCCTCCCTCTTAAAGGGGCCGCGCGCGCCGTCCTAAAGAGTCCCCGGCCAATTTCCGGAGGACTACCCCTATTTAAGGCACCTCCTCCAAATGGAGGTGCCTGTGCAAGATTGTTGTTTGTGTGCTAACACTCTCCTCAGTCCTCAGGTCCCAGTGCCTGCCAGCCTGTCTATCAGCCGTGCCCGCCTGTCTACTGGCCGTGCTCATCCGCAGCTTCAGCCATCAGTCCCATGGGAGTCGCCTGCTTTCACAAGGTCAGTCCCAGAGTGGCACCTGGTTCACCTTCCCGGTTCCTCCTTAGTTCACGGAGTCGACTAAGCGGCTGTGTGGCCAGGGTCGGTAAGGGTAGGCACTTAGTTACGCCCCTCTGATCCCTCCTTGCATCACAGCACATAGGTTCCACCACCCGGATCCGTAACAGAATACATTTTGTAACATAATAATTTTGTGTTCAAAGATCGATACTACCTACAGAAGAAAGAGGTGGCAATGGCCGCGGCTTGGGCCCCATCTTACGCCAATCTCTCCTTGGGATTTTGGGAGTGTGAATACATCTGATTCCAGAACATTGAACATACGTCATTGGGATCAGTGATATCTTGGATGAGATTCATAGACGATGTGTTGTTTATTTTGCAGGGCTCCCATGAGGAACTTGAAAAATTCTTAAAATATCTAAATGACAATGCATTCAATATTAAGCTAACCCATCATACTGATCAAAAGAAAATTGATTTTCTGGAGTTGGATATTCATGTTGATGACCATGGACAGTTGCATACAAATATTTATCGCAAGAATACTAGTGCCAATGCTTTCTTGCATGCCAAATCAGTCGTCTGGCACATGTAATACAGGCAATGCCGTCCAGACAATTATTTCGTATTTGTGACCAAGACAAAGCTTTTGAAGAATAGGCATGTGATATGACCAGTAGATACTTACAACGTGGTACAAAATGGAAATTATTCAACAGGCCTACTATCGGGCCAAACACGCCAATAGACAATCTCTCCTTATTACTAAAAAGAAAAAGGAATCTGATGGGCATGTTCGATTCATCACGAATTATCATTCGAGGTGGAAGGAAATTACTAATATCTCCAAATTTGGGCTAATTCTCCAACAGGATCAGACAATACTTCCTTTTCTATCAAATCGTCCATTGATTATGGCTAAACGTAATAAGACACTACGTGATATACTAGTTCATTGTCATCATGTACCTGATACATCTTCACATACACTGCTCAAAAAAATAAAGGGAACACTCAAATAACACATCCTAGATCTGAATGAATGAAATATTCTCATTGAATACTTTGTTCTGTACAAAGTTGAATGTGCTGACAACAAAATCACACAAACATCATAAATGGAAATCAAACTTATTAACCAATGGAGGCCTGGATTTGGAGTCACCCCCAAAATTAAAGAGGAAAAACACACTACAGGCTGATCCAACTTTGATGTAATGTCCTTAAAACAAGTCAAAATGAGTCTCAGTATTGTGTGTGGCCTCCACGTGCCTGTATGACCTCCCTACAACGCCTGGGCATGCTCCTGATGAGGTTGCAGATGGTTTCCTGTGGGATCTCCTCCCAGACCTGGACTAAAGCATCCGCCAACTCTTGGACAGTCTGTGGTGCAACGTGACGTTGGTGGATGGAGCGAGACATGATGTCCCAGATGTACTCAATCGGAATCAGGTCTGGGGAATGGACGGGCCAGTCCATAGCTTCAATGCCTTCATCTTGCAGGAATTGCTGACACACTCCAGCCACATGAGGTCTGGCATTGTCCTGCATTAGGAGGAACCCAGGGCCAACCGCACCAGCATATGGTCTCACAAGAGGTCTGAGGATCTCATCTCGGTACCTAATGGCAGTCAGGCTACCTCTGACGAGCACAGGGAGGGCTGTGCGGCCCTCCAAAGAAATGCCACCCCACTCCATTACTAATCTACTGACAAACCGGTCATGCTGAAGGATGTTGCAGGCAGCAGATCGCTCTCCACGGCGTCTCCAGACTCTGTCACGTCTGTCACATGTGCTCAGTGTGAACCTGCTTTCATCTGTGAAGAGCACAGGGCGCCAGTGGTGACTTTGCCAATCATGGCGTTCTGTGGCAAATGCCAAGCATCCTGCACAGTGTTGGGCTGTGAGCACAACCCCCATCTGTGGACGTCGGGCCCTCATACCACCCTCATGGAGTCGGTTTCTAACCATTTGTGCAGACACATGCACTTTTGTGGCCTGCTGGAGGTCATTTTGCAGGGCTCTATTAGTGCTCCTTCTGTTCCACCTTGCACAAAGGCGTAGGTAGCAGTCCTGCTGCTGGGTTGTTGCCCTTCTACGGCCCCCTCCATGTCTCCTGGTGTACTGGCTTGTCCCCTGGTAGCGCCTCCAGCCTCTGGACACTACACTGACAGACACAGCAAACCTTGCCACAGCTCGCATTGATGTGCCATCCTGGATGAGCTGCACTACCTGAGCAACTTCTGTGGGTTGTAGGGTCCGTCTCATGCTACTACAAGTGTGAAAGCACAACCAACATTCAAAAGTGACCAAAACATCAGCCAGAAAGCATTGGTACTGAGATGTGGTCTGTGGTCCCCACCTGCAGAACCACTCCTTTATTGAGGGTGTCTTGATAATTGCCAATAATTTCCATCTATTCTCTATTCCATTTGCACAACAGCATGTGAAATTGATTGTCAATCAGTGTTGCTTCCTAAGTGGACAGTTTGATTTCACAGAAGTTTGATTTACTTGGAGTTATATTCTGTTGTTTAAGTGTTCCCTTTATTTTTTTGAGCAATGTATATTTGGCTCAAAGGGCCCCAAATTTGGCACATGGAAGTGTGGCAACTGCAAAGAGTGCAGATATATTGAAAAAACTGATACCTTTCAGGATTCGATGGGTGAGTTGGCTTACAAGATTCTGTATTTCATTAATTGTAGAACATCTATGGTCATCTATCAAGCCACATGTTTCTGTGGACTCATCTATATTGGTATGACAACTCGGGAGCTTTGGAACACATCAAAAATATTAGGGCAGCGGAGAAAATCTGTCAAGATGAGGTGGGTGCTATTTCTCAACCTAAACCTTTGGCGAGACAGTTTCGGAATTGCTACCCTCATCAATGTCATCTCTTACGTGTCAAAGGGATTGCCCGTCTGTATCCTGGGAATAGGAGGGAAAATCTAGCCAAAAAGCTGGCCCAGATTGAATAAATAAATAATAAATAAAAAAGTAAATGGATCACCACTCTAAGAAGTATGACCCCCAGAGGGTTAAATGAACAGTGGGGATTTTCGAGTTTTCTTTAAGTATACACTAGGATTTTTGGTATATTCTCATCTTCAGTGTCTTGTCCTTATTATCGAATAATATAATCAATATATATCATAGTGGATTTGATTGAATAAACATATATACATGTATTGTTGGCTTTATTGTATATATTAATGGTGGTTTATGAGTTAGTGGAGATATAAGTTTATGGGATAGGAGTTATTAGGGTGGGATCAATCTATATTATATGTGCATATTAATTTTTATTATATCTTTCAGATTGGAGGACTGTTTGTATCATCATCGCCCGAACAGCCATACAGTTTCACATGTATTCCATCACTAAGTACAACATCAGATATACAGTTTTTGTATTATTCTCTCTAACATGACCACATCTCTTTTTCATATATATTTTATTATTATATTTTATGCTTTTTTATTTTTCCTATATACACATATATAACTATCACTCACATACACTTACACATTGAATTAAGGATATTAAATTATCACATGGAGATAGCTTCTAGTATATTCATTCACCTCTATATATACACAAGGTAATTAGATGTATTCATTTGTATATGACATATTTTTATGGGTTCATACAAGAACCAACATTTTAATACATACACACATAGTTTATTATGGTCGGCTTGTTTCCATCTTTGCTCTGTTTTAACCAGGTTGTGCTTTCGCTGTGTGTTATATTACGCATGCGCTGCATAGGATAATTAAGCAAACTATTCACCTATATCATATACATATAGAGAGTTTATAGTGTGTTTATTCACTTTTACATATACACATTATATAAGCAATAATATTGTGTATGCACGCATTAACTATATTATATATAGAACTTTTTCTATATTTCATACAATTCTATTTTGGCACGTATAATTATATTTAGACTTTGATGCTGACCCGCACTTTTGCCCTTTTCTAATATGGCTGCAGGGTCGCTGTGCTCCACACTGCGCATGCTCCGGTGTGCTCTCGTACCCGATACTGGGATGTTTTCGTTGAACTGCGACCTTTGGTCGTGTTTCGGTGATGCACATTCGGTCGCAGACGGGACGGCTATCCGGACGCGTGGGACAGTAGAGGCGTCCGATAATATGGCGTCCTTGATTTGTAAGTAACCACAGCTGTAATCACCCTATGAAACATCGCCTCTTCCTCCTCCACCTCACTTCCTAATGAATCGGTAGCGAAACGTGCATTGAAGCATGTGGAAGGGGTGATGATGTGCCTTTGGACAGTACGTAATAAAATGCACAAATTTAACTTTTTATGAACTTATTTCTGTATTCTTTTTTGCATTATGACATTTGATATTGCATGGTGATCACTTTTACTGTTCATCCTATGATTTGAATAGGCATAGTTCCATACATATATAAATTTTCCTTTTTGCTTAAATAATTTAAATCCATTTGGATATGCACATATATATATATATATATATATATATATATATATCATGCACAATGCACTTTTTGGACAAAATTCATTTTATAAATAGCAGATTTTTGTGCATTAACAGTGGAATTATGTTTGGATATGTACAGACATAATACCGTATTGTTTGGACTATGAGACGCACCTGTCCATAGGACGCACCTGGGTTTTAGAGGAGGAAAATAGAAAAAAAAATGTGGTCATGATGCACTGTTAAGGGGGAGAGCATCTGCTGCTGACACTGTTATAGGGGTAATGTCCCCCAATTCTGTTAATATCACCCATCCTTGTATATATGCCCCCCCCTTCCTATTATAAGTGGCCCCACACCCATCCTGGCAAGCATGGCATCCTAATCCCCCATCCTGGTATGCATATCACCCCTTTCCCCCCTCCTGGTATGCATGGCACTCCAATTCCCCATCCTGGTATGCATGGAACCTTCAACCCCATCCTGGTATGCATGGTACCCCTCCATCATGGTTGGCATGGCACACCTCCATCCTGGTATGTATGGCATCTTTCCATTCTGGTATGCATGGCACCCCTCCATCCTGGTTTGCATAGCACCCTTAATCCCCACCCTGGTATGCATGGCACCCCTGATCTCCATCATGGTATGCAAGGCACCCCTCATCCTGGTATGCATGGCACCCATCCATCCTGGTATGCATGGCATGCCTGATCCCCATCCTGGTATGCATTGCACCCCTCATCCTGGTATGCATGGCATCCCTCATCCTTATCCTGGTATGCATGGTACCCCTCATCCATATCCTCGTATGCATGGCACCCCTCAACCTGGTATGCATGGCACCCCTAATCCTTATCCTGGTATGCATGGCACCCCTCATCCCTATCCTGGTATGCATGGTATCCCTCATCCTTATCCTGGTATGCATGGCACCCCTCATCCCTATCCTGGTATGCATGGTATCCCTCTTCCTGGCATGCATAGCACTCCTCATCCCAATCCTGGTATGCATGGCACCCTTCATCCCTATCCTGGCATGCATGGCACCCCAATCACCCATCCTGGTATGCATGGCACCCCTCATCCCTATCCTGGTATACAAAGCCCCCCCTCATCCCTCTTCCTGGTATGCTTGACTCCCCTCATCCCTCTTCCAGGTATGCATGGCACCCCTCATCCCTATATTGGTATGCACAAAAGAAATAAACACTTCTACTCACCTTCCTCCCCTCTACTCCATCGCTGCATCCTGTTTGCCAGCACTGATCTCACCGTATGAGCCGTGCATGACTGCTATGCGCCCTCACAAATAGAGATGAACTGCGGGAATAGTCACTGCTCCCACGCCGGGACTGTGTGCGTGGGGATCAGGAACTTCATTCTCCTTAATAGCCGACACATAGTGTAGCCGCAGCGCGGCTCCTGCTGCTGCCAGGCAATCAATCGCATTTGCTCGCTATTAGAGAGCATAAAAATTCACCCCTCTCCACGGCCATGGGCAGGCACACGCGATCGCCCGGCCGCAGCAGGAGCTGTGCTGCAGCTGCACTGTGTGCCGGCTAGTAAGGAAAATTAATATTCAGTGCTCCACACGCCCATGGGCGTGGGGAGCAGTGAATATTCATTTTCTTTAGTAGCGGGCACAGTGTAGGCTACAGCAGGCGGCTCCTTCCTCCTGTGCCCCGCTCCTCCGCTGCTGCCGCTCCCCCCACACCCCTCACCAGCCACAGTATATATACAGTACAGACCAAAAGTTTGGACACACCTTCTCATTTAAACATTTTTCTGTATTTTCATTACTATGAAAATTGTACATTCACACTGAAGGCATCAAAACTATGAATTAACACATGTGGAATTATATACTTAACAAAAAAGTGTGAAACAACTGAAAATATGTCTTATATTCTAGGTTCTTCAAAGTAGCCACCTTTTGCTTTGATGACACAGCTGATAGTCCTACTGAATAGACTGTTAGAATTTGTATTATGGCATGAAAAAGCAGCTAAGTAAAGAAAAACGAGTGGCCATCATTACTTTAAGAAATGAAGGTCAGTCAGTCCGAAAAATTGGGTAAACTTTGGAAGTGTCCCCAAGTGCAGTTGCAAAAACCATCAAGCACTACAAAGAAACTGTCTCACATGAGGACCGCCCCAGGAAAGGAAGACCAAGAGTCACCTCTGCTTCTGAGGGTAAGTTTATTCGAGTCACCAGCCTCAGAAATCGCAGGTTAACAGCAGCTCAGATTAGAGACCAGGTCAATGCCACACAGAGTTCTAGCAGCAGACATATCTCTACAATAACTGTTAGGAGGAGACTTTGTGAGCAGGCCTTCATGGTAAAATAACTGCTAAGAAATCACTGCTAAGGACAGGCAACAAGCAGAAGAGACTTGTTTGGGCTAAAGAACACAAGGAATGGACATTAGACCAGTGGAAATCTGTGCTTTGGTCTGATGAGTCCAAATTTGAGATCTTTGGTTCCAACCACCGTGTCTTTGTGCGACGCAGAAAAGGTGAACGGATGGACTCTACATGCCTGATTCCCACCGTGAAGCATGGAGGAGGAGGTGTGATGATGTGGGGGTGCTTTGCTGGTGACACTGTTGGGGATTTATTCAAAATTGAAGGCATACTGAACCAGCATTGCTACCACAGCATCTTGCAGCGGCATGCTATTCCATCCGGTTTGAGTTTAGTTGGACCATCATTTATTTTTCAACAGGACAATGACCCCAAACACACCTCCAGGCTGTGTAAGGGCTATTTGACCAATAAAGAGAGTGATGGGGTGCTACGCCAGATGACCTGGCCTCCACAGTCACCAGACCTGAACCCAATCGAGATGGTTTGGGGTGAGCTGGACCGCAGAGTAAAGGCAAAAGGGCCAACAAGTGCTAAGCATCTCTGGGAGCTCCTTCAAGATTGTTGGAAGACCATTTCCGGTGACTACCTCTTGAAGCTCATCAAGAGAATGCCAAGAGTGTGCAAAGCAGTCATCAAAGCAAAAGGTGGCTACTTTGAAGAACCTAGAATATAAGACATATTTTCAGTTGTTTCACACTTTTTTTTTATATATATACATACCCCACATTCAGACTATAAGACGTACCCCCCCCCACTTTCCTCTAAAATTTTGTCTTATAGTCCGAAAATACGGTATATAACATGCATTATGCATATTTCTTGGATTATATCCATTGGATGAATAGTATTTTTTTTGGACATAGAAATACCGCATTTTTCGGACTATAAGACGCACCGGACTATAAGATGCACCTAGGTTTTAGAGGAGGAAAATAAAAAAAACTGTAAGCAAAAAATGTGTTCATGATGCACTTTTAAGGGGGAGGGGGTCTTCTGCTGACACTGGTATAGGGGTAATGTCCCCCAATTCTGACAATATCCCCCATCCTGGTATATATGCCCCCCCCTTCTTTTTATACGTGGTCCCCATCCCCATCCTGGTATGCCTGGAATCTCTCCATCCTGGTATGCATGGCACCCCTCATCCTTATCCTGGTATGCATGGCACCCCTCATCCCTATCCTGGTATGCATGGCACCCCTCATCCCCATCCTGGTATGCATGGCACAGCAATCCCCATCCTGGTATGCCTGGCACCCCTCATCCCCATCCTGGTATGCATGGCACCCCTCATCCCTGTCCTGGTATGCATGGCACCCCTCATCCCTGTCCTGGTATGCATGGCACCCCTAATCCTTATCCTGGTATGCATGGCGCCCCTAATCCCTATCCTGCTATGCATGGCACCCCTAATCCCTATCCTGGTATGCATGGCACCCCTCATCCTTATCCTGGCATGTATGGGCCCTCATCCTTATCCTGGTATGTATGGCCCCCTCATCTTTATCCTGTTATGTCTGCTCCCCTCAGCGTTATCCTGATATGCATGGCACCCCTCATCCTTACCCTTGTATGTATGGCCCCCTCATCCTTATCCTGGTATGCATGGTCCCCCTAATCCCCACCAGGCTGCACATAAAAAAATAAACACTCCTACTCACCTTTCTTCTCTCCTCAAGCGCAGCGTCACTGCCATGCACGGCTCACAAGGAGAGAGATCAGCTGCCGGAAGTCACTGCTCCCCACACCGGGACTGTGTGCGCGGGGAGCAGTGACTTCATGCTCCTTAATATCCGCCACACAGCGTAGCCGCAGCACGGCTCCTGCTGCTGCCGGGCTATTGCGTGTGCCAGCTTATTAAAAGACATGAATATTCACCCCTCCCCACGCCCATGGGCATGGAGAGAGGTTTAATATTCATGCCCATTTACAGCGGGCACAGGCGATTCCGGCATCAGCAGGAGCCGCGCTGCGGCTACACTGTGTGCCACTATTAAGGAGCATGAATATTCAGTGCTCCCCACGCCCCATGGGGGTGAGGAGCAGTGAATATTAATTTTCTTTAGCAGCGGGGACAGTGTAGGCAGCAGCGGGAGGCAGCTGCCTCCTGTGCCCCGCTCCTCCGCCGCTACCACTCCCCCCGTACCCCACACAATGTATATACAGTTCAGACCAAAAGTTTGGACATACCTTCTCATTTAAAGATTTTTCTGTATTTTCATGACTATGAAAATTGTACATTCACACTGAAGGCATCAAAACTATGAATTAACACATGTGGAATTATATACTTAACAAAAAAGTGTGAAACAACTGAAAATATGTCTTATATTCTAGGTTCTTCAAAGTAGCCACCTTTTGCTTTGATGACTGCTTTGAACACTCTTGGCATTCTCTTGATGCGCTTCAAGTGGTAGTCACCGGAAATTTTTTTCACTTCACAGGTGTGCCCTGTCAGGTTTAATAAGAGGGATTTCTTGCCTTATAAATGGGGTTGGGACCATCAGTTGTGTTGTGCAGAAGTCTGGTGGATACACAGCTGATAGTCCTATGTTAGAATTTGTATTATGGCAAGAAAAATGCAGCTAAGTAAAGAAAAACGAGTGGCCATCATTACTTTAAGAAATGAAGGTCAGTCAGTCCAAAAAATTGGGAAAACTTTGAAAGTGTCCCCAAGTGCAGTTGCAAAAACCATCAAGCACTACAAAGAAACTAGCTCACATGAGGACCGCCCCAGGATAGGAAGACCAAGAGTCACCTCCGCTTCTGAGGCTAAGTTTATCTGAGTCACCAGCATCAGAAATCGCAGGTTAACAGCAGCTCAGATTAGAAACCAGGTCAATGCCACACAGAGTTCTAGGAGCAGACACATCTCTTCAACAACTGTTAAGAAGAGACTTTGTGCAGCAGGCCTTCATGGTAAAATAGCTGCTAGGAAACCACTGCGAAGGACAGGCAACAAGCAGAAGAGACTTGTTTGGGCTAAAGAACACAAGGAATGGACATTAGACCAGTGGGAATCTGTGCTTTGGTCTGATGAGTCCAAATTTGAGATCTTTGGTTCCAACCGTGTCTTTGTGCAATGCAGAAAAGGTGAACAGATGGACTCTACATGCCTGGTTCCCACCGTGAAGCATGGAGGAGGAGGTGTGATGGTGTGGGGGTGCTTTGCTGGTGATACTGTTGGGGACTTATTCAAAATTGAAGGCATACTGAACCAGCATGGCTACCACAGCATCTTGCAGTGGCATGCTATTCCATCCGGTTTGCGTTTATTTGGACCATCATTTATTTTTCAACAGGACAATGACCCCAAACACACCTCCAGGCTGTGTAAGGGCTATTTGACCAAGAAAGAGAGTGATGGGGTGCTATGCGAGATGACCTGGCCTCCACAGTCACCAGACCTGAACCCAATCGAGATGGTTTGGGGTGAGCTGGACCGCAGAGTGAAGGCAAAGGGGCCAACAAGTGCTAAGCATCTCTGGGAACTCCTTCAAGATTGTTGGAAGACCATTTCCAGTGACTACCTCTTGAAGCTCATCAAGAGAATGCCAAGAGTGTGCAAAGCAGTCATCAAAGCAAAAGGTGGCTACTTTGAAGAACCTAGAATATAAGACATATTTTCAGTTGTTTCACACTTTTTTGTTAAGTATATAATTCCACATGTGTTAATTCATAGTTTTGATGCCTTCAGAGTGAATGTTCAATTTTCATAGTCAAGAAAATACAGAAAAATCTATAAATGATAAGGTGTGTCCAAACTTTTGGTCTGTATTGTATATACCTCCCCAACATTTGGACTATAAGACGCACCCCCTTTTATGCCCATAGCAGCCAGAGATGCAGATGTGTTATGTGCAGCATGAGACGGGGCATTATCATGCATGAAAATGATCTTGCTGCGGAATGCACGGTTCTTCTTCTTGAACCATGGAAGGAAGTGCTGTTTGAGAAACTCAGCATACATTATGGAGTTCATCTTTACCCCTTCAGGGATCCTAAAAGGGCCGACAATCTCTCTCCCCATGATTCCAGCCCAAAACATTACTCCACCTCCTCGTTAGCGCCGTAGCCATGTTTGCATGGGGTGTCCATCAACCAGCCATCCTCCACTCCATCCATCTGGACCATCGAGATCATTTCATGCATGATAATGCCCCGTCTCATGCTGCACATAACACATCTGCATCTCTGGCTGCTATGGGCATAAAAGGGGACAAACTTATGGTGTGGCAGCCATGCTCCCCTGACCTCAACCCCATTGAGAACCTCTGGAGCATCATCAAAAGGAGTGTCTATGATGGCGGGAGGCAGTTCACATCTAAGCAACAGCTCTGGGAGGGTATTCTGTCCTCATGCAAAACAATTAAAGCAGAAACCATCCAAAACCTGACAAATTCAATGGACGAGAGAGTTCAGAAGCTCATTTCGAACAAGGGATCCTATGTGCAAATGTAACATCACCTAGAATAAAGTTTTGAGTTGAAAACTGTTTGATTTCAGTTTGTAATAACCTGCTAATGCTTAGAATTTCAAAAATGATCATTTTTTTGTTCTTTATTAAAATGAAAAGGTTGAAAACTCTGCTTTGCATAATAATTCGGAACATGCATTTTGAGTATTTTATTTTTTTAAAAATATACTGTTATCATAGGCAGTTTGTACAAAAACCTTTCAATTGTACTCTAATAGGTATTTGACTGGAAAATTACAATGACTGCAATTCATATAGGTAATTTGGGAAAATCTGAGAAAATATTATTTGCATAATAATTTGGAACACAGTGTAAACTTGATTATGATGTAATGTATAATAAAATTCTATGCAATTTATCATATATTGACCTTTTTGAATTGGTATTCCCTGTATGTAGCATGGAGTGCACACTCATCTCCTTCGCCCTGTAACATAATTTTATTCCTTTCCACCCTTTTCTTTCCCCTCCACATAATTTTTTATAATATGTATAACATGTTTTGTGTTTTTAATCGATTTAATAAAGAGATACATATTTTACAATATACTCTTGTTGCCTAATTTATAGATATAATTTTCTAGGTTTATATGATCATATTAGCCCTAATCTATTGCTCACTGTTGTTTCCAGGGACTTATAGGGACTTTGAGGGATAGACGACTTGTGAGTGGGGGCGCCATTGTCGTACTATATTTAGGGTGCCAACCCCTGCAGTCAGGAATGATCATCATAGGGGACAATAGGAGCAGACTAATTCTGCACATTCATTATTTTTCACTTTGATCTTCAGATTATTTCTTTGTATGGATAATTTTAATTATCTTTAATAAAGGTTGCATGTTAAGGGTTTTTTATGCAAATTATATGGTTATACCCTTTGTTTGATATGCTGTTAGTTGGTTAAAAAAATGTAAAAAAATAAAAAGTTCAAATCACCCCTCTTTGCCCCATTGAAAGTAAAGATATTAAAAAAAAAATAAACATATGTGGAATCGTTTTTTTAGTCCCTGCAGTTCCACAAAAATTAGACCACAGACAAAATAAAGTATAAATGTTGAGTGCCCAAGAACAATTGTGCCAAAGAGAAATAGCACGTTACAACGATATATAGATGGAATATATTTATGAATTAAAATAAATATTATTGAAAGTCAAAAAATGGGCAAAGGGTACCCAAACAAAGGTGGCACTTGGGGTAAGTATATGCATAATTGTTATTCCATTGATAGGGCAGTAGAATGAATATGCTCATTAGTGGTAAAATACCACAACTATATAATCAAACATAGGGTATGTACATAAGTAGGAATATGGGAAGTATATATCGTTTAAATAGCAGCAAAAAGTACTTTATGTACAACCCTAAAAATTTGGGGGGCCAAACTTCAGAATTTTTTCACCACTAAAATAATTAAAAACTGGACATGTTGGGTATTGCCGTAATCGTATTGATGAGGAGAATAATATTGCAAGGTCATTTTTACTACAATATGTAAACACAATTCCCAGAAAACAATGTCATATTGCATTTTTTTTCCACAATTTCACTGCACTTGGAATTGTTTCCCTTTTTCCAGTACACTAGTGGTGAAATGAATGGTGTCATTCAAAAGTAAAACTCGTCCCGCAAAAAAATAAGCCCTCATATGTCTATGTGGACAAAACAATTGTTATGGCTCTGGGAAGAAGGGGGTGAAAAAATAGAAACACAAAAGAGGAAATTAGCAGTGGCATGAAGGGGTTAAGTCTGCACCAAATCTGCAAATCACAAATAAGCAACGTGTGAATGAGACTTCAGGATTCTCATTCACTTTGCTGACATCTGGAAATCCTTCAGGTTTTGTGACAAATCTGCACTGAAAAAAAAGCAGCATAAAGCATCGTGTGCACACAGCCTTACATTAGGAGTGTCTATTTACCCATAACAACCAATCAGAAATCAGCTTTCATTTTACCAAAGAAGGTTGAGAAATGAAAGCTGAGCTCTGGTTGGTTGCTATGGACAACAAAGACAATGTAATGAACAGTTTTGATAAATAATGATGCTCTGAGACTCCACATTATACATCAGGGGACAGCAGCTCCATGTCACCGATCTATCACTGCTGTCAGGAGATGGGATCAAGAACAATTGATAAGAATCTAGCAATATGGGTGATGTGCTCCGCATTACAGGAACCATATAGGAGAAGAGCTCAATATGGCGGATAACGCAGACATGGCACATCTGCTACAGCAGGTACACAAGGCAGACACAAGGATTTCTAATTGTACGGCGTACGGTGCTGAGAAGCAACTGCAATACTCATGAAATAAACCTAAAAAGAGACGGACAATCCTTTACAAGTATCACTAGGATTATTATTATTCTTTATTATTATGGCGCCATTTATTCCCTGTCGCTTTACATGTGAGAAGGTGTATACATAGTAAAGACAAGTACAATAATCATGAACAATACAAGTTAGCGACTGGTCCAGGAGGAGAGAGGACCCTACCCGCGAGGGCCACAGTCTACAAAGGGATGGGTGAGGATACAGTAGGTGAGGGTAGAGCCTGTCATGCAGCGATGTGGTGGAGCGGTGGTTACTGCAGGGTGTAGGCTTGTAGGAAGAGGTCGGTCTTCATGTTCCTTCTGAAGGTTTCCACAGTAGGCGAGAGTCTGATGTGTTGAGGTAGAGCTTTCCAGAGTAGGGGGGATGCACTGGAGAAATCTTGTATGCGATTGTGGGAAGAGGCAATAAGAGGGGAGTAAAGAAGGAGATTGCAACATTCTAACATTTGCACAAATTTGGCAACTTTTTGGGACCATTTTCTGCAGAAAGTCATTTAAGGGGTTGTCCACTACATGTCAACCCCTTCTGGAATGCTACAGTGCCCCAAATAAAGTAAAAACACTTCATATTTACCTCAGTGCCAACATGGTTGGAATGGCGCTATTCCAGGAGGTATGTGTTTTTTATTTTATTTGAGGCACTGCAGCACTTAAAGGTACTATGTCACCAAGGTTTTGAAACCTAATCTGAGATATAATATATATAGAGATATAGATATATAATATACAGAGATAAATGTTTCACTCATTGGGATGCTTGCTGTAGTTTTGATAAAATCACAGTTTTATCAGCAGGAGATTATCACTACTGCTGCCAGGTAGTTATCTATATTCATGAGCTCTGTATAACCCCACCCCTACCACTGATTGGGAGTTTTCTGACTATGCACAGGGTACACACACAGAAAGCTGCCAATCAGTGTTGTTAGCTGGGTTATACAGAGCTCAGCATTCAGAGAACTGGTAAATTTGTAGCAGAGAAAACTGTGATTTTGTCAAAATTATACCATGCAATCCAATGAATAGTACATGCTTGGTAGAAGGGTCTCTGCCCCTATATCATGCTGCTCTCATATAGGGTACCATAAAACTGCTGCCAGATTCCCTTTGAAAAGGTGTCAGCATTTTCCATGTCTTGTGGTAAATTTCAGCAGAACTGAACCTGGACATTACACAATGATAAGAACATTTCACCATGATTTTGGAACAGATAACTCTGACCACTTTGTATTGGTAAACTGCCTATAACAACTATAATCATCTGCTCAAATATAAAACTGTTTTTTGTAATTTTTTATTATAAAGGTAGATTTGGAATCATTTTGGTGACTTTATCCCTGGATTACATGTGGAGGTATAAAACATGCACAATAACGTTCCCTATAATTACTAGTTACATTTCTCTTTTTACCTGAGCCTCCCACGTCTTCTTTCTTCTGGCTATTGGCCTGGATTGATGGTGTCTTTCCTTCCTCTGAACAGTCCAGGCTGATTCTTCTGTTCTTCGATAATTTTCTCTGGACAATGATGTCTTCATCTGCTTGCGCCATCTCTGGGGTGGGAGACATCTTCCGTCCTGAGTCTGGTTTCTTCCTCTTTTTTCCCTTCCTTTGGGGCTTTTTGATAGAAGGCTTCTCATCAGCCGATGAGCCCAAATGTCTTCTGTTCTTCAATCCTTCACTCTGGGCAATGACGTCCTCATCCACTCGCTCCATCTCTGGGGTGGGAGACATCTTTCGTCCCGAGTCTTTTTTTTTACCCTTTCTTCCTCTCCATTTGGATTTTTTGATTGAAGACTCCTCATCAGCCGATGAGTCCAAGTGTCTTCTTTTTCTCTCTCTCTTCTTCCCTACAATCTCCTCTTTTTCAATATCATAGATTTGCTCACAGTCCGCAGACAACTTCTTCACTATCACCAGTCAACTCCAACTGTCACTTTCCTCAACTGTCAACTGAGCGCACAGGCACCTGGATGGAACTGGTCATGTGATCAGTAACTGACCAATAAGATTCCAAGGTATATGCTACAGTATAAGTATGGGAATCTATCAGTTTGATATAAGGGTTGTAATAAAATTAAATCTGTTTTTGTTCTACTGTTTTTAGTTAGTTGAAGCTTTATCTTTTCCATTTCCATCACTTCAGTATTATCTCACAGATAATTTTAGGATTTTAGGGCCCATTTTAACAATATGCTGTATTATTTATCCACATCAATGAACTACATACCTGACCATTGTACTTATTGAGAAACAGTTGAGATCTCTATATTATTTGCATCGAGTGGCTACAAACAAAGCAAACAAGATGAATTTCTCATCCACTGCTGTACTCAGCATAAGCAGCGGCTGAAATGACAAATGTTTGTTTTGATTGCTGTCTATGCAGAGCGCAGAAGTCTATGACAAACTCATTTTGACTTCAGTGCTATGTATAAGCAGTGACCAAGATGACAGAAAATGAGCAATACATTATTGAAGGTAGCTCTACTCATGTGCAGTGCATATAAACAGTGTTCATTCATTCTCTACTCATTTTCTGTTGTCCCAGTCTCTGTCTACGTAGAGGGAACCACTTGAGATGAGTTTGCCATAGGCTGTTGTGCTCTGCTTAGGCAGAGACTTATATGAGAAAGCTCACTTCATTATACTAAGCTTTGTAATTTCCATCTTTGCTTATGTAGACCAGCAGCCACTGGCAAACTCATCTCCCCTTCTGCGTTCTGCATAAATAGCGTTGGGTGGGCATTCGCTTTGCTACTCAACACGGTCTTCATTTATTACATAGAGCTGCTTTTATAGTTTTACATTTTTACTAACCCGAACTAGTGTTACAAGCAGGTCAAGAGACTGGTTTAGGATTAAACTAATGGTTAGGGCTAGGAATAGGGCTAAGGTAATAACATTGTTCTATAAAAAATGTATTAAGAAAATAGAAAGCATACAAATAAAATAATGTATTGCGTTTTATATTTTTAAAATTCGAGAGATGACTTCAGCAAAAAACAGAAAAAAAATTAAGAAATGAAATTGCAAAGTATAATTACATCAGTATTTTCCTTAAATTACAATACACGTGCAATACTGGGCTTTTGGAAAGGACTCACGGAGTGCTATTGGTGCACGGGTTAGGGGGCATATACTTGTCTTGTCCTGGGTGCTCGCAACCCATGCTGTGACAGTGAGCTATCAGCAGAGTGCACAGCAACCAGCAAGTTTTTTAATTTACTTTTTTTTTCTGCATTTTTTCACCTGTAGCCTAAAAGACAACAGGTAAATATTAAATGCACTACAAACATCAGGCTTTTTTATTGTGTGATAGCTCACTGTAGGTGTGTTTTTGAACAAGCCCTAATGAGTATGAGTATGCATATGATGATATGGTGAGTATGTGTTATTGTTTTTTTTCATGTATATGGTATATTTATATGTATATTGGGGGCTATTTGGGACTCACACTGTATATATGGAGGCTATGTGGGGTTCACACTGTATATATGGAGGCTATGTAGGGCTCACACTGTATAGATTGAGGCTATGTGGGGCTCACACTGTATATATGAAGGTTATGTGGGGCTTATACTGTATATAGGAGCCCATGTGGAGGCTCATACTGTATATAGGGGGCTATGTTGGGGCTCAATCTGTATATACAGAGGCTATGTGGGGCTCATGCTATATATAGGAAGCTATGTGGGGGCACATACTAGATTAGGAGGCTATGTGAGGGCTCATACTGAATGTAGGAGGTTATGTGGGGGTTCATACTGTATGTAGGAGGCTATGTGGGGGCTTATACTGTGTATAGGAGCTATGTGAAGGCTCATCTTGTATATAAGAGGCTCCTTGGGGCTCACACTATATACAGGGAGGCTATGTGGGGGCTCCTGCTGTATATACAGAGGCTATGTGGTGCTCATGCGGTATATAGGAGGCTGTGGGGGCTTATGCTGTATATATGAGGCTATTTGGGGCTCATACTGTAAATAGGAGGCAATATATATGGGACACACTGTATATGCAGGCTATGTGGGGCTCACACTGTATATATGGAGGCTGTGTGGGGGTTCGTACTGTATATGGGAGGTTATGTGGGGGCTCAGACTGAATGTAGGAGGCTATGTGGGGGTTCATACTGTAAATAGGAGGCTATATGGGGGCTCATACTGTATATAGGAGGCTATGTGAGGGCTCATATTGTTTATAGAGAGGCTATATGGGGCTCATACTATATATAGGGGGCTGCACTATATTCAATTACAATCCTTGTTATGTGCACATTGTGCTGTGTTTTTTTCTGCTCCTCATTTACTCTGTGTGCTACTATGCCCAAAATAGATACTTTTACTGAGATACATATATATGTGTGTATACCTTATATGTGCGCATTTGCACTTTACTATATAATTTTCGATGTGCACATCCATCACTCCATTTACCGTACTTCATAGATTTCTAAGATATAGCAGATTCCTTTTAGGGAGATATATATGTCTGTTATATATTTTTAGCACGTTACTTACTTTGTGAGTTCCCACAGCAGATTACGCTCTTCATGTGTGACTATATGGCCAGTAACTATATACATATCTATTTATACAATTGTACCTTTGTAGCTTCCATTCGTACATGTTTTTTATGCCTTTATTTGTCATTGTCTGTATGCATTATGTGTGTGCGCCTGTTTCCTACATTACAACTGCATACCTTTTGGGTTTCTAATAAAGTTTTCTTACCATCTCTATATGACCATTTTTTATTATTAACCATTTTTTCATTTTTTCTTTTTTTTGGTTCTGTATTTTTATGGTCCAAGTACCATTTCTAGCATTTATATGTGTTTCATACCACTGTTACATGCATTGACATTGATATTATATATATGTATATGTTGGAGCTCATATTGTATATAGGAGATAACCGGGGCTCATACTATATAGTGTGGTCCAATAAGGTTATGAAGGGGGAGGTTCATCAAACATGGTGTAAAGTGAAACTGGCTCAGTTGCCCTTAGCAACCAATCAGATTCCACTTTTCATTCCTCACAGACAAAGTTTATAGTCGAAAACCAAAAAGTGTCAGTGATTTGAAAAATTACATAAGAGATGCATTTCAAGAAATTAATACCCATTGCTCTGGCTCTGGCCTGCCCTCGACATGGCTCCGGCCTGCCCTCTCTTTGGCTCCGACCTGCTCTCGCTCTGGCCTGCCCTCGCCTTGGCTACGGCCTGCTCTCGCTCTGGCCTGCTTTTGCCTTGTCTCCGGCCTGCTCTCACTCTGGCTCTGGCCTGCCATTGCTCCGGCCTGCTCTCGCTCTGGCTCTAGCCTGCCTTCGCCTTGGCTCCGGGCTGCTCTCGCTCCGGCCTGCTCTCGCTTTGGCTCTGGTCTGCCCTTGCCTTGGCTCCGGCCTGCTCTCGCTCTGGCCTGCTCTTGCTCTGGCCTACCCTGGCTCTGCCTCTGGCCTGCCCTCGCCCTGGCTACGGCCTGCTCTCGCTTTGGCTCCAGCCTGCTCTCGCTCTAGCTCCGTCCTGCCCTCGCCCTGGCTCCACTATGCCACAGCTCGGGCTCCGGCCTGCCCTCGCCTTGGCTACATCCTGCTCCCTTCCTGGCTCTAAACTGCTCTCGCTCTGGCTCTGAACTGCTCTCGCTCTGGCCTGCCCTCGCCCTGGCTCCGGCCTGCTCTCTCTCTGGCTCTGGCCTGCCCTTGCCCTGGCTCCGGCCTACTCTCGCTCTGGCTCTTGCCTCGCCCTGTCTCCGGCCTGCTCTCGCCCTGGTTCCGGACTGCCCTTGCCTTGGCTCTGGCCTTCTCAATCTCTGGCTCGGGCCTGCCCTTGCCTTGGCTCTGGCCTACCCTCGCTCTGGCTACGGCCTGACCTCGCCCTGACTCCGGCCTGCCCTTGCTCTGGGTCCGGCCAGCCCTCGCATTGGCTCCGGCCTGCTCTCGCCCTGCCTCCGACCTGCTCTCGCTCTGGCCTGCCCTCGCCCTGGCTCCGGCCTGCTCTCTCTCTGGCTCTGGCCTGCCCATGCCTTGGCTCCGGCCTGCTCTCGCTCTGGCCTGCCCTTGCCTTAGCTCCGGCCTTCTCTTGCTCTGACCTGCCCTCGCCCTGGCTCTGGCCTACACTCGCCTTGGCTCTGGCCTGCTCTCGCTCTGGCTCCTGCCTGCCCTCGCCCTGACTGCGGCCTGCCCTTGATCTGGCTCCGGCCAGCCCTCGCATTGGCTCCGGCCTGCTCTCGCCCTGGCTCTGGCCTGCCCTTGCCGTGGCTCTGGCCTGCTCTCGCTCTGTCCTGCCCTCGCCTTGGCTCCGGCCTGCTCTCTCTCTCGCTCTGGATTGCCCTTGCCCTGGCTTCGGCCTACTCTGGCTCTGGCCTGCTCTCGCTCTGGCCTCGCCCTGTCTCCGGCCTCCTCTCACCCTGGTTCCGGCCTGCCCTTGCCTTGGCTCTGGCCTTCTCTTGCTCTGGCCTGCCCTTGCCTTGGCTCTGGCCTACTCTCACTCTGGCCTGCCCTCGCCCTGGCTCCGGCCTGCTCTCGCTCTGCCCTGCTCTCGCTCTGGTCTGCTCTCGCTCTGGCGTGCCCTCGCTTTGGCTCCGGTCGGCTGTCGCTCTGGCCTGCCCTCACCCTGGCTCCAGCCTGCTCTGGATCTTTCTCTGGCCTGCCCTCGCCTTGGTTCCGGCCTGCTCTCGCTCTGGCTTTGGCCTGCCCTCACCTTGGCTGCGGCCTGCTCTCGCCTTGGCCCCGGCCTGCTCTTGTTCTGGCTCCAGCCTGCCCTCGTCCTGGCTCCGGCCAGCCCTCGAGGGCCTTGGCACCGGCCAGCTCTTGCTTTGGCTCTGGCCTGCCCTCACCCT
Organism: Phyllobates terribilis; assembly: GCF_046119375.1. NCBI lineage: Eukaryota > Metazoa > Chordata > Amphibia > Anura > Dendrobatidae > Phyllobates > Phyllobates terribilis. Next base: position 5,451,546 of record NW_027362863.1, read on the forward strand.
GGCTCCGGACTGCTCTTGCTCTGGCCTGCCCTCGTCTTGACTCCGGCCTGCTCTCGCTCTGGTTCTGGCCTGCCTTCGCCTTGGCTCTGGCCTGCCCTCGCTCTGGCTCAAGCCTGCTCTATCTCTGGCTGTGGCCTGCCCTTTCCTTGGCTCCGGACTGCTCTCGCTCTGGCTCTGGCCTTCTTTTGCTCTGGATCTGGCCTGCCCTCGGCTTGGCTCCGGCCTGCACTCGCTCTGGCCTGCTCTCGCTTTGGCTTCGACCTGCTCTCGCTCTGGCCTGCCCTAGCCTTGGCTCCGTCTCGCTCTGGCCTGCCCTCGCCTTGGCTCCGGCCTGCTCTCGCTCTGGCCTGCCTTTGCCTTGTCTCCGGCCTGCTCTCACTCTGGCTCTGGCCTGCCTTTGCCTTTGCTCCGGCCTGCTCTCGCTCTGGCCTGCTCTCGCTCTGGCTCTAGCCTGCCTTCGCCTTGGCTCCGGGCTGCTCTCGCTCTGGCTCTGGCCTGCTCTCGCTTTGGCTCTGGGCTGCTCTCTCTCTGGCTCTGGCTTGCTCTCGCTTTGGCTCTGGTCTGCCCTATCCTTGGTTACGGCCTGCTCTCGCCTTGGCTCCAGCCTGCTCTCGCTCTAGCTCCGTCCTGCCCTCACCGTGGCTCCACTATGCCACAGCTCGGGCTCCGGCCTGCCCTCGCCCTAGCTCCGGCCTGCTCTCTCTCTGGCTCTGGCCTGCCCTTGCCCTGGTTCCGGCCTGCTCTCTCTCTGGCTCTGGCTTGCCCTGGCTACGGCCTACTCTCGCTCTGGCTCTGGCCTGTTCTCGCTCTGGCCTCGCCCTGTCTTCGGCCTCCTCTCACCCTGGTTCCGGCCTGCCCTTGCCTTGGCTCTGGCCTTCTCTTGCTCTGGCCTGCCCTTGCCTTGGCTCTGGCCTACTCTCGCTCTGGCCTGCCCTCGCCCTGGCTCCGGCCTGCTCTCGCCCTGGCCTGCTCTCGCTCTGGCCTGCTCTGGCGAGTACTCGCTTTGTCTCCGGCCTGCTCTCGCTCTGACTCTGGCCTGCCCTCGCCCTGGCTCCAGCCTGCTCAGGATGTTTCTCTGGCCTGCCCTCGCCTTAGGGCCTGCCCTCGCCTTGACTACATCCTGCTCTCTCCCTGGCTCTGAACTGCTCTCGCTCTGGCCTGCCCTCGCCCTGGCTCCGGCCTGCTCTCTCTCTGGCTCTGGCCTGCCCTTGCCCTGGCTCCGGCCTGCTCTCTCTCTGGCTCTGGCTTGCCCTGGCTTCGGCCTACTCTCGCTCTGGCCTGCTCTCGCTCTGGCCTCGCCCTGTCTTCGGCCTCCTCTCACCCTGGTTCCGGCCTGCCCTTGCTTTGGCTCTGGCCTTCTCTTGCTCTGGCTCTGGCCTGCCCTTGCCTTGGCTCTGGCCTACTCTCGCTCTGGCCTGCCCTCGCCCTGGCTCCGGCCTGCTCTCGCTCTGGCCTGCTCTCGCTCTGGCGTGCACTCGCTTTGTCTCCGGCCTGCTCTCGTTCTGACTCTGGCCTGCCTTCGCCCTGGCTCCAGCCTGCTCTGGATGTTTCTCTGGCCTGCCCTCGCCTTAGCTCTGGCCTGCTCTCGCTCTGGCTTTGGCCTGCCCTCACCTTGGCTCCGGCGTGCTCTCGCCTTGGCTCCGGCCTGCTCTTGCTCTGGCTCCAGCCTGTCCTCGTCCTGGCTCCGGCCTGCCCTTACTCTGGCTCCGGCCAGCCCTCGAGGGCCTTGGCTCCGGCCTGCTCTCTCTCTGGCTCTGGCCTGCCCTTGCCCTGGCTTCGGCCTACTCTCGCTCTGGCTCTTGCCTGCTCTCGCTCTGGCCTCGCCCTGTCTCCGGCCTCCTCTCACCCTCTTTCCGGCCTGCCCTTGCCTTGGCTCTGGCCTTCTCTTGCTCTGGCCTGCCCTTGCCTTGGCTCTGGCCTACTCTCGCTCTGGCTCTGGCCTGCCCTCGCCCTGGCTCCGGCCTGCTCTCGCTCTGGCCTGCTCTCGCTCTGGCGTGCCCTCGCTTTGGCTCCGGCCTGCTCTGGATCTTTCTCTGGCCTGCCCTCGCCTTGGCTCCGGACTGTTCTCGCTCTGGCTTTGGCCTGCCCTCACCTTAGCTCCGGCCTGCTCTCGCCTTGGCTCCGGCCTGCTCTTGCTCTGGCTCCAGCCTGCCCTCGTCCTGGCTCCGGGCTGCCCTTACTCTGGCTCCGGCCAGCCGTCGAGGGCCTTGGCTCCGGCCTGCTCTTGCTTTGGCTCTGGCCAGCCCTTGCCCTGGCTCCGGACTGCTCTTGCTCTGGCCTGCCCTCGTCTTGACTCCGGCCTGCTCTCGCTCTGGTTCTGGCCTGCCCTTTCCTTGGCTCCGGACTGCTCTCGCTCTGGCTCTGGCCTGCTTTTGCTCTGGCTCTGGCCTGCCCTCGACTTGGCTCCGGTTTGCACTCGCTCTGGCTCTGGACTGCCCTCGCTTTGGCTCCGACCTGCTCTCGCTCTGGCCTTCCCTCGCATTGGCTCTGGTCTGCCCTTGCCTTGGCTACGGCCAGCTCTCGCCTTGGCTCCAGCCTGCTCTCGCTTTAGCTCCGTCCTGCCCTCGCCCTGGCTCCACTATGCCACAGCTTGGGCTCCGGTCTGCCCTCGCCTTGGCTACGTCCTGCTCTCTCCCTGGCTCTGAACTGCTCTCTCTCTGGCTCTGGCCTGCCCTGGCTCCGGCCTGCTCTCTCTCTGGCTCTGGCCTGCCCTTGCCCTGGCTCCGGCCTACTCTCACTCTGGCTCTTGCCTCGCCCTGTCTCCGGCCTGCTCTCGCCCTGGTTCCGGCCTGCCCTTGCCTTGGCTCTGGCCTTCTCTATCTCTGGCTCCGGCCTGCCCTTGACTTGGCTCTGGCCTCCGGCCAGCTCTCGCTCTGGCTATGGCCTGCCCTCGCCCTGACTCCGGCCTGCCCTTGCTCTGGGTCCGGCCAGCCCTCACATTGGCTCCGGCCTGCTCTCGCCCTGCCTCCGACCTGCTCTCGCTCTGGCCTGCCCTCGCCCTGGCTCCGGCCTGCTCTCTCTCTGGCTCTGGCCTGCCCATGCCTTGGCTCCGGCCTGCTCTCTCTCTGGCTCTGGCCTGCCCATGCCTTAGCTCCGGCCTTCTCTCGCTCTGTCTGACTCTGACCTGCCCTCGCCCTGGCCTACCCTCGCCTTGGCTCTGGCCTGCTCTCGCTCTGGCTCCTGCCTGCCCTCGCTCTGACTCCGGCCTGCCCTTGCTCTGGCTCCGGCCAGCCCTCGCATTGGCTCCGGCCTGCTCTCGCCCTGGATCCGAAATGCTCTCTTTCTGGCTCTGGCCTGCCCTTGCCTTGGCTCTGGCCTGCTCTCACTCTGGCTCTGTCCTTCCCTCGCCTTGGCTCCGGCCTGCTCTTGCCCTGGCTCCGGCCTGCTCTCTCTCTGGCTTGCCCTTGCCCTGGCTTCGGCCTACTCTCGCTGTGGCCTGCTCTCGCTCTGGCCTCGCCCTGTCTCCCGCCTCCTCTCGCCCTGGTTCCGGCCTGCTCTTACCTTGGCTCTGGCCTTCTCTCGCTCTAGCCTGCGCTTGTCTTGGCTCTGGCCTACTCTCGCTCTGGCCTGCCCTCGCCCTGGCTCTGGTCTGCTCTCGCTCTGGCGTGCCCTCGCTTTGGCTCCGGCCTGCTCTCGCTCTGACTCTGGCCTGCCCTCGCCGTGGCTCCGGCCTGCTCTGGATCTGTCTCTGGCCTGCCCTCGCCTTGGCTCCAGCATGCTATCGCTCTGGCCTGCCCTCACCTTGGCTCCAGCCTGCTCTCGCCTTGGCTCCAGCCTGCTCTTGCTCTGGCTCCGGCCAGCCCTCGCCCTGGCTCTGGCCTGCCCTTACTCTAGCTCCGGCCAGCCCTTGTCCTGGCTCTGGCCTGCCCTCGCCCTGGCTCCGGACTGCTCTTGCTCTGGCCTGCCCTCGTCTTGACTCCGGCCTGCTCTCGCTCTTGCTCTGGCCTGCCCTCGTCTTGACTCCGGCCTGCTCTCACTCTGGTTCTGGCCTGCCCTTGCCCTGGCTCCGGCCTACTCTCGCTCTGGCTCTTGCCTCGCCCTGGTTCCGGCCTGCCCTTGCCTTGGCTCTGGCCTTCTCTATCTCTGGCTCCGGCCTGCCCTTGACTTGGCTCTGGCCTCCGGCCAGCTCTCGCTCTGGCTATGGCCTGCCCTCGCTCTGACTCCGGCCTGCCCTTGCTCGGGGTCCGGACAGCCCTCACATTGGCTCCGGCCTGCTCTCGCCCTGCCTCCGACCTGCTCTCGCTCTGGCCTGCCCTCGCCCTAGCTCCGGCCTGCTCTCTCTCTGGCTCTGGCCTGCCCATGCCTTGGCTCCGGCCTGCTCTCTCTCTGGCTCTGGCCTGCCCATGCCTTAGCTCCGGCCTTCTCTCGCTCTGACTCTGACCTGCCCTCGCCCTGGCCTACCCTCGCCTTGGCTCTGGCCTGCTCTCGCTCTGGCTCCTGCCTGCCCTCGCCCTGACTCCGGCCTGCCCTTGCTCTGGCTCCGGCCAGCCCTCGCATTGGCTCCGGCCTGCTCTCTCCCTGGCTCCGGCCTGCTCTCGCCCTGGCTCCGAAATGCTCTCTTTCTGGCTCTGGCCTGCTCTGGCTCTGTCCTTCCCTCGCCTTGGCTCCGGCCTGCTCTTGCCCTGGCTCCGGCCTGCTCTCTCTCTGGGTCTGGCTTGCCCTTGCCCTGGCTTCGGACTACTCTCGCTGTGGCCTGCTCTCGCTCTGGCCTCGCCCTGTCTCCGGCCTCCTCTCGCCCTGGTTCCGGCCTGCTCTTACCTTGGCTCTGGCCTTCTCTCGCTCTGGCCTGCGCTTGTCTTGGCTCTGGCCTACTCTCGCTCTGGCCTGCCCTCGCCCTGGCTCTGGTCTGCTTTCGCTCTGGCGTGCCCTCGCTTTGGCTCCGGCCTGCTCTCGCTCTGACTCTGGCCTGCCCTCGCCCTGGCTCCGGCCTGCTCTGGATCTGTCTCTGGCCTGCCCTCGCCTTGGCTCCAGCATGCTATCGCTCTGGCCTGCCCTCACCTTGGCTCCAGCCTGCTCTCGCCTTGGCTCCAGCCTGCTCTTGCTCTGGCTCCGGCCAGCCCTCGCCCTGGCTCTGGCCTGCCCTTACTCTAGCTCCGGCCAGCCCTTGTCCTGGCTCTGGCCTGCCCTCGCCCTGGCTCCGGACTGCTCTTGCTCTGGCCTGCCCTCGTCTTGACTCCGGCCTGCTCTCGCTCTGGTTCTGGCCTGCCTTCACCTTGGCTCTGGCCTGCCCTCGCTCTGGCTCAAGCCTGCTCTAGACCCCAGTCACAGCTGTTGACCCACACCGGGGAATGCAGGAACAGGCAGGTTCGGCTGGCATACAGACATACATACTGGCAGGCACGGCTGGTATGTTGACAGGTGGGTATTGGCAGGCACGGCTGGTATGCAGAAGGTGGGACTGGCAGGCACGGCTGGCATGCAGACAGGTGGGCACTGGCAGGCACGGCTGGCATACAGACAGGCGGGTACTGGCAGGTAGGAACGCAGGCAGGATAGGGACCAGTACAGACAGGACACAGGAAAGGAGCCGCAGGTGCGGTAGACAAGCAGAGCAGAGCAAAACCCACAGATGCGGTAGACAAGCAGAGCAGAGCAAAACCCGCAGATGCGGAAGACAAGCAGAGCAGAGCAAAACCCGCAGGTGCGGTAAACAAGCAGAGCAGAGAAAAACCCGCAAATGCGGTAGACAAGCAGAGCAGAGCAAAACCCGCAGATGCAGTAGACAAGCAGAGCAGAGCAAAACCCGCAGATGCGATAGACAAGCAGAGCAGAGCAAAACCCACAGATGCGGTAGACAAGCAGAGCAGAGCAAAACTTACTCTGGCTGTGGCCTGCCTTTTCCTTGGCTCCGGACTGCTCTCGCTCCGGACTGCTCTCGCTCTGGCCTGCCCTCGACTTGGCTCCGGCCTGCTCTCGCTCTGGCCTGCCCTCGCCTTGGCTCCGGCCTGCCCTCGCCTTGGCTCCGGCCTGCCCTCGCGCTAGCTCTGGACTGCCTTTGTCTTGTCTCTGGCCTACTCTCACTCTGGCTCTGGCCTGCTCTCGCTCTGGCTCTGGTCTGCCCTTGCCTTGGCTCCGGCCTGCTCTAGCTCTGGCCTGCTCTTGCTCTGGCCTACCCCAGCTGGCTCTGACTCTGGCCTGCCCTCGCCTTGGCTACGGCCTGCTCTCGCCTTTGCTCCGGCCTGCTCTCGCTCTAGCTCCGTACTGCCCTCGCCCTGGCTCCACTATGCCACAGCTCGGGCTCCGGCCTGCCCTCGCCTTGGCTACGTCCTGCTCTCTCCCTGGCTCTGAACTGCTCTCTCTCTGGCTCTGGCCTACCCTTGCCCTGGCTCCGGCCTGCTCTCTCTCTGGCTCTGGCCTGCCCTTGCCCTGGCTCCGGCCTACTCTCGCTCTGGCCTGCCCTTGCCTTCTTGGCTCTGGCCTTCTCTATCTCTGGCTCCGGCCTGCCCTTGCCTTGGCTCTGGCCTACCCTCGCCTTGACTCCGGCCTGCTCTCGCCTTGGCTCCGGCCTGCTCTCGCTCTGGCTACTGCCTGCCCTCGGCCTGACTCCGGCCTGCACTTGCTCTGGCTCCGGCCAGCCCTCACATTGGCTCCGGCCCGCTCTCGCCCTGCCTCCGACCTGCTCTGGCTCTGGCCTGGCCTGCCCTCGCCCTGGCTCCGGCCTGCTCTCTCTCTGGCTTGCCCATTGGCTCCGGCCTGCTCTCTCTCTGGCTCTGGCCTGCCCTTGCCTTAGCTCCGGCCTGCTCTCGCTCTGACTCTGACCTGCCCTCACCCTGGCTCTGGCCTACTCTCACCTTGGCTCCGGCCTGCTCTCGCCTTGGCTCCGGCCTGCTCTCGCTCTGGCTCCTGCCTGCCCTCGCCCTGACTCCGGCCTGCCCTTGCTCTGGCTCCGGCCAGCCCTCGCATTGCCTCTTGCCTGCTCTCTCTCTGGCTCCGGCCTGCTCTCGCCCTGTCTCTTGCTTGCTCTCGCTCTGGCCAGTCTGGCCTGTCCTCTCCTTGGCTCCAGCCTGCTCTCGCACTGGCTCCGGCCTGCCCTCGTCCTGGCTCTGGCCTTGGCTCCGTCCGGCCTGCTCTCGCCTTGGCTCCGGCCTGCTCTCGCCTTGGCTCCGGCCTGCTATCTCTATGGTTCCGGCCTGCCCTTGCTTTGGCTCATGCCTGCTCTATATCTGGCCTGACCTCAACTTGGCTCCTCCTGTTCTTGCCCTTGTTCTGGCCTGCATTCGCCTTGGCTCCGGCCTGCTCTCTCTCTGGTTCCGGACTGCCCTTGCTTTGGCTCATGCCTCGCTCTGGCTCCGGCCTACTCTCACTCTGGCCTGCCCTTGCCTTGGCTCTGGCCTTCTCTATCTCTGGCTCCGGCCTGCCCTTGCCTTGGCTGTGGCCTACCCTTTCCTTGGCTGTGGCCTGCCCTCGCCCTGACTCCGACCTGCCCTTGCTCTGGCCCCGGCCAGCTCTCGCATTGGCTCCGGCCTGCTCTCGCCCTGCCTCCGACCGTCTCTGGCTCTGGCCTGCCCTCGCCCTGGCTCCGGCCTGCTCTCTCTCTGGCTCTGGCCTGCCCATGCCTTGGCTCCGGCCTGCTCTCTCTCTGGCTCTGGCCTGCCCTTGCCTGAGCTCCGGCCTGCTCTCGCTCTGACTCTGACCTGCCCTCGCCCTGGCTCTGGCCTACCCTCACCTTGGCTCCGGCCTGCTCTCGCCTTGGCTCCAGCCTGCTCTCGCTCTGGCTCCTGCCTGCCCTCGTACTGACTCCGGCCTGCCCTTGCATTGGCTCTTGCCTGCTCTCGCCCTGGCTCCGACCTGCTCTCTCTGGCCTTGCCTTGGCTCTGGCCTGCTCTCGCTCTGGCTCTGTCCTGCTCTTGCCCTGGCTCCGGCATGCTCTCGCTCTGGCTCTGGCCTGCCCTCTCTCTGGCTCTGGCCTGCCCTTGCCCTGGCTCCGGCCTACTCTCGCTCTGGCATCGCCCTGTCTCCGGCCTCCTCTCGCCCTGGTTCCGGCCTGCCCTTGCCTTGGCACTGGCCTTCTCTCGCTCTGGCTCTCGCCTGCCCATGCCTTGGCTCTGGTCTACTCTGGCTCTGGCCTGCTGTCGCTCTGGCCTGCTGTCGCTCTGGCCTGCTCTCGCTTTGGCTCCGGCCTGCTCTCGCTCTGGCTCTGGCCTGCCCTCGCCTGGCTCCGGAATGTTCTCGCCTTGGCTCCGGCCTGCTATCGCTCTGGCTCTAGCCTGCCCGAGCTCTCTCTGGCTCTGGCTTGCCCTCGCTCTGGCTCTTGCCTGCCCTCGCCTTGACCGGCCTGCTCTGACTCTGGCTCGGGCCTGCCCTCGCCCTGGCTCCGGCATGCTCTTGCCCTGGCCTGCTCTTGCCCTGGCTCTGGCCTGCTCTTGCCCTGGTTCCGGCGTGCCCTTGCCTTGGCTCTGGCCTTCTCTTGCTCTGGCTCTGGCCTGCCCTTGCCTTGGCTCTGCCCAACTCTCGCTCTGGCTCCGGCCTGCCCTTGCCCTGGCTCCGGCCTGCTCTCGGTCTGCCTCTGGCCTGCTCTTGCTCTGGCCTGCCCCTGTCTTTGCTCTGGCTTGCTTCCGCTCTGGCCTGCCCTCGCCTTGGCTCCGGACTGCTCTCGCTTTGGCTCTGGCCTGCCCTCGCTCTGGCCTGCCCTCGCCTTGTCTCCGGCCTGATCTGACTCTGGCTCTGGCCTGCCCTCGCCCTGCTCTCGCCTTGGCTCTGGCCTGCTCTCGCCCTGGCTCTGGCCTGCTCTCGCCCTGGTTCCGGCCTGCTCTCGCCCTGGTTCCGGCTGCCCTTGCCTTGGCTCCGGCCCTCTTTCTCTTTGGCTCTGGCCTTGGCTCTGGCCAAATCACGCTCTGGCCAAGGCGAAGGCAGGCCAGAGCCACAGCGAGAGCAGGCCAGAGCCTGAGCGAGAGCAGCCTGGAGCCAAGGCAAAGGCAGGCCGGAGCCAGAGCGATAGCAGGCCGGAGCCAGAGCGATAGCAGGCCGTAGCCATGGCAAAGGCAGGCCGGAGCCAAGGCGAGGGCAGGCCGAAACCAGAGCGAAAGAATGCCGGAGCCAGGGCGAGGGCAGGCCAGAGCAAGAGCAGGCCGGAGACAGGTCGAGGGCAGGCTGGAGCCAGAGCGAGAGCAGGCCAGAGCGAGGGCAGGCCGGAGCCAGGGCAAGGGCAGGCCAGAGCGAGAGCAGGCCAGAGCCAGGGCGAGGGCAGGCCGGAGCCAGAGCCGGAGCTGACCGCAGCCAAGGCGAGGGCTGGCCGGAGGCAGAGCCAGGGTAGGCCACAGCAAGAGCAGGCCGGAGCCAAGGCAAGGACAGGCCAGAGCCAGAGCGAGAGCAGGCATGAGCGAGAGCAGTCCGAAGCCAAGGCGAAGGCAGGCCGGAGCCAGAGCAGGTGCTGGCCATATCCAAGGCGAGGGCTAGCCGGAGCCAGAGTAAGGGCAGGCCGGAGCTAGGGCGAGGGAAGGCCTAAGCCAGAGCGAGAGCAGGCCTGAGCCAGGGTGAGAGCAGGCCGGACGGAGCCAAGGCGAGGGCAGGCCAGAGCGAGAGCAGTCCGGAGCCAGGACGAGGGCAGGCCGGAGCCAGGGCGAGAGCAGGCCAGAGCCAGGGCGAGAGCAGGCCAGAGCTAGAGCCAGAGCAGGCGGCCAGGGTGAGGGCAGACCAGAGTGAGAGCGAGAGCAGGCCGGAGCCAAGGCGAGGCCAGAGCCAGAGCGAGAGTAGGCCGGAGCCAGGGCGAGGGCAGGCCAGAGCCAGGGCGAGAGCAGGACGGAGCCAAGGCGAGGGCAGGCCGGAGCCCGAGCTATGGCATAGCGGAGCTAGGGTGAGGGCAGTACGGAGCTAGAGCGAGAGCAGGCCGGAACTAAGGCAAGGGCAGGCCAGAGGCAGAGCCAGGGTAGGCCAGAGCAAGAGCAGGCCACAGCGAGAGCAGGCCGGAGCCAAGGCAAGGACAGGCCCAAGCCAGAGCGAGAGCAGTCCGGTGCCAAGGCGAAGGCAGGCCAGAGGCAGAGCGAGAGCAGGCCAGAGCCGGAGCGAGAGCAGGCAGGAGCCAAGGCGAAGGCAGGCCGGGGCAAGAGGAGGTGTTGGCCGGAGCCATGGCTCCGGCTGGCTGGAGCCAGAACAAGGGCAGGCCGGAGCCAGGACGAGGGCAGGCCGAAGCCAGAGCGAGAGCAGGCTGGAGTCAGGGCGAGAGCAGGCAGGAGCCAGGACGAGTGCAGGCCGGAGCCAGGGCGAGAGCAGGCCAGAGCCAGCGCGAGAGCAGGCCAGAGCCAGCGCGAGAGCAGGCCAGGGCGAGGGCAGACCAGAGTGAGAGCGAGAGCAGGCCGGAGCCAAGGCCAGGCCAGAGCAAGAGCAGGCCAGAGCCAGAGCGAGAGTACACCGGAGCCAAGGCGAGGGCAGGCCGGAGCTAGGGCTTGCCGGAGCCAGATCAACGGCAGGCCGGAGCCAGGGCAAGGGAAGGCTGAAGCCATAGTGAAAGCAGGCCGGAGCCAGGGAGAGAGCAGGCCAGAGCCAGAGCGAAAGCAGGCCAGAGCCAGAGCAGTCCGGAGCCAGAGCGAGATCAGGCCGGAGCCAGGGCGAGGGCTGGCCAGAGCCAGAGCAAGAGCAGGCCCTTGCCAAGGCGAGAGCAGGCCAGAGGCAAGGCCAGAGCCAGGGCAGGCCAGGCCGGAGCCAGAACGATAGCAGGCCAGTGCCAGAACAAGAGCAGGCCAGAGAGAGAGAAGTCCGGAGCCAAGGTAAGGGCAGGCCAGAGCCAGAGAGAGACTAGGCCTGAGCCAGAGGTAGAGCAGGCCGGAGCCAAGTCGAAGGCAGACCAGAACCAGAGCGAGAGCAGGCCGGAGTCAAGACGAAGGCAGGCCAGAGCCAGAGCAAGAGCAGGCTGGAGCCAAGGCGAGGGCTGGCCGGAGTAAGAGCAAGGGCAGGCCGGAGCCAGGGCAAGGGCAGGTCGGAGACAAGGCTAGAGTAGGCTGGAGCCAAGGCGAGGGCAGGCCAGAGCCAGGGCGAGAGCAGGCCGGAGCCAAGGCGAGCCGGAGCCAGGGCGAGGCAGGCCAGAGTCAAAGCAAGAGCAGGCCGGAGCCATGGCGTAGGCACGCCAGAGTGAGAGCAGGCCGAGGCCAGAGCGAGAGAGCAGTCCAGAGCCAGAGCGAGAGTAGGCTGGAGCCTGGGCGAGGGCAGGCCAGACCCAGAGAGAGAGCAGGCAGCAGGGCGAGGGCAGGCCAGAGCCAGGGCGAGGGTAGTCCGAAGGTAAAGCGAGAGTAGGCCGGCGCCAAGACGAGAGCAGGGCCGGAGCCAAGGTGAGGGCAGGCCAGAGGCAGAGCCAGGGCAGGCAAGAGCCAGAGCGAGAGCAGGCCGGAGCCAAGGCAAGGGCAGGCCAGAGCGAGAGCTGGTCGGAGCCAAGGCGAGGGCAGGCCAGAGACAGAGCGAGAGCAGGCTGGACCCAAGGCCAGATCCAGAGCGGGAGCAGGCCAGAGCGAGAGCAAGCCAGAGCCAAGGCGAGAGCAGGCCGGAGCTAAGGCGAGGGCAGTCCAGAGCGAGATCAGGCCGGAGCCAGGGCGAGAGCAGGCCGTAGCCAAGGAGAGGGCAGGCCAGAGCCAGATCCAGAGCAGGCCAGTGCCAGGGTGAGGGCAGGCCAGAGTCACAGCGAGAGCAGGACGGAGCTAAGGCGAGGGCACGTCAGAGCGAGAGCAGGCCAGAGCGAGAGCAGGCCGGGCCAGGGCGAGGGCAGGCCAGAGCCAGAGCAAGAGTAGGCCAGAGCCAAGGCAAGGGCAAGCCAGAGCTAGAGCAAGAGAAGGCCGGAGCCAAGGCAAGGGCAGGCCGGAAACCAGGGCGAGAGCAGGCCGGAGACAGAGCGAAAGTAGGCCGGAGCCAGGGCTAGGGCAGGCCAGAGCCAGATAGAGAGCAGGCCGGAGCCAGGGTGAGGGCAGGCCAGAGCCAGAGCGAGAGCAGGCAGGAGCCAGGGTGAGAGCAGTCCGGAGCCAAGGCAAGGGCAGTCCGAAGCCAGTGCGAGGGCAGTACGGATGTAGAGCGACAGCAGGCCGGAGTCAAGGCGAGATTAGCCCGGAGCCAAGGCGAGGGCAGGCCAGAGGCAGAGCCAGGGCAGGGCAGAGCCAGAGCGAGAGTAGGTCGGAGCTAGAGCGAGAGCAGGACGGAGCCAGAGCGAGAGCAGGCCGGAGCCAGGGCAAAGGCTGGCCGGAACAAGGGCGAGAACAGGTCGGAGTCAAGACGAGGGCAGGCCAGAGCCAGAGCAAGAGCAGGCCAGAGCAAGAGCAGGCCGGAGCCAGGGCGAGGGCTGACCAGAGTCAGAGCAAGAGCAGGCCTGAGCCAGGGTGAGAGCAGGCCGGAGCCAAGGCGAGAGCTGGCCAGAGCCAGAGCAAGGGCAGGCCGGAGCCAGGGCAAGGGCAGGCCGGAGCCAGGGCGAGGACAGGCCGGAGCCAAGGCGAGAGCAGGCCGGAGCCAAGGCAAGGGCAGGCTTGAGCCAGACCGAGAGCAGGCCGGAGCCAGGGCAAGAGCAGGCCGGAGCCAAGGCGAGGGCAAGCCAGAGCCAGAGCGAGAGTAGGCCAGAGTCAAGGCAAGGGCACTCCAGAGCCAGAGCGAGAGAAGGCTGGAGCCAAGGCAAGGGCAGGCCGGAACAAGGGCTAGAGCAGGCCCGAGACAGGGCGAGGCCAGAGCCAGAGCGAGAGCAGGCCACAGGCAGAGTGAGAGTATGCCGGAGCCTGGGCGAGGGCGGGCCAGAGCTAATGCGAGGGCAGGCCGGAGCCAGATTGATGGCAGGCTCCGGAGCCAGGGCAAGGGCAGTCAGGAACTAGAGCGAGAGCAGGCCGGAGCCAAGGTGAGAGCTGGCTGGAGCCAAGTCGAGGGCAGGCCAGAGGCAGAGCCAGGGCAGGCCAGAGTCAGAGCGAGAGCAGGCCGGAGCCAAGGCGAGGGCAGGCTAGAGCCAGAGCAAGAGCAGGTCAGGCGAGGGTAGGCCAGAGCCAGAGCGAGAGCAGGCCGGAGCTAAGGCGAGGGGAGGCCAGAGCGAGAGCAGGCCAGAGCCAGAGCAAGAGCAGGCCGGAGCCAAGGCGAAAGCAAGCCAGAACAAGAGCGAGATCAGGCCAGAGTCAAGACGAGGGCAGGCCAGAGCCAGTGGAAGAGCAGGCCGGAGCCAAGGCATCGGCAGGCGAGAGCCAGAGAGAGAGCAGGCCGGAGCCAGAGCGAGGGCAGGCCAGAGCGAGAGCAGGTCGGAGCCAGAGCGAGAGCAGGCCGGAGCTAATGCGAGGGCAGGCCGGAGCAAGAGCAAGGGCAGGCCAGAGCCAGAGAGAGAGCAGGCCAGAGCGAGAGTAGGCCAGAGCCAGGGCGAGGGCAGGCCAGAGCCAGAGAGAGAGCAGGCCGGAGCCAGGGCGAAGGCAGGCCATTGCCAGCGAGAGCAGGCCGGAGCCAGGGCGAGAGCAGGCCAGAGCCAGAGCGAGAGCAGGTCGGAGCCAGGGCGAGAGCAGGAAGGAGCCAATGCGAGGGCAGGCCGGAGCCAGAGGAAGGGCAGGCCAGAGCGAGAGCAGGTCGGAGCCAGGGCGAGAGCAGGCCGGAGCTAGAGCGAGGGCAGGCCAGAGCCAGAGCGAGAGCAGGCCAGAGCGAGAGTAGACCAGAGCCAGGGCGAGGGCAGGTCAGAGCCAGAGAGAGAGCAGGCCGGAGCCAGGGCGAAGGCAGGCCATTGCCAGAGCGAGAGCAGGTCGGAGCCAGGGCGAGAGCAGGCCGGAGCCAGGGCGAAGGCAGGCCATTGCCAGAGCGAGAGCAGGTCGGAGCCAGGGCGAGAGCAGGCCGGAGCCAATGCGAGCGCAGGCCGGAGCCAGGGCAAGGGCAGGCCGGAGTTAGGGCGAGGGCAGGCCGGAGCGAGAGAAGGCCAGAGCCTAGCTAGGCAAGGGCAGGCCGAAACCAGGACGAGAGCAGGCCGGAGACAGGGTGAGTGAGGCCAGAGCAAGAGTAGGCCGGAGCCAGGGTGAGGGCAGGCCAGAGAGAGAGCAGGACGGAGCCAGGGCGAGGGTAGGCCAGAGTGGAAAGAGCAGGCCGGATCCAAGGTAAGAGAGCAGGCCAGAGCCAAAGCGAGAGCAGGCCGGAGCCAGGGCGAGGGCAGGCCAGAGCGAGAGTAGGCCAGAGACAAGGCAAGGGCAGGCCAGAGCCAGAGCGAGAGAAGGCCGGAACCAGGAGGAGGGCAGGCCGGAGACAGGGTGAGGCCAGAGCCAGAGAGAGAGCGGGCCAGAGCCAGATAGAGAGTAGGCAAGAGACAGGGCGAGGGCAGGCCAGAGCCAGAGAGAGAGCAGGCCGGAGCCAGTGCGAGGGCAGGCCAGAGCCAGGGTGAGAGCAGGCCGGAGCCAGGGCGAGAGCAGGCCGGAGACAGGGCGAGGCCAGAGCCAGAGCAAGAGCAGGCCAGAGCCAGAGAAAGAGCAGGCCGGAGCCAGAGAAAGAGCAGGCCGGAGCCAGGGCGAGGGCAGGCCAGAGCAAGAGCAGGCCAGAGCCAGAACAAGAGCAGGCCAGAGCCAGAGCGACAGCAGGCCTACGCCGGAGCGGTAGCAGGCCGGAGCCAAGGCGAAGGCAGGCCATAACAAGAGCGAGAGCAGGCTGGAGTCAAGACGAGGGCAGGCCCGAGCAAGAGCATGCCAGAGCAAGAGCAGGCCGGAGCCAGGGTGAGGGCAGGCCAGAGCCAGAGCAAGAGCAGGCCAGAGCCAGAGCGAGAGCAGGCCGGAGCCAAGGCGAGGGCTAGCCGGAGCAGAGCAAGGGCAGGCCGGAGCCAGAGCAAGGGCAGGCTGGAGCCAGAGCAAGGGCAGGCCAGAGCCAGGGCGAGGACAGGCCAGAGCCAGAGCGAGAACAGGCCGGAGCCAGGGCGAGAGCAGGCCGGAGCCAAGGCGAGGGCAGGTCAGAGCCAGATCCAGAGCAGGCCGGAGCCAGGGCGAGGGCAGGCCAGACAGAGCCTGAGCAGGCCGGAGCCAAGGCGAGGGAACGCCAGAGCGAGAGGAGGCCAGAGTGAGAGCAGGCCAGAGCCAAGGCGAAGGCAGGCCAGAACCAGAGTGAGAGCATGCCGGAGTCAAGACGAGGGCAAACCAGAGCCAGAGCAAGAGCAGGCCGGAGCCAGGGCGAGGACAGGCTAGAGCCAGAGCAAGAGCAGGCCGGAGCCAGGGCGAGAGCAGGCCGGAGCCAAAGCGAGGGCTGGCCAGAGTCAGAGCAAGGGCAGGCAGGAGACAGGGAGAGGGCAGGCCGGAGCCAGAGCAAGAGCAAGCCAGAGCCAAGGCGAGAGCAGGCCGGAGCTAAGGCGAGGGCAGTCCAGAGCGAGATCAGGCCGGAGCCAGGGCGAGAGCAGGCCGTAGCCAAGGAGAGGGCAGGCCAGAGCCAGATCCAGAGCAGGCCAGTGCCAGGGTGAGGGCAGGCCAGAGTCACAGCGAAAGCAGGACGGAGCTAAGGCGAGGGCACGCCAGAGCGAGAGCAGGCCGGAGCGAGAGCAGGCCGGGCCAGGCCAGAGCCAGAGCAAGAGTAGGCCAGAGCCAAGGCAAGGGCAAGCCAGAGCTAGAGCAAGAGAAGGCCGGAGCCAAGGCAAGGGCAGGCCGGAAACCAGGGCGAGAGCAGGCCGGAGACAGTTCGAGGCCAGAGCCAGAGCGAGAGCTGGCCAGAGCCAGAGAGAGAGCAGGCAGGAGCCAGGGTGAGAGCAGTCCGGAGCCAAGGCAAGGGCAGTCCGAAGCCAGTGCGAGGGCAGTACGGATGTAGAGCCAGAGCAGGCCGGAGCCAGAGCGAGAGTAGGTCGGAGCTAGAGCAGGACGGAGCCAGAGCGAGAGCAGGCCGGAGCCAGGGCAAAGGCTGGCCGGAACAAGGGCGAGAACAGGTCGGAGTCAAGACGAGGGCAGGCCAGAGTCAGAGCAAGAGCAGGCCGGAGCCAGGGCGAGGGCTGACCAGAGTCAGAGCAAGAGCAGGCCTGAGCCAGGGTGAGAGCAGGCCGGAGCCAAGGCGAGAGCTGGCCAGAGCCAGAGCAAGGGCAGGCCGGAGCCAGGGCGAGGACAGGCCGGAGCCAAGGCGAGAGCAGGCCGGAGCCAAGGCAAGGGCAGGCTTGAGCCAGACCGAGAGCAGGCCGGAGCCAGGGCAAGAGCAGGCCGGAGCCAAGGCGAGGGCAAGCCAGAGTCAGAGGAAGAGCAGGCCGGAGCCAAGGCAAGGGCACGCCAGAGCCAGAGCAGGCCAGAACCAAAGCGAGAGCAGGCCAGAGCCAGGGCGAGGGCAAGCAAGAGCCAGAGCGAGAGTAGGCCAGAGCCAAGGCAAGGGCACTCCAGAGCCAGAGCGAGAGAAGGCTGGAGCCAAGGCAAGGGCAGGCCGGAACAAGGGCTAGAGCAGGCCCGAGACAGGGCGAGGCCAGAGGCAGAGCGAGAGCAGGCCACAGGCAGAGTGAGAGTATGACGGAGCCAGGGCGAGGGCGGGCCAGAGCCAGAGAGAGAGCAGGCCGGAGCCAGGTCGAGGGCGGGCCAGAGCCAAAGCGAGAGAAGGCCGGAGCCAGGGCGAGAGCAGGCCGGAGCTAATGCGAGGGCAGGCCGGAGCCAGATCGATGGCAGGCTCCGGAGCCAGGGCAAGGGCAGTCAGGAACTAGAGCGAGAGCAGGCCGCAGCCAAGGTGAGAGCTGGCTGGAGCCAAGTCGAGGGCAGGCCAGAGGCAGAGCGAGAGCAGGCCGGAGCCAAGGCGAGGGCAGGCTAGAGCCAGAGCAAGAGCAGGTCAGAGCCAAGGCGAGGGTAGGCCAGAGCCAGAGCGAGAGCAGGCCGGAGCTAAGGCGAGGGGAGGCCAGAGCGAGAGCAGGCCAGAGCCAGAGCAAGAGCAGGCCGGAGCCAAGGCGAAAGCAAGCCAGAACAAGAGCGAGATCAGGCCAGAGTCAAGACGAGGGCAGGCCAGAGCCAGTGGAAGAGCAGGCCGGAGCCAAGGCATCGGCAGGCGAGAGCCAGAGAGAGAGCAGGCCGGAGCCAGAGCGAGGGCAGGCCAGAGCGAGAGCAGGTCGGAGCCAGGGCGAGAGCAGGCCGGAGCTAATGCGAGGGCAGGCCGGAGCAAGAGCAAGGGCAGGCCAGAGCCAGAGAGAGAGCAGGCCAGAGCAAGAGTAGGCCAGAGCCAGGGCGAGGGCAGGCCAGAGCCAGAGAGAGAGCAGGCCGGAGCCAGGGCGAAGGCAGGCCATTGCCAGCGAGAGCAGGCCGGAGCTAGGGCGAGAGCAGGCCAGAGCCAGAGCGAGAGCAGGTCGGAGCCAGGGCGAGAGCAGGCCGGAGCCAATGCGAGGGCAGGCCGGAGCCAGAGAAAGGGTAGGCCAGAGCGAGAGCAGGTCGGAGCCAGGGCGAGAGCAGGCCGGAGCTAGAGCGAGGGCAGGCCAGAGCCAGAGCGAGAGCAGGCCAGAGCGAGAGTAGGCCAGAGCCAGGGCGAGGGCAGGTCAGAGCCAGAGAGAGAGCAGGCCGGAGCCAGGGCGAAGGCAGGCCATTGCCAGAGCGAGAGCAGGTCGGAGCCAGGGCGAGAGCAGGCCAGAGCCAATGCGAGGGCAGGCCGGAGCCAGGGCAAGGGCAGGCCGGAGCCAGAGCGAGAGCAGGCCGGAGCCAAGGCGAGAGCAGGCCAGAGCGAGAGCAGGCCAGAGCGAGAGCAGGCCGGAGCCAGGGCGAGGGCAGGCCAGAGCGAGAGAAGGCCAGAGCATAGCTAGGCAAGGGCAGGCCGAAACCAGGACGAGAGCAGGCCGGAGCCAGGGTGAAGGCAGGCCAGAGAGAGAGCAGGCCGGAGCCAGGCGAGGGCAGACCAGAGCGAGAGCGAGAGCAGGCCAGAACCAAGGCGAGGGCAGTCCAGAGCCAGAGCGAGAGCAGGCCAGAGCCAGAGCGAGAGCAGTCCGGAGCCAGAGCTAGGGCAGGCCAGAGCGAGAGCAGGCCTGAGCCAGAGCGAGAGCAGGCTGGAGCCAAGGAAAAGGCAGGCCAGAACAAGAGCGAGATCAGGTTAGAGTCAAGACGAGGGCAGGCCAGAGCCAGAGGAAGAGCTGGCCGGAGCCAAGGCATGGGCAAGCCGGAGCCAGGGCGGGGACAGGCCGGAGCCAAGGCGAGAGCAGGCCGGAGCCAAAGCTAGGGCAGGCTTGAGCCAGACCGAGAGCAGGCCGGAGCCAGGGCAAGAGCAGGCCGGAGCCAAGGCGAGGGCAAGCCAGAGTCAGAGCAAGAGCAGGCCGGAGCCAAGGCAAGGGCACGCCAGAGCCAGAGCAGGCCAGAACCAAAGCGAGAGCAGGCCGGAGCCAGGGCGAGGGCAAGCAAGAGCCAGAGCGAGAGTAGGCCAGAGCCAAGGCAAGGGCACTCCAGAGCCAGAGCGAGAGAAGGCTGGAGCCAAGGCAAGGGCAGGCCGGAACAAGGGCTAGAGCAGGCCCGAGACAGGGCGAGGCCAGAGCGAGAGCAGGCCACACGCAGAGTGAGAGTATGCCGGAGCCAGGGCGAGGGCGGGCCAGAGCCAGAGAGAGAGCAGGCAGGAGCCAGGTCGAGGGCGGGCCAGAGCCAAAGCGAGAGAAGGCCGGAGCCAGGGCGAGAGCAGGCCGGAGCTAATGCGAGGGCAGGTCGGAGCCAGATCGATGGCAGGCTCCGGAGCCAGGGCAAGGGCAGTCAGGAACTAGAGCGAGAGCAGGCCGGAGCCAAGGTGAGAGCTGGCTGGAGCCAAGTCGAGGGCAGGCCAGAGGCAGAGCCAGGGCAGGCCAGAGTCAGAGCGAGAGCAGGCCGGAGCCAAGGCGAGGGCAGGCTAGAGCCAGAGCAAGAGCAGGTCAGAGCCAAGGCGAGGGTAGGCCAGAGCCAGAGCGAGAGTAGGCCGGAGCTAAGGCGAGGGGAGGCCAGAGCGAGAGCAGGCCAGAGCCAGAGCAAGAGCAGGCCGGAGCCAAGGCGAAAGCAGGCCAGAACAAGAGCGAGATCAGGCCAGAGTGAAGACGAGGGCAGGCCAGAGCCAGTGGAAGAGCAGGCCTGAGCCAAGGCATCGGCAGGCGAGAGCCAGAGAGAGAGCAGGCCGGAGCCAGAGCGAAGGCAGGCCAGAGCGAGAGCAGGTCGGAGCCAGGGCGAGAGCAGGCCGGAGCTAATGCGAGGGCAGGCCGGAGCAAGAGCAAGGGCAGGCCAGAGCCAGAGAGAGAGCAGGCCAGAGCGAGAGTAGGCCAGAGCCAGGGCGAGGGCAGGCCAGAGCCAGAGAGAGAGCAGGCCGGAGCCAGGGCGAAGGCAGGCCATTGCCAGCGAGAGCAGGCCGGAGCCAGGGCGAGAGCAGGCCAGAGCCAGAGCGAGAGCAGGTCGGAGCCAGGGCGAGAGCAGGCCGGAGCCAGAGCAAGGGCAGGCCAGAGCGAGAGCAGGTCGGAGCCAGGGCGAGAGCAGGCCGGAGCTAATGCGAGGGCAGGCCGGAGCTAGAGCAAGGGCAGGCCAGAGGCAGAGCGAGAGCAGGCCAGAGCGAGAGTAGGCCAAAGCCAGGGCGAGGGCAGGTCAGAGCCAGAGAGAGAGAAGGTCGGAGCCAGGGCGAGAGCAGGCCAGAGCCAATGAGAGGGCAGGCCGGAGCCAGAGCAAGGGCAGGCCGGAGTCAGGGCGAGGGCAGGCCGGAGCCAGAGCGAGAGCAGGCTGGAGCCAAAGCGAGAGCAGGCCAGAGCGAGAGCAGGCCGGAGCCAGGGCGAGGGCAGGCCAGAGCGAGAGAAGGCCAGAGCCTAGCTAGGCAAGGGCAGGCCAAAACCAGGACGAGAGCAGGCCGGAGACAGGGTGAGTGAAGCCAGAGCAAGAGTAGGCCGGAGCCAGGGTGAGGGCAGGCCAGAGAGAGAGCAGGCCGGAGCCAGGCAAGGGCAGGCCAGAGCCAAGGCGAGGGCAGTCCAGAGCCAGAGCGAGAGCAGGCCAGAGCCAGAGCGAGAGCAGTCCGGAGCCAGAGCTAGGGCAGGCCAGAGCGAGAGCAGGCCTGAGCCAGAGCGAGAGCAGGCTGGAGCCAAGGAAAAGGCAGGCCAGAACAAGAGCGAGATCAGGTTAGAGTCAAGACGAGGGCAGGCCAGAGCCAGAGGAAGAGCAGGCCGGAGCCAAGGCATGGGCAGGCCGGAGTCAGAGAGAGAGCAGGCCGGAGCCAGGGCAAGGGCAGGCCAGAGCAAGAGCGAGAGCGGGTCGGAGCCAGGGCGAGGGCAGGCCGGAGCCAATGCGAGGGCAGGCCGGAGCCAGAGCAAGGGCAGGCCGGAGTCAGGGCGAGGGCAGGCCAGAGCCAGAGCGAGAGCAGGCCGGAGCCAAGGCGAGAGTAGGCCAGAGCCAAGGCAAGGGCAGGCCAGAGCCAGAGCGATACAAGGCCAGAGCCAAGGCAAGGGCAGGCCAGAGCAAGAGGAGGCCAGAGCCAGAGCAAAAGCAGGCCGGAGCCAGGGCGAGGGCAGGCCAGAGCAAGAGCAGGCCAGAGCAAGAACAGGCCAGAGCCAGGGCGAGGGCAGGCCAGAGCCAGAGCAGTCCGGAGCCAAGGCAAGGGCAGGCGAGAGACAGCAGGCCTACGTCAGAGCGAGAGCATGCCGGAGCCAAGGTGAAGGCTGGCCATAACGAGCGAGAGCAGGCCGGAGTCAAGACGAGGGCAGGCCAGAGCAAGAGCAGGCCAGAGCAAGAGCAGGCCGGAGCCAAGGCGAGGGCTAGCCAGAGCCAGAGCAAGCGCAGGCCGGAGCCAGAGCAAGGGCAGGCCGGAGCCAGAGCTAGGGCAGTCCGGAGCCAGAGCAAGGGCAGGCCGGAGCCAGGGCAAGGGCAGGCCGGAGCCAGAGCGAGAGTAGGCCGGAGCCAGAGCGAGAGCAGGCCGGAGCCAGGGCGAGAGCAGGCCGGAGCCAGGGCTAGAGCAGGCCGGAGCCAGGGCGAGAGCAGGCCGGAGCCAAGGCGAGGGCAGGTCAGAGCCAGAGCGAGAGCAGGCCGGAGCAAGGATGAATGAGGGCAGGCCAGAGTCAGAGCGAGAGCAGGCCGGAGCTAAGGCAAGGGCAGGCCAGAGCCAGAGAGAGAGCAGGCCAGAGGCAGGGCGAGGGAAGGCCAGAGCGAGAGCAGGTCGGAGCCAAGGCGAGAGCAGGCCGGAGCCAGAGCAAGGGCAGGCTAGAGTCAGGGCGAGGGCATGCCGGAGCCAGAGAAAGAGAGCCGACCGGAGCTAAGGCGGGAACAGGCCGGAGCCAAGGCGAGGTTAGGCCAGAGCCAGAGTAAAAACAGGCCGGAGCCAGGACGAGGGCAGGCCAGAGCGAGAGCAGGCCGGAGCCTCGGCGAGGGCAAACCAGAGCCAGAGCGAGAGAAGGCCGGAGCCAAGGCAAGGTCAGGCCGTTATCAGGGCGAGAACAGGCCAGAGGCCCAGAGCGACAGTAGGCCAGAGCCAGAGAGAGTAGGGCGGAGACTGGGCGAGGGCAGGCCAGAAACAGAGCGAGAACAGGTCGGAGCCAGGGCGAGAGCAGGGCGGAGCCAAGGCGAGGGCAGGCCGGAGCCAGAGCAGTGGCAGGCCGGAGCCAGGGCGAGGGCAGTCCGGAGCGAGAGCAGGCCGGAGCCAGGGCGAGAGCAGGCCAGAGAAAGAGCGAGAGCAGGCCGGAGCCAGGACGAGTGCAGGCCGGAGCCAGGGCGAGAGCGGGCCGGAGCCTATGCGAGGACAGGCCAGAGCCAGAGCAGGCCGGAGCCAAGGCTTCATTGCTTATTATGAGACACAAATCTGATAATTACACTACTGCTGTAACGTCTGGCCTGCCCTCATCTTGACTCCGGCCTGCTCTCGCTCTTGTTATGGCCTGCCTTCGCCTTGGCTCCGGCCTGCTCTCGCTCTGGCGTAGGCCTGCTGTCGCTCTGGCTCTGTCTGGCATGCCCTTGCCTTGCCTCCGGACTGCTCTTGCTCTGGCTCTGGCCTGCCCTCGCCCTGGCTCCGGCCTGCTCTTGCTCTGGTCTGCCCTCGCCCTGGCTCCGACCTGCTCTTGCTCTGGTCTGCTCTTGCTCTGGCGTCGCCCTGTCTCCAGCCTGCTCTCGCCCTGGTTCCGGCCTGGCCTTGCCTTGGCTCTGGCCTTCTATCGCTCTGGCTCTGGCCTGCCCTTTCCTTGGCTCTGGCCTACCCTCGCCTTGGTTCCGGCCTGCCCTCGCATTTGCTCCGGCCTGTCCTCCCGGCCTGCCCCTCTGAGCAGAGCAAGGGCAGGCCGGAGTCAGGGCGAGGGCAGGCTGGAGCCAGAGCGAGAGCAGGCTGGAGCCAAGGCGAGAGCAGGCCAGAGCGAGAGCAGGCCGGAGCCAGGGCGAGGGCAGGCCAGAGCGAGAGAAGGCCAGAGCCTAGCTAGGCAAGGGCAGGCCGAAACCAGGACGAGAGCAGGCCGGAGACAGGGTGAGTGAGGCCAGAGCAAGAGTAGGCCGGAGCTAGGGTGAGGGCAGGCCAGAGAGAGAGCAAGCCGGAGCCAGGCGAGGGCAGGCCAGAGCGAGAGCAGGCCAGAGCCAAGGCAAGGGCAGTCCAGAGCCAGAGCGAGAGCAGGCCAGAGCCAGAGCGAGAGCAGTCTGGAGCCAGAGCTAGGGCAGGCCAGAGCGAGAGCAGGCCTGAGCCAGAGCGAGAGCAGGCTGGAGCCAAGGAAAAGGCAGGCCAGAACAAGAGCGAGATCAGGTTAGAGTCAAGACGAGGGGAGGCCAGAGTCAGAGGAAGAGCAGGCCGGAGCCAAGGCATGGGCAGGCCGGAGCCAGAGAGAGAGCAGGCCGGAGCCAGGGCGAGGGCAGGCCAGAGCAAGAGCGAGAGAGGGTCGGAGCCAGGGCGAGGGCAGGCCGGAGCCAATGCGAGGGCAGGCCAGAGCCAGAGCAAGGGCAGGCCGGAGTCAGGGCGAGGGCAGGCCAGAGCCAGAGCGAGAGCAGGCCGGAGCCAAGGCGAGAGTAGGCCAGAGCCAAGGCAAGGGCAGGCCAGAGCCAGAGCGATACAAGGCCAGAGCCAAGGCAAGGGCAGGCCAGAGCAAGAGGAGGCCAGAGCCAGAGCAAAAGCAGGCCGGAGCCAGGGCGAGGGCAGGCCAGAGCAAGAGCAGGCCAGAGCCAGAGCAAGAACAGGCCAGAGCCAGGGCGAGGGCAGGCCAGAGCCAGAGCAGTCCGGAGCCAAGGCAAGGGCAGGCCAGAGACAGCAGGCCTACGTCAGAGCGAGAGCATGTCGGAGCCAAGGTGAAGGCTGGCCATAACGAGCGAGAGCAGGCCGGAGTCAAGACGAGGGCAGGCCAGAGCAAGAGCAGGCCAGAGCAAGAGCAGGCCGGAGCCAAGGCGAGGGTTAGCCAGAGCCAGAGCAAGGGCAGGCCGGAGCCAGAGCAAGGGCAGGCCGGAGCCAGAGCAAGGGCAGGCCGGAGCCAGGGCAAGGACAGGCCAGAGCCAGAGCGAGAGTAGGCCAGAGCCAGAGCGAGAGTAGGCTGGAGCCAGGGCGAGAGCAGGCCGGAGCCAGGGCGAGAGCAGGCCGGAGCCAGGGCGAGAGCAGGCCGAAGCCAGGGCGAGAGCAGGCCGGAGCCAAGGCGAGGGCAGGTCGGAGCCAGAGCGAGAGCAGGCCGGAGCAAGGATGAATGAGGGCAGGCCAGAGTCAGAGCGAGAGCAGGCCGGAGCTAAGGCAAGGGCAGGACAGAGCCAGAGAGAGAGCAGGCCAGAGGCAGGGCGAGGGAAGGCCAGAGCGAGAGCAGGTCGGAACCAAGGCGAGAGCAGGCCGGAGCCAGAGCAAGGGCAGGCTAGAGTCAGGGCGAGGGCATGCCGGAGCCAGAGAAAGAGAGCCGACCGGAGCTAAGGCGGGAACAGGCCGGAGCCAAGGCGAGTTTAGGCCAGAGCCAGAGTAAAAACAGGCCGGAGCCAGGACAAGGGCAGGCCAGAGCGAGAGCAGGACGGAGCCTCGGCGAGGGCAAACCAGACCCAGAGCGAGAGAAGGCCGGAGCCAAGGCAAAGTCAGGCCGTTACCAGGGCGAGAACAGGCCAGAGGCCCAGAGCGACAGTAGGCCAGAGCCAGAGAGAGTAGGGCGGAGACTGGGCGAGGGCAGGCCAGAAACAGAGCGAGAACAGGTCGGAGCCAGGGCGAGAGCAGGCCAGAGCCAAGGCGAGGGCAGGCCGGAGCCAGAGCAGTGGCAGGCCGGAGCCAGGGCGAGGGCAGGCCGGAGCGAGAGCAGGCCGGAGCCAGGGCGAGAGCAGGCCAGAGAAAGAGCGAGAGCAGGCCGGAGCCAGGACGAGTGCAGGCCGGAGCCAGGGCGAGAGCGGGCCGGAGCCTATGCGAGGACAGGCCAGAGCCAGAGCGAGAGCAGGCCGGAGCCAAGGCTTCATTGCTTATTATGAGACACAAATCTGATAATTACACTACTGCTGTAACGTCTGGCCTGCCCTCATCTTGACTCCGGCCTGCTCTCGCTCTTGTTATGGCCTGCCTTCGCCTTGGCTCCGGCCTGCTCTCGCTCTGGCGTAGGCCTGCTGTCGCTCTGGCTCTGTCTGGCATGCCCTTGCCTTGCCTCCGGACTGCTCTTGCTCTGGCTCTGGCTTGCCCTCGCCCTGGCTCCGGCCTGCTCTTGCTCTGGTCTGCCCTCGCCCTGGCTCCGACCTGCTCTTGCTCTGGCCTGCTCTTGCTCTGGCGTCGCCCTGCCTCCAGCCTGCTCTCGCCCTGGTTCCGGCCTGCCCTTGCCTTGGCTCTGGCCTTCTATCGCTCTGGCTCTGGCCTGCCCTTGCTTTGGCTCTGGCCTACCCTCGCCTTGGTTCCGGCCTGCCCTCGCATTGGCTCCGGCCTGCCCTCCCGGCCTGCCCCTCTGGCTCCGGCCTGCCCTCGCCCTGGCTCCGACCCGCTCTCGCTCTGGCCTGCCCTTGCCCTGGCTCCGGCCTGCTCTCTCTCTGGCTCTGGCCTGCAAATGCCTTGGCTCCGGCCTGCTCTTACTCTGGCCTGCCCTCCTCTTGACTCTAACCTGATCTCGCTCTTGTCTTCGCCTTGGCTCCAGCCTGCTCTCGCTCTGGCCTGCCCTATCTCTGGCTCCGGACTGCACTCGCTCTGGCCTGCCCTCGCCCTGGCTCCGACATACTCTCGCTCTGGTTCTGACCTGCTCTCGCTCTGGCCTCGCCCTGTCTCCGGCCTGCTCTCGCCCTTGTTCCGGCCTGCCCTTGCCTTGGCTCCGGCCTTCTCTCGCTCTGGCCTGCCCATGCCTTGGATCCGGCCTGCTATTCCTCTGGCTCTGGCCTGCCCTCGCCCTGGCTCCGGCCTGCTCTCGCTCTGGCCTGCTCTCGCTCTGGCGTGCCCTCGCATTGGCTACGGCCTGCTCTCGCTCTGTCTGGCCTGCCCTCGCCCTGGCTCCGGCCTGCTCTGGATCTGGCTCTGGCCTGCCCTCGCCTTGGCTCCGACCTGCTCTCGCCCTGGCTCCGGCCTGCTCTCGCCCTGGCTCCGGCCTGGCCTCGCCCTGGCTCCGGCCTGCCCTTGCTCTGACTCCGGCTAGCCCTCGCCTTGGCTCTCGCCTGCTCTCGCCCTGGCTCTGGCCTGCTCTTGCTCTGGCTTTGGCCTACCCTCACCCTGGCTCCTGCCTGCTCTTGCTCTGGCCTGCCCTCGTCTTGACTCCGGCCTGAT
Source organism: Phyllobates terribilis (assembly GCF_046119375.1). Classification (NCBI taxonomy): domain Eukaryota; kingdom Metazoa; phylum Chordata; class Amphibia; order Anura; family Dendrobatidae; genus Phyllobates; species Phyllobates terribilis. Next base: position 5,477,007 of record NW_027362863.1, read on the forward strand.
CTCGCTCTTCTTCTGGCCTGCCTTCGCCTTGGCTCCGGCCCTGCTCTCACCTTGGCGCTGGCCTACTTTCGCTCTAGCTTCGGACTGCCCTCGCCATGGCTCTGGCCTGCCATCGCTCTGACTCCGGCCTGCTCTTCGCCCTGGCTCCGGCCTGCTCCCCCCCTGGTTCCAGCCTGCCCTTGCCTTGGCTCCGGCCTTCTCTCGCTCTAGCTCTTGCCTGCCTTTGCCTTTTGCCTCTCGCCTACTCTCGCTCTGGCTCTGGCCTGTCCTCGCCCTGGTTCCAGCCTGCTCTCGCTCTGGCCTGCCCTCGCTTTGGCTCAGGCTTGCTCTCGCCTTGGCTCCGGCCTGCTCTCGCCCTGGCTCTGGCCTGCTCTCACTCTGGCTCCGGCCTGTCCTCGCCCTGGCTCCGGCCTGCCCTTGCTCTGACTCCAGCTAGCCCTCGTTTTGGCTCCGGCCTGCTCTCGCCCTGGCTCTGGCCTGCTCTTGCTCTGGCTTTGGCCTGCCCTCGCCCTGGCTCTGGCCTGCTCTTGCTCTGGCTCTGTCGTCTTGACTCCGGCCTGATTTCACTCTTCTTCTGGCCTGCCTTCGCCTTGGCTCCGGCCCTGCTCTCGCCTTGGCGCTGGCCTACTTTCGCTCTAGCTTCAGACTGCCCTCGCCCTGGCTCTGGCCTGCCATCGCTCTGACTACGGCCTGCTCTTCGCCCTGGCTCTGGCCTGCCCTCGCCCTGGCCTGCCTTAGCCCTGGCTCCAGCCTACTCTCGCTCAGGCTCTGGCCTGCTCTCATTCTGACCTCGCCCTGTCTCCGGCCTGCTCCCCCCCCCTGTCGACCTGCCCTTGCCTTGGCTCCCTCCGGCCAGCTCTCGCTCTAGCTCTTGCCTGCCCTCGCCCTGACTCCGGCCTGCCCCTCTGCAATCCGCCCTGACTCCGGCCTGCCCCTCTGGCTCCGGCCTGCCCTCGCATTGGCTCCGGCCTGCTCTCTCGCCCTGGCTCCGACCCGCTCTCGCTCTGGCCTGCCCTTGCCCTGGCTCTCCGGCCTGCTCTCTCTCTGGCTCTGGCCTGCCCATGCCTTGGCTCCGGTCTGCTCTCGCTCTGGCTCAGGCCTGCTCTCGATATGGCTCTGGCCTGCCCTAGCTCTGGCTCCGGCTGCTCTCGCTCTGGCTCTGGCCTGCTATCGCTCTGGCTCTGGCCTGCCCTCGCCTTGGCTCTGGCCTGCCCTCGCCTGGCTCCGGCCTGCTCTCTCTCTGGCCTGCCCTCGCCCTGGCTCCGGCCTACTCTCGCTCTGGCCTCACTCACCCTGTCTCCGGCCTGATCTCGTCCTGGTTTCGGCCTGCCCTTGCCTTGACTCTGGCCTTCTCTCGCTCTGGCCTGCCCTTGCCTTGGCTCTGGCCTACTCTCGCTCTGGCCTGCCCTCGCCCTGGCTCCGGCCTGCTCTCGCTCTGGTGTGCCCTCGCCTTGGCTACGGCCTGCTCTCGCTCTGTCTGGCCTGCCCTCGCCCTGGCTCCGGCCTGCTCTGGATCTGGCTCTGGCCTGCTCTCGCCCTGGCTCCGACCTGCTCTCGCCCTGGCTCCGGCTCTCATCCTGGCTCCGGCCTGCCCTTGCTCTGGCCTGCCCTCGTCTTGACTCCGGCCTGATCTCGCTCTTCTTCTGGCCTGCCCTTCGCCTTGGCTCCGGCCCTGCACTCGCCTTAGCGCTGGCCTACTTTCGCTCTAGCTTCGGACTGCCCTCGCCTTTCTGGCCTGCCATCGCTCTGACTCTGGCCTGCTCTTCGCCCTGGCCTGCCCTCGCCCTGTCCAGCCTACTCTCGCTCTGGCCTGCTTTCGCTCTGACCTCGCCCTGTCTCCGGCCTGCTCCCCCCCCGGTTCCGGCCTGCCCTTGCCTTGGCTCCCTCTGGCCTTCTCTCGCTGTAGCTCTTGCCTGCCTTTGCTCTCGCCTACTCTCGCTCTGGCCTGACCTCGCCCTGGCTCCGGCCTGCTCTTGCCAGAGCGTGCCTTCGCCATGGCTCCGGCCTGCTCTCTCTCTGACTCTGGCCTGCCTCCGGCGTGCTCTGGCTCTGTCCTGCCCTCGCCTTGGCTCCGGCCTGCTCTCGCCTTGGCTCCGGCCTGCCCTCGCCCTGGCTCCGGCCTGCCCTTGCTCTGGCTCCGCCTCTTGCTCTGGTCTGCCCTCGTCTTGACTCCAGCCTGCTCTCGCTCTGGTTCTGGCCAGCATTCGCCTTGGCTCCGGTCTGCTCTCGCTCTGGCTCAGGCCTACTCTCTCTCTGGCTCTGGCCTGCCCTGGCGGCGTGCTCTCGCCTTGGCAAGGGCCTGCTTTTGCTCTGGCCTTCCCTTGCCCTGGCTCCGGCCTGCTCTCGCTCTGGCTCTGGACTGCTCTCGCTCTGGCCTGCTCTGGCTCTGGCCTGCCCTCGCCTTGGCTCTGGCCTGCTCTCTCCCTGGCTCCGGCCTGCTCTCGCTATGGCTTCAGCCTGCCCTTGCCCTGGCTCCGGTCTGCCCTTGATCTGGCTCCGGCCAGCCCTCGCCTTGGCTCCGGCCAGCTCCTGCTCTAGCTCCGGCCTCTGGCCTGCTCTTGCCCTGGCCTGGCCTTGGCCGGATCCGGCCTGCTCTCGCTCTCACTCTGGTCTGCCCTCGCCCTGGCATGCTCTCGCGCTGGCTCTGGCCTGCTCTCGCCCTGGCTCCGGCCTGTACTCGTCCTGGCTCTGGCCTGCTCTCACTCAGGCTCTGGCCTACCCTCGTCTTGGCTCCGGCCTGCTCTCGCCCTGGCTCCAGCCTGCTCTCTCTCTGGCTTCGGCCTTCCCTCGTCCTGGCTCCGGCCTGCCCTTGTTCTGGCTCCGGCCAGCCCTCGACCTGGCCAGCACCTGCACTTGCTCCGGCCTGCCTTCGCCTTGGCTCCTGCCTGATCTCGCTCTGGCCTGCTCTCGCTCTGGCTCTGGCCTGCCTTCGCCATGGCTCCGGACTGCTCTCGCTCTGGCCTGCTCTCGCTCTGGCTTGGGCCTGTCCTTGCCTTGGCTCCGGCCTGCTCTTGCTCTGGCCTGCTCTTGCTCTGGCCTACCCTGGCTCTGCCTCTGGCCTGCCCTTGCCTTGGCTCCGGCCTGCTCTCGCTCCGTACTGCCCTCACCCTGGCTCCGCTATGCCATAGCTTGGGCTATGGCCTGCCCTCGCCTTGGCTCCGTCCTGCTCTCGCCCTGGCTCTGGCCTGCCCTCGCCCTGGCACCGGCGTACTCTCTCTCTGGCTCTGGCCTGCCGTCGCCCTACTCTCGCTCTGGCTCTGGCCTGCTCTTGCTCTGGTTCTGGCCTCGCCTTGGCTCCGGCCTGCCCTCACCCTGGCTGACTGATCTGGCCTGCTCTCGCGCTGGCTCTGGCCTGCCCTCGCCCTGGCTCCGGCCTGCCCTCGCCTTGGTTCCGGCCGGCCTGCTCTCGCCCTGGCTCCAGCCTGCCCTTGCTCTGGCTCTGGCCAGCCCTCGCCTTGGATACGGCCAGCACCTGCTCTGGCTCCGGCCTGCTTTCGCCTTGGCTTCGGACTGCTCTCGCTCTGGCCTGCTCTCGCTCTGGCTCTGGCCTGTCCCATGCCTTGGCTCCGGCCTGCTTTAGCTCTGGCCTACCCTGGCTCTGCCTCCAGCCAGCCCTCGCCTTGGCTCCGTCCTGCTCTCGCCCTGGCTCTGGCCTACTCTCTCTCTGGCTCTGGCCTGCCGTCGCCCTAGTTCCGGCCTACTCTCGCTCTGGCTCTGGCCTGCTGCTGCTCTGGTTCTGGCCTCGTCTTGGCTCCGGCCTGCTCTCGCTCTAACTCTGGTCTGCCCTCACCCTGGCTGCCTGCTCTGGCTCTAGCTCTGGCCTGCTCTCGCGCTGGCTCTGGCCTGCCCTCGTCATGGCTCCGGCCTGCCCTCGTCTTGGCTCCGGCCGGCCTGCTCTCGCCCTGGCTCCAGCCTGCTCTCGCTCTGGCTTAGGCCTTCCCTCGCCATAGCTCCGGCCTGCCCTTGCTCTGGCTCCGGCCAGCCCTCGCCTTGGATACATACGGCCAGCACCTGCTCTGGCTCCGGCCTGCCTTCGCCTTGGCTTCGGACTGCTCTCGCTCTGGCCTGCTCTCGCTCTGGCCTGTCCTTGCCTTGGCTCTGGCCTGGTCTTGCTCTGGCCTACCCTGGCTCTGCATCCGGCCACCCCTCGCCTTTGCTCCGGCCAGCTCCGGCACTGGCTCCGGCCTGCCCTCGCCTTGGCTTCGATCTGCTCTTGTGCTGGCTCCGGTCTGCCCTCGCTCTGGCTCCGGCCTGCCCTCGCCCTGGCTCCGGCCTGCTCTCGCCCTGGCTCCGGCCTGCTCTCGCCCTGGCTCCGGCCTGCTCTTGCTCTGGCCTGCCCTCGCCCTGGCTCCGGCATTCTCTCGCTCTGGTATCGGCCTGCCTTTGCCATGGCTACGGCCTGCTATCGCTCTGGCTCCGGCCTGCCTTTGCCTTGGCTCCGGCCTGCTCTCGCTCAGGCTCTGGCCTGCTCTCGCTGTGGCTCTGGCCTGCCTTCACCTTGGCCAGAACGAGATTTGGCCAGAGCCAAGGCAAGCCCAGAGCCAGAGAGAAAGAAGGCCGGAGCCATGGCTAGGGCAGCCGGAACCAGGGCGAGAAGCAGGCCAGAGCCAGGGCGAGAGCAGGCCAGAGCCAGGGCGAAAGCAGGGCGAGGGCAGGCCAGAGCCAGAGTCAGATCAGGCCGGAGACAAGGCGAGGGCAGGCCAGAGCCAGAGCGAGGGCAGGCCAGAGCCAGAACAAGAGCAGACCGGACGGAGCCAAGCAAGGGCAGGCCAGAGCCAAAGCGAGAGCAGTCCGCAGGCAAGGAGAGGGCAGGCCAGAGCCAGAGCGGGAGCAAGCCGGAGCAAAGGCAGGGGCAGGCCAGAGCGAGAGCAGGCCAGAGGCAGAGCGAGAGCAGGCCGGAGCCAGGGCAAGGGCAGGACGGAGCCAGAGCGAGAGTTGGCCAGAGCCAAGGCAAGGGCAGGCCGGAGCCAGAGCAAGAGAAGGCCGGAGACAAGGCAAGGGCAGGCCGGAACCAGGGCGAGAGCAGGCCAGAGCCAGGGCGAGAGCAGGCCAGAGCCAGGGCGAGAGCAGGCCACAGCCAGGGCAAGAGTAGGCCGGAGCCAGGGCAAGGGCAGGCCAGAGCCAGGGCAAGGGCAGGCCCGAGCCAGAGTCAGAGCAGGCCGGAGTCAAGGCAAAGGCAGGCAAGAGCCAGAGCGAGGGTAAGCCAGAGACAGAGCGAGCTCGGGCAGGCTAGAGTCAGAAGGATAGCAGACCGGAGCCAAGGCGAGAACATGCCGGAGCGAGGGCGAGGGCAGGCCAGAGCCAGAGAGAGGGCAGGCTGGAGACAGGGCGAGGGCAGGCTGGAGCCAGGGCGAGGGCAGGCCGGAGCCAGAGCGAGAGCAGGCCAGAGCCAAAGGGAGAGCAGGTCGGAGCCAAGGCGAGAGCAGGCCGGAGCCAGGGCGAGGGCAGGCCCGAGCCAGAGTCAGAGCAGGCCGGAGCCAAGGCGAGGGCAGGCAAGGGCAAGAGCGAGGGCAGGCCAGAGCCAAAGCGAGCTCGGGCAGGCTAGAGCCAGAGCGATAGCAGGCCGGAGCCAAGGCGAGGGCAGGCCAGAGCCAGAGCGAGAGCAGGCCGGAGCCAAGGCAAGGGCAAGCCAGAGCCAGAGCAGGCCAGAGCAAAGGCAAGGGCAGGCCAGAGACAGAGCGAGAGCAGGCCACAGCCAGGGCAAGAGTAGGCCGGAGCCAGGGCAAGGGCAGGCCAGAGCCAGGGCAAGGGCAGGCCCGAGCCAGAGTCAGAGCAGGCCGGAGTCAAGGCAAAGGCAGGCAAGAGCCAGAGCGAGGGTAAGCCAGAGACAGAGCGAGCTCGGGCAGGCTAGAGTCAGAAGGATAGCAGACCGGAGCCAAGGCGAGAACATGCCGGAGCGAGGGCGAGGGCAGGCCAGAGCCAGAGAGAGGGCAGGCTGGAGACAGGGCGAGGGCAGGCTGGAGACAGGGCGAGGGCAGGCCGGAGCCAGAGCGAGAGCAGGCCAGAGCCAAAGGGAGAGCAGGTCGGAGCCAAGGTGAGAGCAGGCCGGAGCCAGGGCGAGGGCAGGCCCGAGCCAGAGTCAGAGCAGGCCGGAGCCAAGGCGAGGGCAGGCAAGGGCAAGAGCGAGGGCAGGCCAGAGCCAAAGCGAGCTCGGGCAGGCTAGAGCCAGAGCGATAGCAGGCCGGAGCCAAGGCGAGGGCAGGCCAGAGCCAGAGCGAGAGCAGGCCGGAGCCAAGGCAAGGGCAAGCCAGAGCCAGAGCAGGCCAGAGCAAAGGCAAGGGCAAGCCAGAGACAGAGCGAGAGCAGGCCGGAGCCAGGGCAAGGGCAGGCCGGAGCCAGAGCGAGGGCAGGCCGGAGCCAGAGCGAGAGTAGGCCAGAGCCAAGGCAAGGGCAGGCCAGGACCAGAGCAAGAGAAGGCCGGAGAAAAGGCAAGGGCAGGCCGGAACCAGGGCGAAAGCAGGCCGGGGCCAGGGCGAGAGCACGCCGGAGCCAAGGCGAGAACAGGCCGGAGCCAAGGAGAGAGCAGGCCGGAGCCAGAGTCAGAGCAGGCCGGAGTCAAGGCGAGGGTAGGCAAGAGCCAGAGCGAGGGCAAGCCAGAGCCAAAGCGAGCTTGGGCAGGCTAGAGCCAGAGCGATAGCAGGCCGGAGCCAAGGCGATAACATGCCGGAGCCAGGGCGAGGGCAGGCCAGAGCCAGGGCGAGAGAAGGCCGGAGCCAAGGCGAGAGCACGCCGGAGCCAAGGCGAGAACAGGCCGGAGCCAAGGCGAGAGCAGGCCCGAGCCAAGGCGAGAGCAGGCCCGAGCCAGAGTCAGAGCAGGCCGGAGACAAGGCGAGGGCAGGCAAGAGCCAGAGAGAGGGCAAGCCAGAGCCAAAGCGAGCTCGGGCAGGCTACAGCCAGAGCAATAGCAGGCCGGAGACAAGGCGAGAGCATGCCGGAGCCAGGACGAGGGCAGGCCGGAGCCAGTGCGAGAGGAGGCCGGAGACAAGGAGAGGACAGGCCAGAGCCAGAGCGAGAGCAAGCAAGAGCAAGGGCGAGAGCAGGCCGGAGCCAAGGCAAGGGCAGGCCAGAGCGAGAGCAGGCCGGAGCCAGGGTGACGGCAGGCCAGAGCTAGAGCAAGAGCAGGCGGAGCCAGGGCGAGAGCAGGCCGGAGCCAAGGTGAGGGCTGGCTGGAGCCAGAGCGAGAGCAGGCCGGAGCCAAGGCGAGAGAGAGCAGGCCGGAGCCAAGGCGAGGGCAGACGAGAGCCAGAGCGAGAGCAGGCCGGAGCCAGGGCGATAGCAAGCCGGAGCCAAAGCGAGGGCAGGCCAGAGCCAGATCCAGAGCAGGTCGGAGCCAGGACGAGGGCAGGCCAGAGTCAGAGCGAGAGCAGGCCGGAGCCAAGGCGAGGGCACGACAGAGCCAGAATGAGAGCTGACCAGAGCCAGGTCGAGGGCAGGCCAGAGCTTGAGCGAGAGTAGGCCGGAGTCAAAGCAAGGGCAGGCCGGAACAAGGGCGAGAACAGGCCGGAACCAGAGCCAGAGCGAGAGCAGGCCAGACAGAGCCAGAGTAGGACGGAGCCAGGGCAAGGGCAGGCCAGAGCTAAGACGAGAGCACGGCCGGAGCCAAGGCGAGGGTAGGCCGGAGCCAAGACGAGGGCAGGCCAGAGGCAGAGCAGGGCAGGCCAGAGCCAGAGCGAAAGCAGGCCGGAGCAAAGGCGAGGGCAGGCCAGAGCCAGAGCGAGAGCAGGTCGGAGCCAAGGCGAGGGCAAGCCAGAGCCAGAGCGAGAGCAGGCTGGAGCCAGGGTGACGGCAGGCCAGAGCTAGAGCAAGAGCAGGCGGAGCCAGGGGGAGAGCAGGCCGGAGCCAAGGCGAGGGCTGGCTGGAGCCAGAGCAAGGACAGGCCGGAGCCAGGACGAGGGCAGGCCGGAGCCAGAGCAAGAGCAGGCCGGAGCCAAGGAGAGAGCAGGCCGGATCCAGGGCAAGGGCAGGCCGGAGCCAGAGCGAGGGCAGGCTGGAGCAGAAGCGAGAGCAGGCCGGAGCCAAGGCGAGGGCAGGCCGGAGACAGAGCGCTGGAGCCAGAGCCAGAGCAGGCCGGAGAGCCAAGGTAAGGGCAGGCTGGAACCAGAGCAAGAGCAGGCCGGAGCCAAGGCAAGAGCAGGACGTATCCAGGGCGAGAACAGGCAGGAGCCAAGGTGAGGGCAGGCAGGAGCCATAGAGATAGCAGGCGAGAGCCAGAGCGAGAGCAGGCCGGAGCCAGGACGAGGGCAGGCCGGAGCCAGTGCGAGAGCAGGCCGGAGACAAGGAGAGGACAGGCCAGAGCCAGAGCGAGAGCAAGCAAGAGCAAGGGCGAGAGCAGGCCGGAGCCAAGGCAAGGGCAGGCCAGAGCGAGAGCAGGCCGGAGCCAGGGTGAGGGCAGGCCAGAGCCAGAGCGAGATCAGGCCGGAGCCAGGGTGAGGGCAGGCCGGAGCCAGGGCGAGAGCAGGCCGGAGCCAGGGCGAGAGCAGGCCGGAGCCAGGGCGAGAGCAGGCCGGAACCAAGGCGAGGGCAGGCCGGAGCCAGAGCAGGAGCTGGCCGGAGCCAAGGCGAGGGCTGCCCAGAGCCAGAGCAAGGGCAGGCCGGAGCCAGGGCGAGGGCAGGCCGAAGCCAGAGCGAGAGCAGGCCGGAGCAAGGGCGAGAGCAGGCCGGAGCCAAGGCGAGGACAGACCAGAGTCAGAGCGAGAGCAGGCGGGAGCCAAGGAGAGGGCACGCCGGAGCCAAGGCGAGGGCAGGCCGGAGCCAGAGCGAGGGCAGGCCGGAGCCAGGGCGAGGCCAGAGCCACAGCGAAAGCAGGCCAGAGCCAGAGTAGGCCGGAGCCAGGGCAAGGGCAGGCCAGAGCCAAAAAGAGAGCAGGCCGGAGCCAGGGCGAGGGCAGTCCGGAGCTAGAGCGAGAGCAGGCCGGAACTAAGACGAGAGCAGGGCCAGAGCTAAGGCGAGGGCAGGCCAGAGGCAGAGCCAGGGCAGGCCAGAGCCAGAGCAGACCGGAGCCAAGGCGAGGGCAGACCAGAGCCAGAGCGAGAGCAGGTCGGAGCCAAGGCGAGGGCAGGCCAGAGCCAGAGCGAGAGCAGGCTGGAGCCAGGGTGATGGCAGGCCAGAGCTAGAGCAAGAGCAGGCGGAGCCAGGGCGAGAGCAGGCCGGAGCCAAGGCGAGGGCTGGCTGGAGCCAGAGCAAGGGCAGGCCGGAGGCAGGGCGAGGGAAGGCCGGAGCCAGAGCAAGAGCAGGCCGGAGCCAAGGAGAGAGCAGGCCGGAGCCAAGGTGAGGGCAGGCCGGAGACAGAGAACTGGAGCCAGAGCCAGAGCAGGCCGGAGAGCCAAGGTAAGGGCAGGCTGGAACCAGAGCAAGAGCAGGACGGAGCCAAGGCGAGAGCAGGTCGTATCCAGGGCGAGAACAGGCAGGAGCCAAGGTGAGGGCAGGCAGGAGCCATAGAGATAGCAGGCCAGAGCCAGAGCGAGAGCAGGCCGGAGCCAGGACGAGGGCAGGCCGGAGCCAGAGCAATAGCAGGCCGGAGCCAGAGCAAGAGCAGGCCGGAGCCAGGGCAAGAGCAGGCCAGATCCAGGGCAAAAGCAGGCCGGAGCCATAGCGAGAGCAGGCCGGAGCCAGGGTGAGGGCAGGCCGGAGCCAGAGCGAGAGCAGGCCGGAGCCAGGGCGAGAGCAGGCCGGAGCCAGGGCGAGAGCAGGCCGGAACCAAGGCGAGGGCAGGCCGGAGCCAGAGCAGGAGCTGGCCGGAGCCAAGGCGAGGGCTGCCCAGAGCCAGAGCAAGGGCAGGCCGGAGCCAGGGAGAGGGCAGGCCGAAGCCAGAGCGAGAGCAGGCCGGAGCAAGGGCGAGAGCAGGCCGGAGCAAGGGCGAGAGCAGGCCGGAGCAAGGGCGAGAGCAGGCCGGAGCCAAGGCGAGGACAGACCAGAGTCAGAGCGAGAGCAGGCAGGAGCCAAGGAGAGGGCACGCCGGAGCCAAGGCGAGGGCAGGCCGGAGCCAGAGCGAGGGCAGGCCGGAGCCAGAGCGAGAACAGGCAGGAGCCAAGGAGAGGGCAGGCCAGATAGAGAGCAGGCATGAGCCAAGGTAAGGGCAGGCTGGAACCAGAGCGAGAGCAGGCCGGAGCCAAGGCGAGAGCAGGTCGTATCCAGGGCGAGAACAGGCAGGAGCCAAGGAGAGGGCAGGCAGGAGCCAGAGAGATAGCAGGCCGGAGCCAGGACGAGGGCAGGCCGGAGCCAGTGCGAGAGCAGGCCGGAGACAAGGAGAGGACAGGCCAGAGCCAGAGAGAGAGCAAGCAAGAGCAAGGGCGGGAGCAGGCCGGAGCCAAGGCAAGGGCAGGCCAGAGCGAGAGCAGGCCGGAGCCAGGGTGACGGCAGGCCAGAGCTAGAGAAAGAGCAGGCGGAGCCAAAGCGAGAGCAGGCCGGAGCCATGGCGAGAGAGAGCAGGCCAGAGCCAAGGCGAGGGCAGGCGACAGCCAGAGCGAGAGCAGGCCGGAGCCAGGGCGAGAGCAGGCCGGAGCCAAAGCGATGGCAGGCTAGAGCCAGATTCAGAGCAGGTCGGAGCCAGGGCGAGGGCAGGCCAGAGTCAGAGCGAGAGCAGGCCGGAGCCAAGGCGAGGGCACGCCAGAGCCAGAATCAGAGCTGACCGGAGCCAGGTCGAGGGCAGGCCAAAGCTAGAGCGAGAGTAGGCCAGAGCCAAGGCACGGGCAGGCCAGAGCCAGAGCGAGAGAAGGCCGGAGTCAAAGCAAGGGCAGGCAGGAACCAGGGCGAGAACAGGCCGGAGCCAGGGCGAGGCCAGAGCCACAGCGAAAGCAGGCCAGAGCCAGAGTAGGCCGGAGCCAGGGCAAGGGCAGGCCAGAGCCAAAAAGAGAGCAGGCCGGAGCCAGGGCGAGGGCAGTCCGGAGCTAGAGCGAGAGCAGGCCAGAGCTAAGACGAGAGCAGGGCCGGAGCTAAGGCGAGGGCAGGCCAGAGGCAGAGCCAGGGCGAGGGCAGGCCCGAGCCAGAGTCAGAGCAGGCCGGAGCCAAGGCGAGGGCAGGCAAGGGCAAGAGCGAGGGCAGGCCAGAGCCAAAGCGAGCTCGGGCAGGCTAGAGCCAGAGCGATAGCAGGCCGGAGCCAAGGCGAGGGCAGGCCAGAGCCAGAGCGAGAGCAGGCCGGAGCCAAGGCAAGGGCAAGCCAGAGCAGGCCAGAGCAAAGGCAAGGGCAGGCCAGAGACAGAGCGAGAGCAGGCCGGAGCCAGGGCAAGGGCAGGCCGGAGCCAGAGCGAGGGCAGGCCGGAGCCAGAGCGAGGGCAGGCCGGAGCCAGAGCAAGAGTAGGCCAGAGCCAAGGCAAGGGCAGGCCAGGACCAGAGCAAGAGAAGGCCGGAGCCAAGGCAAGGGCAGGCCGGAACCAGTGCGAAAGCAGGCCGGGGCCAGGGCGAGAGCACGCCGGAGCCAAGGCGAGAACAGGCCGGAGCCAAGGAGAGAGCAGGCCGGAGCCAGAGTCAGAGCAGGCCGGAGTCAAGGCGAGGGTAGCCAAGAGCCAGAGCGAGGGCAAGCCAGAGCCAAAGCGAGCTCGGGCAGGCTAGAGCCAGAGCGATAGCAGGCCGGAGCCAAGGCGATAACATGCCGGAGTCAGGGCGAGGGCAGGCCAGAGCCAGGGCGAGAGAAGGCCGGAGCCAAGGCGAGAGCACGCCGGAGCCAAGGCGAGAACAGGCCGGAGCCAAGGCGAGAACAGGCCGGAGCCAAGGCGAGAGCAGGCCCGAGCCAGAGTCAGAGCAGGCCGGAGTCAAGGCGAGGGCAGGCAAGAGCCAGAGAGAGGGCAAGCCAGAGCCAAAGCGAGCTCGGGCAGGCTACAGCCAGAGCAATAGCAGGCCGGAGACAAGGCGAGAGCATGCCGGAGCCAGGACGAGGGCAGGCCGGAGCCAGTGCGAGAGGAGGCCGGAGACAAGGAGAGGACAGGCCAGAGCCAGAGCCAGAGCAAGCAAGAGCAAGGGCGAGAGCAGGCCGGAGCCAAGGCAAGGGCAGGCCAGAGCGAGAGCAGGCCGGAGCCAGAGCGAGGGCAGGCCGAAGCCAGAGCGAGAGAATGCCGGAGTCAGGGCGAGAGCAGGCCAGATCGAGAGCAGGCCAGAGACAGGGCGAGGGCAGGCCGGAGCCAGAGCGAGAGCAGCCGGAGCCAAGGCGAGCGCAGCCCAGAGCCAGGACGAGGGCAGGTCGGAGCTAAACCGAGAGAGAACAGGCCGGAGACAAGGCAAGGGCAGGCCGGAGCAAGAGCGAGGGCAGGCCGGAGCAAGAGCGAGGGCAGGCCGGAGCCAGTTACAGGGCAGGCCGGAGCCAGGGCGAGGGCAGGCCGGAGCCAGGGCGAGAGCAGGCCGGAGCCAAGGCGAGGGCAGGCCGGAGACAGAGCAGGAGCTGGCCGGAGCCAAGCCGAGGGCTGGCCAGAGCAAGGGCAGGCCTAAGCCAGGGCGAGGGCAGGCCGAAGACAGAGCGAGAACAGGCCGGAGCCAGTGCGAGAGGAGGCCGGAGCAAAGGCCAGAGCAGGCCGGAGCCAGGGCGAAGGCAGGCCAGAGCCAGAGCGAGAGTAGGCCAGAGCCAAGGCTAGGGCAGGCGCGAGCCAGAGCGAGAGCAGGCCGGAGCCGAGGCAAGGGGAGGCCAGAACCAGAGCGAGAGCAGGCCAGGGAGAGGGCAGACCGGTGCCAAGGAGAGAGCAGGCCGGAGCCACGGCGAGGGCAGGCCAGAGGCCCCAGAGCGAGAGCAGGCCGGAGTCAAGGCAAGAGCAGGCCAGAGCCAGAGAGAGAGTAGGCGGCCTGAGCCAGAGCGAGAGCAGGCCGGAGCCAAGGCGAAGGCAGGCCAGAACCAGAGCGAGAGTAGGCCGGAGTCAAGACGAGGGCAGGCCAGAGCCAGAGCAAGAGCATGCTGGAGCCAAGGCGAGGGCTGGCCGGAGCCAGAGTAAGGGCAGGCATGACCAGAGTGAGAGCAAGCCGTACCCAGGGAGAGGGCAGGCCGGAGCCAGAGGGAGAGCAGGCCGGAGCCAGGGCGAGGGCAGGCCGGAGCCAGGGCGAGGGCAGGCCGGAGCCAGGGCGAGGGCAGGCCGCAGCCAGGGCGAGGGCAGGCCGCAGCCAGGGCGAGGGCAGGCCGCAGCCAGGGCGAGGGCAGGCCGCAGCCAGGGCGAGGGCAGGCCGCAGCCAGGGCGAGAGCTGTCCAGAGCCAAGGCGAGGGCTTGCCGGAGCCAAAGCAAGGGCAGGCCGGAGCCAGGGCGAGGGCAGGCTGATGCCAGAGCAAGAGAAGGCCGGAGCCAGTTAGAGGGCAGGCCGGAGCCAGGGCGAGGGTAGGCCGGAGCCAGGGCGACGGTAGGCCGGAGCCAGGGCGAGGGCAGGCCGGAGCCAAGGCTAAGGCAGGCCAGAACCAGAGCAAGAGCAGGCCGGAGTCAAGAAGAGGGCAGGCCAGAGCCAGAGCAAGAGCATGCTGGAGCCAAGGCGAGGGCAGGCATGAGCCAGAGTGAGAGCTGGCCGTAGCCAGGGAGAGGGCAGGCCGGAGCCAGAGGGAGAGCAGGCCGGAGCCAGGGCGAGGGCAGGCCGGAGCCAGAGCGAGGGCAGGCCGGAGCCAGGGCGAGGGCAGGCTGATGCCAGAGCAAGAGAAGGCCGGACCCAGTTAGAGGGCAGGCCGGAGCAAGAGCGAGGGCAGGCCGGAGCAAGAGCGAGGGCAGGCCGGAGCAAGAGCGAGGGCAGGCCGGATCCAGTTACAGGGCAGGCGGGAGCCAGGGCGAGGGCAGGCCGGAGCCAGGGCGAGGGCAGGCCGGAGCCAGGGCGAGAGCAGGCCGGAGCCAGGGCGAGAGCAGGCCGGAGCCAGGGCGAGAGCAGGCCGGAGACAGAGCAGGAGCTGGCCGGAGCCAAGCCGAGGGCTGGCCAGAGCAAGGGCAGACCTAAGCCAGGGCGAGGGCAGGCCGAAGACAGAGCGAGAACAGGCCGGAGCCAGGGCGAGAGGAGGCCGGAGCAAAGGCCAGAGCAGGCCGGAGCCAGGGCGAAGGCAGGCCGGAGCGAGAGTAGGCCAGAGCCAAGGCTAGGGCAGACGCGAGCCAGAGCGAGAGCAGGCTGGAGCCGAGGCAAGGGGAGGCCAGAACCAGAGCGAGAGCAGGCCAGAGAGAGACCAGGCCGGAGCCAGAGCGAGAGCAGGCAGGAGCCAGGGAGAGGGCAGACCGGTGCCAAGGCGAGAGCAGGCCGGAGCCAAGGCGAGGGCAGGCCAGAGGCCTCAGAGCGAGAGCAGGCCGGAGTCAAGGCGAGGGTAGGCCAGAGCCAAGGCAAGGGCAGGCCAGAGCCAGAGATAAAGAAGGCCAGAGCCAAGGCAAGGGCAGGCCGGAACCAGGGCGAGAGCAGGCCGGAGACAGGGCGAGGCCAGAGCCAGAGCGAGAGCAGGCCGGAGCCAGGGCAAGGGCAGGCCAGAGACAGAGCGAGAGCAGTTCAGAGCCAGGGAGAGAGCAGGACGTAGCCAAGGCGAGGGTAGGCCGGAGACCGAGCTGTGGCATAGTGGAGTCAAGTCGAGGGCAGGCCAGAGCCAGAGCAGGCCAGAGCCAGAGCGAGAGCAGGCCGAAGCAAAGGCAGGCCAAAGCCAGAGTGAGTGCAGGCCGGAGCCAAGGCAAAGGCAGGCCAGAGCGAGAGCAGGCTGGAGCCAAGGTGAGGGCAGGCTGGAGCCAGAGCGAGAGCAGGCCGGATCCAAGGCGACGGCAGGCCGAAACCAGAGCGAGAGAATGCTGGAGCCAGGGCGAGAGCGGGTCAGATCGAGAGCAGGCCAGAGACAGGGCGAGGGCAGCCCGGAGCCAGAGTGAGAGCAGGCCGGAGCCAGGACGGAGCTAGACCGAGAGAGAACAGGCCGGAGACAGGGCAAGAGCAGTCCGGAGCAAGAGCGAGGGAAGGCCGGATCCAGTTACAGGGCAGGCGGGAGCCAGGGCGAGGGCAGGCTGGAGCCAGGGCGAGGGCAGGCTGGAGCCAGGGCGAGGGCAGGCCAGAGCCAGAGCGAGATCAGACCGGAGCCAGGGCGAGGGCAGGCCAGAGCCAGTTAGAGGGCAGGCGGCAGCCAGGGCGAGGGCAGGCTGGAGCCAGGGCGAGGGCAGGCCGGAGCCAGGGCGAGGGCAGGCCGAAGCCAGAGCGAGAGCAGGCCGGAGCCAGGGCGAGAGCAGGCCGGAGACAGAGCGAGAGCAGGCCGGATCCAAGGCAACGGCAGGCCGAAACCAGAGCGAGAGAATGCCGGAGCCAGGGCGCGAGCAGGCCAGATCGAGAGCAGGCCAGAGACAGGGCGAGGGCAGGCCGGAGCCAGAGCGAGAGCAGCCGGAGCCAAGGCGAGGGCAGCCCGGAGCCAAAGTGAGAGCAGGCCGGAGCCAGGACGAGGGCAGGTCGGAGCTAGACCGAGAGAGAACAGGCCGGAGACAGGGCAAGGGCAGGCCGGAGCAAGAGCGAGGGCAGGCCGTAGCAAGAGCGAGGGCAGGCCGGAGCAAGAGCGAGGGCAGGCCGGAGCCAGGGCGAGGGCAGGCCGGAGCCAGGGCGAGAGGAGGCCGGAGCCAAGGCAAGGGCAGGCCGGAGACAGAGCAGGAGCTGGCCGGAGCCAAGCAGAGGGCTGGCCAGAGCAAGGGCAGGCCTAAGCCAGGGCGAGGGGAGGCCGAAGCCAGAGCGAGAACAGGCCGGAGCCAGGGCGAGAGGAGGCCGGAGCAAAGGCCAGAGCAGGCCGGAACCAGGGCGAAGGCAGGCCAGAGCCAGAGCGAGAGTAGGCCAGAGCCAAGGCTAGGGCAGGCGCGAGCCAGAGCGAGAGCAGGCCGGAGCCGAGGCAAGGGGAGGCCAGAACCAGAGCGAGAGCAGGCCAGAGAGAGACCAGGCCGGAGCCAGAGCGAGAGCAGGCAGGAGCCAGGGAGAGGGCAGACCGGTGCCAAGGCGAGAGCAGGCCGGAGCCAAGGCGAGGGCAGGCCAGAGGCCCCAGAGCGAGAGCAGGCCGGAGTCAAGGCAAGGGCAGGCCAGAGCCAGAGAGAGAGTAGGCGGCCTGAGCCAGAGCGAGAGCAGGCCGGAGCCAAGGCGAAGGCAGGCCAGAACCAGAGAGAGAGTAGGCCGGAGTCAAGACGAGGGCAGGCCAGAGCCAGAGCAAGAGCATGCTGGAGCCAAGGCGAGGGCTGGCCGGAGCCAGAGTAAGGGCAGGCATGACCAGAGTGAGAGCAGGCCGTAGCCAGGGAGAGAGTAGGCCGGAGCCAGAGGGAGAGCAGGCCGGAGCCAGGGCGAGGGCAGGCCGGAGCCAGAGCGAGGGCAGGGTGGAGCCAATTAGAGGGCAGGCCGGAGTCAAGGCGAGGGCAGGCCGCAGTCAGGGCGAGAGCTGTCCAGAGCCAAGGCGAGGGCTTGCCGGAGCCAAAGCAAGGGCAGGCCGGAGCCAGGGCGAGGGCAGGCCGATGCCAGAGCAAGAGAAGGCCGGAGCCAGTTAGAGGGTAGGCCGGAGCCAGGGCGAGGGTAGGCGGGAGCCAGGGCGAGGGCAGGCCGGAGCCAAGGCTAAGGCAGGCCAGAACCAGAGCGAGAGCAGGCCGGAGTCAAGAAGAGGGCAGGCCAGAGCCAGAGCAAGAGCATGCTGGAGCCAAGGCGAGGGCAGGCATGAGCCAGAGTGAGAGCTGGCCGTAGCCAGGGAGAGGGCAGGCCGGAGCCAGAGGGAGAGCAGGCCAGAGCCAGGGCGAGGGCAGGCGGGAGCCAGAGCGAGGGCAGGCCGGAGCCAGGGCGAGGGCAGGCCGGAGCCAGGGCGAGGGCAGGCTGATGCCAGAGCAAGAGAAGGCCGGAGCCAGTTAGAGGGCAGGCCGGAGCGAGGGCGAGGGTAGGCCGGAGCCAGGGCGAGAGCAGGCCGGAGCCAAGGCGAGGGCAGGCCGAAGCCAGAGCAGGAGCCGGCCGGAGCCAAGGCGAGGGCTTGCCGGAGCCAAAGCAAGGGCAGGCCGGAGCCAAAGCAAGGGCAGGCCGATGCCAGAGCAAGAGAAGGCCGGAGCCAGTTAGAGGGCAGGCCGGAGCCAGGGCGAGGGTAGGCGGGAGCCAGGGCGAGGGCAGGCCGGAGCCAAGGCGAACGCAGGCCAGAACCAGAGCGAGAGCAGGCCGGAGTCAAGAAGAGGGCAGGCCAGAGCCAGAGCAAGAGCATGCTGGAGCCAAGGCGAGGCCAGGCATGAGCCAGAGTGAGAGTTGGCCGTAGCCAGGGAGAGGGCAGGCATGAGCCAGAGAGAGAGCAGGCCGGAGCCAGGGCGAGGGCAGGCGGGAGCCAGAGCGAGGGCAGGCCGGAGCCAAGGCGAGGGCAGGCAGATGCCAGAGCAAGAGAAGGCCGGAGCCAGTTAGAGGGCAGGCCGGAGCCAGGGCGAGGGTAGGCCGGAGCCAGGGCGAGAGCAGGCCGGAGCCAAGGCGAGGGCAGGCCAAAGCCAGAGCAGGAGCCGGCCGGAGCCAAGGCGAGGGCTGGCAGGAGCCAGAGCAAAGGCAGGTCGGAGCCAGGGCGAGTGCAGGCCGAAGCCAGAGCGAGAGCAGGCACGAGCCAGGGCGAGAGCAGATCGGAGCCAGAGCGAGATCAGGCCGGAGCCAGGGCGAGGGCAGGCCAGAGCCAGTTAGAGGGCAGGCGGCAGCCAGGGCGAGGGCAGGCTGGAGCCAGGGCGAGGGCAGGCCGGGGCCAGGGCGAGGGCAGGCCGAAGCCAGGGCGAGAGCAGGCCGGAGACAGAGCGAGAGCAGGCCGGATCCAAGGCAACGGCAGGCCGAAACCAGAGCGAGAGAATGCCGGAGCCAGGGCGCGAGCAGGCCAGATCGAGAGCAGGCCAGAGACATGGCGAGGGCAGGCCGGAGCCAGAGCGAGAGCAGCCGGAGCCAAGGCGAGGGCAGCCCGGAGCCAAAGTGAGAGCAGGCCGGAGCCAGGACGAGGGCAGGTTGGAGCTAGACCGAGAGAGAACAGGCCGGAGACAGGGCAAGGGCAGGCCGGAGCAAGAGCGAGGGCAGGCCGGAGCAAGAGCGAGGGCAGGCCGGAGCAAGAGCGAGGGCAGGCCGGAGCCAGTTACAGGGCAGGCCGGAGCCAGGGCGAGGGCAGGCCGGAGCCAGGGCGAGAGGAGGCCGGAGCCAAGGCAAGGGCAGGCCGGAGACAGAGCAGGAGCTGGCCGGAGCCAAGCAGAGGGCTGGCCAGAGCAAGGGCAGGCCTAAGCCAGGGCGAGGGGAGGCCAGAACCAGAGCGAGAGCAGGCCGGAGTCAAGAAGAGGGCAGGCCAGAGCCAGAGCAAGAGCATGCTGGAGCCAAGGCGAGGGCAGGTATGAGTCAGAGTGAGAGTTGGCCGTAGCCAGGGAGAGGGCAGGCATGAGCCAAAGAGAGAGCAGGCCGGAGCCAGGGCAAGGGCAGGCGGGAGCCAGAGCGAGGGCAGGCCGGAGCCAAGGCGAGGGCAGGCAGATGCCAGAGCAAGAGAAGGCCGGAGCCAGTTAGAGGGCAGGCCGGAGCCAGGGCGAGAGCAGGCCGGAGCCAAGGCGAGGGCAGGCCGGAGCCAAGGCGAGGGCAGGCCAAAGCCAGAGCAGGAGCCGGCCGGAGCCAAGGCGAGGGCTGGCAGGAGCCAGAGCAAGGGCAGGTCGGAGCCAGGGCGAGTGCAGGCCGAAGCCAGAGCGAGAGCAGGCACGAGCCAGGGCGAGAGCAGATCGGAGCCAGAGCGAGATCAGGCCGGAGCCAGGGCGAGGGCAGGCCAGAGCCAGTTAGAGGGCAGGCGGCAGCCAGGGCGAGGGCAGGCTGGAGCCAGGGCGAGGGCAGGCTGGAGCCAGGGCGAGGGCAGGCCAGAGCGAGATCAGGCCGGAGCCAGGGCGAGGGCAGGCCGGAGATAGTTAGAGGGCAGGCGGCAGCCAGGGCGAGGGCAGGCCGGAGCCAGGGCGAGGGCAGGCCGGAGCCAGGGCGAGGGCAGGCCGAAGCCAGAGCGAGAGCAGGCCGGAGCCAGGGCGAGAGCAGGCCGGAGCCAAGGCGAGGGCAGACCAGAGTCAGAGTGAGAGCAGGCCGGAGCCAAGGAGAGGGCAGGCCGGAGCCAAGGAGAGGGCAGGCCAGAGGCAGAGCCAGGGTAGGCAAGAGCCAGAGCGAGAGCAGGCCAGAGACAAGGCGGGGGAAGTCCAAAGCAAGAGCGAGACCAGGCTGGAGACAAGGTGAGGGCAGGCCAGAGCCAGAACGAGAGCAGGCCAGAGCCAGAGAGAGAGCAGGCCAGACAGAGCCAGAGCGAGATCACGCCGGCGGAGCCAGAGCGAGAGCAGGCCGGAGCCAGGGCGAGGGCAGGCCGGAGCCACAGCGAGGGCATGCCGGAGCCAGGGCGAGAGCAGGCCGGAGACAAGGCGAGGGCAGGCCGGAGCCAAAGCAAGAGCTGGCCGGAGCCAAGGCGAGGGCTGGCCAGGGCCAGAGCAAGGGCAGGCCAGAGCCAGGGCAGGCCAAAGCCACAGCGAGAGCAGGCCGGAGCCAGAGCGATGGCAGGCCGGAGCCAGGGCGAGGGCAGTCCGGAGCTAGAGCGAGAGCAGGGCCGGAGCCAAGGCGAGGGCAGGCCAGAGGCAGAGTCAAGGCAGGCCAGAGCGAGAGCAGGCCGGAGCCAAGGCGAGGGCAGGCCATTGCGAGAGCAGGTCGGAGCCAAGGCCCTGAGGGCATGCCAGAGCCAGAGTGAGAGCAGGCCGGAGCCAAGTCGAGGGCAGGCCAGAGCGAGAGCAGGCCAGAGCCAGAGTGAGAGCAGTCCGGAGCCAAGGAAAGGGCAGGCCACAGCCAGAGACAGAGCAGGCCAAAGCCTGGGCGAGGGCAGGCCAGAGCCAGAGCGAGAGCAGGCCGGAGCCAGGGCGAGGGCAGGCCGGAGCTAGAGCGAGGGCAGGCTGGAGCCAGAGCGAGAGCAGGCCGGAGCCAGGGAGAGGGCAGGCCAGAGCCAGGGCGAGGGCAGGACAGAGCCAAGGTGAGGGCAGGCCAGAGCCAGAGCGAGAGCAGGCCAGAGCCAGAACGAGAGCAGCCCGAAGCCAGGGCGAGGGCAGGCCAGAGCCAAAAAGAGAGCAGGCCAGATTCAGGGCGAGAGCAGGCCGAAGCCAAGGCAAGGGCAGGCCAGAGCCAGAGCAGGCCGGAGCCAGAGCGAGAGCAGGAAGGAGCCAGAGCGAGAGCAGGAAGGAGCCAGAGCGAGGGCAGGCTAGAGCCAAAACGAGAGCAGGCCAGATTCAGGGCGAGAGCAGGCCGAAGCCAAGGCAAGGGCAGGCCGGAGCCAGAGCGAGAGCAGGCCGGAGCCAGGGCGAGAGTAGGCCGGAGCAAAGGCGAGGGCAGGCCAGAGCCAGTGCGAGAGCAGGCCGTAGCCAGAGTGAGAGCAGGACAGAGCCAGAGCGAGAGCAGGACAGAGCCAGAGCGAGAGCAGGACAGAGCCAGAGCGAGAGCAGGACAGAGCCAGAGCGAGAGCAGGACAGAGCCAGGGCAAAGGCAGGCCAGAGCCAGAGCATGCCGGAGCCAGGATATTTCAAAGCAAGCAGACCTCTAATATGGGTCATAGAAGTATGTATAGAATTACATTTCTATAACCTTTATACCCATATTAGAGGTCTGATAAGTCCTAGGGGGTAACAGATTCCCTTTAAAGCTTGTGTCGTGGTTGGCCTCTAGCCCGGTGTCTCATGTGTTGGGTTTGCCCACTCCGGGTCCTCCTGAAGGAGGAAGTAGGATTTCTCTTTTTATTTTGTGCTTTTGGCTTCTTGCCCAGTGATAGGGGCGGATCTCATCCTCTCAGGCCTAGCCCAACCCTAACCCTAGCCCTAACCATAACCCCAACCCCAACCCTACCACAACCCTAAGCCTAGAGTTTATATTTTACGCCGTTTAGACAACTTTATTCTTCGAGTCAGTGCGATTACAGCGATACCAGAATCATATCGGGCTTTTATGATTGACAGCTGTCACACACTAAAAGATGCATTTTTTCGTAAAATCTAGTTTTTGCATCGCCATATGTTGAGAGCTATAATTTTTCCATATTTTGGCCGACAGAGTCATGTGACGTCTTGTTTTTTGCGGGATGAGTTGACGTTTTTATTAGTGCCATTTTCAGGCACGTAACATATTTTGATCGCTCTCTATTCCGATTATTGGGAGGCAGAATAAACAAAAACCAACAATTCAGGAATTGTTTTTTTTTTTTTTTTTGATGCTGTTCCGCGTGTGGTAAAATTGATAAGGTAGCTTTATTCTTCGGGTCAGTACGCTTACAGTGGTACCACATTTATATCGATTTTATATGTTTTGGCGCTTTTACACAATAAAAGCTATTTTATAGAAAAAATAATTTTTTTGCATCGCTTTATTCTGAGAGCTATAACTTTTTTATTTTTCGGCTGATGGAGCTGTATGGCGGCTTGTTTTTTGCGGGACAAGATGACGTTTTCAGTGGTATGATTATTATTTATATTCGTCTTTTTGATCGTGTGTTATTCCATTTTTTGTTTGGCGGTATGATGATAAAGCATTTTTTTTGCTTCATTTTTTTTTTTTTTTTTTTTACCATGTTCACTGAAGGGGCTAACTAGTGGGAGTTTTATAGGTCAGGTCATTCCGGACGCGGCGATACCAAATATGTGTACTGTTATTGTTTTTTTTTTCATAATAATATATATTGATGGGTACATTATATTTTTATTTTTGGTGGATTATTTTTTTATTTATTTTCTTCACTTTCTGACACTTTTTTTACTTTTATTCTTTGTCCCACTATGGGCTTTCACTTTTTTTATTCTGATCGCCTGTATAGCATAGGGATGGAGCACCAGCCCTGTGCTATACAGGCTGTCAGCGCTGCAAATGCAGAAGATACTCTGGTCATGCACTGCGCATGCCAAAATATCTTCCTGCTGTCTGGTGATCGAGATGTTGTCATGACGACATTGGGTCGTCATGGCAACATCCAGGAAGCCGCGGCAGACATCGCTGGACGCCGGCAGGAGAGGTGAGTATCCCGATCACCTCCCCTTGCCCCCGCAATGCTGCGATCGACTCAGCTGCGACAATCGGCTGAAACCCGGCGGCGATCGCGCCCGCACAGCCTGTGTGCGGGCGCGATCGCAAAGACGTACTAATACGTATCAGGCTCTTAAGTCCCATGGCGCAGATACGTATTAGTACGTCTTGAGCTTTAAAGGGGTTAAACTACAACTCCAATGTCAGCCCCTAATTCAATAGGAACCAAAGATCTGAGAACAGAGAATGATAATAAAATAATTTGTCCACATAAATGGCAAAACTACCCAAAAATGGAGCCCCATAAAGATGTCCCAACTTGTCCTCCCCCACCCACCTATCGTCAGCAATTTCTCATTTAGACAAGGGGTTGTCCTGAAAATGTCTTATTACAGAGTGTTCCCGGCAATCCATGATAAATCCGGTGGATACATTATAAGTATACCAAAGCTTAAAAGTAAAGAGCTACTTACCTGGACTCGTTCTCTCTTAGCTGTCAGGTTATAGTGACACAAGATGGCAGCAGTGTAGAAATTTATACATTCTATTCCAATTGTGATGTCTATGATGTCATGTGCCTTGTGATGTCATAATAGCCATCACTGTCATTTCAAATTTACAACCGCAAGAAAAAGTTGATTTCATGGTTTAAGAAAAAATATGGTGGGTAATTGCAGCCTGTGATTATTTTACATATTGTTATTAATATTTGTCATGTCCTTCACTGCTGCCTCCTGCACTGCTTTTTATATACTGTTTATTTTAATAATGGACAATTCACAAGCCCTGCATGTAGAATATATAGTTAATGGCCTCTATTGAATGACTAGATGCCTATTAGAGCAATAAGATATACTCTATGTCTACAATCTTTTGGCTGAGTCTAAGGGCTCATACTCATCTGCGTTTAAATCACACGAGTGCAATCTGATAAAAAAAATTGGATTGCACTCTGACTCTTGTTATTGAATGATTATGTGATTTTTTTTTTCCCAGCTCGGATCGAACTGAGAAAAAAAAATCACAGCATGCTGCAAGTGGCTGCATATATCAGACGAGACTCGCCAATGCAAGTCAATGTGTGCGAGAAAAAAAAAGCACAGCAAACGGACCATGCTTATGCCATCCATATAGCGTCCATATAATACGCATCTATGTAACACCTTTCAGTGACAGTGGCGGCATCTCAGCACACAAATCCTGTATCTCAGATCTTTGTCTGGCCTTTTCTTCTGTGTTTTGGCCATCATGCCAACAAGACAAGGGTGATTGGGGCAAGAGACATGCTGGTGAGGGGGTTGTTGGCTGCCGTGATGCTGGTAATGGAGGTGGCTGCCAAGATGCTGGCACTGGAGGTGGCTGCCGTGATGGTGCCACTGTAGTTGGTGGTGGTTGCTGTGATGCTGTGACTGGAGGTGGTGGTGATGGCTGCTGTGATGCTGGTACTGGAGGTGGTGGTGATTGCCGTGTTGCTGGCACTGGAGGTGGTGGCTGCCGTGATGGTGGGTCTGCTGAGTGCCCTTCTTGGGGGGTCTAATGACCGGGTTTGGTTGTCCTCAGAAAGTTGCCACCTTTCAAGGAATTAAAAGATGGCCATCGGTGAATTTGGTGGCGCAGCGGCAGACAAAACAATTTGGAGGGCAGCCCTGGTCTGCAGCCTCAATAAAAAGTGAACGTGCCTGAAATAACGGGCCAGGCTTAGATAAAAACTCTCATCATCATCACTCACAGGTATTCCCATGTCACGTACGCCAGTGATGGTGGGGCGGTAGCGATGCTGGCTTATTGGTGCATGAGGGGAGGTGTCGAGGGGCTGTGGTGTACTGGTGCTCTCCGCAGGCTCTTCTTCTTTCTGGCCCCCAGCTCCGGCCTCCATTTCAGATTCCTCTCTGGCTTCCAGCACCTCCGAGCTACAGGTATTTCCCTTTTTGGTCCAGTCAGATCTGTAAGGTCAGGGATGACAGAGAAAAAAGCATTTTTAATATGCAAAATAATAATCAAACCATTACAACAAATAAAACTGAAAAAGATAGCCACTTACGGGTGAAAATCTAGGACTAGGGTCAAAAACTGGAGCCGGTCATAATATAGGTACAGTACAGACCAAAAGTTTGGACACACCTTCTCATTTAAAGATTTTTCTGTATTTTCATGATTTTGAAAATTGTACATTCACACTGAAGGCATCAAAACTATGAATTAACACATGTGGAATTATATACTTAACAAAAAAGTGTGAAACAACTGAAAAGATGTCTTATATTCTAGGTTCTTCAAAGTAGCCACCTTTTGCTTTGATGACTGCTTTGCACACTCTTGGCATTCTCTTGATGAGCTTCAAGAGGTAGTCACCGGAAATGGTTTTCACTTCACAGGTGTGCCCTGTCAGGTTTAATAAATGGGATTTCTTGCCTTATAAATGGGGTTGGGACCATCAGTTGTGTTGTGCAGAAGTCTGGTGGATACACAGCTGATAGACCTACTGAATAGACTGTTAGAATTTGTATTATGGCAAGAAAAAAGCAGCTATGTAAAGAAAAACGAGTGGCCATCATTACTTTAAGAAATGAAGGTCAGTCAGTCCGAAAAATTGGGCAAACTTTGAAAGTGTCCCCAAGTGCAGTTGCAAAAACCATAAAGCGCTACAAAGAAACTGGCTCACATGAGGACCGCCCCAGGAAAGGAACACCAAGAGTCACCTCTGCTTCTGAGGTTAAGTTTATCCGAGTCACCAGCCTCAGAAATCGCAGGTTAACAGCAGCTCAGATTAGAGACCAGGTCAATGCCACACAGAGTTCTATAGCAAACACATCTCTACAACAACTGTTAATAGGAGACTTTGTGCAGCTGGCCTTCATGGTAAAATAGCTGCTAGGAAACCACTGCTAAGGACAGGCAACAAGCAAAAGAGACTTGTTTGGGCTAAAAAACACAAGGAATGGACATTAGACCAGTGGAAATCTGTGCTTTGGTCTGATGAGTCCAAATTTGAGATCTTTGGTTCCAACCACCGTGTCTTTGTGCGACACAGAAAAGGTGAATGGATGGTTCCCACCGTGAAGCATGGAGGAGGAGGTGTGATGGTGTGGGGGTGCTTTGCTGGTGACACTGTTGGGGATTTATTCAAAATTGAAGGCATACTGAACCAGCATGGCTAACACAGCATCTTGCAGCGGCATGCTCTTCCATCCGGTTTGCGTTTAGTTGGACCATCATTTATTTTTCAACAGGACAATGATCCCAAACACACCTCCAGGCTGTGTAAGGGCTATTTGACCAAGAGCGAGAGTGATGGGATCCTACGCCAGATGACCTAGCCTCCACAGTCACCAGACCTGAACTCAATCGAGATGGTTTGGGGTGAGCTGGACTGCAGAGTGAAGGCAAAAGGGCCAACAAGTGCTAAGCATCTCTGGGAACTCCTTCAAGATTGTTGGAAGACCATTTCCAGTGACTACCTCTTGAAGCTCATCAAGAGAATGCCAAGAGTGTGCAAAGCAGTCATCAAAGCAAAAGGTGGCTACTTTGAAGAACCTAGAATATAAGACATATTTTCAGTTGTTTCACACTTTTTTGTTAAGTATATAATTCCACATGTGTTAATTCATAGTTTTGATGCCTTCAGTGTGAATGTACAATTTTCATAGTCCTGAAGATACAGAAAAATCTTTAAATGAGAAGGTGTGTCCAAACTTTTGGTCTGTACTGTATGGCCTTTCTTTTTAAGAGCCACATCACCACTCTTCCTACCCTGTTGTCGCTCGCGGCGGCACTGGTCCCAGCAACTGCTCCATAATCTTGTCACTACACCCACTGGAAAGAAAAGTGGAAGAGATTATATACAATTTTTATAGGTAACGGATGCTGTATGTAATAACATGTATAGTGTGTATTCTAATATCACTGCTAGCAGGGGCTGGCGGGCAAATTTTAGCCTGGGGGCAAGCACACAGCAGTGGTCCTTGAGTAGCGGCCCATCCTTAAAGGTCGTTTTCCCACAAACAATAGTATATTTTAATCAATAGATCTTGGAGTAATAATTATTTCCACAATTGGATGTGATATAATAATGTTCCTGTGCTGAGATAATGTTATAAATGTGCCCCTGCTGTGTACTGTGTAATGGCTGTGTCTGACCGTGCAGGAACATGGTCTGATCATACCACATATCCTGGGCAGGGGGGGGGGGAAGAGGATACAGGCAGGATAGCAGGGGATCACAGAGGATTCTTTTTGTGAGTAAAACATTTCATTGCCTGTTTTTAAACAATATTTTAGCTCAAAGAAAGACTCAGCTGTGATCCCCTGCTGTAATGTATATATACTCTCTTTATATATAGATGATTAGCGTGCACACAGTCTGTAGGTCAAGGTGCAGGTACACGGGATGTGGAATCCCCAGAATCGGCGGAGATTAAATCACCGCACATTCTAGTTTCATGACGCAAACTAAAGTCTATTTGAAGACATGCAATAAGACACATTTAAGGTGCAGGGAATAATGCAACAGTAAATGAACGTTTTGACCCATCGTTTGCATCTTGAAACTAGAGTGTGCAGTGATTTAATCGATGCTATATACTCTTTTGCTTCCCCCCCTGACCAGTAGCTGTGGTATGATCAGACCATGTTCCTGCACAGTCAGACACAGCCATTACACAGTACACAGCAGGGGCACATTTATAACATTATCTCAGCACAGGGACATTTTATTTAAACACATCCAATAGTGGAAGTTATTATTATTCCAAGATCTATTGATTAAAATATACTTTTATTCGCAGAAAACCCCTTCAACATGTTTATTACCAGCTGCTTCATAGGCTATATTCACACAAACGTATTGTCTAAGTGCTGCCTGTGGAGAAAAATGACAGCACTTGGTCCAGTTCAGGTGAGCATTTAAAACTGGTAACACATAAGCATAATATGTACAATGTCTGACCACTACAACACGGATTTAGGTTGTTAGAGGTGTAATGCAAGTAATCCAAGGTACGCTGTGCTTTTCTACACTCCTAAACAGAGTAAGGCTAAGTGCCCACAATGCAGAAATGCTGAGAATTTTTCCAGAGCGTTTCTGCATCTCCCTGCACGTCAATGGCGGCGTTTTTTAAGCGTTTCTGCAGCGGAATTACCGTTGCGGAAACGCTTAAAAAACGCATAGTGGGCACACAGCCTAAAGGTGGCCACACATAAGCACAGGTCTGCCAGATAGATACCTAGGAATTATTATTTTGTGTATTATTTCCTACATACTTGATCGAGCAAGTCATCAATGTAAAAGTCAACTCCACATTATAGTATATGATGTACGAGTCACTAATTATCATGTGTGTCCCATCTGATGTCTGTGCACACAGTGAACATATTATACCACATACAATACAATATACATAGGAGAATATATGACTGATATATAGAGATGAGCAACTTCATTTGCAGGACCCTGATCCAATGGTCAGATGAATATTCAGTGGCTGCTGGATAGGAGCCCTGACAGCCTCCTACCTGACACCATTCTCTTTCTCTGCCTTTGATTTGTAGCCAGGCACAATGTCATGTATGTGTCACGCCAAAAAGATGACATCATGCAAAGACTATAATCAAAAGAGGAGTCAGAGATGCCGGCAGGCGGGAGGAGGCTCGCGGGGCTCTGGTCTGGTGGCCACAGACTACTGACGGGACTGTTTGACCAGTGTCCTGCGAATCAATTCGCTCATCTGTACTGGAATAAGATATATTATGACTACATACATCAGATATTACATACAGAATA
Source organism: Phyllobates terribilis (assembly GCF_046119375.1). Lineage (NCBI taxonomy): Eukaryota > Metazoa > Chordata > Amphibia > Anura > Dendrobatidae > Phyllobates > Phyllobates terribilis. The sequence continues at coordinate 5,504,695 of NW_027362863.1, forward strand.
GCATGTGACAGTTATATACCACACTATGAGCACAGACATCAGATATTACACCAGTGACAGATTATCCTCTGTATAACATTGGATGCCTGTATCAAAGTCCATCACATCCAGTATACAGCATAATATGTGATGGTATGCGATATACTGGGATACAGACATCACATATTCATACCTCTCAACTTTTGAAGAACAGAAAGGGGGACAGAATGGTGCTATGCGCGGCAAATTTTGGCCTCGCCCCTGGTCACACCCCAATCCACGCCCATTTACCATTATCTTTCTCGCCCGGCAGGAGGAGTTGTCAGAGGGGCGCTGGTAGTGAGGGAAATTCAGCAGACGGCCAAGACTGCAAGGCCCAGACCCAAATCCAGGACTGTCCACTGTATCCAGGGCAGCTGGGACTAGAGATGAGCAGATGGATTCCGGGGCCTCCAGTCGGGGGTCCGGGTCAGTGCTACCTGGCGGCTGGACTGGAGGCCATGAGTCTCTTATCTTCCGGGGCAGTGCGGCCTCATCTGTGAGTCCTGCTCATCTCTTGTTGGGACCTGAGGGTTATTTTTTGTTCCCTCATTCACAGTCGGAGCCGCCAGAACTTTCTCATCTTTATGTAGATTCATTATACGACATCTGGCTTTCTTGTGGTGGCTCTTACTGTATATTGGGGGCTATGCGAGGGCTCATACTGTAGGTAGGGGTGGTGTGTGCTAATACTGTATGTACGGGGTTGTGTGGGGGCTCATACTGTATATAGGGGGATGTCAGCATACTTAAATCTGCTCAATATTAAGTGATAATATAAATATACAAAAAATATATAATTCATATGTTAATATTAATATTGAGCTGAATTAATTTGAACCTATTGGTTCGGGCTCCACAACAGTCACGGTCTCTCACGTGGCCCCTTGGGAAAATTAATCTCCCACCCCTGCCTATTTCAAAGCGCTATGTTAAAAATCACACAGACATCATACACACAGCGGGCACAACCATCACACAGACATCATACACACAGCGGGCACAACCATCACACAGACATCATACACACAGCGGGCACAACCATCACAGAGACATCATACACACAGCGGGCACAACCATCACACGGACATCACACACACAGCGGGCACAACCATCACACGGACATCACACACACAGCGGGCACAACCATCACAAGGACATCACACACACAGCGGGCACAACCATCACACGGACATCACACACACAGCGGGCACAACCATCACACGGACATCACACACACAGCGGGCACAACCATCACACGGACATCACACACACAGCGGGCACAACCATCACACAGACATCACACACACAGCGGGCACAACCATCACACAGACATCACACACACAGCGGGCACAACCATCACACAGACATCACACACACAGCGGGCACAACCATCACACAGACATCACACACACAGCGGGCACAACCATCACACACACAGCGGGCACAACCACCACACAGACATCACACACACAGCGGGCACAACCATCATACACACAGCGGGCACAACCATCACACAGACATCATACACACAGCGGGCACAACCATCACACAGACATCACACACACAGCGGGCACAACCATCACACAGACATCACACACACAGCGGGCACAACCATCACACAGACATCATACACACAGCGGGCACAACCATCACACGGACATCATACACACAGCGGGCACAACCATCACACAGACATCATACACACAGCGGGCACAACCATCACACAGACATCACACACACAGCGGGCACAACCATCACACACACAACGGGCACAACCATCACACAGACATCATACACACAGCGGGCACAACCATCACACAGACATCACACACACAGCGGGCACAACCATCACACAGACATCATACACACAGCGGGCACAACCATCACACAGACATCATACACACAGCGGGCACAACCATCACACAGACATCATACACACAGCGGGCACAACCATCACACAGACATCATACACACAGCGGGCACAACCATCACACAGACATCATACACACAGCGGGCACAACCATCACACAGACATCACACACACAGCGGGCACAACCATCACACAGACATCACACACACAGCGGGCACAACCATCACACGGACATCACACACACAGCGGGCACAACCATCACACGGACATCACACACACAGCGGGCACAACCATCACACGGACATCACACACACAGCGGGCACAACCATCACACAGACATCACGCACACAGCGGGCACAACCATCACACAGACATCACGCACACAGCGTGCACAACCATCACACAGACATCATACACACAGCGGGCACAACCATCACACAGACATCATACACACAGCGGGCACAACCATCACACAGACATCATACACACAGCGGGCACAACCATCACACAGACATCACACACACAGCGGGCACAACCATCACACAGACATCATACACACAGCGGGCACAACCATCACACGGACATCATACACACAGCGGGCACAACCATCACACAGACATCACACACACAGCGGGCACAACCATCACACGGACATCATACACACAGCGGGCACAACCATCACACAGACATCACACACACAGCGGGCACAACCATCACAAAGACATCACGCACACAGCGGGCACAACCATCACACAGACATCACACACACAGCGGGCACAACCATCACACAGACATCATACACACGGCGGGCACAACCATCACACGGACATCATACACACGGCGGGCACAACCATCACACAGACATCATACACACGGCGGGCACAACCATCACACGGACATCATACACACGGCGGGCACAACCATCACACAGACATCATACACACAGCGGGCACAACCATCATACAGACATCATACACACAGCGGGCACAACCATCACACAGACATCATACACACAGCGGGCACAACCATCACACGGACATCATACACACAGCGGGCACAACCATCACACGGACATCATACACACAGCGGGCACAACCATCACACGGACATCATACACACAGCGGGCACAACATGACATGTATATAGTCACTTCTTCTCCATCATGTCTCCAGTGGCAGTGGTGGGGCCTGGTGTTTGCAATCAGCAGCAGAGTATGGGCTGTACGCAGGAGAGCTGTCAGCCCTGCAGTTTCCCTAAATCCCCTTCCCATCCCCCCTAGTCCCGACTGCAGAGCTGCTGGTGACATTGCATGAGCCCCCTCCCATCCTGTAATAACAGCAGCCACAGATGGGAGAGGCTGCGGGTCTCCCCCTCACCTCAGGACCGCACCTTGTTGTCATGTCCTCCGCAGACTTGGCCCCGCCCCCTGACCCCTCACCTCCTCATGCTGTGCGGTCTCTGCACAGTAGAATTCCTCTGCCCTGATGCCGGGGAGGAGCAGAGAGCGGGAGGCGGAGCTACAAGGGGTCACACACAGCATGGAAAGCCTGCGTGTCTGGAGGAAAAGCCCAGTGCCCAGCAGCGCCCCTGCCGGGAGAAGAGCTGAGCCGGGCCGGGACTGAGCCCTCAAATCGGGACAGGCCCAGGGAATAGGGGAGGCTTGTTAGCTCTGGATATTATACCCGCCTCCTATTATCCTGTATATAATATGGGATGTCTGGGCCTATAGTATATATATTATACCACCTACAGGCTAATATGTAACTAGTGCACATTACACCTTGAGTACAGCCATTAGATATTACACCAGTCACTTCTTCTCCTCTGCACCATCTGATGTCTGTGCACAGTATATGACATCCAGTATACAGGAGAATATGTGATGGGATATAGGACATACTGTTATACAGACATCAGATGCTATATACTGGATAATAAATGATGGTATATATCAGGGGTGGGCAATTCATTTTCCAGAGGGGCCACATGAGAGAACGTAACTGTTGTGGGGGCCTGAACCAATAGGCTGAAAGGCTGAAATTAGTTCTGCTCAATATTAATATTAACTACAATTAATATAAAATAATATTTATATCACTTAATATTGAGCAGAATTAAGTATGCCAACATCCCCCTATATACCGTATGAGCACACACACAGCCCCCCTATATACCGTATGAGCCCACACACAGCCCCCCTATATACCATATGAGCCCACACAGCCCCCTGTATACAGTATGAGCCCACACACAGCCCCCCTATATACCATATGAGCCCACACACAGCCCCCCTATATACCATATGAGCCCACACACAGCCCCCCTATATACCATATGAGCCCACACACAGCCCCCTGTATACAGTATGAGCCCACACACAGCCCCCCTATATACCATATGAGCCCACACACAGCCCCCCTATATACCATATGAGCCCACACACAGCCCCCTGTATACAGTATGAGCCCACACACAGCCCCCCTATATACCATATGAGCACACACATAGCCCCCTGTATACAGTATGAGCCCACACACATCCCCCTATATACCATATGAGCACACACACAGCCCCCTGTATACAATATGAGCCCCCACACAGCCCCCCTATATACCATATGAGCCCACACACAGCCCCCCTATATACCATATGAGCCCACACACAGCCCCCCTATATACCATATGAGCCCACACACAGCCCCCTGTATACAGTATGAGCCCACACACAGCCCCCCTATATACCATATGAGCACACACATAGCCCCCTGTATACAGTATGAGCCCACACACATCCCCCTATATACCATATGAGCACACACACAGCCCCCTGTATACAGTATGAGCCCCCACACAGCCCCCCTATATACCATATGAGCACACACATAGCCCCCTGTATACAGTATGAGCCCACACACATCCCCCTATATACCATATGAGCACACACACAGCCCCCTGTATACAGTATGAGCCCACACACAGCCCCCCTATATACCATATGAGCACACACACAGCCCCCTGTATACAGTATGAGCCCACACACAGCCCCCCTATATACCATATGAGCACACACATAGCCCCCTGTATACAGTATGAGCCCACACACAGCCCCCCTATATACCATATGAGCACACACATAGCCCCCTGTATACAGTATGAGCCCCCACACAGCTCCCTATTTATTTATTTATTTTACTTACCATATTTTGCAGATTATAAAATGCACCGTATCATAAGACGCACCCCAAATTTTGGTGAGAAAAATAGGAAAAAAATGTTTTTAATAAAATGGTGGTGCTTCTTATAGTCTGCTTTTACGGTAGATTACCCAGGGAAGGGGGCTGCTGTGGTGGAGCAGAGTCGCTGCTCCAGGAAGCTGGCAGCGGCAGGAGTGGGCTGATGCTGTGGACCCCAGGCTGGGAGGGGAATGTTCGACGATGAGCCGGGCTCCGTGCTTTCACAAAATGCCGGCGGATCCCCTGTACTTCCCGTGGTTTTCAATGCTGTAGACTTAGGGAAAATGGCCACCGGAGGCGGCACATGCTTAGGTTGAGACCTCGAGAGACAAGATCTCGGTGTCACGATCACAATCCGCACATGCGCCGCCTCTGGTGGCCTTTTTTCTCCAAGTTCAAGGCATTGAAAACCATGGAAAGTGCGGGGGCTCCTCCGACATTTTGTGAAAGCACAGAGCCCGTCGCACAGCCAGACACCCACCTTCCCAGCCTGGGGCCCGCAGCATCGCCTCACTCCTGCCGTCACCAGCTTCCTGCAGCAGCAACCCTAAAATGCCACTCCCAAATGCCCCGGTAAACTACATTCAGATTATAAGACGTACCCCCATTTTCCCAAAAATTTTTGGAGGAGAAAAGTGCGTACTATAATCTGAAAAGTACAGTATATAGTGCTATTAATTCCACAGCAGATTACAGACATTATTCCTACATACAGTATGCACCCCACATAGCCCCTATATACAGTGTAAGCTACCACATAGCCCTTATATACAGTGTGAGCCCTCATATTCCATCCTATATACAGTATTAGCCACCACATAGCCCCCTATATACCGTATGAGACCCACATAGCCTCCTATACATATTATAAGCCGCCACATAGCCTCCTTTGTACAGTATGGGCCCGCATATAGCCTCCTATATATAGTATGAGCCCCCTATGTACAGTATGAGTCCTCACATAGCCTCCTTTATACAATATGAGCCCCCACATAGCCTTCTACTGTATACATATTATTAGCCGCCACATAGCCTCCTATGTACAGTATGAGTCCCACATAGCCTCCTTTATACAATGTGAGTCCCCACATAGCCTCTCTATATATTGTCAGACCCCATGTGGCCTCTTATATACATTATGAGATCCGCATAGCTTCCTATATACAGTGTGAGCCCCCACATAGTCTCTTTATATACAATATGAGCCCTCAAATAGCCTCCTATATACAGTATGATTCCCTCATAGCCTTCTATATACAGTGTAAGGCCCCACATAACCTCTTATATACAGTGTGAGGCCTCACATAACCTCTTATATACAGTGTGAGGCCTCACATAGCCTCCTATATACTATATGAGCCCTCACATAGCCTCCTATATACTATATGAGCCCTCACATAGCCTTCTATATACTATATGAGCCCTCACATAGCCTCCTATATACAATGTGAGCCCTCACATGGCCTCCTATATACTATATGAGCCCTCACATAGCCTCCTATATACTATATGAGCCCTCACATAGCCTCCTATATACTATATGAGCCCCCACATAGCCTCCTATATACTATATGAGCCCTCACATAGCCTCCTATATACTATATGAGCCCTCACATAGCCTCCTATAAACTATATGAGCCCTCACATAGCCTCCTATATACAGTATGAGTCCTCACATAGCCCCCTATATGCAGGCACACATTCCATGCACATACGAAAAAAAAAAAAGAAGACATACTCACCTCGCTCTCGTTCCCCCGCGGTCTGTTCTTTTCTCCGGTGCGCTGACTCTCCACACAGCAGATGTGATGTCGTGATGGCATCATGTTGGCTGCGTCAGTCGCAAAAGCTGATCTGTGGAAGTAGGAGCCAGTGGCTCCGTCTTCCACCAATGTATTCACCACACTGCAGATAGCAGTGATATTGGGATAGGGGAGAGTATGGTGTGGCCCGTGCACCACAGTTTTCAGCCCTTCGGCTGTCTCAGTCCGCGGGCTGAACTTTGTAGTTACAGTATTATATATACCAGACATGGGTAGAGTTCAGATATACTATACACACATTACCTGTACATAACATCTGTTCACACAGTATACCACATGCATACAATATATATTAGAATACATGACTAGTATATAATATACTGTCACTATAGACATCTGATGTTGTATAGTAATGTGTATTTTTTAAAAACATCTGATGTGTATATCACAGTAGATGATAGGCTAATCTGTATACTAGATGTGGTATATTATGTACAGGGATATACACTGCACTGCAGCCTTGCAGTGCTGGGGTCCTGGGTTCAAATCCCACCAAGGACAACATCTTCAAGGAGTTTGTATGTTCTCCCCGTGTTTGCGTGGGTTTCCTCCGGGTTCTCTGGTTTCCTCCCACACTCCAAAGACATACTGATAGGGAATCTAGATTGTGATCCTCGATGGGGACAGCGACGATAATGTATGTAAAGCGCTGCGGAATATGTTAGCGCTATATAAAAATAAAGATTATTATTACTGAACACACCTGGACCTGCCTACAGGACCTCACATATTATATATGGGGCCATATAGTAGAATATGAGGTGCTGTAGGTTCAGCTGTAATCAGTCGGTGCAGGGTCTTGTATTGTGATGTCTGTGGTCTCTGCTGGGACTAAGTGTGATTTATTGCACCAGACTGAACTTTTTGCACTGACAGGAGGACCCTAATCTGCATGAAAGTTCAGCCTCCTGCAATAACTCACACGGAGCCCCAGCAGCTGGCCCTCTGATTGGACAATATAGAATCCAGGGTGAATTTATGAGAAGGTGAGCACAGTCCCGCTTCCCCCTCACTGCAGACCTCCTGACCTCATACTGCCTGAGACCACTGAAGTCTCCGATCCACAGGCTCCTGTCCGGCTGACTGAATCAGTTCCAGGGGCGCTGTGTGACGTCACTTCAGCAGACTCAGCCACACAGCGTGCAGGGGGTGTATCTGCATCTCTGCCATGTGGTCGGGTCGGCAGCTGAACATATTTAAAGGTACACTGCAGTCCCCTGGCAGCCCTGAGCAGCTGCTTGGGAACTGGTCTGGGGGGGCATTTGCCCCTCTGCACCCCAGCCCAGCCTGCCCTTGACTGCTAGTATGATAGTGACTTTTCTTTGTCTTTTTTTTTGTGTTTATTCTGGCTTGCCTAATTTTCGCTTTTGGTGGCGATATGTTTTGGAAAAAAATTAGACACATAATGTTCTGGCTTCAATAGTTATTTGTGTTAAACCTCACCTACAAAATAACCCATATTCAGACAATCCTAATATACCGTTTGTATTTGCCATACTTATATCATCTTGAACCTGCTGTGAGCCGCCTTCCAAATTAGGATATAGTTGGCAGCAAATCTAGTTCCACGGACCGGCCATACCTACCAAACCCTCCGCACCATGGTGTATTTCTACCCTTTACTCCACTTCCCTCACTTACTCATGTTGCTGATCCCCCCACATTTTTCAGCACCCAGTCCTGGCCCTGATTACAGTTCTGCACATTATTATAATTTGTAATGTTTATTTGCTTTATTTTGCATGTTTTGGCGCATGACAGAAATATTTCTTTTTGATCATTTTTTAAATAAATTAAGTTTGTTTTTTCCTATCTGCTTGTTTTATTCTTTGCCAACTTATACGAAAAGGTAGTTAAATGTAATGTTCAAGGATACAGCGGGTACTGAAAGTATTCAGACCCCTTTACATTTTCACTCTTTGTTTCATTGCAGTCATTTGGTAAATTCTAAAAAGTTCATTTTTTTCTCACTAAAGTGCACTCTGCACCCCATCTTGACTGAAATAAACAGAAATGTAGAAATTTTTGCAAACTTATTAAAAAAGAAAAACTGAAATATCACATTGTCATAAGTATTCTGACCCTTTGCTCAGACACTCATATTTAAGTCACATGCTGTCCATTTCCTTGTGATCCTCCTTGAGATGGTTCTACTCTTTAATTGGAGTCCAGCTGTGTTTAATTAAACTGTTAGGACTTGATTTGGAAAGGCACACACCTGTCTATATAAGACCTCACAGCTCACAGTGCATGTCAGTCCAAATGAGAATCATGAACTCGAAGGAACTGCCCAAGGAGCTCAGAGACAGAATTGTGGCAAGGCATAGATCTGGCCAAGGTTACAAAAGAAGTTCTGCATTGCTCATGGTTCCTAAGAGCACAGTGGGCTCCATAATCCTTAAATGGAAGAAGTTTGGGACCACCAGAAGTCTTCCTAGACCTGGCCGTCCAGCCAAACTGAGCAATCGTGGGAGAAAAGCCTTGGTGAGAGAGGTAAAGAAGAACCCCAAGATCACTGTGGCTGAGCTCCAGAGATGCAGCAGGGAGATGAGAGAAAGTTCCACAAAGTCAACTATCACTGCAGCCCTCCACCAATCGGGCCTTTAAGGCAGAGTGGCCCGACAGAAGCCTCTCCTCAGTGCAAGACATATAAAAGCCCGCATGAAGGACTCCCAGACTATGAGAAAAATAAGATTCTCTGGTCTGATGAGACGAAGATAGAACTTTTTGGTGATAATTCTAAGCGGTATGTGTGGAGAAAACCAGGCACTGCTCATCACCTGCCCAATACAATCCCAACAGTGAAACATGGTGGTGGCAGCATCATACTATGGGGGTGTTTTTCAGCTGCAGGGAAAGGACGATTGTTGCAATTGAAGGAAACATGAATGCGGCCAAGTACAGAGATATCCTGGATGAAAATCTCTTCCAGAGTGCTCTGGACCTCAAACTTTGCCGAATGTTCACCTTCCAAGAAGACAATGACCCTAAGCACTAAGCTAAAATAACAAAGGAGTGGCTTCAGAACAACTCTGTGACCATTCTTGACTGGCCCAGCCAGAGCCCTGACCTAAACCCAATTGAGCATCTCTGGAGAGACCTGCAAATGGCTGTCCACCAACGTTCGGCATCCAACCTGATGGAACTGGAAAGTATCAGCAAGGAAGAATGGCAGAGGATCCCCAAATCCAGGTGTGAAAAACTTGTTGCATCATTCCCAAGAAGACTTGTGGCTGTACTAGCTCAAAAGGGTGCTTTTACTCAATACTGAGCAAAGGGTCTGAATACTTATGACTATGTGATATTTCAGTTGTTCTTTATTAATAAATTTGCAAAGATTTCTACATTTCTGTTTTTTTTTCAGTCAAGATGGGGTGCAGAGTGCACTTTAATGTGAAAAAAAATGAACTTTTTAGAATTTACCAAGTGGCTGCACTGAAACAAAGAGTGAAAAATTTAAAGGGGTTGGAATACTTTCCTTACCCACTGTATATGATTTTCACAATAATCTTGGGGAAATTAAATTTATTAGAAAGATTTTGAGAAAGGGGGACTTCAAATACATAAGTAGGGCCATAGCAGTGATGACTTAGCCCAGGAACTTAGGACCTTATATTGTCTATTCATATATAGTTTAGTCTACATTTTGGCGTTGTTTTACATCCTTAAAAATTTAGGTGTTTATTTTTGAAAAAATGGGATGGGGTCCATTTAATTTTCTTAACAGCTGAGGGAAAGCAGTGGGCAATCTGGGAAGGGGCCGCTATTCATGGATCTTCCCAGCTTATTAATAACAGCTCACAGCTGTCTGCTTAGCCTTTAATGGTATTAAAAAGGGGGTATCCCCCCAAAAATTATGTGGTGTCCCACCTAGTTTTAATAACCAGCAAAGGCTAAACAGACACCTGCAGGCTGATATTAAAAGGCTGGGAAGGGACCATGGATATTGGCCTCCTCCCTGACTAATAACATGAGCCCTCAGCCACCCCAGAAATTCTGGTGCTTATTCTCGGCTCTCCCCACTTGGTTGATGTCAGCTGTTTGATGTTTGCTGATATCAAGCGCAGGGGTTAGTAATGGAGAGGCGTGAATAAGACATCCCGATTACTAACGCCATTAGTTCAAGTAAAAAAACTCACACAGAGCAAAGACATTTGTTTGAACAAAACACTCAATGACCCTCTTTTACACATTTCTTAAGATCCACATAAAAATAAAAAACAAAGTAATCCTCACCTGTCCGCAGATAATCCATACTGATGATGTCGAACAATGATCCCCAGATCTGCTACATCGGATTTGTGTGTTGAGCGGTTGCATGAGTATGCAACTGCTCAGCATGCCAGCTGGAACTCACTGACAGTAGCCTGAGGACGTTCCTGCAGTGATGAGTGATGCCGTCAATAAGGTTGCAACTTGAAAACGCTTTGCTATTTTCTTATAGCCTACTCTTGCTTTGTGGGCCTCCACCATTTTCATTTTCAGAGTGCTAGGCAGCTGCTTAGAAGAACCCATGGCTGCTGTTTTTGGCACAAGGTTAGATTAGGCTGGGTTTTTATAAAGTTGGGAAATTTGTATCACCTGGCCTTTCCTAATGATAGTGAACAAGCCATAACCTTTAGGGTATGTGCAGATGGTCGGTGTTGGCTGCGCTTTGAAAGCAGCATACTTTATACTGCGTCCAAAGCGCTGCACGCAAGTGAATCCGCATGTGTTCAATGAACCATGCAGATTCACCACATCCTATACATTACAGTGATATAATTTCTCTTGCGGAGACTAGGGTCTCTGCAAGAGAAATTGACATGCTGCGGTCTGTGAAGACGCACTGCATGACCGTCTCCACGGGTGAGCTGCAGGAGCACGGAGACGCATAGTGGACATGGGATTTGTATAAATCCCATCCACTATGCTGTAACATCTGGCCGCTGCAGATTGCACGCAGCGCAAGTGTGCTGCGTCCAATCCGCAGTGTTTACTGACCATGTGCACGCACTCTAACAGGCTAATTAAGGTCTGAAACCTTGGTCAAAGTTTTCTGAGCACACAAATCTCCAAGGGTGCCCAAACTTTTGCATCAGCCCATTTTCCTTTGTGTAATTTTTAAAATGTAAAACATTACAAGATTTTTTCTTGCCTAAAATACAAAGGAAATGTGTCATCTTTAACTTTAGCCCATTTATAGAGATCATTTCATCTTCAACTTGCTTTACTGTTCACAATAACAGTAATTTTTTACCAAGGGGCCTAAACTTTTACATGCCACTGTAAGAGAAACACCGCTATTTACATTACTCGTAAAACCGCATGGCACTGTACACATAAAGGGATTATTGCCTTCAAGGGTAGGAATGCTGCAGAACAGTCCATGACTCTTACATTCCCTCTTTGGACATGGTCATCCTCGACCATTCAGGAACCTGGAAGACAACGCACAGCATATACAGTGGGGGCCCTTGAAAACGCACACTGCAGCCGCAATACTCGCTGCCTCTGTCAGGCCTGAGGCTGTGGTACTAACCGTGGAGGAGCCATTGCTGGACATGATCTTCCCGCTGAGGGCTGAAATATTGGATGTGACATCTGGTCATCTGGTCAATGACTTTGTGGCACCCCTGAGGGTTCAGTCGCCACAGAGGTACTGCACCTCACCCAGAAGTGTGGCATCTCCTTCTCTCAGGTAAGGAGGAAGTACTGCCGGCGGCACGGTGGCACAGTGGTTAGCACTGCAGCCTTGCAGCGCTGGGGTCCTGGGTTCAAATCCCACCAAGGACAACATCTGCAAGGAGTTTGTATGTTCTCCCCGTGTTTGCGTGGGTTTCCTCCGGTTTCCTCCCACACTCCAATGACATACTAATAGGGTATCTAGATTGTGAGCCCCGATGGGGACAGCGACAATAATGTATGTAAAGCGCTGCAGAATTTGTTAGCACTAGATAAAGATTATTATTATTAAAGATTATTACTGCCCGGGACCCCAACACCTGCACTCAACACTGCACTACTCCAGGCCGGCTGGAAGGGCATTATGCACTTCTTTTGCTGCCCTGTCCCTGGCTGGAGTTGGGGGAACCAAGGAGAGGGGGAACCAGTAGTGGGTGTGGGTGGAGGACATAGAACAGGGGAGCACTTAGAGAATAGATATAAAAAAGGAAGCCATCTTAGTTGGAGCAGTGCAGTTGAGCCAGTGAGTAGCAAGGAGAGGAGGGGAGCAGAGTCTCTTCAGGAGCTCTGCTCCATTGTGGGCCTAGTGAGAGAGGCCCAGGAGAGGAGTGGGAGCAAGGGAGGAATGCTCCGGGAACAGAAGGGATCCCAGGTGGTACGGTGAGTGCAGGTCGGCACCCATACGCCCGAATCTGCCAAGAATCAGAAGGATCAGGGAAGGGATCAGAGGGAAGGGAACTGGTCCCTGGACCAGCCGTGTTACTCCAGGTCTCGGCTGGAAAAACCGGAGGCTTCTGCACTTGCATGGTGCAGTTGCCACAGCCTCACCCTAGTCGCCGTGAAGGGCATCAAGTAGGTCCGGGAACTCCAGGTTGCCCAGAAGGGTCTTCAGAGCACCCGATCGGGACTGTGTGTGGGGAGCGCAGGGCAGGAGTGAGAAGATCCAGCGCGTGAAGTCAGTCAAGGAAGGAACATAAGAAAGGGGGTCCCGTTAAGTGCTTCTAATCTACCTGAAGGAGTGCTGAACCCCTGCCTGGCAAACGCAGTGTGACGCGGGAGTCTGACACCTGGACAGTGTACCCGAGGAACCTAAAAAGAACTGTGAGTAAACTCGGATGACTGCACTCCACTGTCTCTGTCAGTTATTTCCATCACGCTACCGCGCCTACACTACAACGCCCAGCATTACCATCTGCAACTACCCTGCCCCGGGGGCCCGCTCCGCCTGTGGGGAGCAGAAACATCCCAGCTGCCATCCCATCACCCCCGGAGGTCTGCAGCAGCGCCGGTGTTCATTACCGGGAACCACAGGTGGTGTCACGAAACAAACTGTTAACAAACCCCCTTTTAAAGAGCGACCCCAGAGGATGGGCCCGGGAGCCGACTGCCGTGACATCCTACAAAGAAGGTAAAGGCCCGGGTACCAAGTTTCCCCCTATATCCCCCCTGGGCGGGTCAACTTCACCACCTCCTGCGTGCTCGAGTTGGGCCCTCACCCATTTCTCCCACTCCTTCTAACCCTCAATGACCTTCACCACCCATCTGGCCTTAACGGGGTCCAGGGCTGGTGTCTCTTCCATGTACTGCTGTGGCCAGGGGATGAGGGCTGTTTCCCAGGCTGATAACTCTCCAGGACGCTGAGGTGTACTTACCACCAGGGCTGCCAGCATAGCTTTCAGTCACCCTGCCTGGTCGCAGGATCTTGGCCACGCTGACACTGCTGCCTCCGCCTTGGAATTTGGTTCTGGTTTTGGGGACTGCGGGCGAACCTTTGTCTTGAGGTCAGGCATTGGATCCTGGGCCTTCCCTGGACCTTGGTTGGTGCCTCTACTGATGACAGTTCACCCAGCTGCATCTCTTGCTCCAGCTGCGTCATCTTCCTTTTCCACTTGACCTTTCCGGGCACACCGCGGAGCACAATGCCGTGGCACCGACCATCACTTTCAATAGGTAAACCGAAGCACTCTATCTTCTCTTGCCACTTTACCTCCTCACCAACAATGGTCCCAGCCCACTCTGCCGTGGGTGTGCTCTTACGTTGCTCTGCCCATTCTTGGTGGAGGCCACTTCTGGCTCACCTGCCCGTTTCCTGGGAGTCTCCACCCGTTCTCCCTTGGCTTGCTGCAATGGGCATGGTTTCTTTTTCTTCCACCGTGCCCTTCTTACGCACACGATGGGACGGGTCCGTCTCACTCTTTCGTGTCACTCACCGACATCTTGCAGTCTCTATCCATTAACCCTACCCTAAAGACTAAACCTATTATTCTCATCTTATCTCCTGTACCGTTGCTAATCCACTTAACTATATGAACAGTACTTCGCTGTTATAAGTTTTGTCCAAATAGTGTATATACGAGTACTTATATATATCAGTTTATCATAGTGTAAAGCGTTAGAAGTTTCGCACTCCTAATTAGAAGATGTAGTGCATAGAAGGAATATCAATAAGATCCAGAAAGGAAACCTTTGGCACTGTAGATATGACACTTGAGATGCAGAGTAAATTCATTAGTACATTTATTCGCAACCGACATATAGTTTATCATATACTTATCTTTTTTTAAATCTTTAGATATTATTAATAAAGTGTTTAGTTGAAAATATAATGAATAAGGTTAATGTCAGATGAAACACATTGATGAAATGATATGTAAAATTAGACTAAGAATGGAGTGGTAATGGTGGACATTAGGACCCTGCGCTCTCATGAGCAGCATAGCTGAGCTCAACGTTCCTTCCAGACACTGGTGGACTAAACGTGCACAGACACCGTATTATGGAGATCTCCCCTCCTTTATCAGTGGCACCAGGAATTTTATGTGACAGTAACTGGAGGTGGCTATGACCACTACGCATGTAGCCTTACAAGGTTGGTTTTATCTCGTCACATCTTGCATTCAGTGACACACTCCTTCCTGCTTTATTGCTGATGTTTAGGAGTACGGGGGCGACTTGCATAGTGACATGCTTCTGTACATGACACGGATGAGATGGTGTTTTGTTCCTACAGATGGCTGTGATCTCACCCGTACTATAGTGATGGAATACATCAGCCGCCCATCAGATGACAGCTGCAGTGATACAGAATGAGGGGATAGCACTTATGTTATCAGACATCAGCCACAACATGTGAGAACCGCTCATATGTTTAAAGGGAACAGACAAGTCCACCATGTACGAGGGTGTGTCTTCAATAACCAATCACAGATCCATGGGCTCCAATCAGAAGAGGTTTTACATCGCAGGCAGTAGTAAAGGGCGCAATGTCCCGCATAGCAGCATTGGTGGTGCCAGACTGCTGTCATTCAGGTGACGCACACTGAAGCCCTGGTTCCTGATCTACAAGCTGCAGGGATATAGCAGAGCACATCCCATTCATAGCATGATGCTATCTGCTGAGGGACAATAGAAGACAACTACAGCACATCTAGCATCTCTGCTCAGCAGCGGGGGTGAGCTCCTGTGTTCTCTCCCTTCTATAGTACTGGTTCAGCACCACAGTGGTTGGCAGCTCTCCTCTGGGCACTGCAGTCCTAGATTCAGCACCACAACGGTGGGCAGCTCTGATCTGGGCAGTACTGTCTAGATTCAGCACCACAGCAGTGGACGGCTTGTAACCAGGACGTTATAGTAACATTTGGTTCAATACCACAACGTTGGAGGGCAGTGCCATCCAGATTCAGCACCACGCTAGTGGACAGCTCTGGGGCTTCTGGATACAACAGTTTCAGCACTTCTACCTAGGACAGCTCCAGCATCTTCACCTCTACCTTGAAGGTCCCAGTGCCCGCCAGCCTGTCTATCAGCCGTGCCCGCCTGTCAACCGGCCGTGCTCATCCGCTGTGCCTTTCAGCTTCAGCCATCAGTCCCATGGGAGTCGCCTGCTCTCACAAGGTCGGTCCCAGAGTGGCACCTGGTTCACCTTCCCGGTCCCTCCTTGGTTCACAGAGTCGACTAAGCCGCTGTGTGGCCAGGGTCGGTCCGGGTAGGCACTTAGTTACACCCCTCTGATCCCTCCTTGCATCACAGCACAGAGGTTCCACCACCCGGATTCATAACAGAATACATTTTGTAATATAATAATTTTGTGTTCAAAGATCAATACTACCTACAGAAGAAAGAGGTGTCAATGGCCGCGGCTTGGGCCCCATCTTACGCCAATCTTTCCTTGGGATTTTGGGTGTGTGAATACATCCGATTCCAGAACATTGAACATACGTCATTGGGATCAGTGATATCTTGGATGAGATTCATAGACGATGTGTTGTTTATTTTGCAGGGCTCCCATGAGGAACTTGAAAAATTCTTAAAATATCTCAATGACAATGCATTGAATATTAAGCTAACCCATCATATTGATCAAAAGAAAATTGATTTTCCGTATTTTAATATTCATGTTGATGACCATGGACAGTTGCATACAAATATTTATCACAAGATTACTAGTGCCAATGCTTTCTTGCATGCCAAATCAGTCGTCTGGCACATGTAATACAGGCAATGCCGTCCGGACAATTTATTAGGGCACATCGTATTTGTGACCAAAACAAAGCTTTTGAAGAATAGGCATGTGATATGACCAGTAGATACTTACAACGTGGTACAAAATGGAAATTATTCAACAGGCCTACTATCGGGCCAAACACGCCAATAGACAATCTCTTCTCATTACTAAAAAGAAAAAGGAATCTGATGGGCATGTTCGATTCATCACGAATTATCATTCGAGGTGGAAGGAAATTACTAATATCATCTCCAAATTTGGGCTAATTCTCCAACAGGATCAGACAATACTTCCTTTTCTATCAAATCGTCCATTGATTATGGCTAAACGTAATAAGACACTACGTGATATACTAGTTCATAGTCATCATGTACCTGATACATCTTCATATACACTGCTCAAATAAACAAAGGGAACACTCAAATAACACATCCTAGATCTGAATGAATGAAATATTCTCATTGAATACTTTGTTCTGTACAAAGTTGAGTGTGCTGACGACAAAATCACACAAACATCATCAATGGAAATCAAATTTATTAACCAATGGAGGCCTGGATTTGGAGTCACCCCCAAAATTAAAGTGGAAAAACACACTACAGGCTGATCCAACTTTGATGTAATGTCCTTAAAACAAGTCAAAATGAGGCTCAGTATTGTGTGTGGCCTCCACGTGCCTGTATGACCTCCTTACAACGCCTGGGCATGCTCCTGATGAGGTTGCAGATGGTCTCCTGTGGGATCTCCTCCCAGACCTGGACTAAAGCATCCACCAACTCCTGGACAGTCTGTGGTGCAACGTGACGTTGGTGGATGGAGCGAGACATGATGTCCCAGATGTACTCAATCGGATTCAGGTCTGGGGAACGGGCAGGCCAGTCCATAGCTTCAATGTGTTCATCTTGCAGGAGCTGCTGACACACTCCTGCCACATGAGGTCTGGCATTGTCCTGCATTAGGAGGAACCCAGGGCCATCCGCACCAGCATATGGTCTCACAAGAGGTCTGAGGATCTCATCTCGGTACCTAATGGCAGTCAGGCTACCTCTGGCAAGCACATGGAGGGCTGTGCGGCCCTCCAAAGAAATGCCACCCCACATCATTACTGATCTACTGCCAAACCGGTCATGCTGAACGATGTTGCAGGCAGCAGATCGCTCTCCACGGCGTCTCCAGACTCTGTCACGTCTGTCACATGTGCTCAGTGTGAACCTGCTTTCATCTGTGAAGAGCACAGGGTGCCAGTGGCGACTTTGCCAATCGTGGTGTTCTGTGGCAAATGCCAAGCATCCTGCACGGTGTTGGGCTGTGAGCACAACCCCCTTCTGTGGACGTCGGGCCCTCATACCACCTTCATGGAGTCGGTTTCTAACCGTTTGTGCAGACACGTGTACATTTGTGGCCTGCTGGAGGTCATTTTGCTGGGCTCTGGCAGTTCTCCTTCTGTTCCTCCTTGCACAAAGGCGGAGGTAGCAGTCCTGCTGCTGGGTTGTTGCCCTCCTACGGCTCCCTCCACGTCTCCTGGTGTACTGACCTGTCTCCTGGTAGTGCCTCCAGCCTCTGGACACTACACTGACAGACACAGCAAACCTTCTTGCCACAGCTCGCATTGATGTGCCATCCTGGATGAGCTGCACTACCTGAGCAATTTCTGTGGGTTGTAGAGTCCGTCTCAAGCTACCACAAGTGTGAAAGCACAACCAACATTCAAAAGTGACCAAAACATCAGCCCAGAAAGAATTGGTACTGAGATGTGGTCTGTGGTCCCCACCTGCAGAACCACTCCTTTATTGAGGGTGTCTTGATAATTGCCAATAATTTCCATCTATTGTCTATTCCATTTGCACAACAGCATGTGAAATTGATTGTCAATCAGTGTTGCTTCCTAAGTGGACAGTTTGATTTCACAGAAGTTTGATTTACTTGGAGTTATATTCTGTTGTTTAAGTGTTCCCTTTATTTTTTTGAGAAATGTATATTTGTCTCAAAGGGCCCCAAATGGGGCACATGGAAGTGTGGCAACTGCAAAGAGTGCAGATATATTGAAAAAACGAATACCTTTCAGGATTCGATGGGTGAGCAGGCTTACAAGATTCTGTATTTCATTAATTGTAGAACATCTATGGTCATCTATCAAGCCACATGTTTCTGTGGACTCCTCCATATTGGTATGACAACTCGGGAGCTTTGGAACACATCAAAAATATTAGGGCAGCGGAGAAACTCTGTCAAGATGAGGTGGGTGCTATTTCTCAACCTAAACTTTTGGCGAGACAGTTTCGGAATTGCTACCCTCATCAATGTCATCTCTTACGTGTCAAAGGGATTGCACGTCTGTATCCTGGGAATAGGAGGGAAAATCTAGCCAAAAAGCTGGCCCAGATTGAACAAATAAATAATAAATAAAAAAGTAAATGGATCACCACTCTAAGAAGTATGACCCCCAGAGGTTTAAATGAACAGTGGGGATTTTCAAGTTTTCTTTAAGTATACACTAGGATTTTTGGTATATTCTCATCTTCAGTGTCTTGTCCTTATTATAAATCGAATAATATAATCAATATATATCATAGTGCATTTCATTGAATAAACATATATACATGTATTGTTGGCTTTATTGTACAGGACATATAGAGAGTTTATAGTGTGTTTATTCACTTTTACATATACACATTATATAAGCAATAATATTGTGTATGCACGCATTAACTATATTACATATAGAACTTTTTCTATATTTCATACAATTCTATTTTGGCACGTATAATTATATTTAGACTTTGATGCTGACCCGTACTTTTTCCCTTTTCTAATATGGCTGCAGGGTCGCTGTGCGCCACACTCCGGTGTGCTCTCGTACCCGATACTGGGATGTTTTAATTGAACTGCGACCTTTGGTCGTGTTTCGGTGATGCACATTCGATCGCAGACGGGACGGCTATCCGGACGCGTGGGACAGTAGAGGCGTCCGATAATATGGCGTCCTTGATTTGTAAGTAACCACAGCTGTAATCACCCTATAAAACATCACCTCTTCCTCCTCCACCTCACTTCCTAATGAATCGGTAGTGAAACGTGCGTTGAAGCATGTGGAAGGGGTGATGATGTGCCTCTGGATAGTACGTGTGACGGGAGCTAGTTACCCCATCCGCAGATGTCCAATCTTCTTCTGTAGGCCCCTGACATGGAAAGGCTTTTCTTACACTGGGATAAATAAAATATGATTATCGCACAGTGTCTCCAAGATGAACTTAACTTTTATTCTCACAAGCAGGTTTTATAGAGAATCACACAGGCTATTTTTAACACCCATTGTTCTCACCAGATAATACCCACAGTAGGCTCCCAGACAGCAGTTATGCAACAACCCATTAATCAGCACATTGTCTGTTTGCCACTGCTAAGTGAACACAGGAAGGTGGGGGCCAGGAGTGCTTCGGTCACATCACAAAATGTCCAATAATATGTGATCCACAATATTCACCCCACTTTATAACGTTATGTCCCATTAGCTGCATAGGCGCTGCGACAACCCCCATGTGGCAAAATCTTGGGAGTACGGGGTTGATCTGTCACAATGCTCCCCCTTCCCGGACAGGATCGGCCTACCCAGTCTGCTCCCTGACGGATCAGCTGGAGGAGGTCCACGATTTATGAGGTTAGTAGCAGGTCAGTTTGTCGGCTTAGTTCATCGGCGTTACCATTTTGCTTGCCAGGTCTATAGTGGATGGTGAAGTCTAACGGTTGTAGCGCCAAACTCCACCGTAGTAGTCTGGCATTGTCCCCGGAGACCCGATTAAGCCATACCAGGGGGTTATGGTCCGTTATGAGGGAAAACTGTCTTCCATACAAATATGGTTGGGGCTTCTTGGCAGCCCATACTACTGCCAGGCATTCCTTTTCGACGGCCGCATAACTGACTTCTCGAGGCAGTAATTTCCGACTCAGATAAGCTATTGGGTGTTCTTGGCCGTCCGGCCCGACTTGGCTCAGTACTGCCCCCAACCCAAACATAGATGCGTCTGTGTGAACAAGGAAATGTTTAGTTGTATCGGGTGCGGCCAATATCGGGGTATTTGTGAGAGCGTCCTTTAGCTGGCGGAAGGCTTCCTCACACTCGGGGGTCCAGGTTACCTGGCGGGGGAGGTTCTTATGTGTCAGATCAGTGAGGGGCTTGGCAATGCTGCTGTAATTAGGGACAAATTTCCTATAATACCCCGCTGTCCCTAGAAAGGCCATGAC
This sequence comes from Phyllobates terribilis, assembly GCF_046119375.1. NCBI lineage: Eukaryota > Metazoa > Chordata > Amphibia > Anura > Dendrobatidae > Phyllobates > Phyllobates terribilis. The sequence continues at coordinate 5,526,051 of NW_027362863.1, forward strand.
TTGGGTTTTAGTACGTGGGGTGGGCCACTTGGCTACCGCCTCAATCTTGGCGGGTTCCGGGCGTTGTTTTCGACCCCCCCACCCAATGTCCTAAATACTGAACCTCTGCTTTGCCTACGTGACACTTGTTGGGGTTCAGGGTGATTCCGGCTTTGTGGATCCTATCCAATACTGTCTCTAGGTGATTTAGATGCTCATCCCATGTCGCGCTGTAGACGACGATGTCATCCAGGTAGGCACAAGCATAGTCCTGGAGACCATCCAGAAGCCAGTCAGCCAGCCTCTGGAAGGTCGCGGGGGCATTCTTCATCCCAAATGGCATAACCCGAAACTGGAATAAGCCAAACGGGGTGACAAATGCAGACTTGGGAATAGCATCAGGACTTAGGGGGATCTGCCAATTGCCTTTGCATAGATCGATGGTGGTCAAATACTTTGCCCCAGCCAGCCTGTCTAACAACGCGTCCACACGCGGCATGGGATACGCATCCTTCAAAGTTTTCTCATTTAGCTTGCGATAGTCTACACAAAACTGGGTAGTCCCATCTTTCTTAGGCACTAACACTACAGGGGACTCCCAGGGACTATCTGACTCCTCAATGACCCCTAAACACAACATCTCCTGTATCTCTTGTCACATCCCTTCTCGTACAGACTCCGGGACGCGGAAGGGGGGTTGTCTCAGGGGGGTCTGATCTTGTGTCTCAACCTTGTGTTGTGCAAGTCGGGTGAACCCCGGTCTCTCTGAGAACATCCTCTGCCGCTGCCTCAGCAATGTCTCAGCCTGCTCTCTCTCCCGGGCACCTAGGTTTTCTCCTAAGTGTACCTGGTCCCAGGTTTTCGACTGAGTCTTCTCACCTAAGACATCAGGCAAGGGGAGTCCAGCTAAATCCTCTGCTTCGGGTGCGCAGATGGCAGCTACCTCTTCAGGGCACTCCTGGTAGGGCTTCAGCGTATTCACGTGGAAAATGCGGATAACCCTGGGGTCGTCACAATCGGCGACATTGTAGGTGGTGTCAGCTATTTTCCCCACTACCTGGTAAGGCCCCTGCCATGCGGCCTGGAATTTGTTCTGCCTAACCGGTTCTAGTACCAGGACCTTCTGTCCTATCTCAAAGGTGCGTTCTCTAGCCCTCTGATCGTACCATACGCGCTGGCGCCGTTGGGCCACCTGCATGTTCACACGCACAGCCTGAGTCAACTCCTGCAGGCGGTCCCGGAGTTCCAGCACGAAGGGCACGATAGGGGTTCCTGCTATGGTTTCCTCCCCTTCCCAGAGCTCTTGCACTAAGTCTAGGGGCCCCCTCACCCGCCTCCCATATAACAGTTCAAATGGGGAGAACCCCGTAGATTTTTAGGGCACCACCCGATAGGCGAACAGGAGGTGCAGCAAGAATTTCTCCCAGTTCCTGTAGGTCCGGGTGAACGTCCCAATGAGTTGTTTTAACGTTCCGTTAAAGCGCTCACACAACCCGTTGGTTTGCGGGTGGTATGTGTTATGTTCTGCTACCAAAGCTAAGGAAAGAGAGGAGATCTGTCCCTACTATAAGACTCAGCTGAATCCCTACGATGTAACAGGGAACCTGATCCTGCGATCAGACCTGCTAAAGTCCTAATCTAGTCTGTACGGAGACCTATAGATTTGGGGAGGGAATCCCTACAAGTACTAAGGACTGGGAGGAATATGGGACACCTCCTAACAGAAATAGTAGCAGACAGACGAACAAACAAAATAGATAGAACCTAGAGGTCCGTAGACCAAGCAAACTAACAGAGTTAGATACAGAGCACAGGCTAGCTAGAAAGTAGATATACAATGAAGTCCAGCAAAGCCAGAAGGGCGGAGCAGGATTAAATAGGCCAACAAGGTCATGTGACCAGCAAAGGAAAAAAAACCTAACAGCAAGGTTCTAACAGTACCCCCCCTTCTAAGAGGATCCTCCGGATCCCCTAGGACCAGGCTTATCAGGAAATCTCCTGTGAAACGCTCTGATAAGTCTGGACGCGGAAACATCATCTGACCTCACCCAAGAGTTATCCTCGGGTCCGAAACCTTTCCAGGCCACAAGATACTGCAAACTACCTCTATACCGTCTAGAGTCAAGGATGCGAGAAATTTCATATTCCCCGTCCTCCACCACCGGAGGAACAGAGGCAGAGGCGTCACCATCCGACACAACAGCTTTTTTTAACAGAGAGACATGAAAGACCGGATTAATTCTCCAGGAGGTAGGAACCTCCAACCTAACAGCAGATTGGTTGACAACCTGAAGCACCTTAAAGGGCCCTACAAACTTGGGACCCAATTTCTTAGAAGGAATCCTCAACCGCAGATTCCTAGAGGACAACCAAACCATGTCACCAACAGCGAACAAAACCTCCTGTCGTTTCCTATCAAAGTAGTCTTTAGATTTTCTGTTGGCCTCCTGAAGATTACCACGCACATCCGTCCAAACTCTTTCCAAATCACCGGAAAAATTCTCCTCCTCAGGCACGGCAGATCCCAACTTGGAGAACGACCCAAACGACGGATGTCTCCCAGAACAACAAAAAAAAGGCGAACAACCAGCAGAAGAAGATGTATGATTGTTCAGAGCAAATTCGGCAAGTGGCAGAAACTCAGACCACCCCTCTTGATTGTCTGCCACAAAACAACGCAAGAACTGCTCAACATCCTGGTTTTTCCTTTCTGTCTGGCCATTAGATTCAGGATGATATCCGGACGAAAACGACAAATGAATTCCCAACCTGTCACAAAAGGCACGCCAAAAACGAGCCACGAACTGAGGACCCCTATCAGAAACAATGTCAGTAGGAACGTCATGAAGTCTGACAATTTCCTTGACAAAGGCCTTAGCGAGAGTTTTAGCGCAGGGCAGTTTGACGAAGGGAACCAAGTGACACATCTTGCTAAAACGGTCCACGACCACCCAGATGACAGTAAAACCCTCAGAAGGGGGAAGGTCAGTTATAAAGTCCATAGCCAAATGTGTCCAAGGAGCACTGGGGACCTCCAAAGGACAAAGCAACCCCGCAGCAGGAGTATGTGAGGACTTAGATCTAGCACATATAGTACATTGGCGCACCCACTTAATGACTTCCTTCTGCCATCCAGGCCACCAAAAACTGCGACCCACCAGTCTCTTGGTCTCAGAGATTCCGGGATGACCTGCCAACCGAGATTCGTGACACTCAACAAACAAATCTCTCCTAAAGGTCCCAGGCACAAACAACCTCCCATGAGGAGTGTTAGATGGGGCATTCTCCTGAGCTTTAAGAATCTCATCTTCCAAAACGGAGTCTAAAGCAGCTATCACAACACCTTCTTGTAAAATGTTTTCCTCTTTCTCAGCACCGACTATGGGAGAAAAACTGCGAGACAAGGCATCCGCCTTAACATTCTTAGTACCAGGGATGTAAGTAACGGAGAAATTAAACCGCGAGAAAAACAGTGCCCACCTAGCCTGACGGGCATTCAGGCGCTTGGCAGCGTCAAGATATATCAGATTTTTATGATCCGTAAGAACCTGAACGGGAAATTCCGCACCTTCCAAGAAGTGGCGCCAGTGTTCAAATGCGAGTTTAATAGCCAATAATTCCCGATTACCAATATCGTAATTCAATTCAGTCTCCGAAAATTTTTTTGAAAAAAATGCACAGGGATGTAATCCATCCCCGTTATCCTGAGACAATACTGCGCCAACCCCCACAGAGGAAGCATCAATCTCAACCAAAAACGGCCTAGTAACATCAGGCTGCATAAGGATGGGAGCAGAGGTGAACCTCTCCTTGAGATACACAAAAGCTTCAATGGCCTCAGAAGACCACTGAACCGCATCAGCACCTTTCCTGGTGAGATCAGTCAGAGGTTTGACAATACTAGAAAAATTTTTTATGAATTTTCTATAGTAATTGGCGAAACCCAAAAACCTCTGTATCGATTTCAAACCAATAGGCCTAGGCCATTCCTGCACAGCCTGAACCTTAACCGGATCCATCTCAAAACCTTTGCTGGAGATAATGTAGCCCAAAAAACTAATTCTCTGTACAGCGAACTCACATTTCTCCAGCTTAGCAAAAAGCGAATTGTCCATTAATAACTGTAATACCTCACGCACGCTCCGCCAATGAGACTCCAGATCTGGCGAATAAATCAAAATGTCATCCAAATACACAACCACATTTTTACCGATCAAAGGTCTAAGGATGTCATTAATCAGATTCTGAAAAAATGCAGGAGCATTAGTAAGACCAAAAGGCATAACCAGATTCTCAAAATGACCCACAGGAGTGTTAAAAGCAGTCTTCCATTCATCACCCTCCTTCATGCGCAACAGATTGTATGCCCCCTTAAGGTCAATTTTAGAGAACCACTTGGCCCCCAATAACTGGTTAAACAGATCAGGAATCAATGGCAGTGGGTAAGGATTGCGTACCGTAATTTTGTTAATCTCACGAAAATCCAGACAAGGACGTAAACCGCCGTCCTTTTTTTTTACAAAAAAAAATCCAACCGCCACAGGAGACTTAGAGGGCCTAATGTGACCGGCGGCCAAACTTGTCTGTATGTATTCCTCCAAAGCCTTCCTCTCAGGAATAGTAAGGTTAAATAAACGACTTTTAGGAAGAGTCGCTCCAGGGACAAATTCAATAGAACAATCATAGTCTCTATGGGGAGGCAAAACCTGCGATTCTTTCTCAGAAAAAACTCTCCAAAAATCCTGAATAGGAACAGGCAATTCTCCCCTATCCAAAGCTGCAATACGCCCGTTACAACACTTGTCATAACATTTATGGCTCCAGGATTTAATTTCACTGGTAGACCAATCCAGTACAGGATTGTGAAATTTTAACCAGGGCAAACCCAATATTACTGGAGAAGGCAAGTTATTCAACACTACCAAATCCAATTTCTCATGGTGAACACCATTAATAGTGAGAGGAAATTCACTGACCTTGAGAGTAATATTCTTCAAAGGGGAGCCATCCACAGAAACCACAGCAATGGGGGATGATAAAGGTTCAGGTTTTAAATTGAGTTTTTCCACGAATCCCCCATCAATAACATTCAGTGTAGACCCGCAATCAACAAACACCCGAAATTCCATTAATTTTTCCTGAGCAATCGTGGAAGCAGCTAAAAATATACCCTTGGAATTTAAACAGGCAATACGGGCGTGACTGACCATTTTTTTTTCTTTCTTCATACGAAGCTCACAGCCTTTAATCAAATGACCAGATTTCCCGCAATAGAAACACAAGCCTTCTGAAAAACGACGGTGTTTTTCTTGAGAGCGAGGTGCCACCGATCCAATCTCCATCGGTTCACCACTGTTAGTACACACATTATCATAACCAGAAACTGACATAGCAGAGGATTTGCTCTCATTAACCCTAGCACGCAGTCTTCTGTCCACCCGTATAGCTAATTGCATAGCCTGTTGCAAATCCTCAGGTGTAGGATAAGCAATTAGCAGGTCTTTAACCTTTTCACTGAGCCCAGCAAGAAATAGACTTTTCAGAGCAGAATCGTTCCACCCTGTTTGAGTGGACCAACGACGAAAATGTGTACAATATTTTTCCATATTACCTGATCCTTGTTTTAAACGTCTCAACTCAGTCTCAGCTGATGCCACACGGTCAGGATCATCATATAATAGTCCTAAAGCAGAAAAAAAACTATCCACTGATCTGAAGCATGTATCACTAGGTTGCAAAGAAAAGGCCCACTCCTGAGGCTCTTTGCGCAAAAGTGACATTATGAACCCTACGCGCTGGGATTCATCCCCAGAGGACTTGGGTCTCAAGCGAAAATACAATAAGCAAGCATTTTTAAATGAAAAAAATTCTCGATGTTCACCAAAAAATAAATCCGGCAAACATACCTTAGGCTCCAAGAAATATGCTCCAGGACAGTTACTCACGTGCTGACGGAGCTCGGCCACTTCCAGAGAGAGTCCCTGCAGGTGTTTAGCCAAATCCTGAACCGACACCATGATGGAACAAAAAAAATCTTTCCTTAGAGAATTTACAGGCTGGACTTACTGTTATGTTCTGCTACCAAAGCTAAGGAAAGAGAGGAGATCTGTCCCTACTATAAGACTCAGCTGAATCCCTACGATGTAACAGGGAACCTGATCCTGCGATCAGACCTGCTAAAGTCCTAATCTAGTCTGTACGGAGACCTATAGATTTGGGGAGGGAATCCCTACAAGTACTAAGGACTGGGAGGAATATGGGACACCTCCTAACAGAAATAGTAGCAGACAGACGAACAAACAAAATAGATAGAACCTAGAGGTCCGTAGACCAAGCAAACTAACAGAGTTAGATACAGAGCACAGGCTAGCTAGAAAGTAGATATACAATGAGGTCCAGCAAAGCCAGAAGGGCGGAGCAGGATTAAATAGGCCAACAAGGTCATGTGACCAGCAAAGGAAAAAAAACCTAACAGCAAGGTTCTAACAGTATGGGGCGCTTCTAATGGACTTTACACCACACAGTCTCCACAGTTGGCTGGTCACCTCTGCCATAAATTGGGTGCCCTGATCCGAGATAATCTCCCGGGGAAATCCAACCCGTGAGAAAACCTGGAGCAGGGCAGCCACCACCGTCTCTGCCAGTATGTTAGGTAAGGCAACCGCCTCTGGATGCCGCGTGGCGTAATCTATCACTGTCAATATATACCTTTTCCCTGACGGACTGGGTTTGGCTAACGGCCTTATCAGATCGACCGCTACTCGGCTAAATGGCTCCTCCACAATGGGAAGGGGGTGTAATTTGGCCTTGCAGCAATCTCCCCTCTTGCCAATGCGCTGGCAACTGTCACAGGTCTGGCAGTACTGACAAACATCATGGGATGCCCCTGGCCAAAAGAAGTTTTGTGTCAGACGATGCCTGGTGCGGCTGACTCCGAGGTGCCCCGCCAAGAGTATGTCATGAGAGATTCGCAGCAACTCCTGCCTATACTTTTTGGGAACTACCAGCTGTAGTTTTACAGTGGGGCTCGTCCCTGAGTGAGTTTGCTCTGTAACCCTGTAGAGGAGTCCCTGATGCCATATAAACTGTTCACCTTCCAGTACCCCTCTCCCCTCTTATGCCTTCCCGCGATACCCCTGCAATGAGGGATCCTCTAGTACCTCCCTCCTAAATTCTGCTGGGGTGTCCCATGAAATGTGTCTGGCTATGGGAATACGTGAAGGGCTGTAGTGTCTTACCTGGGCCTCCTCCGAGTGTGATTCCGCCTCCGCAGCTCGAGCTTGTCTCCGGGTAGCCACAGGATATGTCTCAGCCAGGGGGGCGACCGAGAAGGTAGACAACATGGGCCCCAAGTCATTTCCCAGCAGGACGTCTGCAGGCAAATCCTTCATCATGCCGACCTCGACAAGGCCATCCCCGACCCCCCAGTTCAGGTGAATCTTGGCTTTGGCAGTCGATGTATGGCTCTCCCTGCTACACGGACCGCCACTGTCCGACCCGTCTTTTGGTCTTGGGCGAGATGTGTAAAATAATACTTTCTGTATTATTTTTCTCTACTGAGGACTTCGCAAAGTATCAATATCAAGATTTTCTAATAAAAAAATGTATCTATTTATTCTTGAATTGTACATTAAAAAGAATCAGATTGCAGCAGGTACATACAATAATTAGTTATAAAGTAATTGTCCATTTGTCCATAATTAGCTTAATTGTTGAGATTCACCCATCTTTCCTTGGATCCTGGCTGGTAAATCACGTCTTTGTCCAGCACGTGTCCAGGCCTACATGTCATCTGCTTCTCAGCATGAAGATGCTTCTTCTGTGTCTTGTGGGGTGGGCAGAGCAAGAGAGCCCCCCTTTCTGTACCATGGTCTTTTATAGCCAGTCGTATGGCACACCTGTTCTACATATGGTAGTGAACTAAAAATACACACACAAATAGCGCATGTCAACTAGACACGATGGCTGATACATAGAACTCAGATTTAAGAATAAAATGAATATCCATAATTAATTATTTAACATTCCCCCCTTTTTGAGAATAAAAGGACTTTAACTGAAAATTCTCAAAAGAAGATACATTCATCAATCATTTTTTCTTTCCTTCTTCCTTGGCAATATCAAATTTCCATAATAATAATAATAGTAATAATAGTATCAATATCTGATTATTGTTATATAATGATGTGAATTCATGTTATGGTAAGCCGTGACTAATATTCATTTAACATGTATAATTATACTTCCCTATATCTAAATTGAAGCAATCGCGGGTCCAATCGTCATCGTCTGATGTCATCGGGTCGTCGTCTCGTCTTCTTCTTGGTTCTTTTATAACACAGTCTTTAGATGAAAACTCCTTTGAAATAAATTACAGCGTGTAGATATTGTACAGTCCATAATTGTATTCATCATTGTTCAGTCTATAAACTGTGCTCTTTATTAGAAAGATCACGTGTATCAATTGATAAGAAAACAAAGTCCATGGATGAAATGTAGCTTTAATATCTGTGCGATGTCACCTCGGCTTACGTTGGATCGTCTTTGGAATCTTCCGTGTCGTCCGCACTGGTCTCGTGTCACTTTTGGAACAGATGTGACATCTTTGGTCAGTAAGGCAAGGGTTAACTTGACACTTCCCTGCTTTATATAGCACCATAACCAGTACTCAGTCCTTTATGTACAGGACACATATGCCAGGTATTACCTGCTCACCAGCTTTCATTGAAGCGTTGCAGGTGATAAGAAACCACTGGAACATGATGAAGCTTGAACACAACACAGTTCATATAGGATCATCATCCTCTGCCGTCCTGGTGATCAGTGGTGTGAATTGTATCTGACACAGTCTATTATCACTCAGCATTCACACCTGTTACCTTCTGAGACCTCCGGATATCAGTTGCTTCTTCTTGTAACTTTTGAGAGTCTCTTTGATTTATAAATATGAAAAGTCTTTATTAAGATAGAATTCATAATTGCGATGTCTTGATTGAAGTCTTCATTCCCTAATCTGATACCAAATCTGGCAATTTTTCCTAACCTATAATATCACAGCGTACCATAGCAATCAATAATATCCATCTAATTATTATCAAAACATTAAAATAAATTATGTTTGGAATAATAAACAATAATAGATAGTAATTCAATCAAGTTCTCCATGTGATAAAATATTTTTGTGTCATAGGTGTAATTACCTTTTCCAACCCATAGGTGTCAGTGTGTTTTGAAACAACAAGTGTTTATATCTTTATTAAACCAATAATACCAAAGAATGTATACTCCTGAACTAAAATGAATAAATATATGAATGTATGAAGGAATGAATGAATGAATTGTTGTGTTTACTCAAAAAAAATTGAAACATTTTCTTATATTAATTCATATCATCATTATATTTAATGAAGCAATATTCTTGTACTTGACATTACCCCATTAAATATTAATGTGTTTTCTCAATTAAAATATTGAACTGAATTAAAATCAAAAATTGAGAATTAAAAATGAAAAATGGAAAAATAAGAAAATAAGTAAGAATAAAATTTTAAAAATGAAAAATAAAATTAAGAGTAAAAATAAGAATAAAAACAAAAATAAGGCCTTTAAATTTTAATGACAAATGCAGAGTAATTATATTCTCCATAAAAAATACCCTTATATCTCCATTATCTGGATTATTTCATATTTGTCATAACCTTGTATCACCAAAAAATTATTAAACTATGCAACTTTGCATGTAATACCCTTCTTAATTATACCATAGTACCTTATTATTATTTTACCTTTATTAAAATGTGTGAAAAATAAGTATTGATCACAAGTGATTATGTAATCAGGATCAAAAACACATTTTCCCCCTTAATACCAAAAATATTATTTTATAAAATAATTTATGTATATATCAGAACCAAATTAAAAATAGTTATTCTTTTATAAATATTTTGCATAAATTTCATATCGATGAGTAGCATAGATTTGTCTAAAGAGAGGTGTATACCTATTTAGGTAACCATTAAAAATAATATCATAGTTACTCAAGAATATTATCATGTGGAAAATTATTTTAAATATAAATTTGCTTTGTAAACCATTTTGATGTGTGGTTGCCCTTATCCACTATTAGTTAAATCAATAAATAATAATTATTAAAGAAATATAGAAATATATATATATACGTTGATAATACTTAATTATGTATCATAATTTTCTCAGAATTAAATATATTTTTGTACCTTCACATAAACATTTTTTTTTCTCAAACATACAAACATACGAGGCCTCTGTCACATCAATCACACTTAGCAGCTGCTGATTTACTCATCTGTCACATTCACAGATCTGTTCAACTCAAACATTCCACATATGAAGTTTTAGATATATATATATTTAACCCAAAATTGTTGTATCCCAATTTATTAATGCGCATTTAATATCTTAATATTTCTTTGAATATTCCCCAAGTACATATTATATAATATGAGAGTAAGTCACTGGAATTTCAGACACTTGAAAAAACTCTTGACTTAGATTCTTTTTTCACTGGCTGCCCGGTCTTAAGTTACATCACCAGAAAATAGAATGAATGGGATCTATACTATTAGCTCAAAGTTCAAAGGCCGCAGCTGTCACACGTCATGCTGTAAAGCTACTTTAATTAGCACGAACACTTCATGCACAGAAAATATTAGCAACACAAAAGAATTAATAAGTATTACATCTATATTATAGTCCAACTAGATATATTGTTATTATTTTAAAATGTTATACACATAAACTCATGCAATTTTTCCACTTCCTGTGTGAATAAAGAAATAAATCCATTTTAGAGTTCTTTGATCAAATCCTGCTTTGGAATGAAAACTCTAAGGAAATATAAGAAAATAAAATTAAATATCAAATTGATACAGAAACAGAATTATTTAAATATCTTATACATATATTAGTTGGTTCTAATGCAATTCAAAATATTGTTACTTAAATTTATATAAAAAGTTCTAATTTATTAATTAATATATATATATATATTATAAATATATATAAATACAAATATACACAATCTCTACTTAAACAAGTATATATATATATATATATATATATATATATATATATGAACTATTAGAAACTATGTAACTACAATTTTACTGTATAAGATTATAAATAAATATTGAGACATTGTATAACATTTCTGTGCTACATTTTGATACATTATAATTACAGTTTTTCCTTAGCCACTCCCTAAACCAAATCTTCTGTCTCTCTCAAATATCTCCAGGAACGCCCTATTTAGGAAAGACATTTTTCTATCCTTCAAAACCTCAGAAAACTGCCTGTTCTTCAGTCTACATTCCATGACGTCACTGGGAGCTGGTCGTCTCACCTGACTCTGTCCATCAGTTTCAGCCATTTTCCTTTTTAGAGAATCACAGTTCTGACTGAGAATTAACTCTTTCTGTGGAGAGATGGACCTTTGCACTGGCTGATATGGCTTATAACAGATATGAAATCTCCTGCGTATTTGATAGAGTTCACTATGGGGATGACTCAGTCTAGGAGAGGTTGATATTGGCTTTTGGTAAGATTTTACCTTTCCTGGTTTTATAAATTTAACTTGATTTATTTTATTTTCACGATTCTCATGTTTTCTAAGAGAATCCAGCAACTGCGCCCATTTGAATAGGGATTCTTTTTGTGAGGCTATAACTCTAGATACTGGATCTAGGAATTTGAATTTTTGTACAAAAGTTGTTATCATATGTTGTACTTTTCCATTTTTGATGAGAGCTTTGTACAACTGTTCAAATATGGACATGAATGTATATGTACATTCCTTCCTACCAATCCTTAGTTTCTGCAGATCTTCTATGTTGGGAAAATCCTTTGTGACACAATAAATCAAATATTTTAACCTGTCCAAATCATTTTCCCATCCATTAGGAGAGTAACATCTGGACAATGTCACAGGAATCCATATTTTAAATAATTGATTCCTCTCCTCATTGGATAAATCAAACTTATCAGAAAAGCTCTCATATGTCTCTGAATTTCTACAGGCATGGATTTTGACATCATATTTTGGCATGATTTTGTATAATTTCAGCAAATTTTTCCTCATTTTAATTTATAGTTGAGCCTGGGTAATTCCTGAATTCTCTGATATTTTTAGTGGCCCTTGTACATCAGCTCCTCCTACGTCACTCACGTCTCCTCCCACATCACCTAGTATGTCGGTTTCTCGTATGTCAGTCATGTCTCCTCCCATGTCAGGTTTCTGTATGTCCGTCTCTTGGTCAGACCCAAGGTCACCTTCAGTTACAGACACGTGTCTCAAATCTTGTTCATTTTCCACATTACAGTCAGAATCATTGTCACTATCTGACACTTCTTCTACACAATTTTCCTGCTTAGACCTTGAAAGTACAAAATCATGAAATACCTGTACAAGATGTAGAATATTCCGCAATTTGTGTTTCTCTCTATTTACCAATTTAGAAGTTAACTGTAAATTCTGCAATTCACATTCTTTGTATAAACTGAGCCACAAAACATCTACGTCATTTCCTACATTAACTTTGAAATTAATATTACTTTGTTTAGCAAAAGAAGAAATTATATCCAGATTTTGCTTACCTTAAGATTCTGTAGATTCTTTCTGCTTCTCGTGACAAACTAGTGAATTTACTGACACGTGAACATCAGCTGTTCAGCTCGTCAGGACTTCCCCCCTTGTTCACGGAAGAAATTCACTTACTTAATTTAAAAAACGAAAAAACAGGACTGGCTGGCTCACCATTGTAAAATAATACTCTTTTCTGTATTATTTTTTCTACTGAGGACTTCTCAAAGTATCAATATCACGATATTCTTATAAAAAAAATGTATTGATTTATTCTTGGATTGTCCATTAAAAAGAATCAAATTTCAGCAGGTACATACAATAATTAGTTATAAAGTAATTGTCCATTTGTCCATAATTAGCTTAATGGTTGAGATTCACCCATCTTTCCTTGGATCCTGGCTGGTAAATCATGTCTTTATCCAGCACGTGTCCAGGCCTACATGTCAGATACTTCTCAGCATGAAGATTCTTGTGTCTTGTGGGGTGGGAAGAGAAAGAGAGCCCTCCCTTTCTGTACCATGGGCTTTTATAGCCAGTCGTATGGCACACCTGTTCTACATATGGTAGTGAACTAAAAATATGCACACAAATAGCGCATGTCAAGTAGACACGATGGCTGAGGCATAGAACTCAGATTTAAGAAAAATGATTATCGATTATTAATTATTTAACAGTGACACAGCTACAATTACAATAGTGTAGCTCTGGGTGGGCCCCCTCAGAGTGTGGGGCCCGGGGCGACAGCCCCCTCTGCCCCCCCGGTAGCTACGCTACTGGAACAAATAGTATGCTGCTACAGGGATAATGGCATACAAAGATATAATTGTGAAAGCCCTTATAAAAACATCCCTACCTGACTGCAGAGGTTGGCACTCTGTCTGTAAGATGAAATGGAGCCACTGCTCCACAGAGACAATCCCGAGTATTCCGGGCTTCTCCCTAAAGCACACACTAAAAAATAACAAACACATAAGAAAAACTGCGAAACCAGACTGGGCCAAAAACCAATGGACGCACAAGTAAAAAAGAATCCCCTAAACAAGTAAAAGCTTAAACAACATCATTGCAATGTTGCGACGACCAAAAAACGTAGTTCTGGAGTTTAGAATTTTTTTCTCATTACGCCGTTTACTGATCGGATTAATTATTTTTTTATTTTGATAGATTGGGCGATTCTGAACACAGCGATACCAAATATGTGTATGTGTGATTTTTTTTTTATTGTTTTACTTTGAATTGGGGCGAAAGGGGGGTGTTTTAAACTTTTATTTTTTTATTTTTTTAATGTTTAAACATTTTTTTTTTACTTTTTGATTGCTTCAATGGTCTCCATGGGAGACTAAAAGCAGCACTTGCCTGATCGGCTCTGCTACATATAGGCGATGATCAGATCGCCTCTATGTAGCAGATTTGCTCACGTGCTATGAGCGCCGACCACTGGGCGGCGCTCATAGCAATCTGGACATGAGAGCCACAGAGGTCTCCTGCAAATCTCTGGTTGTCATGCCAACCCATCGGTGACCCGCAATCATGTGACAGGGTCACCGATAGCCGGGGAAAGTGATGCGCCTCCGGCTTGGTGATGTTAAATGCCGCTGTCAGAGATTGACAGTGGCATTTTGTAACATACCTGGCGGCGTCCTTGCATAGTGGTCCATCTCCCACTGTGCAGGAGCGCGCACTTGATCTCCTGTCCAGAATGTCTCTCTGGCTTCCCTCCATGCTGTCTTGTTTGTGTCTGTGTCTGTTTCTGCTGCTTAAGGGCGGCGCCCGATCACTTCCTGCCTTTTGTACCTGCTGTGGGCCACACCCCTTGTGCGTCCTCAGCCTATCGCTGTCTGTCTCTTGGTATATAGCTCAGCAGCTCCCTTCTATCCCTGCCTGAGCACATGTGTTTCTTTCAGTGTGTGCTTGCACTCTGAAGGTGCCAGGTCCCGTCTTTGTTTCCCTGTCCGCCTTTCCTGGAGGCTTGTTTCCAGGCCTGTCTGAACTAAGTCCTGTATGTTTCCTGCCTTGCGGTGTCAGCTCCCGTGTCTGAACTGTGTCCTGTATGTCTCCTGCTTTTCGGTATTAGTTCCCGTGTCTGAACTAAGTCCTGTATGTCTCCTGCCTTGCGGAGTCAGCTCCCGTGTCTGAACTGTGTCCTGTATGTCTCCTGCTTTACGGTATTAGTTCCCGTTTCTGAACTAAGTCCTGTTTGTCTCCTGCTTTACGGTATTAGTTCCCGTGTCTGAACTAAGTCCTGTATTTCTCCTGCCTTGCGGTGTCAGCTCCCGTGTCTGAACTGTGTCCTGTATCTTGTCTGTCCTGTCTGAACACGCTCCTTGCCTGTTCGTCCCGCCTCTCTGGGGGCAGTATTCCCAGACCCGCTCCTGTATCCCGCTGCAGTGTCGGTCTCCTCCGTACACTCAGTTCCAGTCTGAACTCTCTCCTATCCTTTACCTGTTTTGTCTATGTCCATTCCCTTCCTTTTCCTGCAGAGTCTGTACTCGTACCTAACTCCTGCTTGTTGTCTCTGTACTCCCGTTTGTGAGTTTTTGGTCCACTCGCTACTTCACTGCAAGTACCCTGTGGGTGTCTGGCTCTGTCTTTCCCTTCCTGTCTGTTCCGTGTGAACAGAGTCCTGTCCTGCCCTGCTTCTGCCCGCTGCTCCTGCAGTCCTGTCCTGCCCTGCTTCTGCCCGCTGCTCCGGCAGTCCTGTCCTGCCCTGCCTGTACCCTATCCTGCCTGTATTGTTCCTGAGTCCCAGTGTGTACTGGGCCCTATCCTGCCTGTATTGTTCCTGAGTCCCGGTGTGTACTGGGTTCTATCCCGCCTGTGTTCCTACCTGCTAGTGCCTCCCCGTCTGCACTCTAGCTGTGCTTGCCTTTACCCGCCTGCCTGCATACCCGCCTGCCTGCATACCCGCCTGCCTGCATACCCGCCTGCCTGCATACCCGCCTGCCTGCATACCAGTCTGTTCCTGTATTTCCCTGTGTGGGTCAACAGCCGTGTCCGGGGTCTGTCCTGGAGTAGCACCTGGTCCCTCTGCTCGGTTCCTCCTTGGTGCACTGGCGTCGTATGCCGTCGTGCCACCTTGGTCGGATCGGGTAGATACTTAGTTACGCCCCTCCAGGCATACACTCTCCGGCACGGTCCAGTGGAATCACTACCAATCACATGCACACGCCGCTCTAGCCCGGGCGTGTGCATAACAGCATGCTCAGGCCATGGTTCCCGTTGAGCCCCACGGCCTTCGCTCTCTGAGAAGTTTTTTCCAGCGAATACATGCATTAAAATAAATAAATATATTTTTTTTTCCTTTAGCTGAGTTCCAGGCGAATTGCGCACTCGTCCAGATGGATCTATCAGCTCTCGTTCCTGCGGATCCGCCACGTTACTATGGGGATCCAAGACAGTGTCGTGCATTTGTGGAGCAATGCATGCTACACTTTAAGGCCTACCCTCTCTATTTTCCTTCCGATTGGGCTAAAGTGGCCTTTATTATGTCTTACCTGGCGGGGGATGCCTTGGAATGGATCAACCCCCTATATGAGACACAGGATCCGATCCTCCGGGACCTAATGGCCTTCCTGGTGGCCTTTCTAATGGTCTTCGATGATCCTAACCCGGAGGCTCCTGCTGAAGCTTCACTTCCCAATATCCCGGAGCAGCCCCAATGGGTAATGTGTGTGGGTAGCGTAATAGTTCTCCAGCCCAATGAGACTACTGCCCACCCAGAATCCTCACAGGGTGACTACGCTTTCCGGAATACTTCTTCCAACCTCAAGAGGCAGTCCAGACGTGCTAGACTTAGAGGCAAGCAGTCACGCCTGGGTCTGTCCTCCCTGAGACCTCCTGAACCCTTCGGGGTGCTACCTGGTAACGAAAGGACAGAGACTCTCCTATACTCTGTACCTGATACCTCACTCGCTTCGTCCAGTGAGTCCAACCTGGTGTACTCCGAAGCAGAGGTTACTCCCGAGTCTCTACACCCCTCCGACCAGGCGGAGGACCTCCAGTTGTGTTTAGAACCCTTCGGGGTGCCACCTGGTGGTGAATGGACAGAGACTTTCCTATACTCGGTACCCGATACCTCGCCTGCTTCCTCCAGTGAGTCCGACCTAGTGTTCTCCGAAGCAGAAGTTACTCCCGAGTCTCTACACCCCTCCGACCAGGCGGAGGACCTCCAGTTGTGTTTAGAACCCTTCGGGGTGCCACCTGGTGGTGAATGGACAGAGACTTTCCTATTTCCTGTACCTGATACCTCGCCTGCTTCCTCCAGTGAGTCCGACCTAGTGTTCTCCGAAGCAGAAGTTACTCCCGAGTCTCTACACCCCTCCGACCAGGCGGAGGACCTCCAGTTGTGTTTAGAACCCTTCGGGGTGCCACCTGGTGGTGAATGGACAGAGACTTTCCTATTTCCTGTACCTGATAACCCGTTTATTTCTTCCTGTGAGCCTGACAAGATGTACCTCGAAGCAGAGATTACCCTCAAGTCTCTGTTCCCCTCCAACCCAGTGAACGACTGGTCCTCGAATTCCCTGCGGAAGATTCTGGCAGGCCTGAAGAAGAGGGGGCGTAAGGGGGGAGGTACTGTAACATACCTGGCGGCGTCCTTGCATAGTGGTCCATCTCCCACTGTGCAGGAGCGCGCACTTGATCTCCTGTCCAGAATGTCTCTCTGGCTTCCCTCCATGCTGTCTTGTTTGTGTCTGTGTCTGTTTCTGCTGCTTAAGGGCGGCGCCCGATCACTTCCTGCCTTTTGTACCTGCTGTGGGCCACACCCCTTGTGCGTCCTCAGCCTATCGCTGTCTGTCTCTTGGTATATAGCTCAGCAGCTCCCTTCTATCCCTGCCTGAGCACATGTGTTTCTTTCAGTGTGTGCTTGCACTCTGAAGGTGCCAGGTCCCGTCTTTGTTTCCCTGTCCGCCTTTCCTGGAGGCTTGTTTCCAGGCCTGTCTGAACTAAGTCCTGTATGTTTCCTGCCTTGCGGTGTCAGCTCCCGTGTCTGAACTGTGTCCTGTATGTCTCCTGCTTTTCGGTATTAGTTCCCGTGTCTGAACTAAGTCCTGTATGTCTCCTGCCTTGCGGTGTCAGCTCCCGTGTCTGAACTGTGTCCTGTATGTCTCCTGCTTTACGGTATTAGTTCCCGTTTCTGAACTAAGTCCTGTTTGTCTCCTGCTTTACGGTATTAGTTCCCGTGTCTGAACTAAGTCCTGTATTTCTCCTGCCTTGCGGTGTCAGCTCCCGTGTCTGAACTGTGTCCTGTATCTTGTCTGTCCTGTCTGAACACGCTCCTTGCCTGTTCGTCCCGCCTCTCTGGGGGCAGTATTCCCAGACCCGCTCCTGTATCCCGCTGCAGTGTCGGTCTCCTCCGTACACTCAGTTCCAGTCTGAACTCTCTCCTATCCTTTACCTGTTTTGTCTATGTCCATTCCCTTCCTTTTCCTGCAGAGTCTGTACTCGTACCTAACTCCTGCTTGTTGTCTCTGTACTCCCGTTTGTGAGTTTTTGGTCCACTCGCTACTTCACTGCAAGTACCCTGTGGGTGTCTGGCTCTGTCTTTCCCTTCCTGTCTGTTCCGTGTGAACAGAGTCCTGTCCTGCCCTGCTTCTGCCCGCTGCTCCTGCAGTCCTGTCCTGCCCTGCTTCTGCCCGCTGCTCCGGCAGTCCTGTCCTGCCCTGCCTGTACCCTATCCTGCCTGTATTGTTCCTGAGTCCCAGTGTGTACTGGGCCCTATCCTGCCTGTATTGTTCCTGAGTCCCGGTGTGTACTGGGTTCTATCCCGCCTGTGTTCCTACCTGCTAGTGCCTCCCCGTCTGCACTCTAGCTGTGCTTGCCTTTACCCGCCTGCCTGCATACCCGCCTGCCTGCATACCCGCCTGCCTGCATACCCGCCTGCCTGCATACCCGCCTGCCTGCATACCAGTCTGTTCCTGTATTTCCCTGTGTGGGTCAACAGCCGTGTCCGGGGTCTGTCCTGGAGTAGCACCTGGTCCCTCTGCTCGGTTCCTCCTTGGTGCACTGGCGTCGTATGCCGTCGTGCCACCTTGGTCGGATCGGGTAGATACTTAGTTACGCCCCTCCAGGCATACACTCTCCGGCACGGTCCAGTGGAATCACTACCAATCACATGCACACGCCGCTCTAGCCCGGGCGTGTGCATAACACATTTAACTAGTTAACAGCTGCAGGTGGATTGCGATTCCACTTGTGGCTGTTGCGGGCACATGTCAGCTGTATAGATCAGCTGACATGTGCCCGATTTAGTGCGGGCTCAACGCCAGAGCCTGCGCTAAACAGGGGAATATGACCTGTGCCATACTATTACGGCATAGGTCGTAAATTAATGTGTCTCTCCTTAAACATCTAGTCCATTTTCCAAAGATTCGGGAACAACTCCTGCTCCTGTCAGCACTGCAGACGTTTTTGAAGTAGAGAGTATCCTGGCTACCAAGAGGGTAAGAGTAAAGACCTTTTCTCTTGTAGATTGGAAGGGGTTTGGTTTTGAGAAGAGATCCTGGGAACCCAGAGAGAACATCCATACCCCTCTCCTCCTGGAGAAATATCTTACAGGCCTAAAAAAGGAGGGGGCATAAAGGGGGGTACTGTAGCTTCGGCGTCTCTGCCTCCTACCCTCTTTCCCCGGCAGAGACGCCGGAGGGCCCCCCTCTCTCCACGCTGACTCAGCCCGGCACGCACGCACAGTGCACAGATGCCTGGGCACTGTGCTTAAGGTGTGCGTGGGCTCCCCTCCTCTTAAAGGGACCGTGCGCACCGTCCTAAAGTGTCCCCGGCCAATGGCCTGAGGACTCTGGCTATTTAAGGCACCTCCTCCAATATGGAGGTGCTTGTGCAACTTAGTTTGTTTGTGGTTAACACTCTCTTTAGTTCCTGGTCCCAGTACATGTACCCACCTGTCTGCCTTTCTATCAGCCGTGCCCACCTGCCTGCCTATCAGCCATGCCCGCCTGCCTATCAGCCGTGCCCACCAGCCTGTCTATCAGCCGTGCCCGCCTGCCTGTCTATCAGCCATGCCCGCCTGCCTTTCAGCCGTGCCCACCAGCCTGTCTATCAGCCGTGCCCGCCTGACTGTCTATCAGTCATGCCCGCCTGCTTGTCTATCGGCCGAAACCTCTTGCCTGTCCAGCAGTGGTATCAGTCTGTGTATGCCTCCTGTCTCTGGGAATCAGCTGCCAATCATCCAAGGTCAGTACTGGAGTAGCACCTGGTTCACCTTCCTCGTCCCTCCTTGGATCACGGAGTCGTTAAGCTGCCGTATATCTAAGGTCGGATTCGGTGAGGCACCTAGTTACGACCCTCCGATCCTTGCACCGTGGAACAGTTCTTTCATCACCTGCCCCGTTACATATATATATATATATATATATATATATATATATATATATACAGTGCCTACAAGTAGTATTCAACCCCCTGCAGATTTAGCTGGTTGACACATGCGGAATTAACTTGGCATTGTGACATTTGTACTGTAGATCAGCCTGGAAGTGGGAAATGCACTGCAGCAAATATTGTTTGTTTTTTTTTCTTTTTTTTTTTTTTTAAAACGTTAAAAGTTAATTCAGAGTGTCATTTATTATTCAACCCCTCAAACCACAAGAATTCTGTTTGGTCCCCCTAAAGTATTAAGAAGTAGTTCAGGCACCAAGAATAATGAGCTTCACATGTGTGGATTAAAGATCTCTTTTGCCAGCCTTTTCTGACTATTTAAGACCCTCCCCAAACTTGTGAACAGCACTCAGACATGGTCAACATGGTAAAGATAAAGGAGCATTCCAAGGCCATCAGAGACAAGATCGTGGAGGGTCACAAGGCTGGCAAGGGGTACAAAACCCTTTCCAAGGAGTTGGGCCTACCTGTCTCCACTGTTGGGAGCATCATCCGTAAGTGGAAGGCTTATGGAACTACTGTTAGCCTTCCACGGCCTGGACAGCCTTTGAAAATGTCCTCCTGTGCCGAGGTCAGGCTTGTCCGAAGAGTCAAGGCTAACCCAAGGACAACAAGGAAGGAGCTCCAGGAAGATCTCATGGCAGTGGGGACATTGGTTTCAGTCAATACCATAAGTAACGTACTCCACCGCAATGGTCTCCGTTCCAGACGAGCCCGTAAGGTACCTTTACTTTCAAAGCGTCATGTCAAGGCTCGTCTACAGTTTGCTCATGATCACTTGGAGGACTCTCAGAGAGACTGGTTCAAGGTTCTATGGTCTGATGAGACCAAGATCGAGATCTTTGGTGCCAACCACACACGTGACGTTTGGAGACTGGATGGCACTGCATACGACCCCAAGAATACCATCCCTACAGTCAAGCATGGTGGTGGCAGCATCATGC
This sequence comes from Phyllobates terribilis, assembly GCF_046119375.1. Lineage (NCBI taxonomy): Eukaryota > Metazoa > Chordata > Amphibia > Anura > Dendrobatidae > Phyllobates > Phyllobates terribilis. The sequence continues at coordinate 5,546,988 of NW_027362863.1, forward strand.
TGTGGGGCTGTTTCTCAGCCAAGGGGCCTGGCCATCTGGTCCGCAGCCATGGGAAGATGGATAGCACGGCCTACCTGGAGATTTTGGCCAAGAACCTCCGCTCCTCCATCAAGGATCTTAAGATGGGTCGTAATTTCATCTTCCAACAAGACAACGACCCAAAGCACACAGCCAAGAAAACCAAGGCCTGGTTCAAGAGGGAAAAAGTCAAGGTGTTGGAGTGGCCTAGTCAGTCTCCTGACCTTAACCCAATTGAAAACTTGTGGAAGGAGCTCAAGAATAAAGTCCACATGAGACACCCAAAGAACCTAGATAACTTGGAGAAGATCTGCATGGAGGAGTGGGCCAAGATAACTCCATAGACCTGTACCGGCCTGATCAGGTCTTATAAAAGACGATTATTAGCTGTAATTGCAAACAAGGGTTATTCCACAAAATATTAAACATAGGGGTTGTATAATAATTGACCCACACTTTTATGTTTAAAATTTAATAAAATTCAACTGAGCAACATTACTTTTTGGTTTGTAAGATTTATGCTTCTGTTCATGAATCCTACTCTCGTTTGCAGTTTGAAGGCTCTAACTTATTTGCATCTTATCAAACCAGCTAAATCTGCAGGGGGTTGAATACTACTTGTAGGCACTGTATATACTGTATGTATATATATATATATATATATATATATATATATATATATATATATATACACACACACACAGTACAGACAAACAGTTTGGACACACCTTCTCATTTAAAGATTTTTCTGTATTTTCATGACTATGAAAATTGTACATAGAGAAAAGCCTCGGCACTCAAATATTCAAAGCGGTGAAATTTATTTGCAGTCCATACACATACAAAAACGTTTCGGTCATAGCGACCTTCATCAGTTTAACTGCAAAGATGTAAAACAGTGTAACTATATTGTCATAACAGTTTATACATATATACAATGTTACATATAACCTTGATTCAGGGAATGTAACGTGGGAGGGGAGACAAGACAAGGATAAGACAACTGGAGAGAGAGGGTGGGGGAGGGGAAAGGGCCTGAAGGGGAGAGCGGATGACTATCAGTACCAACATAGAAATAAAGTATGGGGACCTACCAATAGTAGTGTATAGTAGGATTTGCAAAAAGATAAGTCCAACTGGGACCAATACGATGGGGACCACCTGAGGATATAGATAAAGGTGAGCACACACTGTCTAGTCCCCATAATGGAGGGAAGGGAGGGACCAAATATGCTCAGAGGATTACCTTATACAGAGGGACTGGATGCAGACCTGAAAGGCTCCACAACGCGGTATCCACCGCTCGTTGTTGTGGCCTGTAATGGGAAGGGGTCCTTTATATAGGGGGGCGACTATCCCCTGATCAACCGCAGAGAGCGGAGACAGGAAGTGAGGAACAGGAAGTGGGGTGACGTCACCGGAAGTGACGTTTAACTCGGACGCTTGCGTTCCAACGCTACAGTGTTTGCGTTCCAGCATACAGGAAGGGGTGGGCGGCGCTCTGGAGATGCGAACAGGGTACGAGGAAGGAGGAGAAGAGGCAGAGGAGAGGACCAGGAAAGAAACATCTGCAAATACAAAAGATAAAAGTCAGCATAACCAAGTTACATACATAGGTTATCAAATCATGTTCCAGTGTTTGCGGATTATTTTGTGGAGAGTATAGGCAAATGGGTGGTAGGTGTGAATGAAAGGGATGCGCTCAGAATTATCGGAGCGGTGTCCATTTCGACCCGTATGTTGAGGCTGTAAGGTGGATGGAGGGTAGCCTCTTGCTATGAATTTAGAGCCCATCTCTTGCAACCTTTGTTGTCGAATGACGGGGTCTGACACTATTCTTTCAACCCTCTTAAACTGTGATTGAGGAATGGATTTTTTGATATGTGTTGGGTGGTTACTCGAATAATGTAGCAGTCCGTTACGGTCGGTAGATTTAGAGAACAGATCAGTAGTGAGCAGTCCATTATCGTCTTTGATGACCAACGTGTCCAGGAAGCTCACTCTCTGAAGGTCATACGTCATGGTGAAACCCAAGTCTGGCCAAGCAGAGTTGAGGTGGTTATAGAAGGTATCAAGTGTTTCTAGGGGACCATCCCAAATGCAGAAGATATCATCAATTAATCTTTTCCAGAGCAAATAGTGCATTTGGAAAAGCGGATGGGTATATGCTATAAGTTTCTCAAAGGCTGCCATGAAGCAATTAGCATACGGAGGCGCTACGTTTGAACCCATTGCGGTGCCTTTGATCTGCAAATAGTATTTATCCTGAAACAAAAAGTAGTTCTTAGTGAGGACTATGGTGAGTAGGTCAATTGTGAGCTCAATAATCCGAGGGTCAATGTCTGATTCCACTAGGAGGGTCTTCACTGCTTGAATGCCCTGGTCATGTGGTATTGAGGTGTAGAGGCTCTTCACATCAAATGAAATAAGTAGAGAGGTTGTGGGGACTTGTCCTAAATCGGAAAGTGTTTTGAGGAAAGCTCCTGTATCTAAAAGGAAAGATGGGCTTCTCTGAATCAGTGGTGTGATTATTTTCTCTAGAAATCTTGATAATGGAGAAAAGATGGAGTCAGTTGAAGCCACTATAGGTCGCCCAGGGGGATTTGTTAGATTTTTGTGTATTTTGGGCAGTATATAAAATACCGGAATGATAGGATGTGCCCTGTTGAGAAATTCCCCAGTTTTGATGTCAATGGTACCCGCTATAGTATGTCGGTTGACCATGGTCTTAATCAGATTACTAAACTGACTGGTGGGGTCCTGTGAAAGTTGAAGATAGGTGGTAGTGTCGCTCAGCTGGCGCTCTATCTCACGGATATATTGGTCCTTATCCATAATTACTATGGCACCCCCTTTATCTGCCGGTTTTATGACCAAATCCTTATCATCTTTTAGGCTATTCAACGCTTGTTGGTCTAATGCTGATAAGTTGGGCTCGTAATGGAGTTTCCCTTTGTCAACCCTAGAACGTAGATCCCTAAATGCTGTGTCGACAAATCCAATGAAGGTTTCCAGGGCATGAGACCCATGAGGAGGTCTGTAAGTACTCTTATTGGCTAAACCTAAGCTCTTAGCCGTGATCAATACGTCAGGGTTAGTTGATGGGGTGCTTAGGTCCCGTGTAGGTGGCAATTGAGTCTCTGAAAAATGTGTTTTAAGTCTCAGGGTGCGGTAGAAGCGTTGCAGCTCCATATCTAATTGGAAGGTATTATACCTCCCTGTCGGGCAAAAGGACAAGCCCTTCTGCAACACTGACAGTTGGGTGTTGGTTAGAGTTTTAGAAGAGATATTTACCACCAACGAGGTTGTGTCTGGGATCGGGTCACCCTGGTGAATTCTGTGTTGCCTCTTGTGTTGCCCGCCTCTCCTCGTTTTCTTCTTCTTTGTTGCCTCCGTGGAAGTCCTAAAAAATGAGAAGAGTTCGTGAAATGGTCTCTCCTCTCTGCCTCTGACCCTGATGAGGAAAAGTCTGTAGAGGAGCGTGTGAATCTGTGGGTGTGGCCACCCTTGCCTTGCCATTTATAGACTCTATTGAGGTCGTAGTCCTCGGTGTCTCTCTGAAACTTATTCCTCTTCCTCAATTCGGTGTCGCGCCTATGCTGATCGATATTAATCTTTATTTTGGCTTGCAATGTAGACCACTCTTCAGAACTGGCCAGGGTACTTAACTGAGTTTCTATGCTGCTGATCTGGTCCTTGGTAGAGGTAATCGCCTTATGTAGGGACTCTACAGTCAAAATCATTAAATCAAACGAACACTTATTGAGGATTTGCTCGAACTTACTGCAGTATTCTGGTATGTCAGAGAAAAGGGTGGGTCTCAGTGGTACTCTAAGGCCTCTTGGAATACGGTGTACCCTCAGGTACTCCGTTAGCGTGGCGCAGTGCAATTCCAAGTTGATGAGATGTCGCTGTTCTTTTTCCAAGTCGCGTCCCCTTGTCTCACCTGGAGGTGCCCTCAAAAAATCACTTGGTATGGTACTCTGTGCCAAAATAGATGTGGCTTCATCCGCGTTATAAGAGAAAGTGGAGGATGACATCTCCCGACAGTGTGCAAGCGGACCGGAATTCAATCAATATAGAAAAAAATCGCTGCACTACCGTATACTGGTGCACAAGTAGGGGCCGAACCCGCTGATATATAGAGAAAAGCCTCGGCACTCAAATATTCAAAGCGGTGAAATTTATTTGCAGTCCATACACATACAAAAACGTTTTGGTCATAGCGACCTTCATCAGTTTAACTGCAAAGATGTAAAACAGTGTAACTATATTGTCATAACAGTTTATACATATATACAATGTTACATACAGTGCCTACAAGTAGTATTCAACCCCCTGCAGATTTAGCTGGTTGACACATGCGGAATTAACTTGGCATTGTGACATTTGTACTGTAGATCAGCCTGGAAGTGGGAAATGCACTGCAGCAAATATTGTTTTTTTTTTTTCTTTTTTTTTTTTTTTAAAACGTTAAAAGTTAATTCAGAGTGTCATTTATTATTCAACCCCTCAAACCACAAGAATTCTGTTTGGTCCCCCTAAAGTATTAAGAAGTAGTTCAGGCACCAAGAATAATGAGCTTCACATGTGTGGATTAAAGATCTCTTTTGCCAGCCTTTTCTGACTATTTAAGACCCTCCCCAAACTTGTGAACAGCACTCAGACATGGTCAACATGGGAAAGATAAAGGAGCATTCCAAGGCCATCAGAGACAAGATCGTGGAGGGTCACAAGGCTGGCAAGGGGTACAAAACCCTTTCCAAGGAGTTGGGCCTACCTGTCTCCACTGTTGGGAGCATCATCCGTAAGTGGAAGGCTTATGGAACTACTGTTAGCCTTCCACGGCCTGAACAGCCTTTGAAAATGTCCTCCCGTGCCGAGGTCAGGCTTGTCCGAAGAGTCAAGGCTAACCCAAGGACAACAAGGAAGGAGCTCCAGGAAGATCTCATGGCAGTGGGGACATTGGTTTCAGTCAATACCATAAGTAACGTACTCCACCGCAATGGTCTCCGTTCCAGACGAGCCCGTAAGGTACCTTTACTTTCAAAGCGTCATGTCAAGGCTCGTCTACAGTTTGCTCATGATCACTTGGAGGACTCTCAGAGAGACTGGTTCAAGGTTCTATGGTCTGATGAGACCAAGATCGAGATCTTTGGTGCCAACCACACACGTGACGTTTGGAGACTGGATGGCACTGCATACGACCCCAAGAATACCATCCCTACAGTCAAGCATGGTGGTGGCAGCATCATGCTGTGGGGCTGTTTCTCAGCCAAGGGGCCTGGCCATCTGGTCCGCAGCCATGGGAAGATGGATAGCACGGCCTACCTGGAGATTTTGGCCAAGAACCTCCGCTCCTCCATCAAGGATCTTAAGATGGGTCGTAATTTCATCTTCCAACAAGACAACGACCCAAAGCACACAGCCAAGAAAACCAAGGCCTGGTTCAAGAGGGAAAAAGTCAAGGTGTTGGAGTGGCCTAGTCAGTCTCCTGACCTTAACCCAATTGAAAACTTGTGGAAAGAGCTCAAGAATAAAGTCCACATGAGACACCCAAAGAACCTAGATAACTTGGAGAAGATCTGCATGGAGGAGTGGGCCAAGATAACTCCATAGACCTGTACCGGCCTGATCAGGTCTTATAAAAGACGATTATTAGCTGTAATTGCAAACAAGGGTTATTCCACAAAATATTAAACATAGGGGTTGTATAATAATTGACCCACACTTTTATGTTTAAAATTTAATAAAATTCAACTGAGCAACATTACTTTTTGGTTTGTAAGATTTATGCTTCTGTTCATGAATCCTACTCTCGTTTGCAGTTTGAAGGCTCTAACTTATTTGCATCTTATCAAACCAGCTAAATCTGCAGGGGGTTGAATACTACTTGTAGGCACTGTATAACCTTGATTCAGGGAATGTAACGTGGGAGGGGAGACAAGACAAGGATAAGACAACTGGAGAGAGAGGGTGGGGGAGGGGAAAGGGCCTGAAGGGGAGAGCGGATGACTATCAGTACCAACATAGAAATAAAGTATGGGGACCTACCAATAGTAGTGTATAGTAGGATTTGCAAAAAGATAAGTCCAACTGGGACCAATACGATGGGGACCACCTGAGGATATAGATAAAGGTGAGCACACACTGTCTAGTCCCCATAATGGAGGGAAGGGAGGGACCAAATATGCTCAGAGGATTACCTTATACAGAGGGACTGGATGCAGACCTGAAAGGCTCCACAACGCGGTATCCACCGCTCGTTGTTGTGGCCTGTAATGGGAAGGGGTCCTTTATATAGGGGGGCGACTATCCCCTGATCAACAGCAGAGAGCGGAGACAGGAAGTGAGGAACAGGAAGTGGGGTGACGTCACCGGAAGTGACGTTTAACTCGGACGCTTGCGTTCCAACGCTACAGTGTTTGCGTTCCAGCATACAGGAAGGGGTGGGCGGCGCTCTGGAGATGCGAACAGGGTACGAGGAAGGAGGAGAAGAGGCAGAGGAGAGGACCAGGAAAGAAACATCTGCAAATACAAAAGATAAAAGTCAGCATAACCAAGTTACATACATAGGTTATCAAATCACATACAAGGCAGTATGATGTCTAGGGCTTGGTTGATTTTAGAATATGAGAACATGAAGCTATTATGGTGTCAACAAGATGGACATAATAATTAGACCGAATCATTAAATGTATCATCACTCAAAGCGGCACAGTAATCAGCATACATAATATAATACATCCTTCTATAAGTGTACATACATATGTGCTTAATAAATACATTTATAACCATAAATCTGAGGTGCTGGGGCTCTACTAGGAGGTGCATGAAGCCCCTATGTCCTTCAACACCACACTTCTGTTTAAGTGAAAGCGAGGAGATCGTAATCCCTGTTAAGTCCTTTAGGGGAAAGGGATTCAAGTTTGTGGATCCAATAAGCTTCCCTCTGTTTGAGAAGGTGGATCCGATCACCTCCACGTCGTGGCTGTTGGACCTGTTCCAGAACCTGAAACCTCAGTTGGGAAATATTGTGTCCATTGTTGATAAAGTGGTGGGGAATGGGTAGTAGTAGATTTTTACAGCGTATCGTGGATTTGTGTTTTGAGATTCTGTCCCTGATGGGTTGTGTGGTCTCTCCTATGTAAATCATGCCACATGGGCATTTAATCAGGTATACCACATAGGAGCTTTCACAAGTATAGTAGCCCTTGATAGCGTATTGCTTGCCCGTCTGAGGATGATAGACTATACTGCCTTTCATGACGTTGCTACATTGTCTACACTGGAGACATGGGAAAGTTCCCATTTTGGGATTCTGGAGAAATCTCTGACTATGTCCCCGTTTAGTGCTGCCAATGTCTGCTCGCACTAGGGAGTCCCTCAGATTACGGGCCCGCTTGAAACATGGCATGAATGGTTTCTGGAAGCTGGTGATAGAAGGATAAGCAGTGCCTAGGATGTTCCAGTGTTTGCAGATTATTTTGTGGAGAGTATAGGCAAATGGGTGGTAGGTGTGAATGAAAGGGATGCGCTCAGAATTATCGGAGCGGTGTCCATTTCGACCCGTATGTTGAGGCTGTAAGGTGGATGGAGGGTAGCCTCTTGCTATGAATTTAGAGCCCATCTCTTGCAACCTTTGTTGTCGAATGACGGGGTCTGACACTATTCTTTCAACCGTCTTAAACTGTGATTGAGGAATGGATTTTTTGATATGTGTTGGGTGGTTACTCGAATAATGTAGCAGTCCATTACGGTCGGTAGATTTAGAGAACAGATCAGTAGTGAGCAGTCCATTATCGTCTTTGATGACCAACGTGTCCAGGAAGCTCACTCTCTGAAGGTCATACGTCATGGTGAAACCCAAGTCTGGCCAAGCAGAGTTGAGGTGGTTATAGAAGGTATCAAGTGTTTCTAGGGGACCATCCCAAATGCAGAAGATATCATCAATGAATCAAGGTTATATGTAACATTGTATATATGTATAAACTGTTATGACAATATAGTTACACTGTTTTACATCTTTGCAGTTAAACTGATGAAGGTCGCTATGACCGAAACGTTTTTGTATGTGTATGGACTGCAAATAAATTTCACCGCTTTGAATATTTGAGTGCCGAGGCTTTTCTCTATATATCAGCGGGTTCGGCCCCTACTTGTGCACCAGTATACGGTAGTGCAGCGATTTTTTTCTATATTGATTGAATTCCGGTCCGCTTGCACACTGTCGGGAGATGTCATCCTCCACTTTCTCTTATAACGCGGATGAAGCCACATCTATTTTGGCACAGAGTACCATACCAAGTGATTTTTTGAGGGCACCTCCAGGTGAAACAAGGGGACGCGACTTGGAAAAAGAACAGCGACATCTCATCAACTTGGAATTGCACTGCGCCACGCTAACGGAGTACCTGAGGGTACACCGTATTCCAAGAGGCCTTAGAGTACCACTGAGACCCACCCTTTTCTCTGACATACCAGAATACTGCAGTAAGTTCGAACAAATCCGCAATAAGTGTTAGTTTGATTTAATGATTTTGACTGTAGAGTCCCTACATAAGGCGATTACCTCTACCAAGGACCAGATCAGGAGCATAGAAACTCAGTTAAGTACCCTGGCCAGTTCTGAAGAGTGGTCTACATTGCAAGCCAAAATAAAGATTAATATCGATCAGCATAGGCGCGACACCGAATTGAGGAAGAGGAATAAGTTTCAGAGAGACACCGAGGACTACGACCTCAATAGAGTCTATAAATGGCAAGGCAAGGGTGGCCACACCCACAGATTCACACGCTCCTCTACAGACTTTTCCTCATCAGGGTCAGAGGCAGAGAGGAGAGACCATTTCACGAACTCTTCTCATTTTTTAGGACTTCCACGGAGGCAACAAAGAAGAAGAAAACGAGGAGAGGCGGGCAACACAAGAGGCAACACAGAATTCACCAGGGTGACCCGATCCCAGACACAACCTCGTTGGTGGTAAATATCTCTTCTAAAACTCTAACCAACACCCAACTGTCAGTGTTGCAGAAGGGCTTGTCCTTTTGCCCGACAGGGAGGTATAATACCTTCCAATTAGATATGGAGCTGCAACGCTTCTACCGCACCCTGAGACTTAAAACACATTTTTCAGAGACTCAATTGCCACCTACACGGGACCTAAGCACCCCATCAACTAACCCTGACGTATTGATCACGGCTAAGAGCTTAGGTTTAGCCAATAAGAGTACTTACAGACCTCCTCATGGGTCTCATGCCCTGGAAACCTTCATTGGATTTGTCGACACAGCATTTAGGGATCTACGTTCTAGGGTTGACAAAGGGAAACTCCATTACGAGCCCAACTTATCAGCATTAGACCAACAAGCGTTGAATAGCCTAAAAGATGATAAGGATTTGGTCATAAAACCGGCAGATAAAGGGGGTGCCATAGTAATTATGGATAAGGACCAATATATCCGTGAGATAGAGCGCCAGCTGAGCGACACTACCACCTATCTTCAACTTTCACAGGACCCCACCAGTCAGTTTAGTAATCTGATTAAGACCATGGTCAACCGACATACTATAGCGGGTACCATTGACATCAAAACTGGGGAATTTCTCAACAGGGCACATCCTATCATTCCGGTATTTTATATACTGCCCAAAATACACAAAAATCTAACAAATCCCCCTGGGCGACCTATAGTGGCTTCAACTGACTCCATCTTTTCTCCATTATCAAGATTTCTAGAGAAAATAATCACACCACTGATTCAGAGAAGCCCATCTTTGCTTTTAGATACAGGAGCTTTCCTCAAAACACTTTCCGATTTAGGACAAGTCCCCACAACCTCTCTACTTATTTCATTTGATGTGAAGAGCCTCTACACCTCAATACCACATGACCAGGGCATTCACGCAGTGAAGACCCTCCTAGTGGAATCAGACATTGACCCTCGGATTATTGAGCTCACAATTGACCTACTCACCATAGTCCTCACTAAGAACTACTTTTTGTTTCAGGATAAATACTATTTGCAGATCAAAGGCACCGCAATGGGTTCAAACGTAGCGCCTCCGTATGCTAATTGCTTCATGGCAGCCTTTCAGAAACTTATAGTATATACCCATCCGCTTTTCCAAATGCACTTTTTGCTCTGGAAAAGATTCATTGATGATATCTTCTGCATTTGGGATGGTCCCCTAGAAACACTTGATACCTTCTATAACCACCTCAACTCTGCTTGGCCAGACTTGGGTTTCACCATGACGTATGACCTTCAGAGAGTGAGCTTCCTGGACACGTTGGTCATCAAAGACGATAATGGACTGCTCACTACTGATCTGTTCTCTAAATCTACCGACCGTAACGGACTGCTACATTATTCGAGTAACCACCCAACACATATCAAAAAATCCATTCCTCAATCACAGTTTAAGAGGGTTGAAAGAATAGTGTCAGACCCCGTCATTCGACAACAAAGGTTGCAAGAGATGGGCTCTAAATTCATAGCAAGAGGCTACCCTCCATCCACCTTACAGCCTCAACATACGGGTCGAAATGGACACCGCTCCGATAATTCTGAGCGCATCCCTTTCATTCACACCTACCACCCATTTGCCTATACTCTCCACAAAATAATCTGCAAACACTGGAACATCCTAGGCACTGCTTATCCTTCTATCACCAGCTTCCAGAAACCATTCATGCCATGTTTCAAGCGGGCCCGTAATCTGAGGGACTCCCTAGTGCGAGCAGACATTGGCAGCACTAAACGGGGACATAGTCAGAGATTTCTCCAGAATCCCAAAATGGGAACTTTCCCATGTCTCCAGTGTAGACAATGTAGCAACGTCATGAAAGGCAGTATAGTCTATCATCCTCAGACGGGCAAGCAATACGCTATCAAGGGCTACTATACTTGTGAAAGCTCCTATGTGGTATACCTGATTAAATGCCCATGTGGCATGATTTACATAGGAGAGACCACACAACCCATCAGGGACAGAATCTCAAAACACAAATCCACGATACGCTGTAAAAATCTACTACTACCCATTCCCCACCACTTTATCAACAATGGACACAATATTTCCCAACTGAGGTTTCAGGTTCTGGAACAGGTCCAACAGCCACGACGTGGAGGTGATCGGATCCACCTTCCCAAACAGAGGGAAGCTTATTGGATCCACAAACTTGAATCCCTTTCCCCTAAAGGACTTAACAGGGATTACGATCTCCTCGCTTTCACTTAAACAGAAGTGTGGTGTTGAAGGACATAGGGGCTTCATGCACCTCCTAGTAGAGCCCCAGCACCTCAGATTTATGGTTATAAATGTATTTATTAAGCACATATGTATGTACACTTATAGAAGGATGTATTATATTATGTATACTGATTACTGTGCCGCTTTGAGTGATGATACATTTAATGATTCGGTCTAATTATTATGTCCATCTTGTTGACACCATAATAGCTTCATGTTCTCATATTCTAAAATCAACCAAGCCCTAGACATCATACTGCCTTGTATGTGATTTGATAACCTATGTATGTAACTTGGTTATGCTGACTTTTATCTTTTGTATTTGCAGATGTTTCTTTCCTGGTCCTCTCCTCTGCCTCTTCTCCTCCTTCCTCGTACCCTGTTCGCATCTCCAGAGCGCCGCCCACCCCTTCCTGTATGCTGGAACGCAAACACTGTAGCGTTGGAACGCAAGCGTCCGAGTTAAACGTCACTTCCGGTGACGTCACCCCACTTCCTGTTCCTCACTTCCTGTCTCCGCTCTCTGCGGTTGATCAGGGGATAGTCGCCCCCCTATATAAAGGACCCCTTCCCATTACAGGCCACAACAACGAGCGGTGGATACCGCGTTGTGGAGCCTTTCAGGTCTGCATCCAGTCCCTCTGTATAAGGTAATCCTCTGAGCATATTTGGTCCCTCCCTTCCCTCCATTATGGGGACTAGACAGTGTGTGCTCACCTTTATCTATATCCTCAGGTGGTCCCCATCGTATTGGTCCCAGTTGGACTTATCTTTTTGCAAATCCTACTATACACTACTATTGGTAGGTCCCCATACTTTATTTCTATGTTGGTACTGATAGTCATCCGCTCTCCCCTTCAGGCCCTTTCCCCTCCCCCACCCTCTCTCTCCAGTTGTCTTATCCTTGTCTTGTCTCCCCTCCCACGTTACATTCCCTGAATCAAGGTTATATGTAACATTGTATATATGTATAAACTGTTATGACAATATAGTTACACTGTTTTACATCTTTGCAGGTAAACTGATGAAGGTCGCTATGACCGAAACGTTTTTGTATGTGTATGGACTGCAAATAAATTTCACCGCTTTGAATATTTGAGTGCCGAGGCTTTTCTCTATATATCAGCGGGTTCGGCCCCTACTTGTGCACCAGTATACGGTAGTGCAGCGATTTTTTTCTATATGAAAATTGTACATTCACACTGAAGGCATCAAAACTATGAATTAACACATGTGGAATTATATAGTTAACAACAAAGTGTGAAACAACTGAAAATATGTCTTATATTCTAGGTTCTTCAAAGTAGCCACCTTTTGCTTTGATGACTGCTTTGCACACTCTTGGCAATCGCTTGATGAGCTTCAAGAGGTAGTCACCAGAAATGGTGTTCCAACAATCTTGAAGGAGTTCCCAGAGATGCTTAGCACTTGTTGGCCCTTTTGCCTTCACTCTGCGGTCCAGTTCACCCCAAACCTTCTCGATTGAGTTCAGGTCTGGTGACTGTGGAGGCCAGGTCATCTGGCGTAGCACCCCATCACTCTCCTTCTTGGTCAAATAGCCCTTACACAGCCTGGAGGTGTGTTTGGGGTCATTGTCCTGTTGAAAAATAAATGATGGTCCAACTAAACACAAACCGGATGGAATAGCATGCCGCTGCAAGATGCTGTGGTAGACATGCTGGTTCAGTATGCCTTCAATTTTGAATAAATCCCCAACAGTGTCACCAGCAAAGCACCCCCACACCATCATACCTCCTCCTCCATGCTTCACGGTGGGAACCAGGCATGTAGAGTCCATCCGTTCACCTTTTCTGTGTCGCACAAAGACACAGTGGTTGGAACCAAAGATTTCAAATTTGGACTCATCAGACCAAAGCACAGATTTCCACTGGTCTAATGTCCATTCCTTGTGTTCTTTAGCCCAAACAAGTCTCTTTTGCTTGTTGCCTGTCCTTAGCAGTGGTTTCCTAGCAGCTATTTTACCATGAAGACCTGCTGCACAAAGTCTCCTCTTAACAGTTGTTGTAGAGATGTGTCTGCTGCTAGAACTCTGTGTGGCATTGACTTGGTCTCTAATCTGAGCTGCTGTTAACCTGCGATTTCTGAGTCTAGTGACTCGGATAAACTTATCCTCAGAAGCAGAGGTGACTCTTAGTCTTCTTTCCTGGGGCGGTCATCATGTGAGCCAGTATCTTTGAAGCACTTGATGGTTTTTGCAACTGCACTTAGGGACACTTTGAAAGTTTTCCCAATTTTTCGCACTGACTGACCTTCATTTCTTAAAGTAATGATGGCCACTCGTTTTTCTTTACTTAGCTGCTTTTTTCTTGCCATAATACAAATTCTAACAGTCTATTCAGTAGGACTATCAGCTGTGTATCCACCAGACTTCTGCACAACACAACTGATGGTCCCAAACCCATTTATAAGGCAAGAAATCCCACTTATTAAACCTGACAGGGCACACCTGTGAAGTGAAAACCATTTCCGGTGACTACCTCTTGAAGCTCATCAAGAGAATGCCAAGAGTGTGAAAAGCAGTCATCAAAGCAAAAGGTGGCTACTTTGAAGAACCTAGAATATAAGACATATTTTCAGTTGTTTCACACTTTGTTGTTAATTATATAATTCCACATGTGTTAATTCATAGTTTTGATGCCTTCAGTGTGAATGTACAATTTTCATAAGCATGAAAATACAGAAAAATCTTTAAATGAGAAGGTGTGTCCAAACTTTTGGTCTGTATTGTATATATGTATGTGCATATCCAAATGTATTTACATTATTTAAGCAAAAAGGAAAATTTATAGATGTATGGAACTATGCTTATCCAAATCATAGGATGAACAGTAAAAGTGATCACCATACAATATCAAATGTCATAATGCAAAAAAGAATACAGAAATAAGTTCATAAAAAGTTTAATTTGTGCATATTATTACGTACTGTGATGGATCAACCCCGTACTCCAAGATTTTGCCACATGGGGGTTGTCGTAGCGCCTATGCAGCTAATGGGACATAATGTTATAAAGTGGGGTGAATATTGTGGATCACATATTGTTGGACATTTTGTGATGTGACCGAAGCACTCCTGGCCCCCACCTTCCTGTGCTCACTTAGCAGTGGCAAACAGACAATGTGCTGATTAATGGGTTGTTACATAACTGCTGTCTGGGAGCCTACTGTGGGTATTATCTGGTGAGAACAATGGGTGCTAAAAATAGCCTGTGTGATTCTCTATAAAACCTGCTTGTGAGAATAAAAGTTAAGTTCATCTTGGAGACACTGTGCGATAGTCATATTTTATATATCCCAGTGTAAGATAAGCTTTTCCATGTCAGGGGCCTACAGAAGAAGATTGGATATCTGCGGATGGGGTAACTAGCTCCCATCACACTGGTGGCAGCGGTGGGATGCGGTCCATCTTCTTCAGGAGCCAAGGACTGAATGGAAGACATCTACCAGAAGCTAAAGAGGAATACGTTGAAGGACCTTGTGGAAGCTCGAGGGTTAACCGCCAGCAACAAAACCAAAGCGGATTTGATAGCAGCCATTATGGAGCTCAACAACGCAACAACCTCCAGTGGGAACGAGGAAGAGACTGAATTTCAGAGGGAGGTAAAAAGCAGACTGGCACTTTATGCTCCCAACCCGTCAGTACAGATCATAGATAAGGTGATGGCTGATGTGCGTACTGATCTAGATAAAAAGATGGAGATGGAGAGGGCAGAGCGGATGGAGCTAGCCAGGATGGAGATGGCAGAGCGGACCAAGATAGAGCTAGCCAAGATGGAGATGGCAGAACGGAGAGAGGAGATACAGCGAGCAGGGGGAGCCCTGGCTTCCTCCCCGGTACCAGCAGGGGTAAGCCACAAAAAGATCCAATACAATGCCTTCCGACATTGGGGGAGGAAGAGGAAGACATTGATGGCTTTCTCCAGGACATTGAGAGGCAGTGTACCCTTCATAAAGTGGAGTCGGAGGATTGGGTCCAGATTCTGGCCAGCAAGCTGACAGGCTGGGCAGCGGATGCCTATCGCACTGTATCGGATAAGGACTGTATGGACTATAAGCGAGTCAAAGAAGTGATCTTGGCCCGGTATGCACTAACACCTGAGGCATACCGTTAAAAGTTCCGCAAAACCACAAAACGGGAAACGGATACCCATGCTGAATGGGCCTGTAAACTATGGCGGTCACTGCTACAGTGGGTACAAGGTAGCAAAGCAGACATGAAGGAGGACGTCCTACAGCTCATCGCGTTAGAACGATTCTTTACTGGGTTAACTCCCGAGACGCAAGAATCGCTTCGGGACCGACGACTCTTGAGGAGGCCGCATGGCTGACCGATGAACATTATGATGCCAGGAGGGCCCAATTGTCAGGGTCCAAAACTGTCTCAAGGGGCCCTCCCATGGGTCTGGAGGCCCCTAAACCACAGAAGCTTTGCGGGGGACCCACCAATACCCCGGCCTACCAGAGTCCTCCTGGGGTGCGATGCCACACCTGCCATCAGCTGGGTCACCTGCAGAGACACTGTCCCAACCGGACCCAGCGCACCCAGTGGCCAAAACCGAAAACGACTACCTTCAACCGGGCCGCTGTACACTGCTACCAAGGTGAAGCCGACCCGGCATCGGTGTCTATGGCTAATTATGGGATGGAAGAGATAGAGGGAGTGCTGCATGAACTGGACCCTGTGCAGGCAGCCCAGGCGGATAATCGACAACAACATCGACAGTCGGTGTGGATTAATTGTAAACGGCTGCAAGGATTAAGAGATTCCGGAGCTACTCTGACCCTTGTGAAGTCGCATCTCGACCAAGACCAAAAGACGGGTCAGACAGTGGCGGTCCGTGTAGCAGGGGGAGCCATACATTGACAGGCCACGGCCAAGATTCACCTGAACTGGGGGGTCGGGGATGACCTTGTCGAGGTCGGCATGATGAAGGATTTGCCTGCAGACGTGCTGCTGGGAAATGACTTGGGGCCCATGTTGTCTTCCTTCTCGGTCGCCCCCCTGGCTGAGACATATCCTGTGACTACCCGGAGACAAGCTCGAGCTGCGGAGGCGGAATCACACTTGGAGGAGGCCCAGGTAAGACACTACAGCCCTTCACGTATTCCCATAGCCAGACACATTTCATGGGACACCCCAGCAAAATTTAGGAGGGAGGTACTAGAGGATCCCTCATTGCAGGGGTATCGCGGGAAGGCATAAGAGGGGAGAGGGGTACTGGAAGGTGAACAGGTTATATGGCATCAGGGACTCCTCTACAGGGTTACAAAGCAACTCACTCAGGGACGAGCCCCACTGTAAAACTACAGCTAGTAGTTCCCAAAAAGTATAGGCAGGAGTTGCTGCGAATCTCTCATGACATACCCTTGGCGGGGCACCTCGGAGTCAGCCGCACCAGGCATCGTCTGACACAAAACTTCTTTCGGCCAGGGGCATCCCATGATGTTCGTCAGTACTGCCAGACCTGTGACAGTTGCCAGCGCATTGGCAAGAGGGGAGATCGCTGCAAGGCCAAATTACACCCCCTTCCCATTGTGGAGGAGCCATTTAGCCGAGTAGCGGTCGATCTGATAAGGCCGTTAGCCAAACCCAGTCCATCAGGGAAAAGGTATATATTGACAGTGATAGATTACGCCATGCGGCACCCAGAGGCAGTTGCCTTACCTAACATACTGGCAGAGACGGTGGTGGCTGCCCTGCTCCAGGTTTTCTCACGGGTTGGATTTCCCCGGGAGATTATCTCGGATCAGGGCACCCAATTTACGGCAGAGGTGACCAGCCAACTGTGGAGACTGTGTGGTGTAAAGTCCATTAGAAGTGCCCCATACCACCCGCAAACCAACGGGTTGTGTGAGCGCTTTAACGGAACGTTAAAACAACTCATTGGGACGTTCACCCGGACCTACAGGGACTGGGAGAAATTCTTGCCGCACCTCCTGTTCGCCTATCGGGTGGTGCCCCAAAAATCTACGGGGTTCTCCCCATTTGAACTGTTATATGGGAGGCGGGTGAGGGGGCCCCTAGACTTAGTGCATGAGCTCTGGGAAGGGGAGGAAACCATAGCAGGAACCCCTATCGTTCCCTTCGTGCT
Organism: Phyllobates terribilis; assembly: GCF_046119375.1. Lineage (NCBI taxonomy): Eukaryota > Metazoa > Chordata > Amphibia > Anura > Dendrobatidae > Phyllobates > Phyllobates terribilis. The sequence goes on from NW_027362863.1 coordinate 5,564,375, forward strand.
GGAACTCCGGGACCGCCTGAAGGAGTTGACTCAGGCTGTGCGTGTGAAAATGCAGGCGGCCCAACGGCGCCAGCACATATGGTACGATCAGAGGGCTAGAGAACGCACCTTCGAGATAGGACAGAAGGTCCTGGTACTAGAACCGGTTAGGCAGAACAAATTCCAGGCCGCATGGCAGGGGCCTTACCGCGTAGTGGGGAAAATAGCCGACACCACCTACAATGTCGCCGATTGTGACGACCCCAGGGTTATCCGCATGTTCCACGTGAATACGCTGAAGCCCTACCGGGAGTGCCCTGATGAGGTAGCTGCCATCTGCGCACCCGAAGCAGAGGATTTAGCCGGACTCCCCTTGCCTGATGTCTTAGGTGAGAAGACTCAGTCGAAAACCGGGGACCAGGTACACTTAGGAGAAAACCTAGGGGCCCGGGAGAGAGAGCAGGCTGAGACATTGCTAAGGCAGCGGCAGAGGATGTTCTCAGAGAGACCGGGGTTCACCCGACTTGCACAACACAAGGTTGAGACACAAGATCAGACCCCCCTGAGACAACCCCCCTTCCGCGTCCCGGAGTCTGTATGAGAAGGGATGCGACAAGAGATACAGGAGATGTTGCGTTTAGGGGTCATTGAGGAGTCAGATAGTCCATGGGCGTCCCCTGTAGTGTTAGTGCCTAAGAAAGATGGGACTACCCAGTTTTGTGTAGACTATCGCAAGCTAAATGAGAAAACTGTGACGGATGCGTATCCCATGCCGCGTGTGGACGAGTTGTTAGACAGGCTGGCTGGGGCAAAGTATTTGACCACCATCGATCTATGCAAAGGCTATTGGCAGATCCCCCTAAGTCCTGATGCTATTCCCAAGTCTGCATTTGTCACCCCATTTGGCTTATTCCAGTTTCGGGTTATGCCATTTGGGATGAAGAATGCCCCCGCGACCTTCCAGAGGCTGGCTGACTGGCTTCTGGATGGTCTCCAGGACTATGCTTGTGCCTACCTGGATGACATCGTCGTCTACAGCGCGACATGGGATGAGCATCTAAATCACCTAGAGACAGTATTGGATAGGATCCACAAAGCCGGAATCACCCTGAACCCCAACAAGTGTCACGTAGGCAAAGCAGAGATTCAGTATTTAGGACATTGGGTGGGGGGTGGAAAACAACGACCGGAACCCGCCAAGATTGAGGCGGTAGACAAGTGGCCCACCCCACGTACTAAAACCCAAGTCATGGCCTTTCTAAGGACAGAGGGGTATTATAGGAAATTTGTCCCTAATTACAGCAGCATTGCCAAGCCCCTCACTGATCTGACACATAAGAACCTCCCCCGCCAGGTAACCTGGACCCCCGAGTGTGAGGAAGCCTTCCGCCAGCTAAAGGACGCTCTCACAAATACCCCGATATTGGCCGCACCCGATACAACTAAACGTTTCCTTGTTCACACAAACGCATCTATGTTTGGGTTGGGGGCAGTACTGAGCCAAGTCGGGCCGGACGGCCAAGAACACCCAATAGCTTATCTGAGTCGGAAATTACTGCCTCGAGAAGTCAGCTATGCGGCCGCCGAAAAGGAATGCCTGGCAGTAGTATGGGCTGCCAAGAAGCTCCAACCATATTTGTATGGAAAACAGTTTTCCCTCATAACGGACCATAACCCCCTGGTATGGCTTAATCGGGTCTCCGGGGACAATGCCAGACTACTACGGTGGAATTTGGCGCTACAACCGTTAGACTTCACCATCCACTATAGACCTGGCAAGCAAAATGGTAACGCTGATGAACTAAGCCGACAAACTGACCTGCTACCAACCTCATAAATCGTGGACCTCCTCCAGCTGATCCGTCAGGGAGCAGACTGGGTAGACCGATCCTGTCCGGGAAGGGGGAGCATTGTGACAGATCAACCCCGTACTCCCAAGATTTTGCCACATGGGGGTTGTCGTAGCGCCTATGCAGCTAATGGGACATAACGTTATAAAGTGGGGTGAATATTGTGGATCACATATTATTGGACATTTTGTGATGTGACCGAAGCACTCTTGGCCCCCACCTTCCTGTGCTCACTTAGCAGTGGCAAACAGACAATGTGCTGATTAATGGGTTGTTGCATAACTGCTGTCTGGGAGCCTACTGTGGGTGTTATCTGGTGAGAACAATGGGTGTTAAAAATACAAGCAAAACCTGCTTGTGAGAATAAAAGTTAAGTTCATCTTGGAGACACTGTGCGATAGTCATATTTTATTTATCCCAGTGTAAGAAAAGCCTTTCCATGTCAGGGGCCTACAGAAGAAGATTGGACATCTGCGGATGGGGTAACTAGCTCCCGTCACACGTACTATCCAGAGGCACATCATCACCCCTTCCACATGCTTCAATGCACGTTTCGCTACCGATTCATTAGGAAATGAGGTGGAGGAGGAAGCGGCGATGTTTTATAGGGTGATTACAGCTGTGGTTACTTACAAATCAAGGACGCCATATTATCGGACTCCTCTACTGTCCCACGCGTCCGGATAGCCGTCCCGTCTGCGACCGAATGTGCATCACCGAAACACGACCAAAGGTCGCAGTTCAATGAAAACATCCCAGTATCGGGTACGAGAGCACACCGGAGCATGCGCAGTGTGGCGCGCAGCGACCCAGCAGCCATATTAGAAAAGGGAAAAAGTGCGGGTCAGCATCAAAGTCTAAATATAATTATACGTGCCAAAATAGAATTGTATGAAATATAGAAAAAGTTCTATATAATATAGTTAATGCGTGCATACACAATATTATTGCTTATACAGTTATATGAAAAAGTTTGGGCACCCCTATTAATCTTAAGCTTAATGTTTTTTAAAAATTGGTGTTTTTGCAACAGCTATTTCAGTTTGATATATGTAATAACTGTTGGATACAGTAATGTTTCTGCCTTGAAATGAGGTTTATTGTACTAACAGAAAATGTGCAATCTTCATTCAAACAAAATTTGACAGGTACATAAGTATGGGCACCTCACCAGAAAAGTGACATTAATATTTAGTAGATCCTCCTTTTGCAAAAATAACAGCCTCTAGTCGCTTCCTGTAGCTTTTAATGAGTTCCTGGATCCTGGATGAAGGTATTTTTGACCATTCCTCTTTACAAAACAATTCCAGTTCAGTTAAGTTTGATGGTCGCTGAGCATGGACAGCCCTCTTCAAATGATCCCACAGATGTTCAATGATATTCAGGTCTGGGGACTGGGATGGCCATTCCAGAACATTGTAATTGTTCCTCTGCATGAATGCCTGAGTAGATTTGGAGCGGTGTTTTGGATCATTGTCTTGCTGAAAGATCCATCCCCTGCGTAACTTCAACTTTATCACTGATTCTTGAACATTATTGTCAAGAATCTGCTGATACTGAGTGGAATCCATGCGTCCCTCAACTTTAACTAGATTCCCGGTGCCGGCATTGGCCACACAGCCCCAAAGCATGATGGAACCTCCACCAAATTTTACTGTGGGTAGCAAGTGTTTTTCTTGGAATGCTGTGGTTTTTTGCCGCCATGCATAACGCCTTTTTGTATGACCAAACAACTCAATCTTGGTTTCATCAGTCCACAGGACCTTCTTCCAAAAAGAAATTGGCTTCTCCAAATGTGCTTTTGCATACCTCAGCCGACTCTGTTTGTGGCGTGCTTGCAGAAACGGCTTCTTTCGCATCACTCTCCCATACAGCTTCTCCTTGTGCAAAGTGCGTTGTATAGTTGACCCATGCACAGTGACACCATCTGCAGCAAGTTGATGCTGCAGCTCTCTGGAGGTGGTCTGAGGATTGTCCTTGACTGATCTCACCATTCTTCTCCTCTGCCTTTCTGATGTTTTTCTTGGCCTGCCACTTCTGGCCTTAACAAGAACTGTCCCTGTGTTTTTCCATTTCCTTACTATGTTCCTCACAGTGGAAACTGACAGGTTAAATCTCTGAGACAGCTTTTTGTATCCTTCCCCTGAACAACTATGTTGAATAATCTTTGTTTTAAGATCATTTGACAGTTGTTTTGAGGAGCCCATGATGCCACTCTTCAGAGGAGATTCAAACAGGAGAACAACTTGCAAGTGGCCACTTTAAGTAGCTTTTCTCATGATTGCATACACCTGGCTATGAAGTTCAAAGCTCAATGAGGTTACAAAACCAAAAAAAGTGCTTTAGTACGTCAGTAAAAAGTAGGTAGGAGTATTTAAAACAAGAAAATGATAAGGGTGCCCATACTTATGCACCTGTCAAATTTTGTTTGAATGCAGATTGCACATTTTCTGTTAGTGCAATAAACCTCATTTCAAGGCAGAAACATTACTGTGTCCAACAGTTATTACATATATCAAACGGAAATAGCTGTTCAAAAACACCAATTTTTAAAAAACATTAAGCTTAAGATTAATAGGGGTGCCCAAACTTTTTCATATAACTGTATAATGTGTATATGTAAAAGTGAATAAACACACTATAAACTCTCTATATGTACTGTACAATAAAGCCAACAATACATGTATATATGTTTATTCAATCAAATGCACTATGATATATATTGATTATATTATTCGATTGATAATAAGGACAAGACACTGAAGATGAGAATATACCAAAAATCCTAGTGTATACTTAAAGAAAACTCGAAAATCCCCACTGTTCATTTAAACCTCTGGGGGTCATACTTCTTAGAGTGGTGATCCATTTACTTTTTTATTTATTATTTATTTATTCATTTTCCCTCCTATTCCCAGGATACAAGCGGGCAATCTCTTTGACACATAAGAGATGACATTGATGTGGGTAGCAATTCCGAAACTGTCTCGCCAAAGGTTTAGGTTGAGAAATAGCACCCACCTCATCTTGACAGATTTTCTCCGCTGCCCTAATATTTTTGATGTGTTCCAAAGCTCCCGAGTTGTCATACCAATATAGAGGAGGCCACAGAAACATGTGGCTTGATAGATGACCATAGATGTTCTACAATTAATGAAATACAGAATCTTGTAAGCCTACTCACCCATCGAATCCTGAAAGGTATTCGTTTTTTCAATATATCTGCACTCTTTGCAGTTGCCACACTTCCATGTGGCCCTTTGAGACAAATATACATTGCTCAAAAAAATAAAGGGAACACTTAAACAACAGAATATAACTCCAAGTAAATCAAACTTCTGTGAAATCAAACTGTCCACTTCGGAAGCAACACTGATTGACAATCAATTTCACATGCTGTTGTGCAAATGGAATAGACAATAGATGGAAATTATTGGCAATTATCAAGACACCCTCAATAAAGGAGGGGACCACAGACCACATCTCAGTACCAATGCTTTCTGGGCTGATGTTTTGGTCACTTTTGAATGTTGGTTGTGCTTTCACACTCGTGGTAGCATGAGACGGACTCTACAACCCACAGAAGTTGCTCAGGTAGTGCAGCTCATCCAGGATGGCACATCAATGCGAGCTGTGGCAAGAAGGTTTGCTGTGTCTGTCAGTGTAGTGTCCAGAGGCTGGAGGCGCTACCAGGAGACAGGTCAGTACACCAGGAGACGTGGAGGGAGCCGTAGGAGGGCAACAACCCAGCAGCAGGACTGCTACCTCCTCCTTTGTGCAAGGAGGAACAGAAGGAGCACTGCCAGAGCCCTGCAAAATTACCTCCAGCAGGCCACAAATGTGCATGTGTCTGCACAAACAGTTAGAAACCGACTCCATGAAGGTGGTATGAGGGCCCGACGTCCACAGATGGGGGTTGTGCTCACAGCCCAACAACGTGCAGGATGCTTGGCATTTGCCACAGAGCACCACGATTGGCAAAGTCGCCACTGGCACCCTGTGCTCTTCACAGATGAAAGCAGGTTCACACTGAGCACATGTGACAGACGTGACAGAGTCTGGAGACGCCGTGGAGAGCAATCTGCTGCCTGCAACATCCTTCAGCATGACCGGTTTGGCAGTAGATCAGTAATGGTGTGGGGTGGCATTTCTTTGGAGGGCCGCACAGCCCTCCATGTGCTTGCCAGAGGTAGCCTGACTGCCATTAGGTACCGAGATGAGATCCTCAGACCTCTTGTGAGACCATATGCTGGTGCGGTTGGCCATGGGTTCCTCCTAATGCAGGACAATGCCAGACCTCATGTGGCTGGAGTGTGTCAGCAGCTCCTGCAAAATGAACGCATTGAAGCTACGGACTGGCCCGCCCGTTCCCCAGACCAGAATCCGATTGAGTACATCTTGGACATCATGTCTCGCTCCATCCTCCAACGTCACGTTGCACCACATACCGTCCAGGAGTTGGCGGATGCTTTAGTCCAGGTATGGGAGGAGATCCCACAGGAGACCACCTGCAACCTCATCAGGAGCATGCCCAGGCGTTGTAGGGAGGTCATACAGGCACGTGGAGGCCACAAACAATACTGAGCCTCATTTTGACTTGTTTTAAGGACATTACATCAAAGTTGGATCAGCCTGTAGTGTGTTTTTCCACTTTAATTTTGGGGGTCACTCCAAATCCAGGCCTCCATTGGTTAATAAATTTGATTTCCATTGATGATGTGTGTGTGATTTTGTTGTCAGCACATTCAACTTTGTACAGAACAACGTATTCAATGAGAATATTTCATTCATTCAGATCTAGGATGTGTTATTTGAGTGTTCCCTTTATTTTTTTGAGCAGTTGTAGTGCCGGCGTCCCTGCCCTCTGCTAGGCAGGGACGCTGCTCCTCTCACCGCTCTGCTCCGTGCCCGGCTTCCTCCCCCCGCTCTGCTCTCAGCGCGCGCTCCTTCCCGGCCCCTGTGCTTAGGGCGCGCGCGCGCGCGCTCCCCTCCTCTTAAAGGGGCCGCGCGCGCCGCCCTAAAGAGTCCCCGGCCAATGGCCGGAGGACTTCATCATATATAAGGCACCTCCTCCAAAATGGAGGTGCCCGAGCAATGTTGTTTGCACCTGTGTCTCACCTGTGCTTCAGCCCTCAGGTCCCGTTGCCAGTTTCCTGCCAGTTTCCTGCTAGTTACCTGCCAGTACCTACCAGTTACCTGCCTGATTCCCGCCTGAATACTTGTTACCTGTCTGCCAGTCTGAGGTCCGACGGTCTGCCTTACAACTCCGGTCAGTCTGTCTAAGGACCAACTTGCCCGCTCACCTGGGAGCGCACATCAGCTACCTGCCTGCTTGCCTGAGGTCCGACGGTCTGCCTTACTACTCCGGTCAGTCTGTCTATGGACCAGCTTGCCCGCTCACCTGGGAGCGCTTCTCCATTATCTGCCTGCTTGCCAGCCCGGAGGCTCCGTTGTCACGTGCTGTGACCACCAGCTACTCCAGACTCTTGCCCGCTCACCTGGGAGCGCTTCTCCGTTACCTACCTGCCTGCCAGCCCGGAGGTTCCGCCGTCACGTGCCGTGACCACCTGCTATTCCTGAGACTCTCGCTTGCTCACCTGGGAGCACACATCTACCACCTGCCTGCTAGCCTACCCGGAGGCTCTGCTATCACAGGTCGTACCTACCCCTTACCCAGAGACTGCCCTGATCACTTGCCGTAACTCCCTGTCCGTTCACCCAGAGACTGCCACCCGCTCCCTTACAAGGGCCGCCCCCTTGTATAGTAGCTCAGAGGTTCCGCCTCCCGGACCCGTTACAGTCCGCCTCCCGGACCCGTTACAGTTTGCTCGGGCCATGGAACCCGGTGGCACCCAAGCTCCCTCGCTCTCGGACCTCGCTCTTGAACTGTCCCGTCAGAGGTCCCAACAGGAGGCCATCCTGGGTCACCTGCGGAATGTTAATACTCGCCTGAACACTCTGTCTGATCCACCAACAACCTCCGCCAGTGCCATATCTTGCAATCCGGCGGCTCCGCTGCTCACTAATACTATGGTATCCTACCCCGGACCCCGGCTTTCTGCACCTCCTCGCTTCGGAGGCGACCCCGTCCAGGCTCGGGGCTTCTTGAATCAGTGCACCCTGCATTTTGAACTTTTGTCCTACCAGTTTAACTCCGACCGGGCCAAAATTGCCTTCATCATGTCCCATCTCACCGGGGAGGCCCTGGCCTGGCTGAATCCTCTATGGGAGAGAGGAGACCCCCTGGTGTCCAACTTGCCTGCTTTTCTCACGGCTTTCCGGAAAGTCTTCGACGAACCCGGACGGAAGACCTCATCTGCATCATCGTTGCTACGCCTCCGTCAGGGGAGTCTCACCGTGGGCCAATATGCCATACGGTTCCGTACCCTTGCCTCGGAGCTGGCCTGGGATAACGACGCTCTGGTTTCCGTCTTCTGGGAGGGTCTGTCCGGCCGTATTAAAGATGAACTTGCCGGTCGGGACATTCCTACCACTCTCGATGACTTAATAACTCTTGCCACCCGAATTGACCTACGGTTTCAGGAGCGTGCCAAAGAGGTCACCCGTGAGAGAAGGATTCCACGTTTAGCTCCTACTTTCCAGAAACCCGTCATTCCCTCCATCTCTCCCCAGGTACACTCTCCTGAGCCTATGCAGGTCGACCAGACCAAGATGGTCAAAACCCGTCAGGACTCACGCCGTGCCGAGGGGAGCTGCTTCTACTGTGGCAGTAAGGAGCACCGGATCCGTGCCTGCCCGGAGAGGTCGGGAAACGCCTGTGTCTAGGTTCGCTCAGAGAGGTCCACCTAGACAAGAATAAATCCTCTCCATCCCTGCTGTTGTCAGTTTCGATCATCTACGGGGAGAACCGTTATTTCGAACTAGCCCAACTTGACTCTGGAGCAGCCGGGAACCTTATTTCACAGTCCCTGGTTGAGAAATACCGCATCCCCACCAAACCTCTGGCTGTACCCTTGTCTGTCGCTGCCGTGGATGGGGGCCTCTTACCTCGCCCCATTCAACTCATCACCGAATCCATTACCCTGCAGGTGGGAATGCTGCATTCTGAAAGTATCTCCTTTCATGTTCTGCCTGGCCTCTCTCACGCCCTCTTGCTAGGTCTGCCCTGGCTCCAGAGACATGCACCCGTGCTAGACTGGCAAACCGGAGAGGTCCTTCGCTGGGGACAAGACTGTCATAAAACCTGCCTGGTTCCCGTCCATCCCGTCCGTCCCTCTCCTACCCCAGCTAATCTACCTGGACTTCCGATTCCTTATTGGTCTTATGCAGATGTCTTTAATAAAAAGGAGGCAGAGACATTACCACCACATAGACCATACGACTGTCCCATCGATCTGCTACCCGGTACTACTCCTCCCCGTGGGCGTATCTATCCTTTATCCGCTGCTGAGACCCGGTCAATGTCCGAATATATTGAGGAGAATCTGGCCAGAGGATTCATCCGGAAATCTACCTCCCCGGCGGGAGCAGGCTTCTTTTTCGTCAAAAAGAAGGACGGCTCTCTCCGTCCCTGTATAGACTATAGAGGCCTAAACCTGATCACGGTGAAGAATAAGTACCCCCTTCCGCTCATTCCAGAATTATTTGATCGTCTGAGGGGGGCTAGGATCTTCACCAAACTGGACCTTCGTGGGGCGTACAACCTGGTTCGTATTCGTCAGGGGGATGAATGGAAGACGGCATTCAACACCCGGGACGGCCACTATGAATACCTGGTAATGCCCTTTGGTCTCTGTAACGCTCCTGCCGTCTTTCAAGAGTTGGTCAATGACATCTTCCGGGACCTTCTCTACTCCTGCGTAGTGGTGTACCTGGACGACATCTTGGTCTTCTCTCCGGATCTCCAGACTCACCGGAGGGACGTTCGTCAGGTCCTGCTCAGGCTAAGGCAGAACCATCTCTACGCTAAATTTGAGAAGTGCCTCTTTGAGCAGACCTCGCTTCCGTTTCTGGGCTACATTATCTCTCAGACCGGCCTTCAAATGGATCCTGAGAAACTGTCTGCCATCGAGAAATGGCCCCGACCGGAGGGGTTGAAGGCCATTCAGCGTTTCCTGGGCTTCGCCAACTACTACCGCCTCTTCATACCACACTTCTCTTCCCGGACGGCCCCAATTTCTGCGCTCACCCGTAAAGGTACTAATCCCAAAGAGTGGCCACCCGAAGCAGAGGAGGCCTTTCTTTCCCTTAAACAGGCCTTCTCTTCCGCCCCGGTGCTGCATCGCCCAGATGGCAACAAGCAGTTCTTCCTGGAAGTTGACGCCTCCTCCTCTGGAGCCGGAGCGGTACTTACTCAAAAATCATCTTCCGGGAGGATGGTAACTTGTGGCTTCTTCTCTAAACTCTTCTCCTCCTCTGAGCGCAACTATTCCATAGGAGACCGAGAGTTATTGGCCATCAAACTGGCATTGGAGGAGTGGCGTTACCTGCTCGAGGGGGCTCTTCACCCGGTAATAATTTACACTGACCACAAGAACTTGGCTTACCTCCAGCATGCCCAGAGACTTAACCCGCGCCAAGCCCGGTGGTCCTTGTTTTTTGCTCGTTTTGATTTTGTCCTTCATTTTCGCCCGGCTGACAAAAACGTCAAGGCGGATGCCTTGTCTCGATCCTTTCTGGTGTCTGATCTCGAGGAGGATCCGAAACATATCATCGATCCCGCCAGAGTAATGCAGGTGGCTCCCGTGAGTCTAAATCGTCTTCCTCCTGGTAAGACGTTCGTACCAGTACCTGATCGGGAGAAGATTCTACACTGGGGTCATTCGTCCAAACTAGCTGGCCACGCCGGTCAGAAAAAGACCCTCCAGCTTATTACCCGGCACTACTGGTGGCCTAACCTGCACAAGGATGTAATAGACTTTGTTTCTGCCTGTGTGTCCTGCGCCCGCAACAAAGTTCCGAGACACCTGCCGGCCGGCCGCCTCCTACCTCTGCCAGTACCTGCTGCCCCCTGGCAGCATATAGCAATGGACTTCATTACTGATCTGCCCGTCTCTGCCGGTTGTACGGTCATTTGGGTGGTCGCTGACCGCTTCTCCAAGATGGCTCACTTCATTCCACTGCCAGGTCTTCCGTCTGCACCCGAGCTGGCTAAAGACTTTATCCGCCACATCTTCCGTCTTCATGGCCTGCCCCGTCACATCGTGTCGGATCGTGGGGTACAGTTCACTTCCCGTTTCTGGAGAGCCACTTGTAAATTGCTGGACGTCACCCTGGACTTCTCCTCCGCTTACCACCCACAGTCTAATGGTCAAGTGGAGCGGATCAATCAGAACCTGACCAGTTACCTTCGGCACTTCGTTAATGCCCACCATTCTGACTGGGTGGATCTCCTGCCATGGGCCGAATTCTCGTACAACAATCACGAGAGCGAGTCTTCCTCCAAATCCCCGTTTTTTGTAGTCTACGGTCAGCATCCTCGGATCCCGTTTCCCGTCTCCACCTCGGCGGACAATCCGGCTGCGGAATCTCTTGTTAACAAATTTTCCTCCATATGGGAGAGTACCCGGTCCGCACTCCTTCTGTCATCCGAGCGTATGAAAAGACACGCTGACAAAAAACGTCTGGACCCTCCTCAATTCCGCCCTGGGGATAAAGTCTGGCTCTCGTCCAAATATGTCCGGCTCAAGATCCCTTCCTATAAGTTAGGGCCTCGGTTCATCGGCCCACTGGAGGTCATCAGTCAGATCAACCCGGTGGCCTATAAATTGAAACTCCCGGCCAACTTACGGATCCCTAACTCCTTCCATGTGTCTCTCCTCAAACCTGTGGTACTTAACTCTTTTTCCAAGTCTACAGGTACGCCTCCTGCTCCGGTTTCTGCTGAGGACGAGTTTGAGGTAGAGAACATTCTTGCCACCAAAAGGGTAAGAGGAAAGACCTTTTTCCTGGTAGATTGGAAGGGGTTTGGTCCTGAGGAGAGAACGTGGGAGCCCCGGGAGAACATCCATGCCCCTCTCATCCTAGCTAAATTTCTGTCTGGCCTAAAAAAGGGGGGGCCTAAAGGGGGGGGTACTGTAGTGCCGGCGTCCCTGCCCTCTGCTAGGCAGGGACGCTGCTCCTCTCACCGCTCTGCTCCGTGCCCGGCTTCCTCCCCCCGCTCTGCTCTCAGCGCGCGCTCCTTCCCGGCCCCTGTGCTTAGGGCGCGCGCGCGCGCGCTCCCCTCCTCTTAAAGGGGCCGCGCGCGCCGCCCTAAAGAGTCCCCGGCCAATGGCCGGAGGACTTCATCATATATAAGGCACCTCCTCCAAAATGGAGGTGCCCGAGCAATGTTGTTTGCACCTGTGTCTCACCTGTGCTTCAGCCCTCAGGTCCCGTTGCCAGTTTCCTGCCAGTTTCCTGCTAGTTACCTGCCAGTACCTACCAGTTACCTGCCTGATTCCCGCCTGAATACTTGTTACCTGTCTGCCAGTCTGAGGTCCGACGGTCTGCCTTACAACTCCGGTCAGTCTGTCTAAGGACCAACTTGCCCGCTCACCTGGGAGCGCACATCAGCTACCTGCCTGCTTGCCTGAGGTCCGACGGTCTGCCTTACTACTCCGGTCAGTCTGTCTATGGACCAGCTTGCCCGCTCACCTGGGAGCGCTTCTCCATTATCTGCCTGCTTGCCAGCCCGGAGGCTCCGTTGTCACGTGCTGTGACCACCAGCTACTCCAGACTCTTGCCCGCTCACCTGGGAGCGCTTCTCCGTTACCTACCTGCCTGCCAGCCCGGAGGTTCCGCCGTCACGTGCCGTGACCACCTGCTATTCCAGAGACTCTCGCTTGCTCACCTGGGAGCACACATCTACCACCTGCCTGCTAGCCTACCCGGAGGCTCTGCCATCACAGGTCGTACCTACCCCTTACCCAGAGACTGCCCTGATCACTTGCCGTAACTCCCTGTCCGTTCACCCAGAGACTGCCACCCGCTCCCTTACAAGGGCCGCCCCCTTGTATAGTAGCTCAGAGGTTCCGCCTCCCGGACCCGTTACAGTCCGCCTCCCGGACCCGTTACAGCAGTGTATATGAAGATGTATCAGGTACATGATGACTATGTACTAGTATATCACGTAGTGTCTTATTACATTTAGCCATAATCAATGGACGATTTAATAGAAAAGGAAGTATTGTCTGATCCTGTTGGAGAATTAGCCAAAATTTGGAGATGATATTAGTAATTTCCTTCCACCTCGAATGATAATTCGTGATGAATCGAACATGCCCATCAGATTCCTTTTTCTTTTTAGTAATGAGAAGATATTGTCTATTGGCGTGTTTGGCCCGATAGTAGGTCTGTTGAATAATTTCCATTTTGTACCACGTTGTAAGTATCTACTGGTCATATCACATGCCTATTCTTCAAAAGCTTTGTTTTGGTCACAAATACGATGTGCCCTAATAAATTGTCCGGACGGCATTGCCTGTATTACATGTGCCAGACGACTGATTTGGCATGCAAGAAAGCATTGGCACTAGTAATCCTGTGATAAATATTTGTATGCAACTGTCCATGGTCATCAACATGAATATCCAAATCCAGAAAATCAATTTTCTTTTGATCAATATGATGGGTTAGCTTAATATTCAATGCATTGTCATTTAGATATTTTAAGAATTTTTCAAGTTCCTCATGGGAGCCCTGCAAAATAAACAACACATCGTCTATGAATCTCATCCAAGATATCACTGATCCCAATGACGTATGTTCAATGTTCTGGAATCGGATGTATTTACACTCCCAAAATCCCAAGGAGAGATTGGCGTAAGATGGGGCCCAAGCCGCGGCCATTGCCACCTCTTTCTTCTGTAGGTAGTATTGATCTTTGAACACAAAATTATTATATAACAAAATGTATTCTGTTACGAATCCGGGTGGTGGAACCTCTGTGCTGTGATGCAAGGAGGGATCAGAGGGGCGTAACTAATTGCCTACCCGGACCGACCCTGGCCACACAGCGGCTTAGTCGACTCTGTGAACCAAGGAGGGACCGGGAAGGTGAACCAGGTGCCACTCGGGGACCGACCTTGTGAGAGCAGGCGACTCCCATGGGACTGATGGCTGAAGCTGAAAGGCACAGCGGATGAGCACGGCCGGTTGACAGGCGGGCACGGCTGATAGACAGGCTGGCGGGCACTGGGACCTTCAAGGTAGAGGTGAAGATGCTGGAGCTGTCCTAGGTAGAAGTGCTGAAACTGTTGTATCCAGAAGCACCAGAGCTGTCCACTAGCGTGGTGCTGAATCTGGATGGCACTGCCCTCCAACGTTGTGGTATTGAACCAAATGTTACTATAACGTCCTGGCTACAAGCCGTCCACTGCTGTGGTGCTGAATCTAGACAGTACTGCCCAGATCAGAGCTGCCCACCGTTTTGGTGCTGAATCTAGGACTGTAGTGCCCAGAGGAGAGCTGCCAACCACTGTGGTGCTGAACCAGTACTATAGAAGGGAGAGAACACAGGAGCTCACCCCCGCTGCTGAGCAGAGATGCTAGATGTGCTGTAGCTGTCTTCTATTGTTCTATTGTCCCTCAGCAGATAGCATCATGCTATGAATGGGATGTGCTCTGCTATATCCCTGCGGCTTGTAGATCAGGAATCAGGGCTTCAGTGTGAGTCACCTGAATGACAGCAGTCTGGCACCACCAATGCTGCTATGCGGGACATTGCGCCCTTTACTACTGCCTGCAGTGTAAAACCCCTTCTGATTGGAGCCCATGGATCTGTGATTGGTTATTGAAGACACACCCTCGTACATGGTGGACTTGTCTGTTCCCTTTAAACATATGAGCGGTTCTCACATGTTGTGGCTGATGTCTGATAACATAAGTGCTATCCCCTCATTCTGTATCACTGCAGCTGTCATCTGATGGGCGGCTGATGTATTCCATCACTATAGTACGGGTGAGATCACAGCCATCTGTAGGAACAAAACACCATCTCATCCGTGTCATGTACAGAAGCATGTCGCTATGCAAGTCGCCCCCGTACTCCTAAACATCAGCAATAAAGCAGGAAGGAGTGTGTCACTGAATGCAAGATGTGACGAGATAAAACCAACCTTGTAAGGCTACATGCGTAGTGGTCATAGCCACCTCCAGTTACTGTCACATAAAATTCCTGGTGCCACTGATAAAGGAGGGGAGATCTCCGTAATACGGTATCTGTGCACGTTTAGTCCACCAGTGTCTGGAAGGAACGTTGAGCTCAGCTATGCTGCTCATGAGAGCGCAGGGTCCTAATGTCCACCATTACCACTCCATTCTTAGTCTAATTTTACATATCATTTCATCAATGTGTTTCATCTGACATTAACCTTATTCATTATATTTTCAGTTAAACACTTTATTAATAATATCTAAAGATTTAAAAAAAGATAAGTATATGATAAACTATATGTCGGTTGCGAATAAATGTACTAATGAATTTACTCTGCATCTCAAGTGTCATATCTACAGTGCCAAAGGTTTCCTTTCTGGATCTTATTGATATTCCTTCTATGCACTACATCTTCTAATTAGGAGTGCGAAACTTCTAACGCTTTACACTATGATAAACTGATATATATAAGTACTCGTATATACACTATTTGGACAAAACTTATAACAGCGAAGTACTGTTCATATAGTTAAGTGGCTTAGCAACGGTACAGGAGATAAGATGAGAATAATAGGTTTAGTCTTTAGGATAGGGTTAATGGATAGAGACTGCAAGATGGCCGTGAGTGACACGAAAGAGTGAGAAGGACCCGTCCCATCGTGTGCGTAAGAAGGGCACGGTGGAAGAAAAAGAAACCATGCCCATTGCAGCAAGCCAAGGGAGAACGGGTGGAGACTCCCAGGAAACGGGCAGGTGAGCCAGAAGTGGCCTCCCCCAAGAATGGGCAGAGCAACGTAAGAGCACACCCACGGCAGAGTGGGCTGGGACCCTTGTTGGTGAGGAGGTAAAGTGGCAAGAGAAGATGGAGTGCTACCGTTTACCTATTGAAAGTGATGGTCGGTGCCAAGGCATTATGCTCCGCGGTGTGCCCGGAAAGGTCAAGTGGAAAAGGAAGATGACGCAGCTGGAGCAAGAGATGCAGCCGGGTGAACTGTCATCAGTAGAGGCACCAACGAAGGTCCAGGGAAGGCCCAGGAACCAATGCCTGACCTCAAGACAAAGGTTCGCCCGCAGTCCCCAAAACCAGAACCCGATTCCAAGGCGGAGGCAGCAGTATCAGCGTGGCCAAGATCCTGCGACCAGGCAGGGTGACTGAAAGCTATGCTGGCAGCCCTGGTGGTAAGTACACCTCAGCGTCCTGGAGTGTTATCAGCCTGGGAAACAGCCCTCATCCCCCGGCCACAGCAGTACATGGAAGAGACACCAGCCCTGGACCCTGTTAAGGCCAGATGGGTGGTGAAGGTCATTGAGGGTAAGAAGGAGTGGGAGAAATGGGTGAGGGCCCAACTCGAGCACCCAGGAGGTGGTGAAGTTGACCCGCCCAGGGGGGAAATGTGGGGAAACTTGGTACCCGGGCCTTTACCTTCTTTGTAGGATGTCACGGCAGTCGGCTCCCGGGCCCATCCTCTGGGGTCGCTCTTTAAAAGGGGGTTTGTTAACAGTTTGTCTCGTGATGCCACCTGTGGTTCCCGGTAATGAATACCGGCGCTGCTGCAGACCTCCGGGGGTGATGGGATGGCAGCTGGGATGTTTCTGCTCCCCACAGGTGGAGCGGGCCCCCGGGGAAGGGTAGTTGCAGATGGTAATGCTGGCCGTTGTAGTGCAGGCGCGGTAGCATGATGGAAATAACTGACAGAGACAGTGGAGTGCAGTCATCCGAGTTTACTCACAGTTCTTTTTACGTTCCTCGGGTACACTGTCCAGGTGTCAGACTCCCGCGTCGCACTGCGTTTGCCAGGCAGGGGTTCAGCAGTCCTTCAGGTAGATTAGAAGCACTTAACGGGACCCCCTTTCTTATGTTCCTTCCTTGACTGACTTCCCGCGCTGTGTCTTCTCACTCCTGCCCTGCGCTCCCCACACACAGTCCCGATCGGGTGCTCTGAAGTCCCTTCTGGGCAACCTGGAGTTCCCGAACCTACTTGATGCCCTTCACGGCGACTAGGGTGAGGCTGTGGCAACTGCACCATGGAAGTGCAGAAGCCTCCGGTTTTTCCAGCCGAGACCTGGAGTAACACGGCTGGTCCAGGGACCAGTTCCCTTTCTGCGGCCTGATCCCTCTGATTCTTGGCAGATTCGGGCGTATGGGTGCCGTCCTGCACTCATCGTACCCCCTGGGATCCATTCTGTTCCCGGAGAATTCCTCGCTTGCTCCCACTCCTCTCCTGGGCCTCTCTCACTAGGCCCACAATGGAGCAGAGCTCCTGAAGAGACTCTGCTCCCCTCCTCTCCTTGCTACTCACTGGCTGAACTGCACTGCTCCAACTAAGATGGCTTCCTTTTTTATGTCTAAGTGCTCCCCTGTTCTACGTCCTCCACCCACACCCACTACTGGTTCCCCCTCTCCTTGGTTCCCCCCACTCCAGCCAGGGACAGGGCAGCAAAAGAAGTGCATAATGCCCTTCCAGCCGGCCTGGAGTAGTGCAGTGTTGAGTGCAGGTGTTGGGGTCCCGGGCAGTAATAATCTTTAATAATAATAATAATAATCTTTATATAGCGCTAACATATTCCGCAGCGCTTTACATACATTATTGTCGCTGTCCCCATAGGGGCTCACAATCTAGATTCCCTATCAGTATGTCTTTGGAGTGTGGGAGGAAACTGGAGAACCCAGAGGAAACCCACACAAACATGGGGAGAATATACAAAGTCCTTGCAGATGTTGTCCTTGGTGGGATTTGAACCCAGGACCCCAGCGCTGCAAGGCTGCAGTGCTAACCACTGCGCCACCATGCCGCCGGCAGTACTTCCTCCTTACCTGAGAGAAGGAGATGCCACACTTCTGGGTGAGGTGCAGTACCTCTGTGGCGACTGAACCCTCAGGGGTGCCACAAAGTCATTGACCAGATGACCAGATGTCACATCCAATATTTCAGCCCTCAGCGGGAAGATCATGTCCAGCAATGACTACTCCACGGTTAGTACCACAGCCTCAGGCCTGACAGAGGTAGCGAGTATTGCGGCTGCAGTGTGCGTTTTCAAGGGCCCCCACTGTATATGCTGTGCGTTGTCTTCCAGGTTCCAGAATGGTCGACCATGTCCAAAGAGGGAATGTAAGAGTGATGGACTGTTCTGCAGCATTCCTACCCTTGAAGGCAATAATCCCTTTATGTGTATGACGCGCCCCTGGGCCTACTTGGTGTAGCGTTGCGCACGCGGGGACTACCCGGAGCCGGGCCTGTTGGGGGTAGTAGTCTCGTGGCGGCGACCCGGTCCGTGCCCAGGGAGTCAGACTAAGTGGCGGTATATTAGCAGTAGATGTAGGACGACTACGCCACCCGTTGAATGCAGCTATGGAGCTGCCGCTGCAGGGCAGACCGCTGAGGCCGGTGGTAGGATAGTGCAGCGTAGATGGTATAACCCCCAACGGGAGGGGTATGGCCTCAGGGCAGCCGACGTGGATGATGGGGGTAGCAGGAACCACTCAGAGACGATGCGGTGTAGTTCAGGGTCTTTACTGGTGACAAAGATAGACCCTCCCGGAGTACTGGCTAGCGGTCGGGGCCTGGTCAGTCCTTGAGCAGATGGGATTCCCCTTGGCCAGGCGGAGTTGTAGGCCTCCCCAACTAATTGTACTCTTCTGGCTTCCTTGCTAGAGGCGGGTAAAGGTAGCCCATGTCCCTGAGTGTACCGTGTGGTGCTCACCCGTATGGCCGGTGACTCGGGGCCTTCTAGTGGCTTCCGCTCCACGACGGCGGTGCTGGTCCCACGCGTGTGACCGTCCCTTCGGGTTTCTTGGCCAGAGGACCTGAAATCCCCTGCCGGGCGGTTTCTGCTGCTGGGTCTGGGTTAATCCCCACAGCCTCGGACTCCGGGTCCGGTGGTAACTCTTCAATCAGGGCGAGCTCTTCAGCTGCCAGCCCCTGATTCCTTTTAGCACTGCTCCCACAGAGCTCCTGATCTCTCTTTCCTATAGCTGCTTCTCTTCTTCTCAACTCTTCTTCTCTCTAACCCTGCCTCAGCCCCAGCTTTATATAGGGGAAGTTCTTCCCCTCCCAGGACTGGGCAGGAGGTGTGGCATGCATAGGATTCCTGACCAAGAGACCTCCCACCTGCTCTCAGACATAACATTGCTATTACTGTGGAGACCAGACCCCTGGGGTGCCACATGTACAGTGCCATGCGGTTTTACGAGTAATGTAAATAGCGATGTGTTTCTCTTACAGTGGCATGTAAAAGTTTAGGCCCCTTGGTAAAAAATTACTGTTATTGTGAACAGTAAAGCAAGTTGAAGATGAAATGATCTCTATAAAAGGGCTAAAGTTAAAGATGACACATTTCCTTTGCATTTTAGGCAAGAAAAAATCTTGTAATTTTTTACATTTTAAAAATTACACAAAGGAAAATGGGCTGATGCAAAAGTTTGGGCACCCTTGGAGATTTGTGTGCTCAGAAAACTTTAACCAAGGTTTCAGACCTTAATTAGCCTGTTAGAGTGCGTGCACATGGTCAGTAAACACTGCGGATTGGATGCAGCACACTTGCGCTGCGTGCAATCTGCAGCGCCCAGATGTTACAGCATAGTGGATGGGATTTATACAAATCCCATGTCCACTATGCGTCTCCGTGCTCTTGCAGCTCACCCGTGGAGACGGTCATGCAGTGCGTCTTCACAGACCGCAGCATGTCAATTTCTCTTGCAGAGACCCTAATCTCCGCAAGAGAAATTATATCACTGTAATGTATAGGATGTGGTGAATCCGCATGGTTCATTGAACACATGCGGATTCACTTGCGTGCAGCGCTTTGGACGCAGCATAAAGTATGCTGCGTTCAAAGCGCAGCCAACACCGACCATCTGCACATACCCTAAAGGTTATGGCTTGTTCACTATCATTAGGAAAGGCCAGGTGATACAAATTTCCCAACTTTATAAAAACCCAGCCTCCTCTAACCTTGTGCCAAAAAACAGCAGCCATGGGTTCTTCTAAGCAGCTGCCTAGCACTCTGAAAATGAAAATGGTGGAGGCCCACAAAGCTAGAGTAGGCTATAAGAAAATAGCAAAGCGTTTTCAAGTTGCAACCTTATTGACGGCATCGCTCGTCACTGCAGGAACGTCCTCAGGCTACTGTCAGTGAGTTCCAGCTGGCGTGCTGAGCAGTTACATACTCATGCAACCGCTCAACACACCAATCGGATGTAGCAGATCTGGGGATCATTGTTCGACATCATCAGTATGGATTATCTGCGGACAGGTGAGGATTACTTTGTTTTTTTATTTTTATGTGGATCTTAAGAAATGTGTAAAAGAGGGTCATTGAGTGTTTTGTTCAAACAAATGTCTTTGCTCTGTGTGAGTTTTTTTACTTGAACTAATGGCGTTAGTAATTGGGATGTCTTATTCACGCCTCTCCATTACTAACCCCTGGGCCTGATGTCAGCAAACATCAAACAGCTGACATCAACCCCAAAACCATTACCCCACTTGCCAATGCACCAGGGCAAGTGGGAAGAGCCGAGAATAAGCACCAGAATTTCTGGGGTGGCTGAGGGCTCATGTTATTAGTCAGGGAGGAGGCCAATATCCATGGTCCCTTCCCAGCCTTTTAATATCAGCCTGCAGGTGTCTGTTTAGCCTTTGCTGGTTATTAAAACTACGTGGGACACCACATAATTTTTTGGGGGATACCCCCTTTTTAATACCATTAAAGGCTAAGCAGACAGCTGTGAGCTGTTATTAATAAGCTGGGAAGATCCATGAATAGCGGCCCCTTCCCAGATTGCCCACTGCTTTCCCTCAGCTGTTAAGAAAATTAAATGGACCCCATCCCATTTTTTCAAAAATAAACACCTAAATTTGTAAGGATGTAAAACAACGCCAAAATGTAGACTAAACTATATATGAATAGACAATATAAGGTCCTAAGTTCCTGGGCTAAGTCATCACTGCTATGGCCCTACTTATGTATTTGAAGTCCCCCTTTCTCAAAATCTTTCTAATAAATTTAATTTCCCCAAGATTATTGTGAAAATCATATACAGTGGGTAAGGAAAGTATTCCAACCCCTTTACATTTTTCACTCTTTGTTTCAGTGCAGCCATTTGGTAAATTCTAAAAAGTTCATTTTTTTTCTCATTAAAGTACACTCTGCACCCCATCTTGACTGAAAAAAAACAGAAATGTAGAAATCTTTGCAAATTTATTAATAAAGAACAACTGAAATATCACATAGTCATAAGTATTCAGACCCTTTGCTCAGTATTGAGTAAAAGCACCCTTTTGAGCTAGTACAGCCATGAGTCTTCTTGGGAATGATGCAACAAGTTTTTCACACCTGGATTTGGGGATCCTCTGCCATTCTTCCTTGCTGATCCTCTCCAGTTCCATCAGGTTGGAGGCCGAACGTTGGTGGACAGCCATTTGCAGGTCTCTCCAGAGATGCTCAATTGGGTTTAGGTCAGGGCTCTGGCTGGGCCAGTCAAGAATGGTCACAGAGTTGTTCTGAAGCCACTCCTTTGTTATTTTAGCTTAGTGCTTAGGGTCATTGTCTTCTTGGAAGGTGAACATTCGGCCAAGTTTGAGGTCCAGAGCACTCTGGAAGAGATTTTCATCCAGGATATCTCTGTACTTGGCCGCATTCATGTTTCCTTCAATTGCAACCATCGTCCTTTCCCTGCAGCTGAAAAACACCCCCATAGTATGATGCTTCCACCACCATGTTTCACTGTTGGGATTGTATTGGGCAGGTGATGAGCAGTGCCAGGTTTTCTCCACATATACCGCTTAGAATTATCACCAAAAAGTTCTATCTTCGTCTCATCAGACCAGAGAATCTTATTTTTCTCATAGTCTGGGAGTCCTTCATGTGTTTTTGAGCAAACTCTATGTGGGCTTTTATATGTCTTGCACTGAGGAGAGGCTTCTGTCGGGCCACTCTGCCATAAAGGCCCGATTGGTGGAGGGCTGCAGTGATAGTTGACTTTGTGGAGCTTTCTCCCATCTCCCTGCTGCATCTCTGGAGCTCAGCCACAGTGATCTTGGGGTTCTTCTTTACCTCTCTCACCAAGGCTTTTCTCCCATGATTGCTCAGT
The DNA here is from genome assembly GCF_046119375.1 of Phyllobates terribilis. NCBI lineage: Eukaryota > Metazoa > Chordata > Amphibia > Anura > Dendrobatidae > Phyllobates > Phyllobates terribilis. The sequence continues at coordinate 5,586,390 of NW_027362863.1, forward strand.
TTGGCTGGACGGCCAGGTCTAGGAAGACTTCTGGTGGTCCCAAACTTCTTCCATTTAAGGATTATGGAGCCCACTGTGCTCTTAGGAACCATGAGTAATGCAGAACTTCTTTTGTAACCTTGGCCAGATCTATGCCTTGCCACAATTCTGTCTCTGAGCTCCTTGGGCAGTTCCTTCGAGTTCATGATTCTCATTTGGACTGACATGCACTGTGAGCTGTGAGGTCTTATATAGACAGGTGTGTGCCTTTCCAAATCAAGTCCTACCAGTTTAATTAAACACAGCTGGACTCCTATTAAAGAGTAGAACCATCTCAAGGAGGATCACAAGGAAATGGACAGCATGTGACTTAAATATGAGTGTCTGAGCAAAGGGTCAGAATACTTATGACCATGTGATATTTCAGTTTTTCTTTTTTAATAAGTTTGCAAAAATTTCTACATTTCTGTTTATTTCAGTCAAGATGGGGTGCAGAGTGCACTTTAGTGAGAAAAAAATGAACTTTTTAGAATTTACCAAATGACTGCAATGAAACAAAGAGTGAAAATGTAAAGGGGTCTGAATACTTTCAGTACCCAGTGTATCCTTCAACATTACATTTAACTACCTTTTTGTATAAGGTGGCAAAGAATAAAACAAGCAGATAGGAAAAAACAAACTTAATTTATTTAAAAAATGATCAAAAAGAAATATTTCTGTCATGCGCCAAAACATGCAAAATAAAGCAAATAAACATTACAAATTATAATAAGGTGCAGAACTGTAATCAGGGCCAGGACTGGGTGCTGAAAAATGTGGGGGGATCAGCAACATGAGTAAGTGAGGGAAGTGGAATAAAGGGTAGAAATACACCATGGTGCGGAGGGTTTGGTAGGTATGGCCGGTCCGTGGAACTAGATTTGCTGCCAACTATATCCTAATTTGGAAGGCGGCTCACAGCAGGTTCAAGATGATATAAGTATGGCAAATACAAATGGTATATTAGGATTGTCTGAATATGGGTTATTTTGTAGGTGAGGTTTAACACAAATAACTATTGAAGCCAGAACATTATGTGTCTAATTTTTTTCCAAAACATATCGCCATCAAAAGCGAAAATTAGGCAAGCCAGAATAAACACAAAAAAAAAGACAAAGAAAAGTCACCATCATACTAGCAGTCAAGGGCGGGCTGGGCTGGGGTGCAGAGGGGCAAATGCCCCCCCAGACCAGTTCCCAAGCAGCTGCTCAGGGCTGCCAGGGGACTGCACTGTACCTTTAAATATGTTCAGCTGCCGACCCGACCACATGGCAGAGATGCAGATACACCCCCTGCACGCTGTGTGGCTGAGTCTGCTGAAGTGACGTCACACAGCGAACCTGGAACTGATTCAGTCAGCCGGACAGGAGCCTGTGGATCGGAGACTTCAGTGGTCTCAGTCAGTATGAGGTCAGGAGGTCTGCAGTGAGGGGGAAGCGGGACTGTGCTCACCTTCTCATAAATCCACCCAGGATTCTATATTGTCCAATCAGAGGGCCAGCTGCTGGGGCTCCGTGTGAGTTATTGCAGGAGGCTGAACTTTCATGCAGATTAGGGTCCTCCTGTCAGTGCAAAAAGTTCAGTCTGGTGCAATAAATCACACTTAGTCCCAGCAGAGACCACAGACATCACAATACGAGACCCTGCACCGACTGATTACAGCTGAACCTACAGCACCTCATATTCTACTATATGGCCCCATATATAATATGTGAGGTCCTGTAGGCAGGTCCAGGTGTGTTCAGTAATAATAATCTTTATTTTTATATAGCGCTAACCAGGGGCGGACACAGACTGTAGTGGGCCCCTGTGCAAGAAATTTTTTGGGGCCCCCCCCCCTGCGCTTCATAAGGCAACAAAGTTATGTAAACATAACCCCCCCATGTGCAGCTCTCATCCCCCCATGTGCAGCTCACCCCCCCGATGCATCTCTCATCCCCCCCCGTGCATCTCTCATCCCCCCCCGTGCATCTCTCACCCCCCCATGTGCATCTCTCACCCCCCCATGTGCATCTCTCACCCCCCCATGTGCGTCTCTCACCCCCCCATGTGCATCTCTCATCCCCCCCATGTGCATCTCTCACCCCCCCATGTGCATCTCTCATCCCCCCCATGTGCATCTCTCATCCCCCCCATGTGCATCTCTCATCCCCCCCATGTGCATCTCTCATCCCCCCCATGTGCATCTCTCATCCCCCCATGTGCATCTCTCATCCCCCCCATGTGCATCTCTCACCCCCCCCATGTGCATCTCTCACCCTCCCTCATGTGCATCTCTCACCCCCCCATGTGCAGCTCTCACCCCACCCATGTGCAGCTCTCACCCCCCGTGCATCTCTCATCCCCCCCATGTGCATCTCTCATCCCCCCATGTGCATCTCTCATCCCCCCATGTGCATCTCTCACCCCCCCATGTGCATCTCTCACCCCCCCATGTGCATCTCTCACCCCCCCATGTGCATCTCTCACCCCCCCATGTGCATCTCTCATCCCCCCCGTGCATCTCTGATTCCCCCCACTCCTAGTTAATTAATTGTATTTAAGAAAAATAAAACTTGTTATACTTACCCCCATGCGATCCCTGCAGAATCCTGGCGCTCGTCCACGTCGCTGCCACCAGGTTCTCCTGACGTTCGGCCATGTGACGGCGCCACATACATAGCCAACAGCTTTTGTTTTGGCCAAAAGATTTTTAAAGCTGCCACTACGATAAGGTAGACTCTTCTGGCCGGGCCCTACTCTAACCTATTAAAATTTTCTTAAAATATCCAATACTCTTTTTAGATATATTTTTATTTAGTTTTCTTTAAGGGAATGTGTCATATACATTTTTTTTTTAAATGACCAATAATACCACATACAGGGAATACCGCCACACCATCACCAGACCACATATTACCACAACATAGTGACCGAATAATACCACACAGAAGGGAGAAAAACTGCCACACCATGACCAGACCACATATTACCACCACATTACTAATATTACCACCACATTACTAATATTAACATAAGTGTCATTATACACAGGAGCTCTATACATGGTATGTATAATGTAAGTGTCCAGGTAATCTAGTGATCACCAGTGACATTATACACAGGAGCTCTGTATATAGTGTCAGTGTACAGGTAATACAGTGATCACCAGTGACATTATACACAGGAGCTCTGTATATAGTGTACAGGTAATACAGGGATCACCAGTGACATTATACACAGGAGCTCTGTATATAGTGTACAGGTAATACATGGATCACCAGTGACATTATACACAGGAGCTCTGTATATATTGTCAGTGTACAGGTAATACAGTGATCACCAGTGACATTATACACAGGAGCTCTGTATATAGTGTCAGTGTACAGGTAATACAGTGATCACCAGTGACATTATACACAGGAGCTCTGTATATAGTGTACAGGTAATACAGGGATCATCAGTGACATTATACACAGGAGCTCTGTATATAGTGTACAGGTAATACAGGGATCACCAGTGACATTATACACAGGAGCTCTGTATATATTGTCAGTGTACAGGTAATACAGTGATCACCAGTGACATTATACACAGGAGCTCTGTATATAGTGTCAGTGTACAGGTAATACAGTGATCACCAGTGACATTCTACACAGGAGCTCTGTATATAGTGTACAGGTAATACAGTGATCACCAGTGACATTATACACAGGAGCCCGGTACATAGTATATAGTGTAAGTGTACATGTAATGCACTGACTCACTGGTGACGTCTCTAGGTGAAGTCCTTCAGCTACGCTTTCCTCCTTCATCCAGCACAGACCGCCATCACGTCTTCCAGCCAGGACTCGTCTCTGCATAAAATAACACAGTTATCTAGAGCACATTCCCCAACTTCTACATTACGCAGCTGAATACAGACGTGCATCCACCATCAATATATGGTTAGTTATTATGCAACCTACCATTCCAAATATAAATTGTAATCCACCACGGTGCCCCCATTAACTGTAAATAGGCACTTAATATATAATTTAATTAGAACCTCTACTCTATACTTCCTGCTCCCCGCATTCATTATTTACATGCACCCCCTGCCCCAATTCATTATATCATGTCCGTGCTCTCCCCACCCCATCGTCATTTATCATTTACTCTCCCCCACCCCACATTCATTATGTGCAGCTCATTATCCCCCTACTCCTAATTCCCCCATGTGCAGCTCATTTTCTCCCAATTCCCCCATGTGCAGCTCTCACCCCCCCATGAGCAGCTCTCACCACCCCCCCATGTGCACATCTCTCATCTCCCTCCCCCACATGTGCCCCTCTCTCATCCCCCTCCCCCACATGTGCCCCTCTCTCATCCCCCTCCCCCACATGTGCCCCTCTCTCATCCCCCTCCCCCACATGTGCCCCTCTCTCATCCCCCCCATGTGCATCTCTCATCCCCCCCATGTGCATCTCTCATCCCCCCCACATGTGCACATCTCTCATCCCCCTCCCCCACATGTGCACCTCTCTCATCCCCCGCCATGTGCATCTCTTATCTCCCCCCCATGTGCATCTCTTATCTCCCCCCATGTGCATCTCTTATCTCCCCCCCATGTGCATCTCTTATCTCCCCCCCATGTGCATCTCTTATCCCCCCCCCACATGTGCACCTCTCTCATCCTCCCCACCCCATGTGCATCTTTTATCATCCCCCCCCCACGTGCACCTCTCTCATCCCCCTCCCCCCACGTGCACCTCTCTCATCCCCCTCCCCCCACATGTGCACCTCTCTCATCCCCCCCACCCCATGTGCATCTTTTATCATCTCCCCCCACCCCATGTGCATCTTTTATCATCCCCCCCATGTGCATCTCTTATCTCACACACACACACACACACACACACACACACACACACACACACACACACACACACACCTCCCATTCCCCCCACTCCTAGTAAATTGTATTTTGAAAAAAACAAAACTTGTTATACTTACCCCCATGCGATCCCTGCAGAATCCTGGCGCTCGTCCAAATCGCTGACACTAGGTTCTCCTGACTTCCGGCCATGTGACGGCGCCGTCACATGACCGGAAATCAGGGGAATCATGAAGGCGCTGCCGCAGGAGCGCAGCGCAGCGCTGAGATGTCCCGGACCCGGCGCTTAGCATGGGGCCGGGGGCCCCATGAGGAGAGAGACTCACAAGAGGGGGTCCCCAACGGGGCTCCAAGGGGGCCCCTACCGGCTGGGCCCCACACTGGAGTCAGGGCAGACATGCCCTGATGGCGGCCCTGCTGGAGGCTGGAGGGGCCCCCTCTCCCTCGGGGCCCCCGTTCAATGAACCGGCTGCACGGGCGGTAGTTCCGCCCCTGGCGCTAACATATTCCGCAGCGCTTTACATACATTATCGTCGCTGTCCCCATCGGGGCTCACAATCTAGATTCCCTATCAGTATGTCTTTGGAGTGTGGGAGGAAACCGGAGAACCCGGAGGAAACCCATGCAAACACGGGGAGAACATACAAACTCCTTGCAGATGTTGTCCTTGGTGGGATTTGAACCCAGGACCCCAGCGCTGCAAGGCTGCAGTGCAGTGTATATCCCTGTACATAATATACCACATCTAGTATACAGATTAGCCTATCATCTACTGTGATACACACATCAGATGTTTTAAAAAAATACACATTACTATACAACATCAGATGTCTATAGTGACAGTATATTATATACTAGTCATGTATTCTAATATATATTGTATGCATGTGGTATACTGTGTGAACAGATGTTATGTACAGGTAATGTGTGTATAGTATATCTGAACTCTACCCATGTCTGGTATATATAATACTGTAACTACAAAGTTCAGCCCGCGGACTGAGACAGCCGAAGGGCTGAAAACTGTGGTGCACGGGCCACACCATACTCTCCCCTATCCCAATATCACTGCTATCTGCAGTGTGGTGAATACATTGGTGGAAGACGGAGCCGCTGGCTCCTACTTCCACAGATCAGCTTTTGCGACTGACACAGCAAACATGATGACATCACGACATCACATCTGCTGTGTGGAGAGTCAGTGCACCGGAGAAAAGAACAGACCGCGGGGGAACGAGAGCGAGGTGAGTATGTCTTCTTTTTTTTTTTCGTATGTGCATGGAATGTGTGCCTGCATATAGGGGGCTATGTGAGGACTCATACTGTATATAGGAGGCTATGTGAGGGCTCATATAGTATATAGGAGGCTATGTGAGGGCTCATATAGTATATAGGAGGCTATGTGAGGGCTCATATAGTATATAGGAGGCCATGTGAGGGCTCATATAGTATATAGGAGGCTATGTGAGGGCTCATATAGTATATAGGAGGCTATGTGAGGGCTCATATAGTATATAGGAGGCTATGTGAGGGCTCATATAGTATATAGGAGGCTATGTGAGGGCTCATATAGTATATAGGAGGCTATGTGAGGGCTCATATAGTATATAGGAGGCTATGTGAGGGCTCATATACTATATACTGTAGGAGGATATGTGAGGGCTCATATAGTATATAGGAGGGTATGTGATGGCTCACATTGTATATTGGAGGTTATGTGAGGACTCACACTGTATATAAGAGGTTATGTGGGGCCTTACACTGTATATAGAAGGCTATGAGGGAATCATACTGTATATAGGAGGCTATTTGAGGGCTCATATTGTATATAGAGAGACTATGTGGGGGCTCACACTGTATATAGGAAGCTATGTGGATCTCATAATGTATATAAGAGGCCACGTGGGGTCTGACAATATATAGAGAGGCTATGTGGGGACTCACATTGTATAAAGGAGGCTATGTGGGACTCATACTGTACATAGGAGGCTATGTGGCGGCTAATAATATGTATACAGTAGAAGGCTATGTGGGGGCTCATACTGTATAAAGGAGGCTATGTGAGGACTCATACTGTACATAGGGGGCTCATACTATATATAGGAGGCTATATGCGGGCTCATACTGTACAAAGGAGCCTATGTGGCGGCTCATAATATGTATAGGAGGCTATGTGGGTCTCATTGTATATAGGGGGCTATGTGGTGGCTAATACTGTATATAGGATGGAATATGAGGGCTCACACTGTATATAAGGGCTATGTGGTGGCTTACACTGTATATAGGGGCTATGTGGGGTGCATACTGTATGTAGGAATAATGTCTGTAATCTGCTGTGGAATTAATAGCACTATATACTCTACTTTTCAGATTATAGTATGCACTTTTCTCCTCCAAAAATTTTTGGGAAAATGGGGGTACGTCTTATAATCTGAATGTAGTTTACCGGGGCATTTGGGAGCGGCATTTTAGGGTCGCTGCTGCAGGAATGAGGCGATGCTGCGGGCCCCAGGCTGGGAAGGTGGGTGTCTGGCTGTGCGACGGGCTCTGTGCTTTCACAAAATGTCGGAGGAGCCCCCGCACTTTCCATGGTTTTCAATGCGGTGAACTTGGGGAAAAAAGGACACCAGAGGCGGCGCATGTGCGGATTGAGATCGTGACACCGAGATCTTGTCTCCCGAGGTCTCAACCTAAGCATGTGCCGCCTCCGGTGGCCATTTTCCCTAAGTCTACAGCATTGAAAACCACGGGAAGTACAGGGGATCCGCCGGCATTTTGTGAAAGCACGGAGCCCGGCTCATCGTCGAACATCCCCCTCCCAGCCTGGGGTCCACAGCATCACCCCACTCCTGCCGCTGCCAGCTTCCTGGAGCAGCGACTCTGCTCCACCACAGCAGCCCCCTTCCCTGGGTAATCTACCGTAACAGCAGACTATAAGAAGCACCACCATTTTATTAAAAACATTTTTTTTCCTATTTTTCTCACCAAAATTTGGGGTGCGTCTTATGATACGGTGCATTTTATAATCTGCAAAATATGGTAAGTAAAATAAATAAATAAATAGGGAGCTGTGTGGGGGCTCATACTGTATACAGGGGGCTGTGTGTGTGCTCATACTGTATACAGGGGGCTGTGTGTGGGCTCATACTGTATACAGGGGGCTGTGTGTGTGCTCATATGGTATATAGGGGGGCTGTGTGTGGGCTCATACTGTATACAGGGGGCTGTGTGTGTGCTCATATGGTATATAGGGGGGCTGTGTGGGGGCTCATACTGTATACAGGGGGCTGTGTGTGTGCTCATATGGTATATAGGGGGGCTGTGTGTGGGCTCATACTGTATACAGGGGGCTGTGTGTGTGCTCATATGGTATATAGGGGGCTGTGTGGGGGCTCATACTGTATACAGGGGGCTGTGTGTGTGCTCATATGGTATATAGGGGGGCTGTGTGTGGGCTCATACTGTATACAGGGGGCTGTGTGTGTGCTCATATGGTATATAGGGGGGCTGTGTGGGGGCTCATACTGTATACAGGGGGCTGTGTGTGTGCCCATATGGTATATAGGGGGGCTGTGTGTGGGCTCATACTGTATACAGGGGGCTGTGTGTGTGCTCATATGGTATATAGGGGGGCTGTGTGGGGGCTCATACTGTATACAGGGGGCTGTGTGTGTGCTCATATGGTATATAGGGGGCTGTGTGTGTGCTCATATGGTATATAGGGGGGCTGTGTGGGGGCTCATACGGTATATAGGGGGATTTGGCATACTTAATTCTGCTCAATATTAAGTGATATAAATATTATTTTATATTAATTGTAGTTAATATTAATATTGAGCAGAACTAATTTCAGCCTTTCAGCCTATTGGTTCAGGCCCCCACAACAGTTACGTTCTGTCATGTGGCCCCTCTGGAAAATGAATTGCCCACCCCTGATATATACCATCATTTATTATCCAGTATATAGCATCTGGTGTCTGTATAACAGTATGTCCTATATCCCATCACATATTCTCCTGTATACTGGATGTCATATACTGTGCACAGACATCAGATGGTGCAGAGGAGAAGAAGTGACTGGTGTAATATCTAATGGCTGTACTCAAGGTGTAATGTGCACTAGTTACATATTAGCCTGTAGGTGGTATAATATATATACTATAGGCCCAGACATCCCATATTATATACAGGATAATAGGAGGCGGGTATAATATCCAGAGCTAACAAGCCTCCCCTATTCCCTGGGCCTGTCCCGATTTGAGGGCTCAGTCCCGGCCCGGCTCAGCTCTTCTCCCGGCAGGGGCGCTGCTGGGCACTGGGCTTTTCCTCCAGACACGCAGGCTTTCCATGCTGTGTGTGACCCCTTGTAGCTCCGCCTCCCGCTCTCTGCTCCTCCCCGGCATCAGGGCAGAGGAATTCTACTGTGCAGAGACCGCGCAGCATGAGGAGGTGAGGGGTCAGGGGGCGGGGCCAAGTCTGCGGAGGACATGACAACAAGGTGCGGTCCTGAGGTGAGGGGGAGACCCGCAGCCTCTCCCATCTGTGGCTGCTGTTATTACAGGATGGGAGGGGGCTCATGCAATGTCACCAACAGCTCTGCAGTCGGGACTAGGGGGGATGGGAGGGGATTTAGGGACACTGCAGGGCTGACAGCTCTCCTGCGTACAGCCCATACTCTGCTGCTGATTGCAAACACCAGGCCCCACCACTGCCACTGGAGACATGATGGAGAAGAAGGGACTATATACATGTCATGTTGTGCCCGCTGTGTGTATGATGTCCGTGTGATGGTTGTGCCCGCTGTGTGTGTGATGTGTGTGTGATGGTTGTGCCCGCTGTGTGTATGATGTCTGTGTGATGGTTGTGCCCGCTGTGTGTATGATGTGTGTGTGATGGTTGTGCCCGCTGTGTGTATGATGTGTGTGTGATGGTTGTGCCCGCTGTGTGTATGATGTCTGTGTGATGCTTGTGCCCGCTGTGTGTATGATGTCTGTCTGATGGTTGTGCCCGCTGTGTGTATGATGTCTGTGTGATGGTTGTGCCCGCCGTGTGTATGATGTCTGTCTGATGGTTGTGCCTGCTGTGTGTATGATGTCTGTGTGATGGTTGTGACCGCTGTGTGTATGATGTCCGTGTGATGGTTGTGCCCGCTGTGTGTATGATGTCCGTGTGATGGTTGTGCCCGCTGTGTGTATGATGTCTGTGTGATGGTTGCGCCCGCTGTGTGTATGATGTCCGTGGGATGGTTGTGCCCGCTGTGTGTATGATGTCCGTGTGATGGTTGTGCCCGCTGTGTGTATGATGTCCGTGTGATGGTTGTGCCCGCTGTGTGTATGATGTCTGTGTGATGGTTGTGCCCGCTGTGTGTATGATGTCTGTGTGATGGTTGTGCCCGCTGTGTGTATGATGTCCGTGTGATGGTTGTGCCCGCTGTGTGTATGATGTGTGTGTGATGGTTGTGCCTGCTGTGTGTATGATGTGTGTGTGATGGTTGTGCCTGCTGTGTGTATGATGTGTGTGTGATGGTTGTGCCCGCTGTGTGTATGATGTCTGTGTGATGGTTGTGCCCGCTGTGTGTATGATGTCTGTGTGATGGTTGTGCCCGCTGTGTGTATGATGTCCGTGTGATGGTTGTGCCCGCTGTGTGTATGATGGTTGTGCCCGCTGTGTGTATGATTTCTGTGTGATGGTTGCGCCCGCTGTGTGTATGATGTCCGTGTGATGGTTGTGCCCGCTGTGTGTATGATGTGTGTGTGATGGTTGTGCCCGCTGTGTGTATGATGTCTGTGTGATGGTTGTGCCCGCTGTGTGTATGATGTCTGTGTGATGGTTGTGCCCGCTGTGTGTACGATGTCCGTGTGATGGTTGTGCCCGCTGTGTGTATGATGTCTGTGTGATGGTTGTGCCCGCTGTGTGTATGATGTCTGTGTGATGGTTGTGCCCGCTGTGTGTATGATGTCTGTGTGATGGTTGTGCCCGCTGTGTGTATGATGTCTGTGTGATGGTTGTGTCCGCTGTGTTTATGATGTCTGTGTGATGGTTGTGCCCGCTGTGTGTATGATGTCTGTGTGATGGTTGTGCCCGCTGTGTGTATGATGTCTGTGTGATGGTTGTGCCCGCTGTGTGTATGATGTCTGTGTGATGGTTGTGCCCGCTGTGTGTATGATGTCTGTGTGATGGTTGTGCCCGCTGTGTGTATGATGCCTGTGTGATGGTTGTGCCCGCTGTGTGTATGATGTCCGTGTGATGGTTGTGCCCGCAGTGTGTATGATGTCTGTGTGATGGTTGTGCCCGCTGTGTGTATGATGTCTGTGTGATGGTTGTGCCCGCTGTGTGTATGATGTCTGTGTGATGGTTGTGCCCGCTGTGTGTATGATGTCTGTGTGATGGTTGTGCCCGCAGTGTGTATGATGTCTGTGTGATGGTTGTGCCCGCTGTGTGTATGATATCTGTGTGATGGTTGTGCCCGCTGTGTGTGTGATGTCTGTGTGATGGTTGTGCCCGCTGTGTGTATGATGTCTGTGTGATTTTTAACATAGCGCTTTGAAATAGGCAGGGGTGGGAGATTAATTTTCCCAAGGGGCCACGTGAGAGACTGTGACTGTTGTGGAGCCCGAACCAATAGGTTCAAATTAATTCAGCTCAATATTAATATTAACTTATTAATTATATATTTTTTGTATATTTATATTATCACTTAATATTGAGCAGATTTAAGTGTGCTGACATCCCCCTATATACAGTATGAGCGCCCACACAACCCCGTACATACAGTATTAGCACACACCACCCCTACCTACAGTATGAGCCCTCGCATAGCCCCCAATATACAGTAAGAGCCACCACAAGAAAGCCAGATGTCGTATAATGAATCTACATAAAGATGAGAAAGTTCTGGCGGCTCCGACTGTGAATGAGGGAACAAAAAATAATCCTCAGGTCCCAACAAGAGATGAGCAGGACTCACAGATGAGGCCGCACTGCCCGGAAGATAAGAGACTCATGGCCTCCAGTCCAGCCGCCAGGTAGCACTGACCTGGACGCCCGACTGGAGGCCCCGGAATCCATCTGCTCATCTCTAGTCCCAACTGCCCTGGATACAGTGGACAGTCCTGGATTTGGGTCTGGGCCTTGCAGTCTCGGCCGTCTGCTGAATTTCCCTCACTACCAGCGCCCCTCTGACAACTCCTCCTGCCGGGCGAGAAAGATAATGGTAAATGGGCGTGGATTGGGGTGTGACCAGGGGCGAGGCCAAAATTTTCCGCGCATAGCCTCTTTCTGTCCCCCTTTCTGTTCTTCAAAAGTTGAGAGGTATGAATATGTGATGTCTGTATCCCAGTATATCGCTTACCATCACATATTATGCTGTATACTGGATGTGATGGACTTTGATACTGGCATCCAATGTTATACAGAGGATAATATGTCACTGGTGTAATATCTGATGTCTGTGCTCATAGTGTGGTATATAACTGTCACATGCTATTCTGTATGTAATATCTGATGTATGTAGTCATAATATATCTTATTCCAGTACAGATGAGCGAATTGATTCGCAGGACACTGGTCAAACAGTCCCGTCAGTAGTCTGTGGCCACCAGACCAGAGCCCCGCGAGCCTCCTCCCGCCTGCCGGCATCTCTGACTCCTCTTTTGATTATAGTCTTTGCATGATGTCATCTTTTTGGCGTGACACATACATGACATTGTGCCTGGCTACAAATCAAAGGAAGAGAAAGAGAATGGTGTCAGGTAGGCGGCTGTCAGGGCTCCTATCCAGCAGCCACTGAATATTCATCTGACCATTGGATCAGGGTCCTGCAAATGAAGTTGCTCATCTCTATATATCAGTCATATATTCTCCTATGTATATTGTATTGTATGTGGTATAATATGTTCACTGTGTGCACAGACATCAGATGGGACACACGTGCTAATTAGTGACTCGTACATCATATACTATAATGTGGAGTTGACTTTTACATTAATGACTTGCTCGATCAAGTATGTAGGAAATAATACACAAAATAATAATTCCTAGGTATCTATCTGGCAGACCTGTGCTTATGTGTGGCCACCTTTAGGCTGTGTGCCCACTATGCGTTTTTTAAGCGTTTCTGTAACGGCAATTCCACTGCAGAAACGCTTAAAAAACGCTCGCTTGGTAGAAGGTCTGCTATGTTCCCCAATGATAATCCGCATCTGCTGTGCACATGCTGCGGAAATTTCCGCTGCGGATTATCAATGCGGAAAAATCCGCCGCACTACCAATTATTTTGTGTAATCGCAGCGTTTTCACCGCCATTGACTTGCATTGATTTGCATAATATCCGCATGACTACATGTGCACATGCGGATATTTAGCGATTCAATGTGCGGATGGTACCTGGATTTGGAGAAGAAGAGACTCTCCTCCAGACCCGGGTACCATAGTACCTGTAAAAAAAAATAATTAAAATAAAAAATATACATTATTCTTTACCTTCTGATGGCCCCCGGTCTCCATAGCGATGCGTCCTGGCTTCCTGGCAGCTCATGATGGTCTAAAAGGACCTGCCATGACATCATTTATTCATGTGACGGGTCACGCGACCGCTGACGTCGGCGGTCGCTTGACCCGTCACATGACTAAATGACGTCATGGCAGGTCCTTTTACACAACCGCGAGACACCGGGAAGACCGGACGCGTCGGATAAGGAGACCAGGGGCCGTCAGAAGGTAAGTATAATATTTATTTTTTACCATTCTTTTACGGTCACACTATATAAATCCATACCGGTTGCATGGATTTATATAGTGTGACCAAGTTGTCAAGCACTTTCCAAGTGATGCTAAAATCGCTTGCAAAGCGCTTGACAACCCGCATGCGGAAATGCATGTGAAGAGCGCTTCACTTCTGCTTGTCCCTGGCAGGAAAACTCATAGAATCCGCATGCGTTTTTTCTGCCAGGGAGATGCAGAAACGCTCTGGAAAAATTCTCAGCATTTCTGCATTGTGGGCACTTAGCCTTACTCTGTTTAGGAGTGTAGAAAAGCACAGCGTACCTTGGATTACTTGCATTACACCTCTAACAACCTAAATCCGTGTTGTAGTGGTCAGACATTGTACATATTATGCTTATGTATTACCAGTTTTAAATGCTCACCTGAACTGGACCAAGTGCTGTCATTTTTCTCCACGGGCAGCACTTAGACAATACGTTTGTGTGAATATAGCCTATGAAGCAGCTGGTAATAAACATGTTGAAGGGGTTTTCTGCGAACAAAAGTACATTTTAATCAATAGATCTTGGAATAATAATAACTTCCACAATTGGATGTGTTTAAATAAAATGTCCCTGTGCTGAGATAATGTTATAAATGTGCCCCTGCTGTGTACTGTGTAATGGCTGTGTCTGACTGTGCAGGAACATGGTCTGATCATACCACAGCTACTGGGCAGGGGGGGAGAAAAAGAGTATATAGCATCGATTAAATCACTGCACACTCTAGTTTCAAGATGCAAACGATGGGTCAAAACGTTCATTTACTGTTGCATTATTCCCTGCACCTTAAATGTGTCTTATTGCATGTCTTCAAATAGACTTTAGTTTGCGTCATGAAACTAGAATGTGCGGTGATTTAATCTACGCCGATTCTGGGGATTCCACATCCCGTGTACCTGCACCTTGACCTACAGACTGTGTGCACGCTAAGAGAGTATATATACATTACAGCAGGGGATCACAGCTGAGTCTTTCTTTGAGCTAAAATATTGTTTAAAAACAGGCATTGAAATGTTTTACTCACAAAAAGAATCCTCTGTGATCCCCTGCTATCCTGCCTGTATCCTCTTTTTCTCCCCCCCTGCCCAGGAGATGTGGTATGATCAGAACATGTTCCTGCACGGTCAGACACAGCCATTACACAGTACACAGCAGGGGCACATTTATAAGATTATCTCAGCACAGGGACATTATTATATCACATCCAATTGTGGAAATTATTATTACTCCAAGACCTATTGATTAAAATATACTATTGTTTGTGGGAAAACGACCTTTAAGGATGGGCCGCTACTCATGGACCACTGCTGTGTGCTTGCCCCCAGGCTAAAATTTGCCAGCCAGCCCCTGCTAGCAGTGGTATTAGAATACACACTATACATGTTATTACATACAGCATCCTTTACCTATAAAAATTGTATATAATCTCTTCCACTTTTCTTTCCAGTGGGTGTAGTGACAAGATTATGGAGCAGTTGCCGGGACCAGTGCCGCCGCGAGCGACAACAGGGTAGGAAGAGTGGTGATGTGGCTCTTAAAAAGAAAGTCCACACAGTACAGACCAAAAGTTTGGACACACCTTCTCATTTAAAGATTTTTCTGTATTTTCGTGACTATGAAAATTGTACATTCACACTGAAGGCATCAAAACTATGAATTAACACTTGTGGAATTATATACTTAACAAAAAAGTGCGAAACAACTGAAAATATGTCTTATATTCTAGGTTCTTCAAAGTATCCACCTTTTGCTTTGATGACTGCTTTGCACACTCTTGGCATTCTCTTGATGAGCTTCAAGAGGTAGTCACTGGAAATGGTCTTCCAACAATCTTGAAGGAGTTCCCAGAGATGCTTAGCACTTGTTGGCCCTTTTGCCTTCACTCTGCGGTCCAGCTCACCCCAAACCATCTCGATTGGGTTCAGGTCTGGTGACTGTGGAGGCCAGGTCATCTGGCGTAGCACCCCATCACTCTCCTTCTTGGTCAAATAGCCCTTACACAGCCTGGAGGTGTGTTTGGGGTCATTGTCCTGTTGAAAAATAAATGATGGTCCAACTAAACGCAAACCGGATGGAATAGCATGCCGTTGCAAGATGCTGTGGTAGCCATGCTGACTCAGTATGCCTTCAATTTTGAATAAATCCCCAACAGTGTCACCAGCAAAGCACCCCCACACCATCACACCTCCTCCATGCTTCACGGTGGGAACCAGGCATCTAGAGTCCATCCGTTCACCTTTTCTGCGTCGCACAAAGACACGGTGGTCGGAACCAAAGATCTCAAATTTGGACCCATCAGACCAAAGCACAGATTTCCACTGGTCTAATGTCCATTCCTTGTGTTCTTTAGCCCAAACAAGTCTCTTTTGCTTGTTGCCTGTCCTTAGCAGTGGTTTCCTAGCAGCTATTTTACCATGAAGGCCTGCTGCACAAAGTCTCCTATTAACAGTTGTTGTAGAGCTGTGTTTGCTATAGAACTCTGTGTGGCATTGACCTTGTCTCTAATCTGAGCTGCTGTTAACCTGCGATTTCTGAGGCTGGTGACTCGGATAAACTTATCCTCAGAAGCAGAGGTGACTCTTGGTCTTCCTTTCCTGGGGCGGTCCTCATGTGAGCCAGTTTCTTTGTAGCGCTTGATGGTTTTTGCAACTGCACTTGGGGACACTTTCAAAGTTTGCCCAATTTTTCGGACTGACTGACCTTCATTTCTTAAAGTAATGATGGCCACTCGTTTTTCTTTACTTAGCTGCTTTTTTCTTGCCATAATACAAATTCTAACAGTCTATTCAGTAGGACTATCAGCTGTGTATCCACCTGACTTCTGCACAACACAACTGATGGTCCCAACCCCATTTATAAGGCAAGAAATCCCACTTATTAAACCTGACAGGGCACACCTATGAAGTGAAAACCATTTCCGGTGACTACCACTTGAAGCTCAACAAGAGAATGCCAAGAGTGTGCAAAGCAGTCATCAAAGCAAAAGGAGGCTACTTTGAAGAACCTAGAATATAAGACATATTTTCAGTTGTTTCACACTTTTTTGTTAAGTATATAATTCCACATGTGTTAATTCATAGTTTTGATGCCTTCAGTGTGAATGTACAATTTTCAAAATCATGAAAATACAGAAAAATCTTTAAATGAGAAGGTTTGTCCAAACTTTTGGTCTGTACTGTACCTATATTATGATCGGCTCCAGTTTTTGACCCTAGTCCTAGATTTTCACCCGTAAGTGGCTATCTTTTTCAGTTTTATTTGTTGTAATGGTTTGATTATTATTTTGCATATTAAAAATGCTTTTTTCTCTGTCATCCCTGACCTTACAGATCTGACTGGACCAAAAAGGGAAATACCTGTAGCCCGGAGGTGCTGGAAGCCAGAGAGGAATCTGAAATGGAGGCCGGAGCTGGGGGCCAGAAAGAAGAAGAGCCTGCGGAGAGCACCAGTACACCACAGCCCCTCGACACCTCCCGTCATGCACCAATAAGCCAGCATCGCTACCGCCCCACCATCACTGGCGTACGTGACATGGGAATACCTGTGAGTGATGATGATGAGAGTTTTTGTCTAAGCCTGGCCTGTTATTTCAGGCACGTTCCCTTTTTATTGAGGCTGCAGACCGGGGCTGCCCTCCAAATTGTTTCGTCTGCCGCTGCGCCACCAAATTCACCGATGGCCATCTTTTAATTCCTTGAAAGGTGGCAACTTTCTGAGGACAACCAAACCCGGTCATTAGACCCCCCAAGAAGGGCACTCAGCAGACCCACCATCACGACAGCCACCACCTCCAGTGCCAGCATCACGGCAATCACCACCACCTCCAGTACCAGCATCACAGCAGCCATCACCACCACCTCCAGTCACAGCATCACAGCAACCACCACCAACTACAGTGGCACCATCACGGCAGCCACCTCCAGTGCCAGCATCTTGGCAGCCACCTCCATTACCAGCATCACGGCAGCCAACAACCCCCTCACCAGCATGTCTCTTGCCCCAATCACCCTTGTCTTGTTGGCATGATGGCCAAAACACAGAAGACAAGGCCAGACAAAGATCTGAGATACAGGATTTGTGTGCTGAGATGCCGCCACAGTCACTGAAAGGTGTTACATAGATGCGTATTATATGGACGCTATATGGATGGCATAAGCATGGTCCTTTTGCTGTGCTTTTTTTTCTCGCACACATTGACTTGCATTGGCGAGTCTCGTCTGATATATGCAGCCACGTGCAGCATGCTGTGATTTTTTTTTCTCAGTTCGATCCGAGCTGGGGAAAAAAAATCACAGATGAACACATAATCATTCAATAACAGGAGTCAGAGTGCAATCCAATTTTTTTTATCAGATTGCACTCGTGTGATTTAAACGCAGATGAGTATGAGCCCTTAGACTCAGCCAAAAGATTGTAGACATAGAATATATCTTATTGCTCTAATAGGCATCTAGTCATTCAACAGAGGCCATTAACTATATATTCTACATGCAGGGCTTGTGAATTGTCCATTATTAAAATAAACAGTATATAAAAAGCAGTGCAGGAGGCAGCAGTGAAGGACATGACAAATATTAATAACAATATGTAAAATAATCACAGGCTGCAATTACCCACCATATTTTTTCTTAAACCATGAAATCAACTTTTTCTTGCGGTTGTAAATTTGAAATGACAGTGATGGCTATTATGACATCACAAGGCACATGACATCATAGACATCACAATTGGAATAGAATGTATAAATTTCTACACTGCTGCCATCTTGTGTCACTATAACCTGACAGCTGGAAGAGGACGAGTCCAGGTAAGTCGCTCTTTACTTTTAAGCTTTGGTATACTTATAATGTATCCACCGGATTTATCATGGATTGCCGGGAACACTCTGTAATAAAACATTTTCAGGACAACCCCTTGTCTAAATGAGAAATTGCTGACGATCAGTTGATATTAGGTGGGTGGGGAGGTCAAGTTGGGACATCTTTATGGGGCTCCATCTTTGGGTAGTTTTGCCATTTATGTGGACAAATTATTTTATTATCATTCTCTGTTCTCAGATCTTTGGTTCCTATTGAATTAGGGGCTGACTTTGGAGTTGTAGTTTAACCCCTTTAAAGCTCAAGACGTACTAATACGTATCTGCGCCATGGGACTTAAGAGCCTGATACGTATTAGTACGTCTTTGCGATCGCGCCCGCACACAGGCTGTGCGGGCGCGATCGCCGCCGGGTTTCAGCCGATTGTCGCAGCTGAGTCGATCGCAGCATTGCGGGGGCAAGTGGAGGTGATCGGGATACTCACCTCTCCTGCCGGCGTCCAGCGATGTCTGCCGCGGCTTCCTGGATGTTGCCATGACGACCCAATGTCGTCATGACAACATCTGGGTCACCAGACAGCAGGAAGATATTTTGGCATGCGCAGTGCATGACCAAAGTATCTTCTGCATTTGCAGCGCTGACAGCCTGTATAGCACAGGGCTGGTGCTCCATACCTATGCTATACAGGCGATCAGAATAAAAAAAGTGAAAGTCCCATAGTGGGACAAAGAATAAAAGTAAAAAAAAGTGTCAGAAAGTGAAGAAAATAAATCAAAAAATAATCCACCAAAAATAAAAATATAATGTACCCATCAATAAATATTATTATGATAAAAAAAACAATAACAGTACACATATTTGGTATCGCCGCGTCCGGAATGACCTGCCCTATAAAACTGTCCCACTAGTTAGCCCCTTCAGTGAACATGGTAAAAAAAAAAAAAAAAAAAAAATGAAGCAAAAAAAATGCTTTATCATCATACCGCCAAACAAAAAATGGAATAACATGCGATCAAAAAGACGAATATAAATAATAATGATACCACTGAAAACGTCATCTTGTCCCGCAAAAACAAGCCGCCATACAGCTCCATCAGCCGAAAAATAAAAAAGTTATAGCTCTCAGAATAAAGCGATGCAAAAAAATTATTTTTTCTATAAAATAGCTTTTATTGTGTAAAAGCGCCAAAACATATAAAATCGATATAAATGTGGTACCACTTTAAACGTACTGACCCAAAGAATAAAGCTACCTTATCAATTTTACCACACGCGGAACAGCATCAAAAAAAAAAAAAAAAAAACAATTCCTGAATTGTTGGTTTTTGTTTATTCTCCCTCCCAATAATCGGAATAGAGAGCGATCAAAATATGTCACATGCCTGAAAATGGCACTAATAAAAACGTCAACTCATCCCGCAAAAAACAAGACGTCACATGACTCTATCGGCCAAAATATGGAAAAATTATAGCTCTCAAAATATGGCGATGCAAAAACTAGATTTTACGAAAAAATGTGTCTTTTAGTGTGTGACAGCTGTCAATCATAAAAGCCCGATATGATTCTGGTATTGCTGTAATCGCACTGACTCGAAGAATAAAGTTGTCTAAACGGCGTAAAATATAAACTCTAGGCTTAGGGTTGTGGTAGGGTTGGGGTTGGGGTTAGGGTTAGGGCTAGGGTTAGGGTTGGGCTAGGCCTGAGAGGATGAGATCCGCCCATATCACTGGGCAAGAAGACAAAAGCACAAAATAAAAAGAGAAATCCTACTTCCTCCTTCAGGAGGACCCGGAGTGGGCAAACCCAACACATGAGACACCGGGCTAGAGGCCAACCACGACACAAGCATTAAAGGGAATCTGTCACCCCCTAGGACTTATCAGACCTCTAATATGGGCATAAAGGTTATAGAAATGTAAATCTATACATACTTCTATGGCCCATATTAGAGGTTTGCTTGCTTTCAAATATCCTGGCTCCGGCCTGCTCTCGCTCTGGCTCTGGCCTGCCTTTGCCCTGGCTCTGTCCTG
The DNA here is from genome assembly GCF_046119375.1 of Phyllobates terribilis. Lineage (NCBI taxonomy): Eukaryota > Metazoa > Chordata > Amphibia > Anura > Dendrobatidae > Phyllobates > Phyllobates terribilis. Next base: position 5,606,876 of record NW_027362863.1, read on the forward strand.
CTCTAGCTCTGGCTCTGTCCTGCTCTCGCTCTGGCTCTGTCCTGCTCTCGCTCTGGCTCTGTCCTGCTCTCGCTCTGGCTCTGTCCTGCTCTCGCTCTGTCCTGCTCTCGCTCTGGCTCTGTCCTGCTCTCGCTCTGGCTCTGTCCTGCTCTCGCTCTGGCTCTGTCCTGCTCTCGCTCTGGCTCTGTCCTGCTCTCGCTCTGGCTCTGTCCTGCTCTTGCTCTGGCTCTGTCCTGCTCTCGCTCTGGCTCCGGCCTGCCCTCGCACGGGCTCCGGCCTGCTTTTGCCCTGGATCTGGCCTGCTCTTGCTCTGGCTCCGGCCTGCTCTCGCACTGGCTCCGGCCTTCCCTCGTCCTGGCTCCGGCCTGCTCTCGCTCTGGCTCTGGCCTGCTGTCTTTATGGCTCCTGCCTGCCCTCACCTTGGCTCCTGCCTGTTCTCGCCCTGGATACGACCTGCTCTCACCTTGGCTCCGGCCTGCTCTTGCTCTGGTTCCAGCCTGCCCTTACTTTGGCTCTCCGGCCTGCTCTGGCTCTGGCTCCAGCGCTCTGGCTCCGGCCTGCCCTCGCTTTGGCTCCGGCCTGCTCTCGCTTCTGCTCCAGCCTGCCCTCGCCCTGGCTCCGGCCTGCTCTGGCTCTGGCCTGCCCTCGACCTGGCTCCGGCCTGCCCTCGCTCTGTCTCTGGCCTGCCCTCGCCTTGGCTCCGAACTGCTTTTGCCCTGGCTCCGGCCTGCTCTCACTCTGGCCTGCCCTAGCTCCCGCCTGCTCTCGCCCTGGCTCCGGCTTCCTCTCTCTCTGGCTCTATCCTGCCCTCGCCTTGGCTCTGGCCTGCTCTCGCTATGGCACCGACCTGCCCTCGCACGGGCTCCGCCTGCTCTCGCTCTGGCCTGCTTTCGCCCAGGCTCTGGCCTGCTCTCGCTCTTGCTCTGGCCTGCTCTCGCTCTTGCTCCGGCCTGCCCTTGCCCTCTCTCCGGCCTGTTCTCTCTCGGTCTAGCTCCGTCCTGGCTCCGGCCTGCTCTCACTCTGGCTCCGGGCTGCCCTCGCCCTGTCTCTGGCCTGCTCTCGCCCTGGCTCTAGCATTCTCTCGCTCTGGTTTCGGCCTGCTGTCGCCTTGGATCCGGCCTGCTCTCTCTCTGGCTCCAGCCTGCCCTCACCTTGGCTCCAGCCTGCTCTCGCTCTGGCCTGCCTTTGCCTTGGCTCCGGCCTGCACTCACTCTGGCTTTGGCCTGCCTTTGCTTCGGCCTGCTCTCGCTCTGGCTCTGGCCTGCTCTCGCTCTGGCCTGCCCTCGACTTGACTCCACTATGCCACAGCTCGGGCTCCGGCCTACCCTCGCCTTGGCTACGTCCTACTCTCTCCCTGGCTCTGAACTGCTCTCGCTCTGTCTCTGGCCTGCCCTCGCCCTGGCTCCGGCCTGCCCTCGCCCTGGCTCCGGCCTGCCCTCACCCTGGCTCCGGCCTGCCCTCGCCCTGGCTCCGGCCTGCCCTCACCTTGGCTCCAGCCTGCTCTCGCTCTGGCCTGCCTTTGCCTTGGCTCCAGCCTGCTCTCTCTCTGGCTCTGGCCTGCCCTTGCCCTGGCTCCGGCCTACTCTCGCTCTGGCTCTGGCCTCGCCCTGTCTCCGGCCTGCTCTCGCTCTGTCTCTGGCCTGCCCTCGCCCTGGCTCCGGCCTGCTCTCTCTCTGGCTCTGGCCTGCCCTTGCCCTGGCTCCGGCCTACTCTTGCTCTGGCTCTGGCCTCGCCCTGTCTCCGGCCTGCTCTCGCCCTGGTTCCGGCCTGCCCTTGCCTTGGCTCTGGCCTTCTTTATCTCTGGCTCTGGCCTGCCCTTGCCTTGGCTCTGGCCTACCCTCGCCTAGACTCCGGCCTGCTCTCGCTCTGAGGCCTCTGGCCTGCCCTCGCCTTGGCTCCGGCCTGCCCTCTCCCTGGCTCCTGCCTGCTCTCGCTCTGGCTCCGGCCTGCTCTCGCTCTGGCTCGCGCCTGCCCTAGCCTTGGCTCTGGCCTACTCTCGCTCTGGCTCTGGCCTGCCTTCGCCCTGGCTCCAGCCTGTTCTCGCTCTGTCTTCGGCCTGCCCTCGCCCTGGCTTAGGCCTGCCCTTGCTCTGGCCAGCCCTCGGCTTGGCTCCGGCCAGCTCCTACTCTGTCTCTGGCCTGCCCTCGCCTTGGCTCCGGCCTGCTCTCGCCCTGGCTCCGGCCCGCCCTCGCCCTGGCTCCGGCCTGCCTTTGCCTTGGCTCCGGCCTGCACTCACTCTGGCTTTGGCCTGCCTTTGCTTCGGCCTGCTCTCGCTCTGGCTCTGGCCTGCTCTCGCTCTGGCCTGCCCTCGACTTGACTCCACTATGCCACAGCTCGGGCTCCGGCCTACCCTCGCCTTGGCTACGTCCTGCTCTCTCCCTGGCTCTGAACTGCTCTCGCTCTGTCTCTGGCCTGCCCTCGCCCTGGCTCCGGCCTGCCCTCGCCCTGGCTCCGGCCTGCCCTCGCCCTGGCTCCGGCCTGCCCTCGCCCTGGCTCCGGCCTGCCCTCACCTTGGCTCCAGCCTGCTCTCGCTCTGGCCTGCCTTTGCCTTGGCTCCGGCCTGCGCTCACTCTGGCTTTGGCCTGCCTTTGCTTCGGCCTGCTCTCGCTCTGGCCTGCCCTCGACTTGTCTCCACTGTGCCACAGCTCGGGCTCCGGCCTACCCTCGCCTTGGCTACGTCCTGCTCTCTCCCTGGCTCTGAACTGCTCTCGCTCTGTCTCTGGCCTGCCCTCGCCCTGGCTCCGGCCTGCTCTCTCTCTGGCTCTGGCCTGCCCTTGCCCTGGCTCCGGCCTACTCTCGCTCTGGCTCTGGCCTCGCCCTGTCTCCGGCCTGCTCTCGCCCTGGTTCCGGCCTGCCCTTGCCTTGGCTCTGGCCTGGCCTTGCCTTGGCTCTGGCCTACCCTCGCCTTGACTCCGGCCTGCTCTCGTTCTGAGGCCTCTGGCCTGCCCTCGCCTTGGCTCCGGCCTGCTCTCGCCTTGGCACCGGTCTGCCCTCTCCCTGGCTCCTGCCTGCTCTCGCTCTGGCTCCGGCCTGCTCTCGCTCTGGCTCGCGCCTGCCCTAGCCTTGGCTCTGGCCTACTCTCGCTCTGGCTCTGGCCTGCCTTCGCCCTGGCTCCGGCCTGCTCTGGCCTTTGCTCCGGCCCCCTCTCGCCCTGGCTCCGGCCTGTTCTCGCTCTGTCTTCGGCCTGCCCTCGCCCTGGCTTAGGCCTGCCCTTGCTCTGGCCAGCCCTCGGCTTGGCTCCGGCCAGCTCCTACTCTGTCTCTGGCCTGCCCTCGCCTTGGCTCCGGCCTGCTCTCGCCCTGGCTCCGGCCCGCCCTCGCCCTGGCTCCGGCCTGCCCTCGCCCTGGCTCCGACCTGCCCTCGCTCTTGCTCCGGCCTGCCCTTGCCCTGTCTCCGGCCTGTTCTCTCTCTGTCTAGCTCCGTCCTGGCTCCGGCCTGCTCTCACTCTGGCTCCGGGCTGCCCTCGCCCTGTCTCTGGCCTGCTCTCGATCTGGCCTGCTCTCGCCCTGGCTCCAGCATTCTCTCGCTCTGGTTTCGGCCTGCCGTCGCCTTGGATCTGGCCTGCTTTCGCTCTGGCTCCAGCCTGCCCTCACCTTGGCTCCAGCCTGCTCTCGCTCTGGCCTGCCTTTGCCTTGGCTCCGGCCTGCACTCACTCTGGCTTTGGCCTGCCTTTGCTTCGGCCTGCTCTCGCTCTGGCTCTGGCCTGCTCTCGCTCTGGCCTGCCTTCGACTTGACTCCACTATGCCACAGCTCGGGCTCCGGCCTACCCTCGCCTTGGCTACGTCCTGCTCTCTCCCTGGCTCTGAACTGCTCTCGCTCTGTCTCTGGCCTGCCCTCGCCCTGGCTCCGGCCTGCCCTCGCCCTGGCTCCGGCCTGCCCCCACCTTGGCTCCAGCCTGCTCTCGCTCTGGCCTGCCCTTGCCTTGGCTCCGGCCTGCTCTCGCCCTTGCTCTTGCTTGCTCTCACTCTGGCTCTGGCCTGTCCTCTCCTTGTCTCCGGCCTGCCCTCGTCCTGGCTCCGGCCTGCCCTCGTCCTGGCTCCGGCCTGCCCTCGTCCGGGCTCCGGCCTGCCCTCGTCCTGGCTCCGGCCTGCCCTCGTCCTGGCTCCGGCCTGCTCTCGCTCTGGCTCTGGCCTGCTATCTTTATGGCTCCTGCCTGCCCTCACCTTGGCTCCTGCCTGTTCTCGCCCTGGATACGACCTGCTCTCGCCTTGGCTCCGGCCTGCTCTTGTTCTGGTTCCAGCCTGCCCTTACCTTGGCTCTCCGGCCTGCTCTGGCTCTGGCTCCAGCGCTCTGGCTCCGGCCTGCCCTCGCTTTGGCTCCAGCCTGCCCTCGCTTTGGCTCCAGCCTGCTCTCGCTTCTGCTCCAGCCTGCCCTCGCACTGGCTCCGGCCTGCTCTGGCTCTGGCCTGCCCTCGACCTGGCTCCGGCCTGCCCTCGCTCTGTCTCTGGCCTGCCCTCGCCTTGGCTCTGAACTGCTTTTGCCCTGGCTCCGGCCTGCCCTTGCCTTAGCTCCCGCCTGCTCTCGCCCTGGCTCCGGCTTCCTCTCTCTCTGGCTCTATCCTGCCCTCGCCTTGGCTCTAGCCTGCTCTCGCTATGGCACCGACCTGCCCTCGCACGGGCTCCGCCTGCTCTCGCTCTGGCCTGCTTTCGCCCAGGCTCTGGCCTGCTCTCGCTCTTGAACTGGCCTGCTCTCGCTCTTGCTCTGGCCTGCTCTCGCTCTGGATCCGGCCTGCCATTGCTCTGGCTCCGGCCTACTCTCGTTCTGGCTCTGGCCTGCCCTCGCACGGGCTCCGGCCTGCTCTCGCCCTGGATCTGGCCTGTTCTCGCCTTGGCTCCGGCCTTCTCTCGCCATTGCTCCGGCTTGCTCTCTCTCTGGCTCTGGCCTGACTTTGCCTTGGCTCCCGCCTGCTCTCGCCCTTGCTCCGGCTTGCTCTCTCTCTGGCTCTGGCCTGCCCTCTCCTTGGCTCCGGCCTGCTGTCGCTATGGCTATGGCTATTGCCTGCCCTCGCACGGGCTCCGGCCTGCTTTTGCCCTGGATCTGGCCTGCTCTTGCTCTGGCTCCGGCCTGCCCTCGTCCTGGCTCCAGCCTGCTCTCGCTGTGGCTCCGGCCTGCCCTTGCTCTGGCTCCAGCCAGCCCTCGCCTTGGCTACGGCCTGCTCTCGCCCTGGCTCCGCCTGCTCTTGCTCTAGCTCTGGCCTGCCGTCACCCTGGCTCCAGCCTGCTCTCGCTCTGGCTCTGGCCTGCCCTCGCCTTGGCTCCGATCTCGCCTTGGCTCCGGCCTTCTCTCGCCATTGCTCCGGCTTGCTCTCTCTCTGGCTCTGGCCTGCCCTTGCCTTGGCTGCCGCCTGCTCTCGCCCTTGCTCCAGCTTGCTCTCTCTCTGGCTCTGGCCTGCCCGCTCCTTGGCTCCGGTCTGCTCTCGCTATGGCTCCGGCCTGCCCTCGCACGGGCTCCGGCCTGCTTTTGCCCTGGATCTGGCCTGCTCTTGCTCTGGCTCCGGCCTGCTCTTGCTCTGGCTCCGGCCTGCCCTTTTCCTGGCTCCGGCCTGCTCTCGCTCTGGCTCTGGCCTGCTATCTCTATGGCTCCTGCCTGTTCTCGCCCTGGATACGACCTGCTCTCGCCTTGGCTCCGGCCTGCTCTTGCTCTGGTTCCAGCCTGCCCTTACCTTGGCTCTCCGGCCTGCTCTGGCTCTGGCTCCAGTTCTCTGTCTCCGGCCTGCCCTCACCTTGGCTCCGGCCTGCTCTCTCCGTGGCTCCGGCCTGCTCTTGCTCTGGCTCCGGCCTGCCCTCGCCCTGGCTCCAGCCTGCCCTTGCTCTGGCTCCAGCCAGCCCTCGCCTTAGCTCTGGCCTGCCGTCACCCTGGCTCCAGCCTGCTCTCGCTCTGGCTCTGGCCTGCCCTTGCCTTGGCTCCGACCTGCTCTCGCTCTGGCTCTGGCCTGCCCTCGCCTTGACTCCGGCCTGCTCTCGCTCTGGCCTTACCTTGGCTCTGCCTCTGGTCTGCCCTCGCCTTGGCTCCGGCCCTACTCTCGTCTTAGCTCCGGCCTGCTCTCGCTCTAGCTCCGGACTGCCCTCGCCCTGGCTCCGGCCTGCTCTCTTTTTGGCTCTGGCCTGCCCTTGCCCTGGCTCCGGCCTACTCTGGCTCTGGCCTGCTTTCGCTGTGGCTCTGGCCTCGCCCTGGCTCCGGCCTGTTCTCGCCCTGGTTCCGGCCTGCCCTTGCTTTGACTCCGGCCTTCTCTCGCTCTGGCTCTGGCCTGCCCTTGCCTTGGCTCTGGCCTACTCTCGCTCTAGCTCTGGCCTGCCCTCGACCTGGCTCCGGTCAGCTCTGGTTCTGGCTCTGGCGTGCCCTCGCCTTGGCTCCGGCCTGCTCTCGCTCTGACTCTGGCCTGCCCTCGCCCTGGCTCCGACCTGCTCTGGATCTGGCTCTGGCCTGCCATCGCTTTGGCTCCGGCCTGCTCTCGCCCTGGCTCCGGCCTGCTCACGCTCTGGCTCTCGCCTGCCCTCGCCTTGGCTCCGGCCTGCTCTCTCTCGCCTTGGCTCCGGCCTGCCCTCGCTCTGGCTCCGCCTGCTCTTGCTCTAGCTCTGGCCTGCCGTCACTCTGGCTCCGGCCTGCTCTCGCTCTGGCCTGCCCTTGCCTTGGCTCCTTCCTGCTCTCGCCCTTGCTCTTGCTTGCTCTCGCTCTGGCCTGTCCTTTCCTTGTCTCCAGCCTGCTCTCGCACTGGCTCCGGCCTGCCCTCGTCCTGGCTCCGGCCTGCCCTCGCTCTGTCTCTGGCCTGCCCTCGCCTTGGCTCCGAACTGCTTTTGCCCTGGCTCCGGCCTGCTCTCACCCTGGCCTGCCCTTGCCTTAGCTCCCGCCTGCTCTCGCCCTGGCTCCGGCTTCCTCTCTCTCTGGCTCTAGCCTACCCTCGCCTTGGCTCTGGCCTGCTCTCGCTATGGCACCGACCTGCCCTCGCACGGGCTCCGCCTGCTCTCGCTCTGGCCTGCTTTCGCCCAGGCCCTGGCTTGCTCTCGCTCTTGCTCTGGCCTGCTCTCGCTCTGGATCCGGCCTGCCATTGCTCTGGCTCCGGCCTACTCTCGTTCTGGCTCCGGCCTACTCTCGTTCTGGCTCTGGCCTGCCCTCGCACGGGCTCCGGCCTGCTCTCGCCCTGGATCTGGCCTGTTCTCGCCTTGGCTCCGGCCTTCTCTCGCCATTGCTCCGGCTTGCTCTCTCTCTGGCCTGCCCTTGCCTTGGCTTCCGCCTGCTCTCGCCCTTGCTCCGGCTTGCTCTCTCTCTGGCTCTGGCCTGCCCTCTCCTTGGCTCCAGCCTGCTCTCGCTATGGCTCCGGCGTGCCCTGGCACGGGCTCCGGCCTGCTTTTGCCCTGGATCTGGTCTGCTCTTGCTCTGGCTCCGGCCTGCTCTTGCTCTGGCTCCGGCCTGCCCTCGTCCTGGCTCCGGCCTGCTCTCGCTCTGGCCTGCTATCTCTATGGCTCCTGCCTGCCCTCACCTTGACTCCTGCCTGTTCTCGCCCTGGATACGTCCTGCTCTCGCCTTGGCTCCGGCCTGCTCTTGCTCTGGTTCCAGCCTGCCCTTACCTTGGCTCTCCGGCCTGCTCTGGCACTGGCTCCAGCGCTCTGGCTCCGGCCTGCCCTCGCCTTGGCTCCGGCCTGCTCTCGCTTCTGCTCCAGCCTGCCCTCGCCCTAGCTCCGACCTGCTTTTGCTCTGGCTCTGGCCTGCCCTCGACCTGGCTCCGGCCTGCCCTCGCTCTGTCTCTGGCCTGCTCTCGCCTTGGCTCCGAACTGCTCTTGCCCTGGCTCCGGCCTGCTCTCGCTCTGGCCTGCCCTTGCCTTAGCTCCCGCCTGCTCTCGCCCTGGCTCCGGCTTCCTCTCTCTCTGGCTCTAGCCTGCCCTCGCCTTGGCTCTGGCCTGCTTTCGCCCAGGCTCTGGCCTGCTCTCGCTCTTGCTCTCGCCTGCTCTCGCTCTGGATCCGGCCTGCCATTGCTCTGGCTCCGGCCTACTCTCGTTCTGGCTCTGACCTGCCCTCGCACGGGCTCCGGCCTGCTCTCGCCCTGGATCTGGCCTGCTCTTGCCATTGCTCCGGCTAGCTCTCTCTCTGGCTCTGGCCTGCCCTTGCCTTGGCTCCCGCCTGCTCTCGCCCTTGCTCGGCTTGCTCTCTCTCTGGCTCTGGCCTGCCCTCTCCTTGGCTCCGGCCTGCTCTCGCTATGGCTCCGGCCTGCCCTCGCACGGGCTCCGGCCTGCTTTTGCCCTGGATCTGGCCTGCTCTTGCTTTTGCTCCGGCCTGCCTTCACCCTGGCTCCTGCCTGCCCTCTCTCTGGCTCTGGCTTGCCCTCTACCTGGCTGCGGCATGTCCTCGCCCCGTATCCGGCCTCCTCTCGCCTTTGCTCTGGCCTGCTCTCGCCTTGGTTCCAGCCTGCTCTCGCCCTGGCTCTGGCCTGCTCTCACCCTGGTACTGACCTGCCCTTGTCTTGGCTCCGGCCATCTTTCGCTCTGGCTCCGGCCTGCCCCTGCCCTGGATCCGGCCTGCTCTCTCCTTGGCTCCGGCCTGCTCTTGCTCTGGCTCCGGCCTGCCCTCGCCCTGGCTCCGGCCTGCCCTTGCTCTGGCTCCAGCCAGCCCTCGCCTTGGCTCCGGCCTGCTCTCCCCCTGGCTCCGCCTGCTCTTGCTCTAGCTCTGGCCTGCCGTCACCCTGGCTCCAGCCTGCTCTCGCTCTGGCTCTGGCCTGCCCTCGCCTTGGCTCCGACCTGCTCTCGCTCTGGCTCTGGCCTGCCCTCGCCTTTGCTCCGTCCGGCCTGCTCTCGCTCTGGCTCTGGCCTGCCCTGCTCTGCCTCTGGCCTGCCCTCGTCTTGGCTCGCCCTCGTCTTGGCTCCGGCCGTGCTCTCATCTTAGCTCTGGCCTGCTCTCGCTCTAGCTCCGGACTGCCCTCGCCCTGGCTCCGGCCTGCTCTCTTTTTGGCTCTGGCCTGCCCTCTCCTTGGCTCCGGCCTGCTCTCGCTATGGCTATGGCTATTGCCTGCCCTCGCACGGGCTCCGGCCTGCTTTTGCCCTGGATCTGGCCTGCTCTTGCTCTGGCTCCGGCCTGCCCTCGTCCTGGCTCCAGCCTGCTCTCGCTGTGGCTCCGGCCTGCCCTTGCTCTGGCTCCAGCCAGCCCTCGCCTTGGCTACGGCCTGCTCTCGCCCTGGCTCCGCCTGCTCTTGCTCTAGCTCTGGCCTGCCGTCACCCTGGCTCCAGCCTGCTCTCGCTCTGGCTCTGGCCTGCCCTCGCCTTGGCTCCGATCTCGCCTTGGCTCCGGCCTTCTCTCGCCATTGCTCCGGCTTGCTCTCTCTCTGGCTCTGGCCTGCCCTTGCCTTGGCTGCCGCCTGCTCTCGCCCTTGCTCCAGCTTGCTCTCTCTCTGGCTCTGGCCTGCCCGCTCCTTGGCTCCGGCCTGCTCTCGCTATGGCTCCGGCCTGCCCTCGCACGGGCTCCGGCCTGCTTTTGCCCTGGATCTGGCCTGCTCTTGCTCTGGCTCCGGCCTGCTCTTGCTCTGGCTCCGGCCTGCCCTTTTCCTGGCTCCGGCCTGCTCTCGCTCTGGCTCTGGCCTGCTATCTCTATGGCTCCTGCCTGTTCTCGCCCTGGATACGACCTGCTCTCGCCTTGGCTCCGGCCTGCTCTTGCTCTGGTTCCAGCCTGCCCTTACCTTGGCTCTCCGGCCTGCTCTGGCTCTGGCTCCAGTTCTCTGTCTCCGGCCTGCCCTCACCTTGGCTCCGGCCTGCTCTCTCCTTGGCTCCGGCCTGCTCTTGCTCTGGCTCCGGCCTGCCCTCGCCCTGGCTCCAGCCTGCCCTTGCTCTGGCTCCAGCCAGCCCTCGCCTTAGCTCCGGCCTGCTCTCGCCCTGGCTCCGCCTGCTCTTGCTCTAGCTCTGGCCTGCCGTCACCCTGGCTCCAGCCTGCTCTCGCTCTGGCTCTGGCCTGCCCTTGCCTTGGCTCCGACCTGCTCTCGCTCTGGCTCTGGCCTGCCCTCGCCTTGACTCCGGCCTGCTCTCGCTCTGGCTCTGGCCTTACCTTGGCTCTGCCTCTGGCCTGCCCTCGCCTTGGCTCCGGCCCTACTCTCGTCTTAGCTCCGGCCTGCTCTCGCTCTAGCTCCGGACTGCACTCGCCCTGGCTCCGGCCTGCTCTCTTTTTGGCTCTGGCCTGCCCTTGCCCTGGCTCCGGCCTACTCTGGCTCTGGCCTCGCCCTGGCTCCGGCCTGTTCTCGCCCTGGTTCCGGCCTGCCCTTGCTTTGACTCCGGCCTTCTCTCGCTCTGGCCTGCCCTTGCCTTGGCTCTGGCCTACTCTCGCTCTAGCTCTGGCCTGCCCTCGACCTGGCTCCGGTCAGCTCTGGTTCTGGCTCTGGCGTGCCCTCGCCTTGGCTCCGGCCTGCTCTCGCTCTGACTCTGGCCTGCCCTCGCCCTGGCTCCGACCTGCTCTGGATCTGGCTCTGGCCTGACATCGCTTTGGCTCCGGCCTGCTCTCGCCCTGGCTCCGGCCTGCTCACGCTCTGGCTCTCGCCTGCCCTCGCCTTGGCTCCGGCCTGCTCTCTCTCGCCTTGGCTCCGGCCTGCCCTCGCTCTGGCTCCGCCTGCTCTTGCTCTAGCTCTGGCCTGCCGTCACTCTGGCTCCGGCCTGCTCTCGCTCTGGCCTGCCCTTGCCTTGGCTCCTTCCTGCTCTCGCCCTTGCTCTTGCTTGCTCTCGCTCTGGCCTGTCCTTTCCTTGTCTCCAGCCTGCTCTTGCACTGGCTCCGGCCTGCCCTCGTCCTGGCTCCGGCCTGCCCTCGCTCTGTCTCTGGCCTGCCCTCGCCTTGGCTCCGAACTGCTTTTGCCCTGGCTCCGGCCTGCTCTCACCCTGGCCTGCCCTTGCCTTAGCTCCCGCCTGCTCTCGCCCTGGCTCCGGCTTCCTCTCTCTCTGGCTCTAGCCTACCCTCGCCTTGGCTCTGGCCTGCTCTCGCTATGGCACCGACCTGCCCTCGCACGGGCTCCGCCTGCTCTCGCTCTGGCCTGCTTTCGCCCAGGCCCTGGCTTGCTCTCGCTCTTGCTCTGGCCTGCTCTCGCTCTGGATCCGGCCTGCCATTGCTCTGGCTCCGGCCTACTCTCGTTCTGGCTCCGGCCTACTCTCGTTCTGGCTCTGGCCTGCCCTCGCACGGGCTCCGGCCTGCTCTCGCCCTGGATCTGGCCTGTTCTCGCCTTGGCTCCGGCCTTCTCTCGCCATTGCTCCGGCTTGCTCTCTCTCTGGCCTGCCCTTGCCTTGGCTTCCGCCTGCTCTCGCCCTTGCTCCGGCTTGCTCTCTCTCTGGCTCTGGCCTGCCCTCTCCTTGGCTCCGGCCTGCTCTCGCTATGGCTCCGGCGTGCCCTGGCACGGGCTCCGGCCTGCTTTTGCCCTGGATCTGGTCTGCTCTTGCTCTGGCTCCGGCCTGCTCTTGCTCTGGCTCCGGCCTGCCCTCGTCCTGGCTCCGGCCTGCTCTCGCTCTGGCCTGCTATCTCTATGGCTCCTGCCTGCCCTCACCTTGACTCCTGCCTGTTCTCGCCCTGGATACGTCCTGCTCTCGCCTTGGCTCCGGCCTGCTCTTGCTCTGGTTCCAGCCTGCCCTTACCTTGGCTCTCCGGCCTGCTCTGGCACTGGCTCCAGCGCTCTGGCTCCGGCCTGCCCTCGCCTTGGCTCCGGCCTGCTCTCGCTTCTGCTCCAGCCTGCCCTCGCCCTAGCTCCGACCTGCTTTTGCTCTGGCTCTGGCCTGCCCTCGACCTGGCTCCGGCCTGCCCTCGCTCTGTCTCTGGCCTGCTCTCGCCTTGGCTCCGAACTGCTCTTGCCCTGGCTCCGGCCTGCTCTCGCTCTGGCCTGCCCTTGCCTTAGCTCCCGCCTGCTCTCGCCCTGGCTCCGGCTTCCTCTCTCTCTGGCTCTAGCCTGCCCTCGCCTTGGCTCTGGCCTGCTTTCGCCCAGGCTCTGGTCTGCTCTCGCTCTTGCTCTCGCCTGCTCTCGCTCTGGATCCGGCCTGCCATTGCTCTGGCTCCGGCCTACTCTCGTTCTGGCTCTGACCTGCCCTCGCACGGGCTCCGGCCTGCTCTCGCCCTGGATCTGGCCTGCTCTCGCCATTGCTCCGGCTAGCTCTCTCTCTGGCTCTGGCCTGCCCTTGCCTTGGCTCCCGCCTGCTCTCGCCCTTGCTCGGCTTGCTCTCTCTCTGGCTCTGGCCTGCCCTCTCCTTGGCTCCGGCCTGCTCTCGCTATGGCTCCGGCCTGCCCTCGCACGGGCTCCGGCCTGCTTTTGCCCTGGATCTGGCCTGCTCTTGCTTTTGCTCCGGCCTGCCTTCACCCTGGCTCCTGCCTGCCCTCTCTCTGGCTCTGGCTTGCCCTCTACCTGGCTGCGGCATGTCCTCGCCCTGTATCCGGCCTCCTCTCGCCTTTGCTCTGGCCTGCTCTCGCCTTGGTTCCAGCCTGCTCTCGCCCTGGCTCTGGCCTGCTCTCACCCTGGTACTGACCTGCCCTTGTCTTGGCTCCGGCCATCTTTCGCTCTGGCTCCGGCCTGCCCCTGCCCTGGATCCGGCCTGCTCTCTCCTTGGCTCCGGCCTGCTCTTGCTCTGGCTCCGGCCTGCCCTCGCCCTGGCTCCGGCCTGCCCTTGCTCTGGCTCCAGCCAGCCCTCGCCTTGGCTCCGGCCTGCTCTCCCCCTGGTTCCGCCTGCTCTTGCTCTAGCTCTGGCCTGCCGTCACCCTGGCTCCAGCCTGCTCTCGCTCTGGCTCTGGCCTGCCCTCGCCTTGGCTCCGACCTGCTCTCGCTCTGGCTCTGGCCTGCCCTCGCCTTTGCTCCGTCCGGCCTGCTCTCGCTCTGGCTCTGGCCTGCCCTGCTCTGCCTCTGGCCTGCCCTCGTCTTGGCTCGCCCTCGTCTTGGCTCCGGCATGCCCTCGCCTTGGCTCCGGCCGTGCTCTCGTCTTAGCTCTGGCCTGCTCTCGCTCTAGCTCCGGACTGCCCTCGCCCTGGCTCCGGCCTGCTCTCTTTTTGGCTCTGGCCTGCCCTTGCCCTGGCTCCGGCCTACTCTGGCTCTGTCTGGCCTGCTCTCGCTCTGGCTCCGGCCTGTTCTCGCCCTGGTTCCGGCCTGCCCTTGCTTTGACTCCGGCCTTCTCTCGCTCTGGCTCCGGCCTGCCCTTGCCTTGGCTCTGGCCTACTCTCGCTCAAGCTCTGGCCTGCCCTCGACCTGGCTCCTGTCAGCTCTCATTCTGGCTCTGGCGTGCCCTCGCCTTGGCTCCGGCCTGCTCTTGCTCTGACTCTGGCCTGCCCTCGCCCTGGTTCCGACCTGCTCTGGATCTGGCTCTGGCCTGCCCTCGCTTTGGCTCCGGCCTGCTCTCGCCCTGGCTCCGGCCTGCTCTCGCTCTGGCTCTCGCCTGCCCTCGCCTTGGCTCCGGCCTGCTCTCTCTCGCCTTGGCTCCGGCCTGCTCTCGCTCTGACTCCAGCCAGCCCTCACCTTGGCTCCGGCCTGCTCTCGCCCTGGCTCCGCCTGCTCTTGCTCTAGCTCTGGCCTGCCGTCACCCTGGCTCCAGCCTGCTCTCGCTCTGGCCTGCCCTTGCCTTGGCTCCTGCCTGCTCTCGCCCTTGCTCTTGCTTGCTCTCGCTCTGGATCTGGCCTGTCCTCTCCTTGTCTCCGGCCTGCTCTCGCACTGGCTCCGGCCTGCCCTCGTCCTGGCTCCGGCCTGCTATCTCTCTGGCTCCTGCCTGCCCTCTCCTTGGCTCCTGCCTGTTCTCGCCCTGGATACGACCTGCTCTCGCCTTGGCTCCGGCCTGCTCTCGCTCTGGTTCCAGCCTGCCCTTACCTTGGCTCATGCCTGCTCTCTATCTGGCCTGCCCTCTCCTTGGCTTCTGCCTGTTCTCGCTCTGGCTCCGGCCTGCCCTCTCTCTGGCTCCGGCCTGCCCTCGCCCTGGCTCCGGCGTGCTCTCGCCCTTGCTCCGGCCTGCTCTCGCTCTGGCTTCGGCCTGTCCTCGCCTTGGCTCCGGCCTGCCCTTGCTCTGGCTCTGGGCAGCCCTCGCCTTGGCTCCCTCCGGCCAGCTCCTGCTCTGGCTCCGGCCTGCCCTCGCCTTGGCTCCGGCCAGCTCTTGCTCTGGCTCCGGCCTGCCCTCGCCTTGGCTCCGGCCTGCTCTCGCCCTGGATCCGGCCTGCTCTCGCCCTGGCTCCGGCCTGCTCTCGCCCTGGCTCCGGCCTGCTCTCGCCCTGGCTCCGGCCTGCTCTTGCCCTGGCTCTGGCCTGCCCTCACCCTGGCTCCGGCCTGATCTCGCTCTGGCCTGCCCTTGCCTTGGCTCCGGCCTGCTCTCGCCCTTGCTCTTGCTTGCTCTTTCTCTGGCTCTGGCCTGTTCTCTCCTTGTCTCCGGCCTGCTCTCGCACTGGCTCCGGCCTGCCCTCGTCCTGGCTCCGGCCTGCTCTCGCTCTGGCTCTGGCCTGCTATCTCTATGGCTCCTGCCTGCCCTCACCTTGGCTCCTGCCTGTTCTCGCCCTGGATACGACCTGCTCTCGCCTTGGCTCCGGCCTGCTCTTGCTCTGGTTCCAGCCTGCCCTTACCTTGGCTCTCCTGCCTGCTCTGGCTCTGGCTCCAGCGCTCTGTCTCCGGCCTGCCCTCGCCTTGGCTCCGGCCTGCTCTCGCTTCTGCTCCAGCCTGCCCTCGCCCTGGCTCCGGCCTGCTCTTGTTCTGGCTCCGGCCTGCTCTCGTTCTGGCTCTGGCCTGCCCTCGACATGGCTCCGGCCTGCCCTCGCTCTGTCTCTGGCCTGCCCTCGCCTTGGCTCCGAACTGCTCTTGCCCTGGCTCTGGCCTGCTCTCGCTCTGGCCTGCCCTTGCCTTAGCTCCCGCCTACTCTCGCCCTGGCTCCGGCTTCCTCTCTCTCTGACTCTGGCCTGCCCTCGCTTTGGCTCTGGCCTGCTCTCGCTATGGCACCGACCTGCCCTCGCACGGGCTCCGCCTGCTCTCGCTCTGGCCTGCTCTCGCCCAGACTCTGGCCTGCTCTCGCTCTTGCTCAGGCCTGCTCTCGCTCTGGATCCGGCCTGCCATTGCTCTGGCTCTGGCCTACTCTCGTTCTGGCTCTGGCCTGCCCTCGCACGGGCTCCGGCCTGCTCTCGCCCTGGATCTGGCCTGCTCTCGCCTTGGCTCCGGCCTTCTCTCGCCATTGCTCCGGCTTGCTCTCTCTCTGGCTCTGGCCTGCCCTTGCTTTGGCTCCCGCCTGCTCTCGCCCTTGCTCCGGCTTGCTCTCTCTCTGGCTCTGGCCTGCCCTCTCCTTGGCTCCGGCCTGCTCTCGCTATGGCTCCGGCCTGCCCTCGCACGGGCTCCGGCCTGCTTTTGCCCTGGATCTGGCCTGCTCTTGCTCTGGCTCCGGCCTGCCTTCACTCTGGCTCCAGCCTGCCCTCTCTCTGGCCTGCCCTCGCCCTGGCTGCTTCATGTCCTCGCTCTGTATCCGGCCTCCTCTCGCCTTGGCCCCGGCCTGCTCTCGCCCTGGCTCTGGCCTGCTCTCACCCTGGTACTGGCCTGCTCTTGCCTTGGCTCCGGCCATCTCTCGCTCTGGCTCCGGCGTGCCCTTGCCTTGGCTCCGGCCTTCTCTTGCTCTGGCTCCGGCCTGCCCTTGCCTTGGCTCTGGCCAACTCTCGCTCTGGCTCCGGCCTGCCCTTGCCCTGGCTCCGGCCTGCACTCGCTCTGCCTCTGGCCTGCTCTCGCTCTGGCCTGCCCCTGCCTTTGCTCCGGCTTGCTCCCGCTCTGGCTCTGGCCTGCCCTCGCCTTGGCTCCGGACTGCTCTCGCTTTGGCTCTTGCCTGCCCTTGCTTGGCTCCGTCCGGTCTGCTCTTGCTCTGGCTCTGGCCTGCCCTCGCTCTGGCTCTGGCCTGCCCTCGCTCTGGCTCTGGCCTGCCCTCGCCTTGTCTCCGTCCTGATCTGACTCTGGCTCTGGCCTGCCCTCGCCCTGCTTTCGCCTTGGCTCCGGCCTGCTCTCGCCCTGGCTCTGGCCTGCTCTCGCCCTGGTTCCGGCTGCCCTAGCCATGGCTCCGGCCTTCTTTCTCTCTGGCTCTGGGCTTGCCTTGGCTCTGGCCAAAAAACTCGTTCTGGCCAAGGCGAAGGCAGGCCAGAGCCACAGCGAGAGCAGGCCAGAGCCTGAGCGAGAGCAGGCCGCAGCCAGAGCGATAGCAGGCCGGAGCCAAGGCGAGGGCAGGCCGATACCAGAGCGAGAGAATGCCGGAGCCAGGGCGAGGGCAGGCCAGAGCAAGAGCAGGCCGGAGACAGGGCGAGGGCAGGCCGGAGCCAGAGCGAAAGCAGGCCGGAGCCAGAGCGAGAGCAGGCCGGAGCCAGAGCGAGGGCAGGCCGGAGCCAGAGCGAGGGCAGACCGGAGCCAGCACAAGAGCAGGTCGAAGCCAAGGCGAGGGCAGGCCGGACCAGTGCCGGAGCTGGCCGGAGCAAAGGCGAGGGCTGGCCGGAGGCAGAGCCAGGGTAGGCCAGGGCAAGAGCAGGCCGGAGCCAAGGCAAGGACAGGCCAGAGCGAGAGCAGGCCAGAGCGAGAGCAGTCCGAAGCCAAGGCGAAGGCAGGCCGGAGCCAGAGAAGGTGCTGGCCGTATCCAAGGCGAGGGCTGGCCGGAGCCAGAGCAAGTGCAGGCCGGAGCTAGGGCGAGGGAAGGCCTAAGCCAGAGCGAGAGCAGGCTGGAGCCAGGGCGAGAGCAGTCCGGCCGGAGCCAAGACGAGGGCAGGCCGGAGCCAGGACGAGGGCAGGCCAGAGCCAGCGCGAGAGCAGGCCAGAGCTAGAGCCAGAGCAGGCAGCCAGGGTGAGGGCAGACCAGAGTGAGAGCGAGAGCAGGCCGGAGCCAAGGCGAGGCAAGAACCAGAGCAACAGCAGGCCAGAGCCAGAGCGAGAGTAGGCCGGAACTAGGACGACGGCAGGCCAGAGCCAGAGAGAGAGTAGGCCGGTGCCTGGGCGCGGGCAGGCCAGAGCCAGGGCGAGAGCAGGACGGAGCCAAGGCGAGGGCTGGCCGGAGGCAGAGCCAGGGTAGGCCAAGGCAAGGACAGGCCAGAGCCAGAGCGAGAGCAGGCCAGAGCGAGAGCAGTCCGAAGCCAAGGCGAAGGCAGGCCGGAGCCAGAGCAGGTGCTGGCCGTATCCAAGGCGAGGGCTGGCCAGATCCAGAGCAAGGGCAGGCTGGAGCCAGGGCGAGAGTAGGCCGGCCGGAACCAAGGCAAGGGCAGGCCGGAGCCAGGGCAAGGGCAGGCCGGAGCCAGGGCAAGGGCAGGCCAGAGCCAGCGCGAGAGCAGGCCAGAGCCAGAGCAAGCAGCCAGGGTGAGGGCAGGCCGGAGCCAAGGCGAGGCCAGAACTAGAGCAAGAGCAGGCCAGAGCGAGAGTAGGGCGACGGCAGGGCGAGGTCAGGCCAGAGCCAGGGCGAGAGCAGGACGGAGCCAAGCCAGGGTGAGGGCAGTACGGAGCGAGAGCAGGCCGGAGCCAAGGCAAGGGCAGGCCAGAGGCAGAGCCAGGGTAGGCCAGAGCAAGAGCAGGCCAGAGCGAGAGCAGGCCGGAGCCAAGGCGAGAGCAGACCAGAGCCAGAGCGAGAGCAGTCCGGAGCCAAGGCAAAGGCAGGCCAGAACCAGTGCGAGAGCAGGCCAGAGCCAGAGCGAGATCCGGCAGGAGCCAAGGCGAAGGCAGGCCGGAGCAAGTGCAGGTGCTGGCCAGGTCGAGGGCTGGCCGGAGCCAGGACGAGGAAAGGCCGAAGCCAGAGCGAGAGCAGGCTGGAGCCAGGGCGAGAGCAGGCCGGAGCCAAGACGAGGGCAGGCCAGAGCCAGAGTGAGAGCAGGCCAGCGCCAGGACGAGTGCAGGCCGGAGCCAGGGCGAGAGCAGGCCAGAGCCAGCGCGAGAGCATGCCAGGGCAAGGGCAGACCAGAGTGAGAGCGAGAGCAGGCCGGATCCGGCCAAGGCCAGAGCAAGAGCAGGCCAGAGGCCGGAGCTAGAGCAGGAGCTGGCCGGAGCCAAGGCGAGGGCTGGCCGGAGCCAGATCAAGGGCAGGCCGCAGCCAGGGCGAGGGCAGGCTGAAGCCATAACGAGAGCAGGCCGGAGCCAGGGAGAGAGCAGGCCAGAGCCAAGGCGAGGACAGGCCAGAGCGAGAGCAGGCCAGAGCGAGAGCAGGCCGGAGCCAGGGCGAGGGAAGGCCAGAGCAAAAGCAGGCCCTTGCCAAGGCGAGAGCACGCCGCCAGGGCAGGCCAGAGCCAGAGAGAGAGTAGGCCTGAGCCAAAGCGAGAGCAGACCGGAGGAGCCAAGGCGAATGCTGGCCAGAACTCTGGCGAGAGCAGGCCGGAGTCAAGACGAGGGCAGACCAGAGCAAGAGCCAGAGCAAGGGCAGGCCGGAGCCAGGGCGAGGGCAGGCCGGAGACAGAGCAAGAGCAGGCTGGAGCCAAGGCGAGGGCAGGCCGGAGCCAAGGCGAGGGCAGGCCAGAGCCAGGGCGAGAGCAGGCCGGAGCCAAGGCGAGGGCAGGCCAGAGCCAGAGCACGCCGGAGGCAGGCCAGAGTCAGAGAAAGAGCATGCCGGATCCATGGCGAGGACAGGCCAGAGCCAGAGCGACAGTAGGCGAGAGCAAAGGCAGGCAAGAGCTACAGCGAGAGAAGGCCGGAGGGAGCAAAGGCAAGGGCAGGCCGGAACCAGGGGGGGGAGCAGGCCGGAGACAGGGCGAGGTCAGAGCGAAAGCAGGCCAGAGCGAGAGTAGGCTGGACAGGGCGAGGGCAGGCCAGGGCGAAGAGCAGGCCGGAGTCAGTGCGATGGCAGGCCAGAGCCAAGGCGAGGGCAGTCCGAAGCTAGACCGAAAGTAGGCCAGCGCTAAGGCGAGTGCAGGGCCGGAGCCAAGTCGAGGGCTGGCCGGAGCCAGATCAAGGGCAGGCCGGAGCCAGGGCGAGGGCAGGCTGAAGCCATAGCGAGAGCAGGCCGGAGCCAGGGAGAGAGCAGGCCAGAGCCAAGGCGAGGACAAGCCAGAGCGAGAGCAGGCCGGAGCCAGGGCGAGGGAAGGCCAGAGCAAAAGCAGGCCCTTGCGGCGAGAGCACACCGCCAGGGCAGGCCAGAGCCAGAGAGAGAGTAGGCCTGAGCCAGAGCGAGAGCAGACCGGAGCCAAGGCGAATGCTGGCCAGAAACAGAGCGAGAGCAGGCCGGAGTCAAGACGAGGGCAGACCAGAGCAAGAGCCAGAGCAAGGGCAGGCCGGAGCCAGGGCGAGGGCAGGCCGGAGACAGAGCAAGAGCAGGCTGGAGCCAAGGCGAGGGCAGGCCAGAGCCAGGGCGAGAGCAGGCCGGAGCCAAGGCGAGGGCAGGCCAGAGTCAGAGAAAGAGCAGGCCGGAGCCATGGCGAAGGCTCGCTCTGGCAAGAGCAGGCCGGAGCCAGGGCGAGGACAGGCCAGAGCGAGAGTAGGCGAGAGCAAAGGCAGGCAAGAGCTACAGCGAGAGAAGGCCGGAGGGAGCCAAGGCAAGGGCAGGCCGGAACCAGGGGGGGAGCAGGCCGGAGACAGGGCGAGGTCAGATCGAAAGCAGGTCAGAGCGAGAGTAGGCTGGACAGGGCGAGGGCAGGCCAGGGCGAAGAGCAGGCCGGAGTCAGTGCGATGGCAGGCCAGAGCCAAGGCGAGGGCAGTCCGAAGCTAGACCGAAAGTAGGCCAGCGCTAAGGCGAGTGCAGGGCCGGAGCCAAGGCGAAGGGCAGGCCAGAAGAAGAGCGAGATCAGGCCGGAGTCAAGACAAGGGCAGGCCGGAGCCAGGGCGAGAGCAGGCCGGAGCCAGGGCGAGAGCAGGCCAGGGCGAGGGCAGGCCAGACAGCGAGAGCAGGCCGTAGCCAAGGCGAGGGCACACCAGAGCAAGAGCAGGCCGGAGCCAGGGCGAGGGCACGCCAGAGCGAGAGTAGGCCAGAGCCAAGGCAAGGGCAGGCCAGAGCGAGAGAAGGCCAGAGTCAAGGCAAGGGCAGGCCGAAACCAGGACGAGATCAGGCCGGAGACAGGGTGAGTGAGGCCAGAGCGAGAGTAGGCCGGAGCCAGGGCGAGGGCAGGCCAGAGAGAGAGCAGGCCGGAGCCAGGCGAGGGCAGGCCAGAGCCAGAGCGATAGCAGGCCAGAGCGAGAGCAGTCCGGAGCCAGAGCTAGGGCAGGCCAGAGCCATATCGAGAGCAGGCCTGAGCCAGGGCGAGAGCAGGCTGGAGCCAAGGCGAAGGCAGGCCAGAAAAAGAGCGAGATCAGGTTAGAGTCAAGACGAGGGCAGGCCAGAGCCAGAGGAAGAGCAGGCCGGAGCCAAGGCATGGGCAGGCCAGAGCCAGAGAGAGAGCAGGCCGGAGCCAAGGCATGGGCAGGCCAGAGCCAGAGAGAGAGCAGGCTGGAGAGCCAGGGCAAGGGCAGGCCAGAGCGAGAGCGGGTCGGAGCCAGGGCGAGAGAGCAGGCCGGAGCCAATGCGAGGGCAGGCCGGAGCCAGAGGGGCAGGCCGGAGTCAGGGCGGCCTGCAGAGGGGCAGGCCGGAGTCAGGGCGATGGCAGGCAAGAGCTAGAGCGAGAGCAGGCCGGAGGGAGCCAAGGCAAGGGCAGGCCGGACAGGGGGGGAGCAGGCCGGAGACAGGGCGAGGTCAGAGCGAGAGCAGGCCAGTGCAAGAGCAGGCCGGAGCCAGGGCGAGGGCAGACCAGAGCAAGAGCAGGCCGGAGCCAGGGCGAGGGCAGGCCAGAGCAAGAGCAGTCCGGAGGCAAGGCAAGGGCAGGCCAGACAGAGCCAGAGCGACAGCAGGCCTACGCCAGAGCGAGAGCAGGCCGGAGCCAAGGCGAAGGCAGGCCATCACAAGAGCGAGAGCAGGCCGGAGTCAAGATGAGGGCAGGCCAGACGTTACAGCAGTAGTGTAATTATCAGATTTGTGTCTCATAATAAGCAATGAAGCCTTGGCTCCGGCCTGCTCTCGCTCTGGCTCTGGCCAGTCCTCGCATAGGCTCCGGCCCGCTCTCGCCCTGGCTCCGGCCTGCACTCGTCCTGGCTCCGGCCTGCTCTCGCCCTGGCTCCGGCCTGCTCTCGCTCTGGACTGCCCTCGCCCTGGCTCCGGCCTGCCACTGCTCTGGCTCCGGCCTGCCCTCGCTTTGGCTCCGGCCTGCTCTCGCCCTGGCTCCGACCTGTTCTCGCTCTGTTTCTGGCCTGCCCTCGCCCAGTCTCCGCCCTACTCTCTCTCTGGCTCTGGCCTACTGTCGCTCTGGGCCTCTGGCCTGTTCTCGCCCTGGTAACGGCCTGACCTTGCCTTGGCTCCGGCCTTCTCTCGCTCTGGCTCTGGTTTGCCCTCGCCGAGGATCCGACCTGCTCTCGCTCTGGCCTGCCCTCGTCCTGGCTCCGGCCTGTTTTTACTCTGGCTCTGGCCTAACCTCGCCTTGGCTCCGGCCTGTTCCCGCCTTAGCTCCGGCCGGCTCTCTTTCTCTGGCTCCGGCATGCCCTCGCCCTGACTCTAGCCTGCCCTTGCTCTGGCTCCGGCCTGCTCTCGCCTTGGCTCCGACCTGCTCTCGCTCTGGCCTTCCCTCGCCCTGCCTCCGGCCTGCTCTCTCTCTGGCTCTGGCCTGCCCTTGCCTTAGCTCTGGCCTTCTCTCGCTCTGACTCTGGCCTGCCCTCATTCATCCTTGCTCCGGCCTGCTCTCGTTCTGGCTCTCACCTGCCCTCGCCTTGGCTCCGGCCTGCTCTCGCCCTGGCTCCGGCCTGCTCTCGCCCTGGCTCCGGCCTACTCTCGCTCTGGCTCTGGCCTGTCCTTGCCCTGGCTCCGGCCTGCCCTTGCTCTGGCTCCGGCCTGCCCTTGCTCTGGCTCTGGCCTGCTCTTGCTCTGGCTCTGGCTAGCCCTCGCCTTGGCTCCGGCCTGCTCTTGCTCTGGCCTGCCCTTGCTCTGGCCTGCCCTCGTCTTGACTCCAGCCTGCTCTCGCTCGTTATGGCCAGCCTTCTCCTTGGCTGCGGCATGCTCTCGCTCTGATGTAGGCCTGCTGTCTCAGGCCTTCCCTTGCCTTGGCTCCGGACTGCTCTTGCTCTGGCCTGCCCTCGCCCTGGCTCTGGCCTGTTCTTGCTCTGGCTCTGGCCTGTTCTTGCTCTGGCTCTGGCCTGTTCTTGCTCTGGCTCTGGCCTGCCCTCGCCCTGGCTCCGGCCTGCTTTTGCTCTGCCTCTGGCCTCCTCTTGCTCTGGCCTGCCCTTGCCTTGGCTCTGGCCTTGTATCGCTCTGCCTTTGGCCTGCCCTTGCCTTGGCTCTGGCCTACTCTCGCCTTGGCTCCGGCCTGCTCTCGCTCTGGCTCTGGCCTGCCCTCGCATTGGCTCCGGCCTGCCCTCGCCCTGGCTCCGACCCGCTCTCGCTCTTACTCTGGCCTGCCCTCGCCCTGGCTCCGGCCTGCTCTCTCTCTGGCTCCGGCCTGCCCATGCCTTGGCTCCGGCCTGCTCTTCCTCTGGCTCTGGCCTGCCCTCGTCTTGACTCTAACCTGATCTCGCTCTTGTTCTGGCCTGCCTTCGCCTTGGCTCCAGCCTGCTCTCGCTCTGGCTCAGGCCTGCTCTGGCTCTGGCCTGCCCTAGCTCTGGCTCCGGACTGCTCTGGCTCTGGCCTGCTCTCGCTCTGGCTCTGGACTGCCCTCGCCTTGGCTCTGGCCTGCTCTCGCTCTCGCTCTGGCCTGCCCTCGCCTGGCTCCGGCCTACTCTCGCTCTGGCCTCACTCACCCTGTCTCCGGCCTGCTCTCGTCCTGGTTTCAGCCTGCCCTTGCCTAGCTAGGCTCTGGCCTTCTCTCGCTCTGGCCTGCCCTCGCCCTGGCTCCGGCCTGCTCTCGCTCTGGCCTGCTCTCGCCTTGGCTCCGGCCTGCCCTCGCCCTGGCTCCGGCCTGCCCTTGCTCTGGCTCCTGCCTGCCCTCGCATTGGCTCTGGCCTGCTCTCGCCCTGGCTCCGACCTGCTCTCGCTCTGGCAATGGCCTGCCTTCGCCCTGGCTCCGGCCTGCTCTCTCTCTGGCTCTGGCCTGCCCTCGCCCTGGCTCTGGCCTACTCTCGCTCTGGCCTGCTCTCGCTCTGGCTCTGGCCTGCCCTTCCTCTAGCTCGGGCCTGCCCTCGTATTAGCTCCGGCCTGCTCTCGCCCTGGCTCCGACCTGCTCTCGCTCTGGCCTGCCCTTGCTCTGGCTCCGGCCTGCCCTCGCATTGGCTCCGGCCTGCTCTCGTCCTGGCTCCGACCTGCTCTCGCTCTGGCCTGCTCTCGCCCTGGCTCCGGCCTGCTCTCGCTGGCAATGGCCTGCCTTCGCCCTGGCTCCGGCCTGCTCTCTCTCTGGCTCTGGCCTGCCCTCGCCCTGGCTCCGGCCTGCCCTCGCCCTGGCTCCGACCCGCTCTCGCTCTTACTCTGGCCTGCCCTCGCCCTGGCTCCGGCCTGCTCTCTCTCTGGCTCCGGCCTGCCCATGCCTTGGCTCCGGCCTGCTCTTCCTCTGGCTCTGGCCTGCCCTCGTCTTGACTCTAACCTGATCTCGCTCTTGTTCTGGCCTGCCTTCGCCTTGGCTCCAGCCTGCTCTCGCTCTGGCTCAGGCCTGCTCTGGCTCTGGCCTGCCCTAGCTCTGGCTCCGGACTGCTCTGGCTCTGGCCTGCTCTCGCTCTGGCTCTGGACTGCCCTCGCCTTGGCTCTGGCCTGCTCTCGCTCTCTCTCTGGCCTGCCCTCACCCTGGCTCCGGCCTACTCTCGCTCTGGCCTCACTCACCCTGTCTCCGGCCTGCTCTCGTCCTGGTTTCAGCCTGCCCTTGCCTAGCTAGGCTCTGGCCTTCTCTCGCTCTGGCCTGCCCTCGCCCTGGCTCCGGCCTGCTCTCGCTCTGGCCTGCTCTCGCCTTGGCTCCGGCCTGCCCTCGCCCTGGCTCCGGCCTGCCCTTGCTCTGGCTCCTGCCTGCCCTCGCATTGGCTCTGGCCTGCTCTCGCCCTGGCTCCGACCTGCTCTCGCTCTGGCAATGGCCTGCCTTCGCCCTGGCTCCGGCCTGCTCTCTCTCTGGCTCTGGCCTGCCCTCGCCCTGGCTCTGGCCTACTCTCGCTCTGGCCTGCTCTCGCTCTGGCTCTGGCCTGCCCTTCCTCTAGCTCGGGCCTGCCCTCGTATTAGCTCCGGCCTGCTCTCGCCCTGGCTCCGACCTGCTCTCGCTCTGGCCTGCCCTTGCTCTGGCTCCGGCCTGCCCTCGCATTGGCTCCGGCCTGCTCTCGTCCTGGCTCCGACCTGCTCTCGCTCTGGCCTGCTCTCGCCCTGGCTCCGGCCTGCTCTCGCTGGCAATGGCCTGCCTTCGCCCTGGCTCCGGCCTGCTCTCTCTCTGGCTCTGGCCTGCCCTCGCCCTGGCTCCGGCCTGCCCTCGCCCTGGCTCCGACCCGCTCTCGCTCTTACTCTGGCCTGCCCTCGCTCTGGCTCCGGCCTGCTCTCTCTCTGGCTCCGGCCTGCCCATGCCTTGGCTCCGGCCTGCTTTTCCTCTGGCTCTGGCCTGCCCTCGTCTTGACTCTAACCTGATCTCGCTCTTGTTCTGGCCTGCCTTCGCCTTGGCTCCAGCCTGCTCTCGCTCTGGCTCAGGCCTGCTCTGGCTCTGGCCTGCCCTAGCTCTGGCTCCGGACTGCTCTGGCTCTGGCCTGCTCTCGCTCTGGCTCTGGACTGCCCTCGCCTTGGCTCTGGCCTGCTCTCGCTCTCGCTCTGGCCTGCCCTCGCCTGGCTCCGGCCTGCTCTCTCTCTGGCCTGCCCTCACCCTGGCTCCGGCCTACTCTCGCTCTGGCCTCACACACCCTATCTCCGGCCTGCTCTCGTCCTGGTTTCAGCCTGCCCTTGCCTAGCTAGGCTCTGGCCTTCTCTCGCTCTGGCCTGCCCTCGCCCTGGCTCCGGCCTGCTCTCGCTCTGGCCTGCTCTCGCCTTGGCTCCGGCCTGCCCTCGCCCTGGCTCCGGCCTGCCCTTGCTCTGGCTCCTGCCTGCCCTCGCATTGGCTCTGGCCTGCTCTCACCCTGGCTCCGACCTGCTCTCGCTCTGGCAATGGCCTGCCTTCGCCCTGGCTCCGGCCTGCTCTCTCTCTGGCTCTGGCCTGCCCTCGCCCTGGCTCTGGCCTACTCTCGCTCTGGCCTACTCTCGCTCTGGCTCTGGCCTGCCCTTCCTCTAGCTCGGGGCTGCCCTCGCATTAGCTCCGGCCTGCTCTCGCCCTGGCTCCGACCTGCTCTCGCTCTGACCTGCCCTTGCTCTGGCTCCGGCCTGCCCTCGCATTGGCTCCGGCCTGCTCTCGTCCTGGCTCCGACCTGCTCTCGCTCTGGCTCTGGCCTGCTCTCGCCCTGGCTCCGGCCTGCTCTCGCTGGCAATGGCCTGCCTTCGCCCTGGCTCCGGCCTGCTCTCTCTCTGGCTCTGGCCTGCCCTCGCCCTGGCTCCGGCCTGCTCTCTCTCTGGCTCCGCCCTGCCCATGCCTTGGCTCCGGCCTGCTCTTCCTCTGGCTCTGGCCTGCCCTCGTCTTGACTCTAACCTGATCTCGCTCTTGTTCTGGCCTGCCTTCGCCTTGGCTCCAGCCTGCTCTCGCTCTGGCTCAGGCCTGCTCTGGCTCTGGCCTGCCCTAGCTCTGGCTCCGGACTGCTCTGGCTCTGGCCTGCTCTCGCTCTGGCTCTGGACTGCCCTCGCCTTGGCTCTGGCCTGCTCTCGCTCTCTCTCTGGCCTGCCCTCACCCTGGCTCCGGCCTACTCTCGCTCTGGCCTCACTCACCCTGTCTCCGGCCTGCTCTCGTCCTGGTTTCAGCCTGCCCTTGCCTAGCTAGGCTCTGGCCTTCTCTCGCTCTGGCCTGCCCTCGCCCTGGCTCCGGCCTGCTCTCGCTCTGGCCTGCTCTCGCCTTGGCTCCGGCCTGCCCTCGCCCTGGCTCCGGCCTGCCCTTGCTCTGGCTCCTGCCTGCCCTCGCATTGGCTCTGGCCTGCTCTCGCCCTGGCTCCGACCTGCTCTCGCTCTGGCAATGGCCTGCCTTCGCCCTGGCTCCGGCCTGCTCTCTCTCTGGCTCTGGCCTGCCCTCGCCCTGGCTCTGGCCTACTCTCGCTCTGGCCTGCTCTCGCTCTGGCTCTGGCCTGCCCTTCCTCTAGCTCGGGCCTGCCCTCGTATTAGCTCCGGCCTGCTCTCGCCCTGGCTCCGACCTGCTCTCGCTCTGGCCTGCCCTTGCTCTGGCTCCGGCCTGCCCTCGCATTGGCTCCGGCCTGCTCTCGTCCTGGCTCCGACCTGCTCTCGCTCTGGCCTGCTCTCGCCCTGGCTCCGGCCTGCTCTCGCTGGCAATGGCCTGCCTTCGCCCTGGCTCCGGCCTGCTCTCTCTCTGGCTCTGGCCTGCCCTCGCCCTGGCTCCGGCCTGCCCTCGCCCTGGCTCCGACCCGCTCTCGCTCTTACTCTGGCCTGCCCTCGCTCTGGCTCCGGCCTGCTCTCTCTCTGGCTCCGGCCTGCCCATGCCTTGGCTCCGGCCTGCTTTTCCTCTGGCTCTGGCCTGCCCTCGTCTTGACTCTAACCTGATCTCGCTCTTGTTCTGGCCTGCCTTCGCCTTGGCTCCAGCCTGCTCTCGCTCTGGCTCAGGCCTGCTCTGGCTCTGGCCTGCCCTAGCTCTGGCTCCGGACTGCTCTGGCTCTGGCCTGCTCTCGCTCTGGCTCTGGACTGCCCTCGCCTTGGCTCTGGCCTGCTCTCGCTCTCGCTCTGGCCTGCCCTCGCCTGGCTCCGGCCTGCTCTCTCTCTGGCCTGCCCTCACCCTGGCTCCGGCCTACTCTCGCTCTGGCCTCACACACCCTATCTCCGGCCTGCTCTCGTCCTGGTTTCAGCCTGCCCTTGCCTAGCTAGGCTCTGGCCTTCTCTCGCTCTGGCCTGCCCTCGCCCTGGCTCCGGCCTGCTCTCGCTCTGGCCTGCTCTCGCCTTGGCTCCGGCCTGCCCTCGCCCTGGCTCCGGCCTGCCCTTGCTCTGGCTCCTGCCTGCCCTCGCATTGGCTCTGGCCTGCTCTCACCCTGGCTCCGACCTGCTCTCGCTCTGGCAATGGCCTGCCTTCGCCCTGGCTCCGGCCTGCTCTCTCTCTGGCTCTGGCCTGCCCTCGCCCTGGCTCTGGCCTACTCTCGCTCTGGCCTACTCTCGCTCTGGCTCTGGCCTGCCCTTCCTCTAGCTCGGGGCTGCCCTCGCATTAGCTCCGGCCTGCTCTCGCCCTGGCTCCGACCTGCTCTCGCTCTGACCTGCCCTTGCTCTGGCTCCGGCCTGCCCTCGCATTGGCTCCGGCCTGCTCTCGTCCTGGCTCCGACCTGCTCTCGCTCTGGCTCTGGCCTGCTCTCGCCCTGGCTCCGGCCTGCTCTCGCTGGCAATGGCCTGCCTTCGCCCTGGCTCCGGCCTGCTCTCTCTCTGGCTCTGGCCTGCCCTCGCCCTGGCTCCGGCCTGCTCTCTCTCTGGCTCCGCCCTGCCCATGCCTTGGCTCCGGCCTGCTCTTCCTCTGGCTCTGGCCTGCCCTCGTCTTGACTCTAACCTGATCTCGCTCTTGTTCTGGCCTGCCTTCGCCTTGGCTCCAGCCTGCTCTCGCTCTGGCTCAGGCCTGCTCTGGCTCTGGCCTGCCCTAGCTCTGGCTCCGGACTGCTCTGGCTCTGGCCTGCTCTCGCTCTGGCTCTGGACTGCCCTCGCCTTGGCTCTGGCCTGCTCTCGCTCTCGCTCTGGCCTGCCCTCGCCTGGCTCCGGCCTGCTCTCTCTCTGGCCTGCCCTCACCCTGGCTCCGGCCTACTCTCGCTCTGGCCTCACTCACCCTGTCTCCGGCCTGCTCTCGTCCTGGTTTCAGCCTGCCCTTGCCTAGCTAGGCTCTGGCCTTCTCTCGCTCTGGCCTGCCCTCGCCCTGGCTCCGGCCTGCTCTCGCTCTGGCCTGCTCTCGCCTTGGCTCCGGCCTGCCCTCGCCCTGGCTCCGGCCTGCCCTTGCTCTGGCTCCTGCCTGCCCTCGCATTGGCTCTGGCCTGCTCTCGCCCTGGCTCCGACCTGCTCTCGCTCTGGCAATGGCCTGCCTTCGCCCTGGCTCCGGCCTGCTCTCTCTCTGGCTCTGACCTGCCCTCGCCCTGGCTCTGGCCTACTCTCGCTCTGGCCTGCTCTCGCTCTGGCTCTGGCCTGCCCTTCCTCTAGCTCGGGCCTGCCCTCGCATTAGCTCCGGCCTGCTCTCGCCCTGGCTCCGACCTGCTCTCGCTCTGGCCTGCCCTTGCTCTGGCTCCGGCCTGCCCTCGCATTGGCTCCGGCCTGCTCTCGTCCTGGCTCCGACCTGCTCTCGCTCTGGCTCTGGCCTGCTCTCGCCCTGGCTCCGGCCTGCTCTCGCTGGCAATGGCCTGCCTTCGCCCTGGCTCCGGCCTGCTCTCTCTCTGGCTCTGGCCTGCCCTCGCCCTGGCTCCGGCCTGCCCTCGCCCTGGCTCCGACCCGCTCTCGCTCTTACTCTGGCCTGCCCTCGCCCTGGCTCCGGCCTGCTCTATCTCTGGCTCCGGCCTGCCCATGCCTTGGCTCCGGCCTGCTCTTCCTCTGGCTCTGGCCTGCCCTCGTCTTGACTCTAACCTGATCTCGCTCTTGTTCTGGCCTGCCTTCGCCTTGGCTCCAGCCTGCTCTCGCTCTGGCTCAGGCCTGCTCTGGCTCTGGCCTGCCCTAGCTCTGGCTCCGGACTGCTCTGGCTCTGGCCTGCTCTCGCTCTGGCTCTGGACTGCCCTCGCCTTGGCTCTGGCCTGCTCTCGCTCTCGCTCTGGCCTGCCCTCGCCTTGGCTCTGGCCTGCTCTCGCTCTGGCCTGCCCTCGCCTGGCTCCGGCCTGCTCTCTCTCTGGCCTGCCCTCACCCTGGCTCCGGCCTACTCTCGCTCTGGCCTCACACACCCTATCTCCGGCCTGCTCTCGTCCTGGTTTCAGCCTGCCCTTGCCTAGCTAGGCTCTGGCCTTCTCTCGCTCTGGCCTGCCCTCGCCCTGGCTCCGGCCTGCTCTCGCTCTGGCCTGCTCTCGCCTTGGCTCCGGCCTGCCCTCGCCCTGGCTCCGGCCAGCCCTTGCTCTGGCTCCTACCTGCCCTCGCATTGGCTCTGGCCTGCTCTCACCCTGGCTCCGACCTGCTCTCGCTCTGGCAATGGCCTGCCTTCGCCCTGGCTCCGGCCTGCTCTCTCTCTGGCTCTGGCCTGCCCTCGCCCTGGCTCTGGCCTACTCTCGCTCTGGCCTGCTCTCGCTCTGGCTCTGGCCTGCCCTTCCTCTAGCTCGGGGCTGCCCTCGCATTAGCTCCGGCCTGCTCTCGCCCTAGCTCCGACCTGCTCTCGCTCTGACCTGCCCTTGCTCTGGCTCCGGCCTGCCCTCGCATTGGCTCCGGCCTGCTCTCGTCCTGGCTCCGACCTGCTCTCGCTCTGGCTCTGGCCTGCTCTCGCCCTGGCTCCGGCCTGCTCTCGCTGGCAATGGCCTGCCTTCGCCCTGGCTCCGGCCTGCTCTCTCTCTGGCTCTGGCCTGCTCTCGCCCTGGCTCTGGCCTACTCTCGCTCTGGCCTGCTCTCTCTCTGGCTCTGGCCTGCCCTTGCTCTTGCTCCGGCCTGCCCTCGCATTAGCTCCGGCCTGCTCTCGCCCTGGCTCCGACCTGCTCTCGCTCTGGCCTGCCCTCGCTCTGGCTCCGGCCTGCTCTCTCTCTGGCTCTCGCCTGCCGATGCCTTGGCTCCGGCCTGCTCTTCCACTGGCTCTGGCCTGCCCTCGTCTTGACTCTGGCATGATCTCGCTCTTGTTCTGGCCTGCTTTCGCCTTGGCTCCGGCCTGCTTTTGCTCTGGCTCTGGCCTGCTCTCGCTCTGGCCTCCCCTCGCCTTAGCTCCGGCCTGCTCTCGCTCTGGCTCTGGCCTGCCCTCGCCTTGGCTCTGTGCTGCTCCTGCTCTGGCTCTAGCCTGCCCTCGCCTTGGCTCCGGCCTGCTCTCGCTCTGACTCTGGCCTGCCCTGGCTCTGCCTCTGGCCTGCCCTCGACTTGGCTCCAGCCAGCTCTCACCTTGGCTCCGGCCTGCTCTCGCTCTAGTTCCTGACTGCCCTTGCCCTGGCTCCAGAGCCTGCCATCGATCTGGCTCCGGCCTGCCCTCGCCCTGGCTCCAGAGCCTGCCATCGATCTGGCTCCGGCCTGCCCTCGCATTAGCTCCGGCCTGCTCTCGCCCTGGCTACGGCCTTCTCTCGCTTTGGCTCTGACCCGCCCTCGACATGGCTCCGGCTTGCTCTCTCTCTGGCTCTGGCCTGCCCTCTCCTTGGCTCCGGCCTTCTCTCGCTATGGCTATGGCTGTTGCCTGCCCTCGCACGGGCTCCGGCCTGCTTTTGCCCTGGATCTGGCCTGCTCTTGCTCTGGCTCCGGCCTGCCCTCGTCCTGGCTCCAGCCTGCTCTCGCTGTGGCTCCGGCCTGCCCTTGCTCTGGCTCCAGCCAGCCCTCGCCTTGGCTACGGCCTGCTCTCGCCCTGGCTCCGCCTGCTCTTGCTCTAGCTCTGGCCTGCCGTCACCCTGGCTCCAGCCTGCTCTCGCTCTGGCTCTGGCCTGCCCTCGCCTTGGCTCCGATCTCGCCTTGGCTCCGGCCTTCTCTCGCCATTGCTCCGGCTTGCTCTCTCTCTGGCTCTGGCCTGCCCTTGCCTTGGCTCCCGCCTGCTCTCGCCCTTGCTCCAGCTTGCTCTCTCTCTGGCTCTGGCCTGCCCGCTCCTTGGCTCCGGCCTGCTCTCGCTATGGCTCCGGCCTGCCCTCGCACGGGCTCCGGCCTGCTTTTGCCCTGGCTCCGGCCTGCTCTTGCTCTGGCTCCGGCCTGCTCTTGCTCTGGCTCCGGCCTGCCCTTTTCCTGGCTCCGGCCTGCTCTCGCTCTGGCTCTGGCCTGCTATCTCTATGGCTCCTGCCTGTTCTCGCCCTGGATACGACCTGCTCTCGCCTTGGCTCCGGCCTGCTCTTGCTCTGGTTCCAGCCTGCCCTTACCTTGGCTCTCCGGCCTGCTCTGGCTCTGGCTCCAGTTCTCTGTCTCCGGCCTGCCCTCACCTTGGCTCCGGCCTGCTCTCTCCTTGGCTCCGGCCTGCTCTTGCTCTGGCTCCGGCCTGCCCTCGCCCTGGCTCCGGCCTGCCCTTGCTCTGGCTCCAGCCAGCCCTCGCCTTGGCTCCGGCCTGCTCTCGCCCTGGCTCCGCCTGCTCTTGCTCTAGCTCTGGCCTGCCGTCACCCTGGCTCCAGCCTGCTCTCGCTCTGGCTCTGGCCTGCCCTTGCCTTGGCTCCGACCTGCTCTCGCTCTGGCTCTGGCCTGCCCTCGCCTTGACTCCGGCCTGCTCTCGCTCTGGCTCTGGCCTTACCTTGGCTCTGCCTCTGGCCTGCCCTCGCCTTGGCTCCGGCCCTGCTCTCGTCTTAGCTCCGGCCTGCTCTCGCTCTAGCTCCGGACTGCCCTCGCCCTGGCTCCGGCCTGCTCTCTTTTTGGCTCTGGCCTGCCCTTGCCCTGGCTCCGGCCTACTCTGGCTCTGGCCTTCTTTCGCTGTGGCTCTGGCCTCGCCCTGGCTCCGGCCTGTTCTCGCCCTGGTTCCGGCCTGCCCTTGCTTTGACTCCGGCCTTCTCTCGCTCTGGCTCTGGCCTGCCCTTGCCTTGGCTCTGGCCTACTCTCGCTCTAGCTCTGGCCTGCCCTCGACCTGGCTCCGGTCAGCTCTGGTTCTGGCTCTGGCGTGCCCTCGCCTTGGCTCCGGCCTGCTCTCGCTCTGACTCTGGCCTGCCCTCGCCCTGGCTCCGACCTGCTCTGGATCTGGCTCTGGCCTGCCATCGCTTTGGCTCCGGCCTGCTCTCGCCCTGGCTCCGGCCTGCTCACGCTCTGGCTCTCGCCTGCCCTCGCCTTGGCTCCGGCCTGCTCTCTCTCGCCTTGGCTCCGGCCTGCTCTCTCTCGCCTTGGCTCCGGCCTGCTCTCGCTCTGGCTCCGCCTGCTCTTGCTCTAGCTCTGGCCTGCCGTCACTCTGGCTCCGGCCTGCTCTCGCTTTGGCCTGCCCTTGCCTTGGCTCCTTCCTGCTCTCGCCCTTGCTCTTGCTTGCTCTCGCTCTGGCCTGTCCTTTCCTTGTCTCCAGCCTGCTCTCGCACTGGCTCCGGCCTGCCCTCGTCCTGGCTCCGGCCTGCCCTCGCTCTGTCTCTGGCCTGCCCTCGCCTTGGCTCCGAACTGCTTTTGCCCTGGCTCCGGCCTGCTCTCACCCTGGCCTGCCCTTGCCTTAGCTCCCGCCTGCTCTCGCCCTGGCTCCGGCTTCCTCTCTCTCTGGCTCTAGCCTACCCTCGCCTTGGCTCTGGCCTGCTCTCGCTATGGCATCGACCTGCCCTCGCACGGGCTCCGCCTGCTCTCGCTCTGGCCTGCTTTCGCCCAGGCCCTGGCTTGCTCTCGCTCTTGCTCTGGCCTGCTCTCGCTCTGGATCCGGCCTGCCATTGCTCTGGCTCCGGCCTACTCTCGTTCTGGCTCCGGCCTACTCTCGTTCTGGCTCTGGCCTGCCCTCGCACGGGCTCCGGCCTGCTCTCGCCCTGGATCTGGCCTGTTCTCGCCTTGGCTCCGGCCTTCTCTCGCCATTGCTCCGGCTTGCTCTCTCTCTGGCTCTGGCCTGCCCTTGCCTTGGCTTCCGCCTGCTCTCGCCCTTGCTCCGGCTTGCTCTCTCTCTGGCTCTGGCCTGCCCTCTCCTTGGCTCCGGCCTGCTCTCGCTATGGCTCCGGCGTGCCCTGGCACTGGCTCCGGCCTGCTTTTGCCCTGGATCTGGTCTGCTCTTGCTCTGGTTCCGGCATGCTCTTGCTCTGGCTCCGGCCTGCCCTCGTCCTGGCTCCGGCCTGCTCTCGCTCTGGCCTGCTATCTCTATGGCTCCTGCCTGCCCTCACCTTGGCTCCTGCCTGTTCTCGCCCTGGATACGTCCTGCTCTCGCCTTGGCTCCGGCCTGCTCTTGCTCTGGTTCCAGCCTGCCCTTACCTTGGCTCTCCGGCCTGCTCTGGCTCTGGCTCCAGCGCTCTGACTCCGGCCTGCCCTCGCCTTGGCTCCGGCCTGCTCTCGCTTCTGCTCCAGCCTGCCCTCGCCCTAGCTCCGACCTGCTCTTGCTCTGGCTCTGGCCTGCCCTCGACCTGGCTCCGGCCTGCCCTCGCTCTGTCTCTGGCCTGCCCTCGCCTTGGCTCCGAACTGCTCTTGCCCTGGCTCCGGCCTGCTCTCGCTCTGGCCTGCCCTTGCCTTAGCTCCCGCCTGCTCTCGCCCTGGCTCCGGCTTCCTCTCTCTCTGGCTCTAGCCTGCCCTCGCCTTGGCTCTGGCCTGCTTTCGCCCAGGCTCTGGCCTGCTCTCGCTCTTGCTCTCGCCTGCTCTCGCTCTGGATCCGACCTGCCATTGCTCTGGCTCCGGCCTACTCTCGTTCTGGCTCTGACCTGCCCTCGCACGGGCTCCGGCCTGCTCTCGCCCTGGATCTGGCCTGCTCTCGCCATTGCTCCGGCTAGCTCTCTCTCTGGCTCTGGCCTGCCCTTGCCTTGGCTCCCGCCTGCTCTCGCCCTTGCTCGGCTTGCTCTCTCTCTGGCTCTGGCCTGCCCTCTCCTTGGCTCCGGCCTGCTCTCGCTATGGCTCCGGCCTGCCCTCGCACGGGCTCCGGCCTGCTTTTGCCCTGGATCTGGCCTGCTCTTGCTTTTGCTCCGGCCTGCCTTCACCCTGGCTCCTGCCTGCCCTCTCTCTGGCTCTGGCTTGCCCTCTACCTGGCTGCGGCATGTCCTCGCCCTGTATCCGGCCTCCTCTCGCCTTTGCTCTGGCCTGCTCTCGCCTTGGTTCCAGCCTGCTCTCGCCCTGGCTCTGGCCTGCTCTCACCCTGGTACTGACCTGCCCTTGTCTTGGCTCCGGCCATCTTTCGCTCTGGCTCCGGCCTGCCCCTGCCCTGGATCCGGCCTGCTCTCTCCTTGGCTCCGGCCTGCTCTTGCTCTGGCTCCGGCCTGCCCTCGCCCTGGCTCCGGCCTGCCCTTGCTCTGGCTCCAGCCAGCCCTCGCCTTGGCTCCGGCCTGCTCTCCCCCTGGCTCCGCCTGCTCTTGCTCTAGCTCTGGCCTGCCGTCACCCTGGCTCCAGCCTGCTCTCGCTCTGGCTCTGGCCTGCCCTCGCCTTGGCTCCGACCTGCTCTCGCTCTGGCTCTGGCCTGCCCTCGCCTTTGCTCCGTCCGGCCTGCTCTCGCTCTGGCTCTGGCCTGCCCTGCTCTGCCTCTGGCCTGCCCTCGTCTTGGCTCGCCCTCGTCTTGGCTCCGGCATGCCCTCGCCTTGGCTCCGGCCGTGCTCTCGTCTTAGCTCTGGCCTGCTCTCGCTCTAGCTCCGGACTGCCCTCGCCCTGGCTCCGGCCTGCTCTCTTTTTGGCTCTGGCCTGCCCTTGCCCTGGCTCCGGCCTACTCTGGCTCTGTCTGGCCTGCTCTCGCTCTGGCTCTGGCTCCGGCCTGTTCTCGCCCTGGTTCCGGCCTGCCCTTGCTTTGACTCCGGCCTTCTCTCGCTCTGGCTCCGGCCTGCCCTTGCCTTGGCTCTGGCCTACTCTCGCTCAAGCTCTGGCCTGCCCTCGACCTGGCTCCTGTCAGCTCTCGTTCTGGCTCTGGCGTGCCCTCGCCTTGGCTCCGGCCTGCTCTTGCTCTGACTCTGGCCTGCCCTCGCCCTGGTTCCGACCTGCTCTGGATCTGGCTCTGGCCCGCCCTCGCTTTGGCTCCGGCCTGCTCTCGCCCTGGCTCCGGCCTGCTCTCGCTCTGGCTCTCGCCTGCCCTCGCCTTGGCTCCAGCCTGCTCTCTCTTGCCTTGGCTCCGGCCTGCTCTCGCTCTGACTCCAGCCAGCCCTCACCTTGGCTCCGGCCTGCTCTCGCCCTGGCTCCGCCTGCTCTTGCTCTAGCTCTGGCCTGCCGTCACCCTGGCTCCAGCCTGCTCTCGCTCTGGCCTGCCCTTGCCTTGGCTCCGGCCTTCTCTGACTCTGGCTCTGGCCTGCCCTCATCTTGACTTCGGCATGCTCTCGCTCTGGTTCTGGCCTGCCTTCGCCTTGGCTCCGGCCTGCTCTCGCTCTGGCTCTGGCCTGTCCTCGCATAGGCTCCGGCCCACTCTCGCCCTGGCTCCGGCCTGCACTCGCTCTAGCTCCGGACTGCCCTCGCCCTGGCTCCGGCCTGCCACCGCTCTGGCTCCGGACTGCCCTCGCCCTGGCTCCGGCTTGCTCTCGCTCGTTATGGCCAGCCTTCGCCTTGGCTCCGGCATGCTCTGGCGTAGGCCTGCTGTCGCTCTGGCTTTGTCTGGCCTGCCCTTGCCTTGACTCCGGACTGCTCTTGCCTCTGGCCTGCCCTCGCCTTGGCTCCGGCCTGCTCTTCCTCTGGCTCTGGCCTGCCCTCGCCCTGGCTCCGGCCTGCTCTTGCTCTGGCTCTGGCCTTCTCTTGCTCTGGCCTGCCCTCGCCCTGGCTCCGGCCTGCTTTTGCTCTGGCTCTGGCCTGCCCTTGCCTTGGCTCTGGCGTTCTATCTCTCTGGCTTTGGCCTGCCCTTGCCTTGGCTCTGGCCTACTCTAGCCTTGGCTCCGGCCTGCTCTCGCCCTGGCTCTGGCCTGCCACGCCATGACTCCGGCCTGCCCTTGCTCTGGCTCCGGCCTGCTCTCGCATTGGCTCCGGCCTGCTCTCGCCCTGGCTCCGACCCGCTCTTGCTCTGGTCAGCCCTCGCCCTGGCTCCGGCCTACTCTTGCTCTGGCCTGCTCTCGCCTTGTCTCCGGCCTGCTCTCGCCTTGTCTCCGGCCTGCTCTCGCTGTGGCTCCAGCCTGCCCTCGCCCTGACTTCTGCCTGCCCTTGCTCTGGCTCCGGCCTGCCCTCCCTTTGGCTCCGGCCTGCTCTCGCCCTGGCTCCGACCTGCTCTCGCTCTGGCCTGCTCTCGCCCTGGCTCCGGCCTGCTCTCTCTCTGGCAATGGCCTGCCCTCGCCCTGGCTCTGGCCTACTCTTGCTCTGGCCTGCTCTCGCTCTGTCTCTGGCCTCGCCCTGTCTCCAGCCTGCTCTCGCACTGGTTCCGGCCTGCCCTTGCCTTGGCTCTGGCCTTCTATCGCTCTGGCTCTGGCCTGCCCTTGCCTTGGCTCTGGCCTACCCTCGCCTTGGCTCCGGCCTGCTCTCGCCTTGGCTCCGGCCTGCTCTCGCTCTGGCTCCGGAATGCCCTCGCCCTGACTCCGGCCTGCCCTTGCTCTGGCTCTGGACTGCCCTCGCATTGGCTCCGGCCTGCTCTCGCCCTGGCTCTGACCTGCTCTCGCTCTGCCCTACCCTCGCCCTGGCTCTGGCCTGCCCTTGCTCTGGCTCCAGCCTGCCCTTGTTCTGGCTCCGGCCTGCCCTTGCTCTGGCTCCGGCTAGCCCTCGCCTTGGCTCCGGCCTGCTCTCGCCCTGGCTCTGGCCTGCTCTTGCTCTGGCTCTGGCCTGCCCTCACCCTGGCTCCGGCCTGCTCTTGCTCTGGCTCTGGCCTACTCTCGCTCTGGCTCTGGCCTGCCCTCGCCCTGGCTCCGGCCAGCCCTCGTCTTGGATACGGCCAGCACCTGCTCTGGCTCCGGCCTGCCTTCACCTTGGCTTCGGACTGCTCTCGCTCAGGCCTGCTCTCGCTCTGGCTCTGGCCTGTCCTTGCCTTGGCTCCGGCCTGCTCTTGCTGTGGCCTACCCTGGCTCTGCCTCCGGCCAGCCCTCGCCTTGGCTACGGCCAGCTCCGGCTCTGGCTCCGGCCTGCCCTCGCCCTGGCTCCGGCCTGCTCTCGCTCTGGCTCTGGCCTGCCCTTGCCCTGGCTCCGGCCTGCCCTCGCTCTGGCCTGCTCTCGCTCTGGCTCCAGCCTGCCCTCGACCTGTCTCCGGCCTGCTCATGCTCTGGCCTGCTCTCGCCCTGGCTCCGGCATTCTCTCACTCTAGTTTCGGCCTGCCCTCGCCTTGGCTCCGGCCTGCCTTTGCCATGGCTACGGCCTGCTATCGCTCTGGCTCCGGCCTGCCTTTGCCTTGGCTCCAGCCTGCTCTCGCTCAGGCTCTGGCCTGCTCTCGCTGTGGCTCTGGCCTGCCTTCGCCTTGGCCAGAGCCAGAGGGAAAGAAGGCCGGAGCCAAGGCAAGGGCAGCCGGAACCAGGGCGAGAGCAGGCCAGAGCCAGGGCGAGAGCAGGCCAGAGCCAGGGCAAGAGCAGGCCAGAGCCAAGGCGAAAGCAGGGCGAGGGCAGGCCAGAGCCAGAGTCAGATCAGGCCGGAGACAAGGCGAGGACAGGCCAGAGCCAGAGCGAGGGCAGGCCAGAGCCAAAGCGAGAGCAGTCCGGAGCCAAGTCGAGGGCAGGCTAGAGCGGAAGCAAGCCGGAGCAAAGACAGGGGCAGGCCAAAGCCAGAGCGAGAGCAGGCCAGAGGCAGACCGAGAGCAGGCCGGAGCCAGGGCAAGGGCAGGCTGGAGCCAGAGCGAGAGTTGGGCAGAGCCAAGGCAAGGGCAGGCCAGAGCCAGGGCGAGAGCACGCCGGAGCCAGGGCAAGAGCAGGCCGGAGCCAGGGCGAGGGCAGGCCCGAGCCATAGTCAGAGCAGGCCGGTCAAGGCGAGGGCAAGCCAGAGCCAGAGGGGGCTCGGGCAGGCTAGAGCAAGAGCGATAGCAGGCCGGAGCCAAGGCGAGAGCAGGCCAGAGCCAAGGCGAGAGCAGGCCAGAGCGAGAGCAGGCCAGAGCGAGAGCAGGCCAGAGCAAGAGCTGGCCAGAGCCAGAGCAAGAGTAGACCAGAGCCAAGGCAAGGGCAGGCGAGAGCCAGAGCGAGAGAAGGCCAGAGCCAAGGCAAGGGCAGGCCGGAACCAGGGCGAGAGGAGGCCGGAGACAGGGCGATGCCAGAGCTAGAGTAGGCCGGAGCCAAGGCAAGGGCAGGCGAGAGCCAGAGCGAGAGAAGGCCAGAGCCAAGGCAAGGGCAGGCCGGAACCAGGGCGAGAGGAGGCCGGAGACAGGGCGATGCCAGAGCTAGAGTAGGCCGGAGCCAGGGCAAGGGCAGGCCAGAGCCAGAGAGAGAGCAGGCCAGAGCCAGTGCGAGGGCAGGCCAGAGCCAGAGCGAGAGCATGCCGGAGCCAGGGCAAGAGCAGGCCGGAGCCAAGGCGAGGTCAGGACAGAGCCAGAGCGAGAGCAGGCCAGAGCCAAGGCAAGGCCAGAGAGAGAGCAGGTCGGAGCCAGGGCGAGAGCAGGCAAGAGCCAATGCAAGGGCAGGCCAGAGTCAGGACGAGGGCAGGCCGGAGCCCGAGCTGTGGCATAGTGGAGCCAGGGCGAGGGCAGTACGGAGCTAGAGCGAGAGCAGGCCGGAGCAAAGGCGAGAGCAGGCCGTAGCCTAGGCGAGGGCAGGCCAGAGGCAGAGCCAGGGTAGGCCAGAGCAAGAGCAGGCCGGAGCCAAGGCAAGGGCAGACCATCGCCAGAG
The DNA here is from genome assembly GCF_046119375.1 of Phyllobates terribilis. Classification (NCBI taxonomy): domain Eukaryota; kingdom Metazoa; phylum Chordata; class Amphibia; order Anura; family Dendrobatidae; genus Phyllobates; species Phyllobates terribilis. Next base: position 5,645,118 of record NW_027362863.1, read on the forward strand.
CGAGAGCAGGCCTGAGCCAGAGTGAGAGTAGGCCAGAGACGAGGCAAAGGCAGTCCAGAGCTAGCGCGAGAGCAGGCCGGAACCAAGGCGAGGGTAGGCCAGAGCGAGAGCAGGCCGGAGACAAGGCGAGGGCAGGCCAGAGCGAGAGCAGGCCGGAGCCAAGTCGAGGGCAGGCCAGAGCCAGAGCGAAAGCAGGCCAGAGCGAGAGCAGTCCGGAGCCAAGGAAAGGGCAGGCCACAGCCAGAGTAAGTTTTGCTCTGCTCTGCTTGTCTACCGCATCTGTGGGTTTTGCTCTGCTCTGCTTGTCTATCGCATCTGCGGGTTTTGCTCTGCTCTGCTTGTCTACTGCATCTGCGGGTTTTGCTCTGCTCTGCTTGTCTACCGCATTTGCGGGTTTTTCTCTGCTCTGCTTGTTTACCGCACCTGCGGGTTTTGCTCTGCTCTGCTTGGCTCCGGCCTGCTCTTGCTGTGGCCTACCCTGGCTCTGCCTCCGGCCAGCCCTCGCCTTGGCTACGGCCAGCTCCGGCTCTGGCTCCGGCCTGCCCTCGCCCTGGCTCCGGCCTGCTCTCGCTCTGGCTCTGGCCTGCCCTTGCCCTGGCTCCGGCCTGCCCTCGCTCTGGCCTGCTCTCGCTCTGGCTCCAGCCTGCCCTCGACCTGTCTCCGGCATTCTCTCACTCTAGTTTCGGCCTGCCCTCGCCTTGGCTCCGGCCTGCCTTTGCCATGGCTACGGCCTGCTATCGCTCTGGCTCCGGCCTGCCTTTGCCTTGGCTCCAGCCTGCTCTCGCTCAGGCTCTGGCCTGCTCTCGCTGTGGCTCTGGCCTGCCTTCGCCTTGGCCAGAGCCAGAGGGAAAGAAGGCCGGAGCCAAGGCAAGGGCAGCCGGAACCAGGGCGAAAGCAGGCCAGAGCCAGGGCGAGAGCAGGCCAGAGCTAGGGCAAGAGCAGGCCAGAGCCAAGGCGAAAGCAGGGCGAGGGCAGGCCAGAGCCAGAGTCAGATCAGGCCGGAGACAAGGCGAGGACAGGCCAGAGCCAGAGCGAGGGCAGGCCAGAGCCAAAGCGAGAGCAGTCCGGAGCCAAGTCGAGGGCAGGCTAGAGCGGAAGCAAGCCGGAGCAAAGCCAGAGCGAGAGCAGGCCAGAGGCAGACCGAGAGCAGGCCGGAGCCAGGGCAAGGGCAGGCTGGAGCCAGAGCGAGAGTTGGGCAGAGCCAAGGCAAGGGCAGGCCAGAGCCAGGGCGAGAGCACGCCGGAGCCAGGGCAAGAGCAGGCCGGAGCCAGGGCGAGGGCAGGCCCGAGCCATAGTCAGAGCAGGCCGGTCAAGGCGAGGGCAGGCAAGAGCCAGAGCGAGGGCAAGCCAGAGCCAGAGGGGGCTCGGGCAGGCTAGAGCAAGAGCGATAGCAGGCCGGAGCCAAGGCGAGAGCAGGCCAGAGCCAAGGCGAGAGCAGGCCAGAGCCAAGGCGAGAGCAGGCCAGAGCCAAAGCGAGAGCAGGCCAGAGCGAGAGCAGGCCAGAGCGAGAGCAGGCCAGAGCAAGAGCTGGCCAGAGCCAGAGCAAGAGTAGACCAGAGCCAAGGCAAGGGCAGGCGAGAGCCAGAGCGAGAGAAGGCCAGAGCCAAGGCAAGGGCAGGCCGGAACCAGGGCGAGAGGAGGCCGGAGACAGGGCGATGCCAGAGCTAGAGTAGGCCGGAGCCAAGGCAAGGGCAGGCGAGAGCCAGAGCGAGAGAAGGCCAGAGCCAAGGCAAGGGCAGGCCGGAACCAGGGCGAGAGGAGGCCGGAGACAGGGCGATGCCAGAGCTAGAGTAGGCCGGAGCCAGGGCAAGGGCAGGCCAGAGCCAGAGAGAGAGCAGGCCAGAGCCAGTGCGAGGGCAGGCCAGAGCCAGAGCGAGAGCATGCCGGAGCCAGGGCAAGAGCAGGCCGGAGCCAAGGCGAGGTCAGGACAGAGCCAGAGCGAGAGCAGGCCAGAGCCAAGGCAAGGCCAGAGAGAGAGCAGGTCGGAGCCAGGGCGAGAGCAGGCAAGAGCCAATGCAAGGGCAGGCCGGAGTCAGGACGAGGGCAGGCTGGAGCCAAGGCGAGAGCAGGCCGGAGCCAAGGTGAGGGTAGGCCAGAGCCAGGGCGAGGGCAGGTCAGAGTCAGAGCGAGAGCAGGCCGGAGCTCAGGCAAGGGCAGGCCAGAGCCAGAGAGAGAGAAGGCCGGAGCCAAGGCATGGGCAGGCCAGAGCCAGAGATAGAGCTGGCCGGAGCCAGGGTGAGGGCAGGTCAGAGCCAGAGAAGGTCGGAGGCAGGGCGAGAGCAGGCCGGAGCCAATGCGAGAGCTGGCCGGGGCCAGAGCAATGGCAGGTCCGAGTCAGGGCGAAGGCAGGCCGTAGCCAGAACGAGAGCAGGCCACAGCCAAAGCAAGGGTAGGCCACAGCCAAGGCAAGGGCAGGCCGGAGCTAGAGATAGAGAAGGCCAGTACCAAGGCAAGGGCAGGCCGGAGTGAGAGTAGGCCGGAGCCAGAGCGAGGGCAGGCCAGAGCGAGAGCAGGCCAGAGCCAAGTTGAGGTCAGGCCAGATATAGAGCAGGCATGAGCCAAAGCAAGGGCAGGCCGGAACCAGAGAGAGAGCAGGCCGGAGCCAAGGCGAATGCAGGCCGGAACAAGGGCAAGAACAGGTAGGAGCCAAGTTGAGGTCAGGCCAGATATAGAGCAGGCATGAGCCAAAGCAAGGGCAGGCCGGAACCATAGAGATAGCAGGCCGGAGCGGAGCCAAGGCGAGAGCAGGCCGGAGCCAAGGCGAGAGCAGGCCGGACAGAGCCAAGGCGAGAGCAGGACAGAGCGAGAGCAGGCCAGAGCCAGGACGAGGGCAGGCCGGAGCCAGTGCGAGAGCAGGCTGGAGCCAAGGAGAGGACAGGCCAGACTGGCCAGAGCGAGAGCAAGCAAGAGACAGGGCGAGAGCAGGCCGGAGCCAGAGAGAGAGCAGGCAAGAGGCAATGCGAGGGCTGGCCGGAGCCAGAGCAAGGGCAGGCCGGAGTCAGGGCGAGGGCAGGCAGGAGCCAGAGCGAGAGCAGGCCGGAGCCAAGGCGAGAGCAGGCCGGAGCCAAGGTGAGGGTAGGCCAGAGCCAGGGTGAGGGCAGGTCAGAGCGAGAGCAGCCCGGAGCTAAGGCAAGGGCAGGCCAGAGCCAGAGAGAGAGCAGGCCGGAGCCAGGGCGAGTGCAGGCCAGAGCCAGAGCAGGTCGGAGGCAGGGCGAGAGCGGGCCGGAGCCAATGTGAGGGCTGGCGGGAGCCAGAGCAAGGGCAGGCCGGAGTCAGGCCGAGGGCAGGCAGTAGCCAGAGCGAGAGCAGGCCAGAGCCAAGGCGAGAGCAGGCCGGAGTCAAGGCGAGGGTAGGCCAGAGCCAAGGCAAGGGCAGGCCAGAGCCAGAGATAGAGAAGGTCAGAGCCAAGGCTAGGGCAGGCCAGAGCGAGAGTAGGCCGGAGCCAGGGCAAGGGCAGGCCAGAGCCAGAGAGAGAGCTGGCCAGAGCCAGGGCAAGGGTAGGCCAGAGCCAGAGAGAGAGCAATTCAGAGTCAGGGAGAGAGCAGGACGTAGCCAAGGCGAGGGCAGGCCGGAGCCCGAGCTGTGGCATAGTGGAGCCAGGGCGAGGGCAGTACGGAGCTAGAGCGAGAGCAGGCCGGAGCAAAGGCGAGAGCAGGCCGTAGCCTAGGCGAGGGCAGGCCAGAGGCAGAGCCAGGGTAGGCCAGAGCAAGAGCAGGCCGGAGCCAAGGCAAGGGCAGACCATCGCCAGAGCGAGAGCAGGCCTGAGCCAGAGTGAGAGTAGGCCAGAGACGAGGCAAAGGCAGTCCAGAGCTAGCGCGAGAGCAGGCCGGAACCAAGGCGAGGGTAGGCCAGAGCGAGAGCAGGCCGGAGACAAGGCGAGGGCAGGCCAGAGCGAGAGCAGGCCGAAGCCAAGTCGAGGGCAGGCCAGAGCCAGAGCGAAAGCAGGCCAGAGCGAGAGCAGTCCGGAGCCAAGGAAAGGGCAGGCCACAGCCAGAGTAAGTTTTGCTCTGCTCTGCTTGTCTACCGCATCTGTGGGTTTTGCTCTGCTCTGCTTGTCTATCGCATCTGCGGGTTTTGCTCTGCTCTGCTTGTCTACTGCATCTGCGGGTTTTGCTCTGCTCTGCTTGTCTACCGCATTTGCGGGTTTTTCTCTGCTCTGCTTGTTTACCGCACCTGCGGGTTTTGCTCTGCTCTGCTTGTCTTCCGCATCTGCGGGTTTTGCTCTGCTCTGCTTGTCTACCGCATCTGTGGGTTTTGCTCTGCTCTGCTTGTCTACCGCACCTGCGGCTCCGTTCCTGTGTCCCGTCTGTACTGGTCCCTATCCTGCCTGCGTTCCTACCTGCCAGTACCCGCCTGTCTGCATGCCAGCCGTGCCTGCCAGTGCCCACCTGTCTGCATGCCAGCCGTGCCTGCCAGTGCCCACCTTCTGCATACCAGCCGTGCCTGCCAATACCCACCTGTCAACATACCAGCCGTGCCTGCCAGTACCCACTTGTCTGTATGCCAGCCGAACCTGCCTTTTCCTGCATTTCCCGGTGTGGGTCAACAGCTGTGACTGGGGTCTAGAGCAGGCTTGAGCCAGAGCGAGGGCAGGCCAGAGCCAAGGCGAAGGCAGGCCAGAACCAGAGCAAGAGCAGGCCGGAGTCAAGACGAGGGCAGGCCAGAGCAAGAGCAGTCCGGAGCCAGGGCGAGGGCAGGCCAGAGCCAGAGCAAGAGCAGGCCGGAGCCAGAGTAAGGGCAGGCCGGAGCCAGGGCGAGGGCTGGCCAGAGCAAGAGCAGGCTGGAGCCAAGGCGAGAGCAGGCTGGAGCCAAGGTGAGGGCAGGCCAGAGCGATAGCATGCTGGAGCCAAGGCGAGGGCAGGCCAGAGACAGATCCAGAGCAGGCCGGAGCCAGGGCGAGGGCAGGCCAGAGTCAGAGCGAGAGCAGGCTGGAGCCAAAGCGAGGGCACGCCAGAGCGAGAGCAGGCCAGAGCCAGGGCGAGGGCAGGCCAAAGCGAGAGTAGGCCAGAGCCAAGGCAAGGGCAGGCCATAGCGAGAGAAGGCCAGAGCCAAGGTAAGAGCAGGCCGGAACCAGGGCGAGAGGAGGCCGGAGAAAGGGCGAGGCCAGAGCGAGAGCAGGCCAGAGCGAGAGCAGGCCGGAGCCAGGGCAAGAGCAGGCCGGAGCCAAGGCGACGGCAGGACAGAGCCAGAGCGAGAGCAGGCCACAGCCAAGGCAAGGGCAGGCCAGAGCCAGAAAGAGAGCATTTCGGAGCCAGGGCGAGAGCAGGCCTGAGCCAATGCGAGGGCTGGCCGGAGCCAGAGCAAGGGCAGGCCGGAGTCAGGGCGAGGGCAGGCAGGAGCCAGAGCGAGAGCAGGCCAGAGCCAAGGCGAGGGTAGGCCCGGGCGAGGGCAGGTCAGAGTGAGAGAAGGCCGGAGCTAAGGCATGGACAGGCCAGAGCCAGAGAGAGAGCAGGCCGGAGCCAAGGCATGGGCAGGCCAGAGCCAGAGAGAGAGCAGGCCGGAGCCAGGGCGAGGGCTGGCCAGAGCGAGAGCAGGTCGGAGGCAGGGCGAGAGCAGGCCGGAGCCAATGTGAGGGCTGGCCGGACCCAGAGCAAGGGCAGGCCGGAGTCAGGGCGAGGGCAGGCCGTAGCCAGAGCGTGAGCTGGCCGGAGTCAAGGCGAGGGTAGGCCAGAGCCAAGGCAAGGGCAGGCCGGAACCAGGGCGAGAGCAGGCCGGAGACAGGGCGAGGCAAGAGCCAGAGCGAGAGTAGGCCGGAGCCAGGGCAAGGGCAGGCCAGAGCCAGAGAGAGAGCAGGCTGGAGCCAGGGCGAGGGCAGGCCAGAGCCAGAGAGAGAGCAGTTCAGAGCCAGGGAGAGAGCAGGACGTAGCCAAGGCGAGGGCAGGCCGGAGCCCGAGCTGTGGCATAGTGGAGCCAGGGCGAGGGCAGGACGGAGCTAGAGCGAGAGCAGGCTGGAGCCAAGGCGAGAGCAGGCCGTAGCCAAGGCAAGGGCAGACCAGAGACAAAGCGAGAGCAGGCCAGAGCGAGAGCAGGCCGGAGCCAAGGCGAAGGCAGGCTAGAGCCAGAGAGAGAGCAGGCCGGAGCAAAGGCAGCCCAGAGCCAGAGTGAGAGCAGGCCGGAGACAAGACGAGGGCAGGCCAGAACCAGAGCGAGAGCAGGCCGGAGTCAAGACGAGGGCAGGCCAGAGCAAGAGCCGTCCGGAGCCAGGGCAGGCCAGAGCCAAAGCAAGAGCAGGCCGGAGCCAAGGCCCTCGAAGGCTATCCGGAGCCAGAGTAAGGGCAGGCCGGAGCCAGGACGAGGGCAGGCTGGAGCCAGAGAAAGAGCAGGCCGGAGCCAAGGCGAGGGCAGGCCAAAGCCAGAGCGAGAGCAGGCCGGAGCCAAGGCGAGGGCAGGCCAGAGAAAGATCCAGAGCAGGCTGGAGCGAGGGCAGGCCAGAGTCAGAGCGAGAGCAGGCCGGAGCCAAAGCGAGGGCACGCCAGAGCCGAGAGCAGGCCAGAGCGAGAGCAGGCCGGAGCCAGGGCGAGGGCAGGCCAGAGCGAGAGTAGGCCAGAGCCAAGGCAAGGGCAGGCCAGAGCCAGAGCAAGAGAAGGCCCAGAGCCAAGGCAAGGGCTGGCCGGAACCAGGATGAGAGGAGGCCGGAGACAGGGCGAGGCCAGAGCGAGAGCAGGCCAGAGCGAGAGCAGGCCGAAGCCAGGGCAAGCCAGAGCCAGAGAGAGAGCAGGCCGGAGCCAGGGCAAGGGCAGGCCAGAGCCAGAGAGAGAGCAGGCCGGAGCCAGGGCGAGGGCAGGCCAGAGCGAGAGCAGTTCAGAGCCAGGGAGAGAGCAGGACGTAGCCAAGGCGAGGGCAGGCCGGAGCCCGAGCTGTGGCATAGTGGAGCCAGGGCGAGGGCAGGACCGAGCTAGAGCGAGAGCAGGCTGGACGGAGCCAAGGCGAGAGCAGGACAGAGCGAGAGCAGGCCAGAGCCAGGACGAGGGCAGGCCGGAGCCAGTGCGAGAGCAGGCTGGAGCCAAGGAGAGGACAGGCCAGACTGGCCAGAGCGAGAGCAAGCAAGAGACTGGGCGAGAGCAGGCCGGAGCCAGAGAGAGAGCAGGCAAGAGGCAATGCGAGGGCTGGCCGGAGCCAGAGCAAGGGCAGGCCAGAGTCAGGGCGAGGGCAGGCAGGAGCCAGAGCGAGAGCAGGCCGGAGCCAAGGCGAGAGCAGGCCGGAGCCAAGGTGAGGGTAGGCCAGAGCCAGGGTGAGGGCAGGTCAGAGTCAGAGCGAGAGCAGGCCGGAGCTAAGGCAAGGGCAGGTCAGAGTCAGAGCGAGAGCAGGCCGGAGCTAAGGCAAGGGCAGGCCAGAGCCAGAGAGAGAGCAGGCCGGAGCCAATGGGCAGGCCAGAGCCAGAGAGAGAGCAGGCCGGAGCCAGGGCGAGTGCAGGCTGGAGCCAAGGTGAGGGCAGGCCAGAGCGATAGCATGCTGGAGCCAAGGCGAGGGCAGGCCAGAGACAGATCCAGAGCAGGCCGGAGCCAGGGCGAGGGCAGGCCAGAGTCAGAGCGAGAGCAGGCTGGAGCCAAAGCGAGGGCACGCCAGATCGAGAGCAGGCCAGAGCCAGGGCGAGGGCAGGCCAAAGCGAGAGTAGGCCAGAGCCAAGGCAAGGGCAGGCCATAGCGAGAGAAGGCCAGAGCCAAGGTAAGTGCAGGCCGGAACCAGGGCGAGAGGAGGCCGGAGAAAGGGCGAGGCCAGAGCGAGAGCAGGCCAGAGCGAGAGTAGGCCGAAGCCAGGGCAAGGGCAAGCCAGAGCCAGAGAGAGAGCAGGCCGGAGCCAGGGCAAGAGCAGGCCGGAGCCAAGGCGAGGGCAGGACAGAGCCAGAGCGAGAGCAGGCCACAGCCAAGGCAAGGGCAGGCCAGAGCCAGAAAGAGAGCATTTCGGAGCCAGGGCGAGAGCAGGCCTGAGCCAATGCGAGGGCTGGCCGGAGCCAGAGCAAGGGCAGGCCGGAGTCAGGGCGAGGGCAGGCAGGAGCCAGAGCGAGAGCAGGCCAGAGCCAAGGCGAGGGTAGGCCCGGGCGAGGGCAGGTCAGAGTGAGAGAAGGCCGGAGCTAAGGCATGGACAGGCCAGAGCCAGAGAGAGAGCAGGCCGGAGCCAAGGCATGGGCAGGCCAGAGCCAGAGAGAGAGCAGGCCGGAGCCAGGGCGAGGGCTGGCCAGAGCGAGAGCAGGTCGGAGGCAGGGCGAGAGCAGGTCGGAGCCAATGTGAGGGCTGGCCGGACTCAGAGCAAGGGCAGGCCGGAGTCAGGGCGAGGGCAGGCCGTAGCCAGAGCGAGAGCTGGCCGGAGTCAAGGCGAGGGTAGGCCAGAGCCAAGGCAAGGGCAGGCCGGAACCAGGGCGAGAGCAGGCCGGAGACAGGGCGAGGCAAGAGCCAGAGCGAGAGTAGGCCGGAGCCAGGGCAAGGGCAGGCCAGAGCCAGAGAGAGAGCAGGCTGGAGCCAGTGCGAGGGCAGGCCAGAGCCAGAGAGAGAGCAGTTCAGAGCCAGGGAGAGAGCAGGACGTAGCCAAGGCGAAGGCAAGCCGGAGCCCGAGCTGTGGCATAGTGGAGCCAGGGCGAGGGCAGGACGGAGCTAGAGCGAGAGCAGGCTGGAGCCAAGGCGAGAGCAGGCCGTAGCCAAGGCAAGGGCAGACCAGAGCCAAAGCGAGGGCAGGCCAGAGCCAGAGCGAGAGCAGCCCGGAGCCAAGGCGAAGGCAGGCTAGAGCCAGAGCGAGAGCAGGCCGGAGCAAAGGCAAAGGCAGCCCAGAGCCAGAGTGAGAGCAGGCCGGAGACAAGGCAAAGGCAGGCCAGAGCCAGAGCAGGCCGGAGCCAAGGCGAGGGCAGGCCAGAGCGAGAGCAGGCCGGAGCCAAGGCGAGGGCAGGCCAGAGCGAGAGCAGGTCGGAGCCAAAGCGAGGGCAGGCCAGGGCCAGAGCGAGTGCAAGCCGGAGCCAAGTCGAGGGCAGGCCAGAGCCAGAGCAAAAGCAGGCAGAGCCAGAGCGAGAGCAGTCCGGAGCCAAGGAAAGGGCAGGCCACAGCCAGAGGTAGAGCAGGCTTGAGCCAGAGCGAGGGCAGGCCGGGGCCAAGGCGAAGGCAGGCCAGAACCAGAGCGAGAGCAGGCCGGAGTCAAGACGAGGGCAGGCCAGAGCAAGAGCCGTCCGGAGCCAGGGCGAGGGCAGGCCAGAGCCAAAGCAAGAGCAGGCCGGAGCCAAGGCCCTCGAGGGCTGGCCGGAGCCAGAGTAAGGGCAGGCCGGAGCCAGGACGAGGGCAGGCTGGAGCCAGAGCAAGAGCAGGCCGGAGCCAAGGCGAGAGCAGGCCGGAGCCAAGGTGAGGGCAGGCCAAAGCCAGAGCGAGAGCAGGCCGGAGCCAAGGCGAGGGCAGGCCAGAGAAAGATCCAGAGCAGGCTGGAGCGAGGGCAGGCCAGAGTCAGAGCGAGAGCAGGCCGGAGCCAAAGCGAGGGCACGCCAGAGCCGAGAGCAGGCCAGAGCGAGAGCAGGCCGGAGCCAGGGCGAGGGCAGGCCAGAGCCAGAGCGAGAGTAGGCCAGAGCCAAGGCAAGGGCAGGCCAGAGCCAGAGCAAGAGAAGGCCCAGAGCCAAGGCAAGGGCTGGCCGGAACCAGGATGAGAGGAGGCCGGAGACAGGGCGAGGCCAGAGCGAGAGCAGGCCAAAGCCAGGGCAAGGGCAAGCCAGAGCCAGAGAGAGAGCAGGCCGGAGCCAGGGCAAGGGCAGGCCAGAGCCAGAGAGAGAGCAGGCCGGAGCCAGGGCGAGGGCAGGCCAGAGCGAGAGCAGTTCAGAGCCAGGGAGAGAGCAGGACGTAGCCAAGGCGAGGGCAGGCCGGAGCCCGAGCTGTGGCATAGTGGAGCCAGGGCGAGGGCAGGACCGAGCTAGAGCGAGAGCAGGCTGGACGAAGCCAAGGCGAGAGCAGGACAGAGCGAGAGCAGGCCAGAGCCAGGACGAGGGCAGACCGGAGCCAGTGCGAGAGCAGGCTGGAGCCAAGGAGAGGACAGGCCAGACTGGCCAGAGCGAGAGCAAGCAAGAGACTGGGCGAGAGCAGGCCGGAGCCAGAGAGAGAGCAGGCAAGAGGCAATGCGAGGGCTGGCCGGAGCCAGAGCAAGGGCAGGCCAGAGTCAGGGCGAGGGCAGGCAGGAGCCAGAGCGAGAGCAGGCCGGAGCCAAGGCGAGAGCAGGCCGGAGCCAAGGTGAGGGTAGGCCAGAGCCAGGGTGAGGGCAGGTCAGAGTCAGAGCGAGAGCAGGCCGGAGCTAAGGCAAGGGCAGGCCAGAGCCAGAGAGAGAGCAGGCCGGAGCCAATGGGCAGGCCAGAGCCAGAGAGAGAGCAGGCCGGAGCCAGAGCGAGTGCAGGCCAGAGCCAGAACAGGTCGGAGGCAGGGCGAGAGCGGGCCGGAGCCAATGTGAGGGCTGGCCGGAGCCAGAGCCAGGGCAGGCCGGAGTCAGGCCGAGGGCAGGCAGTAGCCAGAGCGAGAGCAGGCCGGAGCCAAGGCGAGAGCAGACCGGAGTGAAGGCGAGGGTAGGCCAGAGCCAAGGCAAGGGCAGGCCGGAGCCAGAGATAGAGAAGGCCAGAGCCAAGGCTAGGGCAGGCCAGAGCGAGAGTAGGCCTCAGCCAGGGCAAGGGCAGGCCACAGCCAGAGAGAGAGCAGGCCGGAGCCAGGGCAAGGGTAGGCCAGAGCCAGAGAGAGAGCAGTTCAGAGCCAGGGAGAGAGCAGGACGTAGCCAAGGCGAGGGCAGGCCGGAGCCCGAGCTGTGGCATAGTGGAGCCAGGGCGAGGGCAGTACGGAGCTAGAGCGAGAGCAGGCCGGAGCAAAGGCGAGAGCAGGCCGTAGCCTAGGCGAGGGCAGGCCAGAGGCAGAGCCAGGGTAGGCCAGAGCAAGAGCAGGCCAGAGCTAGAGCAGGCCGGAGCCAAGGCAAGGGCAGACCATCGCCAGAGCGAGAGCAGGCCTGAGCCAGAGTGAGAGTAGGCCAGAGACAAGGCAAAGGCAGTCCCGAGCTAGCGCGAGAGCAGGCCGGAGCCAAGGCGAGGGCAGGCCAGAGCGAGAGCAGGCCGGAGCCAAGGCGAGGGCAGGCCAGAGCGAGAGCAGGCCGGAGCCAAGTCAAGGGCAGGCCAGAGCCAGAGCGAAAGCAGGCCAGAGCGAGAGCAGTCCGGAGCCAAGGAAAGGGCAGGCCACAGCCAGAGTAAGTTTTGCTCTGCTCTGCTTGTCTACCGCATCTGCGGGTTTTGCTCTGCTCTGCTTGTCTACCGCATTTGCGGGTTTTTCTCTGCTCTGCTTGTTTACCGCACCTGCGGGTTTTGCTCTGCTCTGCTGGTCTTCCGCATCTGCGGGTTTTGCTCTGCTCTGCTTGTCTACCGCATCTGTGGGTTTTGCTCTGCTCTGCTTGTCTACCGCACCTGCGGCTCCGTTCCTGTGTCCCGTCTGTACTGGTCCCTATCCTGCCTGCGTTCCTACCTGCCAGTACCCGCCTGTCTGCATGCCAGCCGTGCCTGCCAGTGCCCACCTGTCTGCATGCCAGCCGTGCCTGCCAGTGCCCACCTTCTGCATACCAGCCGTGCCTGCCAATACCCACCTGTCAACATACCAGTCGTGCCTGCCAGTACCCACCTGTCTGTATGCCAGCCGAACCTGCCTTTTCCTGCATTCCCCGGTGTGGGTCAACAGCTGTGACTGGGGTCTAGAGCAGGCTTGAGCCAGAGCGAGGGCAGGCCAGAGCCAAGGCGAAGGCAGGCCAGAACCAGAGCGAGAGCAGGCCGGAGTCAAGACGAGGGCAGGCCAGAGCAAGAGCAGTCCGGAGCGAGGGCAGGCCAGAGCCAGAGCAAGAGCAGGCCGGAGCCAAGGCGAAGGCAGGCTAGAGCCAGAGCGAGAGCAGGCCGGAGCCAAGGAAAGGGCAGGCCACAGCCAGAGTAAGTTTTGCTCTGCTCTGCTTGTCTACCGCATCTGTGGGTTTTGCTCTGCTCTACTTGTCTATCGCATCTGCGGGTTTTGCTCTGCTCTACTTGTCTATCGCATCTGCGGGTTTTGCTCTGCTCTGCTTGTCTACCGCATTTGCGGGTTTTTCTCTGCTCTGCTTGTTTACCGCACCTGCGGGTTTTGCTCTGCTCTGCTTGTCTTCCGCATCTGCGGGTTTTGCTCTGCTCTGCTTGTCTACCGCATCTGTGGGTTTTGCTCTGCTTGTCTACCGCACCTGCGGCTCCGTTCCTGTGTCCAGTCTGTACTGGTCCCTATCCTGCCTGCGTTCCTACCTGCCAGTACCCGCCTGTCTGCATGCCAGCCGTGCCTGCCAGTGCCCACCTGTCTGCATGCCAACCGTGCCTGCCAGTGCCCACCTTCTGCATACCAGCCGTGCCTGCCAGTACCCACCTGTCTGTATGCCAGCCGAACCTGCCTTTTCCTGCATTCCCCGGTGTGGGTCAACAGCTGTGACTGGGGTCTAGAGCAGGCTTGAGCCAGAGCGAGGGCAGGCCAGAGCCAAGGCGAAGGCAGGCCAGAACCAGAGCGAGAGCAGGCCGGAGTCAAGACGAGGGCAGGCCAGAGCAAGAGCAGTCCGGAGCCAGGGCGAGGGCAGGCCAGAGCAAGAGCAGGCCGGAGCCAAGGCAAGGGCTGGCCGGAGCCAGAGTAAGGGCAGGCCGGAGCCAGGGCGAGGGCTGGCCGGAGCCAGAGCAAGACCAGGCTGGAGCCAAGGCGAGAGCAGGCTGGAGCCAAGGTGAGGGCAGGCCAGAGCGATAGCATGCTGGAGCCAAGGCGAGGGCAGGCCAGAGACAGATCCAGAGCAGGCCGGAGCCAGGGCGAGGGCAGGCCAGAGTCAGAGCAAGAGCAAGCCAGAGCCAGGGCGAGGGCAGGCCAGAGCGAGAGTAGGCCAGAGCCAAGGCAAGGGCAGGCCAGAGCGAGAGAAGGCCAGAGCCAAGGTAAGAGCAGGCCGGAACCAGGGCGAAAGGAGGCCGGAGAAAGGGCGAGAGCAGGCCAGAGCGAGAGTAGGCCGAAGCCAGGGCAAGGGCAAGCCAGAGCCAGAGAGAGAGCAGGCCGGAGCCAAGGCGAAGGCAGGCTAGAGCCAGAGCGAGAGCAGGCCGGAGCAAAGGCAAAGGCAGCCCAGAGCCAGAGAGAGAGCAGGCCGGAGCCAGGGCGAGGGCAGTCCAAAGCCAGAGAGAGAGCAGCTCAGAGCCAGGGAGAGAGCAGGACAGAGCAGGACGTAGCCAAGGCGAGGGCAGGCCGGAGCCCGAGCTGTGGCATAGTGGAGCCAGGGCGAGGGCAGGACGGAGCCAAAGCGAGAGCAGACCGTAGCCAAGGCAAGGGCAGACCAGAGCCAAAGCGAGGCAGGCCAGAGCGAGAGCAGCCCGGAGCCAAGGCGAAGGCAGGCTAGAGCCAGAGCGAGAGCAGGCCGGAGCAAAGGCAAAGGCAGCCCAGAGCCAGAGAGAGAGCAGGCCGGAGACTAGGCAAAGGCATGCCAGAGCCAGAGCAGGCCGGAGCCAAGGCGAGAGCAGGCCAGAGCGAGAGCAGGCCGGAGCCAAGGCGAGAGCAGGCCGGAGCCAATGCGAGGGCTGGCCGGAGCCAGAGCAAGAGCAGGCCGGAGTCAGGGCGAGGGCAGGCAGGAGCCAGAGCGAGAGCAGGCTAGAGCCAAGGCGAGGGTAGGCCCGGGCGAGGGCAGGTCAGAGTGAGAGAAGGCCGGAGCTAAGGCATGGGCAGGCCAGAGCCAGAGAGAGAGCAGGCCGGAGCCAAGGCATGGGCAGGCCAGAGCCAGAGAGAGAGCAGGCCGGAGCCAGGGCGAGGGCAAGCCAGAGCGAGAGCAGGTCGGAGGCAGTGCGAGAGCAGGCCGGAGCCAATGTGAGGGCTGGCCGGACCCAGAGCAAGGGCAGTCTGGAGTCAGGGCGAGGGCAGGCCGTAGCCAGAGCGAGAGCTGGCCGGAGTCAAGGCGAGGGTAGGCCAGAGCCAAGGCAAGGGCAGGCCGGAGCCAGAGATAGAGAAGGCCAGAGCCAAGGCAAGGGCAGGCCGGAACCAGGGCGAGAGCAGGCCGGAGACAGGGCGAGGGAAGAGCCAGAGCGAGAGTAGGCCGGAGCCAGGGCAAGGGCAGTCCAGAGCCAGAGAGAGAGCAGGCCGGAGCCAGGGCGGGGTCAGGCCAGAGCCAGAGAGAGAGCAGTTCAGAGCCAGGGAGAGAGCAGGACGCAAGGCGAGGGCAGGCCGGAGCCCGAGCTGTGGCATAGTGGAGCCAGGGCGAGGGCAGGACGGAGCTAGAGCAAGAGCAGGCTGGAGCCAAGGAGAGAGCAGGCCGTAGCCAAGGCAAGGGCAGACCAGAGCCAAAGCGAGGGCAGGCCAGAGCGAGAGCAGCCCGGAGCCAAGGCGAAGGCAGGCTAGAGCCAGAGCGAGAGCAGGCCGGAGCAAAGGCAAAGGCAGCCCAGAGCCAGAGTGAGAGCAGGCCGGAGACAAGGCAAAGGCAGGCCAGAGCCAGAGCAGGCCGGAGCCAAGGCGAGGGCAGGCCAGAGCGAGAGCAGGCCGGAGCCAAGGCGAGGGCAGGCCAGAGCGAGAGCAGGTCGGAGCCAAAGCGAGGGCAGGCCAGGGCCAGAGCGAGTGCAAGCCGGAGCCAAGTCGAGGGCAGGCCAGAGCCAGAGCAAAAGTAGGCCAGAGCCAGAGCGAGAGCAGTCCGGAGCCAAGGAAAGGGCAGGCCACAGCCAGAGGTAGAGCAGGCTTGAGCCAGAGCGAGGGCAGGCCGGAGCCAAGGCGAAGGCAGGCCAGAACCAGAGCGAGAGCAGGCCGGAGTCAAGACGAGGGCAGGCCAGAGCAAGAGCCGTCCGGAGCCAGGGCGAGGGCAGGCCAGAGCCAAAGCAAGAGCAGGCCGGAGCCAAGGCCCTCGAGGGCTGGCCAGAGCCAGAGTAAGGGCAGGCCGGAGCCAGGACGAGGGCAGGCTGGAGCCAGAGCAAGAGCAGGCCGGAGCCAAGGCGAGAGCAGGCCAGAGCCAAGGAAAGGGCAGGCCACAGCCAGAGTAAGTTTTGCTCTGCTCTGCTTGTCTACGTCATCTGTGGGTTTTGCTCTGCTCTGCTTGTCTATCGCATCTGCGGGTTTTGCTCTGCTCTGTTTGTCTACTGCATCTGCGGGTTTTGCTCTGCTCTGCTTGTCTACCGCATTTGCGGGTTTTTCTCTGCTCTGCTTGTTTACCGCACCTGCGGGTTTTGCTCTGCCAAGGTAAGGGGTGGCCGGAACCAGGGCGAGAGCAGGCCGGAGCCAGGGCGAGGCCAGAGCGAGAGCAGGCCAGAGCGAGAGTAGGCCAGAGCCACGGCTTGGCCAAGGTGAGGGCAGGCCAGAGCCAGAACGAGAGCAGGCCACTGCCAGAGCAAGATCAGGCCAGTGCCAGAGTGAGAGCAGTCTGGAGCCAAGGCAAGGACAGGCCAGAACCACAGCGAGAGCAGGCCGGAGACAGAGCGAAAGTAGGCCGGAGCCAGGGCTAGGGCAGGCCAGAGCCAGATAGAGAGCAGGCCGGAGCCAGGGTGAGGGCAGGACAGAGCGAGAGCAGGCAGGAGCCAGGGCGAGAGCAGTCCGGAGCCAAGGCAAGGGCAGTCCGGAGCCAGGGCGAGGGCAGTCCGGATGTAGAGCGAGAGCAGGCCGGAGCCAAGGCGAGATTAGCCTGGAGCCAAGGCGAGGGCAGGCCAGAGGCAGAGCCAGGGCAGGCAAGAGTCAGGGCGAGAGCAGGCCGGAGCCAGGGCGAGAGCAGGCCGGAGCCAGGGCAAGGGCTGGCCGGAGCCAGGGCAAGGGCAGGTCAGAGCCAGAGCGAGAGCAGGGCGGAGCCAAGGTGAGAGCAGGCCAGAGCCAAGGCGAGGGCAGGCCAGAGGCAGAACCAGGGTAGGCCAGAGCAACAGCAGGCCAGGGCGAGAGCAGGCTGGAGCCAAGGCAAGGGCAGGCCAGAGCGAGAGCAGGCCAGAGCCAAAGAGAGAGCAGGTCGGAGCCAGAGTGAGAGCAGGCCGGAGCCAAGGCAAAGGCAGGCCAGAGCGAGAGCAGGCCGGATCCAAGGCGACGGCAGGCCGAAACCAGAGCGAAAGAATGCCGGAGCCAGGGCGAGGGCAGGCCAGAGCGAGAGCAGGCCGGAAACAGGGCGAGGGCAGGCCAGAGCGAGAGCAGGCCGGAGCCAGAGCGAGAGCAGGCCGGAGCCAAGGCGAAGGCAGGCCGGAGCCAGAGTGAGAGCAGACCGGAGCCAGGGCGAGAGCAGGCCGGAGCCAAGGCAAGGTCAGACCAGAGTCCGAGCGAGAGGGCAGGCCAGAGCGAGAGCATGCCAGAGCCACAGCCAGAGCAGGCCCTAGCCAGAGCGAGAGTAGTCCAGAGCCAAGGCTAGGGCAGGCGCGAGCCAGAGCGAGAGAAGGCCGGAGCCAAGGAGAGGGCAGGCCAGAGCGAGAGCAGGCGGGAGCCGAGGCAAGGGCAGGCCAGAGCGAGAGCAGGCCGGAGCCAGGGCGAAGGCAGACCGGTGCCAAGGCGAGAGCAGGCCGGAGCCAAGACGAGGGCAGGCTTGAGCAGAGCCAGGGCAGGCCAGAGCTAGAGCAGGCCAGAGCCAAGGCGACGGCAGGCCAGAGCCAGAGCGAGAGCAGGCCGGAGCCAAGGTGAGAGCAGGCCAGAGCCAGAACGAGAGCAGACCAGTGCCAGAGCGAGATCAGGCCAGTGCCAGAGCGAGAGCAGTCCGGAGCCAAGGCAAGGGCAGGCCGGGACCAGGGCGAGAGCAGGCCGGAGACAGTTCGAGGCCAGAGCCAGAGCGAGAGCAGGCAGAGCCAGAGCAAAAGTAGGCCGGAGCCAGGGCTAGGGCAGGCCAGAGCCAGATAGAGAGCAGGCCGGAGCCAGGGTGAGGGCAGGCCAGAGCCAGAGCAAGAGCAGGCAGGAGCTAGGGCGAGAGCAGTCCGGAGCCAGGGCGAGGGCTGTCCGGATGTAGAGCGAGAACAGACCGGAGCCAAGGCGAGATTAGCCCGGAGCGAAGGCGAGGGCAGGCCAAAGGCAGAGCCAGGGCGAGAGCAGGCTGGAGCCAGGGCAAGGGCTGGCCCCGGCCAAAGCAAGGGCAGGTCGGAGCCAGGGCGACGGCAGGCCGGAGCTAGAGCGAAAGCAGGCCGGAGCCAAGGTGAGAGCAGGCCGGAGCCAAGGCGAGGGTACTCCAGAGCCAGATTGAGAGCAGGCCGGAGCCAGTACGAGGACAGGCCGGAGCCAGGACGAGGGCAGTCCAGAGTTATAGAGAGAGCAGGCCGGAGCCAAGACAAAGGCAGGCCAGAGCCCGAGAGAGAGAGCAGGCCGGAGCCAGGGCGAGGGCAGGCTAGAGCCAGAGCAGTTCGGAGCTAGGGCGAGAGCAGGCAGGAGTAAGGGCTGGCCGGAGCCAGAGCAAGGGCTGTCCGGATCCAGGGCGAGGGCAGGCCGGTGCCAGAGCGAGAGTAGGTCGGAGCCAGGGCGAGAGCAGGCCGAAGCCAGAACGAGGGCAGGCCGGAGCCAGGGCGAGAGCAGGCCGGAGCCAGGGCGAGGGCAGGCTAGAGTCATAGAGAGAGCAGGCCGGAGCCAAGGCAAGGGCAGGCCAGAGCCAGAGCGAGAGCAGGCCGGAGCCAGGATGAGCACAGGCCGGAGCCAGGACGAGGGCAGGCCAGAGTCATAGAGAGAGCAGGCCGGAGCCAAGCAAAGGGCAAGCCAGAGCCAGAGAGAGAGCAGGCCGGAGCCAATGGGCAGGCCAGAGCCAGAGAGAGAGCAGGCCGGAGCCAGGGCGAGTGCAGGCTGGAGCCAAGGTGAGGGCAGGCCAGAGCGATAGCATGCTGGAGCCAAGGCGAGGGCAGGCCAGAGACAGATCCAGAGCAGGCCGGAGCCAGGGCGAGGGCAGGCCAGAGTCAGAGCGAGAGCAGGCTGGAGCCAAAGCGAGGGCACGCCAGATCGAGAGCAGGCCAGAGCCAGGGCGAGGGCAGGCCAAAGCGAGAGTAGGCCAGAGCCAAGGCAAGGGCAGGCCATAGCGAGAGAAGGCCAGAGCCAAGGTAAGTGCAGGCCGGAACCAGGGCGAGAGGAGGCCGGAGAAAGGGCGAGGCCAGAGCGAGAGCAGGCCAGAGCGAGAGTAGGCCGAAGCCAGGGCACGGGCAAGCCAGAGCCAGAGAGAGAGCAGGCCGGAGCCAAGGCGAGGGCAGGACAGAGCCAGAGCGAGAGCAGGCCACAGCCAAGGCAAGGGCAGGCCAGAGCCAGAAAGAGAGCATTTCGGAGCCAGGGCGAGAGCAGGCCTGAGCCAATGCGAGGGCTGGCCGGAGCCAGAGCAAGGGCAGGCCGGAGTCAGGGCGAGGGCAGGCAGGAGCCAGAGCGAGAGCAGGCCAGAGCCAAGGCGAGGGTAGGCCCGGGCGAGGGCAGGTCAGAGTGAGAGAAGGCCGGAGCTAAGGCATGAGCAGGCCGGAGCCAAGGCATGGGCAGGCCAGAGCCAGAGAGAGAGCAGGCCGGAGCCAGGGCGAGGGCTGGCCAGAGCGAGAGCAGGTCGGAGGCAGGGCGAGAGCAGGTCGGAGCCAATGTGAGGGCTGACCGGACCCAGAGCAAGGGCAGGCCGGAGTCAGGGCGAGGGCAGGCCGTAGCCAGAGCGAGAGCTGGCCGGAGTCAAGGCGAGGGTAGGCCAGAGCCAAGGCAAGGGCAGGCCGGAACCAGGGCGAGAGCAGGCCGGAGACAGGGCGAGGCAAGAGCCAGAGCGAGAGTAGGCCGGAGCCAGGGCAAGGGCAGGCCAGAGCCAGAGAGAGAGCAGTTCAGAGCCAGGGAGAGAGCAGGACGTAGCCAAGGCGAGGGCAGGCCGGAGCCCGAGCTGTGGCATAGTGGAGCCAGGGCGAGGGCAGGACGGAGCTAGAGCGAGAGCAGGCTGGAGCCAAGGCGAGAGCAGGCCGTAGCCAAGGCAAGGGCAGACCAGAGCCAAAGCGAGGGCAGGCCAGAGCCAGAGCGAGAGCAGCCCGGAGCCAAGGCGAAGGCAGGCTAGAGCCAGAGCGAGAGCAGGCCGGAGCAAAGGCAAAGGCAGCCCAGAGCCAGAGTGAGAGCAGGCCGGAGACAAGGCAAAGGCAGGCCAGAGCCAGAGCAGGCCGGAGCCAAGGCGAGGGCAGGCCAGAGCGAGAGCAGGCCGGAGCCAAGGCGAGGGCAGGCCAGAGCGAGAGCAGGTCGGAGCCAAAGCGAGGGCAGGCCAGGGCCAGAGCGAGTGCAAGCCGGAGCCAAGTCGAGGGCAGGCCAGAGCCAGAGCAAAAGCAGGCAGAGCCAGAGCGAGAGCAGTCCGGAGCCAAGGAAAGGGCAGGCCACAGCCAGAGGTAGAGCAGGCTTGAGCCAGAGCGAGGGCAGGCCGGGGCCAAGGCGAAGGCAGGCCAGAACCAGAGCGAGAGCAGGCCGGAGTCAAGACGAGGGCAGGCCAGAGCAAGAGCCGTCCGGAGCCAGGGCGAGGGCAGGCCAGAGCCAAAGCAAGAGCAGGCCGGAGCCAAGGCCCTCGAGGGCTGGCCGGAGCCAGAGTAAGGGCAGGCCGGAGCCAGGACGAGGGCAGGCTGGAGCCAGAGCAAGAGCAGGCCGGAGCCAAGGCGAGAGCAGGCCAGAGCCAAGGTGAGGGCAGGCCAAAGCCAGAGCGAGAGCAGGCCGGAGCCAAGGCGAGGGCAGGCCAGAGAAAGATCCAGAGCAGGCTGGAGCGAGGGCAGGCCAGAGTCAGAGCGAGAGCAGGCCGGAGCCAAAGCGAGGGCACGCCAGAGCCGAGAGCAGGCCGGAGCCAGGGCGAGGGCAGGCCAGAGCGAGAGTAGGCCAGAGCCAAGGCAAGGGCAGGCCAGAGCCAGAGCAAGAGAAGGCCCAGAGCCAAGGCAAGGGCTGGCCGGATCCAGGATGAGAGGAGGCCGGAGACAGGGCGAGGCCAGAGCGAGAGCAGGCCAGAGCGAGAGCAGGCCAAAGCCAGGGCAAGGGCAAGCCAGAGAGAGAGCAGGCCGGAGCCAGGGCAAGGGCAGGCCAGAGAGAGAGCAGGCCGGAGCCAGGGCGAGGGCAGGCCAGAGCGAGAGCAGTTCAGAGCCAGGGAGAGAGCAGGACGTAGCCAAGGCGAGGGCAGGCCGGAGCCCGAGCTGTGGCATAGTGGAGCCAGGGCGAGGGCAGGACCGAGCTAGAGCGAGAGCAGGCTGGACGGAGCCAAGGCGAGAGCAGGACAGAGCGAGAGCAGGCCAGAGCCAGGACGAGGGCAGACCGGAGCCAGTGCGAGAGCAGGCTGGAGCCAAGGAGAGGACAGGCCAGACTGGCCAGAGCGAGAGCAAGCAAGAGACTGGGCGAGAGCAGGCCGGAGCCAGAGAGAGAGCAGGCAAGAGGCAATGCGAGGGCTGGCCGGAGCCAGAGCAAGGGCAGGCCAGAGTCAGGGCGAGGGCAGGCAGGAGCCAGAGCGAGAGCAGGCCGGAGCCAAGGCGAGAGCAGGCCGGAGCCAAGGTGAGGGTAGGCCAGAGCCAGGGTGAGGGCAGGTCAGAGTCAGAGCGAGAGCAGGCCAAGCTAAGGCAAGGCCAGGCCAGAGCCAGAGAGAGAGCAGGCCAGAGCCAATGGGCAGGCCAGAGCCAGAGAGAGAGCAGGCCGGAGCCAGGGCGAGTGCAGGCCAGAGCCAGAACAGGTCGGAGGCAGGGCGAGAGCGGGCCGGAGCCAATGTGAGGGCTGGCCGGAGCCAGAGCCAGGGCAGGCCGGAGTCAGGCCGAGGGCAGGCAGTAGCCAGAGCGAGAGCAGGCCGGAGCCAAGGCGAGAGCAGACCGGAGTCAAGGCGAGGGTAGGCCAGAGCCAAGGCAAGGGCAGGCCGGAGCCAGAGATAGAGAAGGCCAGAGCCAAGGCTAGGGCAGGCCAGAGCGAGAGTAGGCCTCAGCCAGGGCAAGGGCAGGCCAGAGCCAGAGAGAGAGCAGGCCGGAGCCAGGGCAAGGGTAGGCCAGAGCCAGAGAGAGAGCAGTTCAGAGCCAGGGAGAGAGCAGGACGTAGCCAAGGCGAGGGCAGGCCGGAGCCCGAGCTGTGGCATAGTGGAGCCAGGGCGAGGGCAGTACGGAGCTAGAGCGAGAGCAGGCCGGAGCAAAGGCGAGAGCAGGCCGTAGCCTAGGCGAGGGCAGGCCAGAGGCAGAGCCAGGGTAGGCCAGAGCAAGAGCAGGCCAGAGCTAGAGCAGGCCGGAGCCAAGGCAAGGGCAGACCATCGCCAGAGCGAGAGCAGGCCTGAGCCAGAGTGAGAGTAGGCCAGAGACAAGGCAAAGGCAGTCCCGAGCTAGCGCGAGAGCAGGCCGGAGCCAAGGCGAGGGCAGGCCAGAGCGAGAGCAGGCCGGAGCCAAGGCGAGGGCAGGCCAGAGCGAGAGCAGGCCGGAGCCAAGTCAAGGGCAGGCCAGAGCCAGAGCGAAAGCAGGCCAGAGCGAGAGCAGTCCGGAGCCAAGGAAAGGGCAGGCCACAGCCAGAGTAAGTTTTGCTCTGCTCTGCTTGTCTACCGCATCTGCGGGTTTTGCTCTGCTCTGCTTGTCTACCGCATTTGCGGGTTTTTCTCTGCTCTGCTTGTTTACCGCACCTGCGGGTTTTGCTCTGCTCTGCTGGTCTTCCGCATCTGCGGGTTTTGCTCTGCTCTGCTTGTCTACCGCATCTGTGGGTTTTGCTCTGCTCTGCTTGTCTACCGCACCTGCGGCTCCGTTCCTGTGTCCCGTCTGTACTGGTCCCTATCCTGCCTGCGTTCCTACCTGCCAGTACCCGCCTGTCTGCATGCCAGCCGTGCCTGCCAGTGCCCACCTGTCTGCATGCCAGCCGTGCCTGCCAGTGCCCACCTTCTGCATACCAGCCGTGCCTGCCAATACCCACCTGTCAACATACCAGTCGTGCCTGCCAGTACCCACCTGTCTGTATGCCAGCCGAACCTGCCTTTTCCTGCATTCCCCGGTGTGGGTCAACAGCTGTGACTGGGGTCTAGAGCAGGCTTGAGCCAGAGCGAGGGCAGGCCAGAGCCAAGGCGAAGGCAGGCCAGAACCAGAGCGAGAGCAGGCCGGAGTCAAGACGAGGGCAGGCCAGAGCAAGAGCAGTCCGGAGCGAGGGCAGGCCAGAGCCAGAGCAAGAGCAGGCCGGAGCCAAGGCGAAGGCAGGCTAGAGCCAGAGCGAGAGCAGGCCGGAGCCAAGGAAAGGGCAGGCCACAGCCAGAGTAAGTTTTGCTCTGCTCTGCTTGTCTACCGCATCTGTGGGTTTTGCTCTGCTCTACTTGTCTATCGCATCTGCGGGTTTTGCTCTGCTCTACTTGTCTATCGCATCTGCGGGTTTTGCTCTGCTCTGCTTGTCTACCGCATTTGCGGGTTTTTCTCTGCTCTGCTTGTTTACCGCACCTGCGGGTTTTGCTCTGCTCTGCTTGTCTTCCGCATCTGCGGGTTTTGCTCTGCTCTGCTTGTCTACCGCATCTGTGGGTTTTGCTCTGCTTGTCTACCGCACCTGCGGCTCCGTTCCTGTGTCCCGTCTGTACTGGTCCCTATCCTGCCTGCGTTCCTACCTGCCAGTACCCGCCTGTCTGCATGCCAGCCGTGCCTGCCAGTGCCCACCTGTCTGCATGCCAGCCGTGCCTGCCAGTGCCCACCTTCTGCATACCAGCCGTGCCTGCCAGTACCCACCTGTCTGTATGCCAGCCGAACCTGCCTTTTCCTGCATTCCCCGGTGTGGGTCAACAGCTGTGACTGGGGTCTAGAGCAGGCTTGAGCCAGAGCGAGGGCAGGCCAGAGCCAAGGCGAAGGCAGGCCAGAACCAGAGCGAGAGCAGGCCGGAGTCAAGACGAGGGCAGGCCAGAGCAAGAGCAGTCCGGAGCCAGGGCGAGGGCAGGCCAGAGCAAGAGCAGGCCGGAGCCAAGGCAAGGGCTGGCCGGAGCCAGAGTAAGGGCAGGCCGGAGCCAGGGCGAGGGCTGGCCGGAGCCAGAGCAAGACCAGGCTGGAGCCAAGGCGAGAGCAGGCTGGAGCCAAGGTGAGGGCAGGCCAGAGCGATAGCATGCTGGAGCCAAGGCGAGGGCAGGCCAGAGACAGATCCAGAGCAGGCCGGAGCCAGGGCGAGGGCAGGCCAGAGTCAGAGCGAGAGCAGGCCGGAGCCAAAGCGAGGGCACGCCAGAGCAAGAGCAAGCCAGAGCCAGGGCGAGGGCAGGCCAGAGCGAGAGTAGGCCAGAGCCAAGGCAAGGGCAGGCCAGAGCGAGAGAAGGCCAGAGCCAAGGTAAGAGCAGGCCGGAACCAGGGCGAAAGGAGGCCGGAGAAAGGGCGAGAGCAGGCCAGAGCGAGAGTAGGCCGAAGCCAGGGCAAGGGCAAGCCAGAGCCAGAGAGAGAGCAGGCCGGAGCCAAGGCGAAGGCAGGCTAGAGCCAGAGCGAGAGCAGGCCGGAGCAAAGGCAAAGGCAGCCCAGAGCCAGAGAGAGAGCAGGCCGGAGCCAGGGCGAGGGCAGTCCAAAGCCAGAGAGAGAGCAGTTCAGAGCCAGGGAGAGAGCAGGACAGAGCAGGACGTAGCCAAGGCGAGGGCAGGCCGGAGCCCGAGCTGTGGCATAGTGGAGCCAGGGCGAGGGCAGGACGGAGCCAAGGCGAGAGCAGACCGTAGCCAAGGCAAGGGCAGACCAGAGCCAAAGCGAGGCAGGCCAGAGCGAGAGCAGCCCGGAGCCAAGGCGAAGGCAGGCTAGAGCCAGAGCGAGAGCAGGCCGGAGCAAAGGCAAAGGCAGCCCAGAGCCAGAGAGAGAGCAGGCCGGAGACTAGGCAAAGGCAGGCCAGAGCCAGAGCAGGCCGGAGCCAAGGCGAGAGCAGGCCAGAGCGAGAGCAGGCCGGAGCCAAGGCGAGAGCAGGCCGGAGCCAATGCGAGGGCTGGCCGGAGCCAGAGCAAGAGCAGGCCGGAGTCAGGGCGAGGGCAGGCAGGAGCCAGAGCGAGAGCAGGCTAGAGCCAAGGCGAGGGTAGGCCCGGGCGAGGGCAGGTCAGAGTGAGAGAAGGCCGGAGCTAAGGCATGGGCAGGCCAGAGCCAGAGAGAGAGCAGGCCGGAGCCAAGGCATGGGCAGGCCAGAGCCAGAGAGAGAGCAGGCCGGAGCCAGGGCGAGGGCAAGCCAGAGCGAGAGCAGGTCGGAGGCAGTGCGAGAGCAGGCCGGAGCCAATGTGAGGGCTGGCCGGACCCAGAGCAAGGGCAGTCTGGAGTCAGGGCGAGGGCAGGCCGTAGCCAGAGCGAGAGCTGGCCGGAGTCAAGGCGAGGGTATGCCAGAGCCAAGGCAAGGGCAGGCCGGAGCCAGAGATAGAGAAGGCCAGAGCCAAGGCAAGGGCAGGCCGGAACCAGGGCGAGAGCAGGCCGGAGACAGGGCGAGGGAAGAGCCAGAGCGAGAGTAGGCCGGAGCCAGGGCAAGGGCAGGCCAGAGCCAGAGAGAGAGCAGGCCGGGGCCAGGGCGGGGTCAGGCCAGAGCCAGAGAGAGAGCAGTTCAGAGCCAGGGAGAGAGCAGGACGCAAGGCGAGGGCAGGCCGGAGCCCGAGCTGTGGCATAGTGGAGCCAGGGCGAGGGCAGGACGGAGCTAGAGCGAGAGCAGGCTGGAGCCAAGGAGAGAGCAGGCCGTAGCCAAGGCAAGGGCAGACCAGAGCCAAAGCGAGGGCAGGCCAGAGCGAGAGCAGCCCGGAGCCAAGGCGAAGGCAGGCTAGAGCCAGAGCGAGAGCAGGCCGGAGCAAAGGCAAAGGCAGCCCAGAGCCAGAGTGAGAGCAGGCCGGAGACAAGGCAAAGGCAGGCCAGAGCCAGAGCAGGCCGGAGCCAAGGCGAGGGCAGGCCAGAGCGAGAGCAGGCCGGAGCCAAGGCGAGGGCAGGCCAGAGCGAGAGCAGGTCGGAGCCAAAGCGAGGGCAGGCCAGGGCCAGAGCGAGTGCAAGCCGGAGCCAAGTCGAGGGCAGGCCAGAGCCAGAGCAAAAGTAGGCCAGAGCCAGAGCTAGAGCAGTCCGGAGCCAAGGAAAGGGCAGGCCACAGCCAGAGGTAGAGCAGGCTTGAGCCAGAGCGAGGGCAGGCCGGAGCCAAGGCGAAGGCAGGCCAGAACCAGAGCGAGAGCAGGCCGGAGTCAAGACGAGGGCAGGCCAGAGCAAGAGCCGTCCGGAGCCAGGGCGAGGGCAGGCCAGAGCCAAAGCAAGAGCAGGCCGGAGCCAAGGCCCTCGAGGGCTGGCCAGAGCCAGAGTAAGGGCAGGCCGGAGCCAGGACGAGGGCAGGCTGGAGCCAGAGCAAGAGCAGGCCGGAGCCAAGGCGAGAGCAGGCCAGAGCCAAGGAAAGGGCAGGCCACAGCCAGAGTAAGTTTTGCTCTGCTCTGCTTGTCTACGTCATCTGTGGGTTTTGCTCTGCTCTGCTTGTCTATCGCATCTGCGGGTTTTGCTCTGCTCTGCTTGTCTACTGCATCTGCGGGTTTTGCTCTGCTCTGCTTGTCTACCGCATTTGCGGGTTTTTCTCTGCTCTGCTTGTTTACCGCACCTGCGGGTTTTGCTCTGCCAAGGTAAGGGGTGGCCGGAACCAGGGCGAGAGCAGGCCGGAGCCAGGGCGAGGCCAGAGCGAGAGCAGGCCAGAGCGAGAGTAGGCCAGAGCCACGGCTTGGCCAAGGTGAGGGCAGGCCAGAGCCAGAACGAGAGCAGGCCACTGCCAGAGCAAGATCAGGCCAGTGCCAGAGTGAGAGCAGTCTGGAGCCAAGGCAAGGACAGGCCAGAACCACAGCGAGAGCAGGCCGGAGACAGAGCGAAAGTAGGCCGGAGCCAGGGCTAGGGCAGGCCAGAGCCAGATAGAGAGCAGGCCGGAGCCAGGGTGAGGGCAGGACAGAGCCAGAGCGAGAGCAGGCAGGAGCCAGGGCGAGAGCAGTCCGGAGCCAAGGCAAGGGCAGTCCGGAGCCAGGGCGAGGGCAGTCCGGATGTAGAGCGAGAGCAGGCCGGAGCCAAGGCGAGATTAGCCTGGAGCCAAGGCGAGGGCAGGCCAGAGGCAGAGCCAGGGCAGGCAAGAGTCAGGGCGAGAGCAGGCCGGAGCCAGGGCAAGGGCTGGCCGGAGCCAGGGCAAGGGCAGGTCAGAGCCAGAGCGAGAGCAGGGCGGAGCCAAGGTGAGAGCAGGCCAGAGCCAAGGCGAGGGCAGGCCAGAGGCAGAACCAGGGTAGGCCAGAGCAACAGCAGGCCAGGGCGAGAGCAGGCTGGAGCCAAGGCAAGGGCAGGCCAGAGCGAGAGCAGGCCAGAGCCAAAGAGAGAGCAGGTCGGAGCCAAGGCGAAGGCAGGCCAGAGCCAGAGTGAGAGCAGGCCGGAGCCAAGGCAAAGGCAGGCCAGAGCGAGAGCAGGCCGGATCCAAGGCGACGGCAGGCCGAAACCAGAGCGAAAGAATGCCGGAGCCAGGGCGAGGGCAGGCCAGAGCGAGAGCAGGCCGGAAACAGGGCGAGGGCAGGCCAGAGCGAGAGCAGGCCGGAGCCAGAGCGAGAGCAGGCCGGAGCCAAGGCGAGGGCAGGCCGGAGCCAGAGTGAGAGCAGACCGGAGCCAGGGCGAGAGCAGGCCGGAGCCAAGGCAAGGTCAGACCAGAGTCCGAGCGAGAGGGCAGGCCAGAGCGAGAGCATGCCAGAGCCACAGCCAGAGCAGGCCCTAGCCAGAGCGAGAGTAGTCCAGAGCCAAGGCTAGGGCAGGCGCGAGCCAGAGCGAGAGAAGGCCGGAGCCAAGGAGAGGGCAGGCCAGAGCGAGAGCAGGCGGGAGCCGAGGCAAGGGCAGGCCAGAGCGAGAGCAGGCCGGAGCCAGGGCGAGGGCAGACCGGTGCCAAGGCGAGAGCAGGCCGGAGCCAAGACGAGGGCAGGCTTGAGCAGAGCCAGGGCAGGCCAGAGCTAGAGCAGGCCAGAGCCAGAGCGAGAGCAGGCCGGAGCCAAGGTGAGAGCAGGCCAGAGCCAGAACGAGAGCAGACCAGTGCCAGAGCGAGATCAGGCCAGTGCCAGAGCGAGAGCAGTCCGGAGCCAAGGCAAGGGCAGGCCGGGACCAGGGCGAGAGCAGGCCGGAGACAGTTCGAGGCCAGAGCCAGAGCGAGAGCAGGCAGAGCCAGAGCAAAAGTAGGCCGGAGCCAGGGCTAGGGCAGGCCAGAGCCAGATAGAGAGCAGGCCGGAGCCAGGGTGAGGGCAGGCCAGAGCCAGAGCAAGAGCAGGCAGGAGCTAGGGCGAGAGCAGTCCGGAGCCAGGGCGAGGGCTGTCCGGATGTAGAGCGAGAACAGACCGGAGCCAAGGCGAGATTAGCCCGGAGCGAAGGCGAGGGCAGGCCAAAGGCAGAGCCAGGGCGAGAGCAGGCTGGAGCCAGGGCAAGGGCTGGCCCCGGCCAAAGCAAGGGCAGGTCAGAGCCAGGGCGACGGCAGGCCGGAGCTAGAGCGAAAGCAGGCCGGAGCCAAGGTGAGAGCAGGCCGGAGCCAAGGCGAGGGTACTCCAGAGCCAGATTGAGAGCAGGCCGGAGCCAGTACGAGGACAGGCCGGAGCCAGGACGAGGGCAGTCCAGAGTTATAGAGAGAGCAGGCCGGAGCCAAGACAAAGGCAGGCCAGAGCCCGAGAGAGAGAGCAGGCCGGAGCCAGGGCGAGGGCAGGCTAGAGCCAGAGCAGTTCGGAGCTAGGGCGAGAGCAGGCAGGAGTAAGGGCTGGCCGGAGCCAGAGCAAGGGCTGGCCGGATCCAGGGCGAGGGCAGGCCGGTGCCAGAGCGAGAGTAGGTCGGAGCCAGGGCGAGAGCAGGCCGAAGCCAGAGCGAGGGCAGGCCGGAGCCAGAGCGAGGGCAGGCCGGAGCCAGGGCGAGAGCAGGCCGGAGCCAGGGCGAGGGCAGGCTAGAGTCATAGAGAGAGCAGGCCGGAGCCAAGGCAAGGGCAGGCCAGAGCCAGAGCGAGAGCAGGCCGGAGCCAGGATGAGCACAGGCCGGAGCCAGGACGAGGGCAGGCCAGAGTCATAGAGAGAACAGGCCGGAGCCAAGCAAAGGGCAGGCCAGAGCCAGAGAGAGAGCAGGCCGGAGCCAGGGCGAGGGCAGGCAAGAGCCAGAGCGAGAGCAGACCGTAGACAGGGCGAGGGTACGCCAGAGCCAGAGTGACAACAGGCCGGAGCCAGGACGAGGACAGGCCGGAGCCAGGACGAGGGCAGGCCAGAGTCATAGAGAGGACAGGCCGGAGCCAGGACGAGGGCAGGCCAGAGTCATAGAGAGAGCAGGCCGGAGCCAAGGCAAGGGCAGGCCAGAGCCAGAGAGAGAGCAGGCCGGAGCCAGGGCGAGGGCAGGCCAGAGCGAGAGCAGGCCGGAGCCAAGGCGAGGGCAGGCCGAAATCAGAGCGAGAGAATGCCTGAGCCAGGGCGAGGGCAAGCCTGGGCAAGGGCAGGCCGGAGCCAGAGCGAGAGCAGGCCGGAGCCAGCGCGAGAGCAGGCCGGAGCCAAGGCGAGGTCAGGCTGGAGCCAGTGCGAGGGCAGGCCCTAGCCAGAGCGAGATCAGGATGGAGCCAGGGCGGCGAGGACAGGCAGGAGCCAGAGCAAGGGAAGGCCGGAGCCAGAGCGAGAGCAGGCCGGAGCCAGGGCGAGGGCAGGCCGGAGCCAGAGCGAGAGCAGGCCGAAGCCAAGGCGAGGGCAGGCTGGAGCCAGAGCAGGAGCTGGCCAGAGCCAAGGCGAGGGCTGGCCGGAGGCAGAGCCAGGGTAGGCTAGAGCAAGAGCAGGCCAGAGCAAGAGCAGGCCGGAGCCAAGGCAAGGACAGGCCAGAGCCAGAGCGAGAGCAGGTCAGAGCGAGAGCAGTCCGAAGCCAAGGCGATGGCAGGCCGGAGCCAGAGCAGGTGCTGGCCGGATCCAAGGCGAAGGCTGGCCAGAGCCAGAGCTAGTGCAGGCCGGAGCCAGGGCGAGGGAAGGCCTAAGCCAGAGCGAGAGCAGGCCGGAGCCAAGGCGAGGGCAGGCCAGAGCGAGAGCAGGCCGGAGCCAGGACGAGGGCAGGCCGGAGCCAGGGCGAGAGCAGGATGGAGCCAAGGCGAGGGCAGACCGGAGCCCGAGCTATGGCATAGCGGAGCCAGGGTGAGGGCAGTACGGAGCTAGAGCGAGAGCAGGCCGGAGCCAAGGCAAGGGCAGGCCAGAGGCAGAGCCAGGGTAGGCCAGAGCAAGAGCAGGCCAGACCGAGAGCAGACCAGAGCCAAGGCAAGGACAGGCCCAAGCCAGAGCAAGAGCAGGACAGAGCCAGAGCGAGAGCAGTCTGGAGCCAAGGCGAAGGCAGGCCAGAGCGAGAGCAGGCCAGAGTGAAAACAGGCAGTAGCCAAGGCGAAGGAAGGCAGGCCGGAGGAACAGCAGGTGCTGGCCGGAGCCAAGGCGAGGGCTGGCCGGAGCCAGAGCAAGGGCAGGCCGGAGCCTGGGCGAGGGAAGGCCGAAGCCAGAGCGAGAGCAGGCTGGAGCCAGTGCGAGAGCAGGCCGGAGCCAAGACGAGGGCAGGCCAGAGCCAGAGCGAGAGCAGGCCGGAGCTAGGATGAGTGCAGGCCGGAGCCAGCGCAAGAGCAGGCCAGAGCTAGTGCCAGAGCAGGCGGCCAGGGCGAGGACAGACCAGAGTGAGAGCGAGAGCAGGCCGGAGCCAAGGCGAGGCCAGAGCCAGAGCAAGAGTAGGCCGGAGCCAGGGCGAGGGCAGGCCAGAGCCAGAGAGAGAGTAGGCCGGAGCCAGGGCGAGGGCAGGCCAGAGTCAGAGCAAGAGCAGGTCGGAGCCAGAGCAAGAGCAGGACGAAGCCAAGGCGAGGGCAGGCCGGAGCCCGAGCTATGGCATTGCGGAGCCAGGGCGAGACCAGTACGGAGCTAGAGCAAAAGCAGGCCGTAGCCAATGCAAGGGCAGGCCAGAGGCAGAGCCAGGGTAGGCCAGAGCAAGAGCAGGCCAGAGCAAGAGCAGGCCGGAGCCAAGTCAAGGACAGTCCAGAGCCAGAGCGAGAGCAGGTCAGAGCGAGAGCAGTCCGAAGCCAACGCGAAGGCAGGCCGGAGCCAGAGCAGGTGCTGGCCGGATCCAAGACGAAGGCTGGCCAGAGCTAGGGCAGGCCGGAGCCAGGGCGAGAGAAGGCCTAAGAGCGAGAGCAGGCTGGAGCGAGGGCGAGAGTAGGCCGGAGCCAAGGCGAGGGCAGGCCAGAGCGAGAGCAGGCCGGAGCCAGGACGAGGGCAGGCCGGAGCCAGGGCGAGAGCAGGATGGAGCCAAGGCGAGGGCAGGCCGGAGCCCGAGCTATGGCATAGCGGAGCCAGGGTGAGGGCAGTACGGAGCTAGAGCGAGAGCAGGCCGGAGCCAAGGCAAGGGCAGGCCAGAGGCAGAGCCAGGGTAGGCCAGAGCAAGAGCAGGCCAGACTGAGAGCAGACCAGAGCCAAGGCAAGGACAGGCCCAAGCCAGAGCGAGAGCAGGCCAGAACCAGAGCAAGAGCAGTCCGGAGCCGAAGGCAGGCCAGAGCCAGAGCAAGAGCAGGCCGTAGCCAAGGAGAGGACAGGCCCAAGCCAGAGCGAGAGCAGGCCAGAGCGAGAGCAGTCTGGAGCCAAGGCGAAGGCAGGCCAGAGCGAGAGCAGGCCAGAGCAGGCAGGAGCCAAGACGAAGGAAGGCAGGCCGGAGGAACAGCAGGTGCTGGCCGGAGCCAAGGCGAGGGCTGGAAGGAGCCTGGGCGAGGGAAGGCCGAAGCCAGTGCGAGAGCAGGCTGGAGCCAGTGCGAGAGCAGGCCGGAGCCAAGACGAGGGCAGGCCAGAGCAAGAGCAGGCCAGAGTCAGAGGGAGAGTAGGCCGGAGCCAGGGCGAGGGCAGGCCAGAGCCAGAGAGAGAGTAGGCCGGAGCCAGGGCGAGTTCAGGCCAGAGTCAGAGCAAGAGCAGGTCGGAGCCAGGGCAAGAGCAGGACGAAGCCAAGGTGAGGGCAGGCCGGAGCCCGAGCTATGGCATTGCGGAGCCAGGGCGAGACCAGTACGGAGCTAGAGCGAGAGCAGGCCGTAGCCAAGGCAAGGGCAGGCCAGAGGCAGAGCCAGGGTAGGCCAGAGCAAGAGCAGGCCAGAGCGAGAGCAGGCCGGAGCCAAGGCAAGGACAGGCCCAAGCCATAGCGAGAGCAGGCCAGAGCGAGAGCAGTCCGGAGCCAAGGCGAAGGCAGGCCAGAGCGAGAGCAGGCAGGAGCCAAGGCAAAGGCAGGCCAGAGTCACAGCGAGAGCAGGCTGAAGCCAAGGCAAAGGCAGACCAGAGCCAGAGTGAGAGCAGGCTGGAGCCAAGGCGAGGGAGGGCAGGCCGGTACCAGAACGAGAGCAGGCCGGATCCAAGGAGACGGCAGGCCGAAACCAGAGCGAGAGAATGCCGGAACCAGGGCGAGGGCAGGCCAGAGCGAGAGAATTCCGGAACCAGGGCGAGGGCAGGCCAGAGCGAGAGCAGGCTGAAGACAGGGCTAGGGCAGGCCAGAGCGAGAGCAGGCCAGAGCCAGAGCGAGAGCAGGACAGAGCCAAGAGGAGGGCAGTCCGGAGCCAGAGTAAGAGCAGGCCAGAGCCAGGGCGAGAGCAGGCCGGAGCCAAGGAGAGGACAGGCCCAAGCCAGAGCGAGAGCAGGCCAGAGCGAGAGCAGTCTGGAGCCAAGGCGAAGGCAGGCCAGAGCGAGAGCAGGCCAGAGCCAGAGCGAGAGCAGGCAGGAGCCAAGACGAAGGAAGGCAGGCCGGAGGAACAGCAGGTGCTGGCCGGAGCCAAGGCGAGGGCTGGCCGGAGCCAGAGCAAGGGTACCCCGGAGCCTGGGCGAGGGAAGGCCGAAGCCAGTGCGAGAGCAGGCTGGAGCCAGTGCGAGAGCAGGCCGGAGCCAAGACGAGGGCAGGCCAGAGCGAGAGCAGGCCAGAGTCAGAGGGAGAGTAGGCCGGAGCCAGGGCGAGGGCAGGCCAGAGTCAGAGCAAGAGCAGGTCGGAGCCAGGGCAAGAGCAGGACGAAGCCAAGGCGATGGCAGGCCGGAGCCCGAGCTATGGCATTGCGGAGCCAGGGCGAGACCAGTACGGAGCTAGAGCGAGAGCAGGCCGTAGCCAAGGCAAGGGCAGGCCAGAGGCAGAGCCAGGGTAGGCCAGAGCGAGAGCAGTCCGGAGCCAAGGCAAGGACAGGCCCAAGCCATAGCGAGAGCAGGCCAGAGCGAGAGCAGTCCGGAGCCAAGGCGAAGGCAGGCCAGAGCGAGAGCAGGCCAGAGCGAGAGCAGGCAGGAGCCAAGGCAAAGGCAGGCCAGAGTCACAGCGAGAGCAGGCCGAAGCCAAGGCAAAGGCAGACCAGAGCCAGAGTGAGAGCAGGCTGGAGCCAAGGCGAGGGAGGGCAGGCCGGAGCCAGAACGAGAGCAGGCCGGATCCAAGGAGACGGCAGGCCGAAACCAGAGCGAGAGAATGCCGGAACCAGGGCGAGGGCAGGCCAGAGCGAGAGAATGCCGGAACCAGGGCGAGGGCAGGCCAGAGCGAGAGCAGGCTGAAGACAGGGCTAGGGCAGGCCAGAGCGAGAGCAGGCCGGAGCCAGAGCGAGAGCAGGACAGAGCCAAGAGGAGGGCAGTCCAGAGCCAGAGTAAGAGCAGGCCAGAGCCAGGGCGAGGGCAGGCCGGAGCCAAAGCGAGAGCAGGATGGAGCCAGGGCGAGGGCAGGCCGGAGCCAGGGCGAGGGCAGGCCGGAGCCAGGGCGAGAGCAGGCCGGAGCCAAGGCGAGGGCAGGCCGGAACCATTGCAGAAGCTGGCCGGAGCCAAGGCTATGGCTGGCCGGAGCCAGAGCAATAGCAGGCAGCAGCCAGGGCGAGGGCAGACCGGTGCCAAGGCGAGAGCAGACCGGAGCCAAGGCGAGGGGAGGCCAGAGCGAGAGCAGTCCGGAGCCAAGGCAAGGGCAGGCCAGAGCGAGAGCAGGCCAGAGCAAGAGCAGGTCGGAGCCAAGGCGAAGGCAGGCCAGAACAAGAGCGAGATCAGGCCAGAGTCAAGACGAGGGCAGGCCAGAGCCAGAGGAAGAGCACGCCAGTGCCAAGGCATGGGCAGGCGAGAGCCAGAGAAAGCGCAGGCCGGAGCCAGAGCGAGGGCAGGCCAGAGCGAAAGCAGGTCGGAGCCAGGGCTAGAGCCGGCCGGAGCTAATGCGAGAGCTGGCCTGAGCTAGAGCAAGGGCAGGCCGGAGTCAGGGCAAGGGGAGGTCGGAGCCAGAGCAAGGTCAGGCCGGAGTCAGTTCGAGGGCAGGCCGGAGCCTGAACGAGAGCAGGCCGGAGCCAAGACAAAAGCAGGCCGGAGCCAAGGTGAGGGTAGGCCAGAGCGAGAGCAGGCCTGAGCAAGGACGAGGGAAGGCCGAAGCCAGGGCGAGGGCAGGCCAGAGTCAGAGCGAGAGCCGGCCGGAGCTAAGGCAAGGGCAGGCCGGAGCCAAGGCATGGGCAGGCCAGAGCCAGAGAGAGAGCAGGCCGGATCCAATGCAATGGCTGGCCGTAGCTAGAGCAAGGGCAGGCCGGAATCAGGGCGAGGGCTGGCCTGAGCCAGAGCAAGGGCAGGCTGGAGTCAGGGCGAGGGCATGCTTGAGCCAGAGGAAGAACCGGCCGGAGCTAAGGCGAGAGCAGGCCGGAGCCAAGGCGAGGGTAGGCCAGAGCAAGAGCCGGCCAGAGCGAGAGCAGGCCGGAGGCTCGGCGAGGGCAGGCCAGAGCGAGAGAAGGCCGGAGCCAAGGCAAGATGAGGCCGGAACCAGGGCGAGAGCAGGCTGGAGCCAGGGCGAGGGGAGGCAAAAGCCAGAGCGAGAGTAGGCCAGGGGGCATGGGCAGGCCAGAGCGAGAGAAGCCCGGAGCCAAGGCAAGGGCAGGACGGAACAAGGGCTAGATCAGGCCCGAGACTGGGCGAGGCCAGAGCGAGAGCAGGCCACAGCCAGAGTGAGAGTATGCCGGAGCCAGGGTGAGGTCAGGCCAGAGCCAGAGAGAGAGCAGGCCGGAGCCAGGGCGAGGGCGGGCCAGAGCCAAAGCGAGAGCCGGCCGGAGCCAGGGCAAGAGCAGGCCGGATCTAAGGCGAGGGCAGGCCGGAGCCAGAGTGATGGCAGGCCGGAGCCAGGGCAAGGGCAGTCTGGAACTAGAGCGAGAGCAGGCCGGAGCCAAGGTGAGAGCTGGCCGGAGCCAAGGTGAGGGCTGGCCAGGGCAAGGGCAGTCCGGAACTAGAGTGAGAGCAGGCCGGACCCAAGGTGAGAGCTGGCCGGAGCCAAGGTGAGGGCAGGCCAGAGGCAGAGCCAGGGCAGGCCGGAGCCAACGCGATGGCAGGCCAGAGCGAGAGCAGTTCGGAGCCAGGGCTAGAGCAGGCCGGAGCTAATGCGAGGGCTGGCCTGAGCTAGAGCAACAAGGGCAGGCCGGAGTCAGGGCAAGGGCAGGCCGGAGCCAGAGCAAGGGCAGGCCGGAGTCAGGGCGAGGCCAGGCCTGAGCCAGAGCGAGAGGGAGAGCAGGCCGGAGCCAAGGCGAAGTCAGGCCAGAACCAGAGCGAGAGCATGCCGGAGTCAAGACGAGGGCAGGCCAGAGCCAGAGCAAGAGCAGGCCGGAGCCAGGGCGATTTCAGGCCAGAGCGAGAGCAGGCCGGAGCCAAGGAGAGGGCTGGCCAGAGTCAGAGCAAGGGCTGGCCGGAGCCAAGGCGAGGGCAGTCCAGAGCGAGAGCATACCGGAGCCAGGGCGAGAGAGCAGGCCGTAGCCAAGGAGAAGGCAGGCCAGAGGCAGATGCAGAGCAGGCCGGAGCCAGGGCGAGGGCAGGCCAGAGTCAGAGCGAGAGCAGGACGGAGCCAAGACGAGGGCACGCCAGAGCGAGAGCAGGCCAGAGCGAGAGCAGGCCGGGGCCAGGGCGGGGGCAGGCCAGAGCCAGAGCAAGAGTAGGCCAGAGCTAAGGCAAGGGCAGGCCAGAGCCAGAGCAAGAGAAGGCCGGAGCCAAGGCAAGGGCAGGCCGGAACCAGGGCGAGAGCACGCCGGAGACAGTTCGAGGCCAGAGCGAGAGCAGGCCAGAGCGAAAGTAGGCCGGAGAAGTGGCTAGGGCAGGCCAGAGCCAGAGAGAGAGCAGGCTGGAGCCAGGGTGAGGGCAGGCCAGAGCCAGAGGGATAGCAGGCTGGAGCCAGGGCGAGAGCAGTCCGGAGCCAAGGCGAGGGCAGTCCGGATGTAGAGCGAGAGAGCGAGAGCAGGCCGGAGCCAAGGCGGGATTAGACCGAAGCCAAGGCGAAGGCAGGCTAGAGGCAGAGCCAGGGCAGGCCAGAACGAGAGTAGGTCGGACCCAGGGCGAGAGCAGGCCAGAGCCAGGGCAAGGGCTGGCCGGAGCCAGAGCAAGGGCAGGTTAGAGCAAGAGCAAGAGCAGGCCGGAGCCAAGGCGAGGGCAGGCCAGAGCGAGAGCAGTTCGGAGCCAGGGCTAGAGCAGGCCAGAGCTAATGCGAGGGCTGGCCTGAGCTAGAGCAACAAGGGCAGGCCGGAGTCAGGGCAAGGGCAGGCCAGAGCCAGAGCAAGGGCAGGCCGGAGTCAGGGCGAGGGCAGTCCAGAACCAGAGCGAGAGCATGCCGGAGTCAAGACGAGGGCAGGCCAGAGCAAGAGCAGGCCGGAGCCAGGGCGATTTCAGGCCAGAGCAAGAGCAGGCCGGAGCCAGGGCGAGAGCAGGCCGGAGCCAAGGAGAGGGCTGGCCAGAGTCAGAGCAAGGGCTGGCCGGAGTCAGGGTGAGGGAAGGCCGGAGCCAGAGCAAGAGCAAGCCAGAGCCAAGGCGAGAGCAGGCCGAAGCCAAGGCGAGGGCAGTCCAGAGCGAGAACAGGCCAAAGCCAGGGCGAGAGAGCAGGCCGTAGCCAAGGAGAAGGCAGGCCAGAGCCAGATCCAGAGCAGGCCGGAGCCAGGGCGAGGGCAGGCCAGAGTCAGAGCGAGAGCAGGACGGAGCCAAGGCGAGGGCACGCCAGAGCGAGAGCAGGCCGGGGCCAGGGCGGGGGCAGGCCAGAGCCAGAGCAAGAGTAGGCCAGAGCCAAGGCAAGGGCAGGCCAGAGCAAGAGAAGGCCGGAACTAGAGCGAGAGCAGGCCGGAGACAGGGCGAGGCCAGAGCCAGAACAAGAGCGAGAGCAGGCTGGAGCCAAGGCGAAGGGAGGCCAGAACAAGAGCAAGATCAGGCTAGAGTCAAGACGATGGCAGTCCAGAGCCAGAGGAAGAGCAGGCCGGAGCCAAGGCATGGGCAGGCCAGAGCCAGAGAGAGAGCAGGCCGGAGCCAGGGCGAGGGCAGGCCAGAGCCAGAGCGAGAGAAGGTCGGAGCCAGGGCGAGAGCAGGCCGGAGCCAATGCGAGGGCAGGCCGCAGCCAGAACAAGGGCAGGCCGGAGGCAGAGCGAGAGCAGGCCGGAGCCAAGGCGAGAGCAGGCCGGAGCCAAGGCGAGGGTAGGCCGGAGCCAAGGCAAGGGCAGGCCAGAGCCAGAGCGATAGAAGGCCAGAGCCAAGGCAAGGGCTGGCCGGAACCAGGGCGTAGACAGGGCGAGGCCAGAGCCAGAGCGAGAGCAGGCCAGAGCGAGAGTAGGCCGGAGCCAGAGCGAGGGCAGGCCAGTGCCAGAGCGAGAGCAGGCCGGAGCCAGGGCGACAGCAGGCCAGAGCCAAAGCGAGTGCAGGCCAGAGCCAGAGCGAGAGCAGGCCAGAGCCAGAGCAGGCCAGAGCGAGAGTAGGCCAGAGCCAAGGCAAGGGCAGGCCAGAGCGAGAGAAGGCCGGAGCCAAGGCAAGGGCCGGCCGGAACAAGGGCTTGATCAGGCCCGAGAGCAGGCCACAGCCAGAGTGAGAGTATGCCGGAGCCAGGGCGAGGGTAGGCCAGAGAGAGAGCAGGCCGGAGCCAGGGCGAGGGCGGGCCAGAGCCAAAGCGAGAGCAGGCCGAAGCCAGGGCGAGAGCAGGACGGAGATAAGGCGAGGTCAGGCCGGAGCCAGGGCAAGGGCAGTCCAGAACTAGAGCGAGAGCAGGCCGGAGCCAAGGTGAGAGTTGCCCGTAGCCAAGGTGAGGGCAGGCCAGAGGCAGAGCCAGGGCAGGCCAGAACCAGAGCAAGAGCAGGCCGGAGTCAAGGCGAGGGCAGGCCAGAGCAAGAGCAGGTCAGAGCCAGAGCGAGAACAGGCCGGAGCCAAGGCGAGGGGAGGCCAGAGCGAGAGCAGTCCGGAGCCAAGGCAAGGGTAGGCCAGAGCGAGAGCAGGCCAGAGCAAGAGAAGGCCGGAGCCAAGGCAAGGGCATGCCGGAACCAGGGCGAGAGCACGCCGGAGACAGTTCGAGGCCAGAGCGAGAGCAGGTCAGAGCGAAAGTAGGCCGGAGTAGTGGCTAGGGCAGGCCAGAGAGAGAGCAGGCTGGAGCCAGGGTGAGGGCAGGCCAGAGCCAGAGCGAAAGCCGGCTGGAGCCAGGGTGAGAGCAGTCCGGAGCCAAGGCAAGGGCAGTCCGGAGCCAGGGCGAGGGCAGTCCGGATGTAGAGCGAGAGCAGGCTGGAGCCAAGGCGAGATTAGACCGAAGCCAAGGCGAGGGCAGGCTAGAGGCAGAGCCAGGGCAGGCCAGAGCGAGAGTAGGTCGGATCCAGGGCGAGAGCAGGCCAGAGCCAGGGCAAGGGCTGGCCGGAGCCAGAGCAAGGGCAGGTTAGAGCCAGGGCGAGGGCAGGCCGGAGCCAGAGCGAGAGCAGGCCGGACCCAAGGTGAGAGCAGGCTGGAGCCAAGGCGAGGGTACACCAGAGCCAGATCGAGAGCAGGCCGGAGCCAGGACGAGGACAGGCTGGAGCCAGGACAAGGGCAGGCCAGAGTCATAGAGAGAGCAGGCCAGAGCCAAGGCAAGGGCAGGCCAGAGCCAGAGAGAGGGCTGGCCAGAGCGAGAGCAGTACGGAGCTAGGGCGAGAGCAGGCAGGAGCCAAGTCGAGGGCTAGCCGGAGCCAGAGCCAAGGGCAGGCCGGATCTAGGGCGAGGGCGGGCTGGAGCCAGAGCGAGAGTAGGTCGGAGCCAGGGCGAGAGCAGGCCGGAACCAGGGCAAGGGCTGGCCGGAGCCAGAGCCAAGGGCAGGTCGGAGCCAGGTCGAGGGCTGGCCGGAGCCAGAGCGAGGGCAGGCCGGAGCCAAGGTGAGAGCAGGCCGGAGCCAAGGCGAGTGTACGCCAGAGCGAGAGCAGGCCGGAGCCAGGACGAGGACCGGCCAGAGTCATAGAGAGAGCAGGCCGGAGCCAAGGCAAGGGCAGGCCAGTGCCAGATAGAGAGCAGGCCGGAGCCAGGGCGAGGGCAGGCCAGAGCGACAGCGGTTCGGAGCTAGGGCGAGAGCAGGCCGGAGCCAAGGCGAGGGATGGCCGGAGCCAGAGCAAGGGCAGGCTGGATTCAGGGCGAGGGCAGGCCGGAGCCAGAGCGAGAGCAGGCCGGAGCCAAGGCGAGAGCAGGACGGAGCCAAGGCGAGGGTAGGCCAAAGCGAGAGCAGGCCGGAGCCATGACGAGGCAGACCGGAGCCAGGTGAGAGGAGGCCGGAGCCAAGGAGAGGGCATGTCAGAGCAGGCCGGAGCCAGGGCTAGGGCAGGCCAGAGTAACAGCGAGAACAGGCCGGAGCCGAGGCGAGTGCAGGCCACAGCCAGAGCGAGAGAAGGCCAGAGCCATGGTAAGCAGGCCAGAGCGAGAGCAGGCCGGAGCCAGGACGAGGGCAGGCCAGAGCCAGAGCGAGAGTAGGCCAGGGACAAGGCAAGGGCAGGCCAGAGCGAGAGAAGGACGGAGCCAAGGCAAGGGCAGGCCAGAACCAGGGCGAGAGCAGGCCGGAGCCAGGGCGAGGCTAGAGGCAGAGCGAGAGCACGCCAGAGCCAAAGCGAGAGTAGGCCCGAGCCAGGGAGAGGGCAGGCCAGAGCCAGAGAGAGAGAAGGGCGAAGCCTGGGCGAGGGCAGGCCTGAGCCAGAGCGAAAGCAGGTCGGAGCCAGGTCGAGACCAGGCCGGAGCCAAGGCAAGGGCAGGCTGGGAGCCAGAGCAATGGCAAGCCGGATCTAGGGCAAGGGCAGTCCGTAGCTAGAGCGAGAGCAGGCCGGAGCCACGGCGAGAGCAGGCCGGAGCCAAGGCAAGGGCAGGCCTGAGCCAGAGCAAAAGCAGGCCGGAGCCAGGACGAGGGCAGGCCAGAGCCAGAGTGATGGCAAACCGGAGCCAGGGCGCGGGCAGTCCGGAGCCAGTGCGAGAGCAGGCTGGAGCCAGGGCGAGAGCAGGCCGGAGCCAAGGCGAGGACAGGCCAGAGCGAGAGCAGGCCGGAGCCAGGACGAGGGCAGGCCGGAGCCAGGATGAGAGCAGGCCGGAGCCAAGGCGAGGACAGACCAGAGCCACAGCGACAGCAGGCCAGAGCAAGGGCAGGCCGGAGCCAGGGCGAGGACAGGCCAGAGCGAGAGCAGTCCAGAGCCAGGTCGAGAGCAGGCCAGAGCCACAGTAAGAGCAGGCCGGAGCCAAGGCGTGGGCAGACCAGAGCCAGAGCGAGGGTAGGCCAGAGCCAGAGAGAGAGCAGGCCGGAGCCAAGGCGAGGGCAGGCCAGAGCGAGAGTAAGCCGGAGCAAAGGCAAGGGCAGGCCTGAGAGAGAGCAGGCCAGAGCCAGGGCGAGAGCAGGCCGGAGCCAGGGCAAGGGCAGGCAGGAGCCAGAGCGAGAGTTGGCCAGAGCCAAGGCAAGGGCAGGCCAGAGCCAGAGCGAGAGAAGGCCGGAGCCAAGATAAGGGCAGGCCGGAACCAGGGTGAGAGCAGGCAAGAGTCAGAGCGATGGCAAGCCGGACCCAGGGCGAGGCCAGTACGGAGCTACAGCGAGAGCAGGCCGGAGCCAGGACGAGGGCAGGCCGGAGCCAGAGCGAGAGTTTGCCAGAGCCAAGGCAAGGGCAGGCCAGAGCGAGAGAAGGCCGGAGCCAAGGCAAGGGCAGGCCGGAACCAGGGTGAGAGCAGGCAAGAGTCAGAGCGATGGCAAGCCGGACCCAGGGCGAGGCCAGAGCGAGAGCAGGCCAGAGCCTGAACGAGAGTAGGCCGGAGCCAAGGCGAGAGCAGGCTGGAGCCTGGACGAGGGCAGGCCAGGGCGAGAGCAGGTCGGAGCCAGGGCGAGAGCAGGCCGGAGCCAAGGCAAGGGTAGAACGGAGCCAGAGCGATGGCAAGCTGGAGCCAGGGCGAGCGCAGTCCGGAGCTAGAGCGAGAGCAGGCCGGAGCTAGGGCGAGAGCAGGCCGGAGCCAAGGCGAGGGCATGCCAGAGCCAGGACGAGAAGAGGGCGGAGCCAAGGCAAGGGCATGCCAGAGCCAGAACAAGAGCAGGCCGGAGCCAGGGCGAGGGCAGCCCAGAGACAGAGCGAGAGTAGGCTAGAGCCGAGGCAAGAGCATGCCAGAGCGAGAGCAAGCAGTAGCCAAGGTAAGGGGTGGCCGGAACCAGGGCGAGAGCAGGCCGGAGCCAGGGCGAGGCCAGAGCGAGAGTAGGCCGGAGCCCGGGCAAGGCCAGGCCAGAGCCAGAGCGAGAGCAGTCGGAGCCAGGGTGAGAGCAGGGCGGAGCTAAAGCGAGTGCAAGCCGGAGCCCGAGCTGTGGCATAGCGGAGCCAGGGCGAGGGCAGTACGGAGCTAGAGCGAGAACAGGCCGGAGCCAATGCGAGAGCAGGCCGTATCCAAGGCGAGGGCAATCCAGAGGCAGAACCAGGGTAGGCCAGAGCAACAGCAGGCCAGGGCGAGAGCAGGCTGGAGCCAAGGCAAGGGCAGGCCAGAGCGAGAACAGGCCAGAGCCAAAGAGAGAGCAGGTCAGAGCCAAGGCGAAGGCAGGCCAGAGCCAGAGTGAGAGCAGGCCGGAGCCAAGGCAAAGCCAGGCCAGAGCGAGAGCAGGCTGGAGCCAAGGCGAGGTCTGGCCGGAGCCAGAGCGAGAGCAGGCCGGATCCAAGGCGACGGCAGGCCGAAACCAGAGCGAGAGAATGCCGGAACCAGGGCGAGGGCAGGCCAGAGCGAGAGCCGGCCGGAGACAGGGCGAGGGCAGGCCAGAGCCACAGCCAGAGCAGGCCAGAGCGAGAGTAGTCCAGAGCCAAGGCTAGGGCAGGCGCGAGCCAGAGCGAGAGAAGGCCGGAGCCAAGCAGAGGGCAGGCCAGAGCGAGAGCAGGCCGGAGCCGAGGCAAGGGCAGGCCAGAACCAGAGCGAGAGCAGGCCGGAGCCAGGGCGAGGGCAGACCGGTGCCAAGGCGAGAGCAGGCCGGAGCCAAGACGAGGGCAGGCTTGAGCAGAGCCAGGGCAGGCCAGAGCCAGAGCAAGAGCAGGCCGGAGCCAAGGTGAGAGCAGGCCAGTGCCAGAGCAAGATCAGGCCAGTGCCAGAGCGAGAGCAGTCCGGAGCCAAGGCAAGGACAGGCCACAACCACGGCGAGAGCAGGCCGGAGACAGAGCAAAAGTAGGCCGGAGCCAGGGCTAGGGCAGGCCAGAGCCAGATAGAGAGCAGGCCGGAGCCAGGGTGAGGGCAGGACAGAGCCAGAGTGAGAGCAGGCAGGAGCCAGGGTGAGAGCAGTCTGGAGCCAGGGCGAGGGCAGTCTGGAGCCAGGGCGAGGGCAGTCT
The DNA here is from genome assembly GCF_046119375.1 of Phyllobates terribilis. Lineage (NCBI taxonomy): Eukaryota > Metazoa > Chordata > Amphibia > Anura > Dendrobatidae > Phyllobates > Phyllobates terribilis. Next base: position 5,686,445 of record NW_027362863.1, read on the forward strand.
GGAGCCAGGGCGAGGGCAGTCTGGAGCCAGGGCGAGGGCAGTCTGGAGCCAGGGCGAGGGCAGTCTGGAGCCAGGGCGAGGGCAGTCTGGAGCCAGGGCGAGGGCAGTCTGGAGCCAGGGCGAGGGCAGTCTGGAGCCAGGGCGAGGGCAGTCTGGAGCCAGGGCGAGGGCAGTCCGGATGTAGAGCGAGAGCAGGCCGGAGCCAAGGCAAGATTAGACTGGAGCCAAGGCGAGGGCAGGCCAGAGGCAGAGCCAGGACAGGCAAGAGTCAGGGCGAGAGCAGGCCGGAGCCAGGGCAAGGGCTGGCCGGAGCCAGAGCGAGAGCAGGGCGGAGCCAAGGTGAGAGCAGGCCAGAGCCAAGGCGAGGGCAGGCCAGAGGCAGAACCAGGGTAGGCTAGAGCAACAGCAGGCCAGGGCGAGACCAGGCTGGAGCCAAGGCAAGGGCAGGCCAGAGCGAAAGCAGGCCAGAGCCAAAGAGAGAGCAGGTCGGAGCCAAGGCGAAGGCAGGCCAGAGCCAGAGTGAGAGCAGGCCGGAGCCAGGGCAAAGGCAGGCCAGAGCGAGAGCAGGCCGGAGCCAAGGTGAGGTCTGGCTGGAGCCAGAGCGAGAGCAGGCCGGATCCAAGGCGACGGTTGGCCGAAACCAGAGCGAAAGAATGCCGGACCCAGGGCGAGGGCAGGCCAGAGCGAGAGCATGCCGGAGACAGGGCGAGGGCAGGCCAGAGCGAGAGCAGGCCGGAGCCAGAGCGAGAGCAGGCTGGAGCCAAGGCGAGGGCAGGCCGGAGCCAGAATGAGAGCAGGCAGGAGCCAGGGCGAGGGCAGGCCAGAGCCAGTGCTAGAGCAGACCGGAGCCTGGGTGAGAGCAGGCCGGAGGGAGCCAAGGCAAGGTCAGACCAGAGTCTGAGCGAGAGGGCAGGCCAGAGCCAGAGCGAGAGCATGCCAGAGCCACAGTCAGAGCAGGCCCGAGCCAGAGCGAGAGTAGTCCAGAGCCAAGGCTAGGGCAGGCGCGAGCCAGAGCGAGAGAAGGCCGGAGCCAAGGAGAGGGCAGACCAGAGCCAGAGCGAGAGCAGGCGGAGCCGAGGCAAGGGCAGGCCAGAGCGAGAGCAGGCCGGAGCCAGGGCGAGGGCAGGCTAGAGCCAGAGCAGTTCAGAGCTAGGGCGAGAGCAGGCAGGAGCCAGGGCAAGGGCTGGCCGGAGCCAGAGCAAGGGCAGGCCGGATCCAGGGCGAGGGCAGGCCGGTGCCAGAGCGAGAGTAGGTCGGAGCCAGGGCGAGAGTAGGTCGGAGCCATGGCGAGAGTAGGTCGGAGCCAGGGCGAGAGCAGGCCGGAGCCAGGGCAAGGGCTGGCCGGAGCCAGAGCCAATGACAGGTCGGAGCCAGGGCGAGGGCAGGCCTGAGCCAGAGCGAGAGCAGGCCGGAGCCAAGGTGAGAGAAGGCCGGAGCCAAGGTGAGGGTACACTAGAGCGAGAGCAGGCCGGAGCCAGGAAGAGGACAGGCCGGAGCCAGGACGAGGGCAGGCCAGAGTCATAGAGAGAGCAGGCTTGAGCCAAGGCAAGGGGAGGCCAGAGCCAGAGAGAGAGCAGGCCGGTGCCAGGGCAAGGGCAAGCCAGAGCGAGAGCAGGCCGGAGCCAAGGCGAGGTCAGGCCGAAACCAGAGCGAGAGAATGCCGGAGCCAGGGCGAGGGCAGGCCGGAGCCTGGGCGAGAGCAGGCTGGAGCCAAGGCGAGGGCAGGACAGAGCCAGAGCTGGCCGGAGCCAGGGCGAGGGCAGGCCAGAATCAGAGCGAGAGGAGGCTGGAGCCAAGGCGAGGGCATGCCAGAGCGAGAGCAAGCCAGAGCTAGGACGAGAAGAGGCTGGAGCCAAGGCAAGGGCATGCCAGAGCCAGAACAAGAGCAGGCCGGAGCCAGGGCGAGGGTAGCCCAGAGACAGAGCAAGAGTAGGCTAGAGCCGAGGCTAGAGCATGCCAGAGCCAGAGCGAGAGCAAGCAGTAGCCAAGGTAAGGGGTGGCCGGAACCAGGGCGAGAGCAGGCCGGAGCCAGGGCGAGGCCAGAGCGAGAGCAGGCCAGAGCGAGAGTAGGCCAGAGCCACGGCTTGGCCAAGGTGAGGGCAGGCCAGAGCCAGAACGAGAGCAGGCCACTGCCAGAGCAAGATCAGGCCAGTGCCAGAGTGAGAGCAGTCTGGAGCCAAGGCAAGGACAGGCCAGAACCACAGCGAGAGCAGGCCGGAGACAGAGCGAAAGTAGGCCGGAGCCAGGGCTAGGGCAGGCCAGAGCCAGATAGAGAGCAGGCCGGAGCCAGGGTGAGGGCAGGACAGAGCCAGAGCGAGAGCAGGCAGGAGCCAGGGCGAGAGCAGTCCGGAGCCAAGGCAAGGGCAGTCCGGAGCCAGGGCGAGGGCAGTCCGGATGTAGAGCGAGAGCAGGCCGGAGCCAAGGCGAGATTAGCCTGGAGCCAAGGCGAGGGCAGGCCAGAGGCAGAGCCAGGGCAGGTAAGAGTCATGGCGAGAGCAGGCCGGAGCCAGGGCAAGGGCAGGTCGGAGCCAGAGCGAGAGCAGGGCGGAGCCAAGGTGAGAGCAGGCCAGAGCCAAGGCGAGGGCAGGCCAGAGGCAGAACCAGGGTAGGCAAGAGTCATGGCGAGAGCAGGCCGGAGCCAGGGCAAGGGCTGGCCAGAGCCAGGGCAAGGGCAGGTCGGAGCCAGAGCGAGAGCAGGGCGGAGCCAGGGCGAGAGCAGGCTGGAGCCAAGGCAAGGGCAGGCCAGAGCGAGAGCAGGCCAGAGCCAAAGAGAGAGCAGGTCGGAGCCAAGGCGAAGGCAGGCCAGAGCCAGAGTGAGAGCAGGCCGGAGCCAAGGCAAAGGCAGGCCAGAGCGAGAGCATGCCGGAGCCAAGGCGAGGTCTGGCTGGAGCCAGAGCGAGAGCAGGCCGGATCCAAGGCGACGGCAGGCCGAAACCAGAGCGAAAGAATGCCGGAGCCAGGGCGAGGGCAGGCCAGAGCGAGAGCAGGCCGTTAACAGGGCGAGGGCAGGCCAGAGCGAGAGCAGGCCGGAGCCAGAGCGAGAGCAGGCCGGAGCCAAGGCGAGGGCAGGCCGGAGCCAGAGTGAGAGCAGGCAGGAGCCAGGGCGAGGGCAGGCCAGAGCCAGTGCTAGAGCAGACCGGAGCCAGGGTGAGAGCAGGTCGGAGCCAAGGCAAGGTCAGACCAGAGTCCGAGCGAGAGGGCAGGCCAGAGCGAGAGCATGCCAGAGCCACAGCCAGAGCAGGCCCGAGCCAGAGCGAGAGTAGTCCAGAGCCAAGGCTAGGGCAGGCGCGAGCCAGAGCGAGAGAAGGCCGGAGCCAAGGAGAGGGCAGGCCAGAGCGAGAGCAGGCGGGAGCCGAGGCAAGGGCAGGCCAGAGCGAGAGCAGGCCGGAGCCAGGGCGAGGGCAGACCGGAGCCAAGACGAGGGCAGGCTTGAGCAGAGCCAGGGCAGGCCAGAGCTAGAGCAGGCCAGAGCCAAGGCGACGGCAGGCCAGAGCCAGAGCGAGAGCAGGCCGGAGCCAAGGTGAGAGCAGGCCAGAGCCAGAACGAGAGCAGACCAGTGCCAGAGCGAGATCAGGCCAGTGCCAGAGCGAGAGCAGTCCGGAGCCAAGGCAAGGGCAGGCCGGGACCAGGGCGAGAGCAGGCCGGAGACAGTTCGAGGCCAGAGCGAGAGCAGGCAGAGCCAGAGCAAAAGTAGGCCGGAGCCAGGGCTAGGGCAGGCCAGAGCCAGATAGAGAGCAGGCCGGAGCCAGGGTGAGGGCAGGCCAGAGCAAGAGCAGGCAGGAGCCAGGGCGAGAGCAGTCCGGAGCCAGGGCGAGGGCTGTCCGGATGTAGAGCGAGAACAGGCCGGAGCCAAGGCGAGATTAGCCCGGAGCCAAGGCGAGGGCAGGCCAGAGGCAGAGCCAGGGCGAGAGCAGGCCGGAACCAGGGCAAGGGCTGGCCCCGGCCAAAGCAAGGGCAGGTCGGAGCCAGGGCGACGGCAGGCCGGAGCTAGAGCGAGAGCAGGCCGGAGCCAAGGTGAGAGCAGGCCGGAGCCAAGGCGAGGGTACTCCAGAGCCAGATTGAGAGCAGGCCAGAGCCAGTACGAGGACAGGCCGGAGCCAGGACGAGGGCAGTCCAGAGTCATAGAGAGAGCAGGCCGGAGCCAAGGCAAAGGCAGGCCAGAGCCCGAGAGAGAGAGCAGGCCGGAGCCAGGGCGAGGGCAGGCTAGAGCCAGAGCAGTTCGGAGCTAGGGCGAGAGCAGGCAGGAGTAAGGGCTGTCCGGATCCAGAGCAAGGGCTGGCCGGATCCAGGGCGAGGGCAGGCCGGTGCCAGAGCGAGAGTAGGTCGGAGCCAGGATGAGCACAGGCCGGATCCAGGACGAGGGCAAGCCAGAGTCATAGAGTGAGCAGGCCGGAGCCAAGCCAAGGGCAGGCCAGAGCCAGAGAGAGAGCAGGCCGGAGCCAGGGCGAGGGCAGGCAAGAGCCAGAGCGAGAGCAGACCGTAGACAGGGCGAGGGTACGCCAGAGCCAGAGTGACAACAGGCCGGAGCCAGGACGAGGGCAGGCCAGAGTCATAGAGAGGACAGGCCGGAGCCAGGACGAGGGCAGGCCAGAGTCATAGAGAGAGCAGGCCGGAGCCAAGGCAAGGGCAGGCCAGAGCCAGAGAGAGAGCAGGCCGGAGCCAGGGCGAGGGCAGGCCAGAGCGAGAGCAGGCCGGAGCCAAGGCGAGGGCAGGCCGAAACCAGAGCGAGAGAATGCATGAGCCAGGGCGAGGGCAAGCCTGAGCGAGAGCAGGCCGGAGACAGGGCAAGGGCAGGCCGGAGCCAGAGCGAGAGCAGGCCGGAGCCAGCGCGAGAGCAGGCCGGAGCCAAGGTGAGGTCAGGCTGGAGCGAGGGCGAGGGCAGGCCCTAGCCAGAGCGAGATCAGGATGGAGCCAGGGCGAGGGCAGGCAGGAGCCAGAGCAAGGGAAGGCCGGAGCCAGAGCGAGAGCAGGCCGGAGCCAGGGCGAGGGCAGGCCGGAGCCAGAGCGAGAGCAGGCCGAAGCCAAGGCGAGGGCAGGCTGGAGCCAGAGCAGGAGCTGGCCAGAGCCAAGGCGAGGGCTGGCCGGAGGCAGAGCCAGGGTACTCCAGAGCAAGAGCAGGCAAGAGCAAGAGCAGGCCGGAGCCAAGGCAAGGACAGGCCAGAGCCAGAGCGAGAGCAGTCCGAAGCCAAGGCGATGGCAGGCCGGAGCCAGAGCAGGTGCTGGCCGGATCCAAGGCGAAGGCTGGCCAGAGCTAGGGCAGGCCGGAGCCAGGGCGAGGGAAGGCCTAAGCCAGAGCGAGAGCAGGCCGGAGCCAAGGCGAGGGCAGGCCAGAGCGAGAGCAGGCCGGAGCCAGGACGAGGGCAGGCCGGAGCCAGGGCGAGAGCAGGATGGAGCCAAGGCGAGGGCAGACCGGAGCCCGAGCTATGGCATAGCGGAGCCAGGGTGAGGGCAGTACGGAGCTAGAGCGAGAGCAGGCCGGAGCCAAGGCAAGGGCAGGCCAGAGGCAGAGCCAGGGTAGGCCAGAGCAAGAGCAGGCCAGACCGAGAGCAGACTGGAGCCAAGGCAAGGACAGGCCCAAGCCAGAGCAAGAGCAGGACAGAGCCAGAGCGAGAGCAGTCTGGAGCCAAGGCGAAGGCAGGCCAGAGCGAGAGCAGGCCAGAGCCAGAGTGAGAGCAGGCAGTAGCCAACGCGAAGGAAGGCAGGCCGGAGGAACAGCAGGTGCTGGCCGGAGCCAAGGCGAGGGCTGGCCGGAGCCAGAGCAAGGGCAGGCCGGAGCCTGGGCGAGGGAAGGCCGAAGCCAGAGTGAGAGCAGGCTGGAGCCAGTGCGAGAGCAGGCCGGAGCCAAGACGAGGGCAGGCCAGAGCCAGAGCGAGAGCAGGCCGGAGCTAGGACGAGTGCAGGCCGGAGCCAGCGCGAGAGCAGGCCAGAGCTAGTGCCAGAGCAGGCGGCCAGGGCGAGGACAGACCAGAGTGAGAGCGAGAGCAGGCCGGAGCCAAGGCGAGGCCAGAGCCAGAGCAAGAGCAGGCCAGAGTCAGAGGGAGAGTAGGCCGGAGCCAGGGCGAGGGCAGGCCAGAGCCAGAGAGAGAGTAGGCCGGAGCCAGTGCGAGGGCAGGCCAGAGTCAGAGCAAGAGCAGGTCGGAGCCAGAGCAAGAGCAGGACGAAGCCAAGGCGAGGGCAGGCCGGAGCCCGAGCTATGGCATTGCGGAGCCAGGGCGAGACCAGTACGGAGCTAGAGCGAGAGCAGGCCGTAGCCAAGGCAAGGGCAGGCCAGAGGCAGAGCCAGGGTAGGCCAGAGCAAGAGCAGGCCAGAGCAAGAGCAGGCCGGAGCCAAGGCAAGGACAGTCCAGAGCCAGAGCGAGAGCAGGTCAGAGCGAGAGCAGTCCGAAGCCAACGCGAAGGCAGGCCGGAGCCAGAGCAGGTGCTGGCCGGATCCAAGACGAAGGCTGGCCAGAGCTAGGGCAGGCCAGAGCCAGGGCGAGAGAAGGCCTAAGCCAGAGCGAGAGCAGGCTGGAGCGAGGGCGAGAGCAGGCCGGAGCCAAGGCGAGGGCAGGCCAGAGCGAGAGCAGGCCGGAGCCAGGACGAGGGCAGGCCGGAGCCAGGGCGAGAGCAGGATGGAGCCAAGGCGAGGGCAGGCCGGAGCCCGAGCTATGGCATAGCGGAGCCAGGGTGAGGGCAGTACGGAGCTAGAGCGAGAGCAGGCCGGAGCCAAGGCAAGGGCAGGCCAGAGGCAGAGCCAGGGTAGGCCAGAGCAAGAGCAGACCAGACCGAGAGCAGACCAGAGCCAAGGCAAGGACAGGCCCAAGCCAGAGCGAGAGCAGGCCAGAACCAGAGCAAGAGCAGTCCGGAGCCGAAGGCAGGCCAGAGCCAGAGCAAGAGCAGGCCGGAGCCAAGGAGAGGACAGGCCCAAGCCAGAGCGAGAGCAGGCCAGAGCGAGAGCAGTCTGGAACCAAGACGAAGGCAGGCCAGAGCGAGAGCAGGCCAGAGCCAAGGCAAGGACAGGCCCAAGCCATAGCGAGAGCAGGCCAGAGCGAGAGCAGTCCGGAGCCAAGGCGAAGGCAGGCCAGAGCGAGAGCAGGCCAGAGCGAGAGCAGGCAGGAGCCAAGGCAAAGGCAGGCCAGAGTCACAGCGAGAGCAGGCCGAAGCCAAGGCAAAGGCAGACCAGAGCCAGAGTGAGAGCAGGCTGGAGCCAAGGCGAGGGAGGGCAGGCCGGAGCCAGAACGAGAGCAGGCCGGATCCAAGGAGACGGCAGTCCGACACCAGAGCGAGAGATTGCCGGAACCAGGGCGAGGGCAGGCCAGAGCGAGAGAATGCCGGAACCAGGGCGAGGGCAGGCCAGAGCGAGAGCAGGCTGAAGACAAGGCTAGGGCAGGCCAGAGCGAGAGCAGGCCGGAGCCAGAGCGAGAGCAGGACAGAGCCAAGAGGAGGGCAGTCCGGAGCCAGAGTAAGAGCAGGCCAGAGCCAGGGCGAGGGCAGGCCGGAGCCAAAGCGAGAGCAGGATGGAGCCAGGGCGAGGACAGGCCGGAGCCAGAGCGAGGCAGGCCGGAGCCAGTTAGAGGGCAGGCCGGAGCCAGGGCGAGGGCAGGCCGGAGCCAGGGCGAGAGCAGGCCGGAGCCAAGGCGAGGGCAGGCCGGAACCATTGCAGAAGCTGGCCGGAGCCAAGGCTATGGCTGGCCGGAGCCAGAGCAATAGCAGGCAGCAGCCAGGGCGAGGGCAGACCGGTGCCAAGGCGAGAGCAGACCGGAGCCAAGGCGAGGGAAGGCCTGAGCGAGAGCAGTCCGGAGCCAAGGCAAGGGCAGGCCAGAGCGAGAGCAGGCCAGAGCAAGAGCAGGTCGGAGCCAAGGCGAAGGCAGGCCAGAAGAAGAGCGAGATCAGGCCAGAGTCAAGACGAGGGCAGGCCAGAGCCAGAGGAAGAGCAGGCCAGTACCAAGGCATGGGCAGGCGAGAGCCAGAGAAAGCGCAGGCCGGAGCCAGAGCGAGGGCAGGCCAGAGCGAGCGCAGGCCGGAGCCAGAGCGAGGGCAGGCCAGAGCGAGAGCAGGTCGGAGCCAGGGCTAGAGCCGGCCAGAGCTAATGCGAGAGCTGGCCTGAGCTAGAGCAAGGGCAGCCCGGAGTCAGGGCAAGGGGAGGCCGGAGCCAGAGCAAGGTCAGGCCGGAGTCAGTTCGAGGGCAGGCCGGATCCTGAACGAGAGCAGGCCGGAGCCAAGACAAAAGCAAGCCGGAGCCAAGGTGAGGGTAGGCCAGAGCGAGAGCAGGCCTGAGCAAGGACGAGGGAAGGCTGAAGCCAGGGCGAGGGCAGGCCAGAGTCAGAGCGAGAGCCGGCCGGAGCTAAGGCAAGGGCAGGCCGGAGCCAAGGCATGGGCAGGCCAGAGCCAGAGAGAGAGCAGGCCGGATCCAATGCAATGGCTGGCCGTAGCTAGAGCAAGGGCAGGCCGGAATCAGGGCGAGGGCTGGCCTGAGCCAGAGCAAGGGCAGGCTGGAGTCAGGGCGAAGGCATGCTTGAGCCAGAGGAAGAGCCTGCCGGAGCTAAGGCGAGAGCAGGCCGGAGCCAAGGCGAGGGTAGGCCAGAGCAAGAGCAGGCCGGAGCCAGGGCGAGAGCAGGTCGGAGCCAAGGAGAGGGCTGGCCAGAGTCAGAGCAAGGGCTGGCCGGAGTCAGGGTGAGGGCAGGCCGGAGCCAGAGCAAGAGCAAGCCAGAGCCAAGGCGAGAGCAGGCCGAAGCCAAGGCGAGGGCAGTCCAGAGCTAGAACAGGCCGGAGCCAGGGCGAGAGAGCAGGCCGTAGCCAAGGAGAAGGCAGGCCAGAGCCAGATCCAGAGCAGGCCGGAGCCAGGGCGAGGGCAGGCCAGAGTCAGAGCGAGAGCAGGACGGAGCCAAGGCGAGGGCACGCCAGAGCGAGAGCAGGCCGGGCCAGGGCGGGGGCAGGCCAGAGCCAGAGCAAGAGTAGGCCAGAGCCAAGGCAAGGGCAGGCCAGAGCAAGAGAAGGCCGGAACTAGGGCGAGAGCAGGCCGGAGACAGGGCGAGGCCAGAGCCAGAACAAGAGCGAGAGCAGGCTGGAGCCAAGGCGAAGGCAGGCCAGAACAAGAGCGAGATCAGGCTAGAGTCAAGAAGAGGGCAGTCCAGAGCCAGAGGAAGAGCAGGCCGGAGCCAAGGCTTCGGCAGGCCAGAGCCAGAGAGAGAGCAGGTCGGAGCCAGGGCGAGAGCAGGCCGGAGCCAATGTGAGGGCAGGCCGGAGCCAGAGCAAGGGCAGGCCGGAGTCAGGGCGAGGGCAGGCCGGAGCAGGCCGGAACCAGGGCGAGAGCAGGCCGGAGACAGGGCGAGGCCAGAGCCAGAGCGAGAGTAGTCCAGAGCCAGGGCGAGGGCAGGTCAGAGAAAGAGCAGGCCGGAGCCAGATCGAGGGCAGGCCAGTGCCAGAGCGAGAGCAGGCCGGAGCCAGGGCGACAGCAGACCAGAGTCAAAGCGAGTGCAGGCCAGAGCGAGAGCAGGCCAGAGCCAGAGAGAAAGCAGTCCGGAGCCAAGGCAAGGGCAGGCCAGATCCAGAGCGAAAGCAAGCCTAAGCCAGAGCGATAGCAGGCCGGAGACAAGGCGAAGGCAGGCCAGAACAAGAGCGAGAACAGGCCGGAATCAAGACTAGGGCAGGCCAGAGCCAGAGCTAGAGCAGGCCAGAGCAAGAGCAGGCGAGAGCCAGAGCTAGAGCAGGCCGGAGCCAGGGCGAGGGCAGGCAAGAGCCAGAGTGAGAGCAGGCCGGAGCCAGGGCGAGAGCAGGCCGGAGCCAAGGCGAGGGCTGGCCGGAGCCAGAGCAAGGGCAGGCCGGAACCAGAGCGACGACAGGCCGGAGCCAGAGCGAGAGCAGGCCAGAGCGAGAGCAGGCCGGAGCCAAGGCGAGAGCAGGCCGGAGCCAAGGCGAGGGCAGGCCAGAGCCAGACCGTGAGGAGGCCGGAGCCAGGGCAAGAGCAGGACGGAGCCAAGGCGAGGGCAGGCCAGAGCCAGATCCAGAGCAGGCCGGAGTCAGGGCGACGGCAGTCCAGCGTCAGAGTGAGAGCAGGCCGGAGCCAAGTCGAGGGAATGCCAGAGCGAGAGCAGGCCGGAGCCAGGGCGAGAGAGCAGGCCGTAGCCAAGGAGAAGGCAGGCCAGAGCCAGATCCAGAGCAGGCCGGAGCCAGGGTGAGGGCAGGCCAGAGTCAGAGCGAGAGCAGGACGGAGCCAAGGCGAGGGCACGCCAGAGCGAGAGCAGGCCGGGGCCAGGGCGGGGGCAGGCCAGAGCCAGAGCAAGAGTAGGCCAGAGCCAAGGCAAGGGCAGGCCAGAGGAAGAGAAGGCCGGAGCCAAGGCAAGGGCATGCCGGAACCAGGGCGAGAGCACGCCGGAGACAGTTCGAGGCCAGAGCGAGAGCAGGCCAGAGCGAAAGTAGGCCGGAGAAGTGGCTAGGGCAGGCCAGAGCCAGAGAAAGAGCAGGCTGGAGCCAGGGTGAGGGCAGGCCAGAGCCAGATCGACAGCCGGCTGGAGCCAGGGCGAGAGCAGTCCGGAGCCAAGGCAAGGGCAGTCCGGAGCCAGGGCGAGGGCAGTCCGGATGTAGAGCGAGAGCAGGCTGGAGCCAAGGCGAGATTAGACCGAAGCCAAGGCGAGGGCAGGCTAGAGGCAGAGCCAGGGCAGGCCAGAGCGAGAGTAGGTCGGACCCAGGGCGAGAGCAGGCCAGAGCCAGGGCAAGGGCTGGCCGGAGCCATAGCAAGGGCAGGTTAGAGCCAGGGCGAGGGCAGGCCGGAGCCAGAGCGAGAGCAGGCCGGACCTAAGGTGAGAGCAGGCTGGAGCCAAGGCGAGGGTACACCAGAGCCAGATCGAGAGCAGGCCGGAGCCAGGTTGAGGACAGGCTGGAGCCAGGACAAGGGCAGGCCAGAGTCATAGAGAGAGCAGGCCGGAGCCAAGGCAAGGGCAGGCCAGAGCCAGAGAGAGGGCTGGCCAGAGCGAGAGCAGTACGGAGCTAGGGCGAGAGCAGGCAGGAGCCAAGTCGAGGGCTAGCCGGAGCCAGAGCAAGGGCAGGCCGGATCTAGGGCGAGGGTGGGCCGGAGCCAGAGCGAGAGTAGGTCGGAGCCAGGGCGAGAGCAGGCCGGAACCAGGGCAAGGGCTGGCCGGAGCCAGAGCCAAGGGCAGGTCGGAGCCAGGTCGAGGGCTGGCCGGAGCCAGAGCGAGGGCAGGCCGGAGCCAAGGTGAGAGCAGGCCGGAGCCAAGGCGAGTGTACGCCAGAGCGAGAGCAGGCCGGAGCCAGGACGAGGACAGGCCAGAGTCATAGAGAGAGCAGGCCGGAGCCAAGGCAAGAGCAGGCCAGTGCCAGATAGAGAGCAGGCCGGAGCCAGGGCGAGGGCAGGCCAGAGCGACAGCGGTTCGGAGCTAGGGCGAGAGCAGGCCGGAGCCAAGGCGAGGGATGGCCGGAGCCAGAGCAAGGGCAGGCTGGATTCAGGGCGAGGGCAGGCCGGAGCCAGAGCGAGAGCAGGCCGGAGCCAAGGCGAGAGCAGGACGGAGCCAAGGCGAGGGTAGGCCAAAGCGAGAGCAGGCCGGAGCCATGACGAGGCAGACCGGAGCCAGGCGAGAGGAGGCCGGAGCCAAGGAGAGGGCATGCCAGAGCAGGCCGGAGCCAGGGCTAGGGCAGGCCAGAGTAACAGCGAGAACAGGCCGGAGCCGAGGCGAGTGCAGGCCACAGCCAGAGCGAGAGAAGGCCAGAGCCATGGTAAGCAGGCCAGAGCGAGAGCAGGCCGGAGCCAGGGCGAGGGCAGGCCAGAGCGAGAGTAGGCCAGGGACAAGGCAAGGGCAGGCCAGAGCCAGAGCGAGAGAAGGACGGAGCCAAGGCAAGGGCAGGCCAGAACCAGGGCGAGAGCAGGCCGGAGCCAGGGCGAGGCTAGAGGCAGAGCGAGAGCACGCCAGAGCCAAAGCGAGAGTAGGCCCGAGCCAGGGAGAGGGCAGGCCAGAGCCAGAGAGAGAGAAGGGCGAAGCCTGGGCGAGGGCAGGCCTGAGCCAGAGCGAAAGCAGGTCGGAGCCAGGTCGAGACCAGGCCGGAGCCAAGGCAAGGGCAGGCTGGGAGCCAGAGCGATGGCAAGCCGGATCTAGGGCAAGGGCAGTCCGTAGCTAGAGCGAGAGCAGGCCGGAGCCACGGCGAGAGGAGGCCGGAGCCAAGGCAAGGGCAGGCCTGAGCCAGAGCAAAAGCAGGCCGGAGCCAGGACGAGGGCAGTCCGGAGCCAGTGCGAGAGCAGGCTGGAGCCAGGGCGAGAGCAGGCCGGAGCCAAGGCGAGGACAGGCCAGAGCGAGAGCAGGCCGGAGCCAGGACGAGGGCAGGCCGGAGCCAGGGTGAGAGCAGGCCGGAGCCAAGGCGAGGACAGACCAGAGCCACAGCGACAGCAGGCCAGAGCAAGGGCAGGCCGGAGCCAGGGCGAGAGCAGGCCGGAGCCAGGGCGAGGACAGGCCAGAGCGAGAGCAGCCCAGAGCCAGGTCGAGAGCAGGCCAGAGCCAGAGTAAGAGCAGGCCGGAGCCAAGGCGTGGGCAGGCCAGAGCCAGAGCGAGGGTAGGCCAGAGCCAGAGAGAGAGCAGGCCGGAGCCAAGGCGAGGGCAGGCCAGAGCGAGAGTAAGCCGGAGCAAAGGCAAGGGCAGGCCTGAGAGAGAGCAGGCCACAGCCAGGGCGAGAGCAGGCCGGAGCCAGGGCAAGGGCAGGCAGGAGCCAGAGCGAGAGTTGGCCAGAGCCAAGGCAAGGGCAGGCCAGAGCCAGAGCGAGAGAAGGCCGGAGCCAAGACAAGGGCAGGCCGGAACCAGGGTGAGAGCAGGCAAGATTCAGAGCGATGGCAAGCCAGACCCAGGGCGAGGCCAGTCCGGAGCTACAGCGAGAGCAGGCCGGAGCCAGGACAAGGGCAGGCCGGAGCCAGAGCGAGAGTTGGCCAGAGCCAAGGCAAGGGCAGGCCAGAGCCAGAGCGAGAGAAGGCCGGAGCCAAGGCAAGGGCAGGCCAGAACCAGAGTGAGAGCAGGCAAGAGTCAGAGCGATGGCAAGCCGGACCCAGGGCGAGGCCAGAGCGAGAGCAGGCCAGAGCCTGAACGAGAGTAGGCCGGAGCCAAGGCGAGAGCAGGCTGGAGCCTGGGCGAGGGCAGGCCAGGGCGAGAGCAGGTCGGAGCCAGGGCGAGAGCAGGCCGGAGCCAAGGCAAGGGTAGAACGGAGCCAGAGCGATGGCAAGCTGGAGCCAGGGCGAGCGCAGTCCGGAGCTAGAGCGAAAGCAGGCCGGAGCTAGAGCGAGAGCAGGCCGGAGCCAAGGCGAGGGCAGGCCAGAGCCAGAGCGAGAGCAGGCCGGAGCCAGGACGAGGGCAGGCTGGAGCCAGGGTGAGAGCCGGCTGGAGCCAGAGCGAGGGTAGGCCAGAGCCAGAGCGAGAGCAGGCCAGAGCCAAGCGAGGACAGGCCAGAGCCAAATCGAGAGCAGTGTGGATCCAAGTCGAGGGCAGGCCTGAGCCAGAGCGAGAGTAAGCCGGAGCAAAGGCAAGGGCAGGCCAGAGCCAGAGTGAGAGCAGGCCAGAGCCAGAGCAGACCAGAACCAGCGCGAGAGCAGGCCGGAGCCAGGGCAAGGGCAGGCCGGAGCCAGAGCGAGAGTTGGCCAGAGCCAAGGCAAAGGCAGGCCAGAGCGAGAGAAGGCCGGAGCCAAGACAAGGGCAGGCCGGAACCAGGGCGAGAGCAGGCAAGAGCCAGAGCGATGGCAAGCTGGAGCCAGGGCGAGCGCAGTCCGGAGCTAGAGCGAGAGCAGGCCGAAGCTAGGACGAAAGCTGGCCGGAGCCAAGGCGAGGGCAGGCCAGAGCGAGAGCAGGCCGGAGCCAGGACGAGGGCAGGCCGGAGCCAGGGTGAGAGCAGGCCGGAGCCAAGGAGAGGACAGGCCAGAGCCAAAGCGAGAGCAGGCCGGAGCCAGGGCGACGTCAAGCCAGAGTCAGAGAAGGCCAGAGCCAAGGAAAGGGCAGGCCAGAGCCAGAGCAGGCCAGAGCCAGATTGAGAGCTGTCCGGAGCCAGAGCTAGGGCAGGCCAGAGCCAGAGCAAGAGCAGGCCTGAGCCAGAGCGAGAGCAGGCTGGAGCCATGGGGAAGGCAGGCCAGAACAAGAGCGAGATCAGGCTAGAGTCAAGACGAGGGCAGGCAAGAGCCAGAGGAAGAGCAGGCCGGAGCCAAGGCATGGGCAGGCCAGAGCGAGAGCGAGAGCAGGTCGGAGCCAGGCCGAGAGCAGGCCGGAGCCAATGCAAGGGTAGGCCGGAGTCAGGGCGAGGGCAGGCCGGAGCCAGAGTAAGAGGAGGCCGGAGCCAAGGCGAGAGCAGGCCGGAGCCAAGGCGAGGGTAGGCCAGAGCCAAGGCAAGGGCAGGCCAGAGCGATAGAAGGCCAGAGACAAGGCAAGGGCAGGCCGGAACCAGGGCGAGAGCAGGCCGGAGACAGGGCGAGGCCAGAGCGAGAGTAGGCCAGAGCCAGGGCGAGGGCAGGCCGGAGCCAAGGCAAGAGCAGGCCGGTGCCAAGGCGAGAGGAGGCCGGATCCAGAGCAAGAACATGCCGGAACCAGGGCGAGGGCAGGACAGAGCCAGAGAGAGGACAGGCTGGAGCCAGGGCAAGGGCAGGCTGGAGCCAGGGGGAGGGCAGGCCAGAGCGAGGGCAGGCCAGAGCCAAAGCGAGGGCAGGCCAGAGCGAGAGCAGGCACGAGCCAAGGCAAGGGCAGGCCGGAACCAGGGCGAGAGCAGTCCAGAGCCAGAGCGAGAGCAGGCCGGAGCCAAGGCGAGGGCAGGCCAGAGCGAGGGCAGACTAGGGCGAGGGCAGGCCAGAGCCAGAGAGAGAGTAGGCCGGAGCCAGGGCGAGAGCAGGCCGGAGCCAAGGCGAGGGCAGGCCGGAGCCAGAGCGAGGGCAGGCCGGAGCCAGAGCGAGAGCAGGCCGGAGCCAAGTTGACGTCAGGTCAGATCGAGAGCAGGCATGATCCAAAGCAAGGTCAGGCTGGATCCAGTGCGAGAACAGGCAGGAGCCAAGGCGAGGGCAGGCCAGAGCCAGAGAGAGAGCAGGCCGTAGCCAGGGTGATGGCAGGCCAGAGCGAGAGCAGGCCGGAGCCAGGGTGAGAGCAGGCCGGAGCCAAGGCGATGGTTGGCTGGAGCCAGGGCGAGAGCAGGCCGGAACCAAGGCGAGAGCAGACCGGAGCCAAGGCGAGGGCAGGCCAGAAGTAGAGTGAGAGCAGGCCAGAGCCAAGGCGAGGGCAGACCAGAGCAAGAGCGAGAGCAGGTCGGAGCCAAGGCGAGGGCAGGCAAGAGCGAGAGAAGGCCGGAGCCAAGGCGAGGGCAGGCTAGAGCGAGAGCAAGCCAGAGCGAGAGCAGTCTGGAGCCAAGGCAAGGGCAGGCCAGAGCCCGAGCTACTGCATGCTTGAGCCAGAGCGAGGGGAAGCCGGAGCCAAGGTGAAGGCAGGCCAGAACCAGAGCGAGAGCAGGCTGGAGTTAAGATGAGGGCAAGCCAGAACAAGAGCAGGCCGGAGCCAGGGCGAGGGAAGGCCAGGGCGAGGGAAGGCCAGAGCAAAAGCAGGCCGGAGCCAGGGCGAGAGCAGGCCGGAGGCAAGGCGAGGGCTGGTCGGAGCCAGAGCAAGGGCAGGCCGGAGCCACAGCGAGGGCAGGCCGAAGCCAGAGCAAGAGCAGGCCGGAGCCAAGGCGAGAGCAGGCCGGAGCCATGGAGAGGGCAGGCCAGAGCGAGAGCAGGCCAGAGCCAGGGCGAGAGCTGGCCGGAGCCAAGGCGAGGGCAGGCCAGAGCCAGATCCAGAGCAGGCCGGAGCCAGGGCGAGGGCATGCCAGAGTCAGAGCGAGAGCAGGCCGGAGCCAAGGCGAGAGCAGGCCGGAGCCAAGGCGAGAGCAGGCCGGAGCTAGGGCGAGAGCATGCCGGAGCCAAGGCGAGGGCAGGCCAGAGGCAGATCCAGAGCAGGCCGGAGCCAGGGCGAGGGCAGGCCAAAGTCAGAGCGAGAGCAGGCCGGAGCCAAGGCGAGGGCACGCCAGTGCCAGAGCGATGGCAGGCTGGAGCCAGGGCAAGGGCAGTCCGGAGCTACAGCGAGAGCAGGCCGGAGCCAAGGCGAGAGCTGGCCGGAGCCAAGGCGAGGGCAGGCCAGAGCCAGAGCGAGAGCAGTCCGGAGCCAAGGCGAGGGCAGGTCGGAGCCAGAGCAAGGGCAGGCCGGAGCCACAGCGAGGGCAGGCTGAAGCTAGAGCGAGAGCAGGCCGGAGCCAAGGCGAGGGCAGGCCAGAGCGAGAGCAGGCCGGAGCCAAGGCGAGGGCAGGCCAGAGCGAGAGCAGGCCGGAGCCAGGGCGAGAGCAGGCCGGAGCCAAGGCGAGGGCAGGCCAGAGGCAGATCCAGAGCAGGCCGGAGCCAGGGCGAGGGCAGGCCAGAGCCAGAGCGATGGCAGGCCGGAGCCAGGGCAAGGGCAGTCCGGAGCTACAGCGAGAGCAGGCCGGAGCCAAGGCGAGAGCAGGCCGGAGCCAAGGCGAGGGCAGGTCGGAGCCAGAGCAAGGGCAGGCCGGAGCCACAGCGAGGGCAGGCTGAAGCTAGAGTGAGAGCAGGCCGGAGCCTAGGCGAGAGCAGGCCGGAGCCAAGGCGAGGGCAGGCCAGAGCGAGAGCAGGCCAGAGCCAGGGCGAGAGCAGGCCGGAGCCAAGGCGAGGGCAGGCCAGAGCCAGATCCAGAGCTGGCCAGAGCCAGGGCAAGGGCATGCCAGAGTCAGAGCGAGAGCAGGCCGGAGCCAGGGCGAGAGCAGGCCGGAGCCAGGGCGAGGGCAGGCCAGAGCGAGAGCAGGCCGGAGCCAGGGCGAGAGCAGGCCGGAGCCAAGGCGAGGGCAGGCCAGAGGCAGATCCAGAGCAGGCCGGAGCCAGGGCGAGGGTAGGCCAGAGCCAGAGCGATGGCAGGCCGGAGCCAGGGCAAGGGCAGTCCGGAGCTACAGCGAGAGCAGGCCGGAGCCAAGGCGAGAGCAGGCCGGAGCCAAGGCGAGGGCAGGCCAGAGCCAGAGCAAGAGCAGGCCGTAGCCAAGGCGAGGGCAGGCAAGAGCGAGAGCGAGAGCTGGTCGGAGCCAGGGCGAGGGCAGTCCGGAGCTACTGCGAGAGCAAGCCGGAGCCTAAGCGAGGGCAGGCCAGAGCGAGAACAGGCCGGAGCCAGGACGAGGGCAGGCCGAGGCCAGGGCGAGAGCAGGCCGGAGCCAAGGCGAGGGCAGGACAGAGCCAGAGCAGGCCGGAGCCAGGGCGAGGGTAGGCCAGAGTCAGAGCGAGAGGAGGCCGGAGCAAAGGCGAGGGCATGCCAGAGCGAGAGAAGGCCGGAGCCAGGACGAGGGCAGGCCAGAGCCAGAGCAAGAGTAGGCTAGAGCCAAAGCGAGGGCAGGCCAGAGCAAGAGCAGGCCGGAGCCAGGGCGAGGCCGGAGCCAGAACGAGAGCATGACGGAGCCAGGGCGAGGGCAGGCCAAAGCCAGAGAGAGGGCAGGCCAGAGCGAGAGCAGTTCGTAGGCAGGGCGAGAGCAGGATGGAGCTAAAGCGAGGGCAAACCGAGCTGTGGCATAGCGGAGCCAGGGCGAGGGCAGTACGGAGCTAGAGCGAGAGCAGGCCGGAGCCTGGGTGAGAGCAGGCCGGAGCCAAGGCGAGGGCAGGACAGAGCCAGAGCAGGCCGGAGCCAGGGCGAGGGCAGGCCAGGGTCAGAGCGAGAGGAGGCCGGAGCCAAGGCGAGGGCATGCCAGAACCAGAACAAGAGCAGGCCGGAGCCAGGGCAAGGGCTGGCCAGAGCCAGAGCGAGAGTAGTTTAGAGCCGAGGCTAGGGCATGCCAGAGCGAGAGCAAGCAGGAGCCAAGGTAAGGGGAGGCCGGAACCAGGGCGAGAGCAGGCCGGAGCCAGGGCGAGGCCAGAGCCAGAGCAATAGCAGGCCGGAGCCAGGGCGAGGGCAGGCCAGAGCCAGAGCGAGAGCAGTTCGTAGCCAGGGCGAGAGCAGGACGGAGCTAAAGCGAGGGCAGGCCTGAGCCCGAGCTGTGGCATAGCGGAGCCAGGGCGAGGGCAGTACGGAGCTAGAGCAAGAGCAGGCCGGAGCCAAGGCGAGAGCAGGCCGTAGGCAAGGGCAGGCCAGAGGCAGAACCAGGGTAGGCCAGAGCAACAGCTGGCTAGGGCGAGAGCAGGCTGGAGCCAAGGCAAGGGCAGGCCAGAGCGAGAGCAGGACAGAGCCAAAGCGAGAGCAGGTCGGAGCCAAGGTGAAGGCAGGCCAGAGCCAGAGTGAGAGCAGGCCGGAGCCAAGACAAAGGCAGGCCAGAGCGAGAGCAGGCCGGAGCCAAGGCGAGGGCTGGCCGGAGCCAAGGCTAGGGCTGGCCGGAGCCAGAGCGCGAGCAGGCCGGATCCAAGGCGACAGCAGGCCGAAACCAGAGCGAGAGAATGCCGGAGCCAGGGCTAGGGCAGGCCAGAGCGAGAGCAGGCCCGAGACAGGGCGAGGGCAGGTCAGAGCGAGAGCAGGCCGGAGCCAAGGCGAGGGCAAGCCGGAGCGAGAGTGAGAGCAGGCGGGAGCCAGGGCGAGGGTAGGCCTTAGCCAGAGCGAGAGCAAGCAGAAGCCAGGGCGAAGGCAGGCCGGAGCCAGGGCGAGGGCATGCCGGAGCCAGGTCGAGGGCAGGCCAGAGCCAGGTGAGGGCAGGCCGGAGCCAGGGCGAGAGCAGGCCGGAGCCAAGGCGAGGGCAGGCCGAAGCCAGAGCAGGAGCTGGCCGGAGCCAAGGCCTGGGCAGGCCAGAGCAAGGGCAGGGCGAGGTCAGTCCGAAGCCAGAGCTAGAGCAGGCCGGAGCCAGGGCGATTGCAGGCCGGAGCCAAGGCAAGGTCAGACCATTGTCCGAGCGAGAGCAGGCCGGAGCCAAGGAAAGGGCAGACCAGAGCGAGAGCATGCCAGAGCCACAGCCAGAGTAGGCCCGAGCCAGAGCGAGAGTAGGCCAGAGCCAAGGCTAGGTCAGGCGCGAGCCAGAGCGAGAGAAGTCCGGAGCCAAGGAAAGGGCAGGCCAGAGCGAGACCAGGGCCGGAGCTGAGGCAAGGGCAGGCAAGAACCAGAGCGAGAGCAGGCTAGAGCGAGAGCAGGCAGGAGCCAGGGTGAGGGCAGACCGGTGCCAAGGCGAGAGCAGGCCGGAGCCAAGACGAGGGCAGGCTTGAGCAGAGCCAGGGCAGGCCAGAGCCAGAGCGAGAGCAGGCCAGAGCCAGAACGAGAGCAGGCCGGAGCCAAGGTAAGGGCAGGCCAGAGCCAGAACGAGAGAAAGCCAGTGCCAGAGCGAGAGCAGTCCGGAGCAAAGGCGACGGCAGGCCAGAGCCAGAGCAAGAGCAGGCCGGAGCCAAGGTGAGGGCAGGCCAGAGCCAGAACGAGAGCAGGTCAGTTCCAGAGCGAGAGCAGGCCAGAGCCATAGCAAGAGCAGGCCGGAGCCAGGGCAAGGGCTGGCCAAAGCCAGAGCGAGAGTAGTCCAGAGCCAAGGCAAGGGCAGGCCAGAGCGAGAGCAGGCCGGAGCCTCGGCGAGGGCAGGCCAGAGCCAAGGCCAGGGCAGACCAGAGCCATAGCGAGAGCAGGCCGGAGCCAGGGCGAGGGCAAGCCAGAGCCAGAGAGAGAACAGACCGGAGCCAAGGCAAGGGCAGACCAGAGGGAGAGCAGGCCGGCGCCAATGCGAAGGCAGTCCAGAGCCAGAGCAAGAGCAGGCCGGAGCCAGAGCGAGGGCAGGCCGGACGGAGCCAAGGCGAGAGCAGGCCGGAGCCAGGGCAAGAGCAGGCCAGAGACATGGCAAGGGCAGGCCAGAGCCATTGCGAGATCTGGCCGGATCCAGAGCGAGGGCAGGCCGAAGCAAGGGTGTGAGCAGGCCGGAGCGAGGGCGAGGGCAGGCCGGAGCCAGGGCGAGGGCAGACCGGAACCAGGGCGAGAGCAGGCCAGAGCCAAGGCGAGGGCAGGCCGGAGCCAGGGCGAGGGCAGGCCAGAGCCACAGCGAGAGTAGGCCGGAGCCAAGGCGAAGGCATGCAAGACAGAGTGAGAGCAGGCCGGAGCCAGGGCGAGGGCAGGCCAGAGCCAGCGCGAGAGTAGGCCAGAGCCAAGGCAAGGGCAGACCAGAGGGAGAGCAGGCCGGCGCCAGGATGAGGGCAGGACAGAGCCAGAGAGAGAGCAGGCCGGAGCCAAGACGAGGGCAGGCCAGAGCGAGAGCAGGCCGGAGCCAGGGCGAGGGCAGGCCAGAGCGAGATCAGGACAGAGCTAGGGTGAGGGCAGGATGGAACCAGAGCGAGAACAGGCCGGATCCAAGGCGAGGGCAGGCCAGAGCACGATTAGGACGGAGCCAAGGCGAGGGCAGGCCAGAGCCAGAGTGATATCAGGCCAGAGCCAGAGCGAGTGCAGGCCGGAGCCAGGGCAAGGGCTGGCCAGAGCCAGAGCGAGAGTAGTCCAGAGCCAAGGCAAGGGCAGGCCAGAGCCAGAGCGAGAGAAGGCCCGAGCCAAGGCAAAGGCAGCCCGGAACCAGGGCGAGAGCAGGCCGGAACCAGAGCGAGGGCAGGCCAGAGCTAGGGCGAGGGCAGGCCGGAGCTAGAGCAAGAGCAGGCCACAGCCAGAGCAGGCCGGAGCCTCGGCGAGGGCAGGCCAGAGCCAAGTCCAGGGCAGGCCAGATACAGAGCTAGAGCAGGCCAGAGCCATAGCGAGAGCAGGCCGGAGCCAGGGCGAGGGCAAGCCAGAGAGAGAGCAAGCTGGAGCCAGGGTGAGAGCAGGCCGGAGCCAAGGCAAGGGCAGACCAGAGGGAGAGCAGGCCGGAGCCAGGACGAGGGCAGGACAGAGCCAGAGAGATAGCAGGCCGAAGCCAAGGTGAGGGCAGGCCAGAGCGAGAGCAGGCCGGAGCCGGGGCGAGGGCAGGCCAGAGCTAGGGCGAGGGCAGGACGGAACCAGAGCGAGAACAGGCCGGATCCAAGGTGAGGGCAGGCCAGAGCGCGATTAGGACAGAGGCGAGGGCAGGCCAGAGCCAGAGTGATATCAGGCCGGAGTCAGAGCGAGTGCAGACCGGAGCCAGGGCGAGGGCTGGCCGGAGCCAGAGCGAGAGCAGGCCGGAGCCACGGTCAAGGCAGGCCAGAACCAGAGCAAGAGCAGTCCGGAGCCAATGCGAAGGCAGTCCAGAGCAAGAGCAGGCCGGAGCCAAGGAGAGGGCAGGCCGGAGCCAGAGCGAGGGCAGGCCGGACGGAGCCAAGGCGAGAGCAGGCCAGAGACATGGCAAGGGCAGGCCAGAGCCATTGCGAGATCTGGCCGGATCCAGAGCGAGGGCAGGCCGGAGCCAAGGCGAGGGCAGGCCGAAGCAAGGGTGTGAGCAGGCCGGAGCGAGGGCGAGGGCAGGCCGGAGCCAGGGCGAGGGCAGGCCGGAACCAGGGCGAGAGCAGGCCAGAGCCAAGGCGAGGGCAGGCCGGAGCCAGGGCGAGGGCAGGCCAGAGCCACAGCGAGAGTAGGCCGGAGCCAAGGCGAAGGCATGCAAGACAGAGTGAGAGCAGGCCGGAGCCAGGGCGAGGGCAGGCCAGAGCCAGCGCGAGAGTAGGCCAGAGCCAAGGCAAGGGCAGGCCAGAGCAAGAGCGAGAGAACACAGTTTTAATTACCTGGCCTGTAGGTAACTGTTTTGAACAGCAAACCAGTGTCAAAAAATTTGCTGACACACTGAAGAAATTTTTTAATGGAGGCCAGAAATGGCAGTATTTTCTGAAAACGTATATGTGACCCGTGTGACGGAGAAAACACAGTTTTAAATACCTGGCCTGTAGGTAACTGTTTTGAACTGCAAACCAGTGTCAAAAACTGTCCTGACACACTGAAATTTCTTTTTAATGGAGGCCAGAAATGGCAGTATTTTCTGAAAACGTATATGTGATCCGTGTGACGGAGAAAACACAGTTTTAAATACCTGGCCTGTAGGTAACTGATTTGAACAGCAAACCAGTGTCAAAAACTTTGCTGACACACTGAAAAAAAAATTTAATGGAGGCCAGAATTGTCAGTATTTTCTGAAAACGTATATGTGAGCCGTGTGACGGAGAAAACACAGTTTTAAGTAGATGGATTTTTAGCGCTGTAATATGGAAAGGACCTGGCTGTATTCTGCAGTGCCAACAAGCAAATGGTGCAGAAAAACCGTGTTCTCTGGATTGCTTTTTAAGCAAATAATGAGGATTAAGATGCAAAAAAAATTATTCCTGGCCCCTGAGACCTGGGCCTATTTCCAGAAATATTTAACAGCAGCAGCCAACATAACTGGAATGGAGCCTCTTGTGCTATATGCACTGCAGTCTGCTATATACACCGCCTGCCTATACACCCTGCCTGCCTGATATCTCTCTGCAGATGGATTAGTCCTCAGAAGGACTGTTTGTTAAGTTGGATATGTGTAATGTACGGTTTTTCTCCCTACACTACCTAATACACGATCAAATCTCTTCCTGACAAAGAAGCAGCTCTCCCTACACTGTCTGATCCGGAGTGACTGTGACGAGCATGGCGGCGCCAGGTCTGATATAGACCTGATGACGCTGTGCGGCCAGCCTATCACTGTAATGCCAACAACCAACATGGCTACGGCATTACAGTGCATGGCAGGCAATCCCTGCATGTTCATTGGCTCTCTAAAGAGCGCCAAACATGCAGGGAGGGGACCCGAGTTCCCACCCGAGCAACCCGGAAATACTCGCCGAGCTTATCGAGCACCATGGTGCTCCGGCGAGTACCGAGTAGTGGCGAGCTTGTTCGCTCATCACTAATCACAATGGATAAATATTACCTGTGGTCATATTGGAGCAGAAGGAAAAGAAGGCTACTGCACACCTCAATACCGTAAAAGCTCACACACAGCTCCCTATATACAGGGTGGTCCAAAAGTAGGTGGACAGAAAATAATAACATTTATTTTGATTTATATATAAAATTATATTTACTAACACAAGCATAACATTGACAATTACATTTTATTCTGAACAATAATGCAAAAGCCCTTAAATTTTATCAACGCAGGTGCTCAAACTGTTTTCCATTACAATTTGCACAGCTTTGAAGTCTGCCTCTTACGCTTCGACAAACTTTTTTTGCACAAGTCTCTTTGGGTATTAATTTCTTGAAATGGATGTCTTATGTAATTTTTCAAATCACTGAAAGGTTTTTGGTTTTCGACTATAAACTTTGTCTGTGAGGAATGAAAAGTGGAATCTGATTGGATGCTAAGGGCAACTGAGGCAGTTTCACTTTACACCATGTTTGATAAACCTCCCCCTTCATAACCTTATTACACTTTCTGTGCACCTACTTTTGGACCACCCTATATAGTATGAGCCCCAGTTATCTCCTATATACAATATGAGCTCCAGCATAGCCCCCTATATATAGTATGAGCCCCATATAGCCTCTCTATAAACAATATGAGCCCTCACATAGCCTCCTATATACAGTATGAGCCCCCATATAGCCTCCTATATACAGTATGAACCCCCACATAGCCTCCTACATTCAGTCTGAGCCCCCAAATAGCCTCCCACATTCAGTATGAGTCCCCACATAACCTCCCATATACAGTACGAACCCCCACACAGCCTCCATATATACAGTATGAGCCCCATATAGCCTCTCTATAAACAATATGAGCCCTCACATAGCCTCCTATTTACAGTATGAGCCCCAAATAGCCTCATATATACAGCATAAGCCCCCCATAGCCTCCTATATGTAACGGGTCTGGGAGGCGGAACCTCTGAGCAACTATACAAGGCGGCGGTCCTTGTAAGGAAGCGGGTGGCTCCCAGGGAAGACGGGCAGGTAGTCACGGCAAGTGACAGGGACAGTCTCTGGGTAGAAGGGCAGGTAGTCACGGCAAGTGACAGGGACAGTCTCTGGGTAGAAGGGCAGGTAGTCACAGCAAGTGACAGGGACAGTCTCTGGGTAGAAGGGCAGGTAGTCACAGCAAGTGACAGGGACAGTCTCTGGGTAGACTAGCAGACAGGTAGTAGGTGGACGCTCCCAGGTGAGCGGGCAAGAGTCTCTGGACGGGCAGGTGGTCTCGGCAAGTGACGGCAGAGCCTCCAGGTAGGCTAGCAGGCAGGTAGCAGGTGAGCGCTCCCAGGTGAGCGGGCAAGAGTCTCTGGACAGGCAGGTGGTCACGGCAAGTGACGGCAGAGCCTCCAGGTAGGCTAGCAGGCAGGTAGCAGGTGAGCGCTCCCAGGTGAGCGGGCAAGAGTCTCTGGACAGGTAGGTGGTCACAGCAAGTGACGGCAGAGCCTCCAGGTAGGCTAGCAGGCAGGTAGCAGGTGAGCGCTCCCAGGTGAGCGGGCAAGAGTCTCTGGACTGGCAGGAGGTCACGGCAAGTGACGGCAGAGCCTCCAGGTAGGCTAGCAGGCAGGAAGCAGGTGAGCGCTCCCAGGTGAGCGGGCAGGCTGGTCCATAGACAGACTGACAGGTGTCGGAAGGCAGACCGTCGGACCGCAGGCTTGCAAGCAGGTAAGCGGATATCAGGCAGGTATCGAGCAGAAATCTGGCAGGTAACAGGCAGGAATCTGGCAGGTGACTGGCAGGTAACAAGCAGGAATCTGGCAGGTGACTGGCAGGTAACTGGTAACGGGATCTGAGGGCTGAAGCAGAGTGAAGGCTTTGCAACAACATTGCTCGGGCACCTCCATTTTGGAGGAGGTGCCTTATATATGGAGAGATCCTCCGGCCATTGGCCAGTGACTCCTTAGGACGGCGCGCGCGGCCCCTTTAAGAGAGTGGGAGCGCGCGCGCCCTAAGCACAGTGGCCGGGAAGGAGCGTGCGCTGCCAGCAGAGCGGGAGGAAGACGCCGGGCACGGAGCGGAGAGGTGAGGGGAACAGCGTCCCTGCCTAGCAGAAGGCAGGGACGCCGACGCTACAGTACCCCCCCCTTTAGGCCCCCCCTTTTTTAGGCCAGACAGAAATTTACCAAGGATGAGAGGGGCATGGATGTTCTCCCGGGGCTCCCACGTTCTCTCCTCAGGACCAAACCCCTTCCAATCTACTAGAAAAAAGGTCTTTCCTCTTACCCTTTTGGTGGCCAGAATGTTCTCTACCTCAAACTCGTTTTCAGCGGAAACCGGAGCAGGAGGCGTACCTGTAGACTTGGAAAAAGAGTTAAGTACCACGGGTTTGAGGAGAGATACATGGAAGGAATTAGGGATCCGCAAGTTGGCCGGGAGATTCAATTTATAGGCCACCGGGTTGATCTGTTTGATAACCTCCAGAGGGCCGATGAACCGAGGCCCTAACTTGTAGGAAGGAACCTTGAGCCGGACATACTTGGACGAGAGCCAGACTTTATCTCCAGGACGGAATTGTGGAGGATCCAGGCGTTTTTTGTCAGCGTGTTTTTTCATCCGCTCGGACGACTGAAGGAGTGCGGATCGGGTACTCTCCCAAATGGAGGAAAATTTGCTAACGAGAGATTCCGCAGCCGGATTGTCCACCGAGGTGGAGACGGGAAATGGGATCCGAGGATGCTGACTGAAGACTACAAAAAACGGGGATTTGGAGGAAGATTCGCTCTCGTGATTATTGTTAGAGAATTCGGCCCATGGCAGGAGATCCACCCAGTCTGAATGGTGGGCATTAACGAAGTGCCGGAGGTAACTGGTCAGGATCTGATTGATCCGCTCCACTTGACCATTGGACTGTGGGTGGTATGCGGAGGAGAAGTCCAGGGTGACGTCTAGCAGCTTACATGTGGCTCTCCAGAAGCGTGAGGTGAACTGAACCCCACGATCCGACACGATGTGGAGGGGCAGGCCATGAAGACGGAAGATGTGGCGGATAAAGTCTTTAGCCAGCTTGGGTGCAGACGGGAGGCCTGGCAGGGGAATGAAATGAGCCATTTTGGAAAAGCGGTCAGCGACCACCCAAATGACCGTACAACCGGCAGAGACAGGGAGATCTGTTATGAAGTCCATAGCTATATGCTGCCAGGGGGCAGCAGGTACTGAAAGAGGAAGGAGGCGACCGGCTGGCAAGTGTCTCGGAACCTTGTTGCGGGCGCAGGACACACAGGCAGAAACAAAGTCTATTACGTCCTTGTGCAGGGTAGGCCACCAGTAGTGCCAGGTGATAAGCTGGAGGGTCTTTTTCTGACCGGCGTGGCCAGCTAGCTTAGACAAGTGACCCCCAGTGTAGGATCTTCTCCCGATCAGGTACCGTTACGAACGTCTTACCGGGAGGGAGACGATTTAGACTCACGGGGGCCACCTGCATTACTCTGGCGGGATCGATGATGTGTTTAGGTTCCTCCTCAAGATCAGACACCAGGAAGGATCGGGACAAGGCGTCAGCTTTGATGTTTTTGTCTGCCGGGCGAAAATGAAGAACAAAATCAAAGCGAGCAAAAAACAAGGACCACCGGGCTTGGCGCGGGTTAAGTCTCTGGGCACTCTGGAGGTAAGCCAAGTTCTTGTGGTCCATATAAATTATTACCGGGTGAAGAGCCCCCTCGAGCAGGTAACGCCACTCCTCCAATGCCAGCTTAATGGCCAATAACTCTCGGTCTCCTATAGAATAGTTGAGCTCAGAAGAGGAGAAGAGTTTGGAGAAGAAGCCGCAAGTTACCATTCTCCCGGAAGACAATTTTTGGGTAAGTACCGCTCCGGCTCCAGAGGAGGAGGCGTCAACTTCCAGGAAGAATTGCTTATTGCCGTCCGGGCGATGCAGCACCGGGGCGGAAGAGAAAGCCTGTTTTAAGGAAAGAAAGGCTTCCTCTGCTTCGGGCGGCCATTCTCTGGGATTAGTGCCCTTACGGGTGAGCGCAGAGACAGGGGCACTCCGAGAAGAGAAGTGCGGTATAAAGAGGCGGTAGTAGTTGGCGAAGCCCAGGAACCGCTGAATAGCCTTCAACCCCTCTGGTCGAGGCCACTTCTCGATGGCAGACAGTTTCTCAGGATCCATTCGTAGGCCGGTCTGAGAAATTATGTAGCCCAAAAACGGAAACGAGGTCTGCTCAAAGAGGCACTTCTCATATTTAGCGTAGAGGTGGTTCTGCCTGAGCCTGAGCAGAACCTGACGAACATCCCTCCGGTGAGTCTGGAGATCCGGAGAGAAGACCAAGATGTCGTCCAGGTACACCACTACGCAGGAGTAGAGAAGGTCCCGGAAGATGTCATTGACCAACTCTTGAAAGACGGCGAGAGCGTTACAGAGACCAAAGGGCATTACCAGATATTCATAGTGGCCGTCCCGGGTGTTGAATGCCGTCTTCCATTCATCCCCCTGACGGATACGGACCAGGTTATAGGCCCCACGGAGGTCCAGCTTGGTGAAGATTCTAGCCCCCCTCAGACGGTCAAATAATTCCGGAATGAGCGGAAGGGGGTATTTATTCTTCACCGTGATCTGGTTAAGGCCTCTATTGTCTATACAGGGACGGAGAAAGCCGTCCTTCTTTTTAACGAAGAAGAAGCCTGCTCCCGCCGGGGAGGTAGATTTCCGGATAAATCCCCGGGCCAGATTCTCCTCAATATATTCAGACATAGACCGGGTCTCAGCAGCGGACAACGGGTAAATACGCCCACGGGGAGGAGTAGTGCCGGGTAACAGGTCGATTGGGCAGTCGTATGGTCTATGAGGGGGTAATGTCTCTGCCTCCTTTTTATTAAAGACGTCCGCATAAGACCAATAAGGAATCGGAAGTCCAGGTAGATTAGCTGGGGTAGGAGAAGGACAGACAGGATGGACGGGAACTAAACAAGTCTTATGGCAATCCTGTCCCCAGCGAAGGACTTCTCCGGTCTGCCAATCAAGCACGGGTGCATGTCTCTGAAGCCAAGGTAGGCCTAACAAGAGGGCATGAGAGAGTCCAGGCAGAACATGAAAGAAGATGCTCTCAGAGTGCAGCATTCCCACCTGCAGAGTAATGAATTCGGTGATGAGTTGGATGGGATGTGGTAAGAGGCCCCCATCCACGGCAGCGACAGATAAGGGTACAGCCAGAGGTTTGGTGGGAATGCGGTATTTTTCTACCAGGGACTGAGAGATGAGATTCCCGGCAGCTCCAGAGTCAAGTTGGGCTAGTTCAAAATAACGGTTCTCCCCGCAGATGATAGAGACCGACAGCAGCAGAGATGGAGAGGGTTTATTCTTGTCTAGGACGACCTCTCTGAGCGATCCTAGACACAGGCGTTTCCCGACCTCTCCGGGCAGGTACGGATCCGGTGTTCCTTACTGCCACAGTAGAAGCAGCTCCCCTCAGCTCGGCGTAACTCTAGACGGGTTTTGACCATCTTGGTCTGGTCGACCTGCATAGGTTCGGGTGAGTGCACCTGGGAAGAAGCGGGAGAAGAGACGGGTTTCTGAAAGGTAGGAGCTAGACGTGGAAACCTCCTCTCACGGGTGACCTCTTTGGCGCGCTCCTGGAACCGGATGTCAATCCGGGTGGCAAGAGTTATTAAGTCGTCGAGAGTGGTAGGAATGTCCCGATCGGCGAGTTCATCTTTAATACGGCCGGACAGACCCTCCCAAAAGACAGACACCAGGGCGTCGTTATCCCAGGCCAGCTCCGAAGCAAGGGTACGGAACCGTATGGCATATTGGCCCACTGTGATATTTCCTTGATGGATGCGTAGCAGAGATGATGCGGATGAGGTCTTCCGTCCGGGTTCGTCGAAGACTTTCCGGAAAGCCGTGAGAAAGGCTGGCAGGTCGGACACCAGGAGGTCTCCTCTTTCCCATAGAGGATTTAGCCAAGCCAGTGCCTCCCCTGTGAGATGGGACATAATGAAGGCTACTTTGGCCCGGTCAGAGATAAACTGGTGGGACAGGAGTTCAAAGTGCAGGGTGCACTGGTTTATGAAGCCCCGGGCTTGAGCGGGATCGCCTCCGAAGCGAGGAGGTGCAGAAAGCCGGGGTCCGGGGCAGGATACCATTGTATTGGTGCGCAGCGGCGCTGCCGGGTTGCGAGTCATGACACTAGCGGTGGTTGCTGGTGGAGCAGTCAGAGTGTCCAGGCGAGAGTTAACTCCACGCAGGTGACTCAGGATGGACTCCTGTTGGGACCTCTGACGGGAAAGTTCATGACATAGGTCCGAGAGCGAGGGAGCTTGGGTGCCACCGGGTTCCATGGCCCGAGCAAACTGTAATGGGTCTGGGAGGCGGAACCTCTGAGCAACTATACAAGGGGGCGGTCCTTGTAAGGAAGCGGGTGGCTCCCAGGGAAGACGGGCAGGTAGTCACGGCAAGTGACAGGGACAGTCTCTGGGTAGAAGGGCAGGTAGTCACGGCAAGTGACAGGGACAGTCTCTGGGTAGAAGGGCAGGTAGTCACAGCAAGTGACAGGGACAGTCTCTGGGTAGAAGGGCAGGTAGTCACGGCAAGTGACAGGGACAGTCTCTGGGTAGACTAGCAGACAGGTAGCAGGTGGACGCTCACAGGTGAGCGGGCAAGAGTCTCCGGACGGGCAGGTGGTCATGGCAAGTGACGGCAGAGCCTCCAGGTAGGCTAGCAGGCAGATAGCAGGTGAGCACTCCCAGGTGAGCGGGCAAGAGTCTCTGGACAGGCAGGTGGTCACAGCAAGTGACGGCAGAGCCTCCAGGTAGGCTAGCAGGCAGGTAGCAGGTGAGCGCTCCCAGGTGAGCGGGCAAGAGTCTCTGGACGGGCAGGTGGTCACAGCAAGTGACGGCAGAGCCTCCAGGTAGGCTAGCAGGCAGGTAGCATGTGAGCGCTCCCAGGTGAGCGGGCAAGAGTCTCTGGACTGGCAGGAGGTCACGGCAAGTGACGGCAGAGCCTCCAGGTAGGCTAGCAGGCAGGAAGCAGGTGAGCACTCCCAGGTGAGCGGGCAGGCTGGTCCATAGACAGACTGACAGGTGTCGGAAGGCAGACCGTCGGACCGCAGGCTTGCAAGCAGGTAAGCGGATATCAGGCAGGTATCGAGCAGGAATCTGGCAGGTGACTGGCAGGTAACAGGCAGGAATCTGGCAGGTGACTGGCAGGTAACAAGCTGGAATCTGGCAGGTGACTGGCAGGTAACTGGTAACGAGACCTGAGGGCTGAAGCAGAGTGAAGGCTTTGCAACAACATTGCTCGGGCACCTCCATTTTGGAGGAGGTGCCTTATATATGGAGAGATCCTCCGGCCATTGGCCGGGGACTCCTTAGGACGGCACGCGCGGCCCCTTTAAGAGAGGGGGAGCGCGCGCGCCCTAAGCACAGTGGCCGGGAAGGAGCGTGCGCTGCCAGCAGAGCGGGAGGAAGACGCCGGGCACGGAGCGGAGAGGTGAGGGGAACAGCGTCCCTGCCTAGCAGAAGGCAGGGACGCCGACGCTACACTATATACCACATGAGCACCACATAGCCTCTGTATATACAGCAGGAGCCCCCACATAGCCTCCCTGTATATAGTGTGAGCACCAAGGAGCCTCTTATATACAAGATGAGCCTTCACATAGCCTCCTATACACAGTATAAGCCCCCACATAGCCTCCTACATACACTATGAACCCCCACATAACCTCCTACATTCAGTATGAGCCCTCACATAGCCTCCTAATCTAGTATGTGCCCCCACATAGCTTCCTATATATAGCATGAGCCCCACATAGCCTCTGTATATACAGATTGAGCCCCAACATAGCCCCCTATATACAGTATGAGCCTCCACATGGGCTCCTATATAAAGTATGAGCCCCACATAACCTTCATATATACAGTGTGAGCCCCACATAGCCTCCATCTATACAGTGTGAGCCCTACATAGCCTCCATATATACAGTGTGAACCCCACATAGCCTCCATGTGTGAGTCCCAAATAGCCCCCAATATACATACAAATATACCATATACATGAAAAAAACAATAACACATACTCACCATATCATCATATGCATACTCATACTCATTAGGGCTTGTTCAAAAACACACCTACAGTGAGCTATCACACAATAAAAAAGCCTGATGTTTGTAGTGCATTTAATATTTACCTGTTGTCTTTTAGGCTACAGATGAAAAAATGCAGAAAAAAAAAGTAAATTAAAAAACTTGCTGGTTGCTGTGCACTCTGCTGATAGCACACTGTCACAGCATGGGTTGTGAGCACCCAGGACAAGACAAGTATATGCCCCCTAACCCGTGAACCAATAGCACTCCGTGAGTCCTTTCCAAAAGCCCAGTATTGCACGTGTATTGTAATTTAAGGAAAATACTGATGTAATTATACTTTGCAATTTCATTTATTAATTTTTTTTCTGTTTTTTGCTGAAGTCATCTCTCGAATTTTTTTCAAAATATAAAACGCAATACATTATTTTATTTGTATGCTTTCTATTTTCTTAATACATTTTTTATAGAAAAATGTTATTACCTTAGCCCTATTCCTAGCCCTAACCATTAGCTTAATCCTAAACCAGTCTCTTGACCTGCTTGTAACACTAGTTCGGGTTAGTAAAAATGTAAAACTATAAAAGCAGCTCTATGTAATAAATGAAGACCGTGTTGAGTAGCAAAGCGAATGCCCACCCAACGCTATTTATGCAGAACGCAGAAGGGGAGATGAGTTTGCCAGTGGCTGCTGGTCTACATAAGCAAAGATGGAAATTACAAAGCTTAGTATAATGAAGTGAGCTTTCTCATATAAGTCTGTGCCTAAGCAGAGCACAACAGCCTATGGCAAACTCATCTCAAGTGGTTCCCTCTACGTAGACAGAGACTGGGACAACAGAAAATGAGTAGAGAATGAATGAACACTGCTTATATGCACTGCACATGAGTAGAGCTACCTTCAATAATGTATTGCTCATTTTCTGTCATCTTGGTCACTGCTTATACATAGCACTGAAGTCAAAATGAGTTTGTCATAGACTTCTGCGCTCTGCATAGACAGCAATCAAAACAAACATTTGTCATTTCAGCCGCTGCTTATGCTGAGTACAGCAGTGGATGAGAAATTCATCTTGTTTGCTTTGTTTGTAGCCACTTGATGCAAATAATATAGAGATCTCAACTGTTTCTCAATAAGTACAATGGTCAGGTATGTAGTTCATTGATGTGGATAAATAATACAGCATATTGTTAAAATGGGCCCTAAAATCCTAAAATTATCTGTGAGATAATACTGAAGTGATAGAAATGGAAAAGATAAAGTTTCAACTAACTAAAAACAGTAGAACAAAAACAGATTTAATTTTATTACAACCCTTATATCAAACTGATAGATTCCCATACTTATACTGTAGCATATACCTTGGAATCTTATTGGTCAGTTACTGATCACATGACCAGTTCCATCCAGGTGCCTGTGCGCTCAGTTGACAGTTGAGGAAAGTGACAGTTGGAGTTGACTGGTCATAGTGAAGAAGTTGTCTGCGGACTGTGAGCAAATCTATGATATTGAAAAAGAGGAGATTGTAGGGAAGAAGAGAGAGAGAAAAAGAAGACACTTGGACTCATAGGCTGATGAGGAGTCTTCAATCAAAAAATCCAAATGGAGAGGAAGAAAGGGTGAAAAAAAAGACTCGGGACGAAAGATGTCTCCCACCCCAGAGATGGAGCGAGTGGATGAGGACGTCATTGCCCAGAGTGAAGGATTGAAGAACAGAAGACATTTGGGCTCATCGGCTGATGAGAAGCCTTCTATCAAAAAGCCCCAAAGGAAGGGAAAAAAGAGGAAGAAACCAGACTCAGGACGGAAGATGTCTCCCACCCCAGAGATGGCGCAAGCAGATGAAGACATCATTGTCCAGAGAAAATTACCGAAGAACAGAAGAATCAGCCTGGACTGTGCAGAGGAAGGAAAGACACCATCAATCCAGGCCAATAGCCAGAAGAAAGAAGACGTGGGAGGCTCAGGTAAAAAGAGAAATGTAACTAGTAATTATAGGGAACGTTATTGTGCATGTTTTATACCTCCACATGTAATCCAGGGATATAGTCACCAAAATGATTCCAAATCTACCTTTATAATAAAAAATTACAAAAAACAGTTTTATATTTGAGCAGATGATTATAGTTGTTATAGGCAGTTTACCAATACAAAGTGGTCAGAGTTATCTGTTCCAAAATCATGGTGAAATGTTCTTCTCATTTTGTAATGTCCAGGTTCAGTTCTGCCGAAATTTACCACAAGACATGGAAAATGCTGACACCTTTTCAAAGGGAATCTGGCAGCAGTTTTATGGTACCCTATATGAGAGCAGCATGATATAGGGGCAGAGACCCTTCTACCAAGCATGTACTATTCATTGGATTGCATGGTATAATTTTGACAAAATCACAGTTTTCTCTGCTACAAATTTACCAGTTCTCTGAATGCTGAGCTCTGTATAACCCAGCTAACAACACTGATTGGCAGCTTTCTGTGTGTGTACCCTGTGCATAGTCAGAAAACTCCCAATCAGTGGTGGGGGTGGGGTTATACAGAGCTCATGAATATAGATAACTACCTGGCAGCAGTAGTGATAATCTCCTGCTGATAAAACTGTGATTTTATCAAAACTACAGCAAGCATCCCAATGAGTGAAACATTTATCTCTGTATATTATATATCTATATCTCTATATATATTATATCTCAGATTAGGTTTCAAACCCTTGGTGACATAGTACCTTTAAGTGCTGCAGTGCCTCAAATAAAATAAAAAACACATACCTCCTGGAATAGCGCCATTCCAACGATGTTGGCAGTGAGGTAAATATGAAGTGTTTTTACTTTATTTGGGGCACTGTAGCATTCCAGAAGGGGTTGACATGTAGTGGACAACCCCTTAAATGACTTTCTGCAGAAAACGGTCCCAAAAAGTTGCCAAATTTGTGCAAATGTTGGAATGTTGCAATCTCCTTCTCTACTCCCCTCTTATTGCCTCTTCCCACAATCGCATACAAGATGTCTCCAGTGCATCCCCCCTACTCTGGAAAGCTCTACCTCATCACATCAGACTCTCGCCTACTGTGGAAACCTTCAGAAGGAACATGAAGACCGACCTCTTCCGACAAGCCTACAACCTGCAGTAACCACCGCTCCACCACATCGCTGCATGACAGGCTCTACCCTCACCTACTGTATCCTCACCCATCCCTTTGTAGACTGTGGCCCTCGCGGGTAGGGTCCTCTCTCCTCCTGGACCAGTCGCTAACTTGTATTGTTCATGATTATTGTACTTGTCTTTACTATGTATACACCTTCTCACATGTAAAGCGACAGGGAATAAATGGCGCCATAATAATAAAGAATAATAATAATCCTAGTGATACTTGTAAAGGATTGTCCGTCTCTTTTTAGGTTTATTTCATGAGTATTGCAGTTGCTTCTCAGCACCGTACGCCGTACAATTAGAAATCCTTGTGTCTGCCTTGTGTACCTGCTGTAGCAGATGTGCCATGTCTGCGTTATCCGCCATATTGAGCTCTTCTCCTATATGGTTCCTGTAATGCGGAGCACATCACCCATATTGCTAGATTCTTATCAATTGTTCTTGATCCCATCTCCTGACAGCAGTGATAGATCGGTGACATGGAGCTGCTGTCCCCTGATGTATAATGTGGAGTCTCAGAGCATCATTATTTATCAAAACTGTTCATTACATTGTCTTTGTTGTCCATAGCAACCAACCAGAGCTCAGCTTTCATTTCTCAACCTGCTTTGGTAAAATGAAAGCTGATTTCTGATTGGTTGTTATGGGTAAATAGA
Source organism: Phyllobates terribilis (assembly GCF_046119375.1). Taxonomy (NCBI): domain Eukaryota; kingdom Metazoa; phylum Chordata; class Amphibia; order Anura; family Dendrobatidae; genus Phyllobates; species Phyllobates terribilis. The sequence continues at coordinate 5,721,067 of NW_027362863.1, forward strand.
CACTCCTACTGTAAGGCTGTGTGCACACGATGCTTTATGCTGCTTTTTTTTTCAGTGCAGATTTGTCACAAAACCTGAAGGATTTCCAGATGCCAGCAAAGTGAATGAGAATCCTGAAGTCTCATTCACACGTTGCTTATTTGTGACTTGCAGATTTGGTGCAGACTTAACCCCTTCACGCCACAGCTAATTTCCGCTTTTGTGTTTCTATTTTTTCACCCCCTTCTTCCCAGAGCCATAACAATTTTTTTGTCCACATAGACATCTGAGGGCTTATTTTTTTGCGGGACGAGTTTTACTTTTGAATGACACCATTCATTTCACCACTAGTGTACTGGAAAAAGGGAAACAATTCCAAGTGCAGTGAAATTGTGGAAAAGAAATGCAATATGACATTGTTTTATGGGAATTGTGTTTACATATTGTAGTAAAAATGACCTTGCAATATTATTCTCCTCATCAATACGATTACGGCAATACCCAACATGTCCAGTTTTTAATTATTTTAGTGGTGAAAAAATTCTGAAGTTTGGCCCCCCAAATTTTTAGGGTTGTACATAAAGTACTTTTTGCTGCTATTTAAACTATATATACTTCCCATATTCCTACTTATGTACATACCCTATGTTTGATTATATAGTTGTGGTATTTTACCACTAATGAGCATATTCATTCTACTGCCCTATCAATGGAATAACAATTATGCATATACTTACCCCAAGTGCCACCTTTGTTTGGGTACCCTTTGCCCATTTTTTGACTTTCATTATTATTTATTTTAATTCATAAATATATTTCATCTATATATCGTTGTAACGTGCCATTTCTCTTTGGCACAATTGTTCTTGGGCACTCAACATTTATACTTTATTTTGTCTGTGGTCTAATTTTTGTGGAACTGCAGGGACTAAAAAAACGATACCACATATGTGTATTTTTTTTTAATATCTTTACTTTCAATGGGGCAAAGAGGGGTGATTTGAACTTTTTAGTTTTTTACATTTTTTTAACCAACTAACAGCATATCAAACAAAGGGTATAACCATATAATTTGCATAAAAAACCCTTAACATGCAACCTTTATTAAAGATAATTAAAATTATCTATACAAAGAAATAATCTGAAGATCAAAGTGAAAAATAATGAATGTGCAGAATTAGTCTGCTCCTATTGTCCCCTATGATGATCATTCCTGACTGCAGGGGTTGGCACCCTAAATATAGTACGACAATGGCGCCCCCACTCACAAGTCGTCTATCCCTCAAAGTCCCTATAAGTCCCTGGAAACAACAGTGAGCAATAGATTAGGGCTAATATGATAATATAAACCTAGAAAATTATATCTATAAATTAGGCAACAAGAGTATATTGTAAAATATGTATCTCTTTATTAAATCGATTAAAAACACAAAACATGTTATACGTGTTATAAAAAATTATGTGGAGGGGAAAGAAAAGGGTGGAAAGGAATAAAATTATGTTACAGGGCGAAGGAGATGAGTGTGCACTCCATGCTACATACAGGGAATACCAATTCAAAAAGGTCAATATATGATAAATTGCATAGAATTTTATTATACATTACATCATAATCAAGTTTACACTGTGTTCCAAATTATTATGCAAATAATATTTTCTCAGATTTTCCCAAATTACCAATATGAATTGCAGTCATTGTAATTTTCCAGTCAAATAACTATTAGAGTACAATTGAAAGGTTTTTGTACAAACTGCCTATGATAACAGTATATTTTTAAAAAATAAAACACTCAAACTGCACTCAAAATGCATGTTCCAAATTATTATGCAAAGCAGAGTTTTCAACCTTTTAATTTTAATAAAGAACAAAAAAATGGTCATTTTTGAAATTATAAGCATTAGCAGGTTATTACAAACTGAAATCAAACAGTTTTCAACTCAAAACTTTATTCTAGGTGATGTTACATTTGCACATAGGACCCCTTGTTCGAAATGAGCTTCTGAACTCTCTCGTCCATTGAATTTCTCAGGTTTTGGATGGTTTCTGCTTTAATTGTTTTGCACGAGGACAGAATACCCTCCCAGAGCTGTTGCTTAGATGTGAACTGCCTCCTGCCATCATAGACACTCCTTTTGATGATGCTCCAGAGGTTCTCAATGGGGTTGAGGTCAGGGGAGCATGGCTGCCACACCATAAGTTTGTCCCCTTTTATGCCCATAGCAGCCAGAGATGCAGATGTGTTATGTGCAGCATGAGACGGTGCATTATCATGCATGAAATGATCTCGATGGTCCAGATGGATGGAGTGGAGGATGGCTGGTTGATGGACACCCCATGCAAACACGGCTGGAGGTGGAGTAATGTTTTGGGCTGGAATCATGGGGAGAGAGATTGTCGGCCCTTTTAGGATCCCTGAAGGGGTAAAGATGAACTCCATAATGTATGTTGAGTTTCTCAAACAGCACTTCCTTCCATGGTTCAAGAAGAAGAACCATGTATTCCGCAGCAAGATCATTTTCATGCATGATAATGCCCCGTCTCATGCTGCACATAACACATCTGCATCTCTGGCTGCTATGGGCATAAAAGGGGGTGCGTCTTAGAGTCCAACTGTTGGGGGGTATATACAATACAGACCAAAAGTTTGGACACACCTTCTCATTTATAGATTTTTCTGTATTTTCTTGACACTGAAGGCATCAAAACTATGAATTAACACATGTGGAATTATATACTTAACAAAAAAGTGTGAAACACCTGAAAATATGTCTTATATTCTAGGTTCTTCAAAGTAGCCACCTTTTGCTTTGATGACTGCTTTGCACACTCTTGGCATTCTCTTGATGAGCTTCAAGAGGTAGTCACTGGAAATAGTCTTCCAACAATCTTGAAGGAGTTCCCAGAGATGCTTAGCACTTGTTGGCCCCTTTGCCTTCACTCTGCGGTCCAGCTCACCCCAAACCATCTCGATTGGATTCAGGTCTGGTGACTGTGGAGGCCAGGTCATCTCGCATAGCACCCCATCACTCTTTTTCTTGGTCAAATAGCCCTTACACAGCCTGGAGGTGTGTTTGGGGTCATTGTCCTGTTGAAAAGTAAATGATGGTCCAACTAAACGCAAACCGGATGGAATAACATGCCGCTGCAAGATGCTGTGATAGCCATGCTGGTTCAGTATGCCTTCAATTTTGAATAAATCCCCAACAGTGTCACCAGCAAAGCACCCCCACACCATCACACCTCCTCCTCCATGCTTCACGGTGGGAACCAGGCATGTAGAGTCCATCTGTTCACCTTTTCTGCATTGCACAAAGACACGGTGGTTGGAACCAAAGATCTCAAATTTGGACTCATCAGACCAAAGCACAGATTTCCACTGGTCTAATGTCCATTCCTTGTGCTCTTTAACCCAAACAAGTCTCTTCTGCTTGTTGCCTGTCCTTAGCAGTGGTTTCCTAGCAGCTATTTTACCATGAAGGCCTGCTGCACAAAGTCTCCTCTTAACAGTTGTTGAAGAGATGTGTCTGCTGCTAGAACTCTGTGTGGCATTGACCTGTTCTCTAACCTGAGCTGCTGTTAACCTGCGATTTCTGAGGCTGGTGACTCAGATAAACTTAGCCTCAGAAGCGGAGGAGACTCTTGGTCTTCCTATCCTGGGGCGGTCCTCATGTGAGCCAGTTTCTTTGTAGCGCTTGATGGTTTTTGCAACTGCACTTGGGGACACTTTCAAAGTTTTCCCAATTTTTCGGACTGACTGACCTTCATTTCTTAAAGTAATGATGGCCACTCGTTTTTCTTTACTTAGCTGCTTTTTTCTTGCCATAATACAAATTCTAACAGTGTAGGACTATCAGCTGTGTATCCACCAGACTTCTGCACAACACAACTGATGGTCCCAACCCCATTTATAAGGCAAGAAATCCCTCTTATTAAACCTGACAGGGCACACCTGTGAAGTGAAAACCATTTCCGGTGACTACCACTTGAAGCGCATCAAGAGAATGCCAAGAGTGTGCAAAGCAGTCATCAAAGCAAAAGGTGGCTACTTTGAAGAACCTAGAATATAAGACATATGTTCAGTTGTTTCACACTTTTTTGTTAACTATATAATTCCACATGTGTTAATTCATAGTTTTTATGCCTTCAGTGTGAATGTACAATTTTCATAGTCATGAAAATACAGAAAAATCTTTATATGAGAAGGTATGTCCAAACTTTTGGTCTGTACTGTATATACATTGTGTGGGGTACGGGGGAGTGGTAGCGGCGGAGGAGCGGGGCACAGGAGGCAGCTGCCTCCCGCTGTAGCCTACACTGTCCCCGCTGCTAAAGAAGATGAATATTCATTGCTCCTCACCCCCATGGGGCGTGGGGAGCACTAAATATTCATGCTCCTTAATAGTGGCACACAGTGTAGCCGCAGCGCGGCTCCTGCTGTTGCTGGAATCGCCTTCGCCCGCTGTAAAAGGGCATAAATATTAAACCTCTCTCCATGCCCATGGGTGTGGGGAGGGGTGAATATTCATGTCCTTTAATAAGCTGGCACACGCAATAGCCCGGCAGCAGCAGGAGCCGTGCTGCGGCTACGCTGTGTGGCGGATATTAAGGAGCATGAAGTCACTGCTCCCCGCGCACACAGTCCCGGTGTGGGGAGCAGTGACTTCCGGCAGCTGATCTCTCTCCTTGTGAGCCGTGCATGGCAGTGATGTCATGCGCGGCTCACATGGAGAGATCAGTGAGGGCATACAGGACGCTGCACTGGAGGAGAGAAGAAAGGTGAGTAGGAGTGTTTATTTTTTTATGTGCAGCCTGGTGGGGATTAGGGGGACCATGCATACTAGGATAAGGATGAGGGGGCCATACATACAAGGGTAAGGATGAGGGGTGCCATGCATACCAGGATAACGCTGAGGGGGGCAGACATAACAGGATAAAGATGAGGGGGCCATACATACCAGGATAAGGATGAGGGGCCATACATGCCAGGATAAGGATGAGGGGTGCCATGCATACCAGGATAGGGATTAGGGGTGCCATGCATAGCAGGATAGGGATTAGGGGCGCCATGCATACCAGGACAGGGATGAGGGGTGCCATGCATACCAGGACGGGGATGAGGGATGCCATGCATACCAGGATGGGGATGAGGGGTGCCATGCATACCAGGATGGGGATTGCTGTGCCATGCATACCCGGATGGGGATGAGGGGTGCCATGCATACCAGGATAGGGATGAGGGGTGCCATGCATACCAGGATGGGGTTGAAGGTTCCATGCATACCAGAATGGGGAATTGGAGTGCCATGCATACCAGGAGGGGGGAAAGGGGTGATATGCATACCAGGATGTTGGATTGGGATGCCATGCTTGCCAGGATGGGTGTGGGGCCACTTATAATAGGAAGGGGGGGCATATATACAAGGATGGGTGATATTAACAGAATTGGGGGACATTACCCCTATAACAGTGTCAGCAGCAGACGCTCTCCCCCTTAACAGTGCATCATGACCACATTTTTTTTTCAATTTTCCTCCTCTAAAACCCCGGTGCGTGCTATGGACAGGTGCGTCTCATAGTCCAAACAATACGGTATTATGTCTGTACATATCCAAACATAATTCCACTGTTAATGCACAAAAATCTGCTATTTATAAAATGAATTTTATCCAAAAAGTGCATTGTGCATGTTATATATATATATATATAAATGTGCATATCCAAATGTATTTAAATTATTTAAGCAAAAAGGAAAATTTATATATGTATGGAACTATGCCTATCCAAATCATAGGATAAACAGTAAAAGTGATCACCATGCAATATCAAATGTCATAATGCAAAAAAGAATACAGAAATAAGTTCATAAAAAGTTACATTTGTGCATATTATTACGTACTGTCCAAAGGCACATCATCACCCCTTCCACATGCTTCAACGCACGTTTCGCTACCGATTCATTAGGAAGTGAGGTGGAGGAGGAAGAGGCGATGTTTCATAGGGTGATTACAGCTGTGGTTACTTACAAATCAAGGACGCCATATTATCGGACGCCTCTACTGTCCCACGCGTCCGGATAGCCGTCCCGTCTGCGACCGAATGTGCATCACCGAAACACGACCAAAGGTCGCAGTTCAACAAAAACATCCCAGTATCGGGTACGAGAGCACACCGGAGCATGCGCAGTGTGGCGCACAGCGACCCTGCAGCCATATTAGAAAAGGGCAAAAGTGCGGGTCAGCATCAAAGTCTAAATATAATTATACGTGCCAAAATAGAATTGTATGAAATATAGAAAAAGTTCTATATATAATATAGTTAATGCGTGCATACACAATATTATTGCTTATATAATGTGTATTTGTAAAAGTGAATAAACACACTATAAACTCTCTATATGTATATGATATAGGTGAATAGTTTGCTTAATTATCCTATGCAGCGCATGCGTAATATAACACACAGCGAAAGCACAACCTGGTTAAAACAGAGCAAAGATGGAAACAAGCCGACCATAATAAAGTATGTGTGTATGTATTAAAATGTTGGTCCTTGTATGAACCCATAAAAATATGACATATACAAATGAATACATCTAATTACCTTGTGTATATATAGAGGGGAATGAATATACTAGAAGCTATCTCCATGTGATAATTGAATATCCTTAATTCAATGTGTAAGTGTATGTGAGTGATAGTTATATATCTGTATATAGGAAAAATAAAAAAGCATAAAATATAATAATAAAATATATGTGAAAAAGAGATGTGGTCATGTTAGAGAGAATAATACAAAAACTATATATCTGATGTTGTACTTAGTGATGGAATACATGTGAAACTGTATGGCTGTTCGGGCGATGATGATACAAACAGTCCTCCAATCTGAAAGATATAATAAAAATTAATATGCACATATAGATTGATCCCACCCTAATAACTCCTATCCCATAAACTTATATCTCCACTAACTCATAAACCACCATTAATATATACAATAAAGCCAGCAATACATGTATATATGTTTATTCAATCAAATCCACTATGATATATATTGATTATATGATTCGATTGATAATAAGGACAAGACACTGAAGATGAGAATATACCAAAAATCCTAGTGTATACTTAAAGAAAACTCGAAAATCCCCACTGTTCATTTAAACCTCTGGGGGTCATACTTCTTAGAGTGGTGATCCATTTACTTTTTTATTTATTATTTATTTGTTCAATCTGGGCCAGCTTTTTGGCTAGATTTTCCCTCCTATTCCCAGGATACAGACGTGCAATCCCTTTGACACGTAAGAGATGACATTGATGAGGGTAGCAATTCCGAAACTGTCTCGCTAAAGGTTTAGGTTGAGAAATAGCACCCACCTCATCTTGACAGATTTTCTCCGCTGCCCTAATATTTTTGATGTGTTCCAAAGCTCCCGAGTTGTCATACCAATATAGATGAGTCCACAGAAACATGTGGCTTGATAGATGACCATAGATGTTCTACAATTAATGAAATACAAAATCTTGTAAGCCAACTCACCCATCGAATCCTGAAAGGTATCAGTTTTTTTAATATATCTGCACTCTTTGCAGTTGCCACACTTCCATGTGCTCAATTTGGGGCCCTTTGAGCCAAATATACATTGCTCAAAAAAATAAAGGGAACACTTAAGCAACAGAATATAACTCCAAGTGAATCAAACTTCTGTGAAATCAAACTGTCCACTTAGGAAGCAACACTGATTGACAATCAATTTCACATGCTGTTGTGCAAATGGAATAGACAATAGATGGAAATGATTGGCAATTATAAAGACACCCTCAATAAAGGAGTGGTTCTGCAGGTGGGGACCGCAGACCACTTCTCAGTACCAATGCTTTCTGGGCTGATGTTTTCGTCACTTTTGAATGTTGGTTGTGCTTTCACACTTGTAGTAGCATGAGACGGACTCTACAACCCACAGAAGTTGCTCAGGTAGTGCAGCTCATCCAGGATGGCACATCAATGCGAGCTGTGGCAAGAAGGTTTGCTGTGTCTGTCAGTGTAGTGTCCAGAGGCTGGAGGCGCTACCAGGGGACAAGCCAGTACACCAGGAGACATGGAGGGGGCCGTAGGAGGGCAACAACCCAGCAGCAGGACTGCTATCTACGCCTTTGTGCAAGGAGGAACAGAAGGAGCACTGCTAGAGCCCTGCAAAATGACCTCCAGCAGGCCACAAATGTGCATGTGTCTGCACAAATGGTTAGAAACCGACTCCATGAGGGTGGTATGAGGGCCCGACGTCCACAGATGGGGGTTGTGCTCACAGCCCAACACCGTGCAGGATGCTTGGCATTTGCCGCAGAACACCATGATTGGCAAAGTCGCTACTGGCGCCCTGTGCTCTTCACAGATGAAAGCAGGTTCACACTGAGCACATGTGACAGATGTGACAGAGTCTGGAGACGCCGTGGAGAGCGATCTGCTGCCTGCAACATCCTTCAGCATGACCGGTTTGGCAGTAGATCAGTAATGGTGTGGGGTGGCATTTCTTTGGAGGGCCGCACAGCCCTCCATGTGCTCGTCAGAGATAGCCTGACTGCCATTAGGTACCGAGATGAGATCCTCAGACCTCTTGTGAGACCATATGCTGGTGCGGTTGGCCCTGAGTTCCTCCTAATGCAGGACAATGCCAGACCTCATGTGGCTGGAGTGTGTCAGCAGCTCCAGCTAGATGAAGGCATTGAAGCTATGGACTGGCCCGCCCGTTCCCCAAACCTGAATCCGATTGAGTACATCTGGGACATCTCCATCCACCAACGTCACGTTGCACCACAGACTGTCCAAGAGTTGGCGGATGCTTTAGTCCAGGTCTGGGAGGAGATGCCACAGGAGACCATCTGCAACCTCATCAGGAGCATGCCCAGACGTTGTAGGGAGGTCATACAGGCACATGGAGGCCACACACAATACTGAGCCTCATTTTGACTTGTTTTAAGGACATTACATCAAAGTTGGATCAGCCTGTAGTGTGTTTTTCCTCTTTAATTTTGGGGGTGACTCCAAATCCAGGCCTCCATTGGTTAATAAGTTTGATTTCCATTTATGATGTTTGTGTGATTTTGTTGTTAGCACATTCAACTTTGCACAGAGCAAAGTATTCAATGAGAATATTTCATTCATTCAGATCTAGGATGTGTTATTTGAGTGTTCCCTTTATTTTTTTGAGCAGTGTATATGAAGATGTATCAAGTACATGATGACTATGAACTAGTATATCACGTAGTGTCTTATTACGTTTAGCCATAATCAATGGACGATTTGATAGAAAAGGAAGTATTGTCTGATCCTGTTGGAGAATTAGCCAAAATGTGGAGATGATATTAGTAATTTCCTTCCACCTCGAATGATAATTCGTGATGAATCGAACATGCCCATCAGATTCCTTTTTCTTTTTAGTAATGAGAAGATATTGTCTATTGGCGTGTTTGGCCCGATAGTAGGCCTGTTGAACAATTTCCATTTTGTACCACGTTGTAAGTATCTACTGGTCATATCACATGCCTATTCTTCAAAAGCTTTGTCTTGGTCACAAATACGATGTGCCCTAATAAATTGTCCGGACGGCATTGCCTGTATTACATGTGCCAGACGACTGATTTGGCATGCAAGAAAGCATTGGCACTAGTAATCTTGTGATAAATATTTGTATGCAACTGTCCATGGTCATCAACATGAATATCCAAATACGGAAAATCAATTTTCTTTTGATCAATATGATGGGTTAGCTTAATATTCAATGCATTATCATTGAGATATTTTAAGAATTTTTCAAGTTCCTCATGGGAGCCCTGCAAAATAAACAACACATCGTCTATGAATCTCATCCAAGATATCATTGATCCCAATGACGTATGTTCAATGTTCTGGAATCGGATGTATTTACACTCCCAAAATCCCAAGGAGAGATTGGCGTAAGATGGGGCCCAAGCCGCGGCCATTGCCATCTCTTTCTTCTGTAGGTAGTATTGATCTTTGAACACAAAATTATTATATAACAAAATGTATTCTGTTATGAATCCGGGTGGTGGAACCTCTGTGCTGTGATGCAAGGAGGGATCAGAGGGGTGTAACTAAGTGCCTACCCGGACCGACCCTGGCCACACAGCGGCTTAGTCGACTCTGTGAACCAAGGAGGGACCGGGAAGGTGAACCAGGTGCCACTCTGGGACCGACCTTGTGAGAGCAGGCGACTCCCATGGGACTGATGGCTGAAGCTGAAAGGCACAGCGGATGAGCACGGCCGGTTGACAGGCGGGCACAGCTGATAGACAGGCTGGCGGGCACTGGGACCTTCAAGGTAGAGGTGAAGATGCTGGAGCTGTCCTAGGTAGAAGTGCTGAAACTGTTGTATCCAGAAGCACCAGAGCTGTCCACTAGCGTGGTGCTGAATCTGGATGGCACTGCCCTCCAACGTTGTGGTATTGAACCAAATGTTACTATAACGTCCTCGTTACAAGCCGTCCACTGCTGTGGTGCTGAATCTAGACAGTTCTTCCCATATAAAAGCTGTCCACTGCTGTGGTGCTGAATCTAGACAGTACTGCCCAGATCAGAGCTGCCCACCGTTGTGGTGCTGAATCTAGGACTGTAGTGCCCAGAGGAGAGCTGCCAACCACTGTGGTGCTGAACCAGTACTATAGAAGGGAGAGAACACAGGAGCTCACCCCCGCTGCTGAGCAGAGATGCTAGATGTGCTGTAGTTGTCTTCTATTGTCCCTTCGCAGATAGCATCATGCTATGAATGGGATGTGCTCTGCTATATCCCTGCAGCTTGTAGATCAGGAACCAGGGCTTCAGTGTGCGTCACCTGAATGACAGCAGTCTGGCACCACCAATGCTGCTATGCGGGACATTGCGCCCTTTACTACTGCCTGCGATGTAAAACCCCTTCTGATTGGAGCCCATGGATCTGTGATTGGTTATTGAAGACACACCCTCGTACATGGTGGACTTGTCTGTTCCCTTTAAACATATGAGCGGTTCTCACATGTTGTGGCTGATGTCTGATAACATAAGTGCTATCCCCTCATTCTGTATCACTGCAGCTGTCATCTGATGGGCGGCTGATGTATTCCATCACTATAGTACGGGTGAGATCACAGCCATCTGTAGGAACAAAACACCATCTCATCCGTGTCATGTACAGAAGCATGTCACTATGCAAGTCGCCCCCGTACTCCTAAACATCAGCAATAAAGCAGGAAGGAGTGTGTCACTGAATGCAAGATGTGACGAGATAAAACCAACCTTGTAAGGCTACATGCGTAGTGGTCATAGCCACCTCCAGTTACTGTCACATAAAATTCCTGGTGCCACTGATAAAGGAGGGGAGATCTCCGTAATACGGTATCTGTGCACGTTTAGTCCACCAGTGTCTGGAAGGAACGTTGAGCTCAGCTATGCTGCTCATGAGAGCGCAGGGTCCTAATGTCCACCATTACCACTCCATTCTCAGTCTAATTTTACATATCATTTCATCAATGTGTTTCATCTGACATTAACCTTATTCATTATATTTTCAATTAAACACTTTATTAATAATATCTAAAGATTTAAAAAAAGATAAGTATATGATAAACTATATGTCGGTCGCGAATAAATGTACTAATGAATTTACTCTGCATCTCAAGTGTCATATCTACAGTGCCAAAGGTTTTCTTTCTGGATCTTATTGATATTCCTTCTATGCACTACATCTTCTAATTAGGAGTGCGAAACTTCTAACGCTTTACACTATGATAAACTGATATATATAAGTACTCGTATATACACTATTTGGACAAAACTTATAACAGCGAAGTACTGTTCATATAGTTAAGTGGCTTAGCAACGGTACAGGAGATAAGATGAGAATAATAGGTTTAGTCTTTAGGATAGGGTTAATGGATAGAGACTGCAAGATGGCCGTGAGTGACACGAAAGAGTGAGAAGGACCCGTCCCATCGTGTGCGTAAGAAGGGCACGGTGGAAGAAAAAGAAACCATGCCCATTGCAGCAAGCCAAGGGAGAACGGGTGGAGACTCCCAGGAAACGGGCAGGTGAGCCAGAAGTGGCCTCCACCAAGAATGGGCAGAGCAACGTAAGAGCACACCCACGGCAGAGTGGGTTGGGACCATTGTTGGTGAGGAGGTAAAGTGGCAAGATGGAGTGCTACCGTTTACCTATTGAGAGTGATGGTCGGTGCTACGGCATTGTGCTCCGCGGTGTGCCCGGAAAGGTCAAGTGGAAAAGGAAGATGACGCAGCTGGAGCAAGAGATGCAGCCGGGTGAACTGTCATCAGTAGAGGCACCAACCAAGGTCCAGGGAAGGCCCAGGATCCAATGCCTGACCTCAAGACAAAGGTTTGCCCGCAGTCCCCAAAACCAGAACCCGATTCCAAGGCGGAGGCAGCAGTGTCAGCGTGGCCAAGATCCTGCGACCAGGCAGGGTGACTGAAAGCTATGCTGGCAGCCCTGGTGGTAAGTACACCTCAGCGTCCTGGAGAGTTATCAGCCTGGGAAACAGCCCTCATCCCCTGGCCACAGCAGTACATGGAAGAGACACCAGCCCTGGACCCTGTTAAGGCCAGATGGGTGGTGAAGGTCATTGAGGGTAAGAAGGAGTGGGAGAAATGGGTGAGGGCCCAACTCGAGCACCCAGGAGGTGGTGAAGTTGACCCGCCCAGGGGGGGATATAGGGGGAAACTTGGTACCTGGGTCTTTACCTTTGTAGGATGTCACGGCAGTCGGCTCCCAGGCCCATCCTCTGGGGTCGCTCTTTAAAAGGGGGTTTGTTAACAGTTTGTCTCGTGACGCCACCTGTGGTTCTCGGTAATGAATACCGGCGCTGCTGCAGACCTCCAGGGGTGATGGGATGGCAGCTGGGATGTTTCTGCTCCCCACAGGCGGAGCGGGCCCCAGGGGCAGGGTAGTTGCAGATGGTAATGCTGGGCGTTGTAGTGCAGGCGCTTTAGCGTGATGGAAATAACTGACAGAGACAGTGGAGTGCAGTCATCCGAGTTTACTCACAGTTCTTTTTAGGTTCTTCGGGTACACTGTCCAGGTGTCAGACTCCCGCGTCGCACTGCGTTTGCCAGGCAGGGGTTCAGCACTCCTTCAGGTAGATTAGAAGCACTTAACGGGACCCCCTTTCTTATGTTCCTTCCTTGACTGACTTCACGCGCTGGGTCTTCTCACTCCTGCCCTGCGCTCCCCACACACAGTCCCGATCGGGTGCTCTGAAGTCCCTTCTGGGCAACCTGGAGTTCCTGGACCTACTTGATGCCCTTCACGGCGACTAGGGTGAGGCTGTGACAACTGCACCATGGAAGTGCAGAAGCCTCCGGTTTTTCCAGCCGAGACCTTGAGTAACACGGCTGGTCCAGGGACCAGTTCCCTTCCCTCTGATCCCTTCCCTGATCCCTCTGATTCTTGGCAGATTCGGGCGAATGGGTGCCGTCCTGCACTAACCGTACCCCCTGGGATCCCTTCTGTTCCCGGAGCATTCCTCCCTTGCTCCCACTCCTCTCCTGGGCCTCTCTCACTAGGCCCACAATGGAGCAGAGCTCCTGAAGAGACTCTGCTCCCCTCCTCTCCTTGCTACTCACTGGCTGAACTGCACTGCTCCAACTAAGATGGCTTCCTTTTTTATATCTATTCTCTAAGTGCTCCCCTGTTCTACGTCCTCCACCCACACCCACTACTGGTTCCCCCTCTCCTTGGTTCCCCCCACTCCAGCCAGGGACAGGGCAGCAGAAGAAGTGCATAATGCCCTTCCAGCCGGCCTGGAGTAGTGCAGTGTTGAGTGCAGGTGTTGGGGTCCCGGGCAGTAATAATCTTTAATAATAATAAAAATCTTTATATAGCGCTAACATATTCTGCAGCGATTTGCATACATTATTGTTGCTGCCCCCATGGGGGCTCACAATCTAGAGTCCCTATCAGTATGTCTTTGGAGTGTGGGAGGAAACCCACGCAAACACAAGGAGAACATACACACCCCTTGCAGATGTTGTCCTTGGTGGGATTTGAACCCAGGACCCCAGCGCTGCAAGGCTGCAGTGCTAACCACTGCGCCACCGTGCTGCCGGCAGTACTTCCTCCTTACCTGAGAGAAGGAGATGCCACACTTCTGGGTGAGGTGCAGTACCTCTGTGGCGACTGAACCCTCAGGGGTGCCACAAAGTCATTGACCAGATGACCAGATGTCACATCCAATATTTCAGCCCTCAGCGGGAAGATCATGTCCAGCAATGACTCCTCCACGGTTAGTACCACAGCCTCAGGCCTGACAGAGGCAGCGAGTATTGCGGCTGCAGTGTGCGTTTTCAAGGGCCCCCACTGTATATGCTGTGCGTTGTCTTCCAGGTTCCAGAATGGTCGAGGATGACCATGTCCAAAGAGAGAATGTAAGAGTGATGGACTGTTCTGCAGCATTCCTACCCTTGAAGGCAATAATCCCTTTATGTGTACAGTGCCATGCGGTTTTACGAGTAATGTAAATAGCCATGTGTTTCTCTTACAGTGGCATGTAAAAGTTTAGGCCCCTTGGTAAAAAATTACTGTTATTGTGAACAGTAAAGCAAGTTGAAGATGAAATGATCTCTATAAAAGGGCTAAAGTTAAAGATGACACATTTCCTTTGTATTTTAGGCAAAAAAAACATTTTAAAAATTAAACAAAGGAAAATGGGCTGATGCAAAAGTTTGGGCACCCTTGGAGATTTGTGTGCTCAGAAAACTTTGACCAAGGTTTCAGACCTTTATTAGCCTGTTAGAGTGCGTGCACATGGTCAGTAAACACTGCGGATTGGATGCAGCACACTTGCGCTGCGTGCAATCTGCAGCGGCCAGATGTTACAGCATAGTGGATGGGATTTATACAAATCCCATGTCCACTATGCGTCTCCGTGCTCCTGCAGCTCACCCGTGGAGACGGTCATGCAGTGCGTCTTCACAGACCGCAGCATGTCAATTTCTCTTGCAGAGACCCTAGTCTCCGCAAGAGAAATTATATCACTGTAATGTATAGGATGTGGTGAATCCGCATGGTTCATTGAACACATGCGGATTCACTTGCGTGCAGCGCTTTGGACGCAGTATAAAGTATGCTGCTTTCAAAGCGCAGCCAACACCGACCATCTGCACATACCCTAAAGGTTATGGCTTGTTCACTATCATTAGGAAAGGCCAGGTGATACAAATTTCCCAACTTTATAAAAATCCAGCCTCCTCTAACCTTGTGCCAAAAAACAGCAGCCATGGGTTCTTCTAAGCAGCTGCCTAGCACTCTGAAAATGAAAATGGTGGAGGCCCACAAAGCAAGAGTAGGCTATAAGAAAATAGCAAAGCGTTTTCAAGTTGCAACCTTATTGACGGCATCGCTCGTCACTGCAGGAACGTCCTCAGGTTACTGTCAGTGAGTTCCAGCTGGCGTGCTGAGCAGTTACATACTCATGCAACCGCTCAACACACCAATCGGATGTAGCAGATCTGGGGATCATTGTTCGACATCATCAGTATGGATTATCTGCGGACAGGTGAGGATTACTTTGTTTTTTTATTTTTATGTGGATCTTAAGAAATGTGTAAAAGAGGGTCATTGAGTGTTTTGTTCAAACAAAGGTCTTTGCTCTGTGTGAGTTTTTTTACTTGAACTAATGGCGTTAGTAATCGGGATGTCTTATTCACGCCTCTCCATTACTAACCCCTGGGCTTAATGTCAGCAAACATCAAACAGCTGACATCAACCCCAAAACCATTACCCCACTTGCCAATGCACCAGGGCAAGTGGGAAGAGCCGAGAATAAGCACCAGAATTTCTGGGGTGGCTGAGGGCTCATGTTATTAGTCAGGGAGGAGGCCAATATCCATGGTCCCTTCCCAGCCTTTTAATATCAGCCTGCAGGTGTCTGTTTAGCCTTTGCTGGTTATTAAAACTAGGTGGGACACCACATAATTTTTGGGGGGATACCCCTTTTTTAATACCATTAAAGGCTAAGCAGACAGCTGTGAGCTGTTATTAATAAGCTGGGAAGATCCATGAATAGCGGCCCCTTCCCAGATTGCCCACTGCTTTCCCTCAGCTGTTAAGAAAATTAAATGGACCCCATCCCATTTTTTCAAAAATAAACACCTAAATTTGTAAGGATGTAAAACAACGCCAAAATGTAGACTAAACTATATATGAATAGACAATATAAGGTCCTAAGTTCCTGGGCTAAGTCATCACTGCTATGGCCCTACTTATGTATTTGAAGTCCCCCTTTCTCAAAATCTTTCTAATAAAGTTAATTTCCCCAAGATTATTGTGAAAATCATATACAGTGGGTAAGGAAATTATTCCGACCCCTTTAAATGTTTCACTCTTTGTTTCAGTGCAGCCATTTGGTAAATTCTAAAAAGTTCATTTTTTTTCTCATTAAAGTGCACTCTGCACCCCATCTTGACTGAAAAAAAAAACAGAAATGTAGAAATCTTTGCAAATTTATTAACCCCTTTCCAACCCATGACGTCTTAGTACGCACATTTGCGTACCCCCCGTTCAGTGAGGGCTGCTGCGCTGAGCCCTCACTGAACGGAGCACATGTCAGCTGATTCTTACAGCTGACATGTGCCCGCAACAGCCGCGGGTGGAATCGCGATCCACCCGCGGCTGTTAACATGTTAAATGCCGCTGTCAATCTCCGACAGCGGCATTTAACGCGCGCTTCCGGGTTGCGCGTCCTAAGCCCCGCCCATCGGCGACCCCGTCACGTGATTGCGGGTCACCGATGGGTGGGCATGACAACCCAGGGTCTGCAGCAGACGCCTGTGGTTGTCATGATCTCGTCGCTATGAGCGCCACCTAGTGGTCGGCGCTCATAGCACAGGACCATTTCTGCTATATGCAGGGGATTTGCTGATCCCCTGTATGTAGCAGAGCCGATCAGACAACTGCTGCTTCTAGTCTCCTATGGAGACTATTGAAGCATGCAGTAAGTGAAAAAAAAATGTTTTAAAAATATAAAAAAAATAAAAAAAATATAAGTTTAAATCACCCCCCTTTCGCCCCATTCAAAATAAAATATAAAAAAAAAACCCACATACACATATTTGGTATCTCCGCGTTCAGAATCGCCCCATCTATCAATATAAAAAAAGAATTAATCCGATCGGTAAACGGTGTAACGTGAAAAAAATTCTAAACGCCAGAATTACGTTTTTTGGTCGCCGCAAAATTACAATAAAATGCAATAACGGGCGATCAAAACATCGGATCTACCCCAAAATGTTATCAATAAAAACGTCAGCCCGGCAAGCAAAAAATAAGCCCTCACCCAGCCCCAGATCCTGAAAAATAGAGACGCTACAGGTCTCAGAAAATGGCGCTATTTTTTTTTAGTTTTTTTTACCAAATTTTGGAAATTTTTTTCACCACTTAAATATAAAATAACCTATACATGTTTAGTGTCTACGAACTCTTAATGACCTGGAGAATAAGAATGGTAGGTCAGTTTTAGCATTCAGTGAATGTGGTAAAAAAAAATAAATAAAAAACCACTGTGGTATTGCACTTTTTTTGCAATTTTACCGCACTTGGAATTTTTTTCCCGTTTTCCCGTACACGATATGGTAAAACTAGTAAAGGCGTTGAAAAGTACAACTTGTCCCGCAAAAAATAAGCCCTCACACGGCCATATTGCCCAAAAAATAAAGACGCTATGGCTCTGGGAACAAGGGGAGCAAAAAACGAAAAAGCAAAAACGACAAAACCCAAGGTTGCGAAGGGGTTAATAAAGAAAAACTGAAATATCACATAGTCATAAGTATTCAGACCCTTTGCTCAGTATTGAGTAAAAGCACCCTTTTGAGCTAGTACAGCCATGAGTCTTCTTGGGAATGATGCAACAAGTTTTTCACACCTGGATTTGGGGATCCTCTGCCATTCTTCCTTGCTGATCCTCTCCAGTTCCATCAGGTTGGATGCTGAACGTTGGTGGACAGCCATTTGCAGGTCTCTCCAGAGAAGCTCAATTGGGTTTAGGTCAGGGCTTTGGCTGGGCCAGTCAAGAATGGTCACAGAGTTGTTCTGAAGCCACTCCTTTGTTATTTTAGCTTAGTGCTTAGGGTCATTGTCTTCTTGGAAGGTGAACATTCGGCCAAGTTTGAGGTCCAGAGCACTCTGGAAGAGATTTTCATCCAGGATATCTCTGTACTTGGCCGCATTCATGTTTCCTTCAATTGCAACCATCGTCCTTTCCCTGCAGCTGAAAAACACCCCCATAGTATGATGCTGCCACCACCATGTTTCACTGTTGGGATTGTATTGGGCAGGTGATGAGCAGTGCCTGATATTCTCCACACATACCGCTTAGAATTATCACCAAAAAGTTCTATCTTCGTCTCATCAGACCAGAGAATCTTATTTTTCTCATAGTCTGGGAGTCCTTCATGTGTTTTTGAGCAAACTCTATGCGGGCTTTTATATGTCTTGCACTGAGGAGAGGCTTCTGTCGGGCCACTGTGCCATAAAGGCCCGATTGGTGGAGGGCTGCAGTGATAGTTGACTTTGTGGAACTTTCTCTCATCTCCCTGCTGCATCTCTGGAGCTCAGCCACAGTGATCTTGGGGTTCTTCTTTACCTCTCTCACCAAGGCTTTTCTCCCACGATTGCTCAGTTTGGCTGGACGGCCAGGTCTAGGAAGACTTCTGGTGGTCCCAAACTTCTTCCATTTAAGGATTATGGAGCCCACTGTGCTCTTAGGAACCATGAGTAATGCAGAACTTCTTTTATAACCTTGGCCAGATCTATGCCTTGCCACAATTCTGTCTCTGAGCTCCTTGGGCAGTTCCTTCGAGTTCATGATTCTCATTTGGACTGACATGCACTGTGAGCTGTGAGGTCTTATATAGACAGGTGTGTGCCTTTCCAAATCAAGTCCTACCAGTTTAATTAAACACAGCTGGACACCAATTAAAGAGTAGAACCATCACAAGGAAATGGACAACATGTGACTTAAATATGAGTGTCTGAGCAAAGGGTCAGAATACTTATGACCATGTGATATTTCAGTTTTTCTTTTTTAATAAGTTTGCAAAAATTTCTACATTTCTGTTTATTTCAGTCAAGATGGGGTGCAGAGTGCACTTTAGTGAGAAAAAAATGAACTTTTTAGAATTTTCCAAATGACTGCAATGAAACAAAGAGTGAAAATGTAAAGGGGTCTGAATACTTTCCGTACCCAGTGTATCCTTGAACATTACATTTAACTACCTTTTTGTATAAGGTGGCAAAGAATAAAACAAGCAGATAGGAAAAAACAAACTTAATTTATTTAAAAAATGATCAAAAAGAAATATTTCTGTCATGCGCCAAAACATGCAAAATAAAACAAATAAACATTACAAATTATAATAAGGTGCAGAACTGTAATCAGGGCCAGGACTGGGTGCTGAAAAATGTGGGGGGATCAGCAACATGAGTAAGTGAGGGAAGTGGAGTAAAGGGTAGAAATACACCATGGTGCGGAGGGTTTGGTAGGTATGGCCGGTCCGTGGAACTAGATTTGCTGCCAACTATATCCTAATTTGGAAGGCGGCTCACAGCAGGTTCAAGATGATATAAGTATGGCAAATACAAACGGTATATTAGGATTGTCTGAATATGGGTTATTTTGTAGGTGAGGTTTAACACAAATAACTATTGAAGCCAGAACATTATGTGTCTAATTTTTTTCCAAAACATATCGCCATCAAAAGAGAAAATTTGGCAAGCCAGAATAAACACAAAAAAAAAGACAAAGAAAAGTCACCATCATACTAGCAGTCAAGGGCGGGCTGGGCTGGGGTGCAGAGGGGCAAATGCCCCCCCAGACCAGTTCCCAAGCAGCTGCTCAGGGCTGCCAGGGGACTGCACTGTACCTTTAAATATGTTCAGCTGCTGACCCGACCACATGGCAGAGATGCAGATACACCCCCTGCACGCTGTGTGGCTGAGTCTGCTGAAGTGACGTCACACAGCGAACCTGGAACTGATTCAGTCAGCCGGACAGGAGCCTGTGGATCGGAGACTTCAGTGGTCTCAGTCAGTATGAGGTCAGGAGGTCTGCAGTGAGGGGGAAGCGGGACTGTGCTCACCTTCTCATAAATCCACCCAGGATTCTATATTGTCCAATCAGAGGGCCAGCTGCTGGGGCTCCGTGTGAGTTATTGCAGGAGGCTGAACTTTCATGCAGATTAGGGTCCTCCTGTCAGTGCAAAAAGTTCAGTCTGGTGCAATAAATCACACTTAGTCCCAGCAGAGACCACAGACATCACAATACAAGACCCTGCACCGACTGATTACAGCTGAACCTACAGCACCTCATATTCTACTATATGACCCCATATATAATATGTGAGGTCCTGTAGGCAGGTCCAGGTGTGTTCAGTAATAATAATCTTTATTTTTATATAGCGCTAACATATTCCGCAGCGCTTTACATACATTATCGTCGCTGTCCCCATCGGGGCTCACAATCTAGATTCCCTATCAGTATGTCTTTGGAGTGTGGGAGGAAACCAGAGAACCCGGAGGAAACCCACGCAAACACGGGGAGAACATACAAACTCCTTGCAGATGTTGTCCTTGGTGGGATTTGAACCCAGGACCCCAGCGCTGCAAGGCTGCAGTGCAGTGTATATCCCTGTACATAATATACCACATCTAGTATACAGATTAGTCTATCATCTACTGTGATACACACATCAGATGTTTTAAAAAAATACACATTACTATACAACATCAGATGTCTATAGTGACAGTATATTATATACTAGTCATGTATTCTAATATATATTGTATGCATGTGGTATACTGTGTGAACAGATGTTATGTACAGGTAATGTGTGTATAGTATATCTGAACTCTACCCATGTCTGGTATATATAATACTGTAACTACAAAGTTCAGCCCGCGGACTGAGACAGCCGAAGGGCTGAAAACTGTGGTGCACGGGCCACACCATACTCTCCCCTATCCCAATATCACTGCTATCTGCAGTGTGGTGAATACATTGGTGGAAGACGGAGCCACTGGCTCCTACTTCCACAGATCAGCTTTTGCGACTGACACAGCAAACATGATGACATCACGACATCACATCTGCTGTGTGGAGAGTCAGTGCACCGGAGAAAAGAACAGACCGCGGGGGAACGAGAGCGAGGTGAGTATGTCTTCTTTTTTTTTTTCGTATGTGCATGGAATGTGTGCCTGCATATAGGGGGCTATGTGAGGACTCACATTGTATATTGGAGGCTATGTGAGGGCTCACATTGTATATTGGAGGCTATGTGAGGGCTCATATAGTATATAGGAGGCTATGTGAGGGCTCATATAGTATATAGGAGGCTATGTGAGGGCTCATATAGTATATAGGAGGCTATGTGAGTGTCACGGGTGTGTTGCCACGAAGATCGTCACGAGTACACAGCCTGACTTCTCGCAGCTGACTTGTTGGTGCTTTGTGTTTTTTCGGCAGTGTAGGAGTTAATTCTCTCTCTCTCTGGGCTAGCTGAGGTCCAGCCTCGCCCAGCTGCAATCAATGCTTCTTTAGTGAGACTCCTTTATATTCCTGCAGGTCTGTTTGGGAGGTGTCGGTGAAAGCTTTTCATTCTGACTTACAGAGCGGATCGTGGTGTTTGGAGTTGCTGAGATAAGTGCATTTGGAAGTGTTTTTTCCCTTTCCTCGCTTTATCATTTATCTCCTTTCCCGTTGGTGTTCCCTCTGTTGTAGTTGTGTAGAAGTTGTATGCAAGGTGGTTTTGGTTTTTCCCTTGTACTGTCTCGTTCGTCTAAATACTGTGTGTGGGCATATTATTTCTGGTTCCCTATTGTTGTGATCGGGGTCCTTCTCAGGACTAGATTACTTAGGTGCAGGGATCCTCAGGAGGTAGGGGTTACGCTGGCGGCCTGGACCTCTGTACCTTTAACAGTACCTCCAGGTTGAGGGGTTAGTCAGGGTCCCAGCTTAGGGTCAGCTTAGGCCCCCTACCTCCAGTATTCTGTGACAGTGTGACATTTTCACCGACCATCTTAGTTTTCTCCAGCTACCATGGATCCAGTAGCCGGTCTAGCTCGGCAGTTGCAGAGTTTGTCCATGGGGCTGGCGGACGTTAAGTCCAAGGTTTTGCATCCTCCGGAGCAAGCCGGACCAGAACCTAAAGTAGCTCTCCCTGACAGGTTCACTGGGGGGCGGGACAAGTTTTTTGTTTTCCGGGAGGCATGCAAATTGTACTTTCGGCTGCGGCCTCGGTCATCGGGCAGTGAAGAACAAAGGGTGGGAATTGTCATCTCGCTCCTACAAGGGGACCCTCAATCTTGGGCGTTCTCTCTTCCCCCAAGCTCCCCGGTTCTCCAGTCAGTGGATAGGTTTTTCGCTGCTCTGGGACTCGTATATGATGACCCAGATCGGATCTCCCTTGCTGAGTCTAAGTTACGTAGGATTCAGCAGGGAGATCGTCCG
Organism: Phyllobates terribilis; assembly: GCF_046119375.1. NCBI lineage: Eukaryota > Metazoa > Chordata > Amphibia > Anura > Dendrobatidae > Phyllobates > Phyllobates terribilis. Next base: position 5,743,551 of record NW_027362863.1, read on the forward strand.
GCGGAGGAATTCTGTTCGGAGTTCCGTAGGTGGGCCACGGACACCCAGTGGAATGACCCGGCTCTTAGGAGCCAGTTTTGTCATGGTTTATCCGACAAATTACAGGATGTGTTGGCACAGTATGACTCTCCCGCGTCACTGGAAGCCGCTATGGCCCTTGCTATTCGTGTTGACAGACGGCTTCGGGAGAGGTGCGGGATAACTCTACCCCCTGTAATGTCTCCACCTCCTACAAGGTCCCCTCATATGGTGGTTCCCCTGGTCAGTCCGGAGGAGCCTATGCAATTAGGAGGGACATCATTTCGGGGAAGGGGACCGGTGGTGCGCCATAAGACAGGAAGGTGTTTCCTCTGCGGGAAAAAGGGACATTTTATTGGGGGGTGTCCATCCCGTCCCTTGCAGAGTAAAGAGTCGTCGAAAAAACTGTTGATCCCAGGTTGTGTGGTGGACGGCAATCTGGGAGTAGGTATTTCGTCCCTAGGTTCGTCTCAGTTTCTCGTACCGGCGGAGGTGGTGGTGGGTACGAGAACTGAGAGGATATCTGTTCTTCTGGATAGTGGGGCCGGGGCTAATCTGGTTGATGCTCGGTTTGCCCGGGTTCAAGGTATGCGATTGAGTGAGTTGGCTAAACCCATCCCCATATTCTCGATCGATGCCAGGCCTCTCGGTCAGGGAAGTTTTTTGCAAGCTGTGCATGGTGTAAAACTTCAAGTGGGGGCAATACATAAAGAACTGTTGTCTTGCTACGTGTTGGAGGGTCTTCCCACTCCTATAGTGTTGGGCCTTCCTTGGTTAGCTAAGCATAACCCGGTTATTAATTGGCAAACCAGAGAGATAAGCCAATGGAGTAAATTCTGTAATAAAAACTGCATGAACACGGTCATCGGTGCAGTTACTCCTTGGGTCTTACCTCCATTTCTGGCGGACTTTGAGGATGTATTCTCGGAGAATGGGTGTCAGGAACTACCTCCTCATCGCGAGTATGACTGTTCTGTAAAACTGCTCCCTGAGGCCAAGTTACCTAAAGCTAGGTTGTATAACCTTTCTGGTCCTGAGAGGCAGGCCATGAAGGATTATATTTCTGAAAGTCTGGCTAAGGGGCATATTAGACCTTCATCTTCACCGGTGGCCGCGGGGTTCTTCTTTGTTAAGAAGAAAGATGGAGGCCTACGCCCTTGCCTGGATTTCCGTGAACTTAATCGGATTACGGTCCGAGATCCGTATCCGCTCCCACTTATTCCCGATCTCTTTAATCAGATCGTGGGCGCCAAATGGTTCTCTAAGTTGGATCTCAGGGGGGCGTACAATCTGATTAGGATGAAGGAGGGGGATGAGTGGAAGACGGCTTTTAACACTCCGGAGGGGCATTATGAGAACCTTGTCATGCCATTCGGTCTGACTAATGCCCCGGCGGTGTTTCAACACTTTGTTAATGATATTTTTCGCCACCTGGTGGGACAGTTTGTTGTCATATATCTGGATGATATCTTAATTTACTCGCCGGATCTGGTGTCTCATCAGGAGCACGTTAGACAGGTGTTACAGATCTTGCGGGATAATAAACTGTATGCCAAGTGGGAAAAGTGTGTGTTCGCCGTACAGGAACTCCAGTTTTTAGGCTTCCTGGTTTCAGCGTCCGGTTTTCGTATGGACCCTGGGAAAGTGCGGGCAGTTCTTGAGTGGGATCGGCCGGAGAATCTTAAGGCACTACAACGTTTCCTGGGGTTTGCTAACTATTACCGGAAGTTCATTCGTAATTTCTCGTCCATGGTTAAGCCTCTCACAGACATGACTAAAAAGGGGACGGATTTTTCTAGGTGGTCTGACAAGGCTTGTCAAGCATTCTCCTCCTTGAAAAAATGTTTTGCCTTGGCACCCATTCTCATTCAACCTGATGCGTCTCAGCCATTCTTTGTAGAGGTAGACGCTTCCGAGGTAGGGGTGGGAGCAGTATTGTCACAGGGTTCGTCCCCTGGTAAGTGGCATCCATGCGCCTTTTTCTCTAAAAAGTTGTCGTCCGCTGAGAGGAATTACGATGTCGGCAATAGGGAACTCTTGGCCATTAAGTTAGCTTTTGAGGAGTGGCGCCATTTTTTGGAGGGGGCAGTTCATCCGGTCACCGTCATCACCGATCACAAGAACCTGCTATATCTGGAGTCCGCTAAACGTCTGAATCCCAGACAAGCTAGGTGGTCATTGTTTTTTACCAGGTTTAATTTCGTCGTTACATATCGTCCTGGGTCTAAAAATGTAAAGGCGGATGCCTTATCTCGCAGTTTCCCTGGGGCCGGGAATACGGACGACCCGATTCCTATTCTTCAGGAGGGGGTGGTGGTTTCGGCAGTATGCTCTGAGCTGGAGGAGGAGATATTGGAGGCTCAGGGGGACGCCCCTGTTGGACCTTCGGGGAGACTGTTCGTTCCAGATCAGTTGCGACAAAAGGTGATCGAGGCACACCATAACTCAGTTTTTGCAGGACACCCGGGGAGTAAAGCAACTGTGGATCTCCTCTCGCGTCGGTTTTGGTGGCCTAACTTACATAAAGAGGTGGTAACTTTTGTCGCGTCCTGTGGGGTTTGTGCGCGCTCTAAGACCTCACATACCCGTCCGTCTGGGGCCCTCTTACCTTTGAAGATCCCGGAGCGTCCTTGGACTCATCTGTCTATGGACTTTATTACGGACCTCCCTCCGTCTTCGGGTAAAACGGTCATACTCGTTGTAGTGGACAGGTTCAGCAAGATGGCACATTTTATCGCTCTTCCGGCTCTTCCTAATGCTAAAACTCTTGCGCAGGTATTCATTGGGGAGATTGTGAGGCTTCACGGGGTACCCTCCGAGGTGGTGTCTGATCGGGGGTCTCAGTTTGTGTCCAAGTTCTGGAAGGCGTTTTGTGCTCGGCGGGGGATGCATTTGTCATTCTCGTCGGCTTTTCATCCTCAGACCAATGGTCAGACGGAACGTATGAACCAGAGCTTGGAGACATATCTTCGGTGTTTTGTGTCAGAGAACCAGGAGGACTGGGCTTCTTTCCTACCTCTGGCAGAGTTTGCTCTCAATAATAGGCGGAGCGAGTCCACTGGTAAGTCCCCGTTTTTTGGGGCATATGGTTTTCACCCCCAGTTTTGTACTTTCAGTAGGGGGGGCTCTTCGGGGGTTCCGGAGGAGGAACGATTTTCCTCATCTCTCGCTTCAGTATGGAGAGGGGTGCTGAAGAATCTGAATACTATGGGGAACCGATACAAACGTATGGCTGATAGGAGGAGAGTGTCTGGTCCGGACCTAAGTGTGAACGATCAGGTATGGTTGTCTACCAGGAATATTAAACTTAAGGTTCCCTCCTGGAAACTGGGTCCCAGGTTCATCGGGCCGTACAGAATCAGTTCTGTTATTAATCCGGTGGCATTCCGTCTTGACCTCCCCCCTACGTTTAAAATTCACAACGTGTTTCACAGATCATTGCTTAAGAGGTATGTGGCGCCGGTGGTACCGTCACCTTTACCTCCCCCTCCTGTGGTTGTCAATGGTAACTTGGAGTTCCAGGTATCGAGGGTCATTGATTCACGCTTTAATCGCCGGTCCCTTCAGTACTTGGTTCATTGGAAGGGGTATGGTCCTGAGGAGAGGATGTGGGTTCCTGCGTCGGATATTAACGCAGACCGATTAGTTCGGGCCTTCCACTCGACTCACCCGGATAAACCTGGCCCTGAGGGTCCGGAGGCCCCTCGTAGAAGGAGGGGTACTGTCACGGGTGTGTTGCCACGAAGATCGTCACGAGTACACAGCCTGACTTCTCGCAGCTGACTTGTTGGTGCTTTGTGTTTTTTCGGCAGTGTAGGAGTTAATTCTCTCTCTCTCTGGGCTAGCTGAGGTCCAGCCTCGCCCAGCTGCAATCAATGCTTCTTTAGTGAGACTCCTTTATATTCCTGCAGGTCTGTTTGGGAGGTGTCGGTGAAAGCTTTTCATTCTGACTTACAGAGCGGATCGTGGTGTTTGGAGTTGCTGAGATAAGTGCATTTGGAAGTGTTTTTTTCCCTTTCCTCGCTTTATCATTTATCTCCTTTCCCGTTGGTGTTCCCTCTGTTGTAGTTGTGTAGAAGTTGTATGCAAGGTGGTTTTGGTTTTTCCCTTGTACTGTCTCGTTCGTCTAAATACTGTGTGTGGGCATATTATTTCTGGTTCCCTATTGTTGTGATCGGGGTCCTTCTCAGGACTAGATTACTTAGGTGCAGGGATCCTCAGGAGGTAGGGGTTACGCTGGCGGCCTGGACCTCTGTACCTTTAACAGTACCTCCAGGTTGAGGGGTTAGTCAGGGTCCCAGCTTAGGGTCAGCTTAGGCCCCCTACCTCCAGTATTCTGTGACAGTGTGACAGTGAGGGCTCACATTGTATATTGGAGGCTATGTGAGGCCTCACACTGTATATAAGAGGTTATGTGGGGCTTTACACTGTATATAGAAGGCTATGAGGGAATCATACTGTATATAGGAGGCTATTTGAGGGCTCATATTGTATATAGAGAGACTATGTGGGGGCTCACACTGTATATAGGAAGCTATGCGGATCTCATAATGTATATAAGAGGCCACGTGGGGTCTGACAATATATAGAGAGGCTATGTGGGGACTCACATTGTATAAAGGAGGCTATGTGGGACTCATACTGTACATAGGAGGCTATGTGGCGGCTAATAATATGTATACAGTAGAAGGCTATGTGGGGGCTCATACTGTACATAGGGGGCTCATACTATATATAGGAGGCTATATGCGGGCTCATACTGTACAAAGGAGGCTATGTGGCGGCTCACAATATGTATAGGAGGCTATGTGGGTCTCATACGGTATATAGGGGGCTATGTGGTGGCTAATACTGTATATAGGATGGAATATGAGGGCTCACACTGTATATAAGGGCTATGTGGTGGCTTACACTGTATATAGGGGCTATGTGGAGTGCATACTGTATGTAGGAATAATGTCTGTAATCTGCTGTGGAATTAATAGCACTATATACTGTACTTTTCAGATTATAGTACGCACTTTTCTCCTCCAAAAATTTTTGGGAAAATGGGAGTACGTCTTATAATCTGAATGTAGTTTACCGGGGCATTTGGGATCGGCATTTTAGGGTCGCTGCTGCAGGAAGCTGGTGACGGCAGGAGTGAGGCGATGCTGCGGGCCCCAGGCTGGGAAGGTGGGTGTCTGGCTGTGCGACGGGCTCTGTGCTTTAACAAAATGTCGGAGAAGCCCCCGCACTTTCCATGGTTTTCAATGCGGTGAACTTGGGGAAAAAAGGCCACCAGAGGCGGCGCATGTGCGGATTGAGATCGTGACACCGAGATCTTGTCTCCCGAGGTCTCAACCTAAGCATGTGCCGCCTCCGGTGGCCATTTTCCCTAAGTCTACAGCATTGAAAACCACGGGAAGTACAGGGGATCCGCCGGCATTTTGTGAAAGCACGGAGCCCGGCTCATCGTCGAACATCCCCCTCCCAGCCTGGGGTCCACAGCATCACCCCACTCCTGCCGCTGCCAGCTTCCTGGAGCAGCGACTCTGCTCCACCACAGCAGCCCCCTTCCCTGGGTAATCTACCGTAAAGGCAGACTATAAGAAGCACCACCATGATATTAAAAACATTTTTTTCCTATTTTTCTCACCAAAATTTGGGGTGCGTCTTATGATACGGTGCATTTTATAATCTGCAAAATATGGTTAGTAAAATAAATAAATAAATGGGGAGCTGTGTGGGGGCTCATACTGTATACAGGGGGCTGTGTGTGCTCATATGGTATATAGGGGGCTGTGTGGGGGCTCATACTGTATACAGGGGGCTATGTGTGTGCTCATATGGTATATAGGGGAGCTGTGTGGGGGCTCATACTGTATACAGGGGGCTGTGTGTGTGCTCATATGGTATATAGGGGGATGTGTGTGGGCTCATACTGTATACAGGGGGCTGTGTGTGTGCTCATATGGTATATAGGGGAATGTGTGTGGGCTCATACTGTATACAGGGGGCTGTGTGTGTGCTCATACGGTATACATGGGGCTGTGTGTGCTCATATGGTATATAGGGGAGCTGTGTGGGGGCTCATACTGTATACAGGGGGCTATGTGTGTGCTCATATGGTATATAGGGGGCTGTGTGGGGGCTCATACTGTATACAGGGGGCTGTGTGCTCATATGGTATATAGGGGAGCTGTGTGGGGGCTCATACTGTATACAGGGGGCTATGTGTGTGCTCATATGGTATATAGGGGGGCTGTGTGGGGGCTCATACTGTATACAGGGGGCTGTGTGTGATCATATGGTATATAGGGGAGCTGTGTGGGCTCATACTGTATACAGGGGGCTATGTGTGTGCTCATATGGTATATAGGGGGGCTGTGTGGGGGCTCATACGGTATATAGGGGGATTTGGCATACTTAATTCTGCTCAATATTAAGTGATATAAATATTATTTTATATTAATTGTAGTTAATATTAATATTGAGCAGAACTAATTTCAGCCTTGCAGCCTATTGGTTCAGGCCCCCACAACAGTTACATTCTCTCATGTGGCCCCTCTGGAAAATGAATTGCCCACCCCTGATATATACCATCATTTATTATCCAGTATATAGCATCTGATGTCTGTATAACAGTATGTCCTATATCCCATCACATATTATCCTGTATACTGGATGTCATATACTGTGCACAGACATCAGATGGTGCAGAGGAGAAGAAGTGACTGGTGTAATATCTAATGGCTGTACTCAAGGTGTAATGTGCACTAGTTACATATTAGCCTGTAGGTGGTATAATATATATACTATAGGCCCAGACATCCCATATTATATACAGGATAATAGGAGGCGGGTATAATATCCAGAGCTAACAAGCCTCCCCTATTCCCTGGGCCTGTCCCGATTTGAGGGCTCAGTCCCGGCCCGGCTCAGCTCTTCTCCCGGCAGGGGCGCTGCTGGGCACTGGGCTTTTCCTCCAGACACGCAGGCTTTCCATGCTGTGTGTGACCCCTTGTAGCTCCGCCTCCCGCTCTCTGCTCCTCCCCGGCATCAGGGCAGAGGAATTCTACTGTGCAGAGACCGCACAGCATGAGGAGGTGAGGGGTCAGGGGGCGGGGCCAAGTCTGCGGAGGACATGACAACAAGGTGCGGTCCTGAGGTGAGGGGGAGACCCGCAGCCTCTCCCATCTGTGGCTGCTGTTATTACAGGATGGGAGGGGGCTCATGCAATGTCACCAGCAGCTCTGCAGTCGGGACTAGGGGTGATGGGAGGGGATTTAGGGACACTGCAGGGCTGACAGCTCTCCTTCGTACAGCCCATACTCTGCTGCTGATTGCAAACACCAGACCCCACCACTGCCACTGGAGACATGATGGAGAAGAAGGGACTATATACATGTCATGTTGTGCCCGCTGTGTGTATGATGTCTGTGTGATGGTTGTGCCCGCTGTGTGTGTGATGTCTGTGTGATGGTTGTGCCCGCTGTGTGTATGATGTCTGTGTGATGGTTGTGCCCGCTGTGTGTATGATGTCTGTGTGATGGTTGTGCCCGCTGTGTGTATGATGTCCGTGTGATGGTTGTGCCCGCTGTGTGTATGATGTGTGTGTATGATGTCCGTGTGATGGTTGTGCCCGCTGTGTGTATGATGTCTGTGTGATGGTTGTGCCCGCTGTGTGTATGATGTCTGTGTGATGGTTGTGCCCGCTGTGTGTATGATGTCTGTGTGATGGTTGTGCCCGCTGTGTGTGTGATGTCTGTATGATGGTTGTGCCCGCCGTGTGTGTGATGTCCGTGTGATGGTTGTGCCCGCTGTGTGTGTGATGTCTGTGTGATGGTTGTGCCCGCTGTCTGTGTGATGTCTGTGTGATGGTTGTGCCCGCTGTCTGTGTGATGGTTGTGCCCGCTGTCTGTGTGATGGTTGTGCCCGCTGTCTGTGTGATGTCTGTGTGATGGTTGTGCCCGCTGTCTGTGTGATGTCTGTGTGATGGTTGTGCCCGCTGTCTGTGTGATGTCTGTGTGATGGTTGTGCCCGCTGTGTGTATGATGTCTGTGTGATGGTTGTGCCCGCTGTGTGTATGATGTCCGTGTGATGGTTGTGCCCGCTGTGTGTATGATGTCCGTGTGATGGTTGTGCCCGCTGTGTGTATGATGTGTGTGTATGATGTCTGTGTGATGGTTGTGCCCGCTGTGTGTGTGATGTCTGTGTGATGGTTGTGCCCGCTGTGTGTGTGATGTCCGTGTGATGGTTGTGCCCGCTGTGTGTATGATGTGTGTGTATGATGTCCGTGTGATGGTTGTGCCCGCTGTGTGTATGATGTCTGTGTGATGGTTGTGCCCGCTGTGTGTATGATGTCTGTGTGATGGTTGTGCCCGCTGTGTGTATGATGTCTGTGTGATGGTTGTGCCCGCTGTGTGTGTGTGATGTCTGTATGATGGTTGTGCCCGCCGTGTGTGTGATGTCCGTGTGATGGTTGTGCCCGCCGTGTGTGTGATGTCCGTGTGATGGTTGTGCCCGCCGTGTGTATGATGTCTGTGTGATGGTTGTGCCCGCCGTGTGTATGATGTCTGTGTGATGGTTGTGCCCGCTGTGTGTGTGATGTCTGTGTGATGGTTGTGTCCGCTGTGTGTGTGATGTCTGTGTGATGGTTGTGCCCGCTGTGTGTGTGATGTCTGTGTGATGGTTGTGCCCGCTGTGTGTGTGATGTCTGTGTGATGGTTGTGCCCGCTGTGTGTGTGATGTCTGTGTGATGGTTGTGCCCGCTGTCTGTGTGATGGTTGTGCCCGCTGTCTGTGTGATGTCTGTGTGATGGTTGTGCCCGCTGTCTGTGTGATGTCTGTGTGATGGTTGTGCCCGCTGTCTGTGTGATGTCTGTGTGATGGTTGTGCCCGCTGTCTGTGTGATGTCCGTGTGATGGTTGTGCCCGCTGTGTGTATGATGTCCGTGTGATGGTTGTGCCCGCCGTGTGTATGATGTCCGTGTGATGGTTGTGCCCGCCGTGTGTATGATGTCCGTGTGATGGTTGTGCCCGCCGTGTGTATGATGTCCGTGTGATGGTTGTGCCCGCCGTGTGTATGATGTCCGTGTGATGGTTGTGCCCGCCGTGTGTATGATGTCCGTGTGATGGTTGTGCCCGCCGTGTGTATGATGTCCGTGTGATGGTTGTGCCCGCCGTGTGTATGATGTCCGTGTGATGGTTGTGCCCGCCGTGTGTATGATGTCCGTGTGATGGTTGTGCCCGCCGTGTGTATGATGGTTGTGCCCGCTGTGTGTGTGATGGTTGTGCCCGCTGTGTGTGTGATGGTTGTGCCCGCTGTGTGTTTGATGTCTGTGTGATGGTTGTGCCCGCTGTGTGTATGATGTCTGTGTGATGGTTGTGCCCGCTGTGTGTATGATGTCCGTGTGATGGTTGTGCCCGCTGTGTGTATGATGTCTGTGCCCGCTGTGTGTGTGATGGTTGTGCCCGCTGTGTGTTTGATGTCTGTGTGATGGTTGTGCCCGCTGTGTGTATGATGTCTGTGTGATGGTTGTGCCCGCTGTGTGTATGATGTCCGTGTGATGGTTGTGCCCGCTGTGTGTATGATGTCCGTGTGATGGTTGTGCCCGCTGTGTGTGTGATGGTTGTGCCCGCTGTGTGTGTGATGGTTGTGCCCGCTGTGTGTGTGATGGTTGTGCCCGCTGTGTGTTTGATGTCTGTGTGATGGTTGTGCCCGCTGTGTGTATGATGTCTGTGTGATGGTTGTGCCCGCCGTGTGTATGATGTCTGTGTGATGGTTGTGCCCGCCGTGTGTATGATGTCTGTGTGATGGTTGTGCCCGCTGTGTGTGTGATGTCTGTGTGATGGTTGTGCCCGCTGTGTGTGTGATGTCTGTGTGATGGTTGTGCCCGCTGTGTGTATGATGTCTGTGTGATGGTTGTGCCCGCTGTGTGTATGATGTCTGTGTGATGGTTGTGCCCGCTGTGTGTATGATGTCTGTGTGATTTTTAACATAGCGCTTTGAAATAGGCAGGGGTGGGAGATTAATTTTCCCAAGGGGCCACCTGAGAGACCGTGACTGTTGTGGAGCCCGAACCAATAGGTTCAAATTAATTCAGCTCAATATTAATATTAACATATTAATTATATTTTTTTGTATATTTATATTATCACTTAATATTGAGCAGATTTAAGTATGCTGACATCCCCCTATATACAGTATGAGCCCCCACACAACCCCGTACATACAGTATTAGCACACACCACCCCTACCTACGGTATGAGCCCTCGCATAGCCCCCAATATACAGTAAGAGCCACCACAAGAAAGCCAGATGTCGTATAATGAATCTACATAAAGATGAGAAAGTTCTGGTGGCTCCGACTGTGAATGAGGGAACAAAAAATAACCCTCAGGTCCCAACAAGAGATGAGCAGGACTCACAGATGAGGCCGCACTGCCCCGGAAGATAAGAGACTCATGGCCTCCAGTCCAGCCGCCAGGTAGCACTGACCCGGACCCTCGACTGGAGGCCCCGGAATCCATCTGCTCATCTCTAGTCCCAGCTGCCCTGGATACAGTGGACAGTCCTGGATTTGGGTCTGGGCCTTGCAGTCTCGGCCGTCTGCTGAATTTCCCTCACTACCAGCGCCCCTCTGACAACTCCTCCTGCCGGGCGAGAAAGATAATGGTAAATGGGCGTGGATTGGGGTGTGACCAGGGGCGAGGCCAAAATTTGCCGCGCATAGCACCTTTCTGTCCCCCTTTCTGTTCTTCAAAAGTTGAGAGGTATGAATATGTGATGTCTGTATCCCAGTATATCGCTTACCATCACATATTATGCTGTATACTGGATGTGATGGACTTTGATACAGGCATCCAATGTTATACAGAGGATAATATGTCACTGGTGTAATATCTGATGTCTGTGCTCATAGTGTGGTATATAACTGTCACATGCTATTCTGTATGTAATATCTGATGTATGTAGTCATAATATATCTTATTCCAGTACAGATGAGCGAATTGATTCGCAGGACACTGGTCAAACAGTCCCGTCAGTAGTCTGTGGCCACCAGACCAGAGCCCCGCGAGCCTCCTCCCGCCTGCCGGCATCTCTGACTCCTCTTTTGATTATAGTCTTTGCATGATGTCATCTTTTTGGCGTGACACATACATGACATTGTGCCTGGCTACAAATCAAAGGCAGAGAAAGAGAATGGTGTCAGGTAGGAGGCTGTCAGGGCTCCTATCCAGCAGCCACTGAATATTCATCTGACCATTGGATCAGGGTCCTGCAAATGAAGTTGCTCATCTCTATCTATCAGTCATATATTCTCCTATGTATATTGTATTGTATGTGGTATAATATGTTCACTGTGTGCACAGACATCAGATGGGACACACATGATAATTAGTGACTCGTACATCATATACTATAATGTGGAGTTGACTTTTACATTGATGACTTGCTCGATCAAGTATGTAGGAAATAATACACAAAATAATAATTCCTAGGTATCTATCTGGCAGACCTGTGCTTATGTGTGGCCACCTTTAGGCTGTGTGGCCACTATGCGTTTTTTAAGCGTTTCCGCAACGGCAATTCCGCTTCAGAAAAGCTTAAAAAACGCTTGGTAGAAGGTCTGCTATGTTCCCCAATGATAATCCGCATCTGCTGTGCACATGCTGCGGAAATTTCCGCTGTGGATTATCAATGCGGAAAAATCCGCCGCACTACCAATTATTTTGTGTAATCGCAGCGTTTTCGCCGCCATTGACTTGCATTGAATTGCATAATATCCGCATGACTACATGTGCACATGCGGATATTTAGCGATTCAATGTGCGGATGGTACCCGGATTTGGAGAAGAAGAGACTCTCCTCCAGACCCGGGTACCATAGTACCTGTAAAAAAAAAAGAATTAAAATAAAAAATATACATTATACTTACCTTCTGATGGCCCCCGGTCTCCATAGCGATGCGTCCTGGCTTCTTGGCAGCTCATGATGGTCTAAAAGGACCTGCCATGACGTCATTTAGTCATGTGACAGGTCTCGTGACCGCTGACGTCGGCGGTCGCTTGACCCGTCACATGACTAAATGACGTAATGGCAGGTCCTTTTACACAACCGCGAGACACCGGGAAGACCGGACGCATCGGATAAGGAGACCAGGGGCCGTCAGAAGGTAAGTATAATATTTATTTTTTGCCGTTCTTTTACGGTCACACTATATAAATCCATACCGGTTGCATGGATTTATATAGTGTGACCAAGTTGTCAAGCACTTTCCAAGTGATGCTAAAATCGCTTGCAAAGCGCTTGACAACCCGCATGCGGAAATGCATGTGAAGAGCGCTTCACTTCTGCTTGTCCCTGGCAGGAAAACTCATAGAATCCGCATGCGTTTTTTCTGCCAGGGAGATGCAGAAACGCTCTGGAAAAATTCTCAGCATTTCTGCATTGTGGGCACTTAGCCTTACTCTGTTTAGGAGTGTAGAAAAGCACAGCGTACCTTGGATTACTTGCATTACACCTCTAACAACCTAAATCCGTGTTGTAGTGGTCAGACATTGTACATATTATGCTTATGTATTACCAGTTTTAAATGCTCACCTGAACTGGACCAAGTGCTGTCATTTTTCTCCACGGGCAGCACTTAGACCATACGTTTGTGTGAATATAGCCTATGAAGCAGCTGGTAATAAACATGTTGAAGGGGTTTTCTGCGAACAAAAGTATATTTTAATCAATAGATCTTGGAATAATAATAACTTCCACAATTGGATGTGTTTAAATAAAATGTCCCTGTGCTGAGATAATGTTATAAATGTGCCCCTGCTGTGTACTGTGTAATGGCTGTGTCTGACTGTGCAGGAACATGGTCTGATCATACCACAGCTACTGGGCAGGGGAGGAAGCAAAAGAGTATATAGCATCGATTAAATCACTGCACACTCTAGTTTCAAGATGCAAACGATGGGTCAAAACGTTCATTTACTGATGCATTATTCTCTGCACCTTAAATGTGTCTTATTGCATGTCTTCAAATAGACTTTAGTTTGCGTCATGAAACTAGAATGTGCAGTGATTTAATCTCCGCCGATTCTGGGGATTCCACATCCCGTGTACCTGCACCTTGACCTACAGACTGTGTGCACGCTAATCATCTATATATAAAGAGAGTATATATACATTACAGCAGGGGATCACAGCTGAGTCTTTCTTTGAGCTAAAATATTGTTTAAAAACAGGCATTGAAATGTTTTACTCACAAAAAGAATCCTCTGTGATCCCCTGCTATCCTGCCTGTATCCTCTTTTTCTCCCCCCCTGCCCAGGAGATGTGGTATGATCAGAACATGTTCCTGCACGGTCAGACACAGCCATTACACAGTACACAGCAGGGGCACATTTATAAGATTATCTCAGCACAGGAACATTATTATATCACATCCAATTGTGGAAATTATTATTACTCCAAGACCTATTGATTAAAATATACTATTGTTTGTGGGAAAACGACCTTTAAGGATGGGCCGCTACTCATGGACCACTGCTGTGTGCTTGCCCCCAGGCTAAAATTTGCCAGCCAGCCCCTGCTAGCAGTGATATTAGAATACACACTATACATGTTATTACATACAGCATCCTTTACCTATAAAAATTGTATATAATCTCTTCCACTTTTCTTTCCAGTGGGTGTAGTGACAAGATTATGGAGCAGTTGCCGGGACCAGTGCCGCCGCGAGCGACAACAGGGTAGGAAGAGTGGTGATGTGGCTCTTAAAAAGAAAGGCCATACAGTACAGACCAAAAGTTTGGACACACCTTCTCATTTAAAGATTTTTCTGTATTTTCATGACTATGAAAATTGTACATTCACACTGAAGGCATCAAAACTATGAATTAACACATGTGGAATTATATACTTAACAAAAAAGTGTGAAACAACTGAAAATATGTCTTATATTCTAGGTTCTTCAAAGTAGCCACCTTTTGCTTTGATGACTGCTTTGCACACTCTTGGCATTCTCTTGATGAGCTTCAAGAGGTAGTCACTGGAAATGGTCTTCCAACAATCTTGAAGGAGTTCCCAGAGATGCTTAGCACTTGTTGGCCCTTTTGCCTTCACTCTGCGTCCAGCTCACCCCAAACCATGTCGATTAGGTTCAGGTCTGGTGACTGTGGAGGCCAGGTCATCTGGCGTAGCACCCCATCACTCTCCTTCTTGGTCAAATAGCCCTTACACAGCCTGGAGGTGTGTTTGGGGTCATTGTCCTGTTGAAAAATAAATGATGGTCCAACTAAACGCAAACCGGATGGAATAGCATGCCGTTGCAAGATGCTGTGGTAGACATGCTGGTTCAGTATGCCTTCAATTTTGAATAAATCCCCAACAGTGTCACCAGCAAAGCACCCTCACACCATCACACCTCCTCCTCCATGCTTCACGGTGGGAACCAGGCATGTAGAGCCCATCCGTTCACCTTTTCTGCATCACACAAAGACACGGTGGTTGGAACCCAAGATCTCAAATTTGGACTCATCAGACCAAAGCACAGATTTCCACTGGTCTAATGTCCATTCCTTGTGTTCTTTAGCCCAAACAAGTCTCTTCTGCTTGTTGCCTGTCCTTAGCAGTGGTTTCCTAGCAGCTATTTTACCATGAAGGCCTGCTGCACAAAGTCTCCTATTAACAGTTGTTGTAGAGATGTGTTTGCTATAGAACTCTGTGTGGCATTGACCTGGTCTCTAATCTGAGCTGCTGTTAACCTGCGATTTCTGAGGCTGGTGACTCGGATAAACTTAGCCTCAGAAGCAGAGGTGACTCTTGGTCTTCCTTTCCTGGGGCGGTCCTCATGTGAGCCAGTTTCTTTGTAGCGCTTGATGGTTTTTGCAACTGCACTTGGGGACACTTTCAAAGTTTTCCCAATTTTTCGGACTGACTGACCTTCATTTCTTAAAGTAATGATGGCCACTCGTTTTTCTTTACTTAGCTGCTTTTTTCTTGCCATAATACAAATTCTAACAGTCTATTCAGTAGGACTATCAGCTGTGTATCCACCTGAATTCTGCACAACACAACTGATGGTCCCAACCCCATTTATAAGGCAAGAAATCCCATTTATTAAACCTGTCAGGGCACACCTGTGAAGTGAAAACCATTTCCGGTGATTACCTCTTGAAGCTCATCAAGAGAATGCCAAGAGTGTGCAAAGCAGTCATCAAAGCAAAAGGTGGCTACTTTGAAGAACCTGGAATATAAGACATATTTTCAGTTGTTTCACACTTTTTTGTTAAGTATATAATTCCACATATGTTAATTCATAGTTTTGATGCCTTCAGTGTGAATGTACAATTTTCAAAATCATGAAAATACAGAAAAATCTTTAAATGAGAAGGTGTGTCCAAACTTTTGGTCTGTACTGTACATATATTATGACCGGCTCCAGTTTTTGACCCTAGTCCTAGATTTTCACCCGTAAGTGGCTATCTTTTTCAGTTTTATTTGTTGTAATGGTTTGATTATTATTTTGCATATTAAAAATGCTTTTTTCTCTGTCATCCCTGACCTTACAGATCTGACTGGACCAAAAAGGGAAATACCTGTAGCCCGGAGGTGCTGGAAGCCAGAGAGGAATCTGAAATGGAGGCCGGAGCTGGGGGCCAGAAAGAAGAAGAGCCTGCGGAGAGCACCAGTACACCACAGCCCCTCGACACCTCCCCTCATGCACCAATAAGCCAGCATTGCTATTGTCCCACCATCACTGGCGTACGTGACATGGGAATACCTGTGAGTGATGATGATGAGAGTTTTTGTCTAAGCCTGGCCCGTTATTTCAGGCATGTTCCCTTTTTATTGAGGCTCCAGACCAGGGCTGCCCTCCAAATTGTTTTGTCTGCCGCTGCACCACCAAATTCACCGATGGCCATCTTTTAATTCCTTGAAAGGTGGCAACTTTCTGAGGACAACCAAACCCGGTCATTAGACCCCCCAAGAAGGGCACTCAGCAGACCGACCATCACGGCAGCCACCACCTCCAGTGCCAGCATCACGGCAATCACCACCACCTCCAGTACCAGCATCACAGCAGCCATCACCACCTCCTCCAGTCACAGCATCACAGCAACCACCACCAACTACAGTGGCACCATCACGGCAGCCACCTCCAGTGCCAGCATCTTGGCAGCCACCTCCATTACCAGCATCACGGCAGCCAACAACCCCCTCACCAGCATGTCTCTTGCCCCAATCACCCTTGTCTTGTTGGCATGTTGGCCAAAACACAGAAGACAAGGCCAGACAAAGATCTGAGATACAGGATTTGTGTGCTGAGATGCCGCCACAGTCACTGAAAGGTGTTACATAGATGCGTATTATATGGACGCTATATGGATGGCATAAGCATGGTCGTTTGCTGTGCTTTTTTCTTCTCGCACACATTGACTTGCATTGGCGAGTCTCGTCTGATATATGCAGCCACTTGCAGCATGCTGTGATTTTTTTTCTCAGTTCGATCCGAGCTGGGAAAAAAAAATCACAGATGAACACATAATCATTCAATAACAAGAGTCAGAGTGCAATCCAATTTTTTGTTATCAGATTGCACTCGTGTGATTTAAACGCAGATGAGTATGAGCCCTTAGACTCAGCCAAAAGATTGTAGACATAGAGTATATCTTATTGCTCTAATAGGCATCTAGTCATTCAACAGAGGCCATTAACTATATATTCTACATGCAGGGCTTGTGAATTGTCCATTATTAAAATAAACAGTATATAAAAAGCAGTGCAGGAGGCAGCAGTGAAGGACATGACAAATATTAATAACAATATGTAAAATAATCACAGGCTGCAATTACCCACCATATTTTTTCTTAAACCATGAAATCAACTTTTTCTTGCGGTTGTAAATTTGAAATGACAGTGATAGCTATTATGACATCACTATGCACATGACATCATAGACATCACAATTGGAATAGAATGTATAAATTTCTACACTGCTGCCATCTTGTGTCACTATAACCTGACAGCTGGAAGAGGACGAGTCCAGGTAAGTAGCTCTTTACTTTTAAGCTTTGGTATACTTATAGTGTATCCACCGGATTTATCATGGATTGCCGGGAACACTCTGTAATAAGACATTTTCAGGACAACCCCTTGTGTAAATGGGAAATTGCTGACGATCAGTTGATATTAGGTGGGTGGGGGAGGTCAAGTTTGGACATCTTTATGGGGCTCCATTTTTGGGTAGTTTTGCCATTTATGTGGACAAATTATTTTATTATCATTCTCTGTTCTCAGATCTTTGGTTCCTATTGAATTAGGGGCTGACATTGGAGTTGTAGTTTAACCCCTTTAAAGCTCAAGACGTACTAATACGTATCTGCGCCATGGGACTTAACAGCCTGATACGTATTAGTACGTCTTTGCGATCGCGCCCGCACACAGGCTGTGCGGGCGCGATCGCTGCCGGGTTTCAGCCGATTGTCGCAGCTGAGTCGATCGCAGCATTGCGGGGGCAAGGGGAGGTGATCGGGATACTCACCTCTCCTGCCGGCGTCCAGCGATGTCTGCCGCGGCTTCCTGGATGTTGCCATGACGACCCAATGTCGTCATGACAACATCTGGGTCACCAGACAGCAGGAAGATATTTTGGCATGCGCAGTGCATGACCAAAGTATCTTTTGCATTTGCAGCGCTGACAGCCTGTATAGCACAGGGCTGGTGCTCCATCCCTATGCTATACAGGCGATCAGAATAAAAAAAGTGAAAGTCCCGTAGTGGGACAAAGAATAAAAGTAAAAAAAAGTGTCAGAAAGTGAAGAAAATAAAAAAAAAAAAATAATCCACCAAAAATAAAAATATAATGTACCCATCAATAAATATTATTATGGAAAAAAAAAACAATAAAAGTACACATATTTGGTATCACTGCGTCCGGAATGACCTGACCTATAAAACTGTCCCACTAGTTAGCCCCTTCAGTGAACATGGTAAAAAAAATAAATAAAAAATGAAGCAAAAAACAATGCTTTATCATCATACCGCCAAACAAAAAATGGAATAACACGCGATCAAAAAGACAAATATAAATAATAATGATACCACTGAAAACGTCATCTTGTCCCGCAAAAAACAAGCCGCCACACAGCTCCATCAGCCGAAAAATAAAAAAGTTATAGCTCTCAGAATAAAGCGATGCAAAAAAATTATTTTTTCTATAAAATAGCTTTTATTGTGTAAAAGCGCCAAAACATAGAAAATCGATATAAATGTGGTACCACTGTAAACGTACTGACCCGAAGAATAAAGCTACCTTATCAATTTTACCACACGCGGAACAGCATCAAACAAAAAACAATTCCTGAATTGTTGTTTTTTTATTATTCTGCCTCCCATTAATCGGAATACAGAGCAATCAAAATATGTCACGTGCCAGAAAATGGCACCAATAAAAACGTCAACTCATCCCGCAAAAAACAAGACGTCACATGACTCTGTCGGCCAAAATATGGAAAAATTATAGCTCTCAAAATATGGCGATGCAAAAACTAGATTTTACGAAAAAATGCGTCTTTTACTGTGTGACAGCTGTCAATCATAAAAGCCCGATATGATTCTGGTATCGCTGTAATCGCACTGACTCGAAGAATAAAGTTGTCTAAACGGCGTAAAATATAAACTCTAGGCTTAGGGTTGTGGTAGGGTTGGGGTTGGGGTTGGGGTTGGGGTTAGGGCTAGGGTTAGGGTTGGGCTAGGCCTGAGAGGATGAGATCCGCCCCCATCACTGGGCAAGAAGCCAAAAGCACAAAATTAAAAGAGAAATCCTACTTCCTCCTTCTGGAGGACCCGGAGTGGGCAAACCCAACACATGAGACACCGGGCTAGAGGCCAACCACGACACAAGCTTTAAAGGGAATCTGTCACTCCCTAGGACTTATCAGACCTCTATTATGGGCATAAAGGTTATAGTAATGTAAATCTATACATATTCTATGGCCCATATTAGAGGTCTGCTTGCTTTGAAATTTCCTGGCTCCGGCCTGCTCTCGCTCTGGCTCTGGCCTGCTCTCGCTCTGGCTCTGTCCTGCTCTCGCTCTGGCTCCGGCCTGCTCTCGCACTGGCTCTGGCCTGCCCTCGCCTTGGCTCCGGCCTACTCGCCCTGGCTCCGGCCTGCTCTCGCTCTGGTTCCGACCTGCTCTCGCTCTGGCTCCGGCCTGCTCTCGCTCCGGCCTGCCCTTGCCTTGGCTTCGGCCTGCTCTCGCCCTGAATCTGGCCTGCTCTCGTTTTGGCTCTAGCCTGCCCTCGCCCTGGCTCCGGCCTGTTCTCGCCCTGGCTCCGGCCTGCTCTCGCTCTGGCTCCGGCCTGCTCTCGCTCCGGCCTGCCCTTGCCTTGGCTTCGGCCTGCTCTCGCTCTGGCTCCGGCCTGCCCTCGCCCTGGCTCCGGCCTGCCCTCGCACTGGCTCCGGCCTGCCCTCTAACTGGCTCCGGCCTGACCTCTCTCTGACTCTGGCCTGCTCTCGCTCTGGCTCTGGCCTGCTCTCGTTCTGGCTCTGGCCTGCCCTCACCTTGTCTCCAGCCTGGTCTCGCTCTTGATCTGGCCTGCTCTCGCCTTGTCTCTGGCCTGCTCTCGCCCTGGCTCCGGCCTGCCCTCGCCCTGGCTCCGGCCTGCCCTCGCTCTGGCTCCGGCCTGTCCTCGCCCTGGCTCCGGCCTGCTCTCGCCTTGGCCCTGGCCAGCCCTCGCCTTGGCTCCGGCCAACTCCTGCTTTAGCTCCGACATGCCCTCGCCTTGTCTCCGGCATGCCCTCGCTCTGGGTCCGGCCTGCCCTCACCCTGGCTCCGGCCTGCTTTCGCTCTGGCTCCAGCCTGCACTCGCCCTGGCTCCGGCCTGCTCTCACTCTGGCTCCGGCCTGCCCTCGCCTTGGCTCCGGCCTGCTCTGGCTCCGGCCTACTCTCGCTCTAGCTCCGGACTGCCCTCGCCCTGTCTCCGGCCTGGTCTCGCTCTGGCCTGCCCTCGCCCTGGCTCCGGCATTTTCTCGCTCTGGCACTGGCCTGCTCTCGTTCTGTTTCTGGCCTGCCCTCGCCTTGTCTCCGGCCTTCTCTCGCTCTGGCTCTGGCCTGCCCTGGCCTGCCCTCGCCTTGGCTCCGGCCTGCCCTCTCCTTGGCTCCGGCCTGCTCTTGCTTTTGCTTCGGCCTGCTGTCGCCCTGGCTCCGGCCTGACCTCGCCTTGGCTCCGGCCAGCTCCTGCTCTGGCTCCAGCCTGCCCTCGCCTTGGCTCCGGCTTACCCTCGCCTTGGCTCCGGCCTGCTCTTGCCTTGGCTCTGGCCTGCTCTCGCTCTGGCTCCGGCCTGCCCTCACCCTGACTCCGGCCTGCCCTTGCTCTTGCTCCGGCCTTCTCTCGCCCTGTCTCTGGCCTGCTCTCTCTCTGGCTCTGGCCTGCTCTCTCTCTGGCTCTGGCCTGCTCTCGCTCTGGCTCCGGCCTGCTCTCGCTCTGGCCCCGGCCTGCTCTCGCTCTGGCTCTGGCCTGCCCTCGCCCTGGCTCTGGCCTGCCCTTGCTCTGGCCCTGGCCAGCCCTCGCCTTGGCTCCGGCCAACTCCTGCTTTAGCTCCGGCATGCCCTCGCTCTGGCTCCGGCCTGCTTTCGCTCTGGCTCCGGCCTGCGCTCGCCCTGGCTCCGGCCTGCTTTCGTTCTGGCTCCGGCCTGCGCTCGCCCTGGCTCCGGCCTGCTCTCACTCTGGCTCCGGCCTGCCCTCGCCTTGGCTCCGGCCTGCTCTGGCTCCGGCCTACTCTCGCTCTAGCTCCAGACTGCCCTCGCCCTGTCTCCGGCCTGGTCTCGCTCTGGCCTGCCCTCGCCCTGGCTCCGGCATTTTCTCGCTCTGGCACTGGCCTGCTCTCGTTCTGTTTCTGGCCTGCCCTTGCCTTAACTCCGGCCTACTCTCGCTCTGACTCTGACCTGCCCTCGCCTGGCTCTGGCCTACCCTCGCCTTGGCTCCGGCCTGCTCTCGCCTTGGCTCTGGCCTGCTCTCGCTCTTGCTCCGGCCTGCCCTCACCCTGACTCCGGCCTGCCCTTGCTCTTGCTCCGGCCAACCCTCGCATTGGTTCCAGCCTGCTGTCGCCCTGGCTCCGACCTGCTCTGGCTCTGGCCTGCCCTTGCCTTGGCTCTGGCCTGCTCTCGCTCTGGCCTGCCTTCCTTCGCCTTGTCTCTGGCCTGCTCTCGCTCTGGCTCTGACCTGCCCTGGCTCTGCCTCTGGCCTGCCCTCTTCTTGGCTCCGGCCTGCTCTCGCTCTGACTCTGGTCTGCCCTCGAGGGCCTTGGCTCCTGCCTGCTCTCGCCCTGGCTCCAGCCTGCTCTTGCTCTTGCTTCGGCCTGCTCTCGCCCTGGCTCCAGCCTGACCTTGCTCTGGCTCTGGCCAGCCCTCGCCTTGGCTCCCGCCAGCTCCTTCTCTGGCTCTGGCCTGCAAGTTCAATGATTGGCTGCAGCGGTTTTTTTTTGGGGGGGGGGGGTTAGAGTCCAGATTTCTAAAAGTAGAAAAATCCCTTAGATGCCGCGGTCAACAGCAGCTGTAGCACACATGTGGTTTGTCAGAGCCAGGGGGCATCTTTTGTCGCTACTTTGGTGCCGCTACAAAGAGTCTAGCAACAATACTGACCATAGAATTTCGGGGGACCAGGACCACCTAATGTTTGGGTGATGTGAGGGCCTTGGCTCCGGCCTGCCCTCGCCCTGGCTCCGGCCTGCCTTCTAACTGGCTCCGGCATGCCCTCGCTCTGGCCTTCCCTCGCCCTGGCTCCGGCCTGATCTCGCTCTGGCTCTGGCCTGCTCTCGCTCTGGCCTGCTCTCGCCCTGGCTCTGGCCTGCCCTCACCTTGTCTCCAGCCTGGTCTCGCTCTTGCTTAGGCCTTCCCTCGCCTTGTCTCTGGCCTGCTCTCGCTCTGGCCTGCCCTGGCTCTGCCTCTGGCCTGCCCTCGCCTTGGCTCCGGCCTGCTCTCGCCCTGGCTCCGGCCTGCCCTCGCCCTGGCTCCGGCCTGCCCTCGCCCTGGCTCCGGCCTGACCCCGCTCTGGCTCTGGCCTGCTCTCGTTCTGGCTCTGGCCTGCCCTCACCTTGTCTCCAGAATTTCGGGGGACCAGGACCACCTAATGTTTGGGTGGTGTGAGGGCCTTGGCTCCGGCCTGCCCTCGCCCTGGCTCCGGCCTGCCTTCTAACTGGCTCCGGCATGCCCTCGCTCTGGCTCCGGCCTTCCCTCGCCTTGTCTCTGGCCTGCTCTCGCTCTGGCCTGCCCTGGCTCTGCCTCTGGCCTGCCCTCGCCTTGGCTCCGGCCTGCTCTCGCCCTGGCTCTGGCCTGCCCTCGCCCTGGCTCTGGCCTGCCCTCGCCCTGGCTCTGGCCTGCCCTCGCCCTGGCTCCGGCCTGCCCTCGCCCTGGCTCCGGCCTGACCTGGCTCTGGCCTGCTCTCGCTCTGGCCTCGCCCTGGCTCCGGCCTGTTCTCGCCCTGGCTCCGGCCTGCCCTTGCCTTGACTCCGGCCTTCTCTCGTTCTGGCTCTGGCCTGCCCTTGCCTTGGCTCTGGCCTACTCTCGCTCTGGCCTGCCCTCGACTTGGCTCCGGTCTGCTCTCATTCTGGCTCTGGCCTGCTCTCGCTCTGTCTCCGGCCT
Organism: Phyllobates terribilis; assembly: GCF_046119375.1. Lineage (NCBI taxonomy): Eukaryota > Metazoa > Chordata > Amphibia > Anura > Dendrobatidae > Phyllobates > Phyllobates terribilis. The sequence continues at coordinate 5,766,196 of NW_027362863.1, forward strand.
GCTCTGGATCTGGCTCTGGCCTTCCCTCGCCTTGGCTCCAGCCTGCTCTCGCTCTGGCTCCGGCCTGCTCTCGCTCTGGCTCTGGCCTGCCCTCGTCCTGGCTCCGGCCTGCCCTTGCTCTGGCACCAGCCAGCCCTCGCCTGGCTCCACCTGCTCTCGCTCTGGCCTGCCCTTGCCTTGGCTGCGGCCTTCTCTCGCCCTTGCTCTTGCTTGCTCTTTCTCTGGCTCTGGCCTGTCCTCTCCTTGTCTCTGGCCTGCTCTCGCACTCGCTCCGGCCTGCTCTGGCTCTGGCCTACTATCTCTCTGGCTCCTGCCTGCCCTCGCCTTGGCTCCTGCCCGTTTTCTCCCTGGATACGACCTGCTCTCGCCTTGGCTCCGGCCTGCTCTTGCTCTGGTTCCAGCCTGCCCTTACCTTGGCTCATGCCTGCTCTCTATCTGGCCTGCCCTCAACTTGACTCCGGCCTTCTCTGGCTTTGGCTCCGGCCTGCCCTCGCCTTGGCTCCGGCCTGCTCTCGCTTCTGCTCCAGCCTGCCCTCGCCCTGGTTCCGGCCTGCCCTCGACCTGGCTCCGGCCTGCCCTCGCTCTGTCTCTTGCCTGCCCTCGCCTTGGCTCTGAACTGCTCTTGCCCTGGCTCCGGCCTGCTCTCGCTCTGGCCTGCCCTTGCCTTAGCTCCCGCCTGCTCTCGCCCTGGCTCTGGCTTCCTCTCTCTCTGGCTCTGGCCTGTCCTCTCCTTGGCTCTGGCCTGCTCTCACTAAGGCACCGACCTGCCCTCGCACGGGCTCCGGCCTGCTCTCGCCCTGGATCTGGCCTGCTCTCGCTCTGGCTCTGGCCTGCTCTCGCTCTGGCTCTGGCCAGCCCACGTGGGCCTTGGCTCCGGCCTGGCCTCGCCATGGCTCCGCCTGCTCTCGCTCTGGCCTGCTCTCGCCCAGGCTCTGGCCTGCTCTCGCTCTGGCCCTGGATCCGGCCTGCCATTGGTCTGACTCTGGCCTGCCATCGCACGGACTCCGGCCTGCTCTCGCACTGGATCTGGCCTGCTCTCGCCTTGGCTCCGGCCTTCTCTCGCCCTTGCTCCGGCTTGCTCTCTCTCTGGCCTGCCCTTGCCTTGGCTCCCGCCTGCTCTCGCCCTTGCTCCGGCCTGCTCTTTCTCTGGCTCCGACCTGCCTTCACCCTGGCTCCAGCCTGCCCTTGCCCTGGCTCCGGCATGTCCTCGCCCTGGCTCCGGCCTGCCCTCGCCTTGGCTCTGGCCTGCCTTCGCCATGGCTCCGCCTGCTCTCGCTCTGGCCTGCTCTCGCTCAGGCTCCGGCCTGCTCTCGCTCTGGCTCTGGCCTGCTCTCCCTCTGGCTCCAGCCTGCCATCGCTCAGGCTCTGGCCTGCCCTTGCACTGGCTTCGGCCTGCCCTCGCTCTGGATCCGGCGTGCTCTCGCCCTGGCCCCGGCGTGCTCTCGCCCTGGCCCCGGCGTGCTCTCGCCCTGGCCCCGGCTTGCTCTCGCCCTGGTTCCGGCCTGCCCTTGCCTTGGCTCCGGCCTTCTCTTGCTCTGGTTCTGGCCTGCCCTTGCCTTGGCTCTGGCCTACTCTCGCTCTGGCTCCGGCCTGCCCTTGACCTGGCTCCAGCCTGCTCTCGCTCTGTCTCTGGCCCTGGATCCGGCCTGCCATTGCTCTGACTCTGGCCTGCCATCGCACGGACTCCGGCCTGCTCTCGCACTGGATCTGGCCTGCTCTCGCCTTGGCTCCGGCCTTCTCTCGCCCTTGCTCCGGCTTGCTCTCTCTCTGGCCTGCCCTTGCCTTGGCTCCGGCCTGCTCTCGCCCTTGCTCCGGCCTGCTCTTTCTCTGGCTCCGGCCTGCCTTCACCCTGGCTCCAGCCTGCCCTCGCCCTGGCTCCGGCATGTCCTCGCCCTGGCTCCGGCCTGCCCTCGCCTTGGCTCTGGCCTGCCTTCGCCATGGCTCCGCCTGCTCTCGCTCCGGCCTGCTCTCGCTCAGGCTCCGGCCTGCTCTCGCTCAGGCTCCGGCCTGCTCTCGCTCAGGCTCCGGCCTGCTCTCGCTCTGGCTCTGGCCTGCTCTCCCTTTGGCTCCAGCCTGCCATCGCTCTGGCCTGCCCTTGCACTGGCTTCGGCCTGCCCTCGCTCTGGATCCGGCCTGCTCTCGCCCTGGCTCCGGCGTGCTTTCGCCCTGGCTCCGGCGTGCTTTCGCCCTGGCCCCGGCGTGCTTTCGCCCTGGCCCCGGCTTGCTCTCGCCCTGGTTCCGGCCTGCCCTTGCCTTGGCTCCGGCCTTCTCTTGCTCTGGTTCTGGCCTGCCCTTGCCTTGGCTCTGGCCTACTCTCGCTCTGGCTCCGGCCTGCCCTTGACCTGGCTCCAGCCTGCTCTCGCTCTGTCTCTGGCCTGCCCTTGCCCTTGCTCCGGCCTGCTCTCGCTCTGGCTCTGGCTTGCCCTTGCCTTGGCTCCGGTCTGCTCTCGCTCTGGCTCTGGCCTGCCCTCGCCTTGGCTCCAGCCTGCTATTGCTCTGGCCTGCCCGAGCTCGCTTTGGCTCTGGCCTGCCCGAGCTCTGGCCATTGCCTGCCCTCGCCTTGGCTCCGGCCTGCTCTGACTCTGGCTCGGGCCTGCCCTCGCCCTAGCTCCGGCCTGCTCTCGCTCTGTCCTGTCCTCGCCTTGGCTCCGGCCTGCTCTCGCCCAGGCTCCGGCCTGACCTCGCCCTGGCTTCGGCCTGCCCCTGCTCTTGCTCTGGGCAGCCCTCGACTTGGCTCCGGCCAGCACCTGCTCTGGCTCCAGCCTGCTCTCGCCCTGGCTCCGGCATGCCCTCACCCTGGCTCCGGCCTCATCTCGCTCTGGCTCCGGCCTGGTCTCGCCCTGGCTCCGGCCTGCCCTCGCCCTGGCTCCGGCATGCCCTCACCCTGGCTCCGGCCTTATCTCGCAATGGCTCTGGCCTGCTCTCGCTCTGGCTCTGGCCTGCCCTCGCCTTGGCTCTGGCCTCCTCTCGCTCTGACTCTGGTCTGCCCTCGCCCTGGCTCCAGCCTGCTCTAGCTCTGGCTGAGGCCTGTTCTCTCGCTCTGGCTCTGGCCTGCCCTTACCTTGGCTTCGGACTGCTCTCGCTCTGGCTCTGGCCTGTTCTCGCTCTGGCTCTGGCCTTCCCTCGCCTTGGCTCTGGCCTGCTCTTGCTCTGGCTCCGGCCTTCTCTTGCCCTGGCTCCGGCCTGCTCTCGCTCTGGCCTGCCCTCGCCCTGGCTCTGGCCTGCTCTCGCTCTGACTCAGGCCTGCCCTCACCCTGGCTCCGGCCTGCTCTCTTTTTGGCTCTGGCCTGCCCTCGCCCTGGCTCCGGCCTACTCTCGCTCTGGCTCTGGCCTGCTCTCTCTCTGGCTCTGGCCTCGCCCTGGCTCCGGCCTGTTCTCGCCCTGGTTCCGGCCTGCCCTTGCCTTGACTCCGGCCTTCTCTCGTTCTGGCTCTGGCCTGCCCTTGCCTTGGCTCTGGCCTACTCTCGCTCTGGCCTGCCCTCGACTTGGCTCCGGTCTGCTCTCGTTCTGGCTCTGGCCTGCTCTCGCTCTGGCTCCGGCCTCCTCTGGATCTGGCTCTGACCTTCCCTCGCCTTGGCTCCTACCTGCTCTCGCTCTGGCCTGCCCTCGCCTTGGCTCCGGCCTGCTCTCGCCTTGACTCCGGCCTGCTCTCGCCTTGTCTCCGGCCTGCTCTTGCTCTGGCTCTGGCCTGCCCTCGTCCTGGCTCCGGCCTGCCCTTGCTCTGGCTCCAGCCAGCCCTCGCCTGGCTCCGCCTGCTCTCGCTCTGGCCTGCCCTTGCCTTGGCTCCGGCCTGCTCTCGCCCTTGCTCTTGCTTGCTCTCGCTCTGGCCAGTCCTCTCCTTGTCTCTGGCCTGCTCTCGCACTGGCTCCGGCCTGCCCTCGTCCTGGCTCTGGCCTGCTATCTCTCTGGCTCCTGCCTGCCTCGCCTTGGTTCCTGCCCGTTTTCTCCCTGGATACGACCTGCTCTCGCCTTGGCTCCGGCCTGCTCTTGCTCTGGTTCCAGCCTGCCCTTACTTTGGCTCATGCCTGCTCTCTATCTGGCCTGCCCTCAACTTGACTCCGGCCTTCTCTGGCTTTGGCTCCGGCCTGCCCTCGCTCTGGCTCCGGCCTGCCCTCGCTCTGGCTCCGGCCTGCCCTCGCCTTGGCTCCGGCCTGCTCTCGCTTCTGCTCCAGCCTGCCCTCACCCTGGCTCCGGCCTGCTCTGGCTCTGGCCTGCCCTCGACCTGGCTCCGGCCTGCCCTCGCTCTGTCTCCTGCCTGCCCTCGCCTTGGCTCCGAACTGCTCTTGCCCTGGCTCCGGCCTGCCCTCGCTCTGGCCTGCCCTTGCCTTAGCTCCTGCCTGCTCTCGCCCTGGCTCTGGCTTCCTCTCTCTCTGGCTCTGGCCTGTACTCGCCTTGGCTCTGGCCTGCTCTCGCTATGGCACCGAACTGCCCTCGCACGGGCTCCGGCCTGCTCTCGCCCTGGATCTGGCCTGCTCTCGCTCTGGCTCTGGCCAGCCCACGCCTTGGCTCTGGCCTGACCTCGCCATGGCTCCGCCTGCTCTCGCTCTGGCCGGCTCTCCCAAGGCTCTGGCCTGCTCTCGCTCTTGCTCTGGCCTGCTCTCGCTCTGGATCCGGCCTGCCATTGCTCTGGCTCCGGCCTACTCTCGTTCTGGCTCTGGCCTGCCATCGCACGGACTCCGTCCTGCTCTCGCCCTGGATATGGCCTGCTCTCGCCTTGGCTCCGGCCTTCTCTCGCCCTTGCTCCGGCTTGCTCTCTCTCTGGCTCTGGCCTGCCCTTGCCTTGGCTCCCACCTGCTCTCGCCCTTGCTCCGGCTTGCTCTCTCTCTGGCTCTGGCCTGCCCTCGCCTTGGCTCCGGCCTGCTCTCACTATGGCTCCGGCCTGCTCTCACTATGGCTCCGGCCTGCCCTCGCACGGGCTCCGGCCTGCTTTCGCCCTGGATCTGGCCTGCTCTTTCTCTGGCTCCGGCCTGCCTTCACCCTGGCTCCAGCCTGCCCTCGCCCTGGCTCCGGCATGTCCTCGCTCTGTATCCGGCCTCCTCTCGCCTTGGCTCCGGACTGCTCTCGCCTTGGCTCCGGACTGCTCTCGCCTTGGCTCCGGCCTGCTCTCGCCCTGGCTCCGGCCTGCTCTTACCCTGGTACTGGCCTGCCCTTGCCTTGGCTCCGGCCATCTCTCGCTCTGGCTCCGGCCTGCCCTCACCTTGGCTCTGGCCTGCCTTCACCATGGCTCCGCCTGCTCTCGCTCTGGCCTGCTCTCGCTCAGGCTCCGGCCTGCTCTCGCTCTGGCCCGCTCTCCCTCTGGCTCCAGCCTGCCATCGCTCAGGCTCTGGCTGCCCTTGCACTGGCTCTGGCCTGCCCTCGCTCTGGATCCGGCCTGTTCTCGCCTTGGCTCCGGCCTGTTCTCGCCTTGGCTCCGGCGTGCTCTCGCCCTGGCTCCGGCCTGCCCTCGCCTTGGCTCTGGCCTGCCTTTACCATGGCTCCGCCTGCTCTCGCTCTGGCCTGCTCTCGCTCAGGCTCCGGCCTGCTCTCGCTCTGGCCTGCTCTCCCTCTGGCTCCAGCCTGCCATCGCTCAGGCTCTGGCTGCCCTTGCACTGGCTCCGGCCTGCCCTTGCACTGGCTCCGGCCTGCCCTCGCTCTGGCTCCGGCCTGCTCTCGCCTTGGCTCCGGCCTGTTCTCGCCTTGGCTCCGGCCTGTTCTCGCCTTGGCTCCGGCGTGCTCTCGCCCTGGCCCCGGCCTGCTCTCGCCCTGGTTTCGGCCTGCCCTTGCCTTGGCTCCGGCCTTCTCTTGCTCTGGTTCTGGCCTGCCTTTGCCTTGGCTCTGGCCTACTCTCGCTCTGGCTCCGGCCTGCCCTTGCCCTGGCTCCAGCCTGCTCTCGCTCTGTCTCTGGCCTGCCCTTGCCTTTGCTCCGGCCTGCTCTCGCTCTGGCTCTGGCTTGCCCTTGCCTTGGCTCCGGCCTGCTCTCGCTCTGGCTCTGGCCTGCCCTCGCCTTGGCTCCGGCCTCCTATCGCTCTGGCTCTTGCCTGCCCGAGCTCGCTTTGGCTCTGGCCTGCCCTCGCTCTGGCCCTTCCTTGCCTGCCCTCGCCTTGGCTGCTGCCTGTTCTGACTCTCTGGCTCGGGCCTGCCCTCGCCCTGGCTCCGGCCTGCTCTCGCTCTGGCCTGTCCTCGCCTTGGCTCCAGCCTGCTCTCGCCCTGGCTTCCGGCCTGCCCTCGCCTTGGCTCTGGCCTGCCTTCGCCATGGCTCCGCCTGCTCTCGCTCCGGCCTGCTCTGGCTCAGGCTCCGGCCTGCTCTGGCTCAGGCTCCGGCCTGCTCTCGCTCTGGCCTGCTCTCCCTCTGGCTCCAGCCTGCCATCGCTCAGGCTCTGGCCTGCCCTTGCACTGGCTTCGGCCTGTCCTTGAAGTGGCTCCGGCCTGTCCTCGCCTTGGCTCCGGCCTGTTCTCGCCTTGGCTCCGGCCTGTTCTCGCCTTGGCTCCGGCCTGTTCTCGCCCTGGCCCCGGCGTGCTCTCGCCCTGGCCCCGGCGTGCTCTCGCCCTGGCCCCGGCTTGCTCTCGCCCTGGTTCCGGCCAAGGGCCTTGGCTCCGGCCTTCTCTTGCTCTGGTTCTGGCCTGCCCTTGCCTTGGCTCTGGCCTACTCTCGCTCTGGCTCCGGCCTGCCCTTGCCCTGGCTCCAGCCTGCTCTTGCTCTGTCTCTGGCCTGCCTTGCCTTTGTTCCGGCCTGCTCTCGCTCTGGCTCTGGCTTGCCCTTGCCTTGGCTCCGGCCTGCTCTCGCTCTGGCCTGCCCTCGCCTTGGCTCCGGCCTGCTATCGCTCTGGCTCTTGCCTGCCCGAGCTCGCTTTGACTCTGGCCTGCCCTCGCTCTGGCCATTGCCTGCCCTCACCTTGGCTCCGGCCTGCTCTGACTCTGGCCTGCCCTCGCCCTGGCTCCGGCCTGCTCTCGCTCTGGCCTGTCCTCCTTGGCTCCGGCCTGCTCTCGCCCAGGCTCCGGCCTGCTCTCGCTCTGGTTTCGGCCTGCTCTCGCCTTGACTCCGGCCTGCTCTCGCCTTGGCTCTGGCCTGCTCTCGCTTTGGCTCCGGCCTGCCCTGGCCCTGGCTCTAGCCTGCCCGAGCTCGCTTTGTTTGGCTCTGGCTTGCCTTCGCTCTGGCTCTGGCCTGCTCTCGCCCTGACTCCGGCCTGCTCTCGCTTTGGCACTGGCCTGCTCTCGCTCTGCCTTCCCTTGCCCTGGCTCCAGCCTGCCCTCGCCCTGGCTCAGGCCTGTCCTCTCTCTGGCTCCGGCCTGCCCGAGCTAGCTTTGGCTCTGGCTTGCCCTCGCTCTGGCTCTTGCCTACCCTTGTCTTGACTCCGGCCTGCTCTGACTCTGGCTCGGGCCTGCTCTCTCCTTTGCTCCAGTCTGTTCTCGCCTTGGCTCCGGAGTGCTCTCGCCCTGGCCCCGGCCTGCTCTCGCCCTGGTTCCGGCCTGCCCTTGCCTTGGCTCCGGCCTTCTCTTGCTCTGGTCCTGGCCTGCCCTTGCCTTGGCTCTGGCCTACTCTCGCTCTGACTCCGGCCTGCCCTTGCTCTGGCTCCGGCCTGCCCTCGCTCTGTCTATGGCCTGCCCTTGCCTTTGCTCCGGCCTGCTCTCGCTCTGGCTCTGCCCTTGCCTTTGCTCCGGCCTGCTCTCGCTCTGGCTCTCGCCTGCCCTCGACTCGGCTCCGGCCTGCTCTCTCCCTGGCTCTTTCCTGCCCTTGCCTTGGCTCTGGCCTACTCTCGCTCTGACTCCGGCCTGCCCTCGCTCTGGCTCCGGCCTGCACTCACTCTGCCTCTGGCCTGCTCTCGCTCTGGCCTGCCCCTGCCTTTGCCGGTCCGGCTTGCTCCCGCTCTGGCCTGCTCTCACCTTGGCTCCGGACTGCTCTCGCTTTGGCTCTGGCCTGCCCTTGCTTGGCTCCGTCCGGCCTGCTCTTGCTCTGGCTCTGGCCTGCCCTCGCTCTGGCTCTGGCCTGCCCTTGCCTTGTCTCCGGCCGGATCTGACTCTGGCTCTGGCCTGCCCTCGCCCTGCTTTCGCCTTGGCTCCGGCCTGCTCTCGCCCTGGTTCCGTCTGCCCTTGCCATGGCTCCGGCCTTCTTTCTTTCTGGCTCTGGGCTGCCCTTGCCTTGGCTCTGGCCAAATCTCGTTCTGGCCAAGGCCTTCGAAGGCAGGCCAGAGCCACAGCGAGAGCAGGCCAGACAGAGCCTGAGCGAGAGCAGGCCGGAACCAAGGCAAAGGCAGTCCGGAGCCAGAGCGATAGCAGGCCGTAGCCATGGCAAAGGCAGGCCGGAGCCAAGGCGAGGGCAGGCCGATACCAGAACGAGAGAATGCCGGAGCCAGGGCGAGGGGAGGCCAGAGCAAGAGCAGGCCGGAGACAGGGCGAGGGCAGACCGGAGCCAGAGCGAGGGCAGGCCGGAGCCAGAGAAAGGACACGCCGGAGCCAGAGAAAGGACACGCCGGAGCCAGGGCGAGGGCAGGCCGGAGCCAGGGCGAGGGCAGGCCGGAGCCAGGGCGAGGGCAGGCCGGAGCCAGGGCGAGGGCAGGCCGGAGCCAGAGCGAGGGCAGGCCGGAGCGAGAGCAGGCCGGAGCCAGGGCCGGAGCTGGTCGGAGCCAAGGCGAGGGCTGGCCCGAGGCAGAGCCAGGGTAGGCCAGAGCAAGAGCAGGCCGGAGCCAAGGCAAGGACAGGCCAGAGCCAGAGCGAGAGCAGTCCGAAGCCAAGGCGAACCAGAGCAGGTGCTGGCCGTATCCAAGGCGAGGGCTGGCCGGAGCCAGAGCAAGGGCAGGCCGGAGCCAGAGCAGGCTGGAGCCAGGGCGAGAGCAGGCCAGAGCCAGCACGAGAGCAGGCCAGAGCAAGAGCCAGAGCAGGCAGGAAGGGTGAGGGCAGACCAGAGCAGGCCGGAGCCAAGGCGAGGCCAGAACCAGAGCAAGAGCAGGCCAGAGCGAGAGTACGCCGGAACTAGGGCGACGGCAGGCCAGAGCCAGAGAGAGAGTAGGCCGGTGCCAGGGCAAGGGCAGGCCAGAGCCAGAGTGAGAGCGGCTCGGAGCCAGGGCGAGAGCAGGCCGGAGCCATTGCGAGGGCACGGAGCCAATGCGAAGGCAGGCCGGAGCCAGAGGGGCAGGCCGGAGTCAGGGCGGCCTGCTGAGGGGCAGGCCGGAGTCAGGGCGAGGGCAGGCCGGAGCCAGAGCGAGAGTAGGCGAGAGCCATGGCAAAGGCAGGCAAGAGCTAGAGCGAGAGAAGGCCGGAGGGAGCCAAGGCAAGGGCAGGCCGGAACCAGGGGGGGGAACAGGCTGGAGACAGGGCGAGGTCAGAGCGAGAGCAGGCAGAGCCAGAGCGAGAGTAGGCTGGAGCCAGGGCCCGAGGGCAGGCCAGGGCTCATTCCGGCACCTGCCATTGTGATGTCATCGCTATGTCGCCATGCTTCCACATGCTGGTTGGTTGGTTGCTTGATTACAATCCGGTTTTCCACACAATTTACCTCACACACATTATTTACACCAGAACTAGGCCTCAAAAAGGCTGGGTTTATTGAGGACCTGACAAGACCAGGTCTAATGAAGGGTTTATTACAGGGTTTGATATGGAGGTATCTAGGAATGTGATAGGCTGGTGGTGGAGTTATAGTGAGATTTATATAATAGGAGGGCAGCCATCTTTGGCGTGACATTCAGCGCTGGCTTCACTTTCCTCTCCTATTGACATCTGGAGGAAGTGGGAGAGCAGCTGCAGCGGTCAATTCCTCCAAAGTACGAGATCACCACACCCATGACTGGGCGTGGGGAGCAGTGAATATTCATTTTCTTTAGTAGCGGGCACAGTGTAGGCTGCAGCAGGCGGCTGCTGCCTCCTGTGCCCCACTACTTCGCCACTGTCACTGTCGCTTCCCTCACAGCTACAGTATTTATGTATATCGGTATTTACAGCTGCTCGGTGATAAGGTTAAATCGCTCCCGTGTACATGATTTGCTGCTGTTTGGCAGCTTTATTACATGTGAGGAATGTGTAAGAAATAGACATTCCTCCCATGTAATAAAGCTGTCAAACAGTCGAGAGAGTGAAGACACCTCTGATTGCGAGGGCAGGCCGGAGTCAGAGCGATGGCAGGCAGAGCCAGGGCGAGGGCAGTCTGAAGCTAGAGCAAAAGTAGGCCAGCGCCAAGGCGAGAGCAGGGCCGGAGCCAAGGCGAAGGCAGGCCAGAAGAAGAGCGAGATCAGGCCGGAGTCAAGACGAGGGCAGGCCGGAGCCAGGGTGAAAGCAGGCCGGAGCCAGGGCGAGAGCAGGTCGGAGCCAGGGCGAGAGCAGGTCGGAGCCAGGGCGAGAGCAGGTCGGAGCCAGGGCGAGAGCAGGTCGGAGCCAGGGCGAGAGCAGGTCGGAGCCAGGGCGAGAGCAGGTCGGAGCCAGGGCGAGAGCAGGCCGGAGCCAGGGCGAGGGCAGGCCAGAGCAAGAGCAGTCCGGAGGCAAGGCAAGGGCAGGCCAGACAGAGCCAGAGCGAGGGCAGGCCTACGCCAGAGCGAGAGCAGGCCGGAGTCAAGACGAGGGCAGGCCAGACGTTACAGCAGTAGTGTAATTATCAGATTTGTGTCTCATAATAAGCAATGAAGGTTCGTTCGTTCCTGTGCTAGGACAGCAAGCAGAGATCTTAGAAACCTTGAAGAATTGATACAGAAAGTGTATTAGATGCTGTAGAACTTTCCATGTAATAACATTTATTTGTAAGAACCGATCCCGAGAATATGTCTCTGAAACGAGTGGAGTCTGAGCATGTGCAGCTCTGCTGTATTCAGGGGCGTAACAACCGTGGTCACAGAGGTCGCAACCGGGCCCATGCGGGTGGGGGCCTGCTGACGCCAGCACAAACTTCAACTAGATGTGCGTCCTCAAACCCACATTCAGCTGAAGTGGATTGTGGCACAGAGACCTATGAGCAAGAGCAGGCCAGAGCAAGAGCAGGCCAGAGCCAGGGCGAGGGGAGGCCAGAGCAAGAGCAGGCCAGAGCAAGGGCGAGAGCAGGCCGGAGCCAAGGCGAGGGCCAGCCGGAGCCAGAGCAAGGGCAGGCCAGAGCCATGGCGAGGACAGGCCAGAGCGAGAGCAGGCCGGAGCCAAGGCGAGGGCAGGTCAGAGCCAGATCCAGAGGAGGCCGGAGCCAGGGCGAGGTAGGCCAGACAGAGCGAGAGCAGGCCGTAGCCAAGGCGAGGGCACGCCAGAGCGAGAGCAGGCCAGAGCGAAAGTAGGCCAGCGCCAAGGCGAGAGCAGGGCCGGAGCCAAGGCGAAGGCAGGCCAGAAGAAGAGCGAGATCAGGCCGGAGTCAAGACGAGGGCAGGCCAGAGCAAGAGCAGGCCAGAGCCAGAGCACGAGGGCAGGCCGGAGCCAGGGCGAGGACAGGCCGGAGCCAGAGTGAGAGCAGGTCGGAGCCAGGGCGAGAGCAGGCCGGAGCCAAGGCGAGGGCTGTCCAGAGCCAGATCCAGAGCAGGCCGGAGCCAGGGCGAGGGCAGGCCGTAGCCAAGGCGAGGGCACGCCAGAGCTCTGAGAGCAGGCCAGAGCGAGAGCAGGCCGGAGCCAGGGTGAGGGCAGGCCAGAGCGATGGCACGCCAGAGCTCTGAGAGCAGGCCAGAGCGAGAGCAGGCCAGAGCCAAGGCAAGGGCAGGCCAGAGCGAGAGAAGGCCAGAGTCAAGGCAAGGGCAGGCCGAAACCTGGACGAGAGCAGGCCGGAGACAGGGTGAGTGAGGCCAGAGCCAAAGCGAGAGTAGGCCGGAGCCAGGGCGAGGGCAGGCCAGAGAGAGAGCAGGCCGGAGCCAGGCGAGGGCAGGCCAGAGCGAGAGCAGGCCACAGCCAAGGCGAGGGCAGGCCAGAGCTAGGGCAGGCCAGAGCGAGAGCAGGCTGGAGCCAAGGCGAAGGCAGGCCAGAACAAGAGCGAGAACAGGTTAGAGTCAAGACGAGGGAAGGCCAGAGAGAGCCAGAGCAGGCAGGCCAGAGAAAGAGCAGGCCGGAGCAAGGGCAGGCCTGAGCGAGAGCAGGCCGGAGCCAGGGTGAGGGCAGGCCGGAGCCAATGCGAGGGCAGGCCGGAGCCAGAGGGGCAGGCCGGAGTCAGGGCGAGGGCAGGCCGGAGCCAATGCGAGGGCAGGCCGGAGCCAGAGGGGCAGGCCGGAGTCAGGGCGACGGCAGGCCGGAGCCAAGGCGAGAGCAGGCCGGAGCCAAGGCGAGAGCAGGCCGGAGCCAAGGCGAGAGCAGGCCGGAGCCAAGGCGAGGGTAGGCCAGAGCCAAGGCAAGGGCGAGGCCAGAGCGATAGAATGCCAGAGCCAAGGCAAGGGCAGGCCGGAACCAGGGCGAGAGCAGGCCGGAGACAGGGCGAGGCCAGAGCAAGAGCAGGCCAGAGCAAGAGCAGGCCAGAGCTAGAGCAAGAGCTGGCCGGACAGGGCAGACCAGAGCAAGAGCAGGCCAGAGCAAGAGCAGTCCGGAGGCAAAGGCAAGGGCAGGCCAGACAGAGCCAGAGCAACAGCAGGCCTACGCAAGAGCGAGAGCAGGCCGGAGCCAAGGCGAAGGCTGGTCATACATAACCAGAGCGAGAGCAGGCCGGAGTCAAGACGAGGGCAGGCCAGACGTTACAGCCGTAGTGTAATTATCAGATTTGTGTCTCATAATAAGCAATGAAGGTTCGTTCCTGTGCTAGGACAGCAAGCAGAGATCTTAGAAACCTTGAAGAATTGATACAGAAAGTGTATTAGATGCTGTAGAACTTTCCATGTAATAACATTTATTTGTAAGAACCGATCCCGAGAATGTGTCTCTGAAACGAGTGGAGTCTGAGCATGTGCAGCTCTGCTGTATTCAGGGGCGTAACAACCGTGGTCACAGAGGTCGCAACCGGGCCCATGCGGGTGGGGGCCTGCTGACGCCAGCACAAACTTCAACTGGATGTGCGTCCTCAGACCCACGTGGATTCAGCTGAAGTGGATTGTGGCACAGAGACCTATGAGCAAGAGCAGGCCAGAGCAAGAGCAGGCCAGAGCCAGGGCGAGGGGAGGCCAGAGCAAGAGCAGGCCAGAGCCAGGGCGAGGGGAGGCCAGAGCAAGAGCAGGCCAGAGCAAGGGCGAGAGCAGGCCAGAGCCAAGGCGAGGGCCAGCCAGAGCAAGGGCAGGCTGGAGCCAGGGCGAGGACAGGCCAGAGCCAGGGCGAGAGCAGGCCTGAGCCAAGGCGAGGGCAGGTCAGAGCCAGATCCAGAGCAGGCCGTCGCCAGGGCGAGACGGCAGGCAAGACAGAGCGAGAGCAGGCCGGAGCCAGGGCAAGGGCAGGCCAGAGCGAGAGTAGGCCAGAGAGAGCTAAGGCAAGGGCAGGCCAGAGCGAGAGAAGGCCGGAGCCAAGGCAAGGGCAGGCCGGAACCAGGACAAGAGCAGGCCGGAGACAGGGTGAGGCCAGAGCGAGAGCAGGCCAGAGCTAGAGCGAGACCAGGCCAGAGCCAGAGCGAGAGTAGGCCGGGGCCAGGGCGAGAGCAGGCCGGAGCCAGGGCGAGGGCAGGCCAGAGTCAAGGTGAGGGCAGGCCATAGCCAGAGCGAGACTAGGCCAGAGCGAGAGCAGGCCGGAGCCAAGGCGAAGGCAGGCCAGAAGAGGAGCGAGAGCAGGCTGGAGTCAAGACAAGGGCAGGCCAGAGCAAGAGCAGGCCGGAGCCAGGGCGAGGGCAGGCCAGGTCAAGAGCAGGCCGGAGCCAGGGCGAGAGCAGGCCAAAGCAAGAACAGGCCGCAGCCAGGGCGAGGGCTGACCGGAGCCAGGGCGAGAGCAGGCCGGAGCCAGGGCGAGAGCAGGCCGGAGCCAGGGCGAGAGCAGGCCGGAGCCAAGGCGAGAGCAGGCCGGAGCCATGGCGAGAGCAGGCCGGAGCCATGGCGAGAGCAGGCCGGAGCCAAGGCGAGAACAGGCCGGAGCCAAGGCGAGGGCAGGCCAGAGCCAGATCCAGAGCAGGCCGGAGTCAGGGCGACGGCAGGCCAGAGCGAGAGCAGGCTGGAGCCAAGGCGAGGGCAGGCCAGAGCTTGAGTAGGCCAGAGCCAAGGCAAGGGCAGGCCAGAGCGAGAGAAGGCCGGAGCCAGGGCGAGGGGCAGGCCAGAGCCAAGGCAAGGGCAGGCCAGAACGAGAGAAGGCTGGAGTTGGCAGGGTCAGGCCGGAACAAGGGCGAGAGCAGGCCGGAGACAGGGCGAGGCCAGAGCGAGAGCAGGTCAGAACCAGAGCGAGAGTATGCCGGAGCCAGGGTGAGGGCAGGCCGGAGACAGAGCGAGAGCAGGTCGGAGACAAGGGTCTATAGAGCAGGCTGGAGCCAAGGCGAGGGCAGGCAAGAGCCAGGGCGAGAGCAGGCCGGAGCCAAGGCGAGGGCAGGCCAGAGCCAGAGCAGGCCGGAGCCAGGGCGAGGCAGGCCAGAGTCAGAGAAAGAGGAGGCCGGAGCCATGGAGAAGGCACGCCAGAGCGAGAGCAGGCTGGAGCTAGGGCGAGGACAGGCCAGAGCGAGAGTAGGCGAGAGCCAAGGCAAAGGCAGGAAAGAGCTAGAGCGAGAGAAGGCCGGAGCCAACGCAAGGGCAGGCCGGAACCAGGGGGGGGAGCAGGCCGGAGACAGGGCGAAGCCAGAGCGAGAGCAGGCCGGAGCCAGGGCGAAGAGCAGGCCGGAGGAGTCAGAGCGATGGCAGGCCAGAGCCAGGGCGAGGGCAGTCCGAAGCTAGAGCGAAAGTAAGCCAGCGCTAAGGCGAGAGCAGGGCCGGAGCCAAGGCGAAGGCAGGCCAGAAGAAGAGCGAGATCAGGCCGGAGTCAAGACCAGGGCAGGCCAGAGCAAGAGCAGGCCGGAGCCAGGGCGAGGGCAGGCCAAAGCCAGAGCAAGAGCAGGCCAAAGCCAGGGCGAGAGCAGGCCGAAGCCAGGGCGAGGACAGGCCTGAGCCAGAGTGAGAGCAGGCCGGAGTCAGGGCGAGAGCAGGTCGGAGCCAAGGCGGGAGCAGGCCGGAGCCAAGGCGAGGGCAGGCCAGATCCAGAGCAGGCCGGAGCCAGTGCGAGGGCAGGCCGGAGCCAGAGCGAGAGTAGGCCAGAGCCAAGGCAAGGGCAGGCCAGAGGGAGAGAAGGCCAGAGTCAAGGCAAGGGCAGGCCGAAACCAGGACGAGAGCAGGCCGGAGACAGGGTGAGTGAGGCCAGAGCGAGAGTAGGGCGGAGCCAGGGCGAGGGCAGGCCAGAGAGAGAGCAGGCCGGAGCCAGGCGAGGGCAGGCCAGAGCGAGAGCAGGCCAGAGCCAAGGCGAGGGCAGGCCAGAGCGAGAGCAGTCCGGAGCCAGAGCTAGGGCACGCCAGAGCGAGAGCAGGCCTGAGCCAGAGTGAGAGCAGGCTGGGGCCAAGGCGAAGGCAGGCCAGAACAAGAGCGAGATCAGGTTAGAGTCAAGACGAGGGAAGGCCAGAGAGAGCCAGAGCAGGCAGGCCAGAGCCAGAGCAAGAGCAGGCCGGAGCCAGAGCGAGGGCAGGCCTGAGCGAGAGCAGGCCGGAGCCAGGGAGAGAGGAGGCCGGAGCCAAGGCGAGGGCTGGCCGGAGCCAGAGCTACTAGGACAGGCCGGAGCCAGAGCGAGAGCAGGCCGGAGCCAAGGCGAGGGCAGGCCAGAGCGAGAGCAGGCCGGAGCCAGTTCGAGAGCAGGCCGGAGCCAAGGCGAAGGCAGGCCAGAGCCAGATCCAGAGCAGGCCGGAGTCAGGGCGAGGGCAGGCCAGAGTGAGAGCGAGAGCAGGCCGGAGCCAAGGCGAGGAGCGCCAGAGTGAGAACAGGAACAGGCCAGAGCGAGAGCAGGCCGGAGCCAGGGCGAGTGCAGGCAAGAGCCAGAGCCAGAGTAGGCCGGACCAATCAGAGATCAGCATGTTTCAAATCACCCAGATTGAACAGTCCATGAAATGAGTCACGGCCACTGTGAGGTCATAATGCTGATTAGAATTTCCACCAGTCAGAAAACAGAACCGCCCAGAGGAACCACCCAGGAGGTATGAGTCATCGCCACTGTGAGGTCATAATGCTGACCAATCACAGAGCAGCCACACCCAGATTTTCCACCAATCAGAGAGCAGCCACACCCAGACGGAGCCAATGCAAGGGCAGGCCGGAACAAGGGCGAGAACAGGCCGTAGTCAAGACGAGGGAAGGCCAGACAGAGCAGGAGCAGGCCAGATCCAGAGCAGGCCGGAGTCAGGGCGAGGGCAGGCCAGAGTCAGAGCGAGAGCAGGCCGGAGCCAAGGCGAGGGAGCGCCAGAGCGAGAGCAAGCCAGAGCCAGAGTAGGCCAGAGCCAAGGCAAGGGCAGGCCAGAGCGAGAGAAGGCCGGAGCCAAGGCAAGGGGAGGCCGGAACAAGGGCGAGAACAGGCCGAAGTCGAGACGAGGGCAGGCCAGACAGAGCAAGAGCAGGCCAGAGCCCGGGCGAGGGCAGGCCAGAGCAAGAGCAAGCCGGAGCCAGGGCGAGAGCAGGCCGGAGCCAAGGCCAGAGCTGGTAGGAGCCAGAGCAAGGGCAGGCCGGAGCGGGGCGAGGACAGGCCGGAGCGAGAGCAGGCCGGAGCCAGAGCGAGAGCAGGCCGGAGCCAAGGCGAGAGCAGGCCGGAGCCAAGGCGAGGGCAGGCCAGAGCCAGACCGAGAGCAGGCCGGAGCCAGGGCGAGAGCAGGCCGGAGCCAAGGCGAAGGCAGGCCAGAGCCAGATCCACAGCAGGCCGGAGTCAGGGTGAGGGCAGGCCAGAGTCAGAGCGAGAGCAGGCCGGAGCCAAGGCGAGGGCACGCCAGAGCGAGAGCAGGCCAGAACCAAAGCGAGAGCAGGCCGGAGCCAGGGCGAAGGCAGGCAAGAGCCATAGCAATAGTAGTCCAGAGCCAAGGCAAGGGAAGGCCAGAGCGAGAGAAGGCCGGAGCCAAAGCAAGGGCAGGCCCGAGACAGGGTGAGGCCAGAGCGAGAGCAGGCCACATCCAGAGTGAGAGTATGCCAGAGCCAGGGCGGGGTCAGGCCAGAGCCAGAGAGAGAGCAGGCCGGTGCCAGGGCGAGGCCGGCCATTGGCCGGGACTCCTTAGGGCGACGCGAGCGGCCCCTTTAAGGGAGGGGGAGCGCGCGCGCGCCCAAAGCACAGTGACCGGGGGAGAGCGGGCGCTGCAAGCAGAGCGGGAGGAAGCCGCCGGGCACGGAGCAGAGAGGTGAGGGGAACAGCGTCCTTGCCTAGCAGGAGGCAGGGACGCCGACGCTACACTGTATATATTATATATATGAGGGCAGGCCAGAGCCAAAGCGAGAGCAGGCCAGAGCTAAGGCGAGGGCAGGCCGGAGCCAGAGCGATGGCAGGCCGGAGCCAGGGCAAGGGCAGTCCAGAACTAGAGCAAGAGCAGGCCGGAGCCAAGGTGAGAGCTGGCTGGAGCCAAGGCGAGGGCAGGCCAGAGTCAGCGCAGGCCAGAGCCAAAGCAAGAGCAGTCCGGAGCCAAGGCGAGGGCAGGCCAGAGCAAGAGAAAGAGCAGGTCGGAGCCAAGGCGAGGGCAGGCCAGAGCGAGAGCAGGTCGGAGCCAAGGCGAGGGCAGGCCAGAGCGAGAGCAGGTCGGAGCCAAGGCGAGGGCAGGCCAGAGCGAGAGCAGGTCGGAGCCAAGGCGAGGGCAGGCCAGAGCGAGAGCAGGTCGGAGCCAAGGCGAGGACAGGCCAGAGCGAGAGCAGGCCGTAGCCAAGGCGACGGGAGGCCAGAGCGAGAGCAGGCCAGAGCGAGAGCAGTCCAGAGCCAAGGCAAGGGCAGGCCTGAGCCAGAACGAGAGCAGGCCTGAGCCAGAGCAAGAGCAGGCCGGAGCCAAGGCGAAGGCAAGCCAGAACAAGAGCGAGATCAGGCCAGAGTCAAGACGAAGGCAGGCCAGAGCCAGAGGAAGAGCAGACCGGAGCCAAGGCATCGGCAGGCGAGAGCCAGAGAGAGAGCAGGCCGGAGCCAGAGCGAGGGCAGGCCAGGGCGAGAGCAGGCCGGAGCTAATGCGAGGGCAGGCCGGAGCTAGAGCAAGGGCGGGCCGGAGTCAGGGCGAGGGCAGGCCGGAGCCAGAGCAAGGGCAGGCCGGAGTCAGGGCGAGGGCAGGCCGGAGCCATAGCGAGAGCAGGCCGGAGCCATAGCGAGAGCAGGCCGGACCCAAGGCAAGAGCAGGCCGGAGCCAAGGCAAGGGCAGGCCAGAGCCGGAGAGAGAGCAGGCCGGAGCCATGGCGAGAGCAGGCCGGAGCCATGGCGAGAGCAGGCCGGAGCCAAGGCGAAGTCAGGCCGAAACCAGAGCGAGAGAATGCCGGAGCCAGGGCGAGAGCAGGCCGGACACAGGGCGAGGGTAGGCCGGAGCCAGAGCGTGAGCAGGCCGGAGCCAGAGCGAGAGCAGGCTGGAGCCAAGGCGAGGGCAGGCCGGAGCCAGACTGTGAGCAGGTCGGAGCCAGGGCTAGGGCAGGCCAGAGCCAGAGCAGGCTGGAGCCAGGGCGAGGGCAGGCCGGAGCCAGGTCGAGGGCAGGCCGGAGCCAGGTCGAGGGCAGGCCGGAGCCAGGTCAGGGGCAGGCCGGAGCCAGGACGAGGGCAGGCCAGAGCCAGAGAGAGCAGGCCGGAGCCAGAGAGAGCAGGCCGGAGCCAAGCCAAGGGCAGGACAGAGCCAGAGAGAGAGCAGGCCGGAGCCAGGGCGAGGGCAGGCCAGAGCCAGAGCGAGAGCAGGCCGGAGCCAGGGCGAGGGTACGCCAGAGCCAGAGTGAGAGCAGGCCGGAGCCAGGACGAGGACAGGGCGGAGCCAGGACGAGGGCAGGCCAGAGTCATAGAGAGAGCAGGCCGGAGCCAAGGCAAGGGCAGGCCAGAGCCAGAGAGAGAGCAGGCCGGAGCCAGGGCGAGGGCAAGCCGGAGCCAAGGTGAGGTCAGGCTGGAGCCAGGGCGAGGGCAGGCCCTAGCCAGAGCGAGAGCAGGATGGAACCAGGGCGAGGGCAGGCCGGAGCCAGAGCTAGGGCAGGCCAGAGCTAGGGCAGGCCGGAGCCAGAGCGAGGGCAGGCCGGAGCCAGAGCGAGAGCAGCACGGAGCCAGGGAGAGAGCAGGCCGGAGCCAGGGCAAGAGCAGGCCGAAGCCAAGGCGAGGGCAGGCTGGAGCCAGAGCAGGAGCTTGCCGGAGCCAAGGCGAGGGCTGGCCGGAGGCAGAGCCAGGGTAGGCCAGAGCGAGAGCAGGTCAGAGCGAGAGCAGTCCGAAGCCAAGGCGAAGGCAGGCCGGAGCCAGAGCAGGTGCTGGCCGGATCCAAGGCGAAGGCTGGCCGGAGCCAGAGCTAGGACAGGCCGGAGAGAGAGCAGGCCGGAGCCAGGACAAGGGCAGGCCGGAGCCAGGGCGAGAGCAGGCCAGAGCTTGAGCCAGAGCAGGCGGCCAGGGCGAGGGCAGACCAGAGCCAGAGCGAGAGTAGGCCGGAGTCAGGGCGACGGCAGGCCAGAGCCAGAGAGAGAGTAGGCGGAGCGAGGTCAGGTCGGAGCCAAGGCGAGGGCAGGCTGGAGGCAGATCCAGGGTAGGCCAGAGCAAGAGCAGGCCAGACCGAGAGCAGACCGGAGCCAAGGCAAGGACAGGCCCAAGCCAGAGCGAGAGCAGGCCAGAACCAGAGCAAGAGCAGTCCGGAGCCGAAGGCAGGCCAGAGCAAGAGCAGGCCGGAGCCAGAGCGAGGGCAGGCCGGAGCCAGAGCGAGGGCAGGCCGGAGTCAAGGCGAGAGCAGGCTGGAGCCAGGGCAAGAGCAGGCCGGAGCCAAGGCAAGGGCAGGCCAGAGCGAGGGCAGGCCGGAGCCAAGGCAAGGGCAGGCCAGAGCCATTGCGAGATCTTGCCGGATCCAGAGCGAGGGCAGGCCGTAGCCAAGGCGAGGGCAGGCCGAAGCAAAACACAGTTTTTAATACCAGGCCTGTAGGTAAGTATTTTGAACAGCAATCTGGTTTCAATTGCTTCACTGACACACTGAAATTTTTTTTTAATGGAGGCCAGAAATGGCAGTATTTTCTGAAAACGTATATGTATACCTGGCCTGTAGGTAACTGTTTTGAACAGCAAACCAGTACCAAAAACTTTGCTGACACACTGGAAAATTTGGCCAGGTATTTAAAATTATGTTTTCTCCGTCACATGGATTACATATACGTTTTCAGAAAATACTGCCATTTCTGGCCTCCATGAAAATTTTTTTTCAGTGTGTCAGCAAAGTTTTTGACACTGGTTTGCTGTTCAAAACAGTTACCTAGAGGCCAGGTATTTAAAACTGTGATTTCTCCGTCACACGGCTCACATATACGTTGTCAGAAAATACTGCCATTTCTGGCCTCCATGAAAATTTTTTTTCAGTGTGTCAGCAAAGTTTTTGACACTGGTTTGCTGTTCAAATCAGTTACCTAGAGGCCAGGTATTTAAAACTGTGATTTCTCCGTCACACGGATTACATATACGTTTTCAGAAAATACTGCCATTTCTGGCCTCCATGAAAAATTTTTTTCAGTGTGTCAGCAAAGTTTTTGACACTGGTTTGCTGTTCAAAACAGTTACCTACAGGCCAGGTATTTAAAACTGTGTTTTCTCCATCACACGGATTACATATACGTTTTCAGAAAATACTGCCATTTCTGGCCTCCATTAAAAAATTTTTTCAGGGTGTCAGTGAAGCAATTGACACCAGATTGCTGTTCAAAATAGTTACCTACAGGCCAGGTATTTAAAACTATGTTTTCTCAGTCACACGGCTCACATATACGTTGTCAGAAAATACTGCCATTTCTGGCCTCCATGAAATTTTTTTTTCAGTGTGTCAGCAAAGTTTTTGACACTGGTTTGCTGTTCAAAACAGTTACCTACAGGCCAGGTATTTAAAACTGTGTTTTCTCCGTCACACGGATCACATATACATTTTCAGAAAATACTGCCGTTTCTCGCCTCCATTAAAAAAAATTTTCAGTGTGTCAGCAAAGTTTTTGACACTGGTTTGCTGTTCAAAACAGCTACCTACAGGCCTGGTATTAAAAAGTGTGTTTTGCTTCGGCCTGCCCTCGCCTTGGCTCCGGCCTGCCCTCGCTCTGGATCCGGCCTGATCTCGCAATGGCTCTGGCCTGCCCTTGCCTTGGCTCCGGCCTGCTCTTGCCCTGCCTCCGGCCTGCTCTCGCCTTGGCTCCGGCCTGCCCTCGCTCTGGCTCCGGCCTGCCCTCTCCTTGGCTCCGGCCTGCTCTTGCTCTGGCTCTGGCCTGCCTTAACATTGGCTCCGGACTGCTCTTGCTCTGGTTCTGGCCTGCCTTGGTCGTGGCTCCGGCCTGCTCTCGCTCTGGCTCCGGCCAGCCCTCGCCCTGGCTCCGGCCTGATATCACTCTGGCTCTGGCCTGCCCTCGCCTTGGCTCCGTCCTAATCGCGCTCTGGCCTGCCCTCGCCTTGGATGCGGCCTGTTCTCGCTCTGGTTCCGTCCTGCCCTCGCCCTAGCTCTGGCCTGATCTCGCTCTGGCCTGCCCTCGCCCTGGCTCCGGCCTCCTCTCGCTCTGGCCTGCCCTCGCCTTGGCTCCGGCCTGCTCTCTCTCTGGCTCTGTCCTGCCCTCGTCCTGGCTCCGGCCTGCTCTCCCTCTGGTCTGCCCTTGCCTTGGCTCCGGCCTGCTCTAACCCTGGCTCCGGCCTGCTCTCTCTCTGGCTCTGGCCTGCCCTCGCCCTGGCTCCGGCCTGCTCTCGCTCTGTCTCTGGCCTGCCCTGGCCTTGGCTCTGGCCTGCCCTGGCCTTGGCTCTGGCCTGCCCTGGTCTTGGCTCTGGCCTGCCCTGGCCTCGCCGAGGCTCCGGCCAGCTCTCGCTCTGGCTGTGGCCTGCTGTCGCTCTGGCTCCGGCCTGCTCTCACCCTGGCTCCGGCTTGCTCTCTCTCTGGCCTGCCCTCGCCCTGGCTCCGGCCTGCTCTCGCTATAGCTCTTGACTGCTCTAGCTCTGTCTCTGGCCTGCCCTCGCATAGGCTCCGGCCTGCTCTCGCTCTGGCCTGCCCTCGCCCTGGCTCTGGCCTGCCCTCGCTCTGGCTCCGGCCTGCTCTCGCCCTGGTTCCCAGCTATCTTTGCCTTGGCTCCGGCCTTCTCTCGCTCTGGCTCTGGCCTGCCCTTGCCTTGGCTCTGGCCTACTCTCGCTCTGGCTCTGGCCTGCCCTCGCCTTGGCTCCGGCCTGCTCTCGCCATGGCTCCGGCCTGCTCTCGCTCAGGCTCTGGGCTGCCCTCGCCCTGGCTCCGGCCTTCTCTCGCTGTGGCTCTGACCCGCCCTCACCCTGGCTCCGGCTTGCTCTCTCTCTGACTCTGGCCTGCTCTCGCCCTGACTCAGGCCTGCCCTCGTCCTGGCTCCGGCCTGCTCTTGCTCTGGCCTGCCCTCGCCTTGGCTCCGGCCTGCTCTCGCTCTGGCTCGGTCCTGCCCTCACTCTGGCTCCGGCCTGCTCTCACTCTGGCTCTGGGCTGCCCTCGCCCTGGCTCCGGCCTGCTCTCACTCTGGCTCCGACCTGCCCTTGCCCTGGCTCTGGCCTGCTCTCGATCTGGCTCTGGCCTGCTCTCGCTTTGGCTCTGGCCTGCCCTTGCCTTTGCTCCGGCCTGCTCTCGCTCTGACCTGCCCTCGCCTTGGCTCCGGCCTGCTCTCGCTCTGGCCTGCCCTCGCCTTGGCTACGGCCTTCTCTCGCTCTGACTCTGGCCTGCCCTTGCCTTGGCTCTGGCCTACTCTCGCTTTGGCTCTGGCCTGCCCTTGCCTTGGCTCTGGCCAACTCTAGCTTTGGCTTTGGAGTGCGCTCGCCTTGGCTCCGGCCTTCAATCGCTCTGGCTCTGGCCTGCCCTCGCCTTGGCTCCAGCCTTCAATCGCTCTGGCTCTGGCCTGCCCTTGCCTTGGTTCTGGCCTACTCTCGCTTTGTATCTGGCTTGCCCTCGCCTTGGCTCCGGCCTTCAATCGCTCTGGCCTGCCCTCGCCTTGGCTCCAGCCTTCAATCACTCTGGCTCTGGCCTGCCCTTGCCTTGGTTCTGGCCTACTCTCGCTTTGTATCTGGCTTGCTCTTGCCTTTGCGCCAGCCTTCTCTCGCTCTGGCTCTTGCCTGCTATCGCCCTGGCTCCGGCCTGCCATCGTCCTGGCTCCGGCCTGTTCTCGCTCTGGCTATGGCCGGCCCTCGCCTTGGCTCCGGCCTGCTCTCTCGCTCTGGCTCTGTCCTGCCCTCGCCCTGGCTCCGGCCTGCTCTCGCTCAGGCTCTGGGCTGCCGTCGCCCTGGCTCCGGCCTTCTCTTGCTCTTGCTCTGGCCTGCCCTTGCCCTGGCTCTGGCCTGCTCTCACCCTGGCTCAGGCCTGCTCTTGCTCTGGCCTGCCATCACCTTGGCTCCGGCCTGCTCTCGCTCTGGCTCGGTCCTGCCCTCGCCCTGGCTCCGGCCTGGTCTCGCTCAGGCTCTGGGCTGCCCTGGCTCTGGTCTGCCCTTGCCCTGGCTCCGGTCTGCCCTTGCCCTGGCTCTGGCCTGCTCTCGCTCTGGCTATGGCCTGCTCTTGCTTTGGCTCTGACCTGCCCTTGCTTTTGCTCTGGCTTGCCCTCGCCTTGGCTCCGGCCTTCTCTCGCTCTGGCTCTGGTCTGCCCTTGCCTTGGCTCTGGCCTACTCTCGCTTTGGCTCCGGCTTGCCATCACTCTGGCTCCGGCCTACCCTCGCCCTGGCTCCGCCTTGCCCTCTCTCTGGCTCTGGCCAGCCCTTGCCTTGGCTTCGGCCTGCCCTCGACCTGTCTCCGGCCCACCCTCGCTCTGGCTTTGGCCTGTCCTCTCCTTGGCTCCGGCCTGCTCTTGCACTGGCTCCGGCCTGCCCTCGTCCAGGCTCTGGCCTGCTCTCGCTCTGTCCTGCTCTTGCCTAGGCTCCGGCCTGCTCTCGCACTGGCTCCGGCCTGCTCTCGCACTGACTCCGGCGTGCTATCTCTCTGGCTCCGGCCTGCCCTCGCTTTGGCTCATGCCTGCTCTCGCTCTGGCCTGCCCTCGCTCTGGAACTGGCCTGCCCTCACCCTGGCTCCAGCCTGCTCTCACTCTGGCCTGTCCTCTCCTTGGCTCCGGCCTGCTCTCGCACTGGCTCCGGCCTGCCCTCGCCCTGGCTCCGGCCAGCTCTCACCCTGGCTAAGGCCTGCTATCTCTCTGGCTCCGGCCTGCCCTCGCCTTGGCTCCTGCTTGTTCTCGCCCTGCATCCGGCCTGCTCTCGCCTTGGCTCCGGCCTGCTCTCGCCTTAGCTTCCGGCCTGCTCTCGCCCTGGTTCCGGCCTGACCTTGCCTTCGCTCATGCTTGCTCTCGCTCTGGCCAGCACTCGACTTGGCTCCAGCCTGCTCTCGCTCTGGCTCCAGCCTGCTCTCGCTCTGGCTCCGGCCTGCCCTTGCCCTGGCTCCGGCCTGCCATCGCTCTGGCTCCGGCCTGCCCTCGTCTTAGCTCCGGCCTGCTCTCGCCCTGGCTCCGGCCTGCTCTCGCTTTGGCTCAGGCCCGCCCTCGCCCTGGCTCCGGCCTGCTCTCTCTCTGGCTCTGGCCTGCCATCGCCCTGGCTCCGGCATACTCTCCCACTGGCTGTGGCCTGCTCTTCCTCTGGCCTCGCCCAGTCTCGGGCCTGATCTAGCCCTTGTTCCGGCCTGCCCTTGTCTTGGCTCTGCCCTTCTCTCGCTCTGGCCGGCCCTTGCCTTCGCTCTGGCCTACTCTCGCTCTGGCTCTTGCCTGCCCTCGCCCTGGCTCCGGCCTCGTCTCGCTCTGGCCTGCCCTCGCCCTGGCTCCGGCCTGCTCTTGCTCTGGCTCTGGCCTGCCCTCGCTCTGGCTCCGCCCGCTCTGGCTCAGGTCTGTCCTCACCCTGGTTCCGGCCTGCCCTTGCTCTGGCCTGCCCTCGCCCTGGTTCTGGCCTGCTCTCGCTCTGGCCGGCCCTCGCCGTGGCTCCGGCCTGCTCTCGCTCTGGCTCTGGCCTGCCCTCGCCCTGGCTCCGGCCTTCTCTTGCTCTGGCGTGCTCTTGCTCTGGCTCTGGCCTGCCCTCGTCTTGATTCCGGCCTGTTCTCGCTCTTGTTCTGGCCTGCCTTCGCCTTGTCTCCGGCCTGCTCTTGCTCTGGCTCAGGCCTGTCCTCGCCCTGGTTCCGGCCTGCCCTTGCTCTGGCTCCGGCCACCCCTCGCCTTGGCTACGGCCTGCTCTCGCCCTGGTTCTGGCCTGCTCTCGCTCTGGCCGGCCCTCGCCCTGGCTCCGGCCTGCTCTCGCTCTGGCCTGCCCTCGCCCTGGCTCCGGCCTTCCCTTGCTCTGGCGTGCTCTTGCTCTGGCTCTGGCCTGCCCTCGTCTTGATTCCGGCCTGTTCTCGCTCTTGTTCTGGCCTGCCTTCGCCTTGTCTCCGGCCTGCTCTTGCTCTGGCTCAGGCCTGTCCTCGCCCTGGTTCCGGCCTGCCCTTGCTCTGGCTCCGGCCACCCCTCGCCTTGGCTACGGCCTGCTCTCGCCCTGGTTCCGGCCTGCTC
This sequence comes from Phyllobates terribilis, assembly GCF_046119375.1. Lineage (NCBI taxonomy): Eukaryota > Metazoa > Chordata > Amphibia > Anura > Dendrobatidae > Phyllobates > Phyllobates terribilis. Next base: position 5,791,605 of record NW_027362863.1, read on the forward strand.
TCGCTCTGGCCTGCCCTCGCCCTGGCTCCGGCCTGCTCTCGCTCTGGCCTGCCCTCGCCCTGGCTCCGGCCTGCTCTTGCTGTGGCTCTGGCCTGCCCTCGTCTTGATTCTGGCCTGATCTCGCTCTTGTTCTGGCCTGCCTTCGCCTTGTCTCCGGCCTGCTTTCGCTCTGGCTCCGTCCTGCTTTCGCTCTGACTCTGGCCTGCCTTTGCCTTGGCTCCAGACTGCTTTCTCTCTGGCTCTGGCCTGCTCTCGCTCTGGCTCTGGCTTGCTCTTGCTCTGGCCTGCTCTCGCTCTGGCTCTGGCCTGCTGTCGCCCTGGCTCTGGCCTGTTCTCGCTCTGGCACTGGCCTGCCCTCGCTCTGGCTCCGGCCTGCTCTCTCTCTGGCCTGCCCTCGCCCTGGCTCTGGCCTATTGTCGCTCTGGCCTGCTCTCGCTCTGGCCTCGCCCTGTCTCCGGCCTGCTCTCGCCCTGGTCCCGGCCTGCCCTTGCCTTGGCTCTGGCTTTCTATTGCTCTGGCTCTGGCCTGCCCTTGCCTTGGCTCTGGCCTACCCTCGCCCTGACTCCGGCCTGCCCTTGCTCTGGCTCCGGCCTGCCCTAGCATTGGCTCCGGCCTGCTCTCGCCCTGGCTCCGACCTGTTCTGGCTCTGGCCTGCCCTCGCCCTGGCTCCGGCCTGCTCTCTCTGTGGCTCTGGCCTGCCCATGCCTTGGCTCCGGCCTGCTCTTCCTCTGGCTCTGGACTGCCCTCGTCTTGAATCTAGCCTGATCTCGCTGTTGTTCTGGCCTGCCTTCGCCCTCAATACTTGGTCGGGGATCCTCTTGCATCAATTACTGCATCAATGCGGCATTGCAGAGCCAAGGCAAGGGCAGGCCGGAACCAGGGCGAGACCAGGCTGGAGACAGGGCGAGGCCAGAGCGAGAGCACGCCAGAGCGAGAGTAGGCCAGAGCCAGGGCGAGGGCAGCCCAGAGCCAGAGAGAGAGCAGGCCGGAGCCAGGGCAAGAGTAGGCCAGAGCAACAGCAGTCTAGGGCGAGAGCAGGCTGGAGCCAAGGCAAGGGCAGGCCAGAGCGAGAGCAGGCCAGAGCCAAAGAGAGAGCAGGTCGGAGCCAAGGCGAAGGCGTCTGGCTGGAGCCAGAGCGAGAGCAGGCCGGATCCAAGGCGACGGCAGGCCGAAACCAGAGCGAAAGAATGCCGGAGCCAGGGCGAGGGCAGGCCAGAGCGAGAGCAGGCCGGAGACAGGGCGAGGGCAGGCCAAAGCGAGAGCAGGCCGGAGCCAGAGCGAGAGCAGGCTGGAGCCAGGGCAAGAGCAGGCCGGAGCCAAGGCGAGGGCAGGCCGGAGCCAGAGTGAGAGCTGGCAGGAACCAGGGCGAGGGCAGGCCGGATCCAGAGCGAGGGCAGGCTGGAGCCAAGGCAAGGGCAGGCCAGAGTCATTGCAAGATCAGGCCGGATCCAGAGCGAGGGCAGGCCGTAGCCAAGGCGAGGGCAGGCCGAAGCAAAACACACTTTTTAATACCAGGCCTGTAGGTAACTGTTTTGAACAGCAAACCAGTGTCAAAAACTTTGCTGACACACTGAAATTTTTTTTTAGTGGAGGCCAGAAATGGAAGTATTTTCTGAAAACGTATATGTGATCCGTGTGACGGAGAAAACACAGTTTTAAATACCTGGCCTGTAGGTAACTGTTTTGAACAGCAAACCAGTGTCAAAAACTGTCCTGACACACTGAAAATAAAAATTTAATGGAGGCCATAAATGGCAGTATTTTCTGACAACGTATATGTGAGCCGTGTGACGGAGAAAACACAGTTTTAAATACCTGGCCTGTAGGTAACTATTTTGAACAGCAATCTGGTTTCAATTGCTTCACTGACACACTGAAAAATTTTTTTAATGGAGGCCAGAAATGGCAGTATTTTCTGACAACGTATATGTATACCTGGCCTGTAGGTAACTGTTTTGAACAGCAAACCAGTGCCAAAAAGTTTGCTGACACACTGAAAAATTTGGCCAGGTATTTAAAATTGTGTTTTCTCCGTCACATGGATTACATATACGTTTTCAGAAAATACTGCCATTTCTGGCCTCCATGAAATTTATTTTTCAGTGTGTCAGCAAAGTTTTTGACACTGGTTTGCTGTTCAAAACAGTTACCTAGAGGCCAGGTATTTAAAACTACGATTTCTCCGTCACACGGCTCACATATACGTTGTCAGAAAATACTGCCATTTCTGGCCTCCATCAAAAAAAATTTCAGTGTGTCAGCAAAGTTTTTGGCACTGGTTTGCTGTTCAAAACAGTTACCTAGAGGCCAGGTATTTAAAACTGTGTTTTCTCCGTCACACGGCTCACATATACGTTGTCAGAAAATACTGCCATTTCTGGTCTCCATGAAATTTTTTTTTCAGTGTGTCAGTAAAGTTTTTGACACTGGTTTGCTGTTCAAAACAGTTACCTACAGGCCAGGTATTTAAAACTGTGTTTTCTCCGTCACACGGATCACATATACGTTTTCAGAAAATACTGCCATTTCTGGCCTCCATTAAAAAAAAATTTCAGTGTGTCAGCAAAGTTTTTGACACTGGTTTGCTGTTCAAAACAGTTACCTACAGGCCTGGTATTAAAAAGTGTGTTTTGCTTCGGCCTGCCCTCGCCTTGGCTCCGGCCTGCCCTCGCTCTGGATCCGGCCTGATCTCGCAATGGCTCTGGCCTGCCCTTGCCTTGGCTCCGGCCTGCTCTTGCCCTGGCTCCGGCCTGCTCTCGCCTTGGCTCCGGCCTGCCCTCGCCTTGGCTCCGGCCTGCCCTCGCTCTGGCTCCGGCCTGCCCTCTCCTTGGCTCCGGCCTGCTCTTGCTCTGGCTCTGGCCTGCCTTCGCATTGGCTCCGGACTGCTCTTGCTCTGGTTCTGGCCTGCCTTGGCCGTGGCTCCGGCCTGCTCTCGCTCTGGCTCCGGCCAGCCCTTGCCCTGGCTCCGGCCTGCACTCGCTCTGGCTCCGGCCTGATATCACTCTGGCTCTGGCCTGCCCTTGCCTTGGCTCCGTCCTAATCGCGCTCTGGCCTGCCCTCGCCTTGGCTCCAGCCTTCAATCGCTCTGGCTCTGGCCTGCCCTTGCCTTGGTTCTGGCCTACTCTCGCTTTGTATCTGGCTTGCCCTCGCCTTGGCTCCGGCCTTCAATCGCTCTGGCTCTGGCCTGCCCTCGCCTTGGCTCCAGCCTTCAATCGCTCTGACTCTGGCCTGCCCTTGCCTTGGTTCTGGCCTACTCTCGCTTTGTATATGGCTTGCCCTTGCCTTTGCTCCGGCCTTCTCTCGCTCTGGCTCTTGCCTGCTCTAGCCCTGGCTCCGGCCTGCCATCGTCCTGGCTCCAGCCTGTTCTCGCTCTGGCTATGGCCGGCCCTCACCTTGGCTCCGGCCTGCTCTCTCGCTCTGGCTCTGTCCTGCCCTCGCCGAGGCTCCGGCCTGCTCTCGCTCTGGCTGTGGCCTGCTGTCGCTCTGGCTCCGGCCTGCTCTCACCCTGGCTCCGGCTTGCTCTCTCTCTCGCTCTGGCCTGCCCTCGCCCTGGCTCCGGCCTGCTCTCGCTATAGCTCTGGACTGCTCTAGCTCTGTCTCTGGCCTGCCCTCGCCGAGGCTCCGGCCTGCTCTCGCTCTGGCTCCGGCCTGCTCTCGCTCTGGCTCCGGCCTGCCCTCGCCCTGGCTCTGGCCTGCCCTCGCTCTGGCTCCGGCCTGCTCTTGCCCTGGTTCCCGGCTATCTTTGCCTTGGCTCCGGCCTTCTCTCGCTCTGGCCTGCCCTTGCCTTGGCTCTGGCCTACTCTCGCTCTGGCCTGCCCTCGCCTTGGCTCCGGCCTGCCCTCGTCCTGGCTCCGGCCTGCTCTTGCTCTGGCTTGCCCTTGCCTTGGCTCCGGCCTCCTCTCGCTCTGGCTCGGTCCTGCCCTCGCTCTGGCTCCGGCCTGCTCTCACTCTGGCTCTGGGCTGCCCTCGCCCTGGCTCTGGCCTGCTCTCACTCTGGCTCCGGCCTGCTCTCCATCTGGCTCTGGCCTGCTCTCACTTTGCCTCTGGCCTGCCCTTGCCTTTGCTCCGGCCTGCTCTCGCTCTGACCTGCCCTCGCCTTGGCTCTGGCCTGCTCTCGCTCTGGCCTGCCCTCGCCTTGGCTACGGCCTTCTCTCGCTCTGACTCTGGCCTGTCCTTGCCTTGGCTCTGGCCTACTCTCGCTTTGGCTCTGGCCTGCCCTTGCCTTGGCTCTGGCCAACTCTAGCTTTGGCTTTGGAGTGCCCTCGCCTTGGCTCCAGCCTTCAATCGCTCTGGCTCTGGCCTGCCCTTGCCTTGGTTCTGGCCTACTCTCGCTTTGTATCTGGCTTGCCCTCGCCTTGGCTCCGGCCTTCAATCGCTCTGGCTCTGGCCTGCCCTCGCCTTGGCTCCAGCCTTCAATCGCTCTGGCTCTGGCCTGCCGTTGCCTTGGTTCTGGCCTACTCTCGCTTTGTATCTGGCTTGCCCTTGCCTTTACTCCGGCCTTCTCTCGCTCTGGCTCTTGCCTGCTCTCGCCCTGGCTCCGGCCTGCCATCGTCCTGGCTCCGGCCTGTTCTCGCTTTGGCTATGGCCTGCCCTCGCCTTGGCTCCGACCTGCTCTCTCGCTCTGGCTCTGTCCTGCCCTCGCCCTGGCTCCGGCATACTCTCACTCTGGCTGTGGCCTAATCTTGCTCTGGCTCTGCCCTCGCCCTGGCTCCGGCCTGCTCTCGCTCAGGCTCTGGGCTGCCGTCGCTCTGGCTCCGGCCTTCTCTCGCTCTGGCCTGCCCTTGCCCTGGTTCTGGCTTGCTCTCGCTCTGGCCTGCTCTCGCCCTGGCTCAGGCCTGCTCTTGCTCTGGCCTGCCCTCACCTTGGCTCCGGCCTGCTCTCGCTCTGGCTCGGTCCTGCCCTCGCCCTGGCTCCGGTCTGCCCTTGCCCTGGCTCCGGTCTGCCCTTGCCCTGGCTCTGGCCTGCTCTCGCCTTGGCTCCGGCCTTCTCTCGCTCTGGCCTGCCCTTGCCTTGGCTCTGGCCTACTCTCGCTTTGGCTCTGGCTTGCCATCGCTCTGGCTCCGGCCTACCCTCGCCCTGGCTCCGCCCTGCCCTCACTCTGGCTCCGGCCAGCCCTTGCCTTGGCTTCGGCCTGCCCTCGCTCTGGCTTTGGCCTGTCCTCTCCTTGGCTCCGGCCTGCTGTTGCACTGGCTCCGGCCTGCACTCGTCCAGGCTCTGGCGTGCTCTCTCTCTGCCTCTGTCCTGCTCTCGCCCTGGCTCCGGCCTGCTCTCGCCCTGGCTCCGGCCTGCTCTCGCACTGGCTACGGCCTGCTCTCGCACTGACTCCGGCCTGCTATCTCTCTGGCTCCGGCCTGCCCTCGCTTTGGCTCATGCCTGCTCTCGCTCTGGCCTGCCCTCGCTCTGGATCCGGCCTGCCCTCGCTCTGGAACTGGCCTGCCTTCGCACTGGCTCCATCCTGCCCTCGCCCTGGCTCCAGCCTGCTCTCGCTCTGGCTCTGGCCTGTCCTCTCCTTGGCTCCGGCCTGCTCTCGCACTGGCTCCGGCCTGCCCTCGCCTTGGCTCCGGCCTGCTCTCGCCCTGACTCCGGCCAGCTCTCACCCTGGCTAAGGCCTGCTATCTCTCTGGCTCTGGACTGCCCTCGCCTTGGCTCTTGCTTTTTCTCGCCCTGCATCCGGCCTGCTCTCGCCTTGACTCCGGCCTGCTCTCGCCTTAGCTCCGGCCTGCTCTTGCCCTGGTTCCGGCCTGCTCTCTCTCTGGCTCTGGCCTGCCCTCGCCCTGGCTCCGGCATACTCTCACTCTGGCTGTGGCCTAATCTCGCTCTGGCTCTGGCCTCGCCCTGAGCCTGCTCTAGCCCTTGTTCCGGCCTACCCTTGCCTTGGCTCCGGCCTTCTCTCGCTCTGGCTCTGGCCTGCCCTTGCCTTGGCTCTGGCCTACTCTCGCTCTGGCTCTTGCCTGCCCTCGCTTTCGTTCTGGTCTGCTCTCACTCTGGCGTACCCTCGCCTTGGCTCGGCCTGCTCTCGCTCTGAATCTGGCCTGCCCTCGCCCTGACTCCAGCCTACTCTGGATCTGGCTCTGGCCTGCTCTCGCCTTGGCTCCGGCCTGCTCTCGCCCTGGCTCCGGCCTGCTCTTGCTCTGGCCTGCCCTCGACCTGGATCCGGCCTGCACTTGCACTGGCCTGCCCTCGCCTTGACTCCGGCCTGCTCTCGCTCTGATTCTGGCCTGCCCTCGTCTTGACTCTGGCCAGCTCTGGCTCTGGTTCTGGCCTGCCCTTGCCTTGACTCCGGCCTTCTCTCGCTCTGACTCTGGCCTGCCCTTGACTTGGCTCTGGACTACTCTCGCTCTGGCCTGCCCTCGCCCTGGCTCCGGTCTGCTCTCGCTCTGGCCTGCTCTCGCTCTGGCGTTATGTTCTGCTACCAAAGCTAAGGAAAGAGAGGAGATCTGTCCCTACTATAGGACTCAGCTGAATCCCTACGATGTAACAGGGAACCTGATCCTGCGATCAGACCTGCTAAAGTCCTAATCTAGTCTGTACGGAGACCTATAGATGTGGGGAGGGAATCCCTACAAGTACTAAGGACTGGGAGGAATATGGGACACCTCCTAACAGAAATAGTAGCAGACAGACGAACAAACAAAATAGATAGAACATAGAGGTCCGTAGACCAAGCAAACTAACAGAGTTAGATACAGAGCACAGGCTAGCTAGAAAGTAGATATACAATGAAGTCCAGCAAAGCCAGAAGGGCGGAGCAGGATTAAATAGGCCAACAAGGTCATGTGACCAGCAAAGGAAAAAAAACCTAACAGCAAGGTTCTAACAGTACCCCCCCTTCTAAGAGGATCCTCCGGATCCCCTAGGACCAGGCTTATCAGGAAATCTCCTGTGAAACGCTCTGATAAGTCTGGACGCGGAAACATCATCTGACCTCACCCAAGAGTTATCCTCGGGTCCGAAACCTTTCCAGGCCACAAGATACTGCAAACTACCTCTATACCGTCTAGAGTCAAGGATGCGAGAAATTTCATATTCCCCGTCCTCCACCACCGGAGGAACAGAGGCAGAGGCGTCACCATCCGACACAACAGCTTTTTTTAACAGAGAGACATGAAAGACCGGATTAATTCTCCAGGAGGTAGGAACCTCCAACCTAACAGCAGATTGGTTGACAACCTGAAGCACCTTAAAGGGCCCTACAAACTTGGGACCCAATTTCTTAGAAGGAATCCTCAACCGCAGATTCCTAGAGGACAACCAAACCATGTCACCAACAGCGAACAAAACCTCCTGTCGTTTCCTATCAAAGTAGTCTTTAGATTTTCTGTTGGCCTCCTGAAGATTACCACGCACATCCGTCCAAACTCTTTCCAAATCACCGGAAAAATTCTCCTCCTCAGGCACGGCAGATCCCAACTTGGAGAACGACCCAAACGACGGATGTCTCCCAGAACAACAAAAAAAAGGCGAACAACCAGCAGAAGAAGATGTATGATTGTTCAGAGCAAATTCGGCAAGTGGCAGAAACTCAGACCACCCCTCTTGATTGTCTGCCACAAAACAACGCAAGAACTGCTCAACATCCTGGTTTTTCCTTTCTGTCTGGCCATTAGATTCAGGATGATATCCGGACGAAAACGACAAATGAATTCCCAACCTGTCACAAAAGGCACGCCAAAAACGAGCCACGAACTGAGGACCCCTATCAGAAACAATGTCAGTAGGAACGCCATGAAGTCTGACAATTTCCTTGACAAAGGCCTTAGCGAGAGTTTTAGCGCAGGGCAGTTTGACGAAGGGAACCAAGTGACACATCTTGCTAAAACGGTCCACGACCACCCAGATGACAGTAAAACCCTCAGAGGGGGGAAGGTCAGTTATAAAGTCCATAGCCAAATGTGTCCAAGGAGCACTGGGGACCTCCAAAGGACAAAGCAACCCCGCAGCAGGAGTATGTGAGGACTTAGATCTAGCACATATAGTACATTGGCGCACCCACTTAATGACTTCCTTCTGCCATCCAGGCCACCAAAAACTGCGACCCACCAGTCTCTTGGTCTCAGAGATTCCGGGATGACCTGCCAACCGAGATTCGTGACACTCAACAAACAAATCTCTCCTAAAGGTCCCAGGCACAAACAACCTCCCATGAGGAGTGTTAGATGGGGCATTCTCCTGAGCTTTAAGAATCTCATCTTCCAAAACGGAGTCTAAAGCAGCTATCACAACACCTTCTTGTAAAATGTTTTCCTCTTTCTCAGCACCGACTATGGGAGAAAAACTGCGAGACAAGGCATCCGCCTTAACATTCTTAGTACCAGGGATGTAAGTAACGGAGAAATTAAACCGCGAGAAAAACAGTGCCCACCTAGCCTGACGGGCATTCAGGCGCTTGGCAGCGTCAAGATATATCAGATTTTTATGATCCGTAAGAACCTGAACGGGAAATTCCGCACCTTCCAAGAAGTGGCGCCAGTGTTCAAATGCGAGTTTAATAGCCAATAATTCCCGATTACCAATATCGTAATTCAATTCAGTCTCCGAAAATTTTTTTGAAAAAAATGCACAGGGATGTAATCCATCCCCGTTATCCTGAGACAATACTGCGCCAACCCCCACAGAGGAAGCATCAATCTCAACCAAAAACGGCCTAGTAACATCAGGCTGCATAAGGATGGGAGCAGAGGTGAACCTCTCCTTGAGATACACAAAAGCTTCAATGGCCTCAGAAGACCACTGAACCGCATCAGCACCTTTCCTGGTGAGATCAGTCAGAGGTTTGACAATACTAGAAAAATTTTTTATGAATTTTCTATAGTAATTGGCGAAACCCAAAAACCTCTGTATCGATTTCAAACCAATAGGCCTAGGCCATTCCTGCACAGCCTGAACCTTAACCGGATCCATCTCAAAACCTTTGCTGGAGATAATGTAGCCCAAAAAACTAATTCTCTGTACAGCGAACTCACATTTCTCCAGCTTAGCAAAAAGCGAATTGTCCATTAATAACTGTAATACCTCACGCACGCTCCGCCAATGAGACTCCAGATCTGGCGAATAAATCAAAATGTCATCCAAATACACAACCACATTTTTACCGATCAAAGGTCTAAGGATGTCATTAATCAGATTCTGAAAAAATGCAGGAGCATTAGTAAGACCAAAAGGCATAACCAGATTCTCAAAATGACCCACAGGAGTGTTAAAAGCAGTCTTCCATTCATCACCCTCCTTCATGCGCAACAGATTGTATGCCCCCTTAAGGTCAATTTTAGAGAACCACTTGGCCCCCAATAACTGGTTAAACAGATCAGGAATCAATGGCAGTGGGTAAGGATTGCGTACCGTAATTTTGTTAATCTCACGAAAATCCAGACAAGGACGTAAACCGCCGTCCTTTTTTTTTACAAAAAAAAATCCAACCGCCACAGGAGACTTAGAGGGCCTAATGTGACCGGCGGCCAAACTTGTCTGTATGTATTCCTCCAAAGCCTTCCTCTCAGGAATAGTAAGGTTAAATAAACGACTTTTAGGAAGAGTCGCTCCAGGGACAAATTCAATAGAACAATCATAGTCTCTATGGGGAGGCAAAACCTGCGATTCTTTCTCAGAAAAAACTCTCCAAAAATCCTGAATAGGAACAGGCAATTCTCCCCTATCCAAAGCTGCAATACGCCCGTTACAACACTTGTCATAACATTTATGGCTCCAGGATTTAATTTCACTGGTAGACCAATCCAGTACAGGATTGTGAAATTTTAACCAGGGCAAACCCAATATTACTGGAGAAGGCAAGTTATTCAACACTACCAAATCCAATTTCTCATGGTGAACACCATTAATAGTGAGAGGAAATTCACTGACCTTGAGAGTAATATTCTTCAAAGGGGAGCCATCCACAGAAACCACAGCAATGGGGGATGATAAAGGTTCAGGTTTTAAATTGAGTTTTTCCACGAATCCCCCATCAATTCAGTGTAGACCCGCAATCAACAAACACCCGAAATTCCATTAATTTTTCCTGAGCAATCGTGGAAGCAGCTAAAAATATACCCTTGGAATTTAAACAGGCAATACGGGCGTGACTGACCATTTTTTTTTCTTTCTTCATACGAAGCTCACAGCCTTTAATCAAATGACCAGATTTTCCGCAATAGAAACACAAGCCTTCCGAAAAACGACGGTCTTTTTCTTGAGAGCGAGGTGCCACCGATCCAATCTCCATCGGTTCACCACTGTTAGTACACATTATCATAACCAGAAACTGACATAGCAGAGGATTTGCTCTCATTAACCCTAGCACGCAGTCTTCTATCCACCCGTATAGCTAATTGCATAGCCTGTTGCAAATCCTCAGGTGTAGGATAAGCAATTAGCAGGTCTTTAACCCTTTCACTGAGCCCAGCAAGAAATAGACTTTTCAGAGCAGAATCGTTCCACCCTGTTTGAGTGGACCAACGACGAAAATGAGTACAATATTTTTCGACATTACCTGATCCTTGTTTTAAACGTCTCAACTCAGTCTCAGCTGATGCCACACGGTCAGGATCATCATATAATAGTCCTAAAGCAGAAAAAAAACTATCCACTGATCTGAAGCATGTATCACTAGGTTGCAAAGAAAAGGCCCACTCCTGAGGCTCTTTGCGCAAAAGTGACATTATGAACCCTACGCGCTGGGATTCATCCCCAGAGGACTTGGGTCTCAAACGAAAATACAATAAGCAAGCATTTTTAAATGAAAAAAATTCTCGATGTTCACCAAAAAATAAATCCGGCAAACATACCTTAGGCTCCAAGAAATATGCTCCAGGACAGTTACTCACGTGCTGACGGAGCTCGGCCACTTCCAGAGAGAGTCCCTGCAGGTGTTTAGCCAAATCCTGAACCGACACCATGATGGAACAAAAAAAAAAATCTTTCCTTAGAGAATTTGCAGGCTGGACTTACTGTTATGTTCTGCTACCAAAGCTAAGGAAAGAGAGGAGATCTGTCCCTACTATAGGACTCAGCTGAATCCCTACGATGTAACAGGGAACCTGATCCTGCGATCAGACCTGCTAAAGTCCTAATCTAGTCTGTACGGAGACCTATAGATGTGGGGAGGGAATCCCTACAAGTACTAAGGACTGGGAGGAATATGGGACACCTCCTAACAGAAATAGTAGCAGACAGACGAACAAACAAAATAGATAGAACATAGAGGTCCGTAGACCAAGCAAACTAACAGAGTTAGATACAGAGCACAGGCTAGCTAGAAAGTAGATATACAATGAAGTCCAGCAAAGCCAGAAGGGCGGAGCAGGATTAAATAGGCCAACAAGGTCATGTGACCAGCAAAGGAAAAAAAACCTAACAGCAAGGTTCTAACAGGCGTGCCCTCGTCTTGGCTCCGGCCTGCTCTCGCTCTGACTCTGGCCTGCCCTCGCCCTGCCTCCATCCTGTTCTGGATCTGGCTCTGGCTTGCCCTCGCCTTAGCTCCGGCTTGCTCTCGCCCTGGCTCCAGCCTGCTCTCGCTCTGGCCTGCCCTCGCCTTGGCTCCGGCCTGCGCTCCTCGCCTTGGCTCCAGCCTGCCCTCGCTGTGGCTCCGGCCTGCCTTTGGTCTGGCTACGGCCAGCCTTCTCCTTGGCTCCGGCCTGCTCTCGCCCTGGCTCCGGCCTTCTCTTGCTCTGGCTCTGGCCTGCCCTCGCCCTGGCTCTGGCCTGCCCTCGTCTTGACTCCGGACTGGTCTCGCTCTGGTTCTGGCCTGCCTTCGCCTTGGCTCCGGCATGCCCTTGCTCTGGCTCAACCCTGCTCTAGCTCTGGCTCTGGCCTGCCCTGGCTCCAGACTGCTCTCGCTCTGGCCCGCCTTCACCTTGGCTCCGGCCTGCTCTCGCTCTTGCCTGCCCTCGCCTTGGCTCCGACCTGCTCTTGCTCTTGCTCTGGCCTGCCCTCGCCTTGGCTCCGGCCTGCTCTCGCTCTGGCCCGCCCTGGCTCTGCTTCTAGCCTGCCCTCTCTGGCCTGCTCTCGCTCAGGCTTCGGCCTGCCCTCGCCCTGGCTCCGGCCTGCTCTCACTCTGCCTCCGGCCTGCCCTCGCCTTGGCTCCGGCCTGCTCTCGCTCTGGCTCCGGCATGCTCTCGCTCTGGCCTGCTCTCGCTCTGGCCTGCTCTCACTCTGGCCTGCCCTCGTCCTGACTCCGGCATTCTCTCGCTGTTGCACAGGCCTGCTCTCGATCTGGAACTGACCTGCTCTCGCTCTGGCCTGCCCTCACCTTGTCTCCGGCTTGCTCTCGCTCTGGCTCTCGCCTACCCTAGCCATGGCTCTGGCATACACTTTCGCTCTCTCTGGCCTGCCCTTGCCCTGGCTCCAGCCTGCTCTCGCTTTGACTCTGGTCTGCCCTCGCCCTGGCTCCGGCCTCGCCTTGCCTCCGGCCTGCTCTCGCTCTGACTCTGGTCTGCCCTCTCCCAGGCTCCGGCCTGCTCAGGCTCTAGCTCTGTCCTGCCCTCGCCCTGGCTCCGGCTTGCCCTCGTCCTGGCTCCGGCCTGCTCTCGCTCTGGCCTGCCCTCGCCCTTTCTCCGGCCTGCTCTCGCCCTGACTCCGGCATTCTCTCGCGCTTGCACTGGCCTGCTCTCGATCTGGAACTGACCTGCTGTCGTTCTGGCTCTGGCCTGCCCTCACCTTGTCTTCGGCTTGCTCTCGCTCTGGCTCTGGCCTGTCCTCGCCTTGGCTCCGGACTTCTCTCGGTCTGGCTCTTGCCTGCCCTAGCCTTGGCTCTAGCCTACTTTCGCTCTCTCTGGCCTGCCCTTGCCCTGGCTCCGGCCTGATCTCGCTCTGGCCTGCCCTCGCCTTGGCTCCAGCCTGATCTCGCTCTGGCCTGCCCTCGCCTTGGCTCCAGCCTGCTCTCGCTTTCCTTGCCCTGGCTCCAGCCTGCTCTCGCTTTCCTCACCCTGTCTCCGGCCTGCTCTCGCCTTGGCTCCGGCCTGCTCTCGCTCTGACTCTGGTCTGCCCACGCCTTAGCTCCGTTATCCTCTCGCCCTGGATCCGGCCTGCCCTCGGCTTGGCTCCGGCCTGCCCTCTAACTGGCTCTGGCCTGCCCTCTAACTGGCTCCGGCCTGCCCTCACTCTGGCTCCAGCCTGCCCTCGCCCTGGCTCCGGCCTGCTCTTGCTCTGGCTCAGGCCTGCTCTCGTTCTGGCTCAGGCCTGCCCTTGCCTTGGCTCCGGACTGCTCTCGCTCTGGCCTGCTCTCGCTCTGGCCTCCCCTCGCCTTGGCTTCGGCCTGCTCTTACACTGGCTCTGGCCTCCCCTCGCCTTGGCTCCGGCCTGCTCTCGCTCTGGTTCTGGCCTGCCCTCGTCTTGACTCCGGCCAGCTCTGGCTCTGGTTCTGGCCTGCCCTTGCCTTGACTCCGGCCTTCTCTCGCTCTGACTCTAAACCAGTAGATGTGAATAGCTACCTCAAATTCAACAGTGGACACCTTCCTGGATGGATCAAAAATGTGCCTTATGGGCAGTATTGGAGAGTCAGGAAAAACTGTACTCTGGATTCTGACTTTAAGGTGGAATCCAAGATTCTCAAAAAGAGATTTTTGGAAAAAGGCTATCCAAAAAAACTTTTAAAAGATGCATATAAAAGAACATGCACTCTATCACAGGACTCGTGCTTGGACAGAAGGGAGAATCCGGATAGGGCTTCTGTAAGGACAGAGGAAAAGACAAAGTGGAGTTTAATTACTACATTTTGCCAATCCAGGTCGGTAGTACGGGAGTTATTACAAAAACATTGGTTTATTTTAAAAGGTGACCCCATTCTCTCCAAAAGTATCCCAGAGAAACCAAATATTATCTTTAGGAAGAATAGAAGTTTAAAAACCTTGCTTGCTCCTAGCAACACGAATAGAAAAAAGAAAAAAATAAGGGATGTGACGACTAATCCTAACACAGGAGGCTGCTTCACATGCAATACACCTAAATGTATGTGTTGTGGCGTTATAATCAATAATGCAAAAACCTTTAAATCTAATACCACTAATGAGGTTTTCCAGATCAAGCAGAGATTAACATGCCAATCCACCTATGTAGTGTACTTGCTGGAGTGCCCTTGTGGCTTGCAATACATCGGCCGGACAATTCAGACCGCCCATGCCCGATTAAATAAACATAGATCTAATATAAGGGCAGGATATCAATTACATAGTGTCTCCAGACACTATGCAAACCATCACCACAAAGACCCGAGTAAGATGAAAATAACCATTATTGACCACATTGTGGATAATGGACCAGAACGATTGAGTACACTTATAAAGAAAGAAAGTTTTTGGATATACAAAATGGGCACTTTGTACCCTGAGGGTTTGAACCTTACGATTGAAAACACATCAAACCATTAAATCTGAGAAGGTTTAATGTTGTCCCTCTCATATCTTTCTCGGGTTGTCATCAGCCGTTTAATGATGGCTTGCGGGGCTACCTGCACAGGATTAAAGGTATGGTATGACGTAGCATAGCAGGAGATTTGCTTGCCCTTTCGGGCTGGTATTTAGTTCTTTTTTCATGTTGTCGTCAGTTACTTAGTTTACTGGAAGCATAGGTTCCGATCATGATAATGGATAGCATTGGGTTTTATGAGTTTTATTATAGCAGTGGGCAATTGTACAAGGTTATTTTCGGCTATTTTATATGAAAGTGTACTGTCTCTTTAAGAAACTTAACTTTAGAATTGGGGGTTGACAATCGTAGTATAGCATTGTCAGGACACTCTGGTAAGGTTCCCAGGGTGTTTTTAAACATTCATGGGGTTTATAATCGCAGTGGGCAAGGGTACAAGGTTATTTTCGGCCATTTTATATGAAAGTGTACTGTCTCTTTAAGAAATCCAACTTTTGAATTGGGGGCTGGAAACTGCAGTATAGCATTGTCAGGACACTCTGGTAAGGTTCCCAGGGTGTTTTTAAACATTTATGGGGTTTATAATCGTAGTGGGTAATTGTACAGGGTTATTTTCGGCCATTTTATATGAAAGTGCACTGT
Source organism: Phyllobates terribilis (assembly GCF_046119375.1). Lineage (NCBI taxonomy): Eukaryota > Metazoa > Chordata > Amphibia > Anura > Dendrobatidae > Phyllobates > Phyllobates terribilis. The sequence goes on from NW_027362863.1 coordinate 5,806,605, forward strand.
CTCTTTAAGAAATTCAACTTTTGAATTGGGGGCTGGAAACTGCAGTATAACACTGTCAAGACACCCCAAGAAGGTCCCCAGGATGATTTTAATAATTTTTAATAGTTGGTAATAAATATATTTAAAAAAAAAAAAAACTTATTTATTTTTTTACAAATAGGAAGTTTTTACTAAGAATTGTGATTTTAAGAATCCATGTAGGGATTTTTTAGTGCACAATGCTGTTTCCAGGGGAAATAAGAGGTTAATTGGTTAAGAATGTATTATATGGAGTTGTTCAATGAAAGGGTTAATTGATTACAATACGTGGTCTAAATTTTGTAAAATACCACCCCTTTATAAAGCTGTCATTGTAACATTCCCCGTTACCCCACCTGATGAAGACGGCTTAGACCGTTGAAACGCGTTGTGGCAGTGGTATTGGAGGAAGAATAAAAGTCGGTTGACATCTACTAAATTGTCCAGTATTCCTTTGGCGCTCCCTGAGACCGCTGCACCATTGTTTACTTCTGGCCTGCCCTTGACTTGGCTCTGGACTACTCTCGCTCTGGCTCTGGCCTGCCCTCGCTCTGGCTCCGGCCTGCTCTCGCTCAGGCTCTGGGCTGCCGTCGCCCTGGCTCCGGCCTTCTCTCGCTCTGGCCTGCCCTTGTCCTGGCTCTGGCCTGCTCTCGCCCTGGCTCAGGCCTGCTCTTGCTCTGGCCTGCCCTCACCTTGGCTCCGGCCTGCTCTCGCTCTGGCTCGGTCCTGCCCTCGCCCTGGCTCCGGTCTGCCCTTGCCCTGGCTCCGGTCTGCCATTGCCCTGGCTCTGGCCTGCTCTCGCTCTGGCCTGCCTTTGCCTTGGCTCCGGCCTTCTCTCGCTCTGGCTCTGGTCTGCCCTTGCCTTGGCTCTGGCCTACTCTCGCTTTGGCTCCGGCTTGCCATCGCTCTGGCTCCGGCCTAGCCTCGCCCTGGCTCCGCCCTGCCCTCACTCTGGCTCCGGCCAGCCCTTGCCTTGGCTTCGGCCTGCCCTCGACCTGGCTCCGGCCCGCCCTCGCTCTAGCTTTGGCCTGTCCTCTCCTTGGCTCCGGCCTGCTCTTGCACTGGCTCCGGCCTGCCCTCGTCCAGGCTCTGGCGTGCTCTCGCTCTGGCTCTGTCCTGCTCTTGCCTAGGCTCCGGCCTGCTCTCGCCCTGGCTCCGGCCTGCTCTCGCACTGGCTCCGGCCTGCTCTCGCACTGGCTCCGGCCTGCCCTCGCTTTGGCTCATGCCTGCTCTCGCTCTGGCCTGCCCTCGCTCTGGATCCAGCCTGCCCTCGCCCTGGCTCCAGCCTGCTCTCGCTCTGGCTCTGGCCTGTCCTCTCCTTGGCTCCGGCCTGCCCTCGCCTTGGCTCCGGCCTGCTCTCGCCCTGGCTCCGGCCAGCTCTCACCCTGGCTAAGGCCTGTTATCTCTCTGGCTCCGGCCTGCCCTCGCCTTGGCTCCTGATTTTTCTCGCCCTGCATCCGGCCTGCTCTCGCCTTGACTCCGGCATTCTCTCGCGCTTGCACTGGCCTGCTCTCGATCTGGCTCACATATACGTTGTCAGAAAATACTGCCATTTCTGGCCTCCATCAAAAAAAATTTCAGTGTGTCAGCAAAGTTTTTGGCACTGGTTTGCTGTTCAAAACAGTTACCTAGAGGCCAGGTATTTAAAACTGTGTTTTCTCCGTCACACGGCTCACATATACGTTGTCAGAAAATACTGCCATTTCTGGCCTCCATGAAATTTTTTTTTCAGTGTGTCAGTAAAGTTTTTGACACTGGTTTGCTGTTCAAAACAGTTACCTACAGGCCAGGTATTTAAAACTGTGTTTTCTCCGTCACACGGATCACATATACGTTTTCAGAAAATACTGCCATTTCTGGCCTCCATTAAAAAAAAATTTCAGTGTGTCAGCAAAGTTTTTGACACTGGTTTGCTGTTCAAAACAGTTACCTACAGGCCTGGTATTAAAAAGTGTGTTTTGCTTCGGCCTGCCTTCGCCTTGGCTCCAGCCTGCCCTCGCTCTGGATCCGGCCTGATCTCGCAATGGCTCTGGCCTGCCCTTGCCTTGGCTCCGGCCTGCTCTTGCTCTGGCTCTGGCCTGCCTTCGCATTGGCTCCGGACTGCTCTCGCTCTGGCTCCGCCCAGCCCTCGCCCTGGCTCCGGCCTGCACTCGCTCTGGCTCCGGCCTGATAACACTCTGGCTCTGGCCTGCCCTCGCCTTGGCTCCGTCCTAATCGCGCTCTGGCCTGCCCTCGCCTTGGATGCGGCCTGTTCTCGCTCTGGTTCCGTCCTGCCCTCGCCCTAGCTCTGGCCTGATCTCGCTCTGGCTCTGGTCTGCCATCGCCCTGGCTCCGGCCTGCTCTCACTCTGGCCTGCCCTCGCCTTGGCTCCGGCCTGCTCTCTCTCTGGCTCTGTCCTGCCCTCGTCCTGGCTCTGGCCTGCTCTCCCTCTGGTCTGCCCTTGCCTTGGCTCCGGCCTGCTCTAACCCTGGCTCCGGCCTGCTCTCTCTCTGGCTCTGGCCTGCCCTCGCCCTGGCTCCGGCCTGCTCTCGCTCTGTCTCGGGCATGCCCTAGCCTTGGCTCTGGCATGCCCTCGCCGAGGCTCCGGCCTGCTCTCGCTCTGGCTGTGGCCTGCTGTCGCTCTGGCTCCGGCCTGCTCTCACCCTGGCTCCGGCTTGCTCTCTCTCTTGCTCTGGCCTGCCCTCGCCCTGGCTCCGGCCTTCTCTCGCTGTGGCTCTGAACCGCCCTCACCCTGGCTCCGGCTTGCTCTCTCTCTGACTCTGGCCTGCTCTCGCCCTGACTCAGGCCTGCCCTCGTCCTGGCTCCGGGCTGCTCTTCCTCTGGCCTGCCCTCGCCTTGGCTCCGGCCTGCTCTCGCTCTGGCTAGGTCCTGCCCTCGCTCTGGCTCCGGCCTGCTCTCACTCTGGCTCTGGGCTGCCCTCGCCCTGGCTCCGGCCTGCTCTCACTCTGGCTCCGACCAGCCCTTGCCCTGGCTCTGGCCTGCTCTCGCTCTGGCTCGGGCCTGCCCTTGCCTTTGCTCCGGCCTGCTCTCGCTCTGACCTGCCCTAGCCTTGGCTCCGGCCTGCTCTCGCTCTGGCCTGCCCTCGCCTTGGCTACGGCCTTCTCTCGCTCTGACTCTGGCCTGCCCTTGCCTTGGCTCTGGCCAACTCTAGCTTTGGCTTTGGAGTGCCCTCGCCTTGGCTCCGGCCTTCAATCGCTCAGGCTCTGGCCTGCCCTCGCCTTGGCTCCAGCCTTCAATCGCTCTGGCTCTGGCCTGCCCTTGCCTTGGTTCTGGCCTACTCTCGCTTTGTATCTGGCTTGCCCTCGCCTTGGCTCCGGCCTTCAATCGCTCTGGCTCTGGCCTGCCCTCGCCTTGGCTCCAGCCTTCAATCGCTCTGACTCTGGCCTGCCCTTGCCTTGGTTCTGGCCTACTCTCGCTTTGTATATGGCTTGCCCTTGCCTTTGCTCCGGCCTTCTCTCGCTCTGGCTCTTGCCTGCTCTAGGCCTGGCTCCGGCCTGCCATCGTCCTGGCTCCGGCCTGTTCTCGCTCTGGCTATGGCCGGCCCTCGCCTTGGCTCCGGCCTGCTCTCTCGCTCTGGCTCTGTCCTGCCCTCGCCGAGGCTCCGGCCTGCTCTCGCTCTGGCTGTGGCCTGCTGTCGCTCTGGCTGTGGCCTGCTGTCGCTCTGGCTCCGGCCTGCTCTCACCCTGGCTCCGGCTTGCTCTCTCTCTCGCTCTGGCCTGCTCTCGTTATAGCTCTGGACTGCTCTAGCTCTGTCTCTGGCCTGCCCTCGCCGAGGCTCCGGCCTGCTCTCGCTCTGGCTCCGGCGTGCCCTCACCCTGGCTCTGGCCTGCCCTCGCTCTGGCTCCAGCCTGCTCTCGCCCTGGTTCCCGGCTATCTTTGCCTTGGCTCCGGCCTTCTCTCGCTCTGGCTCTGGCCTGCCCTTGCCTTGGCTCTGGCCTACTCTCGCTCTGGCCTGCCCTCGCCTTGGCTCCGGCCTGCCCTCGTCCTGGCTCCGGCCTGCTCTTGCTCTGGCTTGCCCTTGCCTTGGCTCCGGCCTGCTCTCGCTCTGGCTCGGTCCTGCCCTCGCTCTGGCTCCGGCCTGCTCTCACTCTGGCTCTGGGCTGCCCTCACTCTGGCTCCGGCCTGCCCTTGCCCTGGCTCTGGCCTGCTCTCGATCTGGTTCTGGCCTGCTCTCGCTTTGCCTCTGGCCTGCCCTTGCCTTTGCTCCGGCCTGCTCTCGCTCTGACCTGCCCTCGCCTTGGCTCCGGCCTGCTCTCGCTCTGGCCTGCCCTCGCCTTGGCTACGGCCTTCTCTCGCTCTGACTCTGGCCTGTCCTTGCCTTGGCTCTGGCCTACTCTCGCTTTGGCTCTGGCCTGCCCTTGCCTTGGCTCTGGCCAACTCTAGCTTTGGCTCTGTCCTGCCCTCGCCCTGGCTCCGGCCTGCTCTCGCTCAGGCTCTGGGCTGCCGTCGCCCTGGCTCCGGCCTTCTCTCGCTCTGGCCTGCCCTTGCCCTGGCTCTGGCTTGCTCTCGCTCTGGCCTGCTCTCGCCCTGGCTCAGGCCTGCTCTTGCTCTGGCCTGCCCTCACCTTGGCTCCGGCCTGCTCTCGCCCTGGCTCCGGTCTGCCCTTGCCCTGGCTCCGGTCTGCCCTTGCCCTGGCTCTGGCCTGCTCTCGCCTTGGCTCCGGCCTTCTCTCGCTCTGGCTCTGGTCTGCCCTTGCCTTGGCTCTGGCCTACTCTCGCTTTGGCTCTGGCTTGCCATCGCTCTGGCTCCGGCCTACCCTCGCCCTGGCTCCGCCCTGCCCTCACTCTGGCTCCGGCCAGCCCTTGCCTTGGCTTCGGCCTGCCCTCGACCTGGCTCCGGCCCGCCCTCGCTCTGGCTTTGGCCTGTCCTCTCCTTGGCTCCGGCCTGCTCTTGCACTGGCTCCGGCCTGCCCTCGTCCAGGCTCTGGCGTGCTCTCGCTCTGCCTCTGTCCTGCTCTTGCCTAGGCTCCGGCCTGCTCTCGCCCTGGCTCCGGCCTGCTCTCGCCCTGGCTCCGGCCTGCTCTCGCACTGGCTCCGGCCTGCTCTCGCACTGGCTCCGGCCTGCTCTCGCACTGGCTCCAGCCTGCTCTCGCACTGACTCCGGCCTGCTATCTCTCTGGCTCCGGCCTGCCCTCGCTTTGGCTCATGCCTGCTCTCGCTCTGGCCTGCCCTCGCTCTGGATCCGGCCTGCCCTCGCTCTGGAACTGGCCTGCCCTCGCACTGGCTCCAGCCTGCCCTCGCCCTGGCTCCAGCCTGCTCTCGCTCTGGCTCTGTCCTCTCCTTGGCTCCGGCCTGCTCTCGCACTGGCTCCGGCCTGCCCTCGCCTTGGCTCCGGCCTGCTCTCGCCCTGGCTCCAGCCAGCTCTCACCCTGGCTAAGGCCTGCTATCTCTCTGGCTCCGGCCTGCCCTCGCCTTGGCTCCTGCTTTTTCTCGGCCTGCTCTCGCCTTGACTCCGGCCTGCTCTCGCCTTAGCTCCAGCCTGCTCTTGCCCTGGTTCCGGCCTGCTCTCTCTCTGGCTCTGGCCTGCCCTCGCCCTGGCTCCGGCATACTCTCACTCTGGCTGTGGCCTAATCTCGCTCTGGCTCTGGCCTCGCCCTGAGCCTGCTCTAGCCCTTATTCCGGCCTACCCTTGCCTTGGCTCCGGCCTTCTCTCGCTCTGGCTCTGGCCTACTCTCGCTCTGGCTCTTGCCTGCCCTCGCCCTGGCTCCGGCCTACTCTGGATCTGGCTCTGGCCTGCCCTCGCCTTGGCTCCGGCCTGCTCTTGCTCTGGCCTGCCCTCGACCTGGATCCGGCCTGCTCTTGCACTGGCCTGCCCTCGCCTTGACTCCGGCCTGCTCTCGCTCTGATTCTGGCCTGCCCTCGTCTTGACTCCGGCCAGCTCTGGCTCTGGTTCTGGCCAGCCCTTGCCTTGACTCCGGCCTTCTCTCGCTCTGACTCTGGCCTGCCCTTGACTTGGCTCTGGACTACTCTCGCTCTGGCCTGCCCTCGCCCTGGCTCCGGTCTGCTCTCGCTCTGGCCTGCTCTCGCTCTGGCGTGCCCTCGTCTTGGCTCCGGCCTGCTCTCGCTCTGACTCTGGCCTGCCCTCGCCCTGGCTCCATCCTGTTCTGGATCTGGCTCTGGCGTGCCCTCGCCTTGGCTCCGGCTTGCTCTCGCCCTGGCTCCAGCCTGCTCTCGCTCTGGCCTGCCCTCGCCTTGGCTCCGGCCTGCCTTTGCTCTGGCTACGGCCAGCCTTCGCCTTGGCTCCGGCCTGCTCTCGCCCTGGCTCCGGCCTTCTCTTGCTCTGGCTCTGGCCTGCCCTCGCCCTGGCTCCGGCCTGCTCTTGCTCTGGCCTGCCCTCGTCTTGACTCCGGACTGGTCTCTCTCTGGTTCTAGCCTGCCTTCGCCTTGGCTCCGGCATGCCCTTGCTCTGGCTCAACCCTGCTCTAGCTCTGGCCTGCCCTGGCTCCAGACTGCTCTCGCTCTGGCTCTGGCCCGCCCTCACCTTGGCTCCGACCTGCTCTCGCTCTTTCTTGCCTGCCCTCGCCTTGGCTCCGACCTGCTCTTGCTCTCGCTCTGGCCTGCCCTCGCCTTGGCTCCGGCCTGCTCTCGCTCTGGCCCGCCCTGGCTCTGCTTCTGGCCTGCCCTTTCTGGCCTGCTCTCGCTCAGGCTCCGGCCTGCCCTCGCCTTGGCTCCGGCCTGCTCTCGCTCTGGCTCCGGCATGCTCTCGCTCTGGCCTGCTCTCACTCTGGCCTGCCCTCGTCCTGACTCCGGCATTCTCTCGCTGTTGCACAGGCCTGCTCTCGATCTGGAACTGACCTGCTCTCGCTCTGACCTGCCCTCACCTTGTCTCCGGCTTGCTCTCGCTCTGGCTCTCGCCTACCCTAGCCGTGGCTCTGGCCTACACTTTCGCTCTCTCTGGCCTGCCCTTGCCCTGGCTCCAGCCTGCTCTCGCTTTGACTCTGGTCTGCCCTCGCCCTGGCTCCGGCCTCGCCTTGGCTCCGGCCTGCTCTCGCTCTGACTCTGGTCTGCCCTCTCCCAGGCTCCGGCCTGCTCAGGCTCTAGCTCTGTCCTGCCCTCGCCCAGGCTCCGGCCTGCTCAGGCTCTAGCTCTGTCCTGCCCTCGCCCTGGCTCCGGCTTGCCCTCGTCCTGGCTCCGGCCTGCTCTCGCCCTTTCTCCGGCCTGCTCTCGCCCTGACTCCGGCATTCTCTCGCGCTTGCACTGGCCTGCTCTCGATCTGGAACTGACCTGCTGTCGTTCTGGCTCTGGCCTGCCCTCACCTTGTCTTCGGCTTGCTCTCGCTCTGGCTCTGGCCTGTCCTCGCCTTGGCTCCGGACTTCTCTCGCTCTGGCTCTCGCCTGCCCTAGCCTTGGCTCTAGCCTACTTTCGCTCTCTCTGGCCTGCCCTTGCCCTGGCTCCGGCCTGATCTCGCTCTGGCCTGCCCTCGCCTTGGCTCCAGCCTGCTCTCGCTTTCCTCGCCCTGGCTCCAGCCTGCTCTCGCTTTCCTCGCCCTGGCTCCGGCCTGCTCTCGCCTTGGCTCCGGCCTGCTCTCGCTCTGACTCTGGTCTGCCCTCGCCTTAGCTCCGTTATCCTCTCGCCCTGGATCCGGCCTGCCCTCGGCTTGGCTCCGGCCTGCCCTCTAACTGGCTCTGGCCTGCCCTCTAACTGGCTCCGGCCTGCCCTCACTCTGGCTCCAGCCTGCCCTCGCCCTGGCTCCGGCCTGCTCTTGCCCTGGCTCCGGCCTGCCCTCACTCTGGCTCCAGCCTGCCCTCGCCCTGGCTCCGGCCTGCTCTTGCTCTGGCTCAGGCCTGCTCTCGTTCTGGCTCAGGCCTGCCCTTGCCTTGGCTCCGGACTGCTCTTGCTCTGGCCTGCTCTCGCTCTGGCCTCCCCTCGCCTTGGCTTCGGCCTGCTCTTACACTGGCTCTGGCCTGCCCTCGCCTTGGCTCCGGCCTGCTCTTGCTCTGGCCTGCTCTCGCTCTGGTTCTGGCCTGCCCTCTTCTTGACTCCGGCCAGCTCTGGCTCTGGTTCTGGCCTGCCCTTGCCTTGACTCCGGCCTTCTCTCGCTCTGACTCTGGCCTGCCCTTGACTTGGCTCTGGACTACTCTCGCTCTGGCTCTGGCCTGCCCTCGCTCTGGCTCTGGCCTGCCCTCGCTCTGGCTCCGGCCTGCTCTCACTCAGGCTCTGGGCTGCCGTCGCCCTGGCTCCGGCCTTCTCTCGCTCTGGCCTGCCCTTGCCCTGGCTCTGGCCTGCTCTCGCCCTGTCTCAGGCCTGCTCTTGCTCTGGCCTGCCCTCACCTTGGCTCCGGCCTGCTCTCGCTCTGGCTCGGTCCTGCTCTCGCCCTGGCTCCGGTCTGCCCTTGCCCTGGCTCCGGTCTGCCCTTGCCCTGGCTCTGGCCTGCTCTCGCTCTGGCTCTGGTCTGCCCTTGCCTTGGCTCTGGCCTACTCTCGCTTTGGCTCCGGCTTGCAATCGCTCTGGCTCCGGCCTACCCTCGCCCTGGCTCTGCCCTGCCCTCACGCTGGCTCCGGCCAGCCCTTGCCTTGGCTTCGGCCTGCCATCGACCTGGCTCCGGCCCGCCCTCGCTCTGGCTTTGGCCTGTCCTCTCGTTGGCTCCGGCCTGCTCTTGCACTGGCTCCGGCCTGCCCTCGTCCAGGCTCTGGCGTGCTCTCGCTCTGGCTCTGTCCTGCTCTTGCCTAGGCTCCGGCCTGCTCTCGCCCAGGCTCCGGCCTGCTCTCGCCCTGGCTCCGGCCTGCTCTCGCACTGGCTCCGGCCTGCTCTCGCACTGGCTCCGGCCTGCCCTCGCTTTGGCTCATGCCTGCTCTCGTTCTGGCCTGCCCTCGCTCTGGATCCGGCCTGCCCTCGCTCTGGCTCTGGCCTGTCCTCTCATTTGCTCCGGCCTGCTCTCGCACTGGCTCTGGCCTGCCCTCGCCTTGGCTCCGGCCTGCTCTCGCCCTGGCTCCGGCCAGCTCTCACCCTGGCTAAGGCCTGCTATCTCTCTGGCTCCGGCCTGCCTTCGCCTTGGCTCCTGCTTTTTCTCGCCCTGCATCCGGCCTGCTCTCGCCTTGACTCCGGCCTGCTCTCGCCTTGACTCCGGCCTGCTCTCGCCTTGACTCCGGCCTGCTCTCGCCCTGGTTCCGGCCTGCTCTCGCCCTGGTTCCGGCCTGCCCTCGCCCTGGCTCCGACATACTCTCACTCTGGCTGTGGCCTACTCTCGCTCTGGCTCTGGCCTCGCCCTGAGCCTGCTCTAGCCCTTGTTCTGGCCTACCCTTGCCTTGGCTCCGGCCTTCTCTCGCTCTGGCTCTGGCCTGCCCTTGCCTTGGCTCTGGCCTACTCTCGCTCTGGTCTTGCCTGCCCTCGCCCTGGCTCCGGCCTGCTCTCGCTTTGGTTCTGGCCTGCTCTCGCTCTGGCATGCCCTCGCCTTGGCTCGGCCTGCTCTCGCTGTGACTCCGGCCTGCTCTCGCCTTGACTCCGGACTGCTCTCACCCTGGTTCCGGCCTGCCCTCGCCCTGGCTCCGACATCCTCTCACTCTGGCTGTGGCCTACTCTCGCTCTGGCTCTGGCCTCGCCCTGAGCCTGCTCTAGCCCTTGTTCCGGCCTACCCTTGCCTTGGCTCCGGCCTTCTCTCGCTCTGGCTCTGGCCTGCCCTTGCCTTGGCTCTGGCCTACTCTCGCTCTGGCTCTTGCCTGCCCTCGCCCTGGCTCCGGCCTGCTCTCGCTTTGGTTCTGGCCTGCTCTCGCTCTGGCATGCCCTCGCCTTGGCTCGGCCTGCTCTCGCTCTGACTCTGGCCTGCCCTCGCCCTGACTCCAGCCTACTCTGGATCTGGCTCTGGTCTGCCCTCGCCTTGGCTCCGGCCTGCTCTCGCCCTGGCTCCGGCCTGCTCTTGCTCTGGCCTGCCCTCGACCTGGCTCCGGCGTGCTCTTGCTCTGGCCTGCCCTCGCCTTGACTCCGGCCTGCTCTTGCTCTGATTCTGGCCTGCCCTCGTCTTGACTCCGGCCAGCTCTGGCTCTGGTTCAGGCCTGCCCTTGCCTTGACTCCGGCCTTCTCTCGCTCTGACTCTGGCCTGCCCTTGACTTGGCTCTGGACTACTCTCGCTCTCGCCCTGTCCTGCCCTCGTCCTGGCTCCGGCCTGCTCTCGCTCTGGCCTGCCCTCGCCCTTTCTCCGGCCTGCTCTCGCCCTGACTCCGGCATTCTCTCGCGCTTGCACTGGCCTGCTCTCGATCTGGAACTGACCTGCTGTCGTTCTGGCTCTGGCCTGCCCTCACCTTGTCTTCGGCTTGCTCTCGCCCTGGCTCTGGCCTGTCCTCGCCTTGGCTCCGGACTTCTCTCGCCTGCCCTAGCCTTGGCTCTGGCCTACTTTCGCTCTCTCTGGCCTGCCCTTGCCCTGGCTCCGGCCTGATCTCGCTCTGGCCTGCCCTCGCCTTGGCTCCAGCCTGCTCTCGCTTTCCTCGCCCTGGCTCCGGCCTGCTCTCGCCTTGGCTCCGGCCTGCTCTCGCTCTGACTCTGGTCTGCCCTCGCCTTAGCTCCGTTATCCTCTCGCCCTGGATCCGGCCTGCCCTCGGCTTGGCTCCGGCCTGCCCTCTAACTGGCTCCGGCCTGCCTTCACTCTGGCTCCAGCCTGCCCTCGCCCTGGCTCCGGCCTGCTCTTGCCCTGGCTCCGGCCTGCCCTCACTCTGGCTCCAGCCTGCCCTCACCCTGGCTCCGGCCGGCTCTCGTTCTGGCTCAGGCCTGCCCTTGCCTTGGCTCCGGACTGCTCTCGCTCTGGCCTGCTCTCGCTCTGGCCTCCACTCGCCTTGGCTTCGGCCTGCTCTTACACTGGCTCTGGCCTGCCCTCGCCTTGGCTCCGGCCTGCTCTTGCTCTGGCCTGCCCTCGCCTTGACTCCGACCTGCTCTCGCTCTGGTTCTGGCCTGCCCTCGTCTTGACTCCGGCCAGCTCTGGCTCTGGTTCTGGCCTGCCCTTGCCTTGACTCCGGCCTTCTCTCGCTCTGACTCTGGCCTGCCCTTGACTTGGCTCTGGACTACTCTCGCTCTGGCTCTGGCCTGCCCTCGCCCTGGCTCCGGTCTGCTCTCGCTCTGGCCTGCTCTCGCTCTGGCGTGCCCTCGTCTTGGCTCCGGCCTGCTCTCGCACGGACTCTGGCCTGCCCTCGCCCTGGCTCCGTCCTGCTCTGGATCTGGCTCTGGCCTGCCCTCGCCTTGGCTCCAGCCTGCTCTCGCCCTGGCTCCGGCCTGCTCTCTCTCTCGCTCTGGCCTGCCCTCGCCCTGGCTCTGGCCTGCTCTCTCTCTGGCTCTGGCCTGCCCTCGCCCTGGCTCCGGCATACTCTCACTCTGGCTGTGGCCTACTCTCGCTCTGGCTCTGGCCTCGCCCTGAGCCTGCTCTAGCCCTTGTTCCGGCCTACCCTTGCCTTGGCTCCGGCCTTCTCTTGCTCTGGCTCTGGCCTGCCCTTGCCTTGGCTCTGGCCTACTCTCGCTCTGGCTCTTGCCTGCCCTCGCCCTGGCTCCGGCCTGCTCTCGCTTTGGTTCTAGCCTGCTCTCGCTCTGGCGTGCCCTCGCCTTGGCTCGGACTGCTCTCGCTCTGACTCTGGCCTGCCCTCACCCTGACTCCAGCCTACTCTGGATCTGGCCTGCCCTCGCCTTGGCTCCGGCCTGCTCTCGCCCTGGCTCCGGCCTGCTCTTGCTCTGGCCTGCCCTCGACCTGGCTCCGGCCTGCTCTTGCACTGGCCTGCCCTCGCCTTGACTCCGGCCTGCTCTCGCTCTGATTCTGGCCTGCCCTCGTCTTGACTCCGGCCAGCTCTGGCTCTGGTTCTGGCCTGCCCTTGCCTATACTCCGGCCTTCTCTCGCTCTGACTCTGGCCTGCCCTTGACTTGGCTCTGGACTACTCTCGCTCTTGCTCTGGCCTGCCCTCGCCCTGGCTCCGGTCTGCTCTCGCTCTGGCCTGCTCTCGCTCTGGCGTGCCCTCGTCTTGGCTCTGGCCTGCTCTCGCTCTGACTCTGGCCTGCCCTCGCCCTGGCTCCATCCTGTTCTGGATCTGGCTCTGGCCTGCCCTCGCCTTGGCTCCGGCCTGCGCTGCTCGCCTTGGCTCCAGCCTGCCCTCGCTGTGGCTCCGGCCTGCTTTTGCTCTGGCTACGGCCAGCCTTCGCCTTGGCTCCGGCCTGCTCTCGTCCTGGCTCCGGCCAGCCTTCGCCTTGGCTCCGGCCTGCTCTCGTCCTGGCTCCGGCCTTCTCTTGCTCTGGCCTGCCCTCGCCCTGGCTCCGGCCTGCTGTTGCTCTGGCCTGCCCTCGAGGGTCTTGACTCCGGACTGCTCTCGCTCTGGTTCTGGCCTGCCTTCGCCTTGGCTCCGGCATGCCCTTGCTCTGGCTCAAGCCTGCTCTAGCTCTGGCTCTGGCCTGCCCTGGCTCCAGACTGCTCTCGCTCTGGCTCTGGCCCGCCCTCGCCTTGGCTCCGGCCTGCTCTCTCCCTGGCTCCGGCTTGCCCTCGTCCTGGCTCCGGCCTGCTCTCGCTCTGGCCTGCCCTCGCCCTTTCTCCGGCCTGCTCTCGCCCTGACTCCGGCATTCTCTCGCGCTTGCACTGGCCTGCTCTCGATCTGGAACTGACCTGCTCTCGTTCTGGCTCTGGCCTGCCCTCACCTTGTCTTCGGCTTGCTCTCGCTCTGGCTCTGGCCTGTCCTCGCCTTGGCTCCGGACTTCTCTCGCTCTGGCTCTCGCCTGCCCTAGCCTTGGCTCTGGCCTACTTTCGCTCTCTCTGGCCTGCCCTTGCCCTGGCTCCGGCCTGATCTCGCTCTGGCCTGCCCTCGCCTTGGCTCCAGCCTGCTCTCGCTTTCCTCGCCCTGGCTCCAGCCTGCTCTCGCTTTCCTCGCCCTGGCTCCGGCCTGCTCTCGCCTTGGCTCCGGCCTGCTCTCGCTCTGACTCTGGTCTGCCCTCGCCTTAGCTCCGTTATCCTCTCGCCCTGGATCCGGCCTGCCCTCGGCTTGGCTCCGGCCTGCCCTCTAACTGGCTCTGGCCTGCCCTCTAACTGGCTCCGGCCTGCCCTCACTCTGGCTCCAGCCTGCCCTCGCCCTGGCTCCGGCCTGCTCTTGCCCTGGCTCCGGCCTGCTCTCACTCTGGCTCCAGCTTGCCCTTGCTCTGGCTTCGGCCAGCCCTCGCCTTGGCTCCAGCCTGCTCTTGCTCTGGCCTGCCCTCGTCTTGACTCCGGCGTGCTCTTGCCTTGGTTCTGGCCTGCCTTCACCTAGGCTCCGGCCTGCTCTTGCTCTCGCTCAGGCCGACTCTCTCTCTGGCTCTGGCCTGCCCTTGCCTTGGCTCCAGACTGCTCTAGCTCTGGCACTGGCCTGATCTCGCTCTGGCACTGGCCTGCCTTCCTTCTGGCTCTGGCCTGCCCTCACCTTGGCTCCGGCCTGCTCTGGCTCTGGCCTGTAGTTGCCTTGGCTCCGGCCTGCTCTCGCTCTGGCCTGCCCTGGCTCTGCTCAAGCCTGCCCTCGCCTTGGCTCCGGCCTGCTCTCGCCTTGGCACCGGTCTGCCCTCGCCCTGGCCTGCTCTCGCTCTGGTTCTGGCCTGCCCTTGCCTCGGCTCCGGCCTGCTCTCGCTCTGGCCTGCCCTCTCCTTGGCTCCGGCCTTCTCTCGCTCTGGCTCGCGCATGCCCTAGCCTTGGCTCTGGCCTACTCTTGCTCTGGCTCGGGCCTGCTCTGGCTGTGGCTCTGGCATGCTCTCGCTCTGGCTCTGCTGCCTCCGGCCTGCTCTCGCTCAGACTCTGGTCTGACCTTGCCTTGGCTCTGGCCTGCCCCCAAACATTTTCAAGAAACAGGTAAATTTACAGTACATTAGTTTATATTTTCCAGCCCTGGCTCCTGCCTGCCCTCGCCCTGGCCCCGGCCTGCTCTCGCTCTGGCTCTGGCTTGCTCTCGCTCTGTCGTGCCCTCGCCTTGGCTCCGACCTGCTCTCGCTCTGACTCTGGCCTGCTCTGGATCTGGCTCTGGACTGCCCTCGCCTTGGCTCCGGCCTGTTCTCGCCTTGGCTCAGGCTTGCTCTTGCTCTGGCTCCAGCCTGCTCTTGCTCTGGATCTGGCCTGCCCTCGCCCTGGCTCGGGCCTGCTCTTGCTCTGGCTCTGGCCTGCCCTCGTCTTGACTCCAGCATGCTCTCGCTCTGGTTCTGGCCTGTCTTTGCCTTGGCTCCGGACTGCTCTCGCTCTGGTTCAGAGAGCCTGCTCTCGCTCTGGCTCTGGCCTACCCTTGCCTTGGCTCCGAACTGCTCTCGCTCGCTCTGGCTTGCTCTCGCTCTGGCCGCCTGCCCTTGCCTTGGCTCCGGCCTTCTCTGACTCTGGCTCTGGTCTGCCCCCGTCTTGACTCCGGCATGCTCTCGCTCTGGTTCTGGCCTGCCTTCGCCTTGGCTCCGGCCTGCTCTCGCTCTGGCCTGTCCTCGCATTGGCTCCGGCCCGCTCTCGCCCTGGCTTCGGCCTGCACTCGTCCTGGCTCCGGCCTGCTCTCACTCTGGCCTGCTCTCGCCTGGCTCCGGCCTGCTCTCGCTCTAGCTCCGGACTGCCCTCGCCCTGGCTCCGGCCTGCCCTTGCCTTGGCTCCGGACTGCCCTCGCCCTGGCTCCGCCTGCTCTCGTCCTGGCTCCAACCTGTTCTCGCTCTGTTTCTAGCCTGCCCTCGCCCAGGCTCCGCCCTGCTCTCTCTCTGGCTCTGGCCTACGCTCGCTCTGGCTCTGGCCTGTTCTCGCCCTGGTTCCGGCCTGACCTTGCCTTGGCTCCGGCCTGCCCTCGCCGAGGCTCCGGCCTGCTCTCGCTCTGGCCGGCTCTCGCTCTGGCTCTGGCCTGCCCTCGTCCTGGCTCCGGCCTGCTCTCGCCTTAGCTCCGGCCGGCTCTCGCTCTGGCTCCGGCATTCCCTCGCCCTGACTCCAGCCTGCCCTTACACTGGCTGGGGCCTACTCTCGCCTTGGCTCCGACCTGCTCTCGCTCTGGCCTTCCCTCGCCCTGGCTACGGCCTCCTCTCTCTCTGGCTCTGGCCTGCCCTTGCCTTAGCTCCGGCCTGCTCTTGCTCTGACTCTGGCCTGCCCTCGCCCTGGCTACTGGCTGCCCTCATCCTTGCTCCGGCCTGCTCTCGCTCTGGCTCTGTCCTACCCTCACCTTGGCTCCGGCCTGCTCTCGCTCGGGCTCCGGCCTGCCCTCACCCTGACTCCTGCCTGCCCTTGCTCTGGCTCCGGCCTGCCCTCGCCCTGATTCCGGCCTGCCCTTGCTCTAGCTCCAGCCAGCCCTTGCATTGGCTCCGGCCTGCTCTAGCCTTGACTCCGACCTGCTCTCTCTCTGGCTCTGGACTGCCCATGCCTTGGCTCCGGCCTGCTCTCTCTCTGGCTCTGGTCTGCCCTTGCCTTAGCTCTGGCCGGCTCTCGCTCTGACTCTGGCCTGCCCTCGCCCTGGCTCCGGCCTGCTCTCACTCTGCCTCCGGCCTGCCCTCGCCTTGGCTCCGGCCTGCTCTCGCTCTGGCTCCGGCCTGCTCTCGCTCTGGCCTGCTCTCACTCTGGCCTGCCCTCGTCCTGACTCCGGCATTCTCTCGCTGTTGCACAGGCCTGCTCTCGATCTGGAACTGACTTGCTCTCGCTCTGGCCTGCCCTCACCTTGTCTCCGGCTTGCTCTCGCTCTGGCTCTCGCCTACTTTCGCTCTCTCTGGCCTGCCCTTGCCCTGGCTCCAGCCTGCTCTCGCTTTGACTCTGGTCTGCCCTCGCCCTGGCTCCGGCCTCGCCTTGGCTCCGGCCTGTTCTCGTCCTGGCTCCGGCCTGCTCTTCCTATGGCTCTGGCCCGCCCTCGTCTTGACTCTGGTCTGATCTCGCTCTTGTTCTGGCCTGCCTTCGCCATGGCTCCTGCCTGCTCTTGCTCTGGCTCAGGCCTGCTCTCGTTCTGGCTCAGGCCTGCCCTTGTCTTGGCTCCGGACTGCTCTCGCTCTGGCCTGCTCTCGCTCTGGCCTCCCCTCGCCTTGGCTCCGGCCTGCTCTCGCTCTGGCCTGCCCTCGCCTTGGCTCCGACCTGCTCTTCCACTGGCTCTGGCCTGCCCTCGCCTTGGCTCCGGCCTGCTCTCGCTCTGGCCTGCCCTGGCTCTGCCTCTGGCCTGCCCTCGCCTTGGCTCCAGCCAGCTCTCACCTTGGCTCCGGCCTGCTCTCGCTCTAGTTCCGGACTGCCCTTGCCCTGGCTCCAGCCTGCCATCGCTCTGGCTCCGGCCTGCCCTCGCCTTAGCTCCGGTCTCCTCTCGCCCTGGCTCCGGCCTGCTCTCGCTTTGGCTCTGGCCCGCCCTCGCCCTGGCTCCGGCCTGCTCTCTCTCTGGCTCTGGCCTGCCCTCGCCCTGGCTCCAGGATACTCTCACTCTGGCTGTGGCCTACTCTCGCTCTGGCCTCGCCCTGTCTCAGGCCTGCTCTAGCCCTTGTTCCGGCCTACCCTTGCCTTGGCTCCGGCCTTCTCTCGCTCTGGCCTGCCCTTGCCTTGGCTCTGCCTGCCCTCGCTCTGGCTCTTGCCTGCCCTCGCCCTGGCTCCGGCCTGCTCTCGCTTTGGTTCTGGCCTGCTCTCGCTCTGGCGTGCCCTCGCCTTGGCTCCGGCCTGCTCTCGCTCTGACTCTGGCCTGCCCTCGCCCTGACTCCAGCCTACTCTGGATCTGGCTCTGGCCTGCCCTCGCCTTTGCTCCGGCCTGCTCTCGCCCTGACTCCAGCCTGCCCTTGCTCTGGCTGGGGCCTACTCTCGAGCCTTGGCTCCGACCTGCTCTCGCTCTGGCCTTCCCTCGCCCTGGCTCCGGCCTCCTCTCTCTCTGGCTCTGGCCTGCCCTTGCCTTAGCTCCGGCCTGCTCTCGCTCTGACTCTGGCCTGCCCTCGCCCTGGCTACTGCCTGCCCTCATCCTTGCTCCGGCCTGCTCTCGCTCTGGCTCTGTCCTACCCTCACCTTGGCTCCGGCCTGCTCTCGCCTTGGCTCCAGCCTGCTCTTGCTCGGGCTCTGGCCTGCCCTCACCCTGACTCCTGCGCTCTGGCTCCGGCCTGCCCTCGCCCTGATTCCGGCCTGCCCTTGCTCTAGCTCCAGCCAGCCCTTGCATTGGCTCCGGTCTGCTCTATCTAGCCTTGACTCCGACCTGCTCTCGCCCTGGCTCCGGCCTGCTCTCTCTCTGGCTCTGGACTGCCCATGCCTTGGCTCAGGCCTGCTCTCTCTCTGGCTCTGGCCTGCCCTTGCCTTAGCTCTGGCCGGCTCTCGCTCTGGCTCTGGCCTGCCCTTGCATTAGCTCTGGCCGGCTCTCGCTCTGACTCTGGCCTGCCCTCGCCCTGGCTCCGGCCTGCCCTCGTCCTTGCTCAGGCCTGCTTTCGTTCTGGTCTACCCTCGCCTTGGCTCCGGCCTGCTCTTGCCTTGGCTCAGGCCTGCTCTCGCTCTGGCTCAGGCCTGCTCTCTCTCTGGCTCGGGCCTGCCCTTGCTCTAGCTCCGGCCGGCCCTCGCATTCGCTCCGGCCTGCTCTCGCCCTGGCTCCGACCTGCTCTCGCTCTGGCCTGCCCTCGCTCTGTCTCCGGCCTGCTCTCTCTCTGGCTCTCGCCTGCCGATGCCTTGGCTCCGGCCTGCTCTTGCTCTGGCTCAGGCCTGCTCTCGTTCTGGCTCAGGCCTGCTCTCGTTCTGGCTCAGGCCTGCCCTTGCCTAGGCTCCGGACTGCTCTCGCTTTGGCCTGCTCTCGCTCTGGCCTCCCCTCGCCTTGGCTCCGGCCTGCTCTCGCTCTGGCCTGCGAGGCCTCGCCTTGGCTCCGACCTGCTCTTACACTGGCTCTGGCCTGCCCTCTCCTTGGCTCCAGCCTGCTCTCGCTCTGGCCTGCCCTGGCTCTGCCTCTGGCCTGCCCTCACCTTGGCTCCAGCCAGCTCTCACCTTGGCTCCACCCTGCTCTCGCTCTAGTTCCGGACTGCCCTTGCCCTGGCTCCGGCCTGCCATCGCTCTGGCTCCGGCCTGCCCCCGCCTTAGCTCCGGTCTGCTCTCGCCCTTGCTCCGGCATACTCTCACTCTGGCTGTGGCCTACTCTCGCTCTGGCTCTGGCCTCGCCCTGTCTCAGGCCTGCTCTAGCCCTTGTTCCGGCCTACCCTTGCCTTGGCTCCGGCCTTCTCTCACTCTGGCTCTGGCCTGCCCTTGCCTTCGCTCTGGCCTACTCTCGCTCTGGCTCTTGCCTGCCCTCGCCCTTGCTCCGGCCTGCTCTCGCTTTGGTTCTGGCCTGCTCTCGCTCTCGCCTGCCCTGGCTCTGACTCTGGCCTGCCCTCCCTCGCCTTGGCTCCAGCCAGCTCTCACCTTGGCTCCGGCCTGCTCTCGCTCTAGTTCCGGACTGCCCTTGCCCTGGCTCCGGCCTGCCATCGCTCTGGCCTGCCCTCGCCTTAGCTCCGGTCTCCTCTCGCCCTGGCTCCGGCCTGCTCTCGCTTTGGCTCTGGCCTGCCCTCGCCCTGGCTCCGGCCTGCTCTCTCTCTGGCTCTGGCCTGCCCTCGCCCTGGCTCCGGCATACTCTCACTCTGGCTGTGGCCTACTCTCGCTCTGGCTCTGGCCTCGCCCTGTCTCAGGCCTGCTCTAGCCCTTGTTCCGGCCTACCCTTCCCTTGGCTCCGGCCTTCTCTCGCTCTGGCTCTGGCCTGCCCTTGCCTTGGCTCTGGCCTACCCTCGCTCTGGCTCTTGCCTGCCCTCGCCCTGGCTCCGGCCTGCTCTCCCTTTGGTTCTGGCCTGCTCTCGCTCTGACTCTGGCCTGCCATCGCCCTGACTCCAGCCTACTCTGGATCTGGCCTGCCCTCGCCTTGGCTCCGGCCTGCTCCCGCCCTGACTCCAGCCTGCCCTTGCTCTGGCTGGGGCCTACTGTCGCCTTGGCTCCGACCTGCTCTCGCTCTGGCCTTCCCTCGCCCTGGCTCCGGCCTGCTCTCGCTCTGACTCTGGTCTGCCCTCGCCCAGGCTCCGGCCTACTCTGGCTCTAGCTCTGTCCTACCCTCGCCTTGGCTACGGCCTGCTCCCGCCCTGGCTCCGGCCTGCTCTCGCTCTGGCCTGCCCTCGCTTTCTCCGGCCTGCTCTCGCCCTGACTTCGGCATTCTCTCGCGCTTGCACTGACTGGCCTGCTCTCAATCTGGAACTGACCTGCTCTCGTTCTGGCTCTGGCCTGCCCTCACCTTGTCTCCGGCTTGCTCTCGCTCTGGCTCTGGCCTGTCCTCGCCTTGGCTCTGGACTTCTCTCGCTCAGGCTCTGGGCTGCCCTCGCTCTGGCTCCGATCTGCCCTTGCCCTGCTCTGGCTCTGTCCTGCTCTTGCTTTGGCTCTGTCCTGCTCTTGCCTTTGCTCCGGCCTGCTCTAGCTCTGGTTCTGGACCACCCTCGTCTTGGCTCCAGCTTGCTCTCGCTCTGGCTCTGGTCTGCCCTTGCCTTGGCTCTGGCCTACTCTCGCTTTGGCTCCGGCCTGCTCTCAACCCTGGCTCCGGCTTGCTCTCGCTCTAGCTCCGGACAGTGCTCGCCCTGGCTCCGGCTTGCCATCGCTCTGGCTCCGGCCTACCCTCGCCCTGGCTCCGCCCTGCCCTCGCTCTGGCTCCGGCCAGCCCTCGCCTTGGCTTCGGCCTGCCTCGACCTGGCTCCGGCCCGCCCTCGCTCTGGCATTGGCCTGTTCTCTCCTTGGCTCCGGCCTGCTCTTGCACTGGCTCCCGGCCTGCCCTCGTCCGGGCTCTGGCCTGCTCTCGCTCTGGCTCTGTCCTGCTCTCGCACTGGTTCCGGCCTGCTCTCGCACTGGTTCCGGCCTGCTTTCGCCTAGGCTCCAGCCTGCTCTCGCCCTGGCTACTAACTGCTCTCGCACTGGCTCCGGCCTGCTCTCGCACAGGCTCCGGTCTGCTATCTCTCTGGCTCCGGCCTGCCTCGCTTTGGCTCATGCCTGCTCTCGCTCTGGCCTGCCCTCGCTCTGGATCCGGCCTGCCCTCGCTCTGGAACTGGCCTGCCCTCGCCCTGGCTCCAGCCTGCTCTCGCTCTAGCTCTGGCCTGTCCTCTCCTTGGCTCCGGCCTGCTCTCGCACTGGCTCCGGCCTGCCCTCGCCTTGGCTCCGGCCTGCTCTCGCCCTGGCTTCGGCCAGCTCTCACCCTGGCTAAGGCCTGCTATCTCTCTGGCTCCGGCCTGCCCTCGCCTTGGCTCCTGCTTGTTCTCGCCCTGCATCCGGCCTGCTCTCGCCTTGACTCCGGCCTGCTCTCGCCTTAGCTAAGGCCTGCTCTTGCCCTGGCTCCGACCTGCTCTCACCCTGGTTCCGGCCTGCTCTCGCCCTGGTTCCGGCCTGACCTTGCCTTGGCTCATGCTTGCTCTCGCTCTGGCCAGCACTCGAGTTAGCTCCAGCCTGCTCTCGCTCTGGCTCCGGCCTGCCCTTGCCCTGGCTCCGGCCTGCCATCGCTCTGCCTCCGGCCTGCCCTCGTCTTAGCTCTGGCCTGCACTCGCCCTGGCTCCGGCCTGCTCTCGCTTTGGCTCTGGCCCGCCCTCGCCCTGGCTCCGGCCTACTCTCTCTCTGGCTCTGGCCTGCTCTCTCTCTGGCCTGCCCTCGCCCTGGCTCCGGCATACTCTCACACTGGCTGTGGCCTGCTCTCGCTCTGGCCTCTCCCAGTCTCGGGGCTGATTTAGCCCTTGTTCCGGCCTGCCCTTGCCTTGGCTCCGGCCTGCTCTCACTCTGACCTGCCCTTGCCTTGGCTCTGGCCTACTCTCGCTCTGGCTTTTGCCTGCCCTCACCCTGGCTCTGGCCTGCTCTCGCTCTGGCGTGCCCTCGCCTTGGTTCTGGCCTACTCTCGCTCTGGCCTGCTCTCGCTCTGGCTCTGGCCTCGCCCTGTCTCCGGCCTGCTCTCGCCCTGGTTCCGGCCTGTCCTCGCCTTGGCTCTGGCCTACCCTCGCTCTGGCTCCGGCCTGCCCTACACCTGAGGCTGTGGCCTTCTATCGCTCTGGCCTGCCCTCACCCTGACTCCGGCCAGCCCTTGCTCTGGCTCCGGCCTGCCCTCGCATTGGCTCCGGCCTGCTCTCGCCCTGGCTCCGACCTGCTCTGGCTCTGGCCTGTTCTCTCTCTGGCTCCGGCCTGTTCTCTCTCTGGCTCTGGCCTGCCCATGCCTTGGCTCTGGCCTGCTCTTGCTCTGGCTCTGGCCTGCTCTGGATCTGGCTCTGGCCTGCCCTTGCCTTGGCTCCGGCCTTCTCTCGCTCTGGCAGGCAAGGCCTTGCCTTGGCTCTGGCCAACTCTCGCTCTGGCTCCTGCCTGCCCTCGCCCTGGCTCCGGCCTGCTCTCGCTCTGTCCTGCTCTCGCTCTGGCGTGCCCTCGCCTTGGCTCCGGCCTAATCTTGCTCTCTGACTCTGGCCTGCCCTCGCCCTGACTCCGAATGATCCGGCCTGCTCTGGATCTGGCTCTGGCCTGCCCTCGCCTTGGTTCCGGCCTGCTCTCGCCCTGGCTCCGGCCTGCTCTCGCCCTGGCTCCGGCCTGCTCTCGGTCTGGCTCTGGCCTGCCCTCGCCTTCGCTCCGGCCTGATCTCGCCTTGCCTCCGGCCTGCTCTCGCCCTGGCTCTGGCCTGCTCTCGTTCTGGCCTGCTCTCGCTCTGGCTCTGGCCTCGCCCTGTCTCCGGCCTGCTCTCGCCCTGGTTCCGGCCTGCTCTCGCCCTGGTTCCGGCCTGCCCTTGCCTTGGCTCTGGCATGCCCTTGCCTTGGCTCTGGCCTACCCTCGCCGTGGCTCCGGCCTGCTTTTGCCTTGGTTCCTTCCTCCTCTCACTCTGACACCGGCCTGCCCTCGCCCTGACTCCGGCCTGCCCTCTCTCTGGCTCTGGCCTGCCCATGCCTTGGCTCCGGCCTGCTCTTCCTCTGGCTCTGGCCTGCCCTCGTATTGACTCTAGCCTGATCTCGCTCTTATTCTGGCCTGCCTTCGCCATGGCTCCAGCCTGCTCTCGCTCTGGCTCAGGCCTGCTCTCGCTCTGGCTCAGGCCTGCTCTCGCTCTGGCTCTGGCCAGCCCTAGCTCTGGCTCCGGACTGCTCTCGCTCTGGCCTGCTCTCACTCAGTCTCTGGCCTGCCCTCGCCCTGGCTCCGGCATACTCTCGCTCTAGTTCTGACCTGCTCTCGCTCTGGCCTCGCTCTGTCTCCGGCCTGCTCTCGACCTTGTTCCGGCCAGCCCTTGCCTTGGCTCCGGCCTTCTCTCGCTCTGGCTCTGGCCTGCCCTTGCCTTGGCTCTGGCCAACTCTCACTCTGGCTCTGGCCTGCCCTCGCCCTGGCTCCGGCCTGCTCTCGCTTTGGCTCTGACCTGCTCTCGCACTGGCCCTGGTGTGCCCTCGCCTTGGCTCCGACCTGCTCTCGCCCTGACTCTGGCCTGCTCTGGATCTGGCTCTGGCCTGCCCTCGCCTTGGCTCCGGCCAGCCCTCGCCTTGGCTCCGGCCAGCCCTCGCCTTGGCTCTGGCCAGTCCTCGGCCTGCTCTCGCCCTGGCTTCGGCCTGCCCTCGCTCTGGCTCCGTTGAGCCCTCGCCTTGGCTCGGCCTGCTCTCGCTCTGACTCCGGCCTGCTCTCGCTCTGACTCCGGCCTGCTCTTGCCCTGCCTCTGGCCTGCCCTCGTTCTGGATCTGGCCGGCTCTTGCTCTGGCTCTGGCCTGCCCTTGTCTTGACTTCGGCCTGCTCTCGCCCTGGCTCTGACCTCCTCTCACTCTGCCCTGCACTCGCTCTGGCTCCGGCCTGCTCTCTCTATGGCTCTCGCCTGTCCATGCCTTGGCTCCGGCCTGCTCTTCCTCTGGCTCTGGCCTGCCCTCGTCTTGACTCTGGCCTGATCTCGCTGTTGTTCTGGCCTGCCTTCGCCCTTGCCTTGGCTCTGGCCTACCCTCGCCGTGGCTCCGGCCTGCTTTCGCCTTGGCTCCGGCCTCTCACTCTGACACCGGCCTGCCCTCGCCCTGACTCCGGCCTGCCCTCTCTCTGGCTCTGGCCTGCCCATGTCTTGGCTCCGGCCTGCTCTTCCTCTGGCTCTGGCCTGCCCTCATATTGACTCTAGCCTGATCTCGCTCTTGTTCTGGCCTGCCTTCGCCATGGCTCCAGCCTGCTCTCGCTCTGGCTCAGGCCTGCTCTCGCTCTGGCTCAGGCCTGCTCTCGCTCTGGCTCTGGCCAGCCCTAGCTCTGGCTCCGGACTGCTCTCGCTCTGGCCTGCTCTCACTCAGTCTCTGGCCTGCCCTCGCCCTGGCTCCGGCATACTCTCGCTCTAGTTCTGACCTGCTCTCGCTCTGGCCTCGCTCTGTCTCCGGCCTGCTCTCGACCTTGTTCCGGCCGGCCCTTGCCTTGGCTCCGGCCTTCTCTCGCTCTGGCTCTGGCCTGCCCTTGCCTTGGCTCTGGCCAACTCTCACTCTGGCTCTGGCCTGCCCTCGCCCTGGCTCCGGCCTGCTCTCGCTTTGGCTCTGACCTGCTCTCGCACTGGCCCTGGTGTGCCCTCGCCTTGGCTCCGGCCTGCTCTCGCCCTGACTCTGGCCTGCTCTGGATCTGGCTCTGGCCTGCCCTCGCCTTGGCTCCGGCCAGCCCTCGCCTTGGCTCCGGCCAGCCCTTGCCTTGGCTCTGGCCAGCCCTCGGCCTGCTCTCGCCCTGGCTTCGGCCTGCCCTCGCTCTGGCTCCGTTGAGCCCTCGCCTTGGCTCGGCCTGCTCTCGCTCTGACTCCGGCCTGCTCTTGCCCTGCCTCTGGCCTGCCCTCGTTCTGGATCTGGCCGGCTCTTGCTCTGGCTCTGGCCTGCCCTTGTCTTGACTTCGGCCTGCTCTCGCCCTGGCTCTGACCTCCTCTCACTCTGGCCTGCACTCGCTCTGGCTCCGGCCTGCTCTCTCTATGGCTCTCGCCTGTCCATGCCTTGGCTCCGGCCTGCTCTTCCTCTGGCTCTGGCCTGCCCTCGTCTTGACTCTGACCTGATCTCGCTGTTGTTCTGGCCTGCCTTCGCCCTTGCCTTGGCTCTGGCCTACCCTCGCCGTGGCTCCGGCCTGCTTTCGCCTTGGCTCCGGCCTCTCACTCTGACACCGGCCTGCCCTCGCCCTGACTCCGGCCTGCCCTCTCTCTGGCTCTGGCCTGCCCATGCCTTGGCTCCGGCCTGCTCTTCCTCTGGCTCTGGCCTGCCCTCGTATTGACTCTAGCCTGATCTCGCTCTTGTTCTGGCCTGCCTTCGCCATGGCTCCAGCCTGCTCTCGCTCTGGCTCAGGCCTGCTCTCGCTCTGGCTCAGGCCTGCTCTCGCTCTGGCTCAGGCCTGCTCTCGCTCTGGCTCAGGCCTGCTCTCGCTCTGGCTCTGGCCAGCCGTAGCTCTGGCTCTGGCCAGCCGTAGCTCTGGCTCCGGACTGCTCTCGCTCTGGCCTGCTCTCACTCAGTCTCTGGCCTGCCCTCGCCCTGGCTCCGGCATACTCTCGCTCTAGTTCTGACCTGCTCTCGCTCTGCCCTCGCCCTGTATCCGGCCTGCTCTCGACCTTGTTCCGGCCGGCCCTTGCCTTGGCTCCGGCCTTCTCTCGCTCTGGCTCTGGCCTGCCCTCGCCCTGGCTCCGGCCTGCTCTCGCTTTGGCTCTGACCTGCTCTCGCACTGGCTCTGGTGTGCCCTCGCCTTGGCTCCGGCCTGCTCTCGCCCTGACTCTGGCCTGCTCTGGATCTGGCTCTGGCCTGCCCTCGCCTTGGCTCCGGCCAGCCCTCGCCTTGGCTCCGGCCAGCCCTCGCCTTGGCTCTGGCCAGCCCTCGGCCTGCTCTCGCCCTGGCTTCGGCCTGCCCTCGCTCTGGCTCCGTTGAGCCCTCGCCTTGGCTCCGGCCTGCTCTCGCTCTGACTCCGGCCTGCTCTTGCCCTGCCTCTGGCCTGCCCTCGCCCTGGCTCCGGCCTGCTCTTGCTCTTGCTCTGGCTCTGGCCTGCCCTTGTCTTGACTTCGGCCTGCTCTCGCCCTGGCTCTGACCTTCTCTCACTCTGGCCTGCACTCGCTCTGGCTCCGGCCTGCTCTCTCTATGGCTCTCGCCTGTCCATGCCTTGGCTCCGGCCAGCTCTTCCTCTGGCTCTGGCCTGCCCTCGTCTTGACTCTGGCCTGATCTCGCTGTTGTTCTGGCCTGCCTTCGCCTTGGCTCCGGCCTGCTCTTGCTCTGGCTCAGGCCAGCTCTCGCTCTGGCCTGCCGTTGCCTTAGCTCCGGACTGCTCTCCTGGCCTGCTCTCACTCTGACCTCCCCTCGCCTTGGCCCCGGCCTGCTCTCGCTCTGGCTCCGGCCTGCCTTCGCCTTGGCTCCGACCTGCTCTTGCTCTGGCTCTGGCCAGCCCTCGCCTTGGCTCCGGCCTGCTCTTGCTCTGGCCTGCCCTGGCTCTGCCTCTGGCCTGCCCTCGCCTTGGCTCCGGCCAGCTATCACCTTGGCTCCGGCCTGCTCTCGCTCTAGGTCCGGACTGCCCTTGCCCTGGCTCCGGCCTGCCATCGCTCTGGCTCTGGCCTGCCCTCGCCTAAGCTCCGGCCTGCTCTCGCCATGGCTCTGGCCTGCTCTCACTTTGGCTGTGGCCCGCCCTCGCCCTGGCTCCAGCCTGCTCTCTCTCTGGCTCTGGCCTACCCTCGCCCTAGCTCCGGCATACTCTCACTCTGGCTGTGGCCTGCTCTCGCTTTGGCCTCGCCCTGTCTTGGGCCTGCTCTAGCCCTTGTTCCGGGCTGCGCTTGCCTTGGCTCCGGCCTTCTATCGCTCTGGCTCTGGCCTGCCCTTGCCTTGGCTCTGTCCTACTCTCGCTCTGGTTCTTGCCTGCCCTCGCCCTGGCTCTGGCCTGCTCTCGCTCTGGTTCTGGCCTGCTCTCGCTCTGGGTCTGGCGTGCCCTCGCTTTGGCTCCGGTCTGCTCTGGATCTGGCTCTGGCCTGTCCTCGCCCTGGCTCCGGCCTGCCCTTGCTCTGGCTCCGGCCTGCTCTCGCCTTGGCTCCGGCCTGTCCTCGCCCTGGCTCCGGCCGGCCCTCGCCATGGCTCCGGCCTGTCCTCGCCCTGGCTCCGGCCTGCCCTTGCTCTGGCACCGGCCAGCCCTCGCCTTGGCTCCGGCCTGCTCTCGCCCTGGCTCCGGCCTGCCCTCGTCTTGACTCCGGCCTGTTCTCGCCCTTGTTCCGGTCTGCCCTTGCCTTGGCTCCGGCCTTCTCTCGCTCTGGCTCTGGCCTGCCCTTGCCTTGGCTCTGGCCTACTCTCGCTCTGGCTCTTGCCTGCCCTCGCTCTGGCTCCAGCCTGCTCTCGCTCCGGCGTGCCCTCGCCTTGGCTCCGGCCTGCTCTCGCTCTGACTCTGGCCTGCCCTCGCCCTGCTCTGGATCTGGCTCTGGCCTGCCCTCGCCTTGGCTCCGGCCTGCTCTCGCTCTGACTCTGGTCTGCCCTCGTCTAGGCTCCGGCCTGCTCTGGCTCTAGCTCTGTCCTGCCCTCGCCTTGGCTCCGGCCTGCGCTCGCCTTAGCTCCGGCATGCTCTCGCCCTGCCCTCTAACTGGCTCCGGCCTGCCCTCCCTCTGGCTACAGCCTGCCCTCGCCCTGGCTCCGGCCTGCTCTTGCCTTGGCTCCGGCCTGCTCTCGCTCTGGCCTGTCCTCCGAACTTCTCTCACTCTGGCTCTCGCCTGCCCTAACCTTGGCTCTGGCCTACTTTCGCTCTCTCTGGCCTGCCCTTGCCCTGGCTCCGGCCTGATCTCGCTCTAGCCTGCCCTCGCCTTGGCTCCAGCCTGCTCTCGCTTTCCTCGCCCTGGCTCCGGCCTGCCCTCGCTCTGACTCTGGTCTACCCTCGCCCAGGCTCCGGCCTGCTCTGGCTTTAGCTCTGTCCTGCACTCGCCGCCTGGTCTCGACCTGGCTCCGGCTTGCCCTCGTCCTGCCTCCGGCGTGCTCTTGCTCTGGCTCTGGCCTGCCCTCTCCTTGGCTCCGGCCTGCTCTCGCCCTGGCTCCGGCCTGCTCTCGCCCTGGCTCCGGCCTGCTCTCGCTCTGGCTTCAGCCTGCCCTCGCCCTGCTCCGGCCTGCCCTTGCTCTGGCTCCGGCCAGCTCCTGTTCGGGCTCCGGCCTGCCCTCGCCTTGGCTCCGGCCTGCTCTCGCTCTGACTCTGGTCTGCCCTCGTCTAGGCTCCGGCCTGCTCTGGCTCTAGCTCTGTCCTGCCCTCGCCTTGGCTCCGGCCTGCGCTCGCCTTAGCTCCGGCATGCTCTCGCCCTGCCCTCTAACTGGCTCCGGCCTGCCCTCCCTCTGGCTACAGCCTGCCCTCGCCCTGGCTCCGGCCTGCTCTTGCCTTGGCTCCGGCCTGCTCTCGCTCTGGCCTGTCCTCCGAACTTCTCTCACTCTGGCTCTCGCCTGCCCTAACCTTGGCTCTGGCATACTTTCGCTCTCTCTGGCCTGCCCTTGCCCTGGCTCCGGCCTGATCTCGCTCTAGCCTGCCCTCGCCTTGGCTCCAGCCTGCTCTCGCTTTCCTCGCCCTGGCTCCGGCCTGCCCTCGCTCTGACTCTGGTCTACCCTCGCCCAGGCTCCGGCCTGCTCTGGCTTTAGCTCTGTCCTGCACTCGCCGCCTGGTCTCGACCTGGCTCCGGCTTGCCCTCGTCCTGCCTCCGGCGTGCTCTTGCTCTGGCTCTGGCCTGCCCTCTCCTTGGCTCCGGCCTGCTCTCGCCCTGGCTCCGGCCTGCTCTCGCCCTGGCTCCGGCCTGCTCTCGCTCTGGCTTCAGCCTGCCCTCGCCCTGCTCCGGCCTGCCCTTGCTCTGGCTCCGGCCAGCTCCTGTTCGGGCTCCGGCCAGCCCTCGCCTTGGCTCCAGCCTGCTCTTTCTTGCTCTGGCTCTGGCCTGCCCTCGTCTTGACTCCGGCCTGCTCTCGCTTTGGTTCTGCCCTGCCTTCGCCTTGGCTCCGGCCTGCTCTCGCTCAAGCCTATTCTCTCTCTGGCTCTGGCCTGCCCTTGCCTTGGCTCCGGACTGCTCTCGGTTTGGCACTGGCCTGAACTCGCTCTGGCACTGGCCTGCTCTCGTTCTGGCTCTGGCCTGCCGTCGCCTTGGCTCCGGCCTGCTCTTGCCCTGGCTCCGGCCTGATCTCGCTCTGACTCTGGTCTGCCCTCATCCAGGCTCCGGCCTACTCTGGCTCTAGCTCTGTCCTGCCCTCGCCTTGGCTCCGGCCTGCCCTCGCCTTAGCATGCCGGAGCTCTCGCCCTGGATCCGGCTGCCCTCGGCCTGGCTCCGGCCTGCTCTCGCTCTGGCCTGCTCTCGCCCTGACTCCGGCATTCTCTTGCTCTTGCACTGGCCTGCTCTCGATCTGGAACTGACCTGCTCTCGTTCTGGCTCTGGCCTGCCCTCACCTTGTCTCCGGCTTGCTCTCGCTCTGGCTCTGGCCTGTCCTCGCCTTGGCTCCGGACTTCTCTCGCTCTGGCTCTCGCCTGCCCTAGCCTTGGCTCTGGCCTACTTTCACTCTCTCTGGCCTGCCCTTACCCTGGCTCCGGCCTGCCCTCGCTCTGGCCTGCCCTCGCCTTGGCTCCAGCCTGCTCTCGCTTTGACTCTGGTCTACCCTCGCCCAGGCTCCGGCCTGCTCTCGCTTTCCTCGCCCTGGCTCCGGCCTGCCCTCGCCTTGGCTCCGGCCTGCTCTCGCTCTGACTCCGGCCTGCTCTCGCCCTGGACTGCCCTTGCCTTAGCTCCGGCCTGCTCTCGCCTTGGCTCTGGCTTGCTCTTGCTCTGGCTCCGGCCTGCCCTCGCCCTGGCTCCGGCCTCCCCTTGCTCTGACTCTGGCCAGCCCTCGCCTTGGCTCCGGCCCGCCCTCGCCCTGGCTCTGGCCTGCCCTCGCCCTGGCTCCGGCCTGCTTTTACTCTGGCTCTGGCCTGCCCTCATCTTGACTTCGGCATGCTCTCGCTCTGGTTCTGGCCTGCCCTCGCCTTGGCTCCGGACTGCTCTCGCTCGCTCTGGCTCTGGCTTGCTCTCGCTCTCGCCTGCCCTTGCCTTGGCTCCGGCCTTCTCTGACTCTGGCTCTGGCCTGCCCTCTTCTTGACTCCGGCATGCTCTCGCTCTGGTTCTGGCCTGCCTTCGCCTTGGCTCCGGCCTGCTCTCGCTCTGGCCTGTCCTCGCATAGGCTCCGACCCGCTCTCGCCCTGGCTCCGTCCGGCCTGCTCTCGCTCTGGCCTGCCGTCGCCTTGGCTCCGGCCTGCTCTTGCCGTGGCTCCGGCCTGCTCTCACTCTGACTCTGGTCTGCCCTCGCCTAGGCTCCAGCCTGCTCTGGCTCTAGCTCTGTCCTGCCCTCGCCTTGGCTCCGGCCTGCGCTCGCCTTAGCTCCGGCATGCTCTCGCCCTGGCTCCGGCCTGCCCTCTAACTGGCTCCAGCCTGCCCTCGCCCTGGCTCCGGCCTGCTCTCGCTCTGGCCTGTCCTCGCCTTGGCTCCGGACTTCTCTCACTCTGGCTCTCGCCTGCCCTAGCCTTGGCTCTGGCCTACTTTCGCTCTCTCTGGTCTGCCCTTGCCCTGGCTCCGGCCTGATCTCGCTCTAGCCTGCCCTCGCCTTGGCTCCAGCCTGCTCTCGCTTTCCTCGCCCTGGCTCCGGCCTGCCCTCGCTCTGACTCTGGTCTGCCCTCGCCCAGGCTCCGGCCTGCTCTGGCTTTAGCTGTGTCCTGCACTCGCCTTGGCTATGGCCTGCTCTCGACCTGGCTCCGGCTTGCCCTTGTCCTGGCTCCCGTGCTCTTGCTCTGGCCTGCCCTCTCCTTGGCTCCGGCCTGCTCTCGCCCTGGCTCCGGCCTGCTCTCGCTCTGGCTTCAGCCTGCCCTCGCCCTGCTCCGGCCTGCCCTTGCTCTGACTCTGGTCTGCCCTCGCCCAGGCTCCGGCCTGCTCTGGCTCTAGCTCCTGTTCGGGCTCCGGCCAGCCCTCGCCTTGGCTCCAGCCTACTCTTTCTTGCTCTGGCTGTGGCCTGCCCTCGTCTTGACTCCGGCCTGCTCTCGCTTTGGTTCTGCCCCGCCTTCGCCTTGGCTCCGGCCTGCTCTCGCTCAAGCCTATTCTCTCTCTGGCTCTGGCCTGCCCTTGCCTTGGCTCCGGACTGCTCTCGCTCTGGCACTGGCCTGATCTCGCTCTGGCACTGGCCTGCTCTCGTTCTGTCTCTGGCCTGCCGTCGCCTTGGCTCCGGCCTGCTCTTGCCCTGGCTCCAGCCTGATCTCGCTCTGGTCTGCCCTCGCCTTGGCTCCGGCCTGCTCTCGCTCTGACTCTGGTCTGCCCTCGCCCAGGCTCTGGCCTGCTCTGGCTCTAGCTCTGTCCGGCCCTCGCCTTGGCTCTGGCTTGCCCTCGCCTTAGCATGCCGGAGCTCTCGCCCTGGATCCGGCCTGCCCTCCGCCTGGCTCCGGCCTGCCCTCCAAGTGGCTCCGGCCTGCCCTCTAAGTGGCTCCGGCCTGCCCTCCCTCTGGCTCCAGCCTGCCCTCGCCCTGGCTCCGGCATGCTCTTGCCCTGGCTCCGGCCTGCTCTCACTCTGGCTCCAGCCTGCCCTTGCTCTGGCTTCGGCCAGCCCTCGCCTTGGCTCCAGCCTGCTCTTGTTCTGGCTCTGGTCTGCCCTAGTCTTGACTCCGGCCTGCTCTCGCTTTGGTTCTGGCCTGCCTTCGCCTAGGCTCCGGACTGCTCTCGCTCTGGCACTGGCCTGATCTCGCTCTGGCACTGGCCTGCTCTCGTTCTGGCTCTTGCCTGTCCTCACCTTGGCTCCGGCCTGCTCTCGCTCTGGCTCTGGCCTGCTGTCGCCTTGGCTCCAGCCTGCTCTCGCTCTGGCCTGCCCTGGCTCTGCTCAAGCCTGCCCTCGCCCTGGCTCCGGCCTGCTCTCGCTCTGGCCTGCTCTCGCTCTGGTTCATGCCTGCCCTTGCCTCGGCTCGGGCCTGCTCTCGCTCTGGCTCGGGCCTGCTCTCGCTCTGGCTCGGGCCTGCTCTCGCTCTGGCTCGGGCCTGCTCTCGCTCTGGCTCGGGCCTGCTCTCGCTCTGGCTCGGGCCTGCCTCTCCTTGGCTCCGGCCTTCTCTCGCTCTGGCTCGCGCCTGCCCTCGTCTTGGCTCCGGCCTGCTCTCGCTCTGACTCTGGCCTGCCCTCGCCCTGGCTCCGTCCTGCTCTGGATCTGGCTCTGGCCTGCCCTGGCCTTGGTTCCGGCCTGCTGTTGCCCTGGCTTCAGCCTGCTCTCGCTCTGGCCTGCCCTCGCCTTGGCTCCGGCCTGCTCTCGCTCTGGCTCCAGCCTGCCCTCGCTGTGGCTCCAGCCTGCCCTTGCTCTGGCTACGGCCAGCTTACGCCTTGGCTCCGGCCTGCTCTCGCCCTGGCTCCGGCCTTCTCTTGCTCTGGATCTGGACTGCCCTCGCCCTGGCTCCGGCCTGCTCTTGCTCTGGCCTGCCCTCGTCTTGACTCCGGACTGCTCTCGCTCTGGTTCTGGCCTGCCTTCACCTTGGCCCCGGCATGCCCTCGCTCTGGCTCAAGCCTGCTCTGGCTCCAGACTGCTCTCGCTCTGGCCTGCACTCGCCTTGGCTCCGGCCTGCTCTCGCTCTTGCCTGCCCTCGCCTTGGCTCCGACCTGCTCTTGCTCTCGCTCTGGCCTGTCCTCGCCTTGGCTCGGGCCAGCTCTCGCTCTGGCCCGCCCTGGCTCTGCTTCTGGCCTGCCCTCGCCTTGCCTCTGGCTTGCTCTCGCTCTGGCTCCGTCCGGCCTGCCCTCGCCCTGGCTTCGGCCTGCTCTCACTCTGCCTCCGGCCTGCCCTCGCCTTGGCTCCGGCCTGCTCTCGCTCTGGCTCCGGCCTGCTCTCGCTCTGGCTCCGGCCTGCTCTAGCTCTGGCTCCGGCCTGCCCTCGCCCTTTTTCCGGACTGCTCTCGCTCTGGCCTGCCCTCGTCCTGACTCCGGCATTCTCTTGATGTTGCACAGGCCTACTCTCGATCTGGAACTGACCTACTCTCGCTCTGGCCTGCCCTCACCTTCTCTCCGGCTTGCTCTCGCTCTGGCCTGTCCTCGCCTTGGCTCCAGACTTCTCTCGCTCTGGCTCTCGCCTGCCCTAGCCTTGGCTCTGGCCTACCCTTGCCCTGGCTCCGGCCAGATCTTGCTCTGGCCTGCCCTCGCCTTGGCTCCAGCCTGCTCTCGCTTTGACTCTGGTCTGCCCTCTCCCTGGCTCCGGCCTGCCCTCGCCTTGGCTCCGGCCTGCTCTCGCTCTGACTCTGGTCTGCCCTCGCCCAGGCTCTGGCCTGCTATGGCTCTAGCTCTGTTCTGCCCTCGCCTTGGCTACGGCCTGCTCTCGCCCTGGCTCCGGCTTGCCCTCCTCCTGGCTCCGGCCTGCTCTCGCCCTGACTCCGGCATTCTTTCGCTCTTGCACTGGCCTGCTCTCGATCTGGAACTGACCTGCTCTCGTTCTGGCTCTGGCCTGCCCTCACCTTGTCTCCGGCTTGCTCTCGCTCTGGCTCTGGCCTGTCCTCGCCTTGGCTCCGGACTTCTCTCGCTCTGGCTCTCGCCTGCCCTAGCCTTGGCTCTGGCCTACTTTCGCTCTCTCTAGCCTGCTCTTGCCCTGGCTCCGGCCTGATCTCGCTCTGGCCTGCCCTCGCCTTGGCTCCAGCCAGCTCTCGCTTTGACTCTGGTCTGCCCTCGCCCAGGCTCCGGCCTGCTCTCGCTTTCCTCGCCCTGGCTCCGGCCTGCCCTCGCCTTGGCTCCGGCCTGCTCTCGCTCTGACTCTGGTCTGCCCTCGCCCAGGCTCCGGCCTGCTCTGGCTTTAGCTCGATTCTGCCCTCGCCTTGGCTACGGCCTGCCCTCATCCTGGTTCCGGCCTGGTCTTGCTCTGGCTCTGGCCTGCCCTCTCCTTGGCTCCGGCCTGCTCTCGCCCTGGCTCCGGCCTGCTCTCGCTCTGACTTCAGCCTGCCCTCGCCCTGGCTCCGGCCTGCCCTTGCTCTGGCTCCGGCCTGCCCTTGCTCTGGCTCCGGCCAGCTCCTGTTCTGGCTCCGGCCAGCCCTCGCCTTGGCTCCAGCCTGCTCTTTCTTGCTCTGGCTCTGGCCTGCCCTCATCTTGACTCCGGCCTGCTCTCGCTTTGGTTCTGGCCTGCCTTCGCCTTGGCTCCGGCCTGCTCTCGCTCAGGCCTATTCTCTCTCTGGCCTGCCCTTGCCTTGGCTCCGGACTGCTCTCGCTCTGGCACTGGCCTGATCTCGCTCTGGCCTGCCCTCCCTCTGGCTCCAGCCTGCCCTCACCTTGGCTCCGGCCAGCTCCTGCCCTCGCCTAGGCTCCGGCCTGCCCTCGCACTGGCTCCGGCCTGCCCTCGACCTGGCTCCGGCCTGCCCTCGCCCTGGCTCCGGCCTGCCCTCGCCCTGGCTCCGGCCTGCCCTCGACCTGGCTCCGGCCTCCTCTTGCTCTGACTCTGGCTTGCCCTCGCCCTGGCTACGGCCTGCTCTGGGTCTGTCCTGCCCTCGCCTTGGCTCCGGCCCGTTCTCGCCTAGGCTCCGGCCTGCCCTCGTCCTGGGTCCAGCCTGCTCTCGCTCTTGCCTGCCCTCGCTTTGGCTCTAGCCTACTCTCGCTCTGGCCTGCCCTCGTCCTGGCCCCGGCCTGCTCTCGCTCTGGCATGCCCTCGCCTTGGCTCCGGCCTCCTCTCGCTCTGACTCTGGCCTGCCTTCGCCCTGGCTCCGGCCTGCTCTGGCTCTGTCCTGCCCTCGCCTTGGCTCCGGCCTGCTCTATCCCAGGCTCCGGCCTGCCCTCGTCCTGGCTCCGGCCTGCCCTCGCTTTGGCTCCGGCTTGCTCTCGCCTTGGCTTCAGCCTGCTCTCGCCCTGGCTCCGACCTGCTCTCGCTCTGGCTCTGCCCTGCCCTCGCCCTGGCTCCGGCCTGCTCTAGCTCTGGTTCTGGCCTGCCCTTGCCTTGGCTCCGGACTGCTCTCACTCTGGCACTGGGCTGCTCTCGCTCTGGATCTGGCCAGCCCTCCCTGCCATCGCTCTGGCTCTGGCCTGCCCTCGCGCTGGCTCCGGCATGCCCTCACCCTGGCTCCGACCTGCTCTGGCTCTGGCCTGTCCTTGCCTTGGCTCCGGACTGCTCTCGCTCTGGCCTGCTCTCGCCTTGGCTCCGGCCTGCCATAGCTCTGGCTCTGGCCTGCTCTCGCTCTGGTTCTGGCCTGCCCTTGCCTTGGCTCCGGACAGCTCTCACTCTGGCACTGGCCTGCTCTCGGTCTGGCTCTGGCCTGCCCTCCCAGCCCTCGCTCTGGCCTCCCCTGGCTCCGGCCTGCCTTCACCCTGCCTCCGACCTGCTCTCGCTCTGGCTCTGGCCTGCCCTAGCCTTGGCTCCGACCTGCTCTCACTCTGGCTCCGACTTTCTCTCACCCTGGCTCCGGCCTGCCCTCACCTTGGCTCCGGCCTGCTCTGACTCGGCCTCTGGCCTGCCCTTGCCTTGGCTCTCGGGGGCTCTCGCTCTTACTCTGGCCTGCCCTCGCCCTGGCTCCGGCCTGCCCTCGTCCTTCCTCAGGCCTGCTCTCGTTCTGGTAATTAGAGAAAAATGGATATATAGATCCATTAATTGTGTTATAAGGAGTTACCCCCAAAACTCAATATCTATTAATGTATCTCCTTTTTTGATATCAAAAATATATTATATAAAATAGTCATATTCATTCGTATTTAATCAGTACTTTTATTAAATCACAGCAAGCAGAAAAGTGATAGTATCTTTAAAAATTCTTCATTATGCCCATAAAAACATTTAAAACCCTTCCGGGCAATGTGGTATATATATATAGCCTAATACATATAAATAGCCATAAGTCTCAATGGTTATACACATAAGAATATAGAAGGTTACACGTTAGATGTCTTGAATCAAAGCAATAATTAATTAGAAATATAGAGGGTCACAGGTCAAGTGTCCCAAATCAGAACAATAATTAAATCATCATATCACATATAGATTCATTTTAAACAAAAGAAATCCTTCTAAGTTTTTTAAAGATTAGGTTGTATACATCATAATATTCTATACACTGTTTAGTCAACAAATATATACCATGGTAGAGATCAGTTAATTATATTTGATAGAACATTGTCTGATCAACCATATAGATTGCCACACTGTCCTGCATCCCAATGCAGTGCTATATTAAGCATTTATATACCATAGCAAATAGTTAGCATATTATATTCAGGTATATAGTAGACATATTATATTCAGATAGAACATTGTATTACCAACCATGTGCCATGTTAAAGGCTACCACATTATCCAGCACCCCAACGCGCGTGTCGCGTATATTGCTTCCTCAGGGGGTATTAAGACATAGTGCAGGCTAATTATTAAATAGCCCCTCATCTTAATGGGCAGGAGGGTCTGGCAAATCACCAGTACCACACAATAATGTTGCCTAATAAGGCTTGATTAGTACCAATCCCTGTCCATATCACCGGTGTGTGTTATAGCGCGCTCCTGTCGCCCATACTGCGTTACCCACAGCGGTCGGCGTCCCGGAAGTTCCACCGCGCATGCGCGCGTATTGAAGCCTCCGATTGGACGCCGAGCGCTGGGGGCGAGGCCAGCATGACGCGGCGGGGGCGCGCACCACCATGGATATTCTGACTCCATTTTACAGATGGGCAAGATTTGCCCTTAGCTCTTCATATCATACGTTCAAGCCTGACATTATACTGTATTCACAAAGAAGATGTACAATATTTGTTATAGTCATATTAAATGTAATACATCTTATACATATATTGAGTCTTTTTTTCTTTTTCATATCTTTTGCTTTATTTCCTCTTTTCTTATTGTTCTTCTTTATTTTGTGCATTTATCTTCTATGTGAGATCAGATTTTTCTCCGTATTCAATTGATACGTATCATGTCACGCTCTAATTTGGAACAGATAGATTTTAAGAATAGGTATAAGGTTATCAATATATTTACATTGTCACACATTATTGCTCCAATCATATTATTAGCCCATTATATCCATCATTTAAAGTAAACAATACTTAGCCTGCAGTATATAATCATATGAATACCACATAGGTCAATACATCAATATAATCCGTATTTTGCAATGTTTCGATGCAGTCCGTATTTTACAATATTTATACTATATTTATATTTCACCTACATGTATAAAATATGTTTATATCCCATATATATATCAGCAATCCTCTTTTTCAATCTTAATAGCAACAATGTCATAAGTCACAAAAATGAAACAAAGCTTGTCAAATCATTCAACCCTTTGGGCTTAACCGTGTTCAGAATAGTTATCCATTTAATCTCCCTTTGTTCAAGCATTTTCTTAAGGTTTCCTCCTCTCGCTCCCAGATTGATTTTATCAATACCCCTGAAGCGTAATAGTCTCCAGTTCCCATTATGACATTCCTTAAAATGCTTTGGTATATTCTTTAAAAAGGCAATTTCCTCAGGTTTGTCACATTTCTTTGCATTTTTTATATCTTTGATGTGTTCCAAGATCCTTACTCTGAATTCTCTAGACGTTAGTCCTATATAGATTAGATCACATGGGCAGATTGCCCAGTAGATTATTCCTGTAGATCAACAATTAATAAATTCAGAGATTTTGAATGTCTTCTTTTTTGTAGAGTCAAAAAATTCCTTTGTTCTATCTATCTGGGGGCAAGCCCCACATGATCCGCAAGAAAAACATCCTTGTCTATAGGTAGTATTGGTAGTGAATATATTTTGCGGTTTAGGGGGGATATAATGACTTCTCACCAAAATATCTGTCAGTGTTTTTGATCGTTTTGGAGTTATAGAAGGTTTTTTTGAAATAAATTGATTTAAAGTAGGGTCGGAGAGAAGAATGGGCCAATATTTATTGATAATCCCATACATTTCCCTCCATTGACCATGATAAGGGGTAATGAATCTCACACTTTGATCTTGTTTTTTAATTTTGGGTTTTAAAAGTTCACTTCTACTGGTCATTTTTGCTCTTTGGTATCCCCTCAGGATGACATCATTTCTGTAACTGCGGGCGTCGAATCTCTTCGTCAACTCTGTTGCTTGTTTTTCAAACAAAGCATCAGTTGAACAGATGCGTCGAGCTCTGAGGAATTGACCGGTCGGTATAGATCTAATAACCTGGGGAGGATGAGACGATTTGGCATTAAGAATAGCATTCACAGCAGTGTTTTTCCTATAAATATCTGTGGATAGCATGCCATTTTCCTCCCTTTTAATTTTCAAATCTAGAAAGTCAATTTCCTCAGAGCTCGAGGCATATGTCAACTTGATGTTATATATATTGGTATTTAAATCTTGGAGAAATTTTTCCAAGATTATATTCTCACCTTGCCATATGATGAAAAGATCATCGATGAATCTTACCCACATCTGGACTGCACCATTTTCTGCTGCTGGGAAAATAATGTTATGTTCCCAGTATCCAAGAAAGAGGCACGCATATGCGGGCGCACAAGACGCCCCCATTGCAGTGCCCCTCTCCTGTAGATACATTCGATCTTTAAATAAGAAGAAGTTGTGTTTTAACACAAAATCAAGTAAATGCAAAATTAATGCAATCAAATTGGAGTCCAGATGTGTGAATTTAAGAAAGAATTCTACTGCTTTTAATCCATCCTCATGCCTAATTGAGGTGTAAAGAGACTCGACGTCCGCAGTCACCATGATGACATCCTGATCAAAGGAGACATCCTGTAATCTTATCAGATCTGTGGAATCCCTAATATAGGATGGTAGATTTTGCATAAGTGGTTTTAGGTAGTAATCCAGGAATTTACATATTGGTTCACAAAGACTATTGTTGCCCGAGACAATAGGTCTACCTGGGGGGTCAGCAATGTCTTTGTGAATTTTAGGTAGAAAATATAGGGTAGGTATTACTGGGTTTGAAACAACAAGACCATCATATATTGACTTAGGGATGATATTTTTTTGTAACGCTGCATCCAAGATTGTCATCAATTCTTTACTAAAGGGTATTATTGGATTTTTTTCCATTTTCCTATAACATAATTTATTGTTCAACTGTCTATTGGCCTCCTTTTCATATTTTATGGTCGGCCAAATAACAATGTTTCCTCCCTTGTCCACTCTTTTTATTACTCTCGTTCTGGTCTACCCCCGCCTTGGCTCCGGACTGCTCTCGCTCTGGCTCCGGCCTGCCCTCGCCATGACTCCGGCCTGCCCTCGCCCTGAATCCGGCCTGCCCTTGCTCTGGCCTGCCCTCGCCCTGACTCCTGTCTGCCCTTGCTCTGGCTCCGGCCTACCCTCGCCCTGATTCCGGCCTGCCCTTGCTCTAGCTCCATCCAGCCGTTGCATTGGCTCCGGCCTGCTCTAGCCTTGACTTCGACCTGCTCTCGCCCTGGCTCCGGCCTGCTATCTCTCTGGCTCTGGCCTGCCCATGCTTTGGCTCCGGCCTGCTCTCTCTCTGGCCTGCCCTTGCCTTAGCTCTGGCCGGCTCTCGCTCTGACTCTGGCCCACCCTCGCCTTGGCTCCGGCCTGCTCTTGCCTTGGCTCCGGTCTGCTCTTGCTCTGGCTCCGGCCTGCCCTCGCCCTGACTCCGGCCTGCCCTTGCTCTAGCTCCGGCCTGCACTCGCATTAGCTCCGGCCTGCTCTCGCCCTGGCTCCGACCTGCTCTTGCACTGGCCTGCCCTCGCTCTGGCTCCGGCCTGCTCTCTCTCTGGCTCTCGCCTGCCGATGCCTTGGCTCCGGCCTGCTCTTCCTCTGGCTCTGGCCTGCCCTCGTCTTGACTCTGGCCTGATCTCGCTCTTGTTCTGGCCTGCCTTCAACTTGGCTCCGGCCTGCTCTTGCACTGGCTCAGGCCTGCTCTCGCTCTGGCCTGCCCTTGCCTTGGCTCCGGGAGACTGCTCTCGCTCTGGCTCTGGCCTGCTCTCGCTCTGGCCTCCCCTCGCTTTGGCTCCGGCCCGCTCTCGCTCTGGCCTGCCCTCGCCTTGGCTCTAACCTGCACTTGCTCTGGCTCTAGCCAGCCCTCGCCTTGGCTCCGGCCTGCTCTCGCTCTGGCTCTGGCCTGCCTTGGCTCTGCCTCTGGCCTGCCCTCGCGTTGGCTCCAGCCAGCTCTCGCTCTAGTTCCGGACTGCCCTTGCCCTGGCTCCAGCCTGCCATCGTTCTGGCTCCGGCCTGCCCTCGCCTTAGCTCCGGACTGCTCTCGCCCTGGCTCCAGCCTGCTCTCGCTTTGGCTCTGGCCCGCCATCGCCCTGGCTCCGGCCTGCTCTCTCTCTGGCTCTGGCCTGCCCTCGCCCTGGCTCCGGCATACTCTCACTCTGGCTGTGGCCTGCTCTCGCTCTGGCCTCGCCCTGTCTCGGGCCTGCTCTGGCCCTTGTTCCGGCCTGCCCTTGCCTTGGCTCCAGCCTTCTCTCGCTCTGGCTCTGACCTGCCCTTGCCTTGGCTCTGGCCTACTCTCGATCTGGCTCTTGCCTGCCTTCGCCCTGGCTCCAGCCTGCTCTCGCTTTGGTTCTGGCCTGCTCTTGCTCTGGCTCTGGCCTCCCCTCGCCTTGGCTCCGGCCTGCTCTTGCTCTGACTCTGGCCTGCCCTCGCCCCTGACTCCGGCCTGCTCTGGATCTGGCTCTGGC
This sequence comes from Phyllobates terribilis, assembly GCF_046119375.1. Lineage (NCBI taxonomy): Eukaryota > Metazoa > Chordata > Amphibia > Anura > Dendrobatidae > Phyllobates > Phyllobates terribilis. The sequence continues at coordinate 5,845,987 of NW_027362863.1, forward strand.
CTGCCCTCGCCTTGGCTCCGGCCTGCTCTTGGTCTGGCTCTGGTCTGCCCTCGCCTTGGATCCAGCCTGCTCTCGCCTTGGCTCCGGCCTGCTCTCGCTCTGGCTCCGGCCTGTCCTCGCACTGGCTCCGGCCTGCCCTTGCTCTGGCTCCGGCCAGCTCTCGCCTTGGCTCCGGCCTTTTCTCGCCCTTGTTCCGGCCAGCCTTTGCCCTGGCTCTGGCCTGCTCTCGCTCTGGCTCTGGCCTGCCCTGGCTCTGCCTCTGGCCTTCCCTCGCCTTGGCTCCGGGCTAATCTCGGCTTGGCTCCGGCCTGCTCTCGCTCTACATCCGGACTGCCCTCGCCCTGGCTCCGGACTGCTCTCGCCCTGGCTCCAGCCTGCTCTCGCCCTGGCTCTGGCCTGCCCTAGCCCTGGCTCCGGCCTACTTTCGCTCTGGCTCTGGCCTGCTCTCGCTCTGGCCTCGAACTGTCTCCGGCCTGCTCTCCCCCTGGCTCCGGCCTGCCCTTGCCTTGGCTCCGGCCTTCTCTTGCTCTAGCTCTGGCAAGCCCTTGCCTTGGCTCTGGCCTACTCTTGCTCTGGCTCTGGCCTGCCCTAGCCCTGGCCTGCTGTCGCTCTGGCCTGCTCTCGCTCTGGCGTGCCTTCGCCTTGGCTCCGTCCTGCTCTCACTGTGACTCTGGCCTGCCCTCGCCCTGGCTCCGGCCTGCCCTTGCTCTGGCTCCGGCCAGCTCTCGCCTTGGCTCCGGCCTACTCTCGCCATGGCTCCGGCCTACTCTTGCTCTTGCTCTGGCCTGCTCTTGCTCTGGTCTGGCCTCGTCTGGACTCCGGCCTGTTCTCGCCCTTGTTCCGGCCAGCCTTTGCCCTGGCTCCGGCCTGCTCTCGCCCTGGCTCCGACCTACTCTCGCTCTGGCTCTGGCCTGCCCTGGCTTTGCCTCTGGCCTGCCCTCGCCTTGGCTCCGGGCTAATCTCGGCTTGGCTCCGGCCTGCTCTCGCTCTACATCCGGACTGCCCTCGCCCTGGCTCCGGACTGCCCTGGCCGTGGCTCCGGACTGCTCTCGCCCTGGCTCCTGCCTGCTCTCTATCTGGCTCTGGCCTGCCCTAGCCCTGGCTCCGGCCTACTTTCGCTCTGGCTCTGGCCTGCTTTCGCTCTGGCCTCGAACTGTCTCCGGCCTGCTCTCGCCCTGGGTCCGGCCTGCCCTTGCCTTGGCTCCGGCCTTCTCTTGCTCTAGCTCTGGCCTGCCCTTGCCTTGGCTCCGGCCTTCTCTTGCTCTAGCTCTGGCCTGCCCTTGCCTTGGCTCTGGCCTACTCTTGCTCTGGCCTGCTGTCGCTCTGGCCTGCTCTCGCTCTGGCGTGCCCTCGCCTTGGCTCCGTCCTGCTCTCACTGTGACTCTGGCCTGCCCTCGCCCTGGCTCCGGCCTGCTCTGGATCTGTCTCTGGCCTGCCCTCTCCTTGGCTCCGGCCTGCTCTCGCCCTGGACTGCCCTTGCCTTAGCTCCGGCCTGCTCTCGCCTTGGCTCTGGCTTGCTCTTGCTCTGGCTCCGGCCTGCCCTAGCCCTGGCTCCGGCCTCCCCTTGCTCTGACTCTGGCCAGCCCTCGCCTTGGCTCCGGCCCGCCCTCACCCTGGCTCCGGCCCGCCCTGGCTCTGGCCTGCCCTCGCCCTGGCTCCGGCCTGCTTTTACTCTGGCTCTGACCTGCCCTCATCTTGACTTCGGCATGCTCTCGCTCTGGTTCTGGCCTGCCCTCGCCTTGGCTCCGGACTGCTCTTGCTCACTCTGGCTTGCTCTCGCTCTGGCCTGCCCTTGCCTTGGCTCCGGCCTTCTCTGATTCTGGCTCTGGCCTGCCCTCTTCTTGACTCCGGCATGCTCTCGCTCGGGTTCTGGCCTGCCTTCGCCTTGGCTCCGGCCTGCTCTTGCTCTGGCCTGTCCTCGCATAGGCTCCGGCCCGCTCCGGCCTGCTCTCGCTCCGGCCTGCTCTCGCCCTGGCTCCGGCCTGCTCTCGCTCTAGCTCCGGACTGCCCTCGCCCTGGCTCCAGCCTGCCACCGCTCTGGCTCCGGCCTGCCCTCGCCTTGGTTCCGGCCTGTTCTCGCTCTGTTTCTGGCCTGCCCTCGCCCAGGCTCCGCCCTGCTCTCTCTCCGGCTCTGGCCTACTGTCGCTCTGGCTCTGGCCTGTTCTCGCCCTGGTTCCGGCCTGACCTTGCCTTGGCTCCGGCCTTCTCTCGCTCTGGCTCTGGCCTGCTCTCGCTGAGGCTCCGGCCTGCTCTAGCTCTGGCCTGCCCTCGTCTTGGCAACGGCCTGCCCTCGTCCTGGCTCTGGACTGTTTTCACTCTGGCTCTGGCCTACCCTCGCCTTGGCAACGGCCTGTTCCCGCCTTAGCTCCGGCCGACTCTCGCTCTGGCTACGGCATGACCTCGCCCTGACTCCGGCCTGCTCTCTCTCTGGCTCTGGCCGGCCCTTGCCTTAGCTCCGGCATGCTCTCGTTCTAACTCTGGCCTGCCCTCGCCCTGGCTAGTGCCTGCCCTCATCCTTGCTCCGGCCTGCTCTCGCTCTGTCCTACCCTCACCTTGGCTCCAGCCTGCTTTAGCTCTGGCTCCGGCCTGCCCTCGCCCTGACTCCAGTCTGCCCTTGCTCTGGCTCCGGCCTGCCCTCGCCCTGATTCCGGCCTGCCCTTACATTGGCTCCGGCCAGCCCTAGCCTTGACTCCGACCTGCTCTCGCCATGGCTCCGGCCTGCTCCCTCTCTGGCTCTGGCCTGCTCAGCTCTGGCCTGCCCTTGCCTTGGCTCCGGCCTGCTCTTGCCTTGGCTCCGGCCTGCTCTCGCTCTGGCTCCGACCTGCCCTCGTCCTGACTCCGGCCTGCCCTTGCTCTGGCTCCGGCCTGCCCTCACCCTGACTACGGCCTGCCCTTGCTCTAGCTCCGGCCTGCCCTCGCATTAGCTCAGGTCTGCTCTCGCCCTGGCTCCGATCAGCTCTCGCTCTGGCCTGCCCTCACTCTGGCTCCGGCCTGCTCTCTCTCTGGCTCTCACCTGCCGATGCCTTGGCTCCGGCCTGCTCTTCCTCTAGCTCCGGCCTGCCTTCGCCTTGGCTCCGGCCTGCTCTCGCCCTGGCTCCGACCTGTTCTCGCTCTGTTTCTGGCCTGCCCTCGCCCAGGCTCCGCCCTGCTCTCTCTCTGGCTCTGGCCTACTCTCGCTCTGGACTGTTCTCGCCCTGGTTCCGGCCGGACCTTGCCTTGGCTCCGGCCTTCTCTCGCTCTGGCCTGCCCTCGCTGAGGCTCCGGCCTGCTCTCGCTCTGGCCTGCCCTCGTCCTGGCTCCGGCCTGCTTTCACTCTGGCTCTGGCCTACCCTCGCCTTGGCTCCGGCCTGTTCCTGCCTTAGCTCCGGCCGGCTCTCGCTCTGGCTCCGGCATACCCTCGCCCTGACTCTAGCCTGCCCTTGCTCTGGCTCCGGCCTGCTCTCGCCTTGGCTCTGACCTGCTCTCGCTCTGGCCTTCCCTCGCCCTGGCTCCGGCCTGCTCTCTCTCTGACTCTGGCCTGCCCTCATCCTTGCTCCAGCTTGCTCTCGCTCTGGCTCTGTCCTACCCTCACCTTGGCTCCGGCCTGCTCTCGCCCTGGCTCCAGCCTGCTTTCGCTCTGGCTCCGGCCTGCCCTCGCCCTGAAACAGCCTGCCCTTGCTCTGGCTCCGGCCTGCCCTCGCCCTGATTCCGGCCTGCCCTTGGCTTGGCTCCGGCCTTCTCTCGCTCTGGCTCTGGCCTGCCCTTGCTTTGGCTCTGGCCTACTCAAGCTCTGGCCTGCCCTCGCCCTGGCTCCGGCCTGCTCTCGCTCTGGCTCTGACCTGCTCTCGCTCTGGCGTGCCCTCACCTTGGCTCTGACCTGCTCTCGCTCTGGCTCTGGCCTGCCCTCGCCTGGCTCCGGCCTGCTCTCTCTCTGGCCTGCCCTTGCCTTGGCTCCAGCCTACTCTTGCCTTGGCTCCGGCCTGCTCTCGCTCTGGCCTCACTCACTGTAATGCACATGCCCGGGCTGAGCGGCGTGTGCGTGGGATTCCACTGGACCGTGCCGGAGAGTGAATGCCTGGAGGGGCGTAAGTAACTAGGTATTCACCCGATCCGACCAGGGTCGCACGACGGCATACGACGCCAGTGCACCAAGGAGGAACCAAGCAGAGGGACCAGGTGCTACTCCAGGACAGACCCCGGACATGGCTGTTGACCCACACAGGGGAATACAGGAACAGACTGGTTAGGCTGGCACACAGACTGGTGGGAATAGGCAGGCACGACTGGTATGCAGGCAGGCGGGTATGCAGGCAGGGGGGTACAGGCAAGCACGGCTAGAGTGCAGACAGGAAGGCACTAGCAGGTAGGAACACAGGCGGGATAGGTCACAGTACACACTGGGACTCTGGAACAGAACCACAGCAGATGTGGCGGACAAACACAGCAGAGTGAGGCCGCCCAGAGAGGTGAGCGAGAGCAGGGCAGGACGAGACAGCCCGGAGCGGTGAGCAAGAGCAGAGCAGGACGAGACCGCCCGGAGCGGTGAGCAAGAGCAGAGCAGGACGAGACCGCCCGGAGCGGTGAGCAAGAGCAGAGCAGGACGAGACCGCCCGGAGCGGTGAGCAAGAGCAGAGCAGGACGAGACCGCCCGGAGCGGTGAGCAAGAGCAGAGCAGGACGATACCGCCCGGAGCGGTGAGCAAGAGCAGACAGAGCAGGACGAGACCGCCTGGAGCGGTGAGCAAAGAGCAGAGCAGGACGAGGCCGCCTGGAGCGGTGAGCAAGAGCTGGCTCCGGCATACTCTCGCTCTGGTTCTGACCTGCTCTCGCTCTGGCCTCGCCCTGTCTCCGGCATGCTCTCGCCCTTGTTCCGGCCTGCCCTTGCCTTGGCTCCGGCCTTCTCTCGCTCTGGCCTGCCCTTGCCTTGGCTCTGGCCTGCCCTCGCCCTGGCTCCGGCCTTCTCTCGCTCTGGCCTGCCGTCGCCCTGACTCCAGCCTGCTCTGGATCTGGCTCTGGCCTGCCCTCGCCTTGGCTCCGGCGCGCTCTCGCTCTGGCCTGCCCTCGCCTTGGCTCCGGCCAAATCTCGCCTTGGCTCCGGCCTGCTCTCGCTTCGGCCAGCCCTCGCCTTGGCTCCGGCCTGCTCTCGCCCTGGCGTAGGCCAGCTGTCGCTCTGGCTCTGTCTAGCCTGCCCTTGCCTTCGGACTGCTCTTGCTCTGGCAATGGCCTGCCCTCGCCCTGGCTCCGGCCTGCTCTTGCTCTGGCCTGCTCTTGCTCTGGTCTGCCCTCGCCCTGGATCCGGCCTGCTCTTGCTCTGGCTCTGGCCTGCTCTTGCTCTGGCCGGCTCTTGCTCTGGCTCTGGCCTCGCCCTGTCTCCGGCCTGCTCTCGCCCTGGTTCCGGCCTGCCCTTGCCTTGGCTCTGGCATACCCTCGCCTTGGCTCCGGCCTGTTCTCGATCTGGCTCCGGCCTGCCCTCGCCCTGACTCCGGCCTGCCCCTCTGCAGGCCGCCCTGACTCCGGCCTGCCCTCGCATTGGCTCCGGCCTGCCCTCGCATTGGCCGGGGCCTGCTCTCGCCCTGGCTCCGACCCGTTCTCGCTCTGGCTCTGGCCTGCCCATGCCTTGGCTCCGGCCTGCTCTTCCTCTGGCCTGCCCATGCCTTGGCTCTGGCCTGCCCTTGCCCTGGCTCCGGCCTGCTCTCGCTCTTGTTCTGGCCTGCCTTCGCCTTGGCTCCAGCCTGCTCTCGCTCTGGCTCAGGCCTGCTCTCGCTCTGGCTCAGGCCTGCTCTCGCTCTGGCTCAGGCCTGCTCTCGCTCTGGCCTGCTATCGCTCTGGCTCTGGCCTGCCCTCTCTCGCCTTGGCTCTGGCCTGCTCTCGCTCTGGCCTGCCCTCGTCCTGGCTCCGTCCTGCTTTCACTCTGGCTCTGGCCTACCTTCGCCTTGGCTCCGGCCTGTTCCTGCCTTAGCTCCGGCCGGCTCTCGCTCTGGCTCTGGCATACCCTCGCCCTGACTCTAGCCTGCCCTTGCTCTGGCTCCGGCCTGCTCTCGCCTTGGCTCTGACCTGCTCTCGCCCTGGCTCCGGCCTGCTCTCGCTCTGACTCTGGCCTGCCCTCGCCCTGGCTACTGCCTGCCTTCATCCTTGCTCCGGCTTGCTCTCGCTCTGGCTCTGTCCTACCCTCACCTTGGCTCCGGCCTGCTCTTGCCCTGGCTCCAGCCTGCTTTCGCTCTGGCTCCGGCCTGCCCTCGCCCTGAAACAGCCTGCCCTTGCTCTGGCTCCGGCCTGCCCTCGCCCTGATTCCGGCCTGCCCTTGGCTTGGCTCCGGCCTTCTCTCGCTCTGGCTCTGGCCTGCCCTTGCTTTGGCTCTGGCCTACTCAAGCTCTGGCCTGCCCTCGCCCTGGCTCCGGCCTGCTCTCGCTCTGGCTCTGACCTGCTCTCGCTCTGGCGTGCCCTCACCTTGGCTCTGGCCTGCTCTCGCTCTGGCTCTGGCCTGCCCTCACCATGGCTCCGGCCTTCCCTCGCCTGGCTCCGGCCTGCTCTCTCTCTGGCCTGCCCTTGCCTTGGCTCCAGCCTACTCTTGCCTTCGCTCCGGCCTGCTCTCGCTCTGGCCTCACTCACTGTAATGCACATGCCCGGGCTGAGCGGCGTGTGCGTGTGATTCCACTGGACCGTGCCGGAGAGTGAATGGCTGGAGGGGCGTAACTAGGTATTCACCCGATCTGACCAGGGTCGCACGACGGCATACGACGCCAGTGCACCAAGGAGGAACCGAGCAGAGGGACCAGGTGCTACTCCAGGACAGACCTCGGACACGGCTGTTGACCCACACAGGGGAATACAGGAACAGACTGGTTAGGCTGGCACACAGACTGGTGGGAATAGGCAGGCACGACTGGTATGCAGGCAGGGGGTACAGGCAAGCACGGCTAGAGTGCAGACAGGAAGGCACTAGCAGGTAGGAACACAGGCGGGATAGGTCACAGTACACACTGGGACTCTGGAACAGAACCACAGATGTGGCGGACAAACACAGCAGAGTGAGGCCACCCAGAGAGGTGAGCGAGAGCAGGGCAGGACGAGACCGCCCGGAGCGGTGAGCAAGAGCAGAGCAGGACGAGACTGCCCGGAGCGGTGAGCAAGAGCAGAGCAGGACGAGACTGCCCGGAGCGGTGAGCAAGAGCAGAGCAGGACGAGACCGCCCGGAGCGGTGAGCAAGAGCAGAGCAGGACGAGACCGCCCGGAGCGGTGAGCAAGAGCAGAGCAGGACGAGACCGCCCGGAGCGGTGAGCAAGAGCAGAGCAGGACGAGACCGCCCGGAGCGGTGAGCAAGAGCAGAGCAGGACGAGACCGCCTGGAGCGGTGAGCAAGAGCAGAGCAGGACGAGGCCGCCTGGAGCGGTGAGCAAGAGCAGAGCAGGACGAGGCCGCCTGGAGCGGTGAGCAAGAGCAGAGCAGGACGAGGCCGCCTGGAGCGGTGAGCAAGAGCAGAGCAGGACGAGACCGCCTGGAGCGGTGAGCAAAGAGCAGAGCAGGACGAGGCCGCCTGGAGCGGTGAGCAAGAGCAGAGCAGGACAAGGCCGCCTGGAGCGGTGAGCAAGAGCAGAGCAGGACGAGACCGCCTGGAGCGGTGAGCAAGAGCAGAGCAGGACGAGACCGCCTGGAGCGGTGAGCAAGAGCAGAGCAGGACGAGACCGCCTGGAGCGGTGAGCAAGAGCAGAGCAGGACGAGACCGCCTGGAGCGGTGAGCAAGAGCAGAGCAGGACGAGACCGCCTGGAGCGGTGAGCAAGAGCAGAGCAGGACGAGACCGCCTGGAGCGGTGAGCAAGAGTAGAGCAGGACGAGGCCGCCTGGAGCGGTGAGCAAGAGTAGAGCAAGACTGCCGGAGCAGTGAGCAAAAGGGTCAGAGCGGAGCAAGGCTGCCGGAGCAGCGAGCAAAAGGGTCGGAGCGGAGCAAGGCTGCCGGAGCAGCGAGCAAAAGGGTCGGAGCGGAGCAAGGCTGCCGGAGCAGTGAGCAAGGCAGAGCAGGCTAGAACCGCCGGAGCGGTGAGCAAGGCAGAGCAGGGGGGACAGGGCTCTGTTCACACGGAACAGACAGGAAGGAAATGCAGAGCCAGATACCCACAGGGTACTTGCAGTGAAGTAGCGAGTGGACCACAAACTCACAAACGGGAGTACAGAGACAACAAGCAGGAGTTAGGTACAAGTTCAGACTCTGCAGAAAAAGGAAAGGAACGGACATAGAGAAAAAACAGGTAAAAGATAGAAGAGACTTCAGACTGGAACTGAGTGTACGGAGGAGACCGACACTGCAGCGGAATACAGGAGCGGGTCTGGGAATACGGCCCCCAGAGAGGCGGGACGAACAGGCAAGGAGCGTGCTCAGACAGGACAGACAAGATACAGGAGCGGGTCTAGGTAATCGGCCCCTAGAAGGCGGGAGGAACAGGCTAGGAGCGTGTTCAGACAGGCCTGGAAATACAGCCTCCAGGATAGGCAGACAAGAGAACACAGACTGGGACCTGGCACCTTCAGAGTGAAAGCACACACTGAATGAAACACAATGCTCAGGCATGGGTTAATTGGAGCAGCTGGTTTAAATACCAGGTGACAGACAGCAATAGGCTGAGGACGCACAAGGGGTGTGCCCACAGCAGGTACAAGAAGCAGGAAGTGATCGGGCGCCGCCCTTAAGCAGCAGCACACAGAAGCAAACAGACAGCATGGAGGGAAGCCAGAGAGACATTCTGGATTGGAGATCAAGTGCGCGCCCTTGCACAGTGGGAGATGGACCACTATGCAAGGACGCCGCCAGGTATGTTACTCACCGTCTCCGGCCTGCTCTCGTCCTGGTTTCGGCCTGCCCTTGCCTTGGCTCTGGCCTTCTCTCGCTCTGACCTGCCCTTGCCTTGGCTCTGGCCTACTCTCTCTCTGGCCTGCCCTCGCTCTGGCCTGCTCTCGCCTTGGCTCCGGCCTGCTCTCGCCTTGGCTCGGGCCTGCTCTCGCATTGGCTCCAGCCTGCTCTCGCATTGGCTCCAGCCTGCTCTCGCCCTGGCTCCGACCTGCTCTCGCTCTGGCCTGCTCTCGCCCTAACTCCGGCCTGCTCGCTCTCTGGCTCTGGCCTGCCCTCGCCCTGGCTCTGGCCTACTCTCGCTCTGGACTCGCCCTGTCTCCGGCCTGCTCTCGCCCTGGTTCTGGCCTCACCTTGCCTTGGCTCTGGCCTTCTATCGCTCTGGCCTGCCCTTGCCTTGGCTCTGGCCTACCCTTGCCTTGGCTCCGGCCTGCTCTCGCTCTGGTTCCGGCCTGCTCTCGCGCAGACTCCGGACTGCCCTCGCCCTGGCTCCGGACTGCCCTCGCCCTGGCTCCGACCTGCCCTCGCCCTGGCTCCGACCTGCCCTCGCCCTGGCTCCGACCTGCCCTCGCCCTGGCTCCGACCTGCCCTCGCCCTGGCTCCGACCTGCCCTCGCCCTGGCTCCGACCTGCCCTCGCCCTGGCTCCGACCTGCCCTCGCCCTGGCTCCGACCTGCCCATGCCTTGGCTCCGGCCTGCTCTTCCTCTGGCTCTGGCCTGCCCTCCTCTTGACTCCTCTAGCCTGATCTCCCTCTTGTTCTGCCCTGCCTTCCCCATGGCTCCAGCCGGCTCTCGCTCTGGCTCAGGCCTGCTCTCGCTCTGGCCTGCCCTAGCTCTGGATCCGGACTGCTCTCGCTCTGGCTCTGGCCTCCCCTCGCCCTGGCTCCGGCATACTCTCGCTCTGGTTCTGACCTGCTCTCGCTCTGGCCTCGCCCTGTCTCCGGCATGCTCTCGCCCTTGTTCCGGCCTGCCCTTGCCTTGGCTCCGGCCTTCTCTCGCTCTGGCCTGCCCTTGCCTTGGCTCTGGCCTGCCCTCACCCTGGCTCCGGCCTTCTCTCGCTCTGGCCTGCCGTCGCCCTGACTCCAGCCTGCTCTGGATCTGGCTCTGGCCTGCCCTCGCCTTGGCTCCGGCGCGCTCTCGCTCTGGCCTGCCCTCGCCTTGGCTCCGGCCAAATCTCGCCTTGGCTCCGGCCTGCTCTCGCTTCGGCCAGCCCTCGCCTTGGCTCCGGCCTGCTCTCGCCCTGGCGTAGGCCAGCTGTCGCTCTGGCTCTGTCTGGCCTGCCCTTGCCTTGCCTTCGGACTGCTCTTGCTCTGGCAATGGCCTGCCCTCGCCCTGGCTCCGGCCTGCTCTTGCTCTGGCCTGCTCTTGCTCTGGTCTGCCCTCGCCCTGGATCCGGCCTGCTCTTGCTCTGGCCTGCTCTTGCTCTGGCCGGCTCTTGCTCTGGCTCTGGCCTCGCCCTGTCTCCGGCCTGCTCTCGCCCTGGTTCCGGCCTGCCCTTGCCTTGGCTCTGGCCTACCCTCGCCTTGGCGCCGGCCTGCCCTCAACCTGACTCCGGCCTGCCCCTCTGCAGGCTGCCCTGACTCCGGCCTGCCCCTCTGGCTCCGGCCTGCCCTCGCATTGGCCAGGGCCTGCTCTCGCCCTGGCTCCGACCCATTCTCGCTCTGGCTCTGGCCTGCCCATGCCTTGGCTCCGGCCTGCTCTTCCTCTGGCCTGCCCATGCCTTGGCTCTGGCCTGCCCTTGCCCTGGCTCCGGCCTGCTCTCGCTCTTGTTCTGGCCTGCCTTCGCCTTGGCTCCAGCCTGCTCTCGCTCTGGCTCAGGCCTGCTCTCGCTCTGGCCTGCCCTAGCTCTGGCTCCGGACTGCTCTCGCTCTGGCCTGCTATCGCTCTGGCTCTGGCCTGCCCTCTCTCGCCTTGGCTCTGGCCTGTTCTCGCTCTGGCCTGCCTCCGGCCTTCTCTCTCTCTGGCCTGCCGTCGCCCTGGCTCCGGCCTACTCTCGCTCTGGCCTGCTCTTGCTCTGGCCGGCTCTTGCTCTGGCTCTGGCCTCGCCCTGTGTCCGGCCTGCTCTCGCCCTGGTTCCGGCCTGCCCTTGCCTTGGCTCTGGCCTACCCTCGCCTTGGCTCCGGCCTGCTCTCGATCTGGCTCCGGCCTGCCCTCTCCCTGACTCCGGCCTGCCCTCGCCCTGACTCCGGGCTGCCCCTCTGCAGGCCGCCCTGACTCCGGCCTGCCCCTCTGGCTCCGGCCTGCTCTCGCATTGGCTCCAGCCTGCTCTCGCCCTGGCTCCGACCTGCTCTCGCTCTGGCCTGCTCTCGCCCTAACTCCGGCCTGCTCGCTCTCTGGCTCTGGCGTGCCCTCGCCCTGGCTCTGGCCTACTCTCGCTCTGGACTCGCCCTGTCTCCGGCCTGCTCTCGCCCTGGTTCTGGCCTCACCTTGCCTTGGCTCTGGCCTTCTATCGCTCTGGCCTGCCCTTGCCTTGGCTCCGGCCTACCCTTGCCTTGGCTCCGGCCTGCTCTCGCTCTGGTTCCGGCCTGCCCTCGCCCTGGCTCCGGACTGCCCTCGCCCTGGCTCCGGACTGCCCTCGCCCTGGCTCCGACCTGCCCTCGCCCTGGCTCCGACCTGCCCTCGCCCTGGCTCCGACCTGCCCTCGCCCTGGCTCCGACCTGCCCTCGCCCTGGCTCCGACCTGCCCATGCCTTGGCTCCGGCCTGCTCTTCCTCTGGCTCTGGCCTGCCCTCCTCTTGACTCCTCTAGCCTGATCTCCCTCTTGTTCTGCCCTGCCTTCCCCATGGCTCCAGCCGGCTCTCGCTCTGGCTCAGGCCTGCTCTCGCTCTGGCCTGCCCTAGCTCTGGATCCGGACTGCTCTCGCTCTGGCTCTGGCCTCCCCTCGCCCTGGCTCCGGCATACTCTCGCTCTGGTTCTGACCTGCTCTCGCTCTGGCCTCGCCCTGTCTCCGGCATGCTCTCGCCCTTGTTCCGGCCTGCCCTTGCCTTGGCTCCGGCCTTCTCTCGCTCTGGCCTGCCCTTGCCTTGGCTCTGGCCTGCCCTCACCCTGGCTCCGGCCTTCTCTCGCTCTGGCCTGCCGTCGCCCTGACTCCAGCCTGCTCTGGATCTGGCTCTGGCCTGCCCTCGCCTTGGCTCCGGCGCGCTCTCGCTCTGGCCTGCCCTCGCCTTGGCTCCGGCCAAATCTCGCCTTGGCTCCGGCCTGCTCTCGCTTCGGCCAGCCCTCGCCTTGGCTCCGGCCTGCTCTCGCCCTGGCGTAGGCCAGCTGTCGCTCTGGCTCTGTCTGGCCTGCCCTTGCCTTGCCTTCGGACTGCTCTTGCTCTGGCAATGGCCTGCCCTCGCCCTGGCTCCGGCCTGCTCTTGCTCTGGCCTGCTCTTGCTCTGGTCTGCCCTCGCCCTGGATCCGGCCTGCTCTTGCTCTGGCTCTGGCCTCGCCCTGTCTCCGGCCTGCTCTCGCCCTGGTTCCGGCCTGCCCTTGCCTTGGCTCTGGCCTACCCTCGCCTTGGCTCCGGCCTGCCCTCAACCTGACTCCGGCCTGCCCCTCTGCAGGCTGCCCTGACTCCGGCCTGCCCCTCTGGCTCCGGCCTGCCCTCGCATTGGCCAGGGCCTGCTCTCGCCCTGGCTCCGACCCATTCTCGCTCTGGCTCTGGCCTGCCCATGCCTTGGCTCCGGCCTGCTCTTCCTCTGGCCTGCCCATGCCTTGGCTCTGGCCTGCCCTTGCCCTGGCTCCGGCCTGCTCTCGCTCTTGTTCTGGCCTGCCTTCGCCTTGGCTCCAGCCTGCTCTCGCTCTGGCTCAGGCCTGCTCTCGCTCTGGCCTGCCCTAGCTCTGGCTCCGGACTGCTCTCGCTCTGGCCTGCTATCGCTCTGGCTCTGGCCTGCCCTCTCTCGCCTTGGCTCTGGCCTGTTCTCGCTCTGGCCTGCCTCCGGCCTGCTCTCTCTCTGGCCTGCCGTCGCCCTGGCTCCGGCCTACTCTCGCTCTGGCCTGCTCTTGCTCTGGCCGGCTCTTGCTCTGGCTCTGGCCTCGCCCTGTGTCCGGCCTGCTCTCGCCCTGGTTCCGGCCTGCCCTTGCCTTGGCTCTGGCCTACCCTCGCCTTGGCTCCGGCCTGCTCTCGATCTGGCTCCGGCCTGCCCTCTCCCTGACTCCGGCCTGCCCTCGCCCTGACTCCGGGCTGCCCCTCTGCAGGCCGCCCTGACTCCGGCCTGCCCCTCTGCAGGCCGCCCTGACTCCGGCCTGCCCCTCTGGCTCCGGCCTGCCCTCGCATTGGCTCCGGCCTGCCCTCGCATTGGCTCCGGCCTGCCCTCGCATTGGCCGGGGCCTGCTCTCGCCCTGGCTCCGACCCGTTCTCGCTCTGGCCTGCCCATGCCTTGGCTCCGGCCTGCTCTTCCTCTGGCTCTGGCCTGCCCATGCCTTGGCTCTGGCCTGCCCTTGCCCTGGCTCCGGCCTGCTCTCGCTCTTGTTCTGGCCTGCCTTCGCCTTGGCTCCAGCCTGCTCTCGCTCTGGCTCAGGCCTGCTCTCGCTCTAGCCTGCCCTAGCTCTGGCTCCGGACTGCTCTCGCTCTGGCCTGCTATCGCTCTGGCTCTGGCCTGCCCTCTCTCGCCTTGGCTCTGGCCTGCGCTCGCTCTGGCCTGCCTCCGGCCTGCTCTCTCTCTGGCCTGCCGTCGCCCTGGCTCCGGCCTACTCTTGCTCTGGCTCTGGCCTGCTCACGCTCTGGCCTCACTCACCCTGTCTCCGGCCTGCTCTCGTCCTGGTTTCAGCCTGTCCTTGCCTTTACTCTGGCCTTCTCTCGCTCTGGCCTGCCCTTGCCTTGGCTCTGGCCTACTCTCGCTCTGGCTCTGGCCTGCCCTCGCCCTGGCTCCGGCCTGCTCTCGCTCTGGCCTGCTCTCGCTCTGGCGAGCCCTCGCCTTGGCTACGGCCTGCTCTCGCTCTGTCTGGCCTGCCCTCGCCCTGGCTCCGGCCTGCTCTCGCCCTGGCTCCGACCTGCTCTCGCCCTGGCTCCGGCCTGCTCTCACTCTGGCTCCGGCCTGCTCTCACTCTGGCTCCGGCCTGTCCTCGCCCTGGCTCCGGCTAGCCCTCGCCTTGGCTCCGGCCTGCTCTCGCCCTGGCTCTGCCTGCTCTTGCTCTGGCTCTGGTCTGCCCTCGACCTGGCTCCTGCCTGCTCTTGCTCTGGCTCCGGCCTGACCTCGTCTTGACTCGGCCTGATCTCGCTCTTCTTCTGGCCTGCCTTCGCCTTGGCTCCGGCCCTGCTCTCGCCTTGGCGCTGGCCTACTTTCGCTCTAGCTTCGGACTGCCCTCGCCCTGGCTCTGGCCTGCCATCACTCTGACTCCGGCCTGCTCTTCGCCCTGGCTCTGGCCTGCCCTCGCCCTGGCCTGCCCTCGCTCTGGCTCCAGCCTACTCTCGCTCTGACCTGCTCCCCCCCCCCTGGTTCCGGCCTGCTCTTGCCTTGGCTCCCTCCGGCCTTCTCTCGCTCTAGCTCTTGCCCGCCTTTTCCTTGGCTCTCGCCTACTCTCGCACTGGCTCCGGCCTGCCCTCGCCCTGACTCCGGCCTGCCCCTCTGAAGGCCGCCCTGACTCCGGCCTGCCCCTCTGGCTCCGGCCTGCCCTCGCATTGACTCCGGCCTGCCCTCGCATTGACTCCAGCCTGCCCTCGCATTGACTCCGGCCTGCCCTCGCATTGGCTCCGGCCTGCTCTCGCCCGTGGCTCTGACCCGCTCTGGCTCTGGCCTGCCCTGGCCTGCTCTCTCTCTGGCTCTGGCCTGCCCATGCCTTGGCTCCGGCCTGCTCTTCCTCTGGCTCTGGCCTGCCCTCGTCTTGACTCTAACCTGATCTCGCTCTTGTTCTGGCCTGCCTTCGCCTTGGCTCCAGCCTGCTCTCGCTCTGGTTCAGGCTTGCTCTCGCCAGATCTGGCTCTGGCCTGCCCTAGCTCTGGCTCCGGACTGCTCTCGCTCTGGCTCTGGCCTGCTAGCTCTGGCTCTGGCCTGCCCTCGCCTTGGCTCTGGCCTGCTCTCGCTCTGGCCTGCCCTCGCCTGGCTCCGGCCTGCTCTCTCTCTGGCCTGCCCTCGCCCTGGCTCTGGCCTACTCTCGCTCTGGCTTGCTCTCGCTCTGGCCTCACTCACCCTGTCTCCGGCCTGCTCTCGTCCTGGTTTCGGCCTGCCCTTGCCTTGACTCTGGCCTTCTCTCGCTCTGGCCTGCCCTTGCCTTGGCTCTGGCCTACTCTCGCTCTGGCTCTGGCCTGCCCTCGCCCTGGCTCCGGCCTGCTCTCGCTTTGGCCTGCTCTCGCTCTGGCGTGCCCTCGCCTTGGCTACGGCCTGCTCTCGCTCTGTCTGGCCTGCCCTCGCCCTGGCTCCGGCCTGCTCTGGATCTGGCTCTGGCCTGCCCTCGCCTTGGCTCCGGCCTGCTCTCGCCCTGGCTCCGACCTGCTCTCGCCCTGGCTCCGACCTGCTCTCGCCCTGGCTCCGACCTGCTCTCGCCCTGGCTCCGACCTGCTCTCGCCCTGGCTCCGACCTGCTCTCGCCCTGGCTCTGGCCTGCCCTCGTCTTGACTCCGGCCTGATCTCGCTCTTCTTCTGGCCTGCCTTCGCCTTGGCTCCGGCCCTGCTCTCGCCTTGGCGCTGGCCTACTTTCGCTCTAGCTTCGGACTGCCCTCGCCTTGGCTCTGGCCTGCTCTTCGCCCTGGCCTGCCCTTGCCCTGTCCAGCCTACTCTGGCTCTGGCCTGCTCTCGCTCTGACCTCGCCCTGTCTCCGGCCTGCCCCCCCCCCCCTGGTTCCGGCCTGCCCTTGCCTTGGCTCCCTCCAGCCTTTTCTCGCTCTAGCTCTTGCCTGCCTTTGCCTTGGCTCTCGCCTACTCTCGCTCTGGCTCTGGCCTGTCCTCGCCCTGGCTCCGGCCTGCTCTTGCTCTGGCGTGCCTTCACCATGGCTCCGGCCTGCTCTTGCTCTGCCTCTGGCCTGCCTCCGGCCTGCTCTGGCTCTGGCCTGCCCTCGCCTTGGCTCCGGCCTGCTCTCGCCCTGGCTCTGGCCTGCCCTCGCCTTGGCTCCAGCCTGCTCTACCCTTGTCTCCGACCTGCTCTCGCTCTGTCTCCGGCCTGTCCTCGCCCTGGCTCCGACCTGCCCTTGCTCTGGCTCCGGCCAGCCCTCGCCTTGGCTCCAGCCTGCTCTTGCTCTGGCTCTGGTCTGCCCTCGTCTTGGCTCCGGCCTGCTCTCGCTCTGGCTCAGGCCTACTCTCTCTCTGGCTCTGGCCTGCAAGTTACCTTGGCTCCGGACTTCTCTCGCTCTGGCCTGTTCTCGTTCTGGCACTGGCCTGCTATCGTTCTGGCTCCGGCCTGCCCTCACCTTGGCTCCGGCCTGCTCTCGCTCTGGCCTGCCCTGGCTCTGGCCTTGCCTCCGGCACTCTCTCGCTTTGGCAAGGGCCTGCTCTTGCTCTGGCCTGCTCTCGCTCTGGCTCTGGACTGCTCTCGCTCTGGCCTGCCCTCGCCTTGGCTCTGGCCTGCTCTCTCCCTGGCTCCGGCCTGCTCTCGCTATGGCTTCAGCCTGCCCTCGCCCTGGCTCCGGCCTGCCCTTGATCTGGGTCCGGCCAGCCCTCGCCTTGGCTCCGGCCAGCTCCTGCTCTAGCTCCGCCCTGCTCGCCTTGGCTCCGGCCTACTCTCGCTCAGGCTCTGGCCTGCTCTTGCTCTGGCCAGGCCTTGGCCGGATCCGGCCTGCTCTCGCTCTCACTCTGGTCTGCCCTCGCCCTGGCATGCTCTCGCGCTGGCTCTGGCCTGCTCTCGCCCTGGCTCTGGCCTGCTCTCGCCCTGGCTCCGGTCTGCTCTCGCCCTGGCTCCGGTCTGCTCTCGCCCTGGCTCCGGCCTGCTCTCGTCCTGGCTCCGGCCTGCTCTCGTCCTGGCTCCGGCCTGCACTCGTCCTGGCTCCGGCCTGCTCTCGCTCTGGCCTGCCCTCGTCTTGGCTCCGGCCTGCTCTCGCCCTGGCTCCAGCCTGCTCTCGCTCTGGCTTCGGCCTTCCCTCACCCTGGCTCCGGCCTTCCCTCACCCTGGCTCCGGCCTGCCCTTTTTCTGGCTCCGGCCAGCCCTCGCCCTGGCCAGCACCTGCTCTTGCTCCGTCCGGCCTGCCTTCGCCTTAGCTCCTGCCTGATCTTGCTCTGGCCTGCTCTCGCTCTGGCTCTGGCCTGCTCTCGCTCTGGCCTGCCTTCGCCTTGGCTCCGGACTGCTCTCGCTCTGGCCTGCTCTCGCTCTGGCTTGGGCCTGTCCTTGCCTTGGCTCCGGCCTGCTCTCGCTCTAGCTCCGTACTGCCCTCACCCTGGCTCCGCTATGCCATAGGTCGGGCTACGGCCTGCCCTCTCCTTGGCTCCGTCCTGCTCTCGCCCTGGCATCAGCCTACTCTCTCTCTGGCTCTGGCCTGCCGTCGCCCTAGTTCCGGCCTACTCTCGCTCTGGCTCTGGCCTGCTCTTGCTCTGGTTCTGGCCTCGCCTTGGCTCCGGCCTGCTCTCGCTCCCACTCTGGTCTGCCCTCACCCTGGCTGCCTGCTCTAGTTCTAGCTCTGGCCTGCTCTCGCGCTGGCTCTGGCCTGCCCTCACCCTGGCTCCGGCCTGCCCTCGCCTTGGCTCCGGCCGGCCTGCTCTCACCCTGGCTCCAGCCTGCTCTCCCTCTGGCTTAGGCCTTCCCTCGCCCTAGCTCCGGCCAGCCCTTGCTCTGGCTCCGGCCAGCCCTTGCCTTGGATACGGCCAGCACCTGCTCTGGCACCGGCCTGCCTTCGCCTTGGCTTCGGACTGCTCTCGCTCTGGCCTGCTCTGGCTCTGGCCTGTCCTTGCCTTGGCTCCGGCCTGCTCTTGCTCTGGCCTACCCTGGCTCTGCCTCCGGCCAGCCCTCGCCTTGGCTCCGGCCTGCTCTTGCCTGCCCTCGCCCTGGCACCGGCCTACTTTCTCTCAGGCTCTGGCCTGCCGTCGCCCTAGTTCCGGCCTACTCTCGCTCTGGCTCTGGCCTCACCTTGGCTCTGGCCTGCTCTCGCTCTCACTCTGGTCTGCCCTCACCCTGGCTGCCTGCTCTGGCTCTAGCTCTGGCCTGCTCTCGCGCTGGCTCTGGCCTCACTCACCCTGTCTCCGGCCTGCTCTCGTCCTGGTTTCGGCCTGCCCTTGCTTTGACTCTGGCATTCTCTCGCCAGTAACGGAAAGCATACGGATAGATATTGTAGAGCATACAGATAGATAACGGAAAGCATACGAATAGATAACGGATAGATAATGGAGAGCATCCGACGGATAGATAACGGACAGCATACGGATATCTCCATATAAATCCCATTAGTTTCCATAGAACATGAATCAGCTGTTGTCATCCACATACAGGCCAGGAGTTCCACAGCTTTCCAGAATGTACTACGTCCCTCATCCTCCTCCCAGCTCCGGGGAACCCCCTTTGTTTTGCTAGCTCATCGTGACATCACAAAATCCTTCCAAAACCTAATGGGCGTGGTCAGCCAGGGCTGTCAACGTGGAGTCTATGGACTGACAGGTTATGGACAATGAATAACCGGAACTACACCTTGCAAATAGTTGCACCTGTTAGGTGCCCCCCAGACCACAGAACAAAAACCCGTGGAGGTCTCTGAAGTAGATAACGGATAGATAATGGAGAGCATACGGATAGATAACGGATAGATAATGGAGAGCATACGGATAGCATACGGATATCTGGCCTGCCCTTGCCTTGGCTCTGGCCTACTCTCGCTCTGGCTCTGGCCTGCCCTCGCCCTGGCTCCGGCCTGCTCTCGCTCTGGCATGCCCTCGCCTTGGCTGCGGCCTGCTCTCGCTCTGTCTGGCCTGCCCTCGCCCTGGCTCCGGCCTGCTCTGGATCTGGCTCTGGACTGCCCTCGCCTTGGCTCCGGCCTGCTCTCGCCCTGGCTCCGACCTCCTCTTGCCCTGGCTCCGACCTGCTCTCGCCCTGGCTCCGGCCTGTCCTCGCCTTGGCTCCGGCCTGCCCTTGCTCTGACTCCGGCTAGCCCTCGCCTTGGCTCCGGCCTGCTCTTGCTCTGGCTTTGGCCTGCCCTCGACCTGGCTCCTGCCTGCTCTTGCTCTGGCCTGCTCTTGCTCTGGCCTGCCCTCGTCTTGACTCCGGCCTGATCTCGCTCTTCTTCTGGCCTGCCTTCGCCTGGGCTCCGGCCCTGCTCTCGCCTTGGCGCTGGCCTACTTTCGCTCTAGCTTCGGACTGCCCTCGCACTGGCTCTGGCCTACCATCGCTCTGACTCCGGCCTGCTCTTCGCCCTGGCTCTGGCCTGCTCTCTCTGCCCTTGCCCTGGCTCCAGCCTACTCTCGCTCTGGCCTGCTCTCGCTCTGACCTCGCCCTGTCTCCGGCCTGCTCCCCCCCCTGGTTCCGGCCTGCCCTTGCCTTGGCTCCCTCCGGCCTTCTCTCGCTCTAGCTCTTGCCTGCATTTGCCTTGGCTCTCGCCTACTCTCGCTCTGGCTCCGGCCTGCCCTCGCCCTGACTCCGGCCTGCCCCTCTGACGCCGGCCTGCCCTTGCATTGGCTCCGGCCTGCCCTTGCATTGGCTCCGGCCTGCCCTCGCATTGGCTCCGGCCTGCCCTCGCATTGGCTCCGGCCTGCTCTCGCCCTGGCTCTGACCCGCTCTCGCTCTGGCCTGCCCTTGCCCTGGCTCCGACCCGCTCTCGCTCTGGCTCTGGCCTGCCCTTGCCCTGGCTCCAGCCTGCTCTCTCTCTGGCTCTGGCCTGCCCTCGTCTTGACTCTAACCTGATCTCGCTCTTGTTCTGGCCTGCCTTCACCTTGGCTCCAGCCTGCTCTCGCTCTGGCTCAGGCTTGCTCTCGCTCTGGCCAGCCCTAGCTCTGGCTCCGGACTGCTCTCGCTCTGCCTGCTATCGCTCTGGCTCTGGCCTGCCCTCGCCTTGGCTCTAGCCTGCTCTCGCTGTGGCCTGCCCTCGCCTGGCTTCGGCCTGCTCTCTCTGGCCTGCCCTCGCCCTGGCTCTGGCCTACTCTCGCTCTGGCTCTGGCCTCACTCACCCTGTCTCCGGCCTGCTCTCGTCCTGGTTTTGGCGTGCCCTTGCCTTGACTCTGGCCTTCTCTCGCTCTGGCCTGACCTTGCCTTGGCTCTGGCCTACTCTCGCTCTGGCTCTGGCCTGCCCTCGCCCTGGCTCCGGCCTACTCTCGCTCTGGCCTGCTCTCGCTCTGGCGTGCCCTCGCCTTGGCTACGGCCTGCTCTCGCTCTGTCTGGCCAACCCTCGCCCTGGCTCCGACCTGCTCTCGCCCTGGCTCCGACCTGCTCTCGCCCTGGCTCCGACCTGCTCTCGCCCTGGCTCCGACCTGCTCTCACCCTGGCTCCGGCCTGCTCTCGCCCTGGCTTAGGCCTGCTCTCACCCTGGCTCCGGCCTGCCCTTGCTCTCTCGCCTGTCCTCGTCTTGACTCCGGCCTGATCTCGCTCTTCTTCTGGCCTGCCTTCGCCTTGGCTCCGGCCCTGCTCTCGCCTTGGCGCTGGCCTACTTTCGCTCTAGCTTCAGACTGCCCTCGCCTTGGCTCTGGCCTGCCATCGCTCTGACTCCGGCCTGCTCTTCACCCTGGCCTGCCCTCGCCCAGTCCAGCCTACTCTCACTCTGGCCTGCTCTCGCTCTGACCTCGCCCTGTCTCCGGCCTGCTCCCCCCCCCTGGTTCCGGCCTGCCCTTGCCTTGGCTCCCTCCGGCCTTCTCTCGCTCTAGCTCTAGCCTGCCTTTGCCTTGGCTCTCGCCTACTCTCGCTCTGGCCTGTCCTCGCCCTGGCTCCGGCCTGCTCTTGCTCTGGCGTGCCTTCGCCATGGCTCTGGCGTGCCTTCGCCATGGCTCTGGCGTGCCTTCGCCATGGCTCTGGCGTGCCTTCACCATGGCTCTGGCCTGCTCTTGCTCTGACTATGGCCTGCCTCCGGCCTACTCTCGCTCTGGCCTGCTCTCGCTCTGGCTCTGGCCTCACTCACCCTGTCTCCGGCCTGCTCTCGTCCTGGTTTCAGCCTGCCCTTGCCTTGACTCTGGCCTTCTCTCGCTCTGGCCTGCCCTTGCCTTGGCTCTGGCCTACTCTCGCTCTGGCTCTGGCCTGCCCTCGCCCTGGCTCCGGCCTGCTCTCGCTCTGGCGTGCCCTCGCCTTGGCTACGGCCTGCTCTCGCTCTGTCTGGCCTGCCCTCGCCCTGGCTCCGGCCTGCTCTGGATCTGGCTCTGGCCTGCCCTCGCCTTGGCTCCGGCCTGCTCTCGCCCTGGCTCCGACCTGCTCTCGCCCTGGCTCCGGCCTGCTCTCGCCCTGGCTCCGGCCTGCTCTCGCCCTGGCTTAGGCCTGCTCTCACCCTGGCTCCAGCCTGCCCTTGCTCTCGCCTGCCCTCGTCTTGACTCCGGCCTGATCTCGCTCTTCTTCTGGCCTGCCTTCGCCTTGGCTCCGGCCCTGCTCTCGCCTTGGCGCTGGTCTACTTTCGCTCTAGCTTCGGACTGCCCTCACCTTGGCTCTGGCCTGCCATCGCTCTGACTCCGGCCTGCTCTTCGCCCTGGCCTGCCCTCGCCCTGTCCAGCCTACTCTCGCTCTGGCTCTGGCCTGCTCTCGCTCTGACCTCGCCCTGTCTCCGGCCTGCTCCCCCCCCTGGTTCCGGCCTGCCCTTGCCTTGGCTCCCTCCGGCCTTCTCTCGCTCTAGCTCTAGCATGCCTTTGCCTTGGCTCTCGCCTACTCTCGCTCTGGCCTGTCCTCGCCCTGGCTCCAGCCTGCTCTTGCTCTGGCGTGCCTTTGCCATGGCTCCGGCCTGCTCTTGCTCTGACTATGGCCTGCCTCCGGCCTGCTCTGGCTCTGGCCTGCCCTCGCCTTGGCTCCGTCCTGCTCTCGCCCTGGCTCTGGCCTGCCCTCGCCTTGGCTCCAGCCTCCTCTACCCTTGTCTCCGACCTGCTCTCGCTCTGTGTCCGGCCTGCCCTCGCCCTGGCTCCGGCCTGCCCTCGCCCTGGCTCCGGCCTGCCCTTGCTCTGGCCAGCCTTGGCTCCAGCCTGCTCTTGCTCTGGCTCTGGTCTGCCCTCGTCTTGACTCCGGCCTTCTCTCGCTCTGGCTCAGGCCTACTCTCTCTCTGGCTCAGGCCTACTCTCTCTCTGGCTCAGGCCTGCAAGTTACCTTGGCTCCGGACTTCTCTTGCTATGGCATACTCTCGTTCTGGCACTGGCCTGCTATCGTTCTGGCTCCGGCCTTCCCTCACCTTGGCTCCGGCCTGCTCTCGCTCTGGCCTGCCCTGGCTCTGGCCTTGCCTCCGGCGTGCTCTCGCCTTGGTAAGGGCCTGCTCTTGCTCTGGCCTGCCCTCGCCCTGGCTCCGGCCTGCTCTCGCTCTGGCTCTGGACTGCTCTTGCTCTGGCCTGCTCTCGCTCTGGCCAGCCCTCGCCTTGGCTCTGGCCTGCTCTCTCCCTGGCTACGGCCTGCTCTCGCTATGGCTTCAGCCTGCCCTCGCGCTGGCTCCGGCCTGCCCTTGATCTGGTTCCGGCCAGCCCTCGCCTTGGCTCTGGCCAGCTCCTGCTCTAGCTCCGGCCTGCTCTCGCCTTGGCTCCGGCCTGCTCTCACCTTGGCTCCGGCCTACTCTCGCTCAGGCTCTGGCCTGCTCTTGCTCTGGCCTGGCCTTGGCCGGATCCGGCCTGCTCTCGCTCTCACTCTGGTCTGCCCTCGCCCTGGAATGCTCTCGCCCTGGCTCCGGCCTGCACTCGTCCTGGCTCTGGCCTGCTCTCGCTCTGGCCTGCCCTCGTCTTGGCTCCAGCCTGCTCTCGCCCTGGCTCCAGCCTGCTCTTGCTCTGGCTTCGGCCTTCCCTCGCCCTGGCTCCGGCCTGCCCTAGTTCTGGCTCCGGCCAGCCCTCGCCCTGGCCAGCACCTGCTCTTGCTCCGGCCTGCCTTCGCCTTGGCTCCTGCCTGATCTCGCTCTGGCCTGCTCTCGCTCTGGCTCTGGTCTGCTCTCGCTCTGGCCTGCCTTCGCCTTGGCTCCGGACTGCTCTCGCTCTGGCCTGCTCTCGCTCTGGCCTGCTCTTGCTCTGGCCTACCCTGGCTCTGCCTCTGGCCTGCCCTTGCCTTGGCTCCGGCCTGCTCTCGCTCTAGCTCCATACTGCCCTCACCCTGGTCCACTATGCCATAGCTCGGGCTACGGCCTGCCTTGGCTCCGTCCTCGCCTTGGCTCCGACTTGCTACACACAGTAAAATTTGGTGGAGGTTCCATCATGCTTTGGGGCTGTGTGGCCAATGCCGGCACCGGGAATCTTGTTAAAGTTGAGGGACGCATGGATTACAGCTCTCGCTGTGGCTCTGGCCTGCCTTCGTCTTGGCCAGAACGAGATTTGGCCAGAGCCAAGGCAAGACCAGAGCCAGAGAGAAAGAAGGCCGGAGCCATGGCAAGGGAAGCCGGAACCAGGGCGAGAGCAGGCCAGAGCCAGGGCGAGAGCAGGCCAGAGCCAAGGCGAAAGCAGGGCGAGGGCAGGCCAGAGCCAGAGTCAGATCAGGCCGGAGACAAGGCGACGGCAGGCCAGAGCCAGAGCGAGGGCAGGCCAGAGCCAGAGCAAGAGCAGGCCGGACGGAGCCGAGCGAGGGCAGGCCAGAGCCAGAGCAAGAGCAGGCCGGACGGAGCCAAGCAAGGGCAGGCCAGAGCCAAAGCGAGAGCTGTCCGGAGCCAAGGCAAGGGCAGGCCAGAGCCAGAGCGGGAGGAAGCCGCAGCAAAGGCAGGGGCAGGCCAGAGGCAGAGCGAGAGCAGGCCAGAGGCAGAGCGAGTGTAGGCCGGAGCCAGGGCAAGGGTAGGCCGGAGCCAGAGCGAGAGAAGGCCGGAGCCAAGGCAAGGGCAGGCCGGAACCAGGGCAAGAGCAGGCCAGAGCCAGGGCGAGAGCAAAACTATACCTGGCCATCACTAAGATTTCATAATGACATCATCACTGATGACATCACAATACACCCTCACTACTTACACAAGTGTTTACAGCCCCGGTGTCATTGTTGTCAGTGATTAGCTAGAGATAGTGATAAACTGATCGCGCTTGGATTTGATTGAAATGTCTGGAGTTCCTCCAGACAATCTTCAGGTGTTGGCACTACTTCAGGGGATTCTTACCAACTATGCCCCTGACATTGTGCTACCACTACCGATGGCGTCCTTAGCTTTACTTACCGGCTGGTTATGGAGCTTCCAGAGCCAGGGCGAGAGCAGGCCGGAGCCAAGGAGAGAGAAGGCCAGAGCCAGGGCAAGGGCAGGCCCGAGCCAGAGTCAGAGCAGGCCGGAGTCAAGGCGAGGGCACGCAAGAGCCAGAGCGAGGGTAAGCCAGAGCCAGAGCGAGCTTGGGCAGGCTAGAGTCAGAGCGATAGCAGGCCGAAGCCAAGGCGAGAGCCAGGGAGAAGGCAGGCCAGAGCCAGAGAGAGGGCAGGCCGGAGACAAGGCGAGAGCAGGCCTGAGCCAAGGCGAGGGCAAGCCAGAGCCAGAGCGAGAGCAGGCCGGAGCCAGAGCGAGAGCAGGCCGGAGCCAAGGCGAGGGCAGGCCAGAGCCAGATCCAGAGCAGGCCGGAGCCAGAGCGAGAGCAGGCCAGAGCCAGAACGAGAGCAGACCGGAGAGCCAAGTCGAGGACAGGCCAGAGCGAGAGTAGGCCAGAGCCAAGGCAAGGGCAGGCCAGAGCCAGAATGAGAGAAGGCCGGAGTCAAGGTAAGGGCACGCCGGAACCAGGGCGAGAACAGGCCGGAGCCAGGGCGAGGCCAGAGCGAGAGCAGGCCAGAGCCAGAGCGAGAGTAGGCCGGAGCCAGGGCGAGGGCAGGCCAAAGCCAAAAAGAGAGCAGGCCGGAGCCAGGGCGAGGGCAGGCCAGAGCCAGAGCGAGAGCAGGCCGGAGCCAGGGCGAGGGCAGGCCAGAGCCAGAGCGAGAGCAGGCCGGAGCCAAGGCGAGGGCAGGCCAGAGCAAGAGCGAGAGCAGGCCGGAGCCAGGGCAAGAGCAGGCCAGAGCCAAGGCGAGGGAAGGCCAGAGCCAGAGCGAGAACAGGCCAGAGCGAGAGCAGTCCGGAGCCAATGCAAGGGCAGGCCAGAGCCAGAGCGAGAGAACTGGCCTCAGCCCTCTAGAGCTAGAGCAGGCTGGAGCCAGGGCGAGGGCAGACTCTCAGAGCCAGAGCGAGAGCAGGCCAGAGCCAGAGCGAGATCAGGCCGGAGCCAGAGCAGGAGCTGGCCGAAGCCAAGGCGAGGGCTGTCCAGAGCGGAGCCAGGGCGAGGGCAGGCCGAAGCCAGAGCGAGAGCAGGCCGGAGCAAGGGCGAGAGCAGGCCGGAGCCAAGGCGAAGGCAGACCAGAGTCAGAGCGAGAGCAGGCCGGAGCCAAGGAGAGGGCAGGCCAGAGCGAGGGCAGGTAGGAGCCAGAGCGAGAGCAGGCCGGAGTCAAGTTGAGGGCAGGCCAGATAGAGAGCAGGCATGAGCCAAGGTAAGGACAGTTCGAGGCCAGAGCGAGAGCAGGCCAGAGCCAGAGCGAAAGTAGGCCGGAGCCAGGGCTAGGGCAGGCCAGAGCCAGATATAGAGCAGGCCGGAGCCAGGGTGAGGGCAGTCCGGAGCCAGGGCGAGGGCAGTCCGGATTTAGAGCGAGAGCAGGCCGGAGCCAAGGCGAGATTAGCTCGGAGCCAAGGCGAGGGCAGGCCAGAGGCAGAGCCAGGGCAGGCCAGAGCGAGAGTAGGCAGGCTGGAACCAGAGCGAGAGCAGGCCGGAGCCAAGGCGAGAGCAGGTCGTATCCAGGGCGAGAACAGGCAGGAGCCAAGGAGAGGGCAGGCAGGAGCCAGAGAGATAGCAGGCCTCCGGAGCCAGGACGAGGGCAGGCCGGAGCCAGTGCGAGAGCAGGCCGGAGACAAGGAGAGGACAGGCCAGAGCCAGAGCGAGAGCAAGCAAGGGCGAGAGCAGGCCGGAGCCAAGGCAAGGGCAGGCCAGAGCGAGAGCAGGCCGGAGCAAGGGTGACGGCAGGCTAGAGCAAGAGCAGGCGGAACCACGGCGAGAGCAGGCCGGAGCCAAGGTGAGGGCTGGCTGGAGCCAGAGCAAGGGCAGGCCGGAGCCAGGGCGAGGGCAGGCCGGAGCCAGAGCAAGAGCAGGCAGGAGCCAAGGCGAGAGAGAGCAGGCGAGAGCCATAGCGAGAGCAGGCCGGAGCCAAAGCGAGGGCAGGTCGGAGCCAGGGCGAGGGCAGGCCAGAGTCAGAGCGATAGCAGGCTCGGCGGAGCCAAGGCGAGGGCACGCCACAGACAGAACGAGAGCAGACCGGAGCCAGGTCGAGGGCAGGCCAGAGCTAGAGCGAGAGTAGGCCAGAGCCAAGGCAAGGGCAGGCCAGAGCCAGAGCGAGAGAAGGCCGGAGTCAAAGCAAGGGCAGACCAGAACCAGGGGGAGAACAGGCCGGAGCCAGGGTGAGGCCAGAGTCAGAGCGAGAGCAGGCCAGAGCCAGAGTAGGCCGGAGCCAGGGCAAGGGTAGCCAGAGCCAAAAAGAGAGCAGGCCGGAGCCAGGGCGAGGGCAGTCTGGAGCTAGAGCGAGAGCAGGCCGGAGCTAAGACGAGAGCAGGGCCGGAGCCAAGGCGAGGGCAGGCCAGAGGCAGAGCCAGGGCAGGCCAGAGCGAGAGCAGGCCGGAGCCAAGGCGAGGGCAGGCCAGAGCGAGAGCAGGCCGGAGCCAGGGTGACAGCAGGTCAGAGCTAGAGCAAGAGCAGGTGGAGCCAGGGCGAGAGCAGGCCGGAGCCAAGGTGAGGGCTGGCTGGAGCCAGAGCAAGGGCAGGCCGGAGCCAGGGCGAGGGCAGGCCAGAGCCAGAGCAAGAGCAGGCCGGAGCCAAGGAGAGAGCAGGCCGGAGCCAAGGCGAGGGCAGGCCAGAGCCAGAGCGAGAGCAGGTCGGAGCCAAGGCGAGGGCAGGCCAGAGCCAGAGCGAGAGCAGGTCGGAGCCAAGGCGAGGGCAGGCCAGAGCCAGAGACAGAGCAGGCCGGAGCTAGAGCAAGAGCAGGCGGAGCCAGGGCGAGAGCAGGCCGGAGCCAAGGTGAGGGCTGGCTGGAGCCAGATCAAGGGCAGGCCGCAGCCAGGGCGAGGGCAGGCCGGAGCCAGAGCAAGAGCAGGCCGGAGCCAAGGAGAGAGCAGGCCGGAGCCAAGGCGAGGGCAGGCCAGAGCGAGAGGAGGCCGGAGCCAGGGCGAGAGCAGGCCGGAGCCAAGGCGAGGGCAGGCCAGAGCCAGATCCAGAGCAGGCCGGAGCCAGGGCGAGGGCAGGTCAGAGTCAGAGCGAGAACAGGCTGGAGCCAAGGCGAGGGCACGACAGAGCCAGAGCGAGAGCAGGCCAGAGCCAGAACGAGAGCTGACCGTAGCCAGGTCGAGGGCAGGACAGAGCTAGAGCGAGAGTAGGCCAGAGCCAAGGCAAGGGCAGGCCAGAGCCAGAGCGAGAGAAGGCCGGAGTCAAAGCGAGGGCAGGCCGGAACCAGGGCGAGAACAGGCCGGAGCCAGGGAGAGGCCAGATTGAGAGCAGGCCAGAGCCAGAGCGAGAGTAGTCCGGAGCCAGGGCGAGGGCAGGCCAGAGCCAAAAAGAGAGCAGGCCGGAGCCAGGGCAATCGCAGTCCGGAGCTAGGGCGAGAGAAGGCCGGAGCTAAGGCGAGAGCAGGGCCGGAGCCAAGGCGAGGGCAGGCCAGAGGCTGAGCCAGGGCAGGCCAGCGCCAGAGCGAGAGCAGGCCGGAGCCAAGGCTAGGGCAGGCCGGAGCCAAGGCTAGGGCAGGCCAGAGCCAGAGCAGGTCGGAGCCAAGGCGAGGGCAGGCCAGAGCAAGGGCAGGCCGGAGCCAGGGCGAGGGCAGGCAGGAGCCAGAGCAAGAGCAGGCCGGAGCGAAGGCGAGAGCAGGCCGGAGCCAAGGCGAGGGCAGGCCAGAGCGAGAGCAGGCCGGAGCCAGGGCGAGAGCAGGCCGGAGACAAGGCGAGGGCAGGCCTAGAGCAAGAGCAGGCCGGAGCCAAGGCGAGGGCACGCCAGAGCGAGAGCAGGCCAGAGCCAGAACGAGAGCTGACCGGAGCCAGGTCGAGGGCAGGCCAGAGCTAGAGTGAGAGTAGGCCAGAGCCAAGGCAAGGGCAGGCCAGCGCCAGAGCGAGAGCAGGCCGGAGCCAAGGCGAGGGCAGGCCAGATCCAGAGCAAGAGCAGGTTGGAGCCAAGTCGAGGGCAGGCCAGAGCCAGAACGAAAGCAGGCCAAAGCCAGAGCGAGAGCAGTCCGGAGCCAAGGAAAGGGAAGGCCACAGCCAGAGAGGTAGAGCAGGCTTGAGCCAGAGCGAAGGCAGGCCAGAACCAGAGCGAGAGCAGACCGGAGTCAAGAAGAGGGAAGGCTAGAGCAAGAGCAGGCCGGAGCCAGGGCGAGGGCAGGCCAGAACCAGAGAAAGAGCAGGCCGGAGCAAAGGCGAGGGCTGGCCAGAGCCAGGGCGAAGGCAGGCCGGAGCCAGGGCGAGGGCAGGCCGGAGCCAGAGAAATAGCAGGCCGGAGCCAAGGTGAGGGCAGGCCAGAGCGAGAGCAGGCCGGAGCCAAGGCGAGGGCAGGCCAGAGACAGATCCAGAGCAGACCGGATGCATTATGTAAGGACTCTGCTGTGGTATTTAAGGACCCTGCTGCATTATTTAAGGACTTTGCTGCATTAATTAAGGACTCTGCTGCTGTATTGAAGGACTCTGCTGCATTATTTAAAGACTGCAGCTGTATTTAAGGACTCTGCTGCTGCATTTAAGGACTCTGCTGCACTATTTAAGGACTCTGCTGCGGTATTTAAGGACTCTGCTGCAGTATTTAAGGACTCTGCTGCAGTATTTAAGGACTCTGCTGCAGTATTTAAGGACTCTGCTGCAGTATTTAAGGACTTTGCTGCATTATTTCAGGACTCTGCTGCGGTATTTAAGGGCTCCTCTGCATTATTTAAGGACTTTGCTTCATTATTTAAGGACTCTGCTGCAGTATTTAAGGGCTCTGCTGCATTATTTAAGGACTTTGCTGCATTATTTAAGGACTCTGCTGCGGTATTTAAGGACCAGGGCGAGGGCAGGCCAGAGTCAGAGCGAGAGCAGGCCGGACGGAGCCAAAGCGAGGACACGCCAGAGCGAGAGCAGGCCAGAGCGAGAGCAGGCCGGAGCCAGGGCGAGGGCAGGCCAGAGCCAGAGCGAGAGAAGGCCAGAGCCAAGGCAAGGGCAGGCCGGAACCAGGGCGAGAGGAGACCGGAGACAGGGCGAGGCCAGAGCGAGAGCAGGCCAGAGCCAAAGCGAGAGTAGGCCGGAGCCAGGGCCAGGGCAGGCCAGAGCCAGAGAGAGAGCAGGCCGGAGCCAGTGCGAGGGCAGGCCAGAGCGAGAGGAGGCCGGAGCCAGGGCAAGAGCAGGCCGGAGCCAAGGCGAGGGCAGGACAGAGCCAGAGTGAGAGCAGGCCAGAGCCAAGGCAAGGGCAGGCCAGAGCCAGGGCGTGAGCAGGCCGGAGCCAATGCGAGGGCAGGCCGGAGCCAGGGCGAGGGCATGCAGGAGCCAGAGCGAGAGCAGGCCGGAGCCAAGGCGAGAGCAGGCCGGAGCCAAGACGAGGGTAGGCCAGAGTCAGAGCGAGAGCAGGCCGGAGCTAAGGCAAGGGCAGGCCAGAGCCAGAGAGAGAGCAGGCCGGAGCCAAGGCATGGGTAGGACAGAGCCAGAGAGAGAGCAGGCCGGAGCCAGGGCGAGGGCAGGCCGGAGCCAGAGCAGGTCGGAGGCAGGGCGAGAGCAGGTCGGAGGCAGGGCGAGAGCAGGCCGGAGCCAATGCGAGGGCTGGCCGGAGATAGAGCCAGGGCAGGCCGTAGTCAGGGCAAGGGCAGGCCGTAGCCAGAGTGAGAGCAGGCCGGAGCCAAGGCGAGAGCAGGCTGGAGTCAAGGCGAGGGTAGGCCAGAGCCAAGGCAAGGGCAGGCCAGAGCCAGAGATAAAGAAGGCCTGAGCCAAGGCAAGGGCAGGCCGGAACCAGGGCGAGAGCAGGCCGGAGACAGGGCGAGGCCGGAGCCAGGGCAAGGGCAGGCAGGCCACAGCCAGAGAGAGAGCAGTCCGGAGCCAGGGCGAGGGCAGGCCAGAGACAGAGCGAGAGCAGTTCAGAGCCAGGGAGAGAGCAGGACGTAGCCAAGGCGAGGGTAGGCCGGAGCCCGAGCTGTGGCATAGTGGAGCCAAGTCGAGAGCAGGCCAGAGCCAGAGCGAGAGCAGGCCAGAGCCAGAGCGAGAGCAGGCCAAAGCAAAGGCAGGCCAAAGCCAGAGTGAGTGCAGGCCGGAGCCAAGGCAAAGGCAGGCCAGAGAGAGAGCAGGCTGGAGCCAAGGCGAGGGCAGGCTGGAGGCAGAGCGAGAGCAGGCCGGATCCAAGGCGACGGCAGGCCAAAACCAGAGCGAGAGAATGCCGGAGCCAGGGCGAGAGCAGGCCAGATCGAGAGCAGGCCAGAGACAGGGAGAGGGCAGGCCGGAGCCAGAGCGAGAACAGGCCGGAGCCAGAGCGAGAGCAGGAAGGAGCCAGAGCGAGAGCAGGCTAGAGCCAAAACGAGAGCAGGCCAGATTCAGGGCGAGAGCAGGCCGAAGCCAAGGCAAGGGCAGGCCGGAGCCAGAGCGAGAGCAGGCCGGAGCCAGGGCGAGAGCAGGCCGGAGCCAGGGCGAGAGCAGGCCGGAGCCAGGGCGAGAGCAGGACAGAGCCAGGGTGAGAGCAGGACAGAGCCAGAGCGAGAGCAGGACAGAGCCAGAGCGAGAGCAGGACAGAGCCAGAGCGAGAGCAAGACAGAGCCAGAGCGAGAGCAGGACAGAGCCAGGGCAAAGGCATGCCAGAGCCAGAGCGAGAGCAGGCCGGAGCCAGGATATTTGAAAGCAAGCAAACCTCTAATATGGGCCATAGAAGTATGTATAGATTTACATTTCTATAACCTTTATGCCCATATTAGAGGTCTGATAAGTCCTAGGGGGTGACAGATTCCCTTTAATGCTTGTGTCGTGGTTGGCCTCTAGCCCGGTGTCTCATGTGTTGGGTTTGCCCACTCCGGGTCCTCCTGAAGGAGGAAGGAGGATTTCTCTTTTTATTTTGTGCTTTTGGCTTCTTGCCCAGTGATAGGGGCGGATCTCATCCTCTCAGGCCTAGCCCAACCCTAACCCTAGCCCTAACCCTAACCCCAACCCTACCACAACCCTAAGCCTAGAGTTTATATTTTACGCCGTTTAGACAACTTTATTCTCGAGTCAGTGCGATTACAGCGATACCAGAATCATATCGGGTTTTTATGATTGACAGCTGTCACACACTAAAAGACGCATTTTTTCGTAAAATCTAGTTTTTGCATCGCCATATTTTTAGAGCTATAATTTTTCCATATTTTGTCCGACAGAGTCATGTGACATCTTGTTTTTTGCGGGATGAGTTGACGTTTTTATTGGTGCCATTTTCAGGCACGTGACATATTTTGATCGCTCTCTATTCCGATTAATGGGAGGCAGAATAAACAAAAACCAACAATTCAGGAATTGTTTTTTTTTGTTTTTTTTTTATGCTGTTCCGCGTGTGGTAAAATTGATAAGGTAGCTTTATTCTTTGGGTCAGTACGTTTACAGTGGTACCACATTTATATCGATTTTCTATATTTTGGCGCTTTTACACAATAAAAGCTATTTTATAGAAAAAATATTTTTTTTGCATCGCTTTATTCTGAGAGCTATAACTTTTTTATTTTTAGGCTGATGGAGCTGTATGGCGGCTTGTTTTTTGCGGGACAAGATGACGTTTTCAGTGGTATCATTATTATTTATATTCGTCTTTTTGATCGCGTGTTATTCCATTTTTTGTTTGGCGGTATGATGATAAAGCATTGTTTTTTGCTTTATTTTTTATTTATTTTTTTTACCATGTTCACTGAAGGGGCTAACTAGTGGGACAGTTTTATAGGTCAGGTCATTCCAGACGCGGCGATACCAAATGTGTGTACTTTTATTGTTTTTTTTTCATAATAATGGGTACATTATATTTTTATTTTTGGTGGATTTTTTTATTTTTTTTTATTCACTTTGACACTTTTTTTACTTTTATTCTTTGTCCCACTATGGGACTTTCACTTTTTTTTATTCTGATCGCCTGTATAGCATAGGGATGGAGCACCAGCCCTGTGCTATACAGGCTGTCAGCGATGCAAATGCAGAATATACTTTGGTCATGCACTGCGCATGCCAAAATATCTTCCTACTGTCTGGTGACCCAGATGTTGTCATGACGACATTGGGTCGTCATGGCAACATCCAGGAAGCCGCGGCAGACATCGCTGGACGCCGGCAGGAGAGGTGAGTATCCCGATCACCTCCCCTTGCCCCCGCAATGCTGCGATCGACTCAGCTGCGACAATCGGCTGAAACCCGGCGGCGATCGCGCCCGCACAGCCTGTGTGCGGGCGCGATCGCAAAGACGTACTAATACGTATCAGGCTCTTAAGTCCCATGGCGCAGATACGTATTAGTACGTCTTGAGCTTTAAAGGGGTTAAACTACAACTCCAATGTCAGCCCCTAATTCAATAGGAACCAAAGATCTGAGAACAGAGAATGATAATAAAATAATTTGTCCACATAAATGGCAAAACTACCCAAAAATGGAGCCCCATAAAGATGTCCAAACTTGACCTCCCCCACCCACCTAATATCAACTGATCGTCAGCAATTTCCCATTTACACAAGGGGTTGTCCTGAAAATGTCTTATTATAGAGTGTTCCCGGCAATCCATGATAAATCCGGTGGATACACTATAAGTATACCAAAGCTTAAAAGTAAAGAGCTACTTACCTGGACTCGTTCTCTCTCAGCTGTCAGGTTATAGTGACACAAGATGGCAGCAGTTTAGAAATTTATATATTCTATTCCAATTGTGATGTCTATGATGTCATGTGCCTCATGATGTCATAATAGCTATCACTGTCATTTCAAATTTACAACCGCAAGAAAAAGTTGATTTCATGGTTTAAGAAAAAATATGGTGGGTAATTGCAGCCTGTGATTATTTTACATATTGTTATTAATATTTGTCATGTCCTTCACTGCTGCCTCCTGCACTGCTTTTTATATACTGTTTATTTTAATAATGGACAATTCACAAGCCCTGCATGTAGAATATATAGTTAATGGCCTCTGTTGAATGACTAGATGCCTATTAGAGCAATAAGATATACTCTATGTCTACAATCTTTTGGCTGAGTCTAAGGGCTCATACTCATCTGCGTTTAAATCACACGAGTGCAATCTGATAAAAAAAAATTGGATTGCACTCTGACTCCTGTTATTGAATGATTATGTGTTCTTCTGTGATTTTTTTTTTCCCAGCTCGGATCGAACTGAGAAAAAGAAATCACAGCATGCTGCAAGTGGCTGCATATATCAGACGAGACTCGCCAATGCAAGTC
This sequence comes from Phyllobates terribilis, assembly GCF_046119375.1. NCBI lineage: Eukaryota > Metazoa > Chordata > Amphibia > Anura > Dendrobatidae > Phyllobates > Phyllobates terribilis. The sequence goes on from NW_027362863.1 coordinate 5,879,135, forward strand.
AATGTGTGCGAGAAAAAAAAAGCACAGCAAACGGACCATGCTTATGCCATCCATATAGCGTCCATATAATGCGCATCTATGTAACACCTTTCAGTGACTGTGGCGGCATCTCAGCACACAAATCCTGTATCTCAGATCTTTGTCTGGCCTTGTCTTCTGTGTTTTGGCCATCATGCCAACAAGACAAGGGTGATTGGGGCAAGAGACATGCTGGTGAGGGGGTTGTTGGCTGCCGTGATGCTGGTAATGGAGGTGGCTGCCAAGATGCTGGCACTGGAGGTGGCTGCCGTGATGGTGCCACTGTAGTTGGTGGTGGTTGCTGCGATGCTGTGACTGGAGGTGGTGGTGATGGCTGCTGTGATGCTGGTACTGGAGGTGGTGGCTGCCGTGATGGTGGGTCTGCTGAGTGCCCTTCTTGGGGGGTCTAATGACCGGGTTTTGTTGTCCTCAGAAAGTTGCCACCTATCAAGGAATTAAAAGATGGCCATCGGTGAATTTGGTGGCGCAGCGGCAGACGAAACAATTTGGAGGGCAGCCCTGGTCTGCAGCCTCAATAAAAAGGGAACGTGCCTGAAATAACGGGCCAGGCTTAGACAAAAACTCTCATCATCATCACTCACAGGTATTCCCATGTCACGTACGCCAGTGATGGTGGGGCGGTAGCGATGCTGGCTTATTGGTGCATGAGGGGAGGTGTCGAGGGGCTGTGGTGTACTGGTGCTCTCCGCAGGCTCTTCTTCTTTCTGGCCCCCAGCTCCGGCCTCCATTTCAGATTCCTCTCTGGCTTCCAGCACCTCCGAGCTACAGGTATTTCCCTTTTTGGTCCAGTCAGATCTGTAAGGTCAGGGATGACAGAGAAAAAAGCATTTTTAATATGCAAAATAATAATCAAACCATTACAACAAATAAAACTGAAAAAGATAGCCACTTACGGGTGAAAATCTAGGACTAGGGTCAAAAACTGGAGCCGGTCATAATATAGGTATGGCCTTTCTTTTTAAGAGCCACATCACCACTCTTCCTACCCTGTTGTCGCTCGCGGCGGCACTGGTCCCGGTAACTGCTCCATAATCTTGTCACTACACCCACTGGAAAGAAAAGTGGAAGAGATTATATACAATTTTTATAGGTAAAGGATGCTGTATGTAATAACATGTATAGTGTGTATTCTAATATCACTGCTAGCAGGGGCTGGCTGGCAAATTTTAGCCTGGGGGCAAGCACACAGCAGTGGTCCATGAGTAGCGGCCCATCCTTAAAGGTCGTTTTCCCACAAACAATAGTATATTTTAATCAATAGATCTTGGAGTAATAATAATTTCCACAATTGGATGTGATATAATAATGTTCCTGTGCTGAGATAATCTTATAAATGTGCCCCTGCTGTGTACTGTGTAATGGCTGTGTCTGACCGTGCAGGAACATGGTCTGATCATACCACATCTCCTGGGCAGGGGGGAGAAAAAGAGGATACAGGCAGGATAGCAGGGGATCACAGAGGATTCTTTTTGTGAGTAAAACATTTCAATGCCTGTTTTTAAACAATATTTTAGCTCAAAGAAAGACTCAGCTGTGATCCCCTGCTGTAATGTATATATACTCTCTTTATATATAGATGATTAGCGTGCACACAGTCTGTAGGTCAAGGTGCAGGTACACGGGATGTGGAATCCCCAGAATCGGTGGAGATTAAATCACCGCACATTCTAGTTTCAAGATGCAAACTAAAGTCTATTTGAAGACATGCAATAAGACACATTTAAGGTGCAGGGAATAATGCAACAGTAAATGAACGTTTTGACCCATCGTTTGCATCTTGAAACTAGACTGTGCAGTGATTTAATCGATGCTATATACTCTTTTTCTCCCCCCCTGCCCAGTAGCTGTGGTATGATCAGACCATGTTCCTGCACAGTCAGACACAGCCATTACACAGTACACAGCAGGGGCACATTTATAACATTATCTCAGCACAGGGACATTTTATTTAAACACATCCAATTGTGGAAGTTATTATTATTCCAAGATCTATTGATTAAAATATACTTTTATTCGCAGAAAACCCCTTCAACATGTTTATTACCAGCTGCTTCATAGGCTATATTCACACAAACGTATTGTCTAAGTGCTGCCCGTAAAGAAAAATGACAGCACTTGGTCCAGTTCAGGTGAGCATTTAAAACTGGTAATACATAAGCATAATATGTACAATGTCTGACCACTACA